>NC_089822.1:242234147-243590814 GCF_035046505.1 Tiliqua scincoides | reverse complement strand
TCTGTGTTCGTATTTTTCACTCGGTCAGCTGCGCTTATTCACTTCTCACTAGCTTCAGTTTCTTGCCTTTCATTTGCATTGGTCTGCCACACAGCAGAGGAAGTGGGGAAAAACACCTTTGGAAGATAGGAAAATGAGTGTGAAAAATCTGGGAGTGACCAGGCTAGTTGTAAACTTTGTCTGAGAATCATTCTAATTTGCTTTTCATTAATTTATTTTAAATCATTTTTAATTCTATCTTCTACCCAAAAATAAGGTGCTCAAGGTGGCTTTCAGACAAAATTAAAACAGTAAAACCTGTCTTCTGCGTCTCTACTGAAATTAATGGCAGATGTGTGCATTCAACTGATACACTGAAATCACTTTAATGTGTACCTGAATTAAACAGTGCATACAAAACCTACTCCTTTCCTAAGAAAAAAGTACAGGTGTCCCGCTTTATCTGAGGGGTTCCACCCCCAGAACCCTTGTGAATGCTGAAACCCGTGATTAATGAATAACAATTTTAGGCTCCTGTATCCCTCTGGGGAAGCCTCCTCAGGCCTCAGAATACCTTATAAAGGCCTAAAACGTCACTTCTGGTTTTTCCCGGAAAACTGTTCAGCCTCCATGGGCCTCAGAACACCCTCTGTTGTCTATGGGAGCACAGCTAGTGTCAGAAGAGAGATTTATAGTGGACATCCACAGTGGGAAGTAAATGGGTGCTTAATCTTTACCTCACTCACTATTGTTCCACTCACTCTCCAAGCCACTTTTCTTCCTTGTGGGTTCCAAATGTGTGTTTCCCCTCAAACATGTTGGGGTTCCTGGTTTTATTTCTTTTAGGAATCCCTGGGTAGTGATGATGAACCTTGAGAAGAAGGCAAGAGAGGGAAAAATTGGTTCCCACATTAAAACATGGCATCTTTTCAACTGCATGAGCAAAAACGTAATTAGCCCACAATTCCCATTATGCACCTGGAACTGCTCCTTTCATTGAAATGAATATTTCATTGTGTGGATATCGTTGTGGATTTCGTTGTGCGGATATCCTGGATGAGGGACACTGTGGACAAGTGTCTGTGGATCTGTTTGTCAAAACTGCACATTGGACATTGGTCCATGGAACTTTTCTTTCTTCCAATAATTGTATACTAAGATTTTTATAGATCCTTTGATTGATGACTTCAAATGAAGTCCCAATCCTATCCAACTCTGAGTGGTAATGCAGCCACAGTGCAGCCCCCTAGGTAAGGGAAAAAAACATTCCCTTACCTTGAGGAGGCCTCCGTGTCGTCGTCCCCACGCAGGATGTAGCACACACCTCATTGGCATGGCTGCATCAGCACTGAAAAGTTGGATAGGATTGGGCCCTGAGTCATCCCAAGAATTTTGTTTAGGTAACTGGTCCTTGAAACACAATTTATGCTGAAGTTGGAAACTTGCAAGGAGACATAAATTTGCCTTATCTTTGGGATGCAAATATACAAAAACCTTTCAATGAAAATAACTGCAACATTGCTACAGGTTGTAAACTGCAAAAAGCATTTGCAATATCACATGTCAGTATTCCGCTACAAAATGTAAAGGTGATTTTTATTTGCTGTAAAAAAAAAAGTTGTAGTTCTGTCACTCCTAGACAGTTGCTGTTTGTTCCCTAGACGCTTTGTACTGCATGATGTTAAAGAGAGCTCCTCTGAAAGCCTGGTGCACAAAGACATGATGAAAAGCAGACATTTACCCTACAAATACAGGAGAAAGAAATGAAGACGAACCAACGAACCAACTAACTAACTAACTAACTAACTAACTAACTAACTAACTAACTAACTAACTAACTAAATAAATAAATAAATAAATAAATAAAAATTATGCTTAGACCCACACGTATAATTCAACAGAGTTCCATTTACTTCAACTGCGCTTTAAGTTTTATGCCTTTTGAGTCTCTTATTTGAAAAAAGTGACTGTTGTTAGATATACTTGATATTTCTGTATTTATCCAAGGCATTTTTGCCTGTAGCACTGAAAGAAGTGAAAGAGCTACCTAACTTATGAAGATATTCCTAACATTTTAACGCATTCTGAAGACTTCTTTGTGTTTCAACTGCTTTTGTCTTATTTTATTGTGGTATAATTCTAAGTTTGTGGTGTTTGGTGAAGACCTGTTTTAAACATAATAACTTAGTAGCTTGCTAGATAGCATCTTCCATCCTCCTCTCCTTTAGAAGATTAAATTGAGATTCTTCTGTCTGATGCCAGAACAGATTTAACCAATCATGTATCCTTTACATGTAGGTCAATCAGAGGGACAACCCAGCACTGGAGCCTATTATCCATGGGTTGAAGGGTGTCGTACATCATGGTAAGTAGCTACTTAAAGTTGCCTTGTGCTGGTAAGAGTTGAAGTCTTGGATTATTGCCCTTAATGGATTGGGTCACCTTTCAAAGGACATATTGAGATGTATATTTTTCATACACTGATGTTTAAGGACACTGAAGCCATTATTTGGTTAGTGTAAAGCCCAAACTCATTTGTTACCTGGGACCAAGTTTGGTCTAACAGTTTTTTTAAAAAAGTGTCTTTTTTTATTTTGGATTTTAGAATGTGTACATGAAATGTTTTTTAAGCTAGTTCAATATATCATGCATTTTAATTCTGTATCTGTTGCCTTCCTGCAGTTTATATGCTATTTTCTGAATAAAAATAAAAAAAGAATTTTCTTCCTCTGAAGTTTTCTATTTGTTTGTAAATTGTTTGTCTTTCAAATTTAGGGAGCTGGTAATGAAACAGAAAATTAACTATCTGTGAAAATTAATTAAAGTTTGCAGCAAGAGAACATCCTTCTGTAACTTACATAAATGTGGTCATTCAGCTATTCTGATGCAGATAAACCTATTATCCTTGAACTTATAGCAGGTAGTGAAATAACAAAATATATATTCTTAAGAAGTTTTTATTGAGAAAATTTTCTGACATCTTATTGAAATTGCAGCAAAGCGCTCTTGTCAGATATTTAATGGAATGTTTTGTACTGTTTTAATAATCTCATTATAATTCACAGGTATCTGCAGAAATGGTGTTAGGTAACCTAATAAATCTGTTTCATCTATAAAACATCTTCACTCCTTTTTTTCCCTAGGAGATTGTCTTTTGGCATTAGCTAGTGCTGTGGAGCTTAACAAACATTTTTTTTCTCTTGACTGGAAAGCTAAAACCAGTTGACAGTGTTAGATTAAAACAAATAGGATTCTAGATTAATTGCTCTGCTTTCAGAGTCATTTAATGTTGAGGTGTGAATGCCAATAAATCTAGTGAAAGTGAAAAGTAGGGGTTAAATGATAACACACCACAGAGTCCTTCATTTAGAGAATTTTCCATAGGTTTGTTGCCATTTATAAATTGCAGTCTTCGGCTGCAGAGTTGAGTTGCACACTGCACACTGAGTTGAAAACCATGTTGTTTTCCGTAGAAATAGATATTATTATCTGGTTCCCACTGGGCAACAGAAGAGTCTGGCATACAACACACATATATACACAAAATAGCAAGGGTGAGCAGGGCTATTGTGGTGATTATATAATTTGTCACTGAAGTCTAACCTACCATTTAAGTAACCCAGAATATTTCTTAGTCTTTCATCCTACCTGCTCTGTATTTCAAGGTCTCAACCCCCTCAAAGATGATTGAAGCTATCCCATTCTGTTTCCATCTGTGCTGCTAGAATACCTGCTGGTTCCTAATCATATTTGTATCTTGCAGGTATACTTCATCCTCTCAAAACAATTGTTATGCAGTTCTTTAGTATGGACTTCCCTCCCCGCGTAATAATGATTTGTCACTCTGGTATTGCCTATACACAGTAGAATCTGGGTGGGTAAGAGACACATATGTTGTTTCCTTCCCACTGGGTGTTCACATTTCAAGCAGAGGAAATGGGTGGATGTGTTTGAAGACTCTTGTTTCCGAATCTGGAAATAAGAAAAAGGAAATTCTCATTTTCCTTCTGCTCATGGAGGTGTTGAGGACTTGGGCTGATAGTGGTACAGAATGGAAAGGATGTGGCTTTGTTTACCTAAGAAAATGGTTTGTTCTAACAATTGGCTGACTGTAGAGCTCTATGATATGATCAGCTGCTGATCATATTATATATGCAATAAGCATGATTGTGACATACAAAATTATGCATGGGAAGGATAAAGTGGATAGAGAGATGCTCTTTGCACTCTCACATAACACCAGAACCAGGGGACATCCGCTAAAATTGAGTGTGGGGAGGGTTATGACAGACAAAAGAAAATTTTTATTTACTCAGCGTGTGGTCGGTCTGTGGAACTCCTTGCCACAGGATGTGGTGATGGCATCTGGCCTGGATGCCTTTAAAAGGGGATTGGACAAGTTTCTGGAGGAAAAATCCATTTTGGGTTACAAGCCATGATGTGTATGTGCAACCTCCTGATTTTAGAAATGGGCTATGTCAGAATGCCAGATGCAAGGAAGGCACCAGGATGCAGGTCTCTTGTTATCTGGTGTGCTCCCTGGGGCATTTGGTGGGCTGCTGTGAGATACAGGAAGCTGGTCTAGATGGGCCTATGGCCTGATCCAGTGGGGTTGTTCTTATGTTTCTTATGATCTTATAAGACTGCTGGTAAAGAATCAACTGCTTAGTTCAAACCAGCATGTGAAATTCATCTCCCCCCACTTCAGCCACTGCTTTAGGATTCTGTTTATCCCCTTAGAATTGTAATTTCACTGTGTTGCAATTACTCTATAGTTATTCACACCTAATAATATTCCCCTTCTGTCCTAATCTTAAGGGCAAAGTAGGACTTCAAGGTCTAGACTAAGGTTGTCAAATTCAATTCATATAGAGGGCTGAATAGCATCCATCCATCTGCTGAAGGCTGGAAGTGATGTCATTAAGAAGAAACTGATGTCATTAAGCAGATAATGACCAGAAATAGGCATGTTTTCCTCACTCAGGAATTCATTAGCTGCAAACAACAAAAGAGAAAATATGCAAATCTTTTTAATATTTTCAAGATATGGGAGAGCCCAATTATCACATGGACCACCCCTTCAGAAGCACTACTTCTGCCAAAGTGTCACTTCGCAGCTCAGCTGCTAAGAGGTCCTCTGCAAAGTGACACCTTGGCAGAAGCAGCACTGCTGAAAGGGCTGCCTACATGATAAGTGGGCTCTCCCAGCATCTCGGCAGCTTCTTCTTTTCTTGCCTCTCTTGATCTGCCTTTTCCACTTACCATTCCTCATCTTCTGAGGCCTCCTTCTGTCTCTCCATCCCAGAGCTTCAACAAAAGTGGCATTGCTAAAAGAGTGGCACTGGGAGAGCCCAGTTAATCATGCAAGCCATCTTTTCAGCAGTGACACCTCTGCAGAAGTGGACTCTTAGATATATTCTTAGATACATTCTGAGCTTTATATATGTTAGGTACTCAAGTGCATTAATAAGTACCTGGTGGTTGACTCTATATGTCTTTTGTTTGATGAGGAAGCAGGTCAAAGCAGCATAACAAACAAGACTCCAGTCCTAATTAAATTCCTTCCTGCCAAAAAAACCATGCTGTGTTCCTGTGTGTGTGTGTGTGGGGGGGGGGGGTTGTGGAGGTCTTCTTGAGGTAAGGAATCTAAAGTAAACTAAAGACCATTGGGTCTCCTTCACCAGCTCATTTGCTGGCACAAGTCCAAGGAGAATAAGGAAGAGGAAAGTGGAAAGTGAGCGGGAGCTAGGTTCTGGTGCACATCGGTTCCACTGAGATCTACCCACACCCTGTTCTGCCTCTTCCCCATCCCTCCCCCAAACTCTCGCATTCTGCCATAAGCCACCCCTGCTCCCACTGCTGGCTCATGTTAACTGAAACAGGTAGCAGGCAGCGATAGTAGGCCTTTGGAACCACTACCAATAGCAGTGGTGGACCCAGAATGTCTACAACACAGAGGATGAACAAGCAGATGGCAAAGAAGGGCAAATAAGGAGCAGGTTAACTGTGTCCTGCTGAACGTAAAAGGCAGCTTAGTCCTAGTTAGGATTGGGCTGTTAGATGTAAATCACCATCTACACAATTTTATGTATATAAATGTTCTTTCTCCCATCACCTTAATCATTCTTGGGACCTGACATTTGAGCATTATCACCTCATTCCAGTATGTAACTTGGGAGTCTGATTTGTTGGGGAGAAATGTCAAATTCAGATTGCTTCTTATGAGTCAATACTGTCATGAAGACAACATTTATCTTAATTAGCATTAATTGTATCAGAAGCATCTAGATAAGTCACCTTGTTATTTTGCTACAGTTAGTAACACTGAAGAGTGGTTTGTGAAAAAATGTTATCTGTGTACTTTATTCATTCCACCCCTGTTCCAAAGCCCAGTGTGAGCCACAGAATATTTTGATTTCATTTTGTGCTCATTATTTTCCACAGATTAAATTGAGGGCTAGTACCTTACTAAGGCCTGGATTTTATGGTAGTGAGTTTGTCAGTATGTTCCTAGTGAGCTATGAAGATCACTTCTAGAGAATATAGGTGATTATTCTTGAAGTGTGGTCTTGTGTGAATTGTGCAAGTGCTTTTTGAGGTGTTTTGTGGTACCGTAAAGAAGAAATGCAGAAGGGCCATTGTTTCATTTGTGTTGCTAAACAGCCATGTCTCTTCAGAAGTGTAAGCAGCTGCATGCTATTTTTCCTTCATGTACAAAGGTAAAAGGTTTAACACTGTTTGTCAGATTGCTGGAGACCTGGGGGAGAGTCCTGTGATATTCCTTGCCCGCCCTCTAATGGTAAATTGGACACTGCCACTTGTTCTTAGGTCATCTTGGCCAGGTGGAGTTTCTGACAGAAATGGGTCCTTGGCCAGTGCCCAGTATGGCTGATCTCTGACACCACCCTAGGGCTTTATTCTCCTAGGACACCACCTGGAGAATATCTGCAGAAACTCTCTCATTCATGCACTGTCAATATGGAGTACATTGACTATGATTTGTCAGTGGTTCAGTTCTGTTAGACCACTGCTCCAGCCAGCTGCACTGGCTGCTGGTTCGTTTCTTGACCCAATTCAGTGTGCTGGCTTTGACCTTTGAAGCCCTTCACAGCATGGAACCAGGGTACTTCCTGCTCCATGCATTCTGACCCACTCCTGCAGAGGGGGCGTATGCCACTCCTGATGTTTTTATTGTTTACTTCTGTTTTTTTTTTTTACCATACATTATTTCTGCTGCAGTTTTATTATTTTACTCTATGCTATTAAATCTAATAATGCTACATACCAGCCATTTTCAACCACTGTGCCGTGACCACAGGTGGTCCACAGGTGTGCCACAAGAATTTGGAGGAAGATCATTTATTAGTAGGGCCAATGGGGCTATGATTCCCCCCACTGGCAGCATGGTCAATTGTTAAAAACCTGATGGTGTGCCTTTGACAATTTTGATGCCTTGTTAGTGTGCCATGAGATGAAAAAGGTTGAAAATTGCTGTTATATACTGTCTTATGGTTCTTTGTTGTTTGATTGCTTTTACTGCTGCTGTGCCTACAGTTGAAATGTTCTCTTGTTCTCTCTCTCTCTCTCTCTCTCTCTCTCTCTCTCAAACACACGCACACTCATTTTCAGTTCTTAACATAAGAACATAAGAACAGCCCCACTGGATCAGGCCATAGGCCCATCTAGTCCAGCTTCCTGTATCTCACAGCAGCCCACCAAATGCCCCAGAGAGCACACCAGATAACAAGAGACCTCATCCTGGTGCCCTCCCTTGCATCTGGCATTCTGACATAACCCATTTCTAAAATTAGGAGGTTGCGCATACACATCATGGCTTGTACCCCGTAATGGATTTCTTAGTAGTAACTAGTTCTTAGACTAGTTGTTTTATGGGTAGTTTTATTGTTGTATTGTTTTACCATGTATATCTTATGTTAGGCATTTTGACTGCCCATGCCATTGGAGGAAGGGTGAGATCAAAATATTATAAATAAATTTGTGTGAAACCACCGTAGATGGTGATGAGTTTGTGGTCATCTTCTTCCTTCAAAGTTTTCTCACTTTCCTATGCCCTTCCAGTGATTAGCAAAGATCTGTAATGTCAGAAGCACATTCTGCGGTAGTGAGAGCTATCTTGGCTGGAGATTTCGTCAGGGATTTGAATTACTGACTAATTTGATGGAACATAAATAATTGTGCCCTTCACACTGTCACCAGCTTAGTAATGATGACAGAGAAATGTCAACATAAAAATCAATACAGAGTTAGCTACTGCTGAGAATGTGCTTTATTTTCTTCCATCCCCAGGGATTAATTTCCTAGAATCCTAATGTTGCACTAAAACTTAATTTTACAAGTAGTACTATAAGCAATGCCCAATGTTAGGGGAAAAAAATGCTCCAAGTTGAAAAATGTACTTTCAACCTAGGGCTGTTTGGGATAAAAAGGAACACTTACAAGGTTTCATCCGTGTATTCCTGCCCTCAGGCATGTACTATAGTTATTTCCAATTCTAAGCATTTTTTTCTTCCCATAAAAAACTATAGAGGAAGCAGCCTCTGATTTCAGAAGTGCTTACATTACAATTCCTTCCTTAGAACTGTCAGGCTTGCTTCCCTTTGTGTATATACACTGCACTGTATTCTGTATGTCAGGCAGGTTGTACATATGATGATTATTCCCCTGTTGAACTCCAGTAAATTGTTAATGGAAGATGTGTATCTGTAAACACTTGGTGAGCTAGTGAGCAGTGGTCAGTTACTGGTCTCCAGCATGCATTCCCTCCCCTTGTGCACCTAGAAGCATCAGTATACAAGAGGTTTGTCTACCCACCATGTAAAATATGAATCAGTCTTGAGTGCTGTTGCCAACATAGCTCCTTCACACACACACACGTGTCTATTCCTACACATGTACGCAAATAATCTTGGGTCTAGATCTTCCTGGCACATAATTAAACTCAATTTGGGGAAATTAGCAATACTTATGGAGCAAGAGGTCAGATTTAGCAGGCTTTAAACACACACAGGAGAATGGAGGCTTTTAGAAGAGAGGGAGAGTAGTTACAAGGATTCAAGGGAACAGAGGAGTGATTACCTACTGGCAGACTAGTGTATGATGCCCTTCTGTGCTGTGAGGTGGGCTGCATGGCTTCAGGTTCCAAGGAAAAGGAAATACACAGAAAAAGTTGCCCCTTTACTGGTCAATGTAGCTCCTCTGTGGGTTAGAGCATATTCCAAAGCAAGAGGCTTTCCAAGTAAGACAAGGCTTCCAAAAGCAGATAGTATGGAAAGCTTTCAGTGAGAAAGAAAGCATCACAAGGCTGATGGACTCTTATGTGAGAGAGACTGCAAAAATGGATAGCATGGACACCATCAATGTCAGAGAAGATGACCCAAAATGGTGGAGGTCTCTATGGAGGTAAAGACCATCAAATGCAAAGCAGGATAGACATGTTCAAAGAATGAAAAGTGACAGAGTTCTGCTTCCAGGGCAGTGCTAATTATAAACTGTTCCCTGGAATCTCCAACCCAAGCCCTGCAGAGCACAGAGCTTGGCAGCATGGAAGTTGAGTGATAACAAGTGATGTCATTGTTGAGGGCTGGGGACAGCATCGTGATACTACACACCAGAAGAAGGTGTCCATGCATTGGTGTGGACCCTTAGAGGGACTATAGGTTATCAGACTTTGCAGAAAGAAAACTAAAACTTTTTTCCTGCAAGAACAATAGCATCTGGAGGTTCTCCTGCATGTGCAGCTAGGAGTTTCCTGGACTTGATTGAGTTACAGGTGTGACCTTCCAGGAGGACACAAAGGCTTGATTACAACCCAGTCAGAGAGGTTCCTGAGGGGCAAAAGATATGGCAGGGTATTCCTGCACCCATGTTTGGGTTGTTGGTGAAAGAGGCTTTCTGGAGAAGGAATCTGAAAAGACTATCCATGTGGCCTGGCCACTGAGGAGATTGAACTTAGTTTATTATGCCGCAGGACTTGTGCTTGCAGCAAAATTCTATCAAGATGGAGTATCCAAAATTTGCGGGATCTTCTCTCTAAGAGAGTTTACTTGTAACCTACTTTAACATTCCAAGTGCAGACTGATGTTTATTTGTTTTAAGAGATTTGTACTTTGAGAATAGAGAGGTTGCAAAAGTGAAAATGAAAGTTTTTTGGTCATGTATGTGTGGTCAAAATCATAGTGTTCTGCACATGCTTATAAATAATAATAATAATAATAATAACAGGTATTTATATACCGCCTTTCTTGGTCTTTATTCAAGACTTTATTCAAGGCAGTTTACATAGGCAGGCTTTATTAAATCCCTATTAAATAGGGATTTTTACAATTTCAAAGAAGGTTCTTTCTTTCAAGAACAACTACATTCAAGGTGTTTCATTCCGATCTGGCTTCACATTCTGGCCTCCATCCTCCCACGCTCAGAGCAGATGGAATTGCTCGGCTTCAGCTTGTCAGCTGCTCCAAGGTCGCACGGTGCCGGTGGCCTCGAACTGGCGACCTTGTGGGTGTTATCTTCAGGCAGACGGAGGCTCTACCCTCTAGACCAGACCTCCTGCTTATAGAGGTTTGTTGAGTGGTCTGCACCTGTCCTCAAGTGAGGTGAACCCAGTGTACACCGAGTGCCTCAAGGGTGCAAAGAACAGCTTCAGCTTAGCTCCTTCAACCACCTCCTCAGCTGCATCATGAAGGAACTCTGTGGGCTTTTCCTTCTGTCCTTCACCTTATTTGACAGAAAAATAATTTTTTTAACCACAGTTTTCAGTTTTTTTATACTTTATGAGTGTTAGTTTTTGGTTTGTACCAAAAAGTAGTAATGTTAGCTTGTAAGTTGTACTCCTGTCTGCTTAGCTTGTAGGTTGTACTCCTGTCTGCCACATGGCGAGCAGGTCACCTTTAAAAGGAAACATTTTTTACCTCAGTATACCTTATTTTCTTCATCTATTTTTACTGTAAAAGGAAAGAGAGGAACAGAAGGAGAAATATTTTACCTGATCCTTTAATCATAACTCCATTTGTCAAAAAATAAATACAAAAAGGGAGGATTCTTTCACTTTAGTGTACTTTGAATCTCACTCTTCGTTGCTTTAAAAAAAGGAAGATGTTTTCCTCTTTATGGTGTGAGCTGCAGCTGCTTGATCAGAGTTCCCGGAAAAAAATTCCAATTTTCAGATTTATGTGGGATGTATAGAGCTGTGACCTGGACATGCTCTTTATTTGAAATTGCTAGTATTGAAGCTGCCTAGAAAAGTTTGGGCATTCAAAGTCATGTTGGAAACATGAAACTAAGCCCAGGGCATAAATCTTCTGAACGGAAGTTGCCAAAACAGAAAACAGGCTCAGTCCCAAGCTCAGTCTCATTCAGTCTCATGTAGGAAGCATGAAGTCAAGGCCTTCCATATCAAAGGTGACTAAACAGATCCCACTCTGAAAGGGACTAGAGCATTCAGGTTCGTGTGGGGAAAATATGAATCCTTGGTTTGGGCATAAAGCCTTCTGCACTGGGGCCACTTAAAGGGGCTCCATTTTGGGAGGAATTTGGGTTCTCAGGCAAGCTGTCAGTCAACTTTCCCTGTTAAGTCTTCTTTGACTGAATTGTTGATGATAACTGATGCTTACAAAAAGTCTACTGACTCCACAAAAGAATGCATTCCCTAGAAGACCAGTACCAATCCAGACTTAATCCAATACAAAATGTCTTATATTCTAGATATCAGAGGCTTCTGTCTCACCCTTTTAACATGTTTTCAGCAGTAGTGCACCTTCAACTTTAGAACCATGGCTTCCATATCAAACTATTGATATGAACAGTTTCAGTGCCTCAATACTGGCTTTTAAACCTGGAACCTAGCCATTTTATGATGCAGCCTAATCCTATCGCTGAGAAACTCCAGTGACCAGCATGCTGCCCCAGCAACAGTCATTGCAAACATGCTCCAGTTGGTGCTGGATCTCCATGCTGGTGGGACAAGCAGCAAGAGTCTGTGGCAGTGAGAGACCTTGTGGTGGTGTTGGATAGCTCAATGAAAACATCAGTTCAGTGTGTGGCAACAGTGAGAACATCAAATTCCATGGTAGGTGTCCTTAGGAAAGGTATAGAGTAATGCATCTTTGGGTCATTTGCCAATTTGATAAGTTTCCCTTCTACTCCTTCATCCAAGGCATTTATTTAAAAAAAACTCAGGATCCAAGCATCCTGCTCAGTACCTTCTTCCAGTTTAATAAATATTCGCTTACCCTGTGGAGACTTTCCATCTGCTCAGATCCAAAGCTGGATACAATGTGGGCCCGGTGGCCCCGCTGTTCCAGTGTTGGATAGGATTTAGCTGTTGTTGCACACAGGATCTTCCCACCTGAAAGCAGGAGCATAACACTCTATAACAGTGTTTCTCAACCAGTGGTATTCACAGCATTGATGGTACTTCAGGTGGTGTCTGTTGGTACACATGAGACCCCCAGACGCCCACCACCTGGCAATAAGACCAGCAATGCAATGTGATGCAATTGTAGCAGGCTCAGCTCAGTGGGCAGAGCTCCAGTGTGTGCTTTCCATGCGTTGAAAAAGTCCTCCTATCTTCCCTGAACCCCTTGTCAGAGTTTGTTGCATTGCATCTGGCCTCCCCATCTGCAAGTAACTGACAGTGACATCAGTGGTTACTTCCAGTGGTACTTCCAATAGATGGACTATGCATAGTGGTATGGTATGGGACAAACTTGTTGTTGTTGTTGGCATCCTTCAGTCTCCGAAGACTATGGTATCGCACTCTGAATGGTGGTTCTGGGACAGCATCTAGTGTGACTGGATTCGGGAGTGACAATCCCTTCCACACTGAGAACAAATGTAGTCTGTCCCTGGTCCGTCTCCCTATCTATGGGCCTTCCTTCTTTGCCTCTTTGCCTCAGTCTGTTGGGTAAGTGTCTCTTCAAAGTGGAGAGGCCATGCTGCACAACCTGCCTCCAGGTGGAACACTCAGAAGCCAAGGTTTCCCATCTGTTGAGGTCCATTCCTAAGGCCTTCCGATCCCTCTTGCAGATATCCTTGTATTGCAGCTGTGGTCTACCTGTAGGGTGCTTTCCCTGCACTAGTTCTCCATGGAGGAGAGTCTTTGGGATCCGGTCATCGTCCATTCTCACAACATGACCAAGCCAACGCAGGCATCTCTGTTTTAGTAGTGTGTACATGCTAGGGGTTCCAGCTTGTTCCAGGACTGCGTTGTTTGGAACTTTGTCCTGCCAGGTGATACTGAGGATGCGTCAGAGGCAGCGCATGTGGAAAGCATTCAGCTTCCTCTCCTGTCGTGTGCAAAGAGTCCAGGACTCACTACAGTACAGAAGTGTACTCAAGACGCAAGCTCTGTAGACCTGGATCTTGGTATGTTCCATCAGCTTCTTGTTGGACCAGACTCTCTTTGTAAGCCTGGAAAACGTGGTAGCTGCTTTACTGATGTGGTTGTTTAGCTCGGTATCGAGAGAAAGAGTGTCGGAGATCGTTGAGCCAAGGTACACAAAGTCATGGACAACCTCCAGTTCATGCACAGAGATTGCAAGGCAGGGAGGTGAGTCCAGATCCTGAACCATGACCTGTGTTTTCTTAAGGCTGATCATCAGTCCAAAGTCTTGGCAGGCCTTGCTAAAACGATCCATGAGCTGCTGAAGATCTTTGGCAGAGTGGGCGGTGACAGCTGCATCGTAGGCAAAGAGGAAGTCATTTCAGCTGGACTTTGGAGTTTGCTGTCAGTCTGGAGAGTTTGAAGAGCTTTCTGTCTGATCTGGTCCGGAGACAGATGCCTTCTGTTGCAGTTCCAAAGGCATGCTTCAGCAAGACAGCGAAGAAAATCCCAAACAAGGTCGGCGCAAGAACACAGCCCTGCTTCGCTCTACTTCTGATTTCAAAGGGGTCTGATGTTGAACCATCAAACACTACAGTGCTCTTCATGTCCTCTTGGAAAGATCTGATGATGCTGAGGAGCCTGGCTGGACATCCGATCTTGGGGAGAATCTTGAAGAGGCCGTCCCTGCTGACCAGGTTGAAAGCCTTCGTGAGATCTGTTAAGGCTATAAAGAGTGGCTGTCATTGTTCCCTGCATTTCTCCTGCAGTTGTCTAAGGGAGAATACCATATCAGTGGTGGACCTGTTGCCTGCAATTCTGGATAGACACTCTCTGCAAATACTTGGAGCCTCTTCATTGCAACTCGGGCAAACAGTTTCCCTGCGATGCTAAGGAGAGAGATGCCACGGTAGTTATTGCAGTCACCCATCGCCTTTGTTCTTGTGCAGTGTGACGCTGTTTGCATCCCTCATGTCCTGTGGTACTCCACCTTCTCTCCAACCGAGACCTACAAATCTCTATAAGGTTGAGATTCTGAAAGTGGCCACTGCATGTGCCTGCAGAGAGATAATTGTTGTCATCCTTCAGTCTCGGAAGACTATGGTATCGCAGTCTGAATGGTGGTTCTGGAACAGAGCATCCTCTCCAGTGCACGAAGCCTAGGTAAAGTAGATATGGAGGATAGACTGTTTCCCATGCAGCAAATCCCCCCTCTCTGTGTCGCTGAAATGGTCCAATGGAAAGGCAGAGGCCAATACGGTTGGTTCCAGCCGCGTTGCAGGAGTTGCCAGAATGTGACTGTGTTCAGCCATGAACTGCCTCAGGGACTCCGGCTCCGGATTTTGCCTCGAGGTTGACTCCTGAAGCCTTTTCCATAACTCGATGTAGCCACAAGGCAGTGGAGGTTTGGGATCAGAGTTTTCCTTCTCTCAGATGAGCTGCCTTCCCAGGCTGACGAGTCCCATCTACCCTGTAGAGAGAACCCCTTAAAGAACATATACTTACAAGTAAGCAATTTGTGTTATTCTAATAATTATGAGAAGGACTTGAATTTTTTAATGGTAGCAGAGCAGCTTTAGAATTGTACTCAGATGTAATATCTTGTTTGAGGTACATCAAAGTGGGTTTTCAAATTTCTCATTTATGAGATTTATATCCCTCTCTTTCTGTAACTTTAGAACAGGTTACAACAGTTTCAGTAAATTGGAACATTTAATCTTCCTTCCCTACCTTGTTCTTTTGTCTGCTAAGTCTTAAGATATTAATTTTGGAAATTAGTTTTAAGAACTTTTTTCTTTTTTTAATGTTCAGGCCAACCTCAGTAGCACTTTTCCTCTAAGAAACGTTTGTGAAACCCCACCCCAGTACTTCATGGAATATACAGAAACACTTGGCAGAAGAAGCAAGAATTTGTCTGATCTTTTATCCAAGTGGTAAATTTAAAGGAGCTTGATCTGTCAATACCCTTGAGTCTTGTTCACCTACAAATATTAGAAGCCTCGTTTTTGGGTTTTTTTCCCAGTGATTGGCTACAGATTCAAGCTTCAGTATCAAAAGGTTCTGTCAACTGGTCTTTGAAGAGAGACTTCACTTCAGATGCATAGAAAATAAACCCTTAACATCACTTGCACATCTGATCAGGACTTTGATACTGAATGTTGGAACTTTGTTAGTTGTTTTTTTAAAGGAAAAAGACCTTAATCATGGCAATCTGTGTCATAGTATAATAAAAAGACAGTATTATGCAGGTAGCATCTAAATATTAAAATATGCTTCCTCAGTTACACAAAATTGTCACATCTTTAAATTAGTAGTTAATATTAGATAGCATGACCACAGGTTTTTTCTTTCCCTTCATGACTTTTTCCCCCTCCCCAATATTCATTCTCTTTGTCCATATACTTAATATCTTCTGTCAGATGCTGAAATTTTTCATTCAAGAAATAGTAATGATTAGAGTGCTGCGGAAACGAAAGGATGTGTTTTGATCAGGTTATTTATTTATTTTAGGGACTATCACTTTCAGGGACTGCACTTTATTCCAGCACACTGTTGCATAGAACAGAATGGATGTACATTATTTCAGAGCGCTGTTGTTCTTCCTGAAAACTACTTCATAACTTTTTTCCCCCTGTGATATCAGTCACTATAGATACTCGCCTATAAGGCGATCACACAGATAAGGTGGGGGCAGGTTTTCAGCCAAAAATCATGGAACGCTCAGATAAGTACGTAAAACTTAGAGAAAGGTGCTTGTGAGGAAGAGCTGCAACTTGTCCTGGAGCCTGATTGAAAGGGGGGAAAGAATCTGAACCATGCCACTGTTTTTGAAGGCATTAACAAGGTGCTTATGGAGTACTGTGTGCCGGGGAAGAGAAGGTAATTTTACCTGCCTGCCTGCCTGCCGAGTCACATGCTGGCAAAGTATCTCCCTGCAAGAAGGAGCTGTTGGGAGAGGCAAACATGGCCAGCTGGAGGTGAGCTTATGCCTGCTGCTCCTCTAGGCTTCTCCTGGCTGCCTCAGTACCCCTGAACTGCCCTGACCCTGTGAGCGACTCGCAGGTAGGGTGAGGAGATGGTCTATGCTGGATTTTGGGAGTAAAATTTCTCGCCTTATAGGCGCATATCAGCGGTGCAATGAAACTTGCATGCAGTGAATTTCAGAATGTAAGGGAATATTCTTTATACTGGTGGATATAGCAACCATTTATGAAATCCAAAACTGTTTTGCATGTGACATTTACCCCTCTGCAAAAGTGGAGGGGAGAACAAGCAAAAGGTTCATTTTGGTTGGGTACAATCAGCCATGGACATGGATGATAACCACTAGTACAGATTTATTAATTTGATTTATTTGCATGCCTTCTCTGATTTGTAGTCTGTCTGGGATGCGTACAAATATAGTCATAGAAATTTTCTGACTTTTCTCCTGGGCCAAAAGCTAATTGATTTTCCAGAAGACACTGGGGCTCTGGCAAATCTTTAGCCAGCGGTTCCCAAACACTCTGGGAGTTTGGGAACTGCTGTAAGTGCTTGTGGAGAGGGATGAAGGCAGCAGCATGATCAACACGATTGCATCGCTGCCAGGGATAAAAGGGTTTTTTTTTACTTACCCTTGCATTGCTGGCCTTCTGGAGGGTGCCCGCGGACCCCTCTGCATGTCTCTCCAGTCCTTAGAACAGCTAAGAACAGCAAGCGTGACCCACGTCCAGGTTTGCGATTGCAAAAACTAGAAGTGGGTCACAATCGCTATTATTAACTGTTCTGAGGTGTGGGAGCCCTGCAGATTGGGTTCGTGGGCTCTCCAGAAGACTGGTGCTTCCAGGGTAAGTTAAAAAAAAGCCCCCTTTTGTCCCTAACAGTGGTGCAGTTGTGGTGATCGTGTTATTGCCTTAACCATCGCCCCACCCCTTAAGGGTGCAGAGAGAGGGCTTACCTGGCTTGCCCCATTTTGGGAACCTATGCTCTAGGCTGAGGGGCTGCTTCAGAGAAAATTGGGATGGAAATGAAGAAAAGAGTCCTGTTATTTCAGACCCCAGCTCCATCTAGTCAAGCATCCTAACTGTGGCCACCTGGATGCCTCTAGGAATCCCACAAGCAGGAAAGGAAGACATACGTCTCTCCTGCCATGGTTCTCCTAAAAGAAGTGTTTAGTGGTGAATTGTTGGTGAACCTGGAGGTAGCATATAGTCACCATGACTAACAGGCATTGATAGGCTGGTCCCAGACCATTTCAAGCTATATCACCAAATGGAGTTCAGAAATCAAGATACTGGAGTACTACTGTAATGTGCTCCTGACAACCCATCCCTGTCAAAAGATGGACCACAATTCTAAGGATTTTGTGTGCAGTGTTGGAGTGGCCTGAAGAAATAGGGATGAGAAAGGGAGCTAATTTGCTTCTAGGTTTTTCCTTTGATTCCTAATTCACTGAGTCAACCTGCAGAAACAATGTTTATGACTCTTTAGTCTTCATATACAATCTGCTTCCCTGTTAATTAAACGCCTTGAGTGCTCTACTTGAAGAAATATCAAGGAGTGAATATTAAGATTGCTTTTTATTTCTCTTTTCTAATGCCGCATCTTGAAGTCAAGTATGTATGCTACAGGTCATGCAAGGTTTTTGTGTGTGTGTGTGTGTGTGCCTGAAAAGACAAACAAAAACAACTTGGTCCACTTGCAGTGAAGGAATCCCTCTAATTTTATTGTCACAATGTTATAGTTGTTAATGATGCTGCTGTGATACTTATTAATTTTCTTTTTGGAACATTAGAGGAAGCACTTTAAAATAATGCAAGCTCCAGTGCTTTTTGCAAATAACCACTGTTGTGCTAATTAGTAAAAATAAATGGAGTGCAACAGCTTCTTGGTAGCATTTTAGTGGCTGATTGTATATATAGAATCTTAGCTGCTAATTTGCTTCTAAGAAGACCGTATAAAAATTGCCAGTATTAAGTCTTGCTTTCTGAATATAGCTGGATATCTTGGGGAGAAAGAAAAAAGAAGCCTGGAAAGAAAGGGGGCTTCTTGGGTGCTGACTGGCACAGTGGTTCTTGGATGGAGGCTGGAATGGAGGTGATTTGACACATATCAACAAGTTAATGCTTCTCCAACGGACAGCAAGACGGAATAGCTGGCAGCAGATGGGGAAGCAAAGTACAAGAGGTTCTGAGCTGCTGTAGATTTTTAACCCCATAGTCAAAATATATCTGAAACTTCTTGGTGTCTATTCAGTATATTGAATTGTTCAATACTTCATTCCAGTTCAACGCTGGAAAAGAATGAACACCATTCTTTTCTCACAAAGAGCCATCTTAATGAAAATGCTTTTAATTTTGTCCTTTGGTTACTATACATTTTTGTACCTTTAAACTATCTTTTGTCCGTTTCGTTCTAAGTCGTTGATTTTCAAACTTTTTCATCTCATGGCACACTGAGAAGGCACTAAAATTGTCAGGACATACTATCAGTTCTATGATGATTGATAAGGCATACCACACTGCCAGCCAGGGGCTCACATTCCCCCAACGGCCCTACTAATATATGACCATCCCTCAAACTTCCACAACACTCCTGCAAACCATTCACAGCACATCAATGTGCCATGGCACAGAGGTGAAAATCACTGTTCTAAGTAACTCCTTCTATCTGTAACCTTCTATCTAAGTAACCTTCTATCTAAGTAACTCCTTCTATCTGTAACTCCACTCAGACTTTCAAAATGTAAGCATGGGGGAAAAGGTCATGACTGTGTTGGATGGCTCTTCCTCCAAGGTGTGCTGAACCCCTTTGTCAGTGGTACTCTAAACTTTTCTGGCCAGTGGCTCACTTGACTCCCATGGCTGATGGCCATGACACCAGCCATCATGTTCCTGAGGGCTGGAAGTGACATCATTAAACAGGAAGTGGCCAGAAATATTAACTATATTAAATATATTAAATTATAATATATTAAATATATATTAACTATATTAATATTAATTATATTAATCATATCATTAATTAAATGCAGATCTTAAAAATATATTATTAATACACAGCAATATACATGCTTTATAAATGATCAGCTGCTGATCACTGTTGGAGACAGGATGCTGGAGTAGGTAGATTTTGTCTGGTCCAGGAGGACTCATTTTTTAAAACTTTGTAAGCATACCAATAAAATTGTTTTATCAAATGAACTTTGTGAACAACCAGTCTGACCGTCATTACACACACACACCGCCCTGGACCCCAATCCAACTAGTTATTTCTCCCATTCTTCTTGGATAGGATTGAACCCTTTATTAATTGAATGAAATTAAATTTTTCCAGCAGGTGGTGAGGAAAACAAAAATAGACCATGAAAATATATCAGAGCTGATAAGGGTTTGGTTAGGAAGCTGATTTGTCTCCTATACTAGGAGATGCACAGCTCAAACCTATGCATATCTACTCAGAAGTAAGTCCCTTTAGAGTCAATGGGGCTTACTCCAGGGAAAGTGTGGATAGGATTGGGTGGGCAATCACTTCATCAATGGCTGATTATTCCCTTCAAATAGCAAGATTCATCACTTTAAAAATACAGCCTCTCCTCTTTAGTCAAACAACAAGATTAATAAATCACTTTAAAAACAGTACCCTTTTTCTGCTCCTGGCCAAGTAAAGTGTGCGCTTCTCTCTCTCCCCACCCCCTTGCCAACTGCATGGTAACAACTTTAAGACCCCTGGTGACTGGTAAAATAGGAAGCGTTTTATTTGGGAGGGGGAGGAAAGTGGGAAGGTTTGGAGATCGAAAGGGGGGGAGTGGAAGAGGGAGGGGGTTGAAAAGAGAGATTTCACTTTGATGAGAAGTGATCCCAGGCTGGGAACTAGGAACCAAGCAGACAAGGATCAATGAGGGTTAAGGACTGCAAGCTGAGCATGCTCGGTACTTACCAGATGAGCTTTGGAAACAACATGCAGCAAACACAGAAGGTGGCAGCCTCGGAGCGGAGGGAGAAGAGGGCAGGGCGGCAGCAGCCACTCTCACAGCTGAGCAACTCCCGTTTCTTCTGCTTTAAAAAAAAGCGCAGACGGCGGGCAGAAGACAGGCTCGTATTCTGCCCAGGGGTGTGACTATATCACTGCAAGAGGACATTCCACGCCTTCCCTTTGAGTTCCTGGCGCCTCCCTAAAGAGCTGCGCCACACAGTTTGAATAACACTGTCCTATGTTTTAAAGGGCATACCAGCATACTGGCCCATGCTCATAGATTCCAAAAGATCATAGATTCGATTTTTTCTGTAAACCACTTTGTGAACATTTTGTTGAAAAGTGGTATATAAATGTTAATAATAATAACAGCATGAGCCACATATCCCATTGTTCTGATATACAGGTTGCCTGTGGTGTGCTAAAGGAGGTTGGGTGTGCTAAAGGAGTAAGTTTTGCCTAGCGTGGTCATGGTTCCCTCCCTCCCCCTCCTGTATAGTTTGAGCATGTGCATAGGGCTTGATTTTCCCATTTAAGGCATTCACAATGTCAAGTGTTCAGGAGAGAATATTGTTTTAGCATTGTAACCAAACATATATTCTGCCAGAATTAAATTGCTGCTCAAATGTGACAAGGTAGTACCAAGAAGCATTTAAAAATTCAGCTCTGTGGGGGAAGGCACATTTTCATCATGTCATTTGCTTACTTGAGTCAGAGTACTCTTAACTGAAGCTAGAGGAATTGGAAATAGTTCCAAATGTGGGATGAAATGTACAGTAGTTATGTGCCTCAAGGCAGAACGGTGAGGATGGTTAACTGTTTGGGTTAAAATGGTTGGCAACCTTCAGTCTCGAAAGACTATGGTATAAGCCTACAGCACCTGGTATTCCCCGGCGGTCTCCCACCCAAGTACTAACCAGGCCTGACCCTGCTTAGCTTCTGAGATCAGACGAGATCAGGCATGTGCAGGTGGGTTATAGATGAGCATTAGGCACAGTTTTTCTGTCTTCCTCTGCCATTTAGTACCCTCTGCTGAAGCTGCTAATAGGCATCATCCTAGAGGTTGTTCTGTTCCTGTTCTAGGCCTTTTAAAGCCTACCAGGGTCCATCCACATCTGTAGCTAACAAGCACATAGTACCCACTGGTGGCTGCTGAATACTTGGCATAGCTTTCAAGAGAGCAGTTGCCTTGGACACAAAAGGTTTCACATTCTGTTAGTAGTCCCTTGACCAGTGTTGTTCTGAAACGTTATTGTAATGGAAACACAAGAGAGACAGAGGCAGAATGTCAGCATGCAAACATTGCTTCCCAAAGTGTTACTCTATAACCTTGACCTCATATAAAGGTCATTCATCAGCAGACATGGTTTCCTCCTGCAAAGTGCAATTGAGTGTTGTGGAAAATGCATATTTGCTACTTAATTTTCAGAGAGGTGTATACATGCGGAATTATGTATAAGCCATTAGCAACCCAGTCACTGATTTCTCAGAGTGCATTATTGAATGCAATATTACAAAATTTGTATGAGGTAGGGAACTTGGATAGTGCCGTGCCTGGCACTGAACTGAAAGTGACCCCAGATTTCTGTGTCAGAATTAATGGATAAACCTTTACATGTGCCAAAAACACATGTTGCTCTCAAACTACTGGATCAGACTGGTCTGTCAAACCCAGTACAATTCTACTATGGCTGGCAGTGGTTTTCCAGCCCCTCAGATGGAAGTCTTTCCCTGCCTTGCTACTTAGCATCCTTTTAAGCCATTTCTGCCCAATGTTGCATATATGCGTACAATGTGTAAGCCTGTGGGCTGGGCAAAAATGGGTTAAGCTAGGATAACCATGCACTGCACCTGTGACCCTCCATATGTGAAGTCCTAGTGAAATTTTGACTTTTGGAAAATAAAAAGAAAAAGGGTTGAAAAGCTGCTTAGATAAGAGTGGGGTCTTTTGGGAAAGATGGTGGTGAATCTGATCTGTTGTTGGCAACCTTCAGTCTCGAAAGACTATGGTATCGCGCACTGAATGGTGGTTCTGGAACAGCGTCTAGTGTGGCTGAAAAGGCCAATTCGGGAGTGACAATCCCTTCCACACTGGGAGCAAGTGCTGTCTGTCCCTGGCTATGGGCCTTCCTTCTTTGCCTCTTTGCCTCAGTCTGTTGGCCAAGTGTCTCTTCAAACTGGGAAAGGCCATGCTGCACAGCCTGCCTCCAAACGGGCCGCTCAGAGGCCAGGGTTTCCCACTTGTTCAGGTCCACTGCTAAGGCCTTCAGATCCCTCTTGCAGATGTCCTTGTATCGCAGCTGTGGTCTACCTATAGGGCGCTTTCCTTGCACGAGTTCTCCATAGAGATCTATGACCAGTTGATAAGTCCAATAGATGAGATTTTAGAGCAAACTGACCACATGCTGTTCTGCCTATCAATGGAGAGGAAAGGTAATCAAATTATTTACATTAGGAAGGAAGCTAGAAGCACTGATAGTTATTATCAGCAATATAGAATACCTTAACAAAACCCCTGAATAAACAAAATGGAAATGAAAATCTGTACTTGCACCCATGCATGCTTTCCTGTGCAATACTTATCACAGGGAGCTGTCCAAGATAGTCTAGCTCAGTGGTTCCCAAACTTTTTAGCACCACGTCCCAATTTTTAGAACAACACTATCAGGACGCACCTAGGTTTATCAGACTTTTAAAAAAGGAGATCTAGAAAGAAATAATATTTTATTTATTTATAAGTAATAATAACCAGAAAGAAAGACCCACAAACATTTCTCTCTATATATTTACGCATGCTTGCAAACTGCAGGAGCTCAGCTCCTTTGTAGGGCAGTTAGGAAATACAATATCTGATTTTTGAGTAGCTTCAGGGCTTGAGGCAATTAGTTATCTTTCCATCACCCATTGACAACTCACCAAAAAGCAGGTTGTGACCCACCAGTGGGTCCTGACCTATAGTTTAGGAATCACTCATCTAGCTGTACAAGAGTCTGAGAGCATATGCAGAAACTCCATAGCTGTACGTATGATGGCAGAGCCGCCTCCTTTTCACCTCCAAGAATCACTGTCTTCCGTCTCCTACTGTGGCTTTCCACATACTTAAAATAAATTCTACCTAATTGATAACCAAATTTAATCATAGCAGGATACTTTCAGTTTGCATTCAAATAAGCCTGTCTTTTGTCTAAATAAGTTTCTCTAGGCTGATAATTCATATTTTAGTTCAAAATGTTTAAAAATGAAAGACAGGCAGGGTTGGATGAAATGTAGACTACGTATTACAGTGTGTATTTAATATAAAAGTCATGCATTATTCATTTTAGCAATCTGAATAACTTTGAATTTAGCATTCCTGCTCATCTTTCCTTTGATGAATGATTAATTATTAAAACATAATATTGTCAGCATCTGCCACGAAAAATCCTTGAAAGTAGAACATGAGCTTCAGTCTACTGCCACTCTTAGATAAAAAGGATATCATGCATTTGCATCGTGCTGTATGTTGTATATTTGTCCGGTATTTGCAATTTAATTTATTATTTTGTGTACTGAAGACATATTTTAAAGCATCTGAAGTTTTAGACACACATGCAAATAGTTACTAGGCATTCATGAGAATTAAGTTTGATGTATAAAAGGACTGCAGAATACTTTAGGGAATTTTTGAAGAACTGCCTGGGGATGGTTGACTAAGTTCTCATTTCCGTTGGATTTGCAATGCAGTCTACACAGCTTCCTTCAACACTGTGCTTCTTTTACAGAGATCAAACATCCCATTATCCTGGCATTCAACAATTGCTACTTCTCCTTCGAAAAATGCTGTTCTTCTGTGAGAGGGTACATTCATGTTTATTAAGAGTGCTATGTAGACTGCATTTAATAGCAGCAAAAAAATTAATATGTTTGTGAGAGTATCATGAGCACCTGTTGGCTCTTGCAGAGAGCTAGTGTTGCAAAGTGGCTGAGCTGTGAATCTGGTCTTTTCCAGTTTGACTGTCGCCTCTGCCATGGACTCAGTAGGAGACTGCGGTAGGTTGCCAACTCTGCACTGAAGCTATTACTAGAGGTTTTTTTTTCTCTCCTCCTCTTTCCAAACATGATGTCACATTGGAAGTTCCTGGAGGCTCTGTTAAAATCCCCAGAGTTGCTTTCCGTAGACACCTGGAGATCGATCCTGATCCCTGGATTTCTAGGCCAGTTCTAGAGGGTTGCCAAATCCCCATATGTAGTGTTGGGATAATGCTGTAGGCTTATAGCATGATCTCGGAAGCTAAGCAGGGTCAGGCCTGGTTAGTATTTGGATGGGAGACCGCCTGGGAATACCGGGTGCTGTAGGCTTGTACCATAGTCTTTCGAGACTGAAGGTTGCAAACCACTTTTCTATAGAATTGCCTCATGATAATACATGCAAAGGATCTGCAAGAATTTTGGCTACCAGATGACAGAACAGTAATGCCACTTCTCTTTAAGGCCCTTTTTGGTTGCCTACCATTCAGGCCAGCAATAGCCTTGCCACAGTTCTGGGTGGCTTGTTTACATCACTTTCTCTTTGTTTGCAAAGGGGACAACTATACTCTGTGTGCGTGTGTGCACGTGTCCATGCATGTGTGTGTTTTGCAACCTTTCAAAAGACTTATAGCCCAATCCTAACCTGTTTTCCAGTGCCAATGCAGCTGTGCCAACGGGGTGCATGCTGCATTCTGTGGTGATGGGGGTCAGTCACAGAGCCCACTTCAGGGTAAGGGAATATTTGTTCCTATACCTTCAGGGCTGCAATGCAGCTTCATCGGCACTGAAAAATTGGTTAGAGTTGGGCAGTTAATGCACAATCCAGGGCCAAAAAAAGAGAAGTTCACATCCTTCTCTGTGGTACAATACCACAAACTAATCTCAGCCTCCACTCTAGTGAGCTGAACAAAGAGGTGGAAGCTACAGTCATCAGGAAAGGTGCCAGGAGAAGCCTTTGTTAATTTCACCTTGCATTAGGGAAAAAGTGGAAGACTTATGTAAGCTCATGTCTTTGCTGAACAGCAATTGAATTAGTCACTGAGCAGTCCCCAATTTTGTTCAAAGAGGTGACAGTTCTGTGACTCATTTGGACATTATGTTTTGAAGGCAGAAGGAGAGACTTTGCTACCTAGATAGCAGGGCAGCTTAAATGCTTCTTCTGGCTCAAAACAAGATCCATTTCAGAGCAATTTCTTAGACTGGATTTAATTCAGACATATACCAACTTCACACTTTGGATTCCTCCTCCATCCCCATCCATGTTCTTAGTTTTGGCAATATTTGCGTGTGTACCAATTAGCAACCCATTTTGAAAATGAAATTAAGGATGAAAAGCACTTGTTCTGCATTTCATACATTATGTAAGCACATATTCTCCTACATGGAGATTATTTGTTTGTATAGGAAAAACTGTTTTGTGTGAAGTGCCCCTCAGCCATAGGAGAAGCAGTGCTCTCAGATGAACCACCTGACTTAGTTATACCCGTGGAGGCTTTAATTTTTCATTTTCTTGGACTAAGTCACAGTGTAGGAACTGTAATGAAAATATATACCGCATTAATTCAATGTGTGCATTCAAACTGAGAAAACCAGAGATCCAGCAATCAGAAGCATGTTGCCTCTGAATAAGGCTCATCGACTTTTAGTTATCATCATACTTAATGACATCGGCAGACCTGTTCTCCATGAATGTGTCTAATCCTTTTTAAAGCCATCTGAGCTAGTAGTGATTTCTACACTTTCTGGCAATGAATTATTTTAATGTTTCATGGAGGGGGGGGAACAGGTTCCAATTGTTTATGAACCTCAGTGCCTTTTCAGAATATGTACTGCTCAAAGTCTGTTGGGCATGTTGGATACGCTAATAACTACCCCCCCAAAAATCCAAAGTTTGTACTGTATAGGAGGTCAAACCAGATTTTCTTGTTGTCCCTGATGTTATTAAATACATATAAAACATCTCCAGAAACAATCTAGTGAGGACAGAATCTTGCAAGAGAAATAAGCTTGCACAGCATGGGAAAAGTTCCATTGTTGGGGCCGACTCTAGGTATAAAGCACTTAATAAGCACCTTGCTGTTACCTTTTTCCTAGCTATAGTAGAAAATTCGGCCAGTTAATCTTGAGAACTGCAGGGGATAACTGTGAAAGAACAGCAGAGATCTGCTCTTACCAGTGACTGTTTCCTCCTCTTTTAGATTTTGTTTTATTCATCTCAAATGTAAATTTTACCAAAGATTATGTATGTCAGTTGTCCTATGGAGTGATGTCTCTTTTCCCTCAAGATGTGATCTGTGATAGCTTAGAACAAGAGGAGTTAAAATAAATACAGGCTGATAAATGTGAAACCTTCAGCCCCTGAGGAGTTGGGTTTTGTTTTTTTTTCCTCCTTGCCCACATGACTTGCATGTGCTCAGATTTGTTTTGTGAAATCTTGGGAGAAAAACAGCAGGCTGTCCCTGGGCTCTGTAAAATGCAGGTGACACCTGCCTTAACACCTGCCTCTTCCAAGTTCAGATCCTTTAAGAGAATCTTCTGTTTACACATAGAAAAAAATAAGGCAAAACACTTTGCCTGAGAGTGATGTAGATTTGCAGAACCAAAGCAGAGACCTTCAGTTCATTCTCACTTTGGCTATAGTTAGCAGGCTCTTCACCTTTCTTGGTAGATCTGAAGAAATACTGTATATCCTTTCCCAAAGGCTATAAAACATACTACCTCTACCTTCAGAACACAGAAACATGACATGAATACTCTTCAGCTATTTTTTTTTTTGGGCTGACCCCTGGAACATGCCTACAGTCATTTTGAAAGAGTTTGTCAGCCTTTCATAGTAGTGTAAACACCCACTGCTTTAGGTTTTCTCAGTATGTGGTCACTTCCCACTACTAGAAGAAAAATATCACCTAACCAGGTTGTGTGTAGTCTCCCTATCAAATTCCCAGGAGCTCTTTTTTCTCTCTCATTGAGAGAAGCCATATCCTTGGCAACTCTATGAAAAGGGCAATATGCGATACTTTATAAATATTTCTGTCTTTGGAATAGTGATGCAAACAATTAAGATGCCACACATCCTGGCGTATCTGCAAACAGAAATGTGTGGATTTTGTATTTCCACTTTGCGCAGTGGAGAAATTCAGTGAAGTTCATTAAGCTCTTCTATGTTGTCTCCCATGCCTCTGTGCATCATGCTTTTCTTTAGGTTAAACAAAAGGAAGCAGTTACAGAAGCAGTAGCGAACCTCCCATTCAGTGACCAGGGCAAATGTCCCGGGTGCAGAACTTGCACACCTCCAGGACCGTGGGGGAAACCTTAATGAGGCTCCCGAAGCGGTTGTAAACTGTGCTTCTGGTTTTCCAGAAGCATAGTTAAAGAGCGCAGCGAAGCCACAGCTTCTCCGGTTGGTCCTGGAGCTGTGTGAGGCCCTGTGTTGCTCCAGGTGCGTGGGGGAGGGCAGCTTCACTCAGGGGGGTGGCTTCATGGATCTTTGCCCCAGGGTGTCTTGAGGGGAGGGCCGCCACTGTACAAACATGAATATTATTCTCATGTTGTGTGTTTTCTGGATGTGGGATGATCATCCTGTTTTCTCATGGATTACAAGCCCATGAGAAATAGGTTGTCTGCACACATGTAGAACCAATATCAGAAATGTCCTGAAGTTTGATTCTACCCATTTTCTGGTGTACACCATATCTCCTCTGACTGAGAAGGAGCCACCAGCATTTAGTGTGTCCATTTAAATCAGGAAGTTTTGAAGAATGTCTGAATTCTTACAGCTGAAGAGAAATGTTAGAGAATATGATGTCAACCATATGCATTGTAGGAGGGGAGGGCTGGGTATTTTGTTTACTATTTCTAGGTATCAACATGTTTCACAAACTCATTTACATTTGCTAGGTTTGTGAACAGTTCTGAGCAATAGCCCAATCCTGACCAGTGCTGGAACAAGCAGGCCAGCTGGCCAGCCCAGTATCCAGCGTGGGGTTGGGGCTGGCTGTGGTGCATCCCTGGGCAAGGAGAATCAATTCTCCTTACCCTGGGTAACATGGCAGCAGCCTGAATAGGGCTACTTGGATCTGCACCACCTCAAGAGGTGATGCAGATCCAAGCAGCGCGATACTATACTGGGCTGCCAGGGAGGGGAGTTAGAATCCAGATGCTGGCACCGTCTCCCCCCTGGGCCCAGACCACCCATGGGGCTGCCCATCACTTGCCCTCCCCGGAATGCCCCAGTTCTGCCCTCCCACCACCCTCCCCAGACCCCCATGCTGGTGGCCCGTCATCAACGCAAACTCACTCAAACCAGAGCTTGCTCCAGCACAGGGAGGCCAGCACACATCTTTGCACCAGCCTCCTGACTCCAAAGTTGTTGCAGATATGCCTTACAGCATGTTTGCAACATGCCTCAGCCAGCAAAAGAGACTTCCACCGACCAATAGAGCACTTGGGATTGCCCTCTCAGGGTCCAATCCTATCCAACTTTCCAGCACCAGTGCAGCTGCAATGCAGCCCCAAGGAAAGTCAACAAATGTTACCATGCCTTGAGGAGGCCTCTGTGACTGCCTACCCACCACAGGTTGCAGTGCATACTCCATTGGCACAGCTGCATCAGTACTGGAAAATTGGATAGGATTTGGCCCTCAGAGTCCTATTTCAGAGTAAGTATCTACCAGTTGTAGTTTGCCTGCATTTGCAAGAATAATATATGTATTATGTTAATTGCAGGCAATATGCAGTTTAGTAGGACCTCTGGCTTGTGATACATATCTGATGCAAAAATATTGTTCCAGCACTCAAAATGTTGCTCACCCCTGCCCTGCAGGAAATAAAATCATATTTGGCACAAGTTTGATAAAGATTTGATCTGGTCTTTGAAGATCTGATCTGAATATCAACTAGTCTGTTGACTTGTAATCATGTTCTTTGAGCCTTACTTGTGATTGCAAATAAATTGACTAACACTGAATACTTTGCAAGTGTTACAGGGATGCTAAATAATAATTCTTGTGGGATCAAACAGATGAAATGGTAAGAGATCAGAATTCACATCCCTGCTCATTCTGAATCCACTGGCTTGTCTTGAATAAGGACGGTTTTAATATCAGTTTTCTATGCATAAAATGCAAGCTATATTGAACTGCTTCATAACATATAAAGCACTAAAGTTCAACTGAAGTAGTAGTAGTAGTAGTAGTAGTAGTAGTAGTAGTAACTTTATTGTCATTGTGCTACAGCACAATGAAATTTATGCACCTTTGAGATACAAGCATAAATATATACTACAATTCCAACAATCACACTCTACGCACTCACCCAGACATTCAATACGACATGCATCATAATATAAAAACAGTATAAGAGACCATAATGCCCAGGAGCATGGTAACAACTATATCGCCTTAGTCAACGTAATTATGGCTGTGGGATAGTAACAGTTCAGGAATCATGTGGTGTGTGCTCTAATAGTTCTGTATCGCCTACCCAAAGGCAACAGTTCAAAGAACTTATGAACCGGATGGAAGGGGTCTCTCAGAATACTATGTGACTTCTACAGACAGCGAGATATATAGATGTCCTCCAGAGCTGGTAGACAAAGGTTGATGATGTGCTGTGCGATCTTAATAATTCTCTGCAGAGCTTTTTTGTCCCCTGCAGAGCAATTTCTGTACCACACCAAGATATCATAGGTTAGGACTCTCTCAACGGTGCAACAATAGTAAGACACAAGCAGCTGCTGTGACAAATTTAACCTCCCAAGCTTCCTCAGAAAATATAACCCCTTTTGTGCCTTTTTTATCAACATGCTGGTGTTAATAGTCCATGAGAGGTCCTCTGTGATGTAAATACTTAGGAATTTGAAAATAGCAACCCTCTCTACTTCCTCACCATTTATGTATAATGGTGCATGTAAATCCCTCTTTTTCTGGAAGTCGATTGTAAGTTCTTTAGTTTTTTTGATGTTAAGTGAGAGATTATTTTCCTTGCACCACAATAACAACACCTGTACTTCCTTCCTATAAGTAGACTCATCATTCCCGCTAACAAGCCCCACCACTGTAGTATCGTCTGCAAATTTTATAATTTCATTGGTGTTATGTGATGGGGTACAATCATGTGTATACAGGGAATAAAGGAAGGGGCTCAGCACACAGCCTTGGGGAGCTCCTGTATTTAATATCAGAGTGGAAGAATGATAAGAGCCCATCCTAACTGACTGTGGCCTATTTGTCAAAAAGTCCTTTATCCACAGACAAATGTCTTGCTGTATGCCCAAACTAGTAATTTTAAAAAACAACCTGCTAGGTAGAATGGTGTTAAAAGCAGAACTATAAACTGAATGTGAAACACTTGAGGTTGCCTTCTGAATGAATACCATCAGCCTGCATTTTGTGTCTGATAGACTTGCACAAATTCAAGTATATGTGTTTGCCCCGCCCAAAAGACTTTAAATAGTGCAGGTGATTCTGCTCACCATTCAGCTTACTCTGTTTATGCCCCAGATTGAGCATGAAGTGAGAGAATGAAGCTGCTGTTTCTTCTGTTCCCTCATGTCTCTTGTACTGTGCCTTCAGTCCTTAAAAGAGACAATAGGTATTTGTTGGATTTAAGGTCGTTTTAACTAAATACAATTCTGGCTTTTTGCTCAGACTTCAGAACATAACCCTCACGTAAGAGGCCAACTGTATTTTCGTATGTGCACATAATGATGAACCCAGCAGTAGCCAAGGTTGATTAGCAGTGTGTTGCTGTTGTATGCATTTATAGCAAATGGTCCAGCCCTTGGGACAAAGTGGACTCTCAGCATGTCGGTGGAAACTAAAAGCATGTGAGACAGACCTTGTCTTATAAGGTGGCCCATCACTTTGATCTGACATTTGTTTCTGTTTGTTTTGCAGAGAAAGAGACCTTTTTGGATCCTTTTGTGTTAAGAGATCTCCTGCCAGCATCCTTGGGAAGTTACTATCGGTATACAGGATCACTGACAACCCCTCCGTGTAGTGAGATTGTGGAATGGATTGTTTTCCGCATGCCTGTTCCCATCTCTTACCGTCAGGTAGGTTTGTGCCAGAAGCAGTCTGTCTAGTTCAGGGGTGTCCAAACATTTTGGTAGGAGGGTCACATCATCTCTCTGACACTGTGTCAGGGGCTGGGGAAAAAAAAGAATTAAATTACATTTCAGATTTGAATAAATTTACATAAATGAATATATTAGAGATGGAACTTATATGAATGAATGAAGGTCTTGCAGTAGCTCAAGGCCTATAAAGCCTTTCCTTTGCTGTCACTGCTGCATCACAGACATGAAACAGCAAGTAGTGGAGGAAGCCCTCATCCCACAGCTCAGGTGAGAGGTCGAACAGTTGTCCTCACACTGAGAACAGTTGTGATGGGTCAGCAAGGCTCCACTGAGTCTCTGGAGGGCCAGAGGCTCATTAGAGACTGAGGGATCCCCGCAGGCCAGATTGGGAACCCCAGAGGGCTGCAAGTGGCCCCCGGGCCAGGATTTGGGCATCCCTGGTCTAGTTTATTCTTTCTCATAGTCTGATTTTTTTCCACCCAGTTCTTGTCCTTGTAAGTTGCGTGTATGTTTCTAGTTTTGCTCTTTTATACCTGGCTACTAAAATTGAATTTTTAGAGGAGAAATGCATAGGGAAATATTATTGATAGAAAAGGAAGTTGGCTGATTTTATTTGATTGTTCTCTGAACATCAGCCACTTGACACAAAAAGATAGTGGAACATGACATCCCATTTCCTTCCAAATGATCTTAGCGATTATCTTTTTGTTCGGATACATTTAAACCGTGGTCTAAATATTTACAAAGAATTTTTTTTCTTCTTTCTCTCTTTTCGCATTTTGTCTGTGAAACTTAGCTGCATCATTTTAAGTGTACACAAACACAGATTAAGTAGTTTGAGCTAATTACATTGAGGAAAGAATGTTTTCTTTCATTTACCATCTTTGTCTGTTTTTAACAACATCGTGAAGCTGCTTTATGCACCTCTGGAACTGGGGTAGGTATCCTTACACAGAGAAGACAGTGAGTGACATTTTCATTGAGAGACATCCCAAAGTAATAATGTGGAAATATGCAGCTAAGTGTTTAACAATTAAAAAGGCTTTGACATTTAAAACCTTTGTTTTCAAAATGTCTCCTTGCTGAAATCTGTTGTGCCTTTTATTTGCTTGTGTTAATGCACTTCATTCTAACAGAGGCCTCTCTGAGGGAAGTTCAATGTAAAAGTCACTGATTTACCTGAATGAATGAATGTAAATATTAAATAACACTCCTCCCCATGATAGACGTAAATGGAAGCATGGAGCCATCAGTTATCTCACTGCTTCTCAATCATTATACTCAGAGGACACACCAAGATCATTTGCCTGTTCACAGGCACTTATACTGTCCTATCTCCAGTGTATGCTGCTGTCAGGGAGCAGATTAAATACGCTCAATGAATGCGTTTTCCTTTTTCCACGGGAGATGAGGGTTGGTAGGGTTTTTGCCACTTTTCAAACTGAATAACTGTATTCTGCCTTGATAGATAAATGCCAGCATCAGTCTAGTTATTTTCAAATTAAATGCCAACAAACACTGGCCTCTGTATAACCAATGTGCCTGGTGACCAGTTCACCAGCCTGGTGACCAGTTCACAATTCACCTGTAATCTAGCAGGCCCCTACAACCCTTGCAAATCACTGAGTTTTCTCATTTAAATGTTGTGCAACGAAATCCTATCTTGCACTGGAATAGGCAGGCCAGGAGACTTGCACCGTATCCAGCACAAGATAAGGCACCAAAGTGGCTCAGCCAGAGGTAAGGGGAAACTCTTCCCCTTACTCCCTTGTAAGCCACTGCAGCCCCTATGGATCTCCTCGGACTTGCTTCACCTCCTGAGGTGGCACAAGCGGCTTGCAGCCATTCTGCACTGCTCGGGAACGGGGGTTGGGATTTGGCATAACAGCCAGATCCCAGTCCCACCTCCCACTCTCCGCCTGCCTGCCCCTGGGACCACCCTTCCCACCCCTAAAACCTACCTCCTTCCCACTTCCTCCCCGCCCACCCCAGAGCTTTGCGTTGGCCAAGCTCCGCAAGCAACCACGGAGGCTGGAGGTAGCCTCCATGCTCCAGCTCACCTCAGCACAGGGCTGCAGTGCAACCCAGGGCAAGGGGAATTGATTCCCCTTACCCCAGGTAATACGGCAGCAGCCCGAATGCGGCTTGCATCAGCCCAACCTTGTGCCAGACCAACCTGGCCTTACGATTGCACTCTTAAGGCGCAATCCTAACCAACTTTCCAGCACCAAGATAAGGGCAATGCAGCTCCCAGGTTAAAAGTACAAACATTCCCTTACCTTGACAAGACCTCTGTGACTGTCACCCAACTGCAGGATGCAGCACATGCCACATTGGCACAGCTGTGTCCGTGCTTGAAAGTTGGTTAGAATTTGGGCATTAGTAGTTTAAAAACACAATCCTTTGCATGTCTACTCAGAAATTCAGTCCCACTTAATTCAATAGGATTTACTCCCAAGTAAGTGTGTATAGACTGCAGCCTGAATCAATTTCCCCATAATATCTTTAATACAATTTAAACAGTGTCTTCTTTCTTCTTGTGAAACAAAAATAATTCTTCTGAATTATTATTTTGTGACCTTTTCACATGTTACTTTGCTCTTGAAATTCTGTCTAGGGTGAGACTAGGCTGTACACTTCCTTCCCTTCTCACAATATCACAGGTTAAAGGTGGGTAACTAGTGAACTGGGAGATTTGATATTTAAATACATGTGGGATCTCCTAGTTCTACCTGTAGTTTCGGGGAAAAGGACGGGAGCTCAAATCCCACCCCTGCTCTTGCCCTAACTAGAATCTTGACTCACAGAAATGTCAATTAAGGAGATGTATTAAGTTAATGAAGGAGAACCCACGCATGCATGGCTTGTCCCATTTTCAGTCATGTCGTTAGCTGCTGTGACAAATGTTCCCACCCCTTAATCAGAAGGTGGTTCAAGTATGTAGAGGGGGAACTGTCAGAGCCCAACCAGTGGCAGCCAGGAACACATTTGCAAAATGCAAACCAGTATTCACTGGTTTTTATGACTTCCTATATTTTCACTTTTCTTTTTCTGATCTTTCTTTACCCGCTTCAGAAAAGTTATAAATACTCTGTTGCCACAGGCTGACAACACTTTTGCAGAATGTTTAATATTAGGACGTTTACACATTTTATCTTTAAGATGCAGTCTTGCCTTCTAAAATTCTTGCGTTCCTGAATAATACATTGAAATCTTTATTGGTTGGAACTGGAAATTATTAAGAGCAAAAATGTTTTGATTTCTAGCAATCAGATGTTTTGAAAGAACGGAAGTTTTTTTTTGGTGAATATCACAAATGCTTCATCAGTTTCAGTTGTAGAGGCTGTTTTTCAAGCAAAGGAAAATAAAGGAAAACTCTGTTCATCCAAAACTATTTGTACACAAATGTTTTGCATTGCATCACCTTCCGTTACCTAGCTTTTTCCACTTAATACAAGATCTAAGTGATGGCAATCTTATTTTATAGAGGCCTTTGGAAATGAAAACTGGTGCAAAAATAGCTGTAACTTTGCAGTATTGTCCTAAGAGCATCAAGGAACTGGAAGGATCAGTTCCAGTTGTGTTATGTATGTCTGCAGAATGAACATAGGCAGATAGTTTGCTTCTTGGCCCTGCTTACTCTCCTTCCACATTTTTTTTTAACAATAGCCTCTTTCAGGTGGAACCTTCCCTCTCTCTTGGAAGGTATTCCATGTTCAACAACACCAGACATGCCCATCTCTCCCTAGTTTCTTTAACCAGCCTGGATGGGCAAAAGTCAAGCATGTGTGTAGCTGGCCTTGGAGCTCCAAGCAACCTGCCCACATCATCAGGTTGAATGAGCTGGAATGTATCCATTAATACAGTGCAAATCAGTATCTCAGGCACACCTTGTATTGCATCTGAAAAGGAGTCCAAGACAGAACAAATGTTAATGACATTACCAGCAGTGCCTTTCAAAACTATCACAGAAGGCCTCTTTCTCTCTCCACTGTCACAGAAACCAAGATGTAAGAGGTTCCTCATTACACATAACATTGCTGATGTGACAATGGCAAAGAAATGGGCTTCTTTTGCCACCATCTCTGCCTTGGAGTAGGCTCTAAATGAGCTCTAGCCTATGTACTTCAGATTCGTCTTGAGTCTCCTTTCACTGTCTCTCTACCTGTTTCCCTATCTGCTTCATTTTGTCCATTTGTAGTTGTTATCTTTATATGGCAGTACCCAGGTTTTCCCATATCTGTGGCCTGCAGCACAATGGACACTTCCACGTGCGGAACTGCTGGGTTTTCAAGATACTGCTGTAAATACAAATAATATAAAGACAGAAATGATGTATGCTGACCTGTGATTTATTCTACCTATGGAATGAATGTGTGCCCCTCTTCTGCAGCATAATAGTAAAAAGAAAGAAGACGACGACAACATGGCATAAAACAAAAGGAGGGTTGTATATATCTGTAAGTGCTTACAATAAATAGAGGCTAGACAAAATGTTTGTCTTGCCTTTCTGAGAACTTAACTTTTGTGTAGAGGGTTTCTGAAGTGTTTTCTATGCTGCTTGGCAAGACAGAAATGGGGCTAGATAAGGCTGTTGGCAGTGATTTCAGCAGGCACCCTGGTTTCCTGTTTGATTTATCAGTCTTGGCATCATACTTCTTGCCATTTTGCATTCTTTTCAACTGCCCAGATTTCACTACATTGTTTTTCTAATTAATGTCTTTCTCCCCCCCCCCCCTTTCCTCATCTGATTGCTTTATCCAGCTGGAGGCATTTTATTCCATATTTACCACGGAACAGCAAGACCATGTCAAATCTGTAGAGTACTTGAGGAATAACTTCCGACCCCAGCAGAGCTTGAACAACAGAATAGTTTCCAAGTCTGCTGTGAAGGATGCTTGGAGCCAAGTTACCAGCAGCATCTTTGAAAATCCCCTTGGCACAGAAGCTTCCAAAGGTAGAGTGGGGTTGTCCACATCAAATAAGTAAAAGGGTGGGGCTTTCATTATTTTAGGTGGGGTTTTTCAGGGGAGAGAGTATCTGGGATACAGAAATGTGTTGTTATAGTCTCTGTGAATAAACTTTTTAAAAAAAAATACTAATGAGCCTGTCCCAGAGCAGTACTGGGATTTAGGCTTACACTGTCAAAGTCTAAGGCAGAAAATCAGGGTGTATGAGAAAAATAGGGAACCTCAGCAAGTTAAAATATTTTCCCTTTACATTTACATCATAACAGAACACATCCGACATGTCTTTAATCCTGATGCTGTGACACTTTTATATAATGCACTTGAATGTGGAAGGACCAGCTAATGAGGTGAAAAATGTGGAGGGTTGTGTGTTCCCCCACCTCTTTTTAATGAAAATAGCTTGTTTTTCAGTAGTAGTTGATTTGCTGCCTCCAGTGATGTTGCTGTCATTACAGGGCTTGATAAGGGGCTGTTTCTGTGAATCGTTTATGTACATAAAACTGCTGAAAAGCAGAAAATTGAAACGAGAGGCATTTCTGCTTAAGCTGTCTCCATGATGCTGTCATACCGATCTTCCTGCCACTTTCTAGGGTCCGTTTTGTTCATGCCAAATAAAGATTGGGATTTGGGGTGTGCAACCCTACACGCTGGGGTGCATTGACTCAATACAGTGTTAGAGCCCTTGCTTATTGGAAATGTACAAATTAGTTTGCAGGTAGCATGTCTCTGCTGTGTGGTTTGCCTGGGAAAATATGCAACCTGTCTCATGGAAATCAGACAAAAAGAAAACAAGCAGGCTGTGGAAGTCTTCTTTTTCCCAAGGAACCAAGCTAGAGAGGGACTCTGGGATTTGTTATTCTCTCTGCACACACACACACACACACACACACACAGAGCAGTAGGAGAAGCACTTGAGATCACAAGCAAACTGAAGAATATTGTTAATCCAAACTGTATTGTGGCTTGGGCCAAATAACTACAACACTGTGATATGAGTGTTCAGAACCGGGACTGTGTCACCATCAGGAAGATTTAATATTTATTGCCTGTGGGTTGCTCGCCTCAGGGTGCTAATGAAAGGTAATGAGTTTACAGGAGAAAATGATGAAACTGACTTGTTTTTATTTTGAGAGCAACTCAGATACCTTAGAAACAAGTGGTACAGAATTGCACAGGTTTTATTGCTTTGGGTGAATGCATAAGTAGTTCTCACCTTGATGGATGGTGTGGAAATGCTAAAATAGACTTGCATGTGATTTTTTTCCTTTCCATTGTGGGCGCCATTTTTCTAGACACAGTGTTCTTTCTGGCCCAGGGAAAAAGAACTCAAAAATTCTTTAACCAAGCTGAAAAGAGTTGCATAGACCTAGTGTGGTTATAGTACTGCTTCTCATAGCCTTAAGGGCTTAGAAAGCACCATATTCCCTAACAATGGTGTAATGCAATTTTCTTTCCTTCGGCCAGAAAATTCTAAAGTGCTTCAGAAACTGCCAGTGCTCATGCTGGGAACTTTCAGACCTGTGCTCTCCAACTGCATGTAGCAAGCCTTCAGTGACCTAAGGTCAGGTGGGCCATAAAATCAGCTGAAGGCTTCAGAATTTCTCCATCCAATCATTAAGAACATAAGAACAGCCCCACTGGATCAGACCATAGGCCCATCTAGTCCAGCTTCCTGTATCTCACAGCGGCCCCACCAAATGCCCCAGGGAGCACACCTGATAACTAGAGTCCTGCATCCTGGTGCCCTCCCTTGTATCTGACATAGCCCATTTCTAAAATCAGGAGGTTGCACATCCACATCATGGCTTGTAACCCGTAATGGATTTTTCCTCCAGAAACTTGTCCAATCCTCTTTTAAAGGCAACCAGGCCAGATGCCATCACCACATCCTGTGGCAAGGAGTTCCACAGGTCAACCAACCACCTCCTCTGCTTTATCCTAACCCCTGTGTCAGGCTCAGAAGCCCAAGACTTCTTGAGTCTACACTAGCGCAACAGCTGGCACAGACTTGAGAAGCCCCATTGAGCAGGCTGGGGGTAAAGGATAGAATTCCCAGGAGACCTCTAGCCTGCTTGGATCTAGCACAGGATCCAGCAGTAGCTGTTTGGCGATGCGCGTGAGCTGTGAGTGCTTGTGCGCCTCACACAGCTGCTGTGTTTTTCAAAGGACTACAGTGGGGATGCTCTGCCTCCACTGCTTGCCCACCCACTGCACACCCCTGACACAGGGTCTGAGTGACACATTGGCTTCCCTTTTCTTGATAGGGCTATAAAGACTGATGGGTCAAACTTAGTCAAGCCTTAGGCTTGACTATGGACCCAAACCTATCCAACTTTCTAACATGGTTTTCAAACACAATACAACCCCAAAGTACATTCCCTTGCCTTGAGGGAGAGAACAAACGTTCTCTTATCTTGAAGAGGCTCCCATCACTACTCCTTCACTGCAGGATGCAGTGCTGGAAAGCCCATTGGCATAGTTGGTTGGGATTGCGCCCCTTGTCTTCATGGCTGCTAGCATTGGCTCTGGTGCCTATAAGGCGTTTATCCATTGCCTGCCTGCCCACTGGCTTGCTGAATTTCCATTTACACTCTGATTCTGGGGACTTCTGCTTCCTGTTTTCTACCCTTCCATCTCTCTAAAGCTGTCTGCCAATTCTAAAGTCACTATATGAATGTTGAGGCTGTTTCCTCTTCTGAGCCAATAAAAGCTGCTATGGTGGTATCATAACTCTTTTTAGCCTGATAATTCTGTTCACTCTGATAACTCTAATAATACTGTTAATAATAATTCCTTGTAGTAGAGGCGGAGGAATAAATGCTCATTTTACCCCAGATGAGATGGTACTTACATGGCATATGGGTGAAACTGGGTGGGGGGGGGAGGGGAGGTTTCCTTTTAGTATAAATGTGGAATCTAGAATTATGATGATAACCTAAATGTAGTAGTTTAAGTAGACATATCTATCTTGAAATGTTTGTGTTTCAGATTTATGTGCCACCTCTTCTTACAAGGAGCCCAGAGCGAATGAGATTAATCAATGTTTATGATCAGGTAGATTAGGCTGAAAGAAGTAGCCAGCCCAGTCTCACCCAGAGAGTTTCCAGGTTGAGGAGGAACATGACTCCCAATCTCCCCAGTCCAAGTCTTTATCCAATACATTGTCTCTCCAAAATTACTGACCTGCTTTGTAAAGTGTGGTCAGAGTCTTCAGAAGTCTAAGACAAGGTGCATCACTTTGATTCATATTCGCCACACACAGAACATTGTCACTGACTAATTCCAATCTGCGAGAAACCATCTCTTAAGGTCTGATTCACACAAAATGTTTTTATGTGGTTAAAGTTATTGACCTGGTGGAGTGATTGCAATTATGCTTTGAAGTTAGCAATCTCAGACGTATTACATGCGACTTTCAATGTGTTTGTGGGGCTCAGCCTGAAGTAGAAAGCATTTGCAGCAGCTGTTACTTCATTCCCTTTGGCAGTCTGTAGTCGAGGAGTTTGTAGCAGGCGTGCAACACATGGTAGAATCTGCACACTTGCAAACCATCTCGAGGCTACGCACTGACCCCATGACTATTCCACAGATTGCTTGCCAGGGTATGTTGTTGAGTATATGCCACTTGGTGAAACCTGAAATAGTGACTCATGTTGCTGGGGACATAGTGTTTTCATGCCATAATCACAGTGAAACAATCATGCGTATTTGTCCCATGGATTGCAGAAGAATTGTAGTCTATAGACAAGTTCTACAAAACAAAAAGCAAGCAGTAATATCTGTCTTTAGCCTTTTAGCATTTGTTCCTTTCTCTTGTTCACAGTATTCATATAAGGATGATAGCAGTGGCATTGCTAAGGTGGTGCGAGGGGTGTAGACCGCTCCAGGTGACGCGCGCAGGGAGGTGACAAAATTTTTTAAATTTGGTATTTTTGAATAATACCATCGTATTATATATCAATCAATGCGTAATTTCATGCAGAAATACAGGTTGAGTCTCACTATTCGCGAGGGCTCCGTTCCCAGGACTCACGTGGATGGCAAAAAATGCACTAAAGCAAATCAATTTAAAAAAACAAAGTCCCTTTGCTCTGGTGATTTAAAAACAGCCTTGCTGACCTTTTGTAATGCACACAGAGGCCATCAGTCTCTCTCCAGGCGCTTAGGCTTCATTAGGAGGCAGCAATTCCTCCCTTCATCAGGAGCCACAGTGAGGGGGAAAGAATGGAGGTGACAATCACTGCCATTTAGCTTCATTCACGTGCTCAGGGGGAAGGGAGAGGTTTGCCTTGTGCCTGGAGAGAGAATGATTGATAGATCATTCATGATAGATTGTCAGCTGGCTGCCCTCTCTGGCATTAATGAGGCTATTGTTAAAGGACTGTTTTCCTTTAATTTAAAGGGTACTTCTCATCACATTGAGATAGAAAAATCTGTGGATAATTAGGTTATACCTGTAATCACTTGCATGACTGTCTCCCTACAACAGTAAAAAGCAGTTTTTAAAACTGTGATTTTAAAGGGGTGCATTTTTTCCCTTCTCCAGGGATCAGCACATTCCTTCTCATTTGCAATGGCCATTCGTGTTAAGTCAAATCCGTGTATAAAAAATCTGTGCATAACAAGATTGGGCCTGTATCTCTGTTCTATCATATGTTATAGCCAAAAAAAGCATTGGGGTGGGATGATGGTGCATCAAGATGTTGCCCTTCCCACTGCATGGGAGGAGGTCTATTATGAGGGTAACATGCTGGCCTCCTGATTCGGGTGATGCAAACCCTAGTAATGCCACTGGATAGTGGAAACATACTGACATGATATGCAGTGCCAAAGATTCCCTCATATTAGCCTAGTAGATAAATTTCACTTACTGAAGACTATGCACTGAGGGTCAGTTCACAAAAACATTTTGATGTGACTTTGTTTGCATGCCAACCACTCTTGTATGCACATTCTGCTAGATTATTTTCTGATTGTCTGGAATCTGTCTCCTGTTAAAAGAGTTATGGTTCTTTAGAGTCTTGGGCTCAGCCAAGTGTATTATTCTCCCACACTGAAAGGAGCAGTTCCCACCCACTTCAGTGTAGTAGATTGCAGGCTTACACACCTTTTGAGCAGACAATGTACAGAATAAATTAACATGGGGAGACTTTTCTCTGCATTTGGGTTCTCTTTTTGAAACTTTAGGTGCCTTGATTGGTATTTATCAGACCTCTAGTGGATTCTGCTCCCTATTCACCCCTCTCTTGTTCTTTTTTCCTCCTCCTTTTAGTGTTCAATGTTCAGTATTTCAATATTGTTCAATAGATGTGAAAAGCTACAAATAATATAATTTTAAAAGATATCAGATTGTACCATTTCTTGATGCAGCATATGTTTCCAAAGATAATGAGCTCCATCACCTCCTGAAAAACCTCTGAAATGTGGCCTGCATCAAGAGAATGTAGCTCAGGTCAGTTGTAGAACACATATTTATTGTCGGCTGCATTGAATATAAAACATTTTGACAGAAAGACAAGATATAAATAAAATAGACAGACTATACCGTTCACCATGTCAAAATGACCACATCAGACCCTTTTTCAATTCTGAGAGGAACAGAGGCTAAACATTCATGTGAAGTTCCCACTCTTCACTCCACCCAGGTGGAGTGTACTGTCTATAAGTGTTAATGTGTGATCCAGGTCAATTGTCCCCATTACCTCTTAAAATAATAAGAAGATAAGGTGATCCTTACTGGATTAGACTAATCCAGTTTGGCACCCTTCTTCCCACAGTGACCAGCCCAATACATCTTGGAAGGTCCCAGGCAAGGACTGAAGGAAATCATCCTCTCCCACTGTTGCTTGCCAGCAGCTGGTGTTGGGGGCATACAGAATCTGGAGGTAGCATATCGCTGTCATGACTAGGCCATTGATAGACTTATCCTCCATGAATCTGAGTAATCTCTTCAAAAAGACCTCTGCTTTATAAAAGGGGGGAGGAGGGCTTGGATCACATGAATCTAGGTGACCTGAGACCCAAGTCAGAACTAGAATTTCAATCTAGATCTTGATGCTTTGGACATAGCTGCTGGCCTGTGGCATACCTGGGGGGGCAAGGGGGACAAATACCCTGGGCGCCAGGCTCGCTAACAACAGGATCTGGAAGCGGTATTAGTAGGGGCCATAAGACTGACCTATGTGATGCAGAAAGGCACTCTTATGCAAAAATATTAATTTCCAGCTTTCTGGGAATAAATCATGGTACCTTCTAGAACAGGGTAGAATACATACAATATAATTTGCCAGTAAAAACTATCTCAGTTAAAGATTCAAGAGAAAAATGGTAGCTATTTCCCCGTTATGCCCAATCCTTACCCCCATTCCCTTGCAGCATGGAACAACCTCTGGCTGCTCCATTCTGCGCCACGTCTTGAGGTGTATCGTGTATCCTGTATCCTGAGGTAGCGCAGATCTGAGTAGACCGATTGGCAATGCTGCAGCTCTCCCCGAGGTAATGGGAAAAGTTTTCCCTTGCCCTTGCTGAGTCACAGTCAGCCCCAAACTTGTGTTGAATGCAGCACAGGCCTGCTGGCCTGCCTGTTCCAGCGCAAGTTAAGATTGTGCTGCTTGTGAGACTTCCTTTTGAATAGACATGCATGGGATGTGCTGAACTTTTAAACTATTTAGGAAACCTTCAAGAAGGTAAAACAGAGATGTTTTAGTAGGATAGTGAGAAACTGCTAAAGAAAGGTTCTTAGCAGACTGATCACTCGGTTTCCCAGATTTTTGTGCCTCTTAGATTTTGCTGCAAGCCTCTTGTTTTTTTCCTGGGGTATGTTGTTTTATTTTCTGTCTCCTGTCATTGTAAATCAAGAATGACTGTTAAAATTGTCAACAAGGTGAAAACCTGACTTCTTTGCAGCATTTTAGATCTGCAAGTGAGGTACAAATAGAATCTGACAGTCAGGATCACCCCATCTGGTATATGATTTGTTGATTCTGGACTGACAAGTAGTAAGTAAACCATACATCCCAGACTGGTAAGGGAGAATGGCCACAACCCTCTTTAGTGCCATGCACTTCTATTTTATTTTATGGCCCTACTCCAGAGTAAATGAACTGTGGATTATAGCAAGAAAAATTGCTTTTCAACATTTATTACAGCGCAATTCTATCTTGTGCTTAAACAGGCAGGCCAGGAGGCCTGCGCTGTATCCAAAGTGGCTCAGCAAGAGATAAGTGGAAACTCTTCCCCCTTAGCCCTGGGTTTCCCTGGGCTGGGAAACCACAGCCCAGGCGGGTTTCCTCAGACTTGCGCCACCTCAGGAGGTGGCATAAGTTTCAGAAGAGCGGAGCAGCTTGCAGCTGCCCTGCACCATTCAGGAACAGGGGCTAGGATCTGGCATATCTGCTGGGTTCCAGTCCTACCTCCTGCTCCATGCCCACCCTCCCCCAGGACCACCCTCCTCCCGCCCTCCCCCAACGCCAAAACGCCTCCCTCTTGCCTCCTCCCCACCCTCCCCAGACCTTTGTGTTAACCAATCTTGGCCAACGCAAGCCTCCCCTTTCAAGTCGACACAGAAGCTGGATTCAGCCTCCATGGGCTGTCACACATGTCCTGGCCCAGCCGACTCTCAGGGAGGCGCAAACATGCCTTACTGCACTTTTGCGACCCTCCTGGGCCGGCACAAGGGACTTGCACCCGCCCAAGGCGCAGTCAGGATTGCGCCCTTAATCTCTTAATGATACCAGTGTAATTTTGCCCATAATAATGCCAGCACCCCATCATATTTTAGGACAATGCACTGGTGTATTTGCTACTACTGTTACAGTGTAGTCCCATGCATGCCTACTCAGCCCCATAATGGTAGTAGACATGCACCAAACATCAGATCCACAACAATTCACAAGCCCATAGGTAGTAGATGTTATTGGTGGCTTATGTTGGTCAAAATACTTTGGTCCATCAAGATTTTTTTAACATAAGAAGCGCTGTGAAGATAAAATCAGAAGCTCTTCTGATTATTCACTGACCTGCTGTACCACTAGGTTTGCTGGTGGGCAACGGTGGGTCGCTTCAGCTTGGATGTTCACACAAAGCTCATTATTCTTCAGTTCTGGGGTGTCAAGTCACACCAAAAGGCCAATTCAATGCCATTACTGATCTCAGACCTGCTGCCTTTTCTCTTACTTCCCTTACTCTAGGTATCAGCAATGAACAATCCTTACCTGGTAAGATCCCAGATAGGGTTTGTGGACTTGGGGGCTTTTACATGTTGGGTGGTACATATTGCATCTAATGAGCATAGTGAGCTGAACCCTTTCTATTCCGTATATGCACTTTAACCAATATGTGGAAATTGTTCCATTGTATACATGTCAAATATTAAATTATTAAGTAATCCTGGGGTATGTAAGCTATGTGTTGTCCTCCTCACTGTGCTCCTGTGTCTCTAATCTGAGACGATAAACTCTGTTTCTTTTAGAACTGTATTTGTTTTATTGAGAAAGTTTTGGCCCTCATTAACTGTGCTGTTGCAGGCTTCACAACATTTACCCAAATGTCCAATGGGAGGTTCTTTTGACATCAGAGTTGCCTGGCACAGGTGCCTGATTGCTCTTTGCTGTAGTCTCACATGGCACTGCTTGTCATCAGTGGGAATTTGCAGTCAAGTGCCATCTTTAATTGTGAACCTAGACTTAGTTAATGAACGGTTACAATTTTATTACATTAGCACCTACCAAGTGGGTGTTTGACTCTAAATCAGCGCCTGCGATGTTTCTGAAATATTCAACATATATTTTCTTCTCTTCCTCTCCCCCCTTCCCATATTCAAATCTTCATAGCATGTATACTTTTAAAGAATATGTCATGCAGTTTTTGGAATATCAGTAGGAGTACATTACATTTTGCAGTGTGAGTTGTTTTGATTTCTTGCAGTATATCATCTGTGAATTTCACATTTCAGGTATCTGTCATCTTTCTCAACATTTGCCTTATTTTTACAGTTGTTGTAGGCTATAAGCTTGTGAACAGCACTTGGTGTCTTCCTTGCCTATATAGTTTCTTTTACTGTAATTTAGAAACTACATCATAATGCACGTTTTGCAAATGAACAAATAATATAATAATGTCCTTCACCTCTTTAATTCTGTGTGTCTGCTTTGCCAGTATGAGTAGGATATGGCCTCTTAAAGCTGAGAGTTAAGAAGTTAATAGATGTCAAGAACATAACAGGAGCCTTGCTGGCTCAGGCCAAATGGCCCACCAAATGTCTCAGGGAGCACACAAGACAAGATAACAAGAAACCTGAAGCCCAATCAATGCTACTCCCTTGCATCTGGCATTCCGAGGAAGCCCACTTCTAAAACCAGGAGGTTACATGTACTCATCAAGGACTGTAACCTATGCTGGACTTCTCCTCCAGAAATTTGTCCAATTTCCTTTTGAAGGCATCTAGGCCAGATGCCATCACAACATCCTGTGGCAAGGAGTTCCACAAACTAATTATATACTAGGTAAAGAAATATTTTCTTTTGTCTTTCCCAACTCTCCCAACACTTTTGGTGCATGTCCCCTGGTTCTGGTGTTGTGTGAAAGGGAATGTTGTATGCGAAGTATGTAACCTTTTACTGCAGATGAACCTTCCCCACCCCTCCACATCTTTCAAGGAATTGCACAGGACAATGGCCCTCTACTAGATAACTAACCATGCTTTTGGTTATAAAGGCAATCACTCTTTAAGTCCCCAGCCTCTTCTCAGAACTGTTTGAATGCCTAACACTAGGAGCAAAGAGGCAACGGCAGCTATGCTTAACAGATTTGGTAACAAAGAATGAAGGTAGGTATGCAGAAACAAGCAATAACTGGCATACTTAAGAAAAAAAAGACTGAGTAACAGTGCAGACTCGGTGAAACAGGAACAGAGATAAGGGTCCCGTGAGAAAGGAAGCTGGGTCTATGGAAAAGATAGCGAAGGCAAAGTCGGTTTAGAAAAGAAGCTGGGACTGGCAGATGTCTGCCCCGTTCCGTGGATAGCTGAAACGGTGAATACGGACAAACCAGGCCCCCCCCCCCTTCTGGAAGCAAGGGGAGCTCTGCACCTCTCGTCTCCGGAGGGGTTTCTGAGCTCAGCAGAGGCCGTGGACATCCATCCAGGGTTTCTGCTGGAGTCAGACTGAGCTATAAAACAGAAAACGTGACTTCCACTTCCTAACTGAAAGTGATGCTTTTAATGCCTTATATGTCATTAGGAGGCCCAGGGAAGGCCTCCAGGACTCATTCTGAGCCTGGCAGAGGACATGGACATCCATCCACGTCCTCTGCTGAGCTCAGAAGCTGTTCTGGAGGCGAAAGGAGCAGAGCTCCCCTTGCCTCTGAATGGGTTGCACGGGGTGGGGGTGGGGCAGACCCAATCTACAGATACCTGAATCTGCAGATATGGGATCCACGAGTATGGGGCACCCCTGTACTTGTATTTTCAAGTCAATCACATGTAAAATGTAGACAGATAGGTCTGAATGAGCAGGAGACCTGAAAAACTTAGAAACAACCATCATCACTTCTATTTGCTTAGTCCTTGCTTTTACGTATATAACATTGTGAGCTAAAGATAGAATATTGCATGCACTGTGTGATAGCAGTAGAGGATGATTGGCTATGTACCTTGTGTGACATATGAGCGAGATCTTTTTTCTGTAGTTATGAGAACTACAAAGGGAAAACACCACGTAGGGTTCTGCTGTGCAGAACATTTATTTCAGTGATGGACACAATCTGTCACAGAGAACAATGGGATTCTAAGAAACAGTATCAGACCAAAGTTTGAGGATAGGAAGAAATTGGATCCCCCTCCAAAGAAAACACTGAAATCTGGAAGGGCAGCAGGAGGAGGAAATTGTTGGCACAAGTCCAAATGGAGCTGTGTCAGTGGATCTGACCTGGGAAGGGGAATAGGATACAGTATGCACTGCTGCTACTGATCCCTCCTGGGCCCAGTTTGCCCCCCTGGCCCTCCCCCCAACCCAGCGCAGAGACTATAATATAATAATAATAATACAGGTATTTCTATACCGCCTTTCTTGGTCCTCAGATTTCCCATCGGACTTTATTCAAGGCGGTTTACATAAGCAGGCTAATTAAATCCCTGTAGGGATTTTTACAATTTGAAAGAAGGTTCTATCTTTCAAGAAACCACAACATTCAGATATTTCTGATCTAGTCGCAACATTCTGGCCTCCATCCTCCCACGCTCAGAGCAGATGGAATAACTCGGCTCAGCTTGTCAGCTGCTTCAAGGTCACACGGTGCCGGTGGCCTCGAACTGGCGACCTGCAGATGTTATCTTCAGGCAAACGGAGGCTCTACCCTCTAGACCAGACCTCCTGCCCAGATTACCTGCTCCAGTTTTAAGAGAGCACTCAAAATGGCTGCTGGTGTTGCTCTGTGCCCTCTGCCAAAATTTATTTTACAACAGCAGAATTCTGTTCCACTGTTATAAACTCCTGTGCACACTGGCCCAGTCCTGAATAGGATTGGGCCATAAAAATCCTAAATTTTGTGAACTGGTTAAAAAAAAATGCACATTCTTCTTTTGATAATTATGATACCTATTGTAATAGAAGGAAAAAGAGGCACTGAAAGATTCCAAAATACTGTTCATCTTTCTTTCTTTCTTTCTTTCTTTCTTTCTTTCTTTCTTTCTTTCTTTCTTTCTTTCTTTCTTTCTTTCTTTCTTTCTTTCTTTCTTTCTTTCTTTCTTCTTAGTTACCTTATTATGTAGCACATTAATTAAATCATCATGTCAAATTAACAGATCAAGTGTTTTTGATTCTATTGTGTCCTGAGAAAGTTAGCTAAATTAATAAACATATGCTTCATTTTACAAACAAGGAAGGAAATTATTTTTGCCTACTCGTCAATCCAAATATTCTAGTTAGTGCTTATTATAGCACATTTTTCCCTTGTGTCTTAGATTAATTGGGGATGGGCAAGCTAACAGCACAATCTTATGCGTGTCAGTTCAGAAATAAGTTACCATTGTGTTTAGAGAAGTGCTATGGGATTGCAGTGGGAAACCCTGGCCTCTGAGCGGCCCGCTTGGAGGCAGGCTGTGCAGCATGGCCTTTCCCAGTTTGAAGAGACACTTTGCCAACAGTCTGAGGCTAAGAGGCAAAGAAGGAAGGCCCATAGCCAGGGAGACAGACCAGGGACAGACTGCACTTGCTCCCGGTGTGGAAGGGATTGTCACTCCCGGATTGGCCTTTTCAGCCACACTAGACGCTGTGCCAGAACCACCTTTCAGAGCGCGATACCATAGTCTTTCGAGACTGAAGGTTGCCAATACAAAATGGGATTGCAGCCTAAGTAAATTGTGTCACTTTCTACATAATGAAGGTTTCTCATTGTGAAATTGCATCATACTGAAGTCCAGTATCTTTTTTAGCAATGACAGTGAGTGGGCCCTCACTGTCTGGGGGTTTCGTTCCGCAGCCCCCATGGATAATAAATTCCACAGATACTGGAGTCCAGTTGGGGGCAGGGTCACAGCACCACAGTAACTTACCTGGAGGTCACACCAGGCACTCTGCAGGTTGTGTTAGGCGCGCAGCCCATTCCATGGGCGTCCGCAGTCCCTGCCTCCTCAGAAGGCCTCCTGGATGCTAATGGAAGTGACTTCCGGTTCATATCTGCGTCTTTCAGTCACATGTAGAAGGTGTTCTGATGTGTGGGGGAGGCCCTTGGGGTGGTCCCCAGGAATCCCCATGCCCCAGAACACCTTCTTGATGCAACTGGAAGTGGTGAACACAATCGGAAGCCACTTCCAGTTGCATCCTGGAGGCCCTCTAAGGCACAGGGATGCACTGATGGATGATGGAATCATACAGTGGAGGGCCCATTGTAGTTGAATTTGAAACAGGGTTGCTTGATGCTGTCTTCTGTTTCTGCTGCATTTAGCGCCCCATGGCAGGATGTTCTGCCCTTTGATCCAGCTCCACTTTACATCATATTTGTATAGCTCAGGTAGGCAGAGACATGAAGAAGTAACCTTTGCAAGAGTTGCCCCTCCAGGCAATAAGCAGCCTGATAAATAAGTCCAAGTGAACCAAACCATGCACTGCTGGAGGAAAAAATTCCTTTAGATTTGGTGCTACCAAACTGCTATGCATGATGCAAGCCTCCGTCCTCCAAGCTTAGGAACAATTCTTCAGATTTATTGCCATCACTTTTATACTTTGCTTTTTAAAAAGTTGAATTTTAAAAATAGAACAATTCTGTTGCTGCAGAGGTGTTATTTTTATAGGAGAGGTGTTGATGAAATTTTCATTGTGAATAATTGATGTGACTTTTTGATACAAAAATATATATATTTGAAAAAGGTGTTCATCAGCATTGATAAGTGCCTGTGTGAATTATAGAGCAATCACGGGAGTCCTAAACACTTGGAAAAGAAAAACTACAAACATAAGGGAGCAGGCGCAAAACGTGATTTTAGCAAACCATTAACTAGGGATAAGTGATGGCAAACAAACCTCAGAGTTGCTTCCTCAAGTTGACTTTTAGCACCTTGGTTTAATCATATGTCCTACTCAGTACTTTGAGAAAATTTGTAGGTCTATGTTTAACCTCCAGAATCAACATTAGTTAAGCTGCAATCCTATCCACGCTTTCCTGGGAGTAAGTCCCATTGAACACAGTAGGACTTACTTCTGAGCAGACATGCATAGGATTGTGCCCTTAGTCTTACAGCTTAACCACGGAAAGGGGAACTTGGGAGAAATTGCTCACTGGGAGAGAAGAGTTGAAGAGGGAGCATGTAGTCTCAGAGAATAATTCTCATTAATCTACCCTATCTAATGGCTAAGTAATATTTCTTGAGACTGAGTACATCCATGGGTTTGGAATCAAGAATTCACCAGAGGGATCATGTACTGTCTCACCCCTTTTTATGCATAACCCCCCTCCCATCTTTCTCCATTTTATATGTTTATTTATTTATGTAGTGCCATCAATGTGGATGTACTTTGCAGAGCAATAACAAGGTGATATGTGGCTGCCCTGGGGAGCTTATAATTGAAAATTCAAATTAGTGGAAGCATTAAAGGGGTGGGAGACGGTGGAAGAGGGAAAAATATGCATTCAGCACATGTGACTTTTGCTAGTTCCACTTAGGAGTGTTCCTAACCTCCAATTTAGGAGGCTCATCAGAGTTCTTGCCATCTGAATATTGAATTCTTAATCCATGGTTGTACGTCATTCCAGCACTTTTGATTTTGCACAGAGTACATTTCATCCTAAAGGCAAGTACTTCTTTATTTTGACATAATTTTCTTCTATTATTATTATTATTATTATTATTATTATTATTATTATTATTATTATTAATGATGATGATGATGATGATACAGTGGGCCCTCATTACTCATGGATTTGGGATCCACGAATTTGATTATTCATGAGTTGCGAACCCGTGGGGTTGGCCTGATATGAACCCTTGATGGGGTTGATGGGAGCCAGACACGCCATCCACTGGCCTCAGAATACCTTCAAAGACCTTCGGGAGACCTTAGAAAATCACTTAGAAAGTCAGAGGAAAACTGGAAGTGACGTTTTAGGCTTTTAAGACTTCCTGAGGCCCGAGGAGGCATTATAGGGGCCTTAAAAGGGCCTAAAATGTTACTTCCAAAAACCCCGAAAACCAGAAATGACCTTCTAAGTGTGCCCAAACCTGCGGGTTTCAGCATCTGCAGGGGTTCTGGGAACGGAAGCCCCACAGATAACACCAATAATAGTAATAGTAATAGTAATAGTAATAGTAGTAGTAGTAGTAGTAATAATAATAATAATAATAATAATAATAATAATAATAATAATAATAATAATAATAATAATAATAATTTATTATTATTATTATTATTATTATTATTATTATTATTATTATTATTATTATTATTATTATTATTATTATTATTATTATTATTTTGCACAATCAGATAAGAACAGCCTCACTGAATCAGAACATAGGCCCATCTAGTCCAGCTTCCTGTATCTCACAGCGGCCCACCAAATGCCCCAGGGAGCACACCAGATAACAAGAGACCTGCATCCTGGTGAAGCAGGTGTTATCAACTGGTTTGTTTTACCCAGACATAAAGTCCATTCCAAGGACATGGGGTGCCTAACTTTTGATGTTACCAATATGATCGCAAAATTTAAGTTGTTCCCAGTAAAACTGCTTTTTGTGACTGGTTGATGGTAATTTCTGTGGCCCCTGTGCTGTTAAGGTTCTCTTCAAGATTTTTTGGAATTGCACCGAGGTTGCCAGTTACTACTGGGTGATTATTACTATTAGTGGTCTTGGTGGTGTCAGAATCTAAAGCACTTCTAGATTCTGTATCAGAATTGTAAAAAATGATACTGGCCCTAAACCCAGAGGTTTACAATTGAAGGATGCATCCTATCCCAGCTGCACAAGCTGATTCAGCACACCACCCTCAACAAATTTTGCGACAGTCTGTAGTGGCACATTTGATTCGCTTTGAAGAGCTCTGGCAAAAATGAACCAAGTTTGGCATGATATAAGAAAATACTTGGCCATGTGCCTAAGCTTTGTGTGAATCAGGCTTCGCTCAGAATGGCTGGGTGTAGATACAGTTTACATCTATAACCAGAGGGAAGTACTGCAAATACAGCATAGCATGGTATAAAGGTTAATGTCCTGCTTTTCTTTTGTGCCTCTGCATTATAACCTCCATTTCTGGTGTTTGGAATTGACACACCTCTCAATTCAAAGGTGGGGTGCTTTTGCATGATGCCACACCTCATAGACTTGGTCAAGTGTTGTGTGCAAACACCACCTTAAGTTTCTCTTTAATTATTACCAAGAAATCCTGAAGTTGTAAAGGAGTAAAGCTTGTCTAATTAAACTGTATGCCACAAGCTGGGACCATCCACCCACATCATAGGTAGTCAATAGACTACAAGTTGCAAAGCTGTTGAATACATATGCACATTTCAGCCTCAGATGTGTAAAATCATTTGACTCACAGTCAGGAGATCAAAGTCCAGCATCAGAGGTCACTGGATCAGAGAAGTCAGGCACTGGCTCTCAAGGGCTTCTGACTTCCAGTTCCCAGAACCCTCCTTTATATGGAACAGCAGTAGAGCATTATGCCCAGCTGAGTGTATTTCCCTGCTGTTGCCTCATTCCTTCTTTCTGGTTGATTTGCTCTCCAGGGACTTCTAGGTTCCTGGAGAGCAAGTATGACTGAGGGGGGTAAAAGTCTGCCAATGGTCCTTCCTTCTGTTCCGACCCTCCAATTAATCACACTTGCTCTTCAGGGATCTTCTAGATATAGATAGTCCCTGAGAACAAGCACATGCCCTTCTGGCAGCTAGATAACCTGTGGATGAGATGGAAGGATAGCACTGGGGGAGACAGCCTGGTCATGGTAGCATGTGCATACAAGGTTTTCCCCCATTAATAGGCTGAGGCAGCCTGGTGCGATTACTGATGAGATTGATTTCACAATGAGGCTGGGTCCAAGTCCCCATTCTCGCATTCTCCCATTCTCCCAAATCCCCATGTTCATTGGGAGGCCGTGGGGTAGTCGCCATATCTTAGTCTCACCTACCTTGCACGGTTATTGTGAGAATAAAATGAGGTAGAAGAGGGACTGAGCTTCTTGGAGGAAGGGCAGGATAGAAATATAACAGAATAAATAATCATGCACACCCCAAATCACAGAGAACTAGATCACAAAAATGTGAATGCAAATCATGTTCCCCCAAATTTGCTATTAAAGCTGTACTCGGCATCTATGGGAGAGTCCATTCCTGGAACCTCTGCAGATAAACAAATCCATAGGTCTGTGCTATCACCTGACCTCTGGACACAGCTGGAAGACAGTTCTGGTCGCATCTCAGAGGTCAGGTGGAGCCCTCCACTACAGGTTTTCTGTTCTCCTTCATCATGTATCTGGCATGTGTTTTGTTACTGGGTAATTTACTCAGACAATTAATTTTAATATGTCTGTGATGGGGTCAGGTAAAAATGAAACATTGAGATAGTGATGGAACATGTCCCAGTAACGTGTTTTTTTCCTTAGAAAGGTTTGAAGTGTCTTCAGTGAAGGGGAGACAGTTTCATATTATGTGCTCAAACCAGACACCCATCAAGTTGGGATTACCATTCATCTTGCCTGACTGGAGAGGTCTTTGGCCATGCAACCCAAACTGTCTTATGCCTACTCTTGAGATTGCTGATGGAAATTTGAGGTTGTTCTGCATCAGCTTGAAACAAGAAACAGGATAAGACAAGATAATGGTTGAAATTACATAGCACTACAGTTACATAAGTTACCGAGTTAATGTAGTGGAGTGACTTGAAGTGTGCGCCGGGCACTCTCTGGTTCAAGTCTCTCCTCAGCAACAAGCTTGCTAAAGTTGCAATCCTAAGCGCACTAATTCAGCACTTCCCAAACTGTGGGTTGTGTGCGGTGGGTCATGACCCAAAGTGCGTTGGACCCATCATGATGCTTCCTGTAGTGCTTCAATGCCTTCTCGGGAGGCCCAGGAGGCTATGTCCGGGTTGCGCCAGGCTCATGGCTACCACTCTGTTGGCCTCTGCAGGCCCCAGAATGCCCCATGGTGGCAACCGGCTTCCAGTTTGCAGATGCAACTTCCAGTTTGACCGGAAGTCGCTTCTGGTCACTTCTGCATGGTATTCTGGTGCCCACAGAGGCCAATAGAGTGGGTTGTGAGCCAGGCACAACTCTCCAATTAAGGCATTGTGGCACTACAGGGAGCATTGGATTGGACCTACAATGGAGGATGAGGTGGGTCGTGGCACTTGAAATTTTGCGAACCACTGCACTAATGAACAAGTACATTCTATACAGTGGTTGCCAAACGTTTATGACTGGCAGCTCCTTTGACCTACTGAGCCATTAGCCGTGTCTCCCCATTAGGGCTACAATCCTGTACATTGTATAGGGTAGCAGGTTTTTTGCAAGGACTATGCGACTCCCCTGGCTGGTTTCCATGGCTCTCCAGGGATCCACAGTTCACCGTTTAGGAATCACTGTTTCTATTGATGACACTGGGACTTACTTCTAAGTTGACGTGGTTAGGATTGCACCATAGGCCTTAAGTAAGTCACTATTCTTTCCGTTTCAGCACCCTGACTGCAGTGTTGGGCTATGACTAGTGTCTTATCTCAAACAGCTGTCGCAAGGATTGCCAGTTTAGTGTGGGTTTGAACATGTGAAGTGCAATGTGTGCATGTGGAAGTGTGGTTTGTGAAGCCTTGAACCACGCTGTCAGCAAATGCATTCCACTGCCTGATGTCCCCTTGGCAAAAATTGGCAAAAGTGAGAACCTGCCCTGATGTGATGTTTGTGAATCATGGTTTCCAAGGCTTAAAAATAACCAGCTGTCTTTAAGGAGAAGCACAGTACTTTACTTTATCAGTTGCCTATCAGTGCCATCTAGTGTTCTCTCTTAATACCTTTATGCTTCAGTTACTTAATGGAAAAAATTCATTCAGCCTTTGTAGATGGGCAGAGTTCTTATTGTGCATACAAGATATGTTCCCTTGCTGTCTTCTCATGTAGGTAGTTATTTTAATAGCAGCTGGAATATGCGTAAACTTGACCTCTGCTTTTTCCATCCTGCTAGAGGTACTTCCTTATAATCTTTGTCTTGAGTTCCTTCTCCATTATCAGAAATCATTGGTATTGCTGCATGGATTTTCAGACCTTGTAATGTAATTTAGGTTTCAAGGGGAAATTCTTTATTATTGTTTATTAATGTTTTCATTTAACGTATTAGATTTGGATTGTAAATGGAAACTCCAGTTATATGACTAAGGGCCCAATCCTATCCAATTTTCCAGCACTGGTGCAGTCGCAAAGCAGCCTCAGAGTAAGGGAGCAAATGTTCCCATACCTTAAGGAGGCCTCTGTGACTGCCTCCCCATCACAGGATGCAGTGCATGCCCCATTGGCATGGCTGCACTAGCACTGGAAAATTGGATAGGATTGGGCCCTAAGCTAGTACCATTCTGTTCATATTATTTCTTAACTCAGTCATTTTCAACCTTTTTCATCTCACAGCACACTGATAAGGTGCTAAAATTGTCAAGGCATACATACCATCATTTTAACAATTAACGAGGCACACCGCACTGCTGGGAGGCTCACATCCCCCAGTGGCCCTACTCATACATGGCCCTCCTCAAGCGCCCGTGGCACACCTTCAGATCATTCATCAGTGTGCCACACTGGTTGAAAATCACTGCCTTAACTGATCACTGCCTATCTGTCATGGGAGCAGATGTTCCTTGAAAAGGTAGATTGAGAAGGTAAAGAAATGCATGGGTTAAAAGAGAGATACTGTAGATTAGCAACATGGCAGTCAACTTTTGTCTTTACTGTAATCTTTCTCAGGAACTACAACAAGGATATGCTTATGTAATTGAATTACACATTTTAGACACTTCACCACAAAACCTTGGATGTACCCAGGAATGGATATCAAAAAGAGCATGCACCAGCAGCCGTTCTCAAACTTCTCTTTAGTAGTCCTGCAGGGTCACACTGAGCTTGCTGCTTCACATGATTTATTTGATGATTGCAGCCTCAAATGCTTACTTAGAGCTAGTATGGGGTATTGGTTAGTGTGTCAATCATAGATCAGAATGACCCGCATTCCAATCTGCACACAACTATGGTGCTTACTGAATTATCCTGGGCCAATCATACTCTTTCAGCCTAACCTACCTCCCAGGGTTGCGATGAGGAAGAAAACGTGGGGAAAGGACTGTGTACGCTGCTCTGTGTTTCTCAGAGGAAAAAGTAGGATAAAAATGTAATAAATCCATATTTGAAATTCTCAGCTTCCTCATAGTCCATTACTTTCTGAGCACAAGCAGTTTACAGTTTCATTAAGACAGCAAATAATTTTTGAATAACTTGGTTGTGGGTTTTATGGTAGTTATGTTCTTTTGAGGGATGGTTTGCCTTTTGTATGTTTACTGTTAAATTGACTATTTTATGTTCACAGAAGGTTAGTATTGTTGACTTCCAAGTAACCAATACTTTTAAGTCAACCAATGCAACAAATTTCACAGGCCTCGCTCTCTGTAACTCATTTCTTCCATGTGTTTGTGTGTGTCTGTCTGTGTGTGGGGATACACTGCTATATTCCTTGGGTCCTGAACTTTAGTGGTTGTGGTGTTGGTAAAGGGAAGTATCCATAGCAATGTAGTGGTGGAGCGCATATTTTGCTTGCAAAAGGTTCCAGGTTTAATTACCAGTATCACCAAGCATGCCTGGGAAAGACGGCTTTCTTAAACCACTGAAGAGCCATTCCCCAACAGTGTACACAATACTGACCCAGATGGACCAGTGGCCTGACTCGGATGTAAAGCAGCTTCAATAAATGATGGTGATATGTTGGCCTGGTTCAGCATGGGCTTACCTTCATTGTTAAAAATTTATAAAGAAAATAAAATAGAAAGAAAAGTAGAAGTAGTTATAGTAATAACTGCCATAGCAGTTGCAGTGAAGTAATTTTATGTAGGTGTGTTTGAGCAGATTTGATGGAAGATGACGTCTAGCTATTTAGCTGATGCTTTTGTTTTCTCCCTATACCTTAGCAAAGTGGTTCCCAAACTAAGTGCTGCATTCTTATGGAGCACCCCAGAATGTACCTAGCAGTCTCTTTTCGGCTCTCCCAGGTACCATCATCTGAATCACATGGTCCTGTGCAGTTCAAGATGACTGCACCTGGGAGATCTGGGGATTGCAGCACTGCAACAAGGCATTGTGATTGCAGCAGTTTGGGAACCGCTGCCTTAGCAGAATGTCACACCTTTTTCTCCTTTCTGTTTAGTTTGCAGTACACCTCCTGTAAATATGAAAGTGCAACCAGTTAACAGAACAGCCTTGCTGGTGACCTGGAACCAACCAGAGATTATCTATCACCCTCCCATTATGAACTATATGGTATCCTACAGCTGGACTAAAAATGAAGAGGAAAAGGAGAAGACCTTCACCAAGGACAGTGACAAGGACCTGGTAAAACTACAGCATCAGAAATTGCCATTAGTGTTAAGATAGCCTTACTCTGTCTTTCCTCAGTAGAAGGTAGGGGTGTGAAGCATTTGGGCCTTAAGCTATTATTATTTCTACTTAATTCTGTTTAAATACAGAAGGTGTTACTTGGTATCTACATGCCATTTCACAACATGAAAACGTCTAATTCTTCGTCTCTGGTTTTACAAGAGTAGAAGGAATGGTTAGGCAGATTCTTCACCTTATAATGCACTGAAAACTCATCAGTTTGAGAACTATTTTAGTGTGATGGAGGGTCAGGTTTTAAGTGGTGTCCTACCTGTTAATTTATGCCAAATGCCTAATCCTGAAAAATACTAAATGAAGTTCAAACTTTGTGCTGTAAGTAAGACATGGAAAATATTCTCGAGAATCTCAATGTTAGCACAACCATTGCAGGTTTACAGAATTTAGCTTTCAGAACTATCTGTGCTGTGGAATATGTGGCTTTGTAAAGAAGTCGTGGACTTCATGCAAAAACTAGATGCAAGGCAGTCTGAATGTGGATTGGAATATCAATCTAGCACTTAAGATAGGATCTACTTGGCATTCCAGTTGCTGCCCAAGCAGAGGCAAGTGACAACTGTACAAGTCTTTAAAATTCCATGTGTATAGAATCACAGTGACATATTCCATTTTGAAAAGGCTCAGTTTATTGTTAATCAAAGCAAGCTTCTGGAATAATGAAATCAGTAATTGTATATGCACATAAAAATGCAGCTGGAATGAGTGAAATTTCTAATGACAGTTATCTTTTCTCCTTCTTTGCAAATACACACTCCTTGGGTACCATTCAATCAGTTATAGAATAATACATCTCTTATTCTCCGTTAGATTGAGGTTCTTTTACTTAATTTTCATTTATATTTTCAATTCCCCCCCCCCACTAGAAGTTGTTATCTGGGTCACATTAGGGAGTGATGTGCTGCATGAAATCAGAACGCAATCTTCTGAAAGGCATCCAAGGTTAGGATGTATTATAAACTCAAATTTGTTGATATTTCACACTCTTAAGGGAGATTTTCTTTTAATTAGTAGTAAGAACATGCTGCATTAATCTGGAAAAAGATATGATCACAAACTCAAAGAACTCTCTCCTGAGAATGGCTGTTGCACAATTTCCATTCATTTTTGTTATTTTAGAATTGATTGCTTAGCCATTACGGATGCTGTGGTAATTGGCACTTAGGAGCCATGGTTTCTAGCCAGCACCAGTCTGTGGCCAAGAGGATGCCAGACCAAGTGATTTTTTTCCTGAGTATTTCATCTGCTACTCCATGTGTATCATTTCCTGCACCTTCTGGGTGCTCTTTTTGAAACTAGTACCTCTCTTCCCTATGGAAGAAATATTGGAAATCGGAGGGCGGCATCTCTGCCTTCGCTGGCCAGCAAAGACAAGTGGATAGAACAATTCTTAGGATCCACAAATGCCTGGAATACAAAGAGAGAACTAACCTTCCCTCCACTACTGTGAATAGAAATCTGAAATTTGAATAGAAGTATGTTGATTTTATCATTTGTCTTCTTGAACAAATGATTACAAAAGCATTTTTACCTCAAGGCAAAGAAAGACAGTCTTATTGACAACAAAGCAAAAGATAAAAATCTGGAGAGTGTCAAGCAAGGTTCAGTTCATCAAGTCATTCCTAAAACTTGGTGGGAACAGCTTATACCTCATATATCAATATTTCATACATGCTGTTGACTCCCTGTTGAAAACAAAATGCCAGTGTGAATTTTCACAGTTTAGGGTCCTGACTATCAGCCACAGGTTTTTTTCCTTATATGCAACAAAGCATGCTGAGAAAGACTATAGGTAATTCCTGACCAAATTGCTACTACATATACTCAGTGGAATTTTTCCACTTCTATATGTTGTTTGGCACCGTTCCTTAATCCAAACCCACATCTAAGACATGAGTTATTCTTTCTAAATATGCCTCTTGTAGAAAATGTATTCTTTATGTTTTGCTGACTGATCATTCAGAATCCTGTTGGGAGGGATAAAACTGAATAATATCTATTTTTTTTAAACAGAAAGCCATCATTAGCCATGTCTCACCTGACATCCTTTATCTGTTCAGAGTTCAAGCAGTTTGCCGAAATGATATGCGCAGTGATTTTAGCCAGACAATGCTCTTTCAAGGTAAAACCATGGGATTTTCATTTTCTCTTGTAACATTCCCTCTACTAATGAAAATATGCAGGTAAACAGTTATGGCGGACCATGTGGTTTTTTGTGGCAGACCATGTGGTTTTTAGGAGATATTCTTCTGTCCAGTTATGAACATATGAGGTTAGTAGAAACATACTTTACATGAGAAAGTTTGGCTAATGTGATTCACAGATTAGCAAACTGTCAAGTTTGAGTCTTTTTCCTTTGGGCAAGGAGGAAAGGAATTGAGCCCTGACTGGCTATAGGTTTGTCTCTACATCCCATTCTCTTATGCCAACATTGGTTTATGTGTTTTAGCAGGGAGGGAGGGGGAGAGAGAGAGAGAGACTGCTTTTCTGCACACTTGGGTTCTCTCTCAGTATGGAGTACTCTCCAGTCATCTCTGGGGCCTGCCTTTTCATTCAGTACATCTGCATGTTCATTCCAGTGTTCACTAATAGGTGGAATGATAAATGTTCTCAGCTAAATAATCAAACTTCATTACTGAGGATTCAGCATATTACAGGTGCTTTATTATTTTTATTTACTCATACATACATGTACTCTGTGTGTGTGTGTGTGTGTGTGTGTGTGTGTGTGTATATGTATTTCTATAAATAGAAATGTATATAAATAACAAAGTATAAAGCACCTAAAGTTTTCTAAGAGGAGTAGAATCATACCTCGGCATCTGTGGGGGTTCCATTCCCCAGTAGATGCTGAAACCCACAGATAAATCGTCCAAGTCAGGGTGTCCAAATCTCCGTATGTGACCAGAGCTGTTCCTGCACTAATGTAATGTGAAAAGCTGCAGTTGAAAGTGGAACTTGGCAAGGATTGAGTGCATGCGCTTGAAACCCTGGGGTGTGCACAGGGAAATTGTTGGATCCTGTCCAATAACTCTTCAAAATGTTTCTACTGCCACCTTGTGAGACTTATTTGGCACAAAGCAACTTTTGAGTGCAAAATGCTGGGTAAGCAAGTCTTTCAAACTTGTTCTTTCTATGGCTAATCTTTTTTTAGTAGACATTAATTGCTTGTTCAATATTTGTCTGTCATATACAAACTCCAATTTGTCTAAGTAATATGATAGGTTTGACATAATAAATGGCACTATAATACTGAAGAACAGATAACTGTTTCAAAGCAAAGGCCATTGGCATTTACTGCAGTTCTTTTAATACAGTGGTCTAGTCCTCATGATCTCTTACTCTGGTTTCATTACATGAGAAGACTATTAATGCTATTGCATTGTTTCAAAAGTGTTACAAGAGGGCCATGTAATTCTGTTTTATATAACTGGCAATTTCTGGAATATACCTGTTTATAGGTCTGTTGACCAGGAGTCTAACAGTGGTGACCAGGATGTCTAAGGGCCCAATACTACCCTATTTTCCAGTGCTGGTGCAGCTGCAATGCCGCCCCAAGGCAAGCAAGCAAATCTTCCCTTACCTTGTGGAGGCCTCCATAGCTACCCTCCCACCACAAGATGCAGTGCACACCCCATTGGCATGACTACACCAGGGCTGGAAAGGTGGATAGGATTTGGCCTTAAGTGTGGTGAGCAGGGGGTCTAAGTGGGGTGGTCAGGCTATGCAAGTGACTGCAAGTGATAGGCTGAGCAAGTGGTAGGGACAGCTGAATAATATAGTCCTCCTAGAATGGAGAATTTCCCAATATTGTTTTCCCTCCAAAGTGTTTGTTTTCTGAATGTCACAGGTATACTGCTTCATAATGGGCTGCAATCCCAGGATCCACTGTACCTATGTTGTAATACTTACAATGTTTCTACTGGTAACAGCAGTCTGAAGTGGGACAACTATCTCGAGAGTAGTTACCCAATCTTAGTTTTACTTCCAGAAATAGACACTTGTTGCCCCTATAGAACACCAGTCTAGGTCGTCAGAGACCATTTTGTATTTATTTAATGCCTGTAATTTGTGCTGACAAGAACGTGTGATCACCTGTACATTCCAGATGGTGACATCTGACACCCTAGAGGTAGGAAGGTGGCAGGGAATAGGATAAACAGATGGTAGGAGATAAAAAGAGGAGTTGAATTGTGAGACTAAGGGCACAGTCCTAACCAGGTCTACTCAGAAGTAAGTCCTATTGTGTTCAATGGGACTTACTCCCAGGAAAGTGAGGTTAGGTTTGCAGCCTATATCTTGTGGATATTGTGCTAAAAACAGAGTACAATCAGTGAGAACTCTGCCTCTGGAAAGAGAGTGGAACAATGCTTAGGAAACCCTCATCCATAGAAATCAGCTTATTTATATTTTCCTTATTCCTCCATTTGCATATTTTAATTGTACCTCTGTGATCTTTTAAAAAAAATTTATTATCTTCCATTCTAAAGTAGCATTTAGGAAGTAATTTTTGAAGTTTTATAATCCACTTAAACATTCTTCTTTTTTGTTCCCCAGCTAACACAACTCGAATTTTCGAGGGGACCAGAATAGTAAAAACAGGAGTGGTAAGTTGTGGAAAATAAGTTATTGGAATAAAAGCATTTGTTAAGCTGTGGCAATGTCTTCCCCAGCAGGTGGCAGCATAATGTAGTGAATTCCAAAACAATAAATCCTAATTTTAATCTAGAGATTCCAACAGTATTTTGAGATGCCTTTTAACACTGGTTAACTCAGAAAGCCTTCATATAATCCTGGGCTATGATGACATGTTTACCTTTTGTAAATAAGTAATTAATGTCAGTTTCCCAGGAGCATTCATTGTAAACTAAACTTCTCTGTTTGGCACCGAACAACATTATAAAATATTTAGCAAAACTGTAGACTGAATTGATGTGGTGAGAACATACTGTCACTGTTTTATTTCTGGTTTGCGAACTGCAAAATGCTACCCAATCCCTTGTGAAGGACCACAGTCAGCAGCAAAACATTCTGAACACCACTGAGACAGATTTTCAAAATTCCTTCTCACATTTCATGGGATTAATAACATAAAGCAAGCATCCTAAAGCTTTCAGGGTGCCTTTTTGTTGGGATAGGAGCCTGTAAAGGAACTGTATGTTGCATAAATCTCCCCCTTTTCTTTATCAAAATCTTTCCTCCCCCAGTTATGGTCAGTGTAACTCTCTCCAAGTGTATAATGTGAGCATTGATCTTGTGTACCATGAATGAAATGGCAGCTTCTGCTGTCCCTCACAACATTCTATGTGGTTTCCATCAAGCCACATCTTCAGGATTTTCCATCCTACCTATGTAACACAAAAAATGGAATGAACACAAGATCGCAAAACTGGAAGTGGGTTGCTATCATATTTTTAAAATGTTTTGGGGCGTGGGGAACCCTGCAGAGGGCTCCGCAGGGCTCCCCACACACCCCCGGACATTGCTGTGGACAGGGTAAGTAAAAAACAAACCCCTGTGTCCCTGGCCACAGCATGATCATTCCAATTGTGTTGACACCACCCCACTCGCATCAAGACTTACCTCCGTTCTCAAAGCAACCCCCTTTAAGAAGCACTGCGTTAAGACCTAATGGGTGAACAGATTGTAGCAAGTGTAGATTTGCAATTTTTCTCTTATTTGATGGAGAAATCTTTTAAGGACATAATTTAACAAATCATGTTACACAACATCGCAATCTTAGGCATGTTTACTCAGAAGTACCATTGCATTTAATGGGGTCGAGTCCCAGAAAATTGTGTATAGCACTGCAGACCAAATGTGTGATGCAATTCTTTGCTTCATTTGTTATCCAATTAATTAAGAGCTGAGTGAAAACATCCTAGCAAATGAAACTCGGATAGTAATCTCCCAAAGATACCAAAAACAGCACACCATGATTGAAACTTGTTAATGTTTGGCGCAAAACACGTGCGCAGGCACACACAAATAAGTGTTTCTAAGCCCCATTGATTTTCAGTAAGAGAGATTTGTGCATGTGCTGCTTAACTCTCCCATTGAAATCAATGGGATTTTAAAAAAAAACTTAACATTGGCTTGATTGTGCCTGAATAAAAGTAGGCCGTTTTGTAAATTGTTACATTTAATAATGCTAGAATCTGTGAAGTTCATTGCTATAACCTAATTGATCTTTCAGATTTAAAGTAAAAAGCTAGAACTTTGGCAGTGTTTTGGAGACAGAAAGGTCTCTCTCAAATATAATATAGCTGATTTTTTGCCTTTGGTATTGTTTTATCTTGTCTTTGTGTTATTAACCAGCTAGATTTAACCACAATTGTTTAAATATACTTGTCTTATTTAAACAGAGTAATGGGCAGAATGGAAAGTTTGGAAAGAAAAAGAAAACAAAAGGAAAAAAGAGCCGAGGTAGCATGTCAGGTACCTCTACTGACGCTCTCTCTGCTGTGTTTTCTTCTCTTGTTCCCCCTGGTGATTTCTTCAAGCCTACAGCTTCTCCTGCACCTTCAGCTGACATGGCTCCCATCAGTTCTGGATCTTCTACTTGGACTTCCTCAGGCCTTCCTTTTTCCTTTGTGTCCATGGCCACTGGCATGGGGCCTTCCTCTAGTGGGAGTCAAGCGACGGTGGCCTCAGTGGTCACCAGCACCTTACTTGCAGGCCTTGGGTTTAGCAGTAGTGGCATTTCGTCTTTTCCTAGTACTGTTTGGCCAACTCGCCTCCCCACGGCTGCTTCGACCACTAAACAATCAGCAAGGCCAGTTGTTGCTACCACTGAGCCTTTAGCATCTCCGGGATCAGACAGTGATTCCACTCTCACAAAAGATAACGAAGGAGCAGAGGAGAGCGAAAAGGATGAGAAAAGCGAAAGCGAGGATGGTGAAAGAGAGCACGAAGACGAGAGAGAAAAGGATTCGGAAAAAAAAGAAAAAAGTGATGTGGCAGAGGCTGCTGAAGTCCAGAATAACACTGACGCTACAAACACTACAATTGCTCCTAACAGGACTATGGAGGAGGGAGGGATTAAAACTATAACTGATCAAGAGCAAAGCCAAAACATTTTCCCCACAAGTAGGACTCCCAGAGGAGAAGGAGTAACAGAAACAGACACTCAGTCCAAAACAGTTCCTTCCACCCAAGTGCCACCAGCATTCACAAATGAACAATATACCGAAACCATTTCAAGGAAGCCAGAGGCAGCATCAACCACAGAATTTCCAGATGAATACCCACCAGATAACAGATTTATTACCATTAACCCAGGTGAGTGATTTTTGTAGGGGCTGGGGGAGGGCAAAGGGTGGAGTTAGGCGCTGGAAGTGAGTAGAAAAATTCAACCCAATGAAATGCCGTTGTCACTTTTCAACTCTGTTGGAAGTGTTGTTGTGTCAGCATTTGGGCTTATGCTTTCAGATGGACCTCATTGCATGTTCTAGAGAATCCTTTCATAGATAATCCACACACATGAACAGTACATATGAAGTTTTATATTTTGAAATGCTGGTAATAACAATCTTTCACAGTGTACCATAATTTCTGCCTTGTATCCTATAGTCAGCAGCTTTCCACTTATTAATTTTTCAATATGGAGATTAATATCCGGGTCAGAAAAATTATCAACATCCTAAATCTTGAAGTACAAAATGAACAGCTTTCGTTTAGAAGTGCATGTCTCTTCATGTGTCTACAGTCTTCTAAGTTCCACCTGTTTATCCTGAGAGAACTACTGCTTAAGAGAGTTTTTTTTTTTTTTTCTGGAAATGCTGCTGCAAATGTTACCACCAGAGAATTTACTTAACTGCAATGAGTGCAGGCGTATTTTGATCAAGGTTGCAATCTTTATGACGCTCCATTTGAGGATCTTTTTTCTCCAAGTTCTTTTGGCAGCCTCTGCATTGTTTGCAAACTCAGGTGCATAACACACACTCCCTTTACCCTGTCTGTTACTGCTTGGGTTTCCTTCTACATGTATCACATGGCAAACAAGGCAGCAGATTATGTAGTACAATACTGGTGCTGACCGGGTAGATGGGACTCGTCAGCCTAGGAAGTCAGCTCATCTAAGAGAAGGAAACTCTGACCTCAAACCTCCACTGCCTTGTGGCTACATCCAGTTCTGGAAAAGGCTTCAGGAGTCAACCTCGAGGCAAAATCAGGAGCCGGTGTCCCTTAGGCAGTTCATGGCTGAACACAGTCACGTTCTGGCAACTCCTGCGACGCCGCTGGAACCAACCGTATTGGCTTCTGCCTTTCCATTGGACCATTCCAGCGACGTGGAGAGGGGGGATTTGCTGCATGGGTAACAGCCTATCCTCCATACCTTCTTTACCCAGGCTTCGCGCACTGGAGAGGACACTCCAACTTCGCCATACGGCGTCGGCACAACACGGGAAGCAGCAGTTTACCGGTTATAAGTCTTTGCTCGATTGGCGTAGAGCATGACGCCAGGGGCTGCTTCCGACGGTGGGAGAGATCATTGCATCTCATTGGGCAGCTACCGCCCGCCTTAAGCTGGGCAGTCCCCAGCCAGTAAGGTGTTGCCTCGCCACGGTCCGTTAACCTCATGGGGTGCGTGGGGTTTAGGGTGAAAACCGACAAGCGGATCGACAACTCTGCACCATGCAACAGAAAACAGAAAACTACTGCCCTAAAGCTGGGCACCTGGAACGTTAGGACAATGACACCTGGCTTCTCTGATGACCTGCAAGAAATAGACGATGCACGCAAAACAGCTGTCATCGACATGGAGCTGAGCAGACTGCAGATGGACATCGTCGCCCTTCAAGAGACTAGGCTGCCAGATTCCGGATCTGTCAAGGAGAGAAATTTCTCATTTTTCTGGCAGGGAAAACCACCAAACGAAACCAGGGAACATGGCGTTGGCTTTGCGGTCAGAAATACCCTGCTGAAATCCATCATCCCACCTACTGTGGGAAGTGAAAGAATTTTGTCCCTGCAGCTCCAGTCATCAGCAGGACCTATCACTCTCATCAGTGCTTATGCACCGACTCTGTCGTCTCCAGCAGAAGCCAAAGACAAATTCTATGATGACCTGGCCACCACTGTCAAGAAAATCCCTGTAAAAGAGCCATTGTTCATCCTCGGCGATTTCAATGCTAGAGTTGGTGCTGATAACAGTTCATGGCCCACTTGCTTAGGTCAGTTTGGCACTGGGAGGATGAACGAAAATGGCCAACGCCTGCTAGAGTTTTGCTGTCATCACGGTCTCTGTGTCAGCAACACGTTCTTCAACACAAAGCCCCAACATAGAGTCTCTTGGAGACACCCAAGATCAAAGCACTGGCACCAGCTCGACCTGATCCTCACCAGATGCTCCAGCCTTCCCAGCATCAAGATCACACGCAGTTATCATGGTGCTGCCTGCGACACTGACCACTCCCTGGTGTGCAGCAGAGTGAAACTGCAAACAAAGCAACTGTATCACACGAAAAAGGAAGGAAGACCTCGCATTGATACCAGCAAGACCCGGGATCAGAGAAAAGTGGAGGAATTTGCACAAGCGCTTGAGGAATCTCTTCCAGGCCCGGCCGACGCAAACGCATCCAACAGATGGGAACATTTCAAGAATACCGTTTACAACACCGCCTTGTCCATATTCGGCAAAAAGACCAACAAGGCGGCAGACTGGTTTGAAGCCCACTCTGAGGAGTTGACACCAGTCATTGAGGAAAAGAGGAGAGCTCAAGCAGCATACAAAGCCTGTCCCAGTGAGCGCAACCTGCAGGTCCTCCGAACTGCTCGCAGCAAAGTCCAACAGACTGCCAGGAGATGTGCTAACGACTACTGGCTCCAGCTCTGTTCCGAGATACAGATAGCAGCTGACACGGGCAACATCAAGGGGATGTATGATGGTATCAAGCAGGCCCTAGGTCCAACACAGAAGAAAATTGCCCCTCTGAAGTCTGCCACAGGCGAGGTCATCCAGGATCGGGCGCAGCAGATGGAACGCTGGGTGCAGCACTACTCTGAGCTATATTCCAGAGAAAATGTAGTCACCGAAGAAGCACTGAACAACATTGAGTGCCTGCCTGTGCTGGAAGAGCTTGACAGTGAACCAACCCTAGAAGAACTTCACGTGGCCCTGGACTCCCTTGCCTTTGGCAAGGCACCTGGAAAAGACAGCATCCCTGCTGAAGTCCTAAAATGCTGCAAAGAGATCATCGTCACTGAGCTGCATGAAATCCTCTGTCTCTGCTGGAGAGAAGGTGGAGTACCTCAAGACATGAGGGATGCAAACATCATCACGCTGTACAAGAACAAAGGTGACAGGGGTGACTGCAACAACTACCGCGGCATCTCTCTCCTTAGCGTTGTAGGAAAGCTGTTTGCCCGAGTTGTACTAAAGAGGCTCCAGGTACTTGCAGAGAGCGTCTATCCAGAATCGCAGTGTGGATTCCGAGCCAACAGGTCCACCACTGATATGGTATTCTCCCTTAGACAACTGCAGGAGAAATGCAGGGAACAACGACAGCCACTCTTTATAGCCTTCATAGATCTCACAAAGGCTTTCGACCTGGTCAGCAGAGACGGCCTCTTCAAGATTCTCCCCAAGATTGGATGTCCACCCAGGCTCCTCAGCATCATCAGATCTTTCCACAAGGACATGAAGGGCACTGTTGTCTTCGATGGCTCCACATCAGACCCTTTTGACATCCGAAGCGGAGTGAAGCAGGGCTGTGTTCTTGCACCAACCTTGTTTGGGATTTTCTTCGCTGTCCTGCTGAAGCAGGCCTTTGGAACTGCAACAGAAGGCATCTATCTCCGGACCAGATCAGACGGAAAGCTCTTCAACCTCTCCAGACTGAGAGCAAAATCCAAAGTCCAGCTGAAATGTCTGCGTGACTTCCTCTTTGCCGACGATGCAGCTGTCACTACCCACTCTGCCAAAGATCTCCAGCAGCTCATGGATCGTTTTAGCAAGGCCTGCCAAGATTTTGGACTGACAATCAGCCTGAAGAAAACACAGGTCATGGTTCAGGATGTGGACTCACCTCCCTGCATTACAATCTCTGAGCATGAACTGGAGGTTGTCCATGACTTTGTGTACCTTGGCTCAACGATCTCCGACACTCATTCTCTCGATACCGAGCTAAACAAGCGCATCGGTAAAGCAGCTACCACGTTTTCCAGACTCACAAAGAGAGTCTGGTCCAACAAGAAGCTGACGGAACATACCAAGATCCAGGTCTACAGAGCTTGCGTCCTGAGTACACTTCTGTACTGCAGCGAGTCATGGACTCTCCGCTCACAACAGGAGAGGAAACTGAGCGCTTTCCACATGCGCTGCCTCCGACGCATCCTCGGCATCGCCTGGCAGGACAAAGTTCCAAACAACACAGTCCTGGAACGTGCTGGAATCCCCAGCATGTATTTACTGCTGAAACAGAGACGCCTGCGTTGGCTTGGTCATGTCGTGAGAATGGATGATGGCCGGATCCCAAAGGATCTCCTCTATGGAGAACTCGTGCAAGGAAAGCGCCCTACAGGTAAACCACAGCTGCGATACAAGGACATCTGCAAGAGGGATCTGAAGGCCTTAGGGATGGACCTCAACAAGTGGGAAACCCTGGCCTCTGAGCGGCCCGCTTGGAGGCAGGCTGTGCAGCATGGCCTTTCCCAGTTTGAAGAGACACTTGGCCAACAGTCTGAGGCAAAGAGGCAAAGAAGGAAGGCCCATAGCCAGGGAGACAGACCAGGGACAGACTGCACTTGCTCCCGGTGTGGAAGGGATTGTCACTCCCAGATTGGCCTTTTCAGCCACACTAGACGCTGTGCCAGAACCACCTTTCAGAGCGCGATACCATAGTCTTTCGAGACTGAAGGTTGCCAATACTGTATACTGGTGCTTTTCAAGACTCACAGATCACTCAACACAAGGGCAGATCTACTTTGAGGGAAACTGAAAAAAATGTTTGTTTCACTTATTGGTTAATCTTAAAGATGGCGTCTTGTTTCCCATTTTACTTGTATGTCTACATTGAACCTGTTTGTGTTTATATGATGTGGCCCAGTGTTTGTTTACTGCTCAGATCGGAGACATTGAATATTCTTCCTTGGTATCCCATGTTGTTGGCAACCTTCAGTCTCGAAAGACTATGGTATCGCGCTCAGAAAGGTGGCTCTGGAACAGCGTCTAGTGTGGCTGAAAAGGCCAATTCGAGAGTAACAATCCCTTCCACACTGGGAGCAAGTGCTGTCTGTCCCTGGTCTGTCTCCCTGGCTATGGGCCTTCCTTCTTTGCCTCTTAGCCTCAGACTGTTGGCCGTAACTTGCCTATACCTGAATGGCCTAATCTTGTCTGTGATGGCACAGGATGTAGGGCTGCCACTGCAACGTCTGCTGCATCCTTGTCTGTGGACAAGGCTGGTCAAGAGGGGTAGGAGGAGAAATACTTACCTTCCTGGCCTCCACATGCTCCCTGATGGGACTCTTCAGATCTGTGCCAGCTCTGTTGCTGTGGGGTGTGTCTGTCTTGGAATGGGGGTTTGGGATCTAGGGACCCCTGGCTCCACTGTGACCTGTCTCACCCTGATTCCTACTTCTTTCCTGCGCCTTTGCTGTCAGAACCCCACCATTGCACGCTGCAGCAGCCATCACTGTGCATGTGTTATGTCACTACAAGCGGTCCACAGGATTGGGCCGTAAGTTCCCAATGTATGTACCAGTTCCATTCAAGAGCTCTGTCTAGAAGTCATATACATACAGGGAGGGTCTATATCCACAGATCCTGTATCGGTGGTTTCAGGTATCTGCACCCCCCACACTTCCTCTAGAGGCAAGGGGGGGCTGTGGCCCCCAACACCCACTGTGCTCCCTCTGGGTTCCCCTTGCCTCTGAAGGGTCTTCTGAGGCCCTCAGAGGTCATATGCAATGGCCCACAGCCGCTGCTTGTAGAGGTAAGACAGTGGGAATATTGCCAATGAGGAAAATAACAAACATGTAGTTGTTAGAAATATTTTCTTTTCATCATGAAAAAGTTCTCAAAGTGGTCTATATATCAAAAGGAATAAGAAATAGTTAAGGGGCTTACAGTATTAAGCACACACACACAAGGGAGGCACCAGCAAACAGCCACTGGAAAATGGCACCATGCAGGAATGAATAGGGTTAGGTAGTACATGTAAAACAGTAATATTAAACTACCCTAAAGGTATTATGTATACATAACAAACAGAAGACACTAGTAAAGGGCGAAGACCATTCTTTAAAAGTGAATGTCTCAGTCAAATTAGGGAAACGCACACACAAAGGATTTTGAGGAGCAGCTGGATAAAGATATAAAACCACAATTTTGTTTTTTCAAATATATAAGGGAGCTGCCAAAGAAACCACGGGGCTCTTGGACTACCAGTGTGTAAGGGGAGCACTCATGGATGACAGGATAAATGAGTTCTTTGCATCTGTCTGCATAAAAGAGGCTATTGGAGAGAGGCCAACACTTGAATGGGTGATGAATTGGAAGAAAAGTCGCATGTTGAAGTGTCCATAGAAGATTTTTTGGAGCAAATTCACTGATACAAGGAGTGACCATCCAACCACACCAGATGGCATTCGCCCAAGAGTTCTAAAATAACTCACATATGAACGTGCTGAAATACTGACTCTGGTGTCTTAACCATTTTCTTATAATCCACTGTATACTAGAGGATTTTAAAATGGTGAATGAAGCACCAATCTTTGCACAAAAACACACCCCATAAATTATCCTAGAACTATATAAACCTGATGAACACCTGGCCTGTTAATAAAACATAACTTTAACATTAAATTCATACACCTTAAGAGAGAGAAAGCATGGATCGGGATTCTGTGATCAGATTGAATTATAGAAGTATTGAAATTCCGATCTGTGGGCTGATAATATTCATGCCCAAGGGTCCTGAAGGCATTGAATGGGCAAATCTCAGAACCAATCTCTATCATGTACAAGCATCTATGGCAGCGCTCACCAAACCACAGCCCATGGGCCAGATCCTACGCAGCAGATGTATTCCTGCCCCATGTGAGCAGTGCTTACCATTCCACTGTGTTGCTCACAAGAAGCCTTTCCATTGTTGTCACGTGACTATCCAGATAGTCGCGTCTACCTGGAAATCCAGGCACAACACCTGCTGGGCTGGGACAGTGGGCTACAGACACAACTGTCCAGGGTATCACACAATGAAGATGGAGGAGCTTCTTGTGAGCCATGTGGCAGAACGGTAAATGCTAGTTTGAACAGTGGCCAGTTTAGCGCAGCAGAGTAGTCGCAAGTTTGGCGACCACTGATCTATAGGGAAATGATACAGTCCCAGAAGATAGGAGCAAGCATAGTGCCTGTTATTAGCAGTCCTCATTTGTATGCAGCCCAATTATATCCAGTTCTGTGTAGACGTAAGCATCAGTACTATTCTAAAGAATCACTGAAATGTATAGTGGGAATATATACTTATAGTGGGAATATATACATATAGTTGAAATGTATAGTGGGAACCCAAGAGGGCACAATCTTAACCCACTTTCCAGCACTGACATAAGGGCAAAGCAGCTCTGAGGTAAGGGAACAGACATCCCTTTACTTTGAGGAGGCTCTGTGACTTCCACCTAACTGCAGGATGCAGCACATGTCCCATTGGCACAACTATGCCAGTGCTGGAAAGTTGGTTAGGATTTGGGCCAGAGTTGCATAGTTTCCTGTGGGCCTGCAGAGGGCACACTGACTGTTCTTGGATAAAGTATCAGCACGGTGAAGCAGTGCAAATAGTTCTGCTATTGTTCCCTTTTCATTGCATATTTCAGTGGAAAATGTACCAGTAGCTGTGCCCAAAAAGTTGGAACCTATTTTATGACAACGTAGGCGTGATTGGTTGAAAATATTCATATACCACTTTTCCAAAGTTCAAAGCAGCATACAGTGTAATTTTATAAAAGAAATAAAGTACTGTAGTAAAACACACAGCAAACAATCATAATAAAAATAACCAAGAACTACTATAACTCTATCAAATTAAATGCCTGCCAGAGTAAAGAAATCTTGTCATTCTTTGGAAGAAATAGACAGGTACAAGCTCTTCCTCTTGTTCACAGGCAGACCATTCCAAAGGAATCACTGGAATTTCTTATTGATTCCCACTTTCCCCAATGAGAATGTCCCACCATTCTAGTTCTAGAGGGTATACTTACTTTAAGGGACGTTTGCAACCCTCCTGGGCCAACGCAAGAGACTTGTGCCAGCCCAAGGTGCACTCAGGATTGTGCCCTTAGTGTCACCTCTTAAGCGGTGGTTCTCTTATACCTAACAATTACCCCTGTTCAGCCCACCATAGCATCTTTCCCACTGGCTGTTTACCGGTGTCTCTTTCGTATTTGTTTTCAGATTGTGAGCCCTTTGGGACAGGAACCATCTTTTCTTTTCTTTTGTTATGCAAACCACTTTGTGAACTTTTTGTTGAAAATGGTGTGTTAAATTTTTTATAGCAATTTCACATGTCCTTACACGTAAACCTAGGTCAATTGGTAAGGAAGGCTGGGTAGTTGGTAGTCGCGACTACTTTTGTACATTGTATGCTTCCTCCACCACCCCACTCTGTAGGAATAAAATATGTTCATTATGTTCATAAGTGGTGGAAATAACCAGGAAACAAATCCATAAGTAAATATTTCTGTTTATTTATTTAAAATATTTATACCGTGCCCTTCTTCCTAACAACAGGACTTCAAGGTAGCTGACAATAAACTTAATACACAAGAAATGTGAAGTTTGTTTTAGAAAGTAAAGATGACCAATGAAAGGGTGTGCTATGGCTGGTCAACTGCTGCTGCTGTTCAGAAGTTCCTGTGCTACCTAGCAACAGAGCCAGGTATCACCAGATGTTTTTGTTGAGTGGGAAAGCATCTTGTCAGTCAGGTAGACAGTGTGTAGTCTTAGGCGGCTTGCAGCTTTTAGTTCTTCTCAGTAAGAGAGGGGCCTTACGAAGCCTCTGGTGGGTCAGTGATGGAAAAAAAATCTCCTTTCAAGATCTCAGATGGTACTTCTAGTGCTGATTAATGAATAATATGAAATCATTAAGTGTTTTTTAAAATTGAAAATATAATTTATGAAAGTTGCATTTTAAAACATTGTAAATACAGCTGTCTCTTTTATATGTCCTAAACTTCAAACTAATGTTATATAGCTACATAAGCAAAACCAAGTGTTGATATTTTTCCAAGGACTTTTCTTATATGACTTTTCTAGCTCCTTTCCTTGAAACCCCTGTCAAAACCTAGAATAGGTTTTTCTAAGGTACCCTAACCTTCTTCCTTTTATTTCCAAATGAATTATTTCCTGCTCTTCCATTGCACACTTGTCTTTGCCTCTGCACTTGTCCTGTCTAACTTGAACAATCAGCCAGTGTCTGTTCTGTGTTACTTTATTTGCTGCTAAATTAAATGTTTAGTAATTGTACTAATCAGACATCTTGTATTCATTACTTTGTAAACCTATCGCTCAGTTATTCACTTACACGGGCTGGTGAGAACATTGTCAGTCCATTACCTGCTTGGGACTGCCTTGTGCAATCAGGTGTCCCAGGAAGGCTGGTTGAAACTATCTCCATGTAGTGGCTTTTTTGACACAGCAAACTACTTTTGTGACTTACCAGCATGTCATGCAAATTAGCATTCATGTGTAATTTATCTTCACACTGTTGCCTGCGAGCTTCCATGAGAAATGAGTGGCGGCGGCATGGAGGGGAAGCATATGAGGGGGCCGAATTGATGAGCAGAAAATAGTTTTCATCTGGAGCAGCTACCGAAGAGGCCGCTATATGGAAGCTGTGTATATATGTTATAATCACATCTGTTTTCTTCTGTAGACTTTGATAATGTTGTGTCAGAGTCCACAAAATGCTTTTCTTCTACACTCACATTCTTTTAACTGATACTTTTCCACCATTGCGGATGGACAGGAGGTCTGGTCTAGAGGGTAGAGCCTCCGTTTGCCTGAAGATAACATCCGCAGGTCGCCAGTTCGAGGCCACCGGCACCGTGCGACCTTGAAGCAGCTGACAAGCTGAAGCCGAGCAATTCCATCTGCTCTGAGCGTGGGAGGATGGAGGCCAGAATGTTGCGACCAGATCAGAAAGAAACATCTGAATGTTGTGGTTCTTGGAAGATAGAACCTTCTTTCAATTGTAAAAATCCCTACAGGGATTTAAATAGCCTGCCTATGTAAACCGTCTTGAATAAAGACCAAGAAAGGTATATAAATATACCTTTATATATATATATATATATATATATATATATATATATATATATATATATATATATAAAGTTATATAAATATAAATGTATATAAATACCTGTATTATTATTATTTATTTTTATTATTTTTTTCTTTCCATCTTGCCTGGTAGGGCGCTGCCTGCGCTCAATGTTTGTCATGCCTCACAAGCAAACTGGAGCTCTTTTAACCCATTTCTGCCCAACCTGCAGGTGTACACAGTTGATCCCTGTTGCACATATGCAACGTTGGGCAGAAGTGGCTTGTTATGCAATTCGGCTCTGTGCCCCTCCCCACTGAAAATGTCTCTGAATCAGTGTAATCAGATGCTATGACAGTGTCACCATCGTTAAAGTATGTTGCTACAAAGAATGGCATAGGCAATGGGAAGAAATGCTGAGCCAGGCTGAGGCAGGTGAATTGCTGTAGAACCGTACATTGTGATGCAAACAAGATCTAGGCACATATAGCGCCAGTTCTCTCTTTATTATTTGGTATTAGTGCTAAAACGAAATATGTGTATGGAGTAGGCATAAAAGGTACGTCCTGAAAATTCAGCAGTAGTGAACATAGTAGTTGTAAGAAAGGTCCTTCTGGATTAGGCCCAAAGTATCTGGCCCAGCATCCTCTTTCCCAGAATGGTCAACCAGCTATCGCTGGGCAATCCTCAAGCAAGAAATGAAAACAGTCCCCTTTCCCACTATTGTTCCCCTGAAATTAGTATTCAGTGTTTGTGAACTGGGAGGTAGCATATACCTACCAGGGGTGTCCAAACTTTTTGGCAGGAGTGCCATATCTTATCTCTTTGACACTGTGTCAGGGGCCAGGAAAAAAAAGAAATAATTTACATTTCAAATTTGAATACATTTACATAAATGAATATATTAGAAATGGAACTTATATGAATGAATGAAGGTCTTGCAGTAGCCCAAGGCCTTTAAAAGACCTTGCACAAAGCAAGACTGGCCTTTCCTTCGCTGCCGCTGCTGCATCACAGACATGAAACACCAAGCAGTGGAGGGAGCCGTCATCCACAGCTCACACGATTGGTCAAACAGTCGCCCTCACGCTGAAAGCAGTTGCATCGACTCAGCATGGTCTCCTGCCAGTCTCTGAAGGACTAGAGGCTCATTGGAGACTGGGGGCTCCCCATGTGCCAGATAGGGAGTCCCCGAGGTCCGCAAATGGCCCCCAGGCCAGGGCTTGGGTACCCCGATCTAGACTATCACAACTAGTAGCTAGGGGAAAAAATTAGGCTTCTGCTTATATTTTAAAGAGACACATGCATAGTTCTACATGTGTGTACCGTACTGCATGTACAACTCTGAACTAGGCCCCCAGTGGCTCCTTCCTGCTCACCGCTGATGGTTTTTTTTACCCTAGCCAGCAACCACCACCCCCAATTACTAGGCAATGATGGGTGGTGGCAGTTTTACTTTCTCCCACCCTTGGAGGGTGGGAAGTAGAGGAATTGCCATGTCCTATGGTCGTTTTCATTGCAGGCTTTCCCCCTCCCACCAGCTGATGGGATTTCTCCCACAGTATGGTCATTGGCTATTGAGGGGGGCAGGAGAAGAAGGAGCTGCTGCTCTTGGTCAAGAGACAATAGCAGGTCCTTGCTGAAAGTGTTGGTTTTTCACCAAAATGTTTAAAACCAACTTACCTTCTGCTATAGAGAATAACAATAGAAAGAAATTGGTGGGGGGTATGGATTATGTCAACAGATCTTCAACGTTGGGACTAGGCATAATCGAATGAGAATCTAATTGGACTGAATAATAAGGGTAATTATTTAGGATGATTTCTAGGATAATTTCTGAGTGTGTTTAGATTTTAGATTTGGCTTGTCATATGGTGGGTATTTTGTACTTTGAGATTTTAATAGTAAAAAAAATAGATGCATGGATAAATAGATATGTGCATTAAGTACAAGAATATGTTGTGTTTGTTTACTTGTGGAAACAAAACTTATATATGGAAGTTAAAATCTTATTGCTTTCTATATCTGAAGTCAGCAAACTCATTTACTTTCAGATAAGCAACAGGGCTACCACGTCTGGGGCTTTCTCCCCTTATATATGTAAAGATTAAAACCGAGATAGGCCTGGACATGTGCCACAACAGGACTCCATCCTTCACCTTCCTAACCTTCTATGCTTACTCTACTACCAAGGTGTTACTGTATGTATTAAGGCTTTTTAGCCTCTGTGTAGAACTGTGGTGCTGAATGAATTTCAGTTGTATGGAATCTTTTTTTTTTTTTTTTAACAAGCCTGAGGTTGTGCAAAAGCCTTTGGGATAACCTCATTAAGATAATTAAGCATCTGTGTGGGTTTTCTTTTTCTTTCTTTCTCCATATGTGGCAAGAATTATCAAGTTATAATTTTTATGATTCTCAAATATTTTGCATTGCAGCTTATAGAAGCCTGCAGTCATTCAGACAGTTTGCATGCAGATAAACAAAAGAATCAGACCAGATTTTGCTGGCAGACTGTGTACACACAATATGACATTGTAGAAAAGTCTTGCCAGTCTAAACAGCAACAGGATTTACTAAGGTGTACAGAGAGAAGAAAGAAATACCTGCAGCTAAATGGTAAAGAATATATTCTACTGCTGCCTGTTTTATTACTGCAAGTAAATCATTTTAGCTAGCCAATGTTTATGGGTTTAAAAAGCTCTCAAGTGCCCACTGTTATACTGAATGGAAGCTACTGCATTGGAAGTAGTGTACATTGGTCAGTTTGTGTATTTCTGTGTATAAATCAGCACACAGGATTTCATATTCTCATGGTTTTTTGAGTGCCCTCCAAGTAAATGAATTGACAGCACTGGCTGGTGGTATTCTCGATTCAGGTTACATCTCTTGTCATATTTTATGGCATCTGCCTGTCTGCATTATTAGAAAAATGAGAAATAAATATTGTCTCTATTCCAGTAGTTTTTGCAGCATCAAGATGCTATAGAAAGGAATTTTCATTCGGGTATATGCCCCAAGATGATACTTTCACACATTTACCAGTTATGCTGAGTGATGTTACTTATGGAGAATACTCCTGCGATTGTTCTCAGGGGTTCATTATGATGGGCAGTCAGAGGGGCAGGAGGTCTAGATGATTGTCAAATATATTTTTCTTGTGTTGACCTCTGCCCATAATCCTTGCCATGGCACCCTTAATTATCTTGTGAAAGTCCTGGCCCAGATTGCAAAATGGGTGAAAAATTGCTGAATGAGGTTGTCTCAAGAAAGCAGTTATGAATAAGCGACACATTTCAGTTTGTGGAGAAGTGGCTTTCACAGTGTCGGTGATCACGCTTAGGTAGGGCTCCCTGAAGCAGATACACTGCGATAGTTTTTCTTTCTTCCTACTGGGATGAATTCCAAGACAGTAAAAGGCAAACTGAATTAATTCAGCAGTGACATATGCCACAGAAAAGTGTTTGCATTTCTTAGCAAAACTGGAATTTCTTCACCCTTTATATATATATATATTAAAAAAAAACAACCCAAAACAAAATTGGGCAACATTACAGGCAGGCTCCATTATAAGAACATAAGAACAGCCCCACTGGATCAGGCCATAGGCCCATCTAGTCCAGCTTCCTGTATCTCACAGCGGCCCACCAAATGCCCCAGGGAGCACACCAGATAACAAGAGACCTCATCCTGATGCCCTCCCTTGCATCTGGCATTCTGACATAGCTCATTTCTAACATCAGGAGGTTGCACATACGCATCATGGCTTGTAGCCCGTAATGGATTTTTCCTCCAGAAACTTGTCCAATCCCCTTTTAAAGGCATCCACGCCAGGTGCCGTCACCACATCCTGCGGCAAGGAGTTCCACAGACTTACCATATGCTGAGTAAAGAAATATTTTCTTTTGTCTGTCCTAACTCTCCCAACACTCAATTTTAGTGGATGTCACCTGACTCTGGTGTTATGTGAGAGTGTAAAGAGCATCTCCCTATCCATTCTGTCCATCCCCTGCATAATTTTGTATGTCTCAATCATGTCCCCCCTCAGGTGTCTCTTTTCTAGGCTGAAGAAGCCCAAACGCCGTAGCCTTTCCTCATAAGGAAGGTGCCCCAGCCCAGTAATCATCTTAGTTGCTCTCTTTTGCACCTTTTCCATTTCCACTATGTCTTTTTTGAGATGCGGCAACCCGAACTGGACACAATACTCCAGGTGTGGCCTTACCATAGATTTGCACAACGCCATTACAATTTTTGCTGTTTTGTTCTCAGTATTTGTCTACAGCTGCTGAGTTGCCTTTGTTTGGAAAGGAAAGTTGAAAATGCTGGACTTCTGTTGTTGTTGGTAGGATGCAGAGAAATAGAACCGTCTGTGTCTTTCTGTTGAAAGTACATTTTCTTCAGCATTACTCAGCAGGCCACCTCTTTATAGGCTTCTCAGTGCTAAACCCCTGCTGGTTGCCCAGATGTACTGTGGCCGACTGCTAGCACTGAACACCACCAGTTACTTCTGCTGGTATTGTTTTGTATGCTTTTGCATATTCTCTATTTGCAGTTAAATATGTTCAGATTGGCTGTTTGGAAAGCCATTTTCATACATGACCTCCTGTGCAAACGTACCCCAAAATTTCCACCTGCACTTCTTAATATGGTGGTATGGGAGAGGTCCTGCTTTCCTTCTGATCCATTCTTAATGTAGACTTCGTCCAAAATGAGGCTTTGTAATACATTAAAAGTAGAAGCAACTAAAGTAGGCATTCTCAACTGGTGTTAACATGTACCACTAGTGGTACGCTGGACAGTATTGGGTGGTTCATGCAGCACTCACTGCTCAGCAGCGAGACTGAGTGCAGTGAGCACTCACTGCTCACCAGTGAGACTCAGCAGTGAGACAGTGACAGAAGCTTCTAATGATGGTACGAGGCTCATCCCAGTGAGCAGGGCTCCAGTGCACTATGTTCTTGCACTTGAAAAAGCCCTCCTGCCTGCTCTGAACCTCTTACTGTCGATGGAAGCTCCCATCACAGTCTGCAAACCTAGAAGTCACTGGTGATGACATCATTGCCAATTACTTCCAACAGAGAGCATCGGAGCAAGTGGTACGTTGGGGGAGCAGCATTGAGAAATGCTGGACTAAAGGTTTAAACAAGTGTTCATTTCTTATTTTTTCTTGCATTAACTTACCAGTGAACGGCCCACAAGGGAGGAGGTCATACTGAGAAGTCAGCAGCCCTCTGATTCCCCCTGATTTCACCTGCCCTGCATCATCTGGGATGTTTCTGTTCCTCTTGCTATCCCCACTAGGCATCAAAGTTAAAGATCAATAAGTCACCAGGCCCTGATGGCATCCACCCAAGAGTTATTAAGGAATTGAAGAATGAAGTTGCAGACCTCTTGACTAAGGTATGCAACTTGTCCCTCAAAACGGCCATGGTGCCAGAACATTGGAGGATAGCAAATGTCACGCCTATTTTTAAAAAGGGAAAGAGGGGGGACCCAGGAAACTATAGGCCGGTCAGCCTAACATCCATACCGGGTAAGATGGTGGAATGCCTCATCAAAGATAGGATCTCAAAACACATAGACGAACAGGCCTTGCTGAGGGAGAGTCAGCATGGCTTCTGTAAGGGTAAGTCTTGCCTCACGAACCTTATAGAATTCTTTGAAAAGGTCAACAGGCATGTGGATGCGGGACAACCCGTGGATATTATATATCTGGACTTTCAGAAGGCGTTTGACATGGTCCCTCACCAAAGGCTACTGAAAAAACTCCACAGTCAGAGAATTAGAGGACAGGTCCTCTCGTGGATTGAGAACTGGTTGGAGGCCAGGAAGCAGAGAGTGGGTGTCAATGGGCAATTTTCACAATGGAGAGAGGTGAAAAGCGGTGTGCCCCAAGGATCTGTCCTGGGACCGGTGCTTTTCAACCTCTTCATAAATGACCTGGAGACAGGGTTGAGCAGTGAAGTGGCTAAGTTTGCAGACGACACCAAACTTTTCCGACTGGTGAAGACCAGAAGTGATTGTGAGGAGCTCCAGAAGGATCTCTCCAGACTGGCAGAATGGGCAGCAAAATGGCAAATGCGCTTCAATGTCAGTAAGTGTAAAGTCATGCACATTGGGGCAAAAAATCAAAACTTCACATATAGGCTGATGGGTTCTGAGCTGTCTGTGACAGATCAGGAGAGAGATCTTGGGGTGGTGGTGGACAGGTCGATGAAAGTGTCGACCCAATGTGCGGCGGCAGTGAAGAAGGCCAATTCTATGCTTGGGATCATTAGGAAGGGTATTGAGAACAAAACGGCTAGTATTATAATGTCGTTGTACAAATCGATGATAAGGCCACACCTGGAGTATTGTGTCCAGTTCTGGTCGCCGCATCTCAAAAAAGACATAGTGGAAATGGAAAAGGTGCAAAAGAGAGTGACTAAGATGATTGCTGAGCTGGGGCACCTTCCTTATGAGGAAAGGCTACGGCGTTTGGGCCTCTTCAGTCTAGAAAAGAGACGCCTGAGGGGGGACATGATTGAGACATACAAAATTATGCAGGGGATGGACAGAGTGGATAGGGAGATGCTCTTTACACTCTCACATAATACCAGAACCAGGGGGCATCCACTAAAATTGAGTGTTGGGCGGGTTAGGACAGACAAAAGAAAATATTTCTTTACACAGCGTGTGGTCGGTCTGTGGAACTCCTTGCCACAGGATGTGGTGCTGGCGTCTAGCCTAGACGCCTTTAAAAGGGGATTGGACAAGTTTCTGGAGGAATAATCCATGACGGGTTACAAGCCATGATGTGTATGTGCAACCTCCTGATTTTAGAAATGGGTTATGTATCAGAATGCCAGATGCAAGGGAGGGCACCAGGATGAGGTCTCTTGTTATCTGGTGTGCTCCCTGGGGCATTTGGTGGGCCACTGTGAGATACAGGAAGCTGGACTAGATGGGCCTATGGCCTGATCCAGTGGGGCTGTTCTTATGTTCTTAAAGTTAGCTACAGAGAAAAGGGATTGGTTGCCATCCTCAGCCCTCCTCAATTGCCGGGGTTAGTTTGCAGAAGGCTTTTTGAGCTGAGGTAGGGACCTACTAGGCCCACCCCTTTCTGCTCTGACCTTTCCTTGTCTTCCCCCTCTGCCATTTTCTTTACTCTTCTGCAGGCCCTTGAGGGATGAGCCTGGATCCAGCCAACCACCTTTCTGTCAATGCATTCAGAGTGGTTTATTTATATCCCATTTTTCTTCTGTCGTGGAGTACAAGGCAGCATACAAGGAGTTTCTAAATAATCATCCATGCAGGCACTGAACCATACCTAAACCCAGTGCCACTGCTATGCTGCCAGGGTCCAGGGGCTCAAATCTGCTCTATGCCCCTTCCAGAGATGGGGACTCGAATCAAGAAAGTGCACATTTTTCACTGACTCGGCGACTTGTGAGTCATGCATGTGGAAGACTCTGAAAAAGACTTGAGTCAGGGCCCCATGTGTGCTGACTTGAGCCTGCCTGTGTCTGGGTGTACCTGCTTACTGTTTTCACTGTGTGAAAAACCTTGTGGGACAGCATTCCTACCAGGCGAGCAGCAGGGAGGTTCCAGCCGGGAGGCAGGAAAGGGTTAGTGTTGCAATGAATGGGGGGAGGTGGGACTGGGCTCTCTTTTTCCCCCCTCTTAGATAGGAAGGAAGGAACAGGATGAACATTGGAGAAAGGATGGGCATTCTAATATTTTCATTGGCTGAGATAGAGTAGGAGGAGGAGCCAAGGGGGTTGTTGTCTTACAATTGGCTTGAGAAGCCCAGGGAGGGGGAGGAGGCAGGGATGGATGGAGGGAGTTCGTAGTGATCAGTTTGCATCGCATGGCTGGTGGGGGCAGAACAGAGCCTCATTGAATGACCCGCTGCAGTGGAACTACTTCTGAGTAGGGCTGCAAAGGATCAGGTCGTCCTGGTAAACCTCGCCGCTTCTACGTGTGACCTTCCTCTCTCTTTCCACTTCTGTCCCCACTCTCTTCCTATCCCTTCCACCCCGTTTACAGATGGGCGGGGACATCAAGGGAGTGAGTAAAGAGAACACACACAAACCCCAGCAGCACCTCTGTTTTTTTCATGGCAGTCTTTAAAAAGGGGACAACTTGACTCAAGTCTTTTAGAGTCTTCTGAGTCTAAAGGGTGACTCAGAGAGTCGGAAATTGCCCCCATTATGACTCTTTTTTGAGTCGATTCATGGGGGGGTGACTTGGTGACTTGACTTGAGTCAAGCCCCACTGGATTTTCCCATCCATGGCCCCTTCTAAGACAGAACTTGGAAAATCAGACCACTAAAAATCAGCAGTTTCGACATACTCAGGAAAACTCCTTGGTATGCAGAGTATCTAATGTTTTTATAAATTTATTTTTAAAAGCTTTTATATAGTCCTTCTTCCATAGGACCGAAGGTGTTATACAACAGAATAACAACTGCAAAAAATAAAATCACAATCAATAAATTCATCACTAAATCAAAATACAACAACCTAAGCTGTTGCAGCAGAATATACAGCAAAGCAAAAAAAAACCAAAAAACTGAATGCTAATATCAAAAGCTTGCAGTGTGAGTGCCTGCATGACTCCAAGGGCATTTAAAAGGTGGTGCTACCCTGCTTCTTGTGGATGACAGTTGTACTGCCAATGAACTGGGCACCCAGACCCCTGCTTCAAATTATGATATAAGTGTACAGGAGAAGGTAACACTTCAGGTACCCAGGTCACAAACCTGGTTTTTCAGGGTCAAAACTGGCATTAAATCCTGTAGGGGCCTGCACAAGCTCGATCAGTGTAGGTGTAATAGGCTTCTAGCCACTTAATAAGCTTGGCAGTCATGTTTTGAACTTACCGATACTTTCAATCATTTTCAAGCACAGCTCCACATAGAGTATGTTAAAGTAATCCAGGCAACCTGAAAATGGATGACTGTAGGTAGGTATGTTTTCTACAGGAATGATTTCAATTGAGCCAAAGTTGGTGGAAGAGAGAGAAGTTGAAAGCCACTGCTGTGGCCAAGTTGCTATGAAATCTTGGGAAAAAGCCTAATATTGGGCTCATCAAAGTATTCCCCTATGTATACCCTCAATGGTATTTTGGGTTTTACAGCAGCCATTAGTGTTGATGGTTCAGGGCTAGGTGGGCTTTCTGATAGGCATGAATCCTGGATTATAGTCCAACCTGGACACCCCCTGATGCCCCCTGTGAAGAGTACTTCCTAAGTCTCCCAATTCACACATCCTTCCCCGCTGGCATTTGTGGTGCAGCTGCATCAGCAGGGAGAGGATAAGATTGTGCTCCTAAAGATAAAGTTCAGTGTCACATATTTAGTAAAGGTGGGTAAAATATTCAATGGGATGTTTATCTAGTAGTGCCAATCTATGCATTTTTACTCTGAAGTAATTTCCTCTATGTTCTCTGATGCTAACTCCCAGGAAAATGGGCATAGGATTACAGCCGGGCAGCCCAATCCTAAACCCCTCAGTGCTGCTGGGTACAGTGGCACCAAAAGGGCTACTGCTGCATCCAGTGGCCCTGCGGAGGCTGCCAGAGGTCTCCTCAGTGGAACATTTGTTCCCCTGAATAAGGGTGTAGGCCCTGTAGTGGGGCTATTCAGGCCTGCGCTGGCTATTTTGCCAGTGCAGACTGGAGAACAACCACATCAGGCTTTTTAGCCCAACACGGAGTATAGGATCCAGCGGAGAAGGCCTCCCACAGTCCCACCCCCTCCCACTCCGGCCCCTCAGTGCTCCCTCCTCCAAGGGTGCCGTAAACATGCTTTACGGCACATTTATGACAATAGTGCCTGCGCTGGAGCTCAGCACCCATAGGATTGGGCCCTAAAACTGCCATCTTGCATGTACTTCCCTAAACTTATATTTCATTGAATGGAGTGGGACTTACAACTGAGTGTGTTTTTTATCACAGTGTTGCGCATACAAGATCTTTGGACAACTCCATATTACAAACCTGCATAGCAAAATAACTATTTGTTGCCATTCAAGAACCTTGATTCATTTAAAATCATAACTTTAAAAAAAAAAGATCATCATTATCTTCAGATTACAGAGCCTCAATCGAACAACTCTTTTCAATTATTATGTTTGTCTTTGCAGGCTAAGGCATAAACATTTATTCATATTGTAAAAAAGTTTTGAAAGTGCTTTATAACTGTTTATGAAAAATGTGCACTACTGATTTTATTGTATGTATTTAACCTTGTATGGCCAGCTGCTCTGAGAGTTTCTGTTCTACCTCAGTCTAGAAATTTAACAAATTGCATTAGAATGCCTTGGGATTATGCCACAGCATTACTGGTCTTGAACCCAAGTATTTTGATAATGTTCTCCACTGGTCCTGTAGGGATGACTTGCTAACCATACGATTATATCATTCTATATCCTGAACTGTGTCTTATTTAGGATGTTAATCCACATGGTTTGGCTTTCAGAGGTGCAAGATGTCACATGTTGTTACTTAGTCTACTCTCTGCATTGTGTCTGATTGGCTGTATAGATGTATATGATCTTATATATGGTAGCCATAATGAGAGATGGAGACAGCGGCAGCCTTGGCTACTCTGGCACTGACATCTTATTTCCCACCTCACCCATAGCTTTGGGGCTTCCATAGCGCCATCAGTCTTATAGTTGATAAGTGCAAATGAAGTCTACCAAACAAATCTAGACAAATTTTTCCCCACATATGCAACTGAGGGCCCAATCGTATCCAACTTTCCAGCACTGCTGCAGCCACAATGCAGCCCTAAGGGCATAAATGTTCCCTTATCTTTAGGAAGCCTCTGTTCCTGCCCCCCTTGCAGGATGTAGTGCATGCCCCATTGTTACAGCTACATCAGTATGGAAAAGTTGAATTTAGCCCTCATTCCACTTTTTAAATCCATTTTGATAATTGAATATATCAAAATGTGTTGCTCTTCTAGAAAACTTTCTTCACCTGCTTACCGTAGACCCTCTAACTAGTCCAGATTCTAGAATGTTCTATTAGTTAATATTACTGAGAGCTAGTCATTTGAAAACCTTTAGGTTCATATTAAAATCTGTCATGACAGTGCATCAAAATTTGAAAAAAGAAATATCTTATTGACTTAGTAAATCACGAAACTTTTATGAAAAGAAAGGATAGATTATGTTATCAGTGAATATGAAAGCAGCAAGACTGAGAGCATTCATGAAGGTTTAAGCCAAGTTAACAGTGGTATAATATTGCTTGAAATTCTGGAGAAATAAAGTCGAACACACAAGAAAATGTGTCAAAGGGGGAAAAATGTTAATTCATTGATTTAAATGTTTACAAATGTAAAATTGCCCTTTGTTTAACCTTGCTGTGAGTTCTATAGATTGTATCTCTGTACACATGTATTTTTCTCCACCTTTCCCCTTAGGAAATTATAAAAATATCTGGGTTTGGGGGAGATTTATAAATTGATTTGTATTTTTCTAAGACAAGAAGACAAGTTTGCTGGGCACAACAAACTGCATCTGTGAAGACATCCCAAGTTTCACAATAAGAAGACACTGCACTGAATAATGGTTTATGTGTTATAATATTAAAGCCTGGAGGGAGGGAAATAAAATGAAGATAGTCCATGTGACATAAACTGTGAGAATTCAAAACAATATTAATGCATACTATTCTTGTGAATACTTGACGCTGGAACTTAAAAGAACTTTTTAATCATGTCAAAATGCTTCTATGTAACTACTGAGACTTTCCCATCTGGAACTTTTTTGTTTTGAGTTTAATTCCATGCTTCACGGAGTACTCACCTTTAGTTAGAAGTCTGTGCAGAAAGTCCTCTGGAAATTAATAGTATTCTCTATTTTGGCCACTTTCCATATTACATTTTTAGGTGTACTAAAGATGTTTAAAACATACAACTGAAAAATATTATACATGAAAGCAACAACAGTTACATTTATAATTTGGGGGTGCCTATTTGGGAGTCCTAATTCCCTGTAACCCTTTTTGAATGTACATGCAATGCCAAATCCACATCTACATAAAGTGTGAACTGGTACTCTGTTAATTCTATTTGTAGCAGTTTGATTTGTTTCTGTCATTACTAATTTTTGTTTTTAATATGCAGCCGAGAAGAATGTTTCCGGTATGGCAACCAGACCTGCCCCTGACCAAATGGAATGGATCATTCCTCTCATCTTAGTCTCAGCCTTGACTTTTGTGTGCCTCATACTACTTCTTGCTCTGCTAGTTTACTGGAGGTGAGTGAGCTTTTTGTAAGAATCTAATCTAAGTGATGGTAAGCACTTTTGTGACTGCACTTTGATTTCCGGCTTGCTTTTTGCTTTATTATTCTCATTGAGCAATTGTGATGGCAGGTGCTAGAGATATCCTTGACAACAGCTATCTGTTTCCAGTTCCTAAGTATGAATAGTATGAATGGGCACATGCTGGTGACATGCCACTGGAAAACCCCAGTGAAGTTGCTTTCTAATAGTGTCCTGCCGCACATGCGCCCAAAAGAAAACAAGGTGAATACCATTTAAGTGGACTATTAAGTTGATAATATCTGTTTCACAAAAGCAAGAAACATAATGGCAATAAATCAATGTATTAGAGTGAAGAGTGTGATGTGACATTGATAAATGGAATTTTAATAATAAAGGATTCACAAATAGCAAATTCAGAAATTCACAGCAGTGGCAGATCTGTTGGTGGGGGCAGAGGGGGCAAAAATCCCATGCGCTGTGCTCACTTTGCCCCATGCTGCCACCCCCATGTGGCACTTGGCAGTGCGCAAAATGCCTTCAGAGGCTGCTCACACAATCTTAAGCAATACTTCTGGTTTCGTCAGGAAACCGAAAGTATTGCTTAAAACCGCTGAAGAAGCCTCAGAAGGCTTTTCAAGTCATGTCGAGTCAGGCTCTGTGAGCTTTGGTGAGTATCCTGGGGAGGGGGAGCAGCATGATGGAGGGGGTGCCATATTGCGGACCTGCACCCTGGGGCTCAGTGGGGCCAGGTCTATTACTTAGTCCAGCCACAGAAGATTTCACTGTACATTGATGCATATGGATGTGCTCATCAGTACAGAGAATGGGTGGAAGTCACTCTCAGGACCTAATCCTATCCATCTTTCCAGTGCCAATGCAGCTGCAATGCAGCCCCAAGGTAAGGGAACATTTGTTCTCTTACCTTAAGGAGGCCTCCACGGTTGCCCCCTGCACCACAACTATGTGCCCCATTGGCATGGTTGCGTCAGCTCTGGAAAGTTGAATAGATTGGACCTTCAGACAAATAGAGAAAAAATGGTAAGAATCCACCCTTTCAACAGTTTTGGTTGAAATCAACAGTGCTTGTCATAGGCAGTGATCATTCTGACTGCATAGAACACTGCTTTACGCCATACGCCTGTGTTCCCCTTCAGTTTAATTTCCTTTTCTTGGGAAAATGAATGGTTTACCACAGACATTTTTTTTTAGGCACAAAGGATCTAATTTAAAGTTAGGAAATTGGTATTGAACCAGGACATCAGAACAATGTAATAGGCAACATATGGAATCATTTGGTAAATGAGACTATCAAAGCAAATAACATGAAAATGAGTTTGAGATGTATTTCTCTCTCTCTCTCTCTCTCTCTCTCTCTCTCTCTCTCTCTCTCTCTCTCTCCCCCTCACAGAAGAGAATGTGGTATCAAAATGAATAACAAAAAACAATTCTCATCTTTTCCAGTAGTTAAGAAAATCTATCCCTTCAGGGGACAGGCTTGTTAGACCAATTGGTCCTTTTCTGACCAGCTTCCCCCCCTCCCTAACCCGCATAAGGAAGGCAGTAAGAAGATCAAAAGGAGAATCAGAAAACATAGGAGACATAGATTACCCTGTGGCAATGCATTGTGAAGAAGAAATAACTTTGTATTTTTTTTTTCCTTTTCAAGCATGTGAAAGACTAGATGATTTGAGAATAGAGGTGACATATATAGAGCACTGAAGAAAAGCAAAGCCTTCTGGTTGTCTGGATTGCACTAACGCCTTATTAACATGCAGATCTAAATAAGGTTTTAGACATTTGTATTTGATTATCTTCAACTATCAATTTAAATTTTAGAGATGAAACATAGTCACTGGAGAGGTTCTGATTGGTGTCAAAGAATCAGGTGGAATACAAAAGGCAGGTGTTCGTTTGCCCTCCTCTCCCCCCCTTAGCTAGTCAGTTCACAACTCCATCCCTCAGGGAAATTACTTGGTTGAGCATCAGAGTGATTGTCATAAAAACATAAGGAGAGCCCCACTGGATCAGGCCAAAGGTCCATTTTGTCCAGCTTCTTGTATCTCACAGTGGCTCAACAGATGACTCAAGGAGCATGCAAGACAACAAAGTACCTGCATCCTGTTGACACTCCCTTGCATCTGTCATTCTGAGGTAGCCTATATCTAAAACCAGAAGGTTGCACATACCAGTCACGGCATGTAAGCTGTGATGAACTTTTCTTCCAGAAATCTGTCCAAACCCCTCTTAAAGACATCTAGGCTAGACACCATCACCACATCCTGTGGCAAGGAGTTCTACAGTCTAATTACATGCTGAGTAAAGAAATATTTTATTTTGTTTGTTCTAACTCTCCCGACACTCAATTTTAGTGGATGTCCCCTGGTTTTGGTGGTGGTGTTGTCATGAACAATGTTTCCATTCGATTGTGCCTTCTGCCATATAATACAGCATTGTCCCTTTCAGTGTTAAGAAAGGCAGTGCCCCAGTGACATATTCAACCTACTAAGGCAGTGGTTCTCAAACTCGCAGGAAGTTTGAGCTCCGCAGTAAGTTCTTGCAATGCAGGGGGGAGGCAGCAACGCAGTCGCCAGGATCACATCATTTTGGAGGGGCACAGGGGCTTGGCTGCACTCACCACAGCTGACAGCAGCCTTCCAGAGTTGCGGGGAGCCCCATGCTAGCCTCCACAGGGCTCCCCAACATTCAGAGACAGTGCATCTCCAAAGTGATGTGATGCTGACGATAGTGTCACTGCCTCCCGCCCACCCCATCCCTTAAGGGGGCAGAGGCCAGGGCTCTCTGGTGACGCCCCAGTTTGAGAACCACTGTACTAAAGTGTCCCCCACCAGCAAGTCTGTTGCTTATCTCTGACAAGCTCTGGGAGAGAAAGGCTATAGCAAGACAAATTGAACAGGTGCCGTTCTTGAGTCACCTACTATGACTTTACTGAATTAAATTAGAATTAAAGCTGAGTGAAATAAGAACACAACAGGGCAGATTTCTAAGTGAGGAATTTGCTTTACTGTGTATCAGTCTGGCCAAATAATTGAAGCTGTTACATAGCGATATGGTGTGATGTGGAACAACATGTGATGTGATATGCTCTAATACAGTGGTTCTCAAACTGTGGGTCGGGACCCATCATGATCCGATTTCTGGTGGGTCGCGAGAAGCTGACGGCAGCCATCTTGGAAGATGGCAAAAGACCTCGGTGGCATCATTTTGAAAGTGGGCAAAGCCTGGGTGTCGCCATTTTAAGCTTCCCGGCATAGAGATGTAACTAAGAGCGACTTGAACATGTGCAAAGAAAGCAGCATGCTGTTTTTCCCCCGAAAGCGTGCTGCTGCCTTCCAGCTGGACCTCCCTCTGCACTTGGAGGCTTCCCTCAGGGGGGCCAATCGTGGAATGCAGGCTTGGATTGTAGGCAAAGAAGGACCGGGAGAGACGCAGACAAGCCATCCAGGCTTCTCCCCACCAACCTTTGTCAGCTTGGCTGCCTTGATGGGATGGGCTGCCTTGGGGCTGCAAGACAGAGCAGCCCTTCCCCCCCCCCCCGCAGCTGGACTGGGTTAGAGAGTATAGGCGGAGACCTGAACACAGGGCTTTGGTGAGTAGGCAGACCCGCGGGATCTCCCCTCTTGCGAGCCTGCCTTGAAAGCAGCATCACCGCCGCCACCACCCCACTGCCGTTCTCGTCCTCTGCATCACGACCTCTCTTCCTCTCTGAAATCGCCTGGAAGCCACGATCCTTTCCTGCCCTGACTAGCACATCCTCTCTTTATATCTTTGCTGGGGTGAGCGGAGATCCCTGGTTGCCAGGCTGCTAAGAGAGCAGCCGGGGGGGGGAGGAGGGAGGGCAAGCCTAGCATGTGGGGGGGAGGAAGCAGCCAGGGAGTACTGCTCCCCCAGCCACTTCTCAGATGTGCACCCTTCCCCTCTTCTTACTTCTCTCTTAGGCTGCAATTCTGTCTACTCTTACCTGGGAGTAAGCCCCATTGCCAATAATGGGAATCAACTCTGAGCAGATGCACTTGGGCTTGGGGGAGGTGAGGGGAAGCGTCCCTGCTTATCTTCCTTCTGAGGGGGATACTACTTTTTTATTTCCTTTATTTACAAAAACTCAAGCTACTTCTTGTATTGAGGTGCATGAGTAGGGTGCACTTGTTTCTGGCTAATGCTGTACACACGATCAATTGCCACATCAATGTTTGTTAGTTTCAAGTGCAATACAAGAAGTAGCTTGAGATTTTGTAAATAAAGACAGAAATAAAAATAGTAGTAAATAAATACACAAATATTTTGTTCCAGATGTTTTATTTTTTCCTTGATAGCAATGGTAGCGAGGGCAGGGAGAATTGGAAGAAGCTTCTGAGCTGGAATACTGTCTCTTGTCATTTACAGTTTGAGTTTCTAGGCAGGAACTTCCTGCTTAATGACATCACTTCTGACTCTGACACCACAGTGATGTCACTTCCTGTTTGATGATGTCATTTCTGGCTGTGACATCACTTCCAGGTTGCTGACATCACTTCTGGTGGGCCCCAGACAGATTGTCATTCTCAGAAATGGGTCTCGGGCTAAAAAGGGTGAGAACCACTGCTCTAATATAGATTTCCTTTGTTGGTAATTTACCCAGTCTTTGGATCTGGAAATGGAGATCTTGGCCTACAGATCTAGGCCTTCTTCCAGCATATTCCCAAATGTGCTTAATTTCAAAAGGCGTATGCAATATGGAAACATTTCATTTTCTTTCTGTCGTGCTAAGATATTTAGGGACTCGCAAAGTGTATGTCGGTGAGACTCTTCACATCCAGCAACTGCTATACAGTCGCCTCCCTCCTGGTCTCTTGTCCTCTGTTCTCTTCCTACTGCTCCACTCTCCTCCTCTCTGGCTCACTCTGCAGTGTGTGTGAAACAAAAGAACAGGCCCATACAGGTTCTGAGAGTCAAGGGCTGAGCTGCTTCTTTGCCTTCCTCTTCCTGCACATTCTGGTGCCCTTTCAGCAGAGCTTCTGCTGAGGTGTCACATCACAGCTCAGCAGCTGGGAGGTGAGGAAGATGGTAGATATGGGAGAGCCCAATTATCATCTGGCCTGCAACCTAGTTAAATTTTGATGTTTTAGTCTCTCCAAATTCTGTAAGGATTTTTAATTAGTATAACATGCTGCAATGGAACCATAAATACCTGACACATTTCAAACTGTTAACTGCTTCCTTAGGAGTGAAAGGTGTAATTGGAAAAAAAAATCTATAGATTGGAAAGAATTGTGCTTTTACAGTTAGGAGCCTTCTGACTTCAGTAATCATTCCCCCCCCCCCAACTTTTTGATAAAACGACACCTTTTGAAACTGTGGAGCTGCTTAGCAGATCAAAACTCATCAGGCACTCATTGGAATAGTTTATACTAATTTTAAAAACCTTCAGCACTTGGGGCCCCCCTCTTTTTTCTCCTAGCCCTCTTAGGAACCCCATGCCTCTAATTTATAAATTTATCAAGCCCTCTGGGTGTTTATAGAAGGAAAGGAGCCTTCACAGAATTGTTGTACAAGCTATGGGCAGTGCTTGGCATGAAACAGAGTTGTAATTGATTTGTAATATCTGTGGCATTAGGGTAAGGTAACACATTTCAAAGTCTGCGTTATGCTTTAGGAAGTTTGAGCCTAGAAATACAGGGTATAAACTGAGGTATAGCTTCTCCCCCCTCCTGCCTTGCTACCTAGTTATTGCAGGTTGCCACTGTTACTAGGGTGATGTCAACATGCCCTTCTCACACATCCTTGAGCTGCATGTTGGGTCAGCATGACATGTGACTCAGAACTTGAAATTTTAACAGTGTGCTTTTGTGTTCCAGGCACTGTGCTTTTAATTTCTGAGAACTATGGGCATTCAGTTATGATGCTGTGCCGTCTTACCACGCCTTTTGTTGCCATTCACTACTTTGTCCCTCAAAAATTAAAACAAAAATCAAGTTGTTTATAAAATCAGAGGATACATCTTTGCCACTTTACATAGCAAAGAAACAATGTATTTTGTTATCATCCAGGGCTAGGCAGTGATCCTGTATATGCTTCCTAGGCAGAAAGATTGGGATGATTAGGATGCAATTACTACCTTAAACGCTCAAGTATGAGTTGATCTCACAGATGACAAAGGCAGATTTTCACCAAAAACCATGGAATTTTTATGACCCTTGGATAAGTCGGGGAGGGGGTTAAACTTAGGGAGGTATCTGATGATATTTTGGTATATTTGAGACCAGATCCTGGAAAATAACCTACCAGTAATTGTTACCTCAGAATTGTACAATCTCTGATTTATTAAAAATGTAGTAAAAGATCATACGATATCTTTTTATTCATTGACTTTTAAAAATTCTGGTCTTCGCAACCTTTTTGTAAACATTATCAGAGTAAGTGTAACATTATCAGAGTAACTGTAAACAACATACTAGCAGAATCATTAATTAAATCCTTCTTTAAGGTGCCTGTTGTGTTATGCCAGATGCTCTAAATATAACATATAACACGTAACTGGAAGTGTGCAATTCAATTCACAGCAGAAAGACAAGCAACAAGGACTAAACATAAGCAAGCATAGTTACACAGAGTTGCAACCCGATTTACTCAGAAGTAGACCCATTGCTTTCCAATGGATGTTATTCTTAAGTAATGGTGCACTGAATTGTAGCCTGGGACTTTGTTTCAAGTGGAAACGAGGATTACATCCTGGTGTTTAAAAAAACAGACCTCTGCAAAATGCAAGCATTTGCAAAACAGAATGAGGCTGTAGCAGGCTCTGCTAAACTTAGAGAAAGAGGCTTGCTCAAATTCAGTGGAATTCAGTGGAAGTCTCAGGAGCAGTGAGGAGGTTACCTTTGGCTGGAGCTTGCCTGGGGTTGCCTTTGAGATCTAGTGGCCTCTAATTATCTCTGCATTGCTTCTCCAGTGCTATTCGAAAAGCAATGCTGCTTGAGAAGCAACTTCTCCAGAGTTGAAAAGCTCTGCCCCTTGTGAGACCTCGGAGATAAGGCAAGGTGATTATCTAAGCTTGATTTATTGCCAGAAATTTCTCGCCCTGTAAGTGAGTATCTACAGTAGATATAGCTTCTGTCCTGTGTCTATTTACACAGCCAGTTTGGATGAAGGTGGTTACACGGCAAACCATCATATTGGGTTATAATAATTCTGGATAGTTACAACTGGAATGATAAGTCCAGATGCTGCCATTTCATCAAGGTTCAAAGATCTCAGCTCTTAAAATGAAATCAGCATTTTGTGTACCCATAGAGCTGTGGTTCCATACTTTCCCAGAGTTTGTGATCACAAAACCAGAAGTGGATCGTGATCATTATATTGACATTCTCTGCGGTTTGGGGAGTTCTGCAGAGGCTTCAGTGGGGCTCCCTGTACCCCCGGGAGGCTGCTGTCACATCCAAGTAAGAAAGCCCCTTGCACCCCTAACAGTGGCACAATCCTGGAGATCATGTTCCTGCATTCCCCCCCCTTCCTGCCCCTTAAACGGGAAATGCAGAGGTCCTTGGGTTGGGGCGTCGGGACGCCCGAGTTTGAGAACCTCTATCATAGAATTTCTCTCTCAAAGGACATTCAGTGTGAGTGGTGACCTTTTCATTGCCTTTCTTATTTTTTTTTTCTTTGTGGTTCTCTTCTTAAACAGAGTCCTGGCATAGATAGTGTTGTTTTTTTTGAAAGGGTGAAATAAGCAGAGAAAATGAAGAAGCAATTAACATTTCAGGATTCCAGACAACAGCTACTTTTAAATGGGAGTTAAATTATAACCACTTCTGACTTCCAGCTAGGAGAAGGAAATTAATTCTCAAGTGCAGCTTCTGGAGTTTCTTTTTCTTAGCCCTCATTGGTCACCGCAAATCACCTTTGAATTACTACAGCCACTGCCCCTGGGATCCAAAAGACAAAACAGCACTATTGCATTTAATTTCTTGGGCGACTGAACAGTCTGAGCAGGGCTAATATGTTGACATTTGGGGGGGGGGTTGTTTTTTGAAGCAATGCAGCTGCTGACTAGCAGAGAGCAAGGCAAGCTGGCAGCATTCATTAGATTTCACAAGTGTTCCGAGAGAGGTTTATTTCCCCCGCTCTCACCTAAGTTCTATAACTACACTTCACAAATATACAAGGTAGCTTCCCTCTAAGGGGCGACTTTGCCTCTTCCCCACCAGTGTCATGTAGGCTGTCTTATGTAGGCTGTTTTATAGTCTGTTCACTTTCACATTTCCCACTCCATCTCCAATAGTTGGTGCTGGATGCAATTAGGAAGTCCATCATTTTTCACAAGCCGCCTACTTGCTTGTCATTGTCAGAATAAAAGAAATAATTTTTGCAGCAGTTCTCAAACTTTTGAGCATTGGGACCCATCTAAAAAAATTCACTTTGCCATCTGCTCAAGTTGCTCTGTCGTGGTGATTGAGCAGCAGTAACCCCCCCCTCCCCAAGTAGCAGGTTGTTTAATCCTCAATGTGCATAGCTTAATCTACCCTGTCAGTTTCACGAACCACCAAAAATTGGATCATGACCCACTGGTGGGCCATGGACCCACAGTTTGAGAACCACTGAATTATTGTAATGGGACTTGCACATGGAAAATTATAGATCTGGAGTGAATGTTTTCAGCTATGGGGAGGTGGTCTTTTTCTGGCCACATGATGGAAACAGACATCAGCGACTGTCTCATGGGAAATCTAACCCCTCCGCCCCTCCCTGGTCTGAACAACCTGAATAGTCCGCCCTAAATCAGGGGTGGCCAACCTGCAGCACACCAAGTGCCATGTGCCACCTTTAATGTAGAGAATCTTGAACATGCCACTCCATCTTACCATCGCTTTTAGCTATTACCATGATAGCTAAATAGAGCCTCCAGGTTCAGGGGCAGTCTATCTCCGAATACCTGCAGAGCAAGAAACACAAGAGTGCTGTTGACTATTCAGGGCTTTCTAAGGACACCTGGCTGAATGCTGATGGGCTCAGAAAGGTGGCCTGCGTGAACCTTTAGTCTGGCCCAGCAGGACCCATTCTGAAGTCCTTGTAAGGTGTGTTCATTGCCCTTCTGAACAGCTCAGCCCGCCTCTGCCTGTCCATCTTCTCATCCTCAAAAATGATCTTAGCTGAGATCTCTTTATGGATGATTTTCCTAAAGATGGTATCTCCGTCTTGCTAGGCCACCTGGGCTTACCTGATCTCAACTATCTCTGCTCTGCTCTGCCCATACTGCCTTTCACAACCTGTCCCGGGCCTTCTTAGCTAAGTGAGTGACCCGCCAGTTATTGGAATGCAACTGTCTAGCATCAGACCGATTGACTTTCTCCCCTGTCCATCTTTCTTTTCCCATCTTTCTCTGTGTTTTTCAACCAGAGCATATCAAGCAGAGTAGGTGTGGCCACCCTGAGTGCACTCACTGCAGCATTAGAAACTTGAGAATATGCTGTGTAAGGAGTAGCAAAGAAATCAAGCAAACTGTAAACTGCTGTGGTGCTTTCTTAGTTTTTATTTAATTTTTTTTCAAAAATATATGGCAACTTTGTATGTCTGCCACATGCTGAATCACCACCTTCCATTCCCAAGGTTCAGGATCTGCGGTGGGATTATTAAATGATCTTTTGCAAATCCTTTTAGACAGGATTCAGACCTCTGTAACTCAGATATGCTTTGTTTCTAGGCAAATGCCTGAAAAAGGGTCATGCGTACAATGTGTTTTGATCCTGAAATGCTGAAAATCAATTGTATGTAGCCTTTTCCTGTATATCAATCACTGTGTAGTTAGCAAACTTTTGTTGTTTTTTTCTGATGATGAAGGGTTTTTTGTTTGTGATTGCAGTGTGAAAATTTGCATATTCTTTTACAAAGAGAAATCCACCCAATAAAAAGTTGTCTTCTTGCCTATTTTATATATAATCAGCTTAGGACTTTTCAGAGATATGTGGTCTGCAGTTTATTTCTGACAAATGCAAGCACTGGCTATTCCAGTGAAAGTCTGGAATTCTATACATATCATACTGCCACTTTGAAACTTCCACAGCTCAAGATATGAGACAATTAAGCAACTTCTTTGTTTCCAGTTGAGAAGAAAATCAGAATATACAGGTAGAGCCGATTTATCCGCGTTAGTTCCATTCCGTGACTCGGTGCGATTAACAAAAAACGTGTTGTGCTAAATTCCATAGAGTTATGCAAATACACTGCAGCCTGACACTTCTGGATGGAAGGAAACTAAGGCAGCTGTTATCAATCTCCTCTGTACTCAGCCCTCAGCCCATACTCAGGTGGTGATAGCCTTCACCATGGGGGTGGGGTTGCTTGTGTCGGTGATTGCCTGCACCATTTCAATGGGGGGGGGGATTTGGCAAACACTCCCTGGGTTTTTTAAAGCAATCCCCTCTCCTCCTCCTTCGTACTCAGCCCTCTCCGTTGCCAGCTGCCCGGCTTCTTTCACAGTTGGGATGCTGATCTTTTAAGAGTCCAGCCCTATGCGTTTCTATTCAGAAGTAAGCCCCATTCCAGTCAATGGGGCTTACTCCCAGGAAAGTGTGGAGAGGATTGTAGGCTATATCTCATGCTTTGCTTGGTGGGAAGGCTTGCTTGAGTGAGTGATTGTCTGCACCATCTCAATGGGGGGGGGGGGAATTTGGCAAACACTCCCTAGGTTTTTTAAAGCAATCCCTTCTGTTGCTACCACACCTGCCCCTGTGTGAGTGAGTGAGTGAGAGAGAGCTCCACCTTGCTGCACGTGTTCTGGCTACAGAGATTTTCGCCCCCCCTTCCCCTCTTCAGCCTCTTTGCTGGCTCAGGGGCTCCAGGAGTGTTACTGTTCCTTTGCAAGGGGAACCTTTTCCAGGGCTCCAGCGCTATTTCCCTGCCTGGTCGAGGCAGAGCCTTTTTGCAGTGTTTTGGGCTGCCTGGAAATAGCAGCGCAGGGCAAAGGAGGCAAAACTGTGTGTGACTTTCAGTTCCCCCACCCCATTATCGTTGAGACAAATCCTCAGATAAAAATCCATGGATAAATAGGCTGCACCTGTACTGTACAATCTTTTTAGCACAAACAGTAATCATACAAATTTGTCTCCAGCCATATTTTGCCTACTGCCTGAAACATTAGATGGACTCCTTTTACCTGAAGTGCATTGTGCCTCAGTCATTTGGGTTCTTTGCTAGTCTACCATGCTCTGTTATGAGGAATTCAAAGTGTCCTTTTCTGACTTCACAGCTGTTCTGAGAGGTTGGTGACACACTTCCCTCCCCTCCCCTTTCTGTGCTTGAATGGCCAGCACAGGAAAGTGCAGCTGTCCACAGTGGCAGCCTCATCACATGGTACCTGATAAAGCCCTTTGCAACCTTTTGCTCAATAACTATCTGCTCTTTTTCAGAATTCACAGGGGTCCTCAGTTGTTATAGTAACAAGCCTACTGCTGCTGAATGGGTTCTGAGATGCTTGTTCAGCCCCTTTGAGCAAAGCTACTCATTCTCATTTAGACTGTCCATTCTCCCCCCCCCCCAAAAAAAAAAAATAACTAAAGATTGCTTTAAATATACTTTATAATTCCCCAGGGGTCAGGTAATATGTGTATGTGTGCTGCCAGATGTTTCATGTTCTTCCCATTATGAATCTATTATTACTATTAGATTTCTTTAGGAAACAATTTTTCCATTATTCTTATAATAATAACAACAACAACAACTAGGTATTTATATACCGCCTTTCTGGTCATCAGATTACTCCTCTGACTTTATTCAAGGCGGTTTACATAGGTAGGCATTTCTAAATCCCTCAAGGGGATTTTTACAATCATAGAGGTTCTCTCTTTCAAGAACCAACAACATTTCAGAATGGATCTTCCTGGTTTAGTCTCACTGGCCTCCAGTTCTCCCATGCAGGCTGACAAGCAGCTCCATCTCTCACATGGAGGGCAGCCAAGACGCTTCTTGCTCACACCAAGAGCAGGTGGAATCACTCAGCTCAGCTTGTCAGCTGCTTCAAGGTCTTGCCATTCTCAGCAGATCAGGAGCTGCCGGTGTCCTCAAACTGGCGACCTTCTGATGTTATCTTCGGGCTAACGGAGGCTCTACCCTCTAGACCAGACCTTCTGCCCTTATTCATCCTTTTTCTCCTTTATATCTGTACCTTGTACATTTTTCAGAGATAATGTTCTCAGCCTTCTTTTGAATAAGAGTGCAGGCAATTTTCATGCAAGATGAAAAAAAAAATCATACAAGATCAAGTAACCGTAAAAGAGAAATATAAAAAATCGCATTAAATTACCTGAATAAAAACAACCATTTAAAGGGCAATCTTGCAAAGGCCTTTCTGAAGAGAGAAATTGCTTTGCTTTCAAAGAGCAAGTTGTTTTGGCTTGGAGGAAATCTCCTTTGCCAAAATGCTCCACAGAGTTTGGGCCACCACAGGAAAGGTTCTGTGCATGAAGAACCACAGGAAAGGTTCTTCATGCACAGATTTTGGGCCCAATCCAATCCAAATTTTCAGCCCAATGCAGCTGTAATGCAGCTCTGAAGTAAGGGAACAAATGAGTGCCCCCCCACCCACTGCAGAGTGCAGTGTACCCCCTGTTGGCATGGCGGCATCAGCACTGAAAGGTTGGATAGAATTGGGCCCTTCATCTTTGATTATCTTCATGTTGATCCCTCTGATCATTTGAGAAGAATTCAAGGTGACTTCTTGAAACTGATTTTTTCCCTACCCTTGGGTCATGTCTACACTATTACAATATGCTCTGACATGCCTGAAACAGTAGTCACTGTTCCACTCATAGCTACCTGTAACATGAATTCAAGGCCACATACCATTCAACCAGGGGTCACCTGTTAGCTGGGTTACCTGAGTGCAGGCTAGAGAAGAGAGAAGCATCTGAGACCAATAGCCCCTCTTCTTTTCCCTCTTGTCCACAGATGCACACATGGAAACAACTGAAGGAGAGAGGGACAATCACTCTTGAAGTTAAAGGAACAGGCAGGTTGTTTAATCAAAGCAAAGGTTTATTGAAGTAAAGGGGACAAGTCAATGTACAACTCTGTATGATTCAGTGTGTGTTTCCTGGCACTGGACAGGTTGGGTATCTTCAAATTAACCCTATCCTTGCTGGACAGTATTGAGCATTTCCTTGACCTGGCAGGAATCTCTCAACTGACTCCTGTTGTTCATTTCCTTTTTAACCCTTTTTGGGGAGGCTAGAAATTTCCCTCTTCCAAGTCATCTGGGCAGTCTTCAAACTCAGCAGAGCAATGAGCAGTTATGAGCTGGACTTATCAGAGATCCAGGTTTTTTAGCCAAGGATAATATTTTCTTTGGTGATACCAGATAGTCTTGGAGCCCAATCCTAAATTTCCTTACCTCAAGGAGACCTGGTGGTGCTTCCCTGGCCCCATAGGATGCAGTGGCCACCATTTTGGCGCCACTGCATCCCTGGGTTCTGGAGAAGCTTTAGGATTGGGCTGCGCATGTGTTCAGTACAAATCTTAGAGTGAGTCCACCTGTTGCATGTGACTCAGAGCTCTTGACATCATGGAGAAGGGAACAAGCTGATTTCTGTGTCAACATCAGTGTACTCAGAGGAGGTTGTCATGGAGGGGAAAGGTGACTGTTCACTGTAATCTCAAATCTCAGAGGATGTCAAAGTTCATTGAGGAAGAGAGACTCCTGAAGCTATGCTGTCTTTTGTGAGTTTGATAAATTTAAAAAATAAAGTCTTCAGGTTGAATTGGATCTGGATGCTAACCAGCAGCCAGTACAGTTCTCAGGAAACCAACAGGATGTGTGTTGGCAGCCAGATTTTTCAGCTTCTAAATCACTGAAGTAATATATCCTGCAGCTTGCCAGAGTTTAGATGACAGTTGCCAGATCTCTAGAGCACTCTAGGGAAGCCAATCTGAAAACAAGAAGAAGTTAATAGAAAGCACTCCTGACCACAGCCACTGCCAGAGATTCTACAGATGCTATCAAGTCCTAGAATCATTGTTGGCAGTGGACCTGATCTGCTTGCATGGCAAGACACCAGTAATCATAGGCAACATGCAGTTTCTCAGCCACCATAATTTCTTCCATGTCTGCATTTTAGGACTCAGTTGCAATTGAAAGTCAATGCAATTTTAGCAGCCTGTCTGCTATTGCTGAAATTTACTTTAAACCCTCTTATCAAATTTATCTTTGTCTGAACGTACTGAATTTCTCTTTGTATTCCATGTACTAGAATTAATTGCTTTCCAGTAAGTCCAAGATTTCAAACACATAAGAATGTCCGTTCATTACACAGCTCTTAGATCAGCAATTTTCAATCTTTTTAATCTCATGGCACACTGACAAGGCATGAAAATTATCAAGGCACACCATGCTGCCAGTGGGGGACTCACATCACTCACTCACCATTGGCCCTACTAATTAATGACCTTCCCCCAAATTCCTGTGGCACACCTGTGGAATACTAAAGGCACACCAGTGTGCCATGGCACTCTGGTTAAAAACAAATGTCCTAGATCCTACCCTCTGTGAGACTGGGAGCACTCCCTAACCTTTCTTTCAGGTAATAAAGATCACATGTTCCCATCAGCACTGGATCTTTCCAGTTTGGTCATTCACTTCTGCCAGAAGGCCGAGAGCCTGACACCTGCTTTCCTGTCTTGCCATGGGAAGAGGTAGTGTTAACAGTTTTACCTATGTAATACTTATATGGACATCACTTTGCAAACATCATCACCCAAACAACTTCACCTGCAGTACCTTGTTAAACATGTTTTACTCTTTAGCAGTTTCGAAAATTACAAATAAATGAGAGGTAATTAGCTAATCCCATTAGTCAAGCCCAGGTTCCATGTAGTCTAGCATGCTACTTCTGACAGTCAAATAGCAATATTTGAATTTTTAGAAGTCATATTCTCAAACTTTTACCTCCCTCATTTCTCAATGGATTTGCCTGAAATTATGATGAGTGGCACAGAGACTGACTTGTTTTCAAATTTAAGGTAGATTGGATGGATGGGTTCAGGTTTATGGTAGAACACAATTTTTTCACCTCATACTATTAATGCAGGCACTTTTGTATAATTTGAAGCAATAAGTCATTTTATGGCCCAGTCCTATCCAGGATTGGGCCAGCGTGCACAGGGGTTTATGATGGTGGAACAAGAGTTACAGTGCCATAAAATGGTTTCTGATGGCCATTTTGCATGCACTGCCACAAGGTAGATGTGAAAGTAGGTGTGATGATGGTGAGGGCAGAAGGTAGGTGTAATGGCAGAGTGGGTGGAACAGGTAGGGAGGAATGAGGGTGGACCTTGTCAGGGTGGAGGGTGCAGCGGGAGATAGATTGGGGGTGGTGCTGGCTGCACTCACCTTAGCTGATATCCATTCCTGTCTGTTTCCCTTACTGCCACTGTTACACGCCTCTGACTTATGTCTGCTAAAGAGAAGACATAGATCCAATGAGTCCAATGGTGGCATTGGAGGCTTTCCCTGGAGTAAGTGGAAAAAAGTCCACTTATCCCAGAGATCTTTCCAGCTGCCCCCCTCCTGTGGATCAGTGCACACTACATTGGTGCAGCTGCATCAGTGGGGGGATGTCAGTATGACTGAGCTGTTCACCTCTCAGATAATCCCATTGGATGTAAAAGGGTTGTGGCAGAAGAAAAACTGGTCCGCCTCCTTTATTTACTTAAACCATATTTTTTTAAGTGCAATGTTCAGTTTCAGACTACTTCCAAGGATTACTCAGATTTGTGAAATATTTCTTGCAACTTAAAAAATGCAACGTTTCACATTCAAGATATGTATGGGGAGGTACTGAACCGGTTTCCTCTAATAAATTGGTACTTTTTGTGTGTTACTCTGAACTGTCAGGGTTTGTGTACCAGCGGCAGACCTCCCCAGCCCCTCGCCTGGGGCAAAGGTCTGCAATGGCGTCCCCCACACAAAAAGCCCCCCCAACTCACCTGAGGCTCACAGAGCCTCGCACGAGCTCCACCCACCCCCTGAGGTTCCCTGACGCTTTAAACTGTGCTTCCAGAAAACTGGAAGTACAGTTTCCAACCCCATCAGGAACCTCAGAGAGGCTTCCGCAGGGTCCTACAGGCTCACACCTGGGGCATTTGCCCCATGGGATCTAATGGCAGGTCTGCAACTGTTGTGTACATATATGTGCTGCCAGGATATCCCAATTTAGTATTCCTTCTCAGAAAGCAAGTTTTATTACTGTAAAATGGCCTGGTTCTTTTTTCTCCACCCACACAACAGAGTTGTGCCATCATTTAATACCTTGGAAGGAGGCAGGTGCTGTGTAAACCTTCAGCACTGAAAGGCTTATTTGGATGTCAGGATGACAAGAAAATCATGGAGTCGTTTCAAATGTGCTGTTTTGTTCTCTCCGACAACTTCAGAATTTGTGTGTTATGTGCACAGGTGGTGGCAGGTCATTCCTGAACAGCACTCTGTATCAGACGTGCACTTTCTTCTCCCCAATGCTTTACAAACTGGGTGTTATTTTGATTCCGTCAGATTGCAGCGTGTCACAAAGTGAAGACAGGCATGTTGCAGAATGGCTCTTCCAGTGCAAACAGCTCCAGGTGACTCAAACAAGCAAAAGCAAACACAGTGCCAAAATGTGATCCTCTAAGGAGGACCGAACTAGACATGACCTTTTTCACATCATTTGACCTTGTGTGTTTGGGTATTGTTTGGTTTTTTAAAAATGCGAATAGCAGGGGTTGAGGAAATTTAGACTGAGAACATGGTGCTAGCTAAATAGAGCTTTAACCATTTCCCTTGCTGTAGCCCAGCTCTGAATCAGGGCCTCCTTCTGCTGCTATTTTCTCCAAGAGGGAAGCAGACTGCGAATCCAGCATGGAAACTTGGTGGGGCCAGAACCTTGAAAATGGATCAGGTCACCAATGGCTATTTATGTTTTAAAAAATGAGTATGCAATGCCAAACGACTTGGAGTCAGTGACACATCCCTTGGGATAAGACATTACTCTGACTCCCACTGTTGCCACTGTGTGGTGATTGAGGCAGTATCTGTGTTTCTGAAATGGGTCCATCAGTGTGTGAGTGTGCAGTGGATGGAGAGTGTGAGGATAGAAAGGGCCTCTGGATCTTGCCTGCCTCCTGCCCAGAAGCATCACCTGGTGCGAGGGTTCGTTACTTCACCCCTGTTATGGATCTCATCCCGTACCAAGCCATACAGAATAAATTACAATATCATACACACAACCTAAATGTAGTGGCATCCCTAGGGTTGGTGTCACCCCCATTAACTTTATTTAAATATGTAATAGTACAAGACACCCAATAAATCACTAATCAACAAAAAACCAGTGGCCAACCTGATGGCACTCACACAATTGAATAAGAGATCTAGGATTAACTCTGATACATGGAAATGAGAGCTGACTTAATACTAACACCTCATTGGTTCCCTGTGGTGTCATAATAGCACCTCATTGGCTCTTGGAACAACCAGTCTCATTGGTCAATTTTGAGTTTAAAAAATCCACTTTTTGTTACATAAGGCAATTGTGATTATGTGGCCATAACTTTTGCTAGCATACAGATATCTAAACGGGGTTTGTTCCATTGCATTCTGCATGAAATTCTGCATCAAATGTTATATAACATAATGGTATTTGAAAATACCAAGATTTCACAAGTTTGGCTAGCAGTTGTGTCACACTGGGTGTCATCCAGTGCAGTCCACGCCCCTTAGCGATGCCACTACTCCTGCCTTACCTTGCATGCTCTCTGTTTTTCCTCTTTGGCCCCTAGCACCACTATTCATTTCTGGTTTAACTACACTTTCTGTGGTTCTTCCTCCAGACATTTTTCAGATAAAAACCAACTGTGTGAGCAGCTGTTAGGAGCAAGAAGTGTTCTGCCTCTATCATTCTAGTATTTGTCAGCTGAAATACACACACACACACACACACACACACACACAGGGGCATGTACACATCCTCAGTTTCCTCCCTAACACCAGAAGAAAACATATGATGAACCCAAGATAGAAAATAAGTTAAGGAGGTTGATTTCGATTGAATAATTGGCAGAAAAGAAAGACATTAAGCAGGTGCTTCCATCGTGAGATCTTCATCCCAGTTTCAGCTTCCTGAAGATTAGGTGCCCCTAAATATTTTTGAACTGGCACATATTTGAATTTGAAAGTATTCTGTAATTTCAAACAATCCCTTATCTTCAGATAAGGAATATGTATTCCACAGTTGTTCTCCATAACATATACTTGTCTTTTCCTAGATTTGAATAAGTGAAGCAAAACTCATAAATGCCAGCTATATATTCTACTAAAAATCTGTTTTTCTAACAAATTCATTTTGTTTTTTTCTTTAGTATTGCTAGGTTAATTTGCATCTGGAAGCTAGATCTAATTTAACATCGGTGATGTTTAATTTAGTATTTTAAACCTTTTTTTGTCAGGAAAGCCAATTGTATCTCTGTTGAAATCAGTCCTGATACAAAAGAGCATTAAAATGTTGTTTTTCTAAAGGTGAGTGGATAATGATTAAATGATTTCTTTTTCTTAAAGGTATGAGATACAATTTTCACTTTTCAAAGGAAAACATTGTAATTACTCAAATTTGTAAATTGAAATTAGCCCTCACTGGTTTGCCTCTTCATATCTGTGATTAAATAGAGTATTTAATTAGCATTTATAGTATTCAGGTTCTGAATTTAAATATAAACTAGAAAAGGACTTGATATGCTCTATTGTTAAATGCAAAATACCAAAAGTGAATATGCTAACAATGTGAATTAAAAACAAAATGTAAGGACAGAAGGCACTTTTTTTTTTTAAAGTAATGGGAGCAAACCTTTAAAAACAACTTTTCTCATTTGCATACATATGAGTCCTTTGTAAAAGATTATTAATTCTCTTCATTAGGCTTTAGTAAATGTGCTTTGAATTTTGAAAAATCAAATTTGGAGAATGTGGGTCTATTTTAAATGAAACATTTAGAATCGCTATCTTATGTATATTGCTTGTCTACAATCCCATCTGCTTAAAAAAAATTATAATGATTGCAAGCTTTTGTGATTAAGGAGCTGGCACTGGTCCCCTAGAGTCTCCTCAGAAACAATTGGGTACTTCAGAGACCACTTAATCCAGTGTGTTAAAAATACTAATTTTGGTCTTCTGAAAAAGGGTAAATTAGTTCCAATCCTGAAGCAAAAGGAAAAGTGTTTTGTGGTTTTTTTTTATTTCCTTAGGTAAGCAGAATGGAATTATTTAACAATGACCAAAATGAGAGTAGAGTTTATTTGAAATCAACTCAACTTCCTGATTGTATTCCCAAGACTCCATATTGGATGTGGCTGGAGAGTGGGCTGTATTGTGTTAACAGCATGTGACCTGTGGTGGTGGTGGTGTGTGCCTGCAGGTGTATGCATGCGTTTGTGTGCCCATATATATTCCTCCACTCCATTTACCAATAAACTCCAGAGCTGGTTCAGTTGTGTGAATAAACATTAATGAAATAATTATATCACATGCATGAAAAGGGGGGGGAAGTATTGTGTTTTCTTCTCTGTTAAAAATAGTAATTTAATATCTGTTAAGTGGCTTCACAGGACATCAGCATGTAAACTGACAAGCATCACATCATCAGATTCTCCATTCCAGAATTCCAATTAGGTATTTCAGCACCAGATTGTCAGCAAACTGGTTATCAGGCTTGTGTCATTATATCACAGTGGGGCCTAATTTAGAGTCAGGGACCTCTCCCCCCCCCCCAACATTTTCTTATTTCCATACACCAGCATTTAATGTCTGTATTACTCTAAAGGGGGTATGCTTTCTCTCCCCTGGAAGTTTTGCATCTCATTGGTTTATTGAAACTGGGGAGGGGGATTGCAGAGGGGAAGGGGGTGGTGTCCTGTTTTCAAACAAGAACAGGGGATGTTAATTAAATACTGTATATTCCTCCACATGTCTCTCTGAAATAGAAATGACTCATTTGTTAGTCAACCGAAATTATGTTGCCTTGGACATCCTGTGACTCTGTGACAAGATTTGCCTGGCATGGAAAAACACTTGTATTAGCCATTTTCTTTTCTAAGCGACTGTGATGTTTTTATATGGCTTCAAAAAAAATTGTGTTTGATTGAATATGTATTGAGGTTTAGTAAATAGATATGGATATAGGGTTGTATCCAAAGAAAGTGAGTCCTGACTAAGTGCTGTTTAAATTTAATAATCCCAACTAACTGCTTTGTGAACTTAAGTTAGTTTAATAGGACTTAAGTTAGTCTCAACCAACTGCTTTTTGTTGTTGTTGAAAAGCAGTATATAAATAAAACAACAACAAGAACTAATTTGTCTCTCTGATTTCTGTGGTACTCAGTCAGGATTCATTTCTTTGGATACAACCCATTGATACAGACATCCCAATCCGCAAACCTATTCAACCAGATAATTCAGATTGTGGGTGATGTAGTACCATTCAGCTCAGAGATGAATTTCCTAACCATGAACCATTTTGTGTGTTAGGTGGAAAGACCTTGGTCAAATTCACTTTTGAGTAAATGCATTCATTTGTCATAGATACTATTAGGCCAAATTCAGTAGTGATACTAACAATTCATATAAATCTGCTTCTGAGACCCTTATTTCTGCCCCAGTCACAAATGTCTGACGTGTATTGGAGACAGAGCTTTTTTGATGATTGCCCCATGACCTCAGAACTCCCTCCCTAAAGATATCCCAGCAGCTCAAAGACCTCTGGATATTTTGTTCACATTGGAGGTACTCATTCTGAGCCATATACAGTGAGATTGGAGGCATCACCATTTCATACTTTTCTGTATGTAGCGTAGATGCAGATTGTAATTGCAACTGAGCCAAATATAGTTGATTAAATAAGAAACAAAAAGCTTTGAGCTCTGCACTGGCTCCTTATTGAACATAGGTAGACAGCAAAATTGCTAAGCAGAATTCTGGCTGATTTAGATTGCTGATGCTCCCCTCTGGACCAATCATAGCTAGTAGATAGACAGATGTTAATTGAATCACAGTTCAGTTTCCTTTACCCAGAGAAGCAATGACTCGTGGCTTGGCCATCTTTTAGGGACAATATTCCGAGGAAACATATGCAGCAGATAGAATAACTGCTAAGTTCAGCAAATCTCTGTCTTCTGTCCAGTTGAACTGCATAGAGCAGTGTTTCTCAAACTGTGGGTCGGGACCCAGTAGGTGGGTTGCAAGCCAATTTCAGGTGGGTCACCAGTCATTTCAATATTTTATTTTTAATATATTGAACTTGATGCTACTATGGTATGGGACTGCATCTGGGGAAATGTTACAGCTCTGTACTTTTAACAGGCTACTGTGTGTATGCTTTTAACAATGATAGGCAATGGGACTTACTCCTGGGTAAGTGTGGGTAGGATTGCAAAAAATTTTCCTGCCTGATTATGTCACTTTCGGTCATGACATCACTTCTGGGGGGGGGGTCCTGACCAATTTTCATTCTAAAAAGTGGGTCCCAGTGCTAAAAGTTTGAGAACTACTGGCATACAGCCTTGGTGTCACAAAGGAGACACAGTGCTTTTTTAAAAACAAAAAAACTTTGGTTTGCTGTTAGCTAAATTGATTTGGAGAGCACACAATGAAAAGAGTGCAATGATATTTTAAATATATAAATATATACTGTTATAAATATATAACAATATTTCTCATCCCTGTATTTGAAAAGTGGTATTGTCAGGAGCTGGGCTGCCTGGGGTACTTGGCAGCTTCACTCCCTGGCCTGCCTGGCCAGTACAACCAGGTTGGAAGTGCCAGGACATCACCAGTGCCAATTCAATGGCACTCTGGCACACACTATGGGAAACATGAAGGGCTCCCTTAAATTGGACAAGAGGATAGAACCAGGGGTGTTAGGGAACAGCATACAGCATGAATTCCTTTTTTTTCTAAGACGGCGACAAAGGACTCTGGGTGTGTGGGAGCTACTGCTGTACCAGGGTTATCCTTTCGAGGTGATGTGGGCACAAAGAACACCTCTGTGCTTGAGTATAACCATGACAGTGACGAATAATCAACAACTGTTTGGCCAAAATGGGTTTGTGGATCAAGATCACTGGCTCACTGCCCACCTTCTAACAGATAAAAGGAGTCTTTTGACTTTTTGACTTTGGTTTGCCCTGCAGCTTACCATCAATATGCTGCCCACATTTCTTGCAGTTTCTTCCCCTCCCCACAGAAAGAGAGAGAGAGAGAGAGAGAGGACAATTATAAGGACAGTAGACAACCAGGAAATATGTTGACCATGTCATTGAGTCCCAAACACAATTATAGTTAATATGCAAACAGTTTGTGTTACTTATTTTTTAATTATATCCTTATAATTTAACTTTTTCAAGAGTACTTCTGTACTCACTTGTGTGAATTTCCTTTCAGTTTGCATGCAGAATTTCAGGATTGAACTGCTGTCCCTGGGTGCTTCTCCATTCATGTTTTGCAAGTATCGGGGCCTCTGGTGTTAACATGTTACCTGCCTGTTCCCACTGAATTATGCAGCTGCGTAGCTCTAAGCCGAACCTTGTGCAACTCGCAGCGTGGCTTCCTGGAAGCCTGCGATGATGTTGACATCATTGTGAGTGCTCTGCAGCTGTGGCTGGGCAGCCACAGTAGGGCTTCATGCTCTGGTGGCAAAAATTAGAAGGAACCCTAGTTACCTGCTACAAGCAATTGGTACAACACATAGGGGAGAAGTTTTGAATTCTTATTTTCTTTCAATGAATTGCAAGCACAGGCAAAGGCTTTTAGTGGCATCCACAGGTGCATAAGTATATTTGAACTGGTCCAAAACATATGTTAAGTTTTACTTTTAATCAGCATGTTTTCATTATTATAAATTTCCACTATAAGTATTATGGCAGATGTACATAACCATATTCTATCTTAGATGGTTTTATACCTCCTAAAAATTAGTAGCTCAGAGTAAGGAGCTTCTTTTCTTTTGTTCCTTCAATTCAGTATTACTTGTGTTTTAATTTTAAAAGTCTCTATTCTGATAGCCCAGAACCTGCGTTTTCTGTGTAATTAAGCATTGCTGAAAGCTAGTAACTCTCCTTAAATGTTACAAATGCCTTGATTTTGCAGGCTTTTTGCATAAGAAATGGTTCTTCTTTAACTGTCTGATTTGCTGTGTTCGGGGACTAGAGTTGAAACTTCAAAGGTGTCCTTCATTCTTTCTTCTTTTTGCAAATATTTTGCACAAAGGTGATTTGACTCGGGTCTTCCTTTAGATCCAAGACATGTTATGACCTTTTACTAACTTTGTATAATCCTCATTGCCTCTTGAGTAGCTGAATTCAACGGCTATACGCTCTGTTTGGAATTCAGATGAGTATTCTTTTCCTCCCGCTTGAAAATATTGAACCAGTTGTTTCCGCCGTCAGCTCGTGACTTTCAGAATAAGCTTATGGCTCTCAGTGGAGTAGCAGAGAGAAGGGTTCTCATCATTTGTAAATTTAACATAGCTAAAATCTTTCAGTGCAGCTACTTTTATAGGTACAGGAATAGGCAATCTTCAGTTTCACAGAACTATTGATTAGAATCTCTAGGAGAATTTTCCTGTTGATTGTGACAGGTGTCAATATTCCTTGATTCTGTAAGAAGCGATCAATGGATTGTGCGAGGTTCCAAACAGGCAGAGGAACTGTTATGATTAATAGTGTACCATGGGTTTTTCTCAAGTGTTTCAGTTGGCTGAGGTGATTTATTTTCAGCATACGGACAAATTTTCATTAAAAGAGCAATGCAAATGTGAAATTATAACACACAGCATTATTTGTTGTTCTAGGGTTTGTTACGTTTCGTATAACTTCCAACTCTTATATTAATCAAAGTTCCTTATTGTGTATACCTTCAAATCACATTTGGAACATTTGGTTCTCCACCCCAAGGTCTCTGTCACGGAGGAAATAATTTGGATTGATAAATCTCGTCAAGGTAGGGTTTCCTGTTTGAGCCCCATGACAAAGAAAAGCAGGCGTGGCCAGTCCATCCACTTTCCCACCCCTTATCAGTGCTTCAGCAGCCTGGTCCCCCTACATGTGTGGGACAAGAGTCAGAATAGGAAGGCAATCTCCCAAACATTAAGTACAGGTAGACTGACATATGATACATAGACCTCATTGTAGAGGTTTATGCTTGCTTTTTGTTTTAGTTATTCATTTTGCTGGAGTCTTCCCATTTTAATTTTCTTCTGCTTTTTGCTGGATCACCTTTGGCCACTTTTGGAAGCTTTCGAGTAGAGCCTTGAAGCAAAATTCTGTCCGAAGCTGATAGTTCTGGCCCCATTATGTTCTCTGCAAAAGAGAACACAGATGCTCTCCCACATGAGTACAATATTACACAGACAGGCTAAGCGCTCATTAATATTCAGTAATTGGTTTATCATGTGGGCTTTCTCTCTGTGGGCTTCTTAATTGCTAGAGCCTACACGATTTGCTCGTAAAAGTCAGTGACTGATGACCCCGGCGAATGCTTTGCAGACTGCAGGCAGGTGTCGCCTTGATGTGCAGCCCACCAATCATTGCTTCTGCGCAACCCCCTTCACTGAAGCCTGCACACATGCTGACCTTTCAAATTTATTCTGGATCTATTGTTGCACTTCTTGGTTGCAGATACTTCCCAAGGTGTTGTTGCAAGTTTTGAAGTCCTCAGATGTCCGAGGAAAAGCAGGCATTTAAAAATGTAAAGTAGCTGCTACACATGACTATGTCTGTTCAGTTTTGTGATGCGTAATACTTTGTTACCGAAACTCTGGATTTGCACACAATTTATTTACAAATCTGTGCAAGCTTATATGAGCTGCTTCGCACGATGCTGCTTTGGCAGTTATGCAGAGCTGGACAATCCATGAGGCTGACCGATGCTGTTGCTTCATCTCCCTCCCTGGACTGGAAAAGGAAGCAGATGGAGTGGAGCAGTAGAGGATGTGTTGAGGAGAGGCGAGTGGCGGGCTAGAGTGTTAGGTAATACGGATGTGTGGAGGTGGATGTGCTGGAGTTTTCTTGCTGCTGGGTGGCAGGTGCCCCGGGGTCCGGCAAATACCACCAGACACCACCTCAAGTACCACTGGTGGTACCCATACCACTGGTTGAGAAACACTGTGCCAGGTTGTATGAACAGGAAGCATACTGAAAATAGGATGGCCAGTATTGTAAAGGTTTAATATTAATGCATAGGTGGCCACATTTGGCATGCTGTGACCTGTTCTGTTACCCATACACACCCATGAAGGGAAACTAAAATAATTAGGGGGTTGGAGCACCTTCCCTGTGAAAAATTAGATTCAGCTCATTCAAAAGACTGTCCTTCTACAGACAGTGTGTGGAATTCTCAGCAGCTAAGCAGGATAGTGGCCTCAGATGGGTGACTGATTCTGAGAGTTGCTGACAGAGGAGCGGACTGTGGGGAACTCAGCAGGCAAGGGCAGATAATGTTCTTGAGATACTGGTCTGAAGCTTGGTGGTTTATCTGCCACATGTGCTAGTCACGCCTGCCTTTCCTTTTCTTAGAGACCAATCCTGTTCTTGTCTACTCGGAAGTAAGTTCCATTATAGTCAGTGAGACTTCTGTATTGGCAACCTTCAGTCTCGAAAGACTATGGTATCGCGCTCTGGATGGTGGTTCTGGCACAGCGTCTAGTGTGGCTGAAAAGGCCAATCCGGGAGTAACAATTCCTTCCACACCGGGAGCAAGTGCAGTCTGTCCCTGGTCTGTCTCCCTGGCTGTGGGCCTTCCTTCTTTGCCTCTTAACCTCAGACTGTTGGCAAAGAGACTTACTCCCAGGTGAATATGAATAGGATTGCAGCCTCAGGGCCCACTCAGCATGCGCCGGCTCACTGCTGGCACGCACTGTCACAAATGCGCCATATGGCACGTTTGCGAGACCTGGTGCTGTTGCTCCACAGTGCTAGCCCAGCACTGGCTGGCACTGGGCTAGCGCCGGTGGAGCACTGGAGCTCTGCTGCTCGATGGTCGCGCGGACCACCAAGCAGCGGAGAGGTAAGTGGGGGCATGGAGGGAGATGGGAAGGAGGTGTTCTGGGGCAGGGGGAGGTGGAGGGATGGTGGGGCAGGGCGGGGAGGAGGTGTGCCGGGGAAGGGAGTGAGGAAGGAGGAAGTCTGCTTCACCAGATCCAGAGCCTCCATGTCGGGCTGGATGACTGATATGGAGGCTCTTTATTCTATGCCGACCTTTGGGTCATTGTAGAATTGAGTAGCTCCATCGTGGGGCTAGTTGGTTTACCTGGGGGAAGGGGACAAAAGTCCCCTTCTCCTAAGGAGGAGGCGGCGGCAGCTAAATTTTGCAATATCAACAAAAAACACCATGTTGATGATTTTGCATTTTTCCATGTCCGTTTCATTTCTTTGGCCATACTTCACTGGATTCAGCTTTGTAGCTGAGTAGGGGTTTTGCTTCTTATGCTGCCCTCCTCAGCTGCTCTCCAAATCCTGTACATCTGTCCTGTCCCTGGACTGTGGGGTTTTAATCTCGCAGTGTAGACTTCCTTGCAGTTTGTTGTCAGTATGTACAATGGTCTGTCTGAGATCTCACGCAGTTATTGTTCCCTGGGGAAAGTCAACCAAAAAATAAAGCATATGGGGTTTGGGGAGGTGGTGGTGGTGAGAGAATGATGGGTCTGCCTCAGTGAACACACTGGTTTCTTTCAAAGACAACAGAGTTCCCAGTGATTTGCAGAAAGTACGTGGGCCGTCTGGATTGTTCTGGAATGAAAATGAAGAATGTTATTTCAGCTATGAGATTGTGGAATTCTCTTTTCTGTTCTAAAAGTATTTCAAAAGTATGGATTCAATTCTTTATTCAAATACGTTCATTCATTCAATAGTTGCTCCTTCTGTCAGCTGAAGAAACATCTCAGATACCTTGATATACAGAGGATTGCCATAGTAAATATAGCAGGAGCAAAAACATATTAAGGGACACTGCAGCAGTGGACAAGCAGTGTTTATAGTGGCTCTGCAACAAAAACATTTTTGTGACTAAGAGCTCTTGTAATAATTGTGAAAATCACAATATTAGTAACAAAACAAAGCACCTAATTTTCAGTTATTGTTAGTTGTAGAACATTTGAAAATTGTGATGGCAAAAAATGTTGCAGAGTGAGAAATGAGAATTCCCAAATGAAGGATTTGCTTTTGTTAAAATGCTGTATATACACTACTTGCAAATTGCTGCTTTATGTGCTGGTATGATGTTGGCGCACTTTCCAGGCTTTCAAATATTAGTTTCATATTTCCATGTGAACTTCGGGTTTGCAGAAAAACAAGACTGTCACTACCTTCTGCATTCCATGAAAATAGCTTCTCACTTGGTAGAGAGCCTAGATTCAAAGCATAAACAGAGTTCTAGGGTTGCTCCTCTGTTTAAGGGGCAATGAATACGGTGAACCAGTGTATAGGCTGAACTACATACAGGCAGCTCTCAAATTACTCAAGGGTAACATTACTGGAAAAGGGCTCCTATATAAAAAAATATGTGTAAATTAAAATGGATTTTCTCATAAGAAATAATAGGATTGGTATGAGTTAGGGAACACTCATCGCTCACTAGTTTGCATTTCAGAACTGTGGTAGCAACATGATGGGTGCTGTTACCTTGCTTGCCTGAAGAAAAATCATAGGTCACATTGTACTTCCATTCTAGAGTACCTGATATACAAACGAAGTGGTGAATTGGGAGCATGTATACTTTTGTACTCCTCAATATTGTCTGTTTTTATTCTGTCACAAAACACTTCATTCTGTGTGTCCACATATCAGGCCTTCTTCTAATAGGTGGTTTTCTCCTTCCAATTTTCAGAGCTCATTTTTCTGTGATCCTAGAAAGTTATATGTTATTATGCAGTGCTACAAGCAAGTACATAAGTATACAAGTATGTGTGTGTGCATAGTGATCTGCCCACGCAGAGGGAAATGCATTTGTTAAAGGAACAGAAATTGTGACTGGAGGAGGCATTTAAGTCACATATGTCGCAAGTCTAAGCCTCTTTATTCAGAAATGTGTTCACCAATTTCAGCATGACTTACCTCCAAGTACATGTGCATAGGACGGCAGTCATACTTTAGTAATTTGGATTATCAAAACATTTTTAAACCATGGTTTTGTGTAAACATAGTTTGATCACCTAACCATGACTAGGCAATCAGGAGCAGCAGCGGACCTGCCATTGAACAAAAGGGGCAAATGCCCTGAGTGCAGAGCCTCGCACCCCTCTAGGACCGTGTGGGAAGCCTCCTGAGGCTCTGGGCACAGTCAGAAACTGTGCTTCTGGTTTTCCAGAAGCACAGTTTAAGACCACGGGAAAGCCTCAGAACGCTTCCCCAGTGAGTCATGGAGTCGCACAAGGCTCCACTGCGATCCAGGTAGGTGGGGAAAGCAGCTTTGTGTGGGGGGAGTGCCATTGCAGACCTTTGTCCCAGGGTGCTGCGGGGCAGGCTTGCTACTGTTCAAGAGTACCTCCTTGGCTTCTTCATATGGGTGTTCCTCCTTTCCTTTTATTTTTGGAGTTAATTATGCATAGCAATAATATATGCACAAAAGTTTCCACTTACAGTTAACATTAGGCTAAAACCATGGTTACAAACCAATGAACGGGTTCAAGAACTCGTAAGGAGCTCCTGATCACTTAACTGTGGAGCTAACTATGCACTGTGCACTAAGCCAATGGAATGAGCCAATTACAGTGATAGTTATCCATATTCTTTTTTTTATGAAGCTACTAGATATTTTACTTGTTTCTTTGTATCCTACTTTTCACAGACAGTCCTAAGGAGGCTAACAATCTTTTAAAAAAAAATTATAATAAAACCAAATTTAAACTACTAATTTAAAAAAAGCTTGAAAGGGAAATGCTTAAGTGACAGCTCACATGCCAAAAGCTGGAAGGCCTTAAGTACCTTTTGAAAAGCAGAGATGGGGAGCTTCTTGGATCAGAGGGTTAAACAGTTGGGAGGATCTCACAAAGTAGATTTGATCCTGCTTGCATACAAATCAAGCTGCACTCAGTGATGGCATCCAAAGTTGGCATCCAAAGTAGTAGTTGGCAACCTTCAGTCTCGAAAGACTATGGTATCGCGCTCTGAAAGGTGGTTCTGGAACAGCGTCTAGTGTGGCTGAAAAGGCCGATTCGGGAGTGACAATCCCTTCCACACTGGGAGCAAGTGCAGTCTGTCCCTGGTATGTCTCCCTGGCTATGGGCCTTCCTTCTTTGCCTCTTAGCCTCAGACTGTTGGCCAAGTGTCTCTTCAAACTGGGAAAGGCCATGCTGCACAGCCTGCCTCCAAGCGGGCCGCTCAGAGGCCAGGGTTTCCCACTTGTTGAGGTCCACTCCTAAGGCCTTCAGATCCCTCTTGCAGATGTCCTTGTATCGCAGCTGTGGTCTACCTGTAGAGCGCTTTCCTTGCACGAGTTCTCCATAGAGGAGATCCTTTGGGATCCGGCCATCATCCATTCTCACGACATGACCGAGCCAACGCAGGCGTCTCTGTTTCAGTAGTGCATACATGCTAGGGATTCCAGCATGTTCCAGGACTGTGTTGTTAGGAACTTTGTCCTGCCAGGTGATGCCGAGAATACGTCGGAGGCAGCGCATGTGGAAAGCATTCAGTTTCCTCTCCTGTTGTGAGTGAAGTGTCCATGACTCGCTGCAGTACAGAAGTGTACTCAGGACGCAAGCTCTGTAGACCTGGATCTTGGTATGTTCCGTCAGCTTCTTGTTGGACCAGACTCTCTTTGTGAGTCTGGAAAACGTGGTAGCTGCTTTACCGATGCGTTTGTTTAGCTCGGTATCGAAAGAGTGTCAGAGATCATTGAGCCAAGGTACACAAAGTCATGGACAACCTCCAGTTCATGTGCAGAGATTGTAATGCAGGGAGGTGAGTCCACATCCTGAACCATGACCTGTGTTTTCTTCAGGCTGATTGTCAGCCTGAGCATCCAAAGTACAAGCCTGTGTAATGCTGGGTTGCTTAAGTTAGCATGTAGCCCCAAGTGCCGGATCCTGGCTCCATCCGCCCCCCCCCCGCCTGGGCCCAGTCTGTCCACCAACCTGCGTGCCACCCACCCTCCTCCCACCCCGAAGAGTCCTCTCTATGCTCTTCCCAAACTCCTGTGCCAGAGGTACACCACTGTCATAGACTTACTGCATCCCAGCACAGCCAAGCACACATTGGTGTGGTGGCCTCACCTCCCTCAAGTTGGCGCAAATGTGTTTTACAGCACATTTGTGGTGGCCGGAGCCAGGGCGATAGGATTGCAGGAACAGGAAATAGAACCATTTCGATGCACTTTTGTCATGGAGATTGTAGGGTGAGTCAAAATCATGCCAGCCTAGTGGACTTTTTGTTCACCTTTCGTTAATAATATTGAGACTCAGAACAAGGTAATTCTGATATTGTTAAGTATAATGCCATATATAGATGCTGCAGGGATGGAAATGACAAGCTTGTGGTTATCGATTTGGTGTATTCCTTTTTTGTCCTGCAAAAATCTAAAAATACTAGTACAGGATGCTTTTAAGGAACATAGTACCAGAAGCATCCTCAATAGGTGTTTCTGAATATTTCACTCAAAGGAGAAAGCCCTGAGTGCATCACACACATGCATGCTCTGCCTGTTTTGTATTCATAGCCCTTCCCCTTATTGTGGCTGAATTATTCCCCTCTTTGCCCCCAGAGTGTTCATAGTCCCAAATAAAGGCAGCCCAAGTAGGAAAAAGGCCCTCTTTGCTAACTAAGGAGGAGGAAGAAAAGCAGTCTGGCTATTCAGGGAGGAGAACAGCCAATTTTGATAGGAATGTTTGGGCATATGCCGCACACCTGAATTCCCATACATCACTTCCCTATGGAGTGATTCCCAACAAAGTATGTTTGCTGCTAACCCCTATGCAGTTATTAAAAGACAGGCTGTCTGGAAGCAGAGGTCTGCTGTGCTGTGAGTCAAACCATTCTGAGAAAGGTGATCTTTGGAGGCTGCCTATTGTTTCAGTTGTTCTATGAATTTAGCTGCCTGGCTGCTTCTATTATTATAAAGTGCCATAAGTGCACAATAGCTGGGATTGCTAGGTTGTCCCTATTATGTATGAGAGTTACAGCGCAATCCTATCTTGCACTGGAACAGGCAGCCCAGGAGGCCTGTGCTGTATCCAGCGCAAGATAGGGGCCCAAAGTGGCTCAGCCAGAGGCAAGGGAAACTCTTCCCCTTACCCCTGGGTAAGCCACCGCAGCCCCAGTGGGTCTCCTTGGACTTGTGCCACCAGCAGAGGTGGCATGAATCAGAGGAGAACAGAGGAGAACAGCCGCTCCACGCTGCCTGGAACGAGGCTAGGATTCAGCATATCTGCCAGGTCCAGCCCCACCTCCCACTCCCTGCCCACCCACCTCCAGGACCGCCCTCCCTCTCCCCACCCTGGAGCACCTCCCTCCCCCCTACCCTCCCCAGACCCCTGCTTTGGCCGAGCTCAGTTGACGCAACCGACATGGGGCAAGCTGCCATGGAGGCTGGATGCTCCATGCTCCATGCTCCAACACACGTTGTGCGCTTGCTCCTGAGAAGGCACAAACGTGCTTTACAACACGTTTGCAACCCTTCTGGGCCAATGCAAGGGACTTGCACCAGCCCAAGGATGCTTTAGGATTGCATCTTGGTGTGATGTTGTGGACCGATTTGGCCCAGGGAGACATGGGTTCAAATTCTGCCTTGGTTATGAAGAAAAGAGACCAATTCTATCCGTGTCCACTCAGAAGCCCAATTATAGTCAATAGGCAGAGCTTACTCCTGGGTAAGTGTGGATTGGATTGCAGCCAAAGTGGGGAACTTTGACTCAACCACAATCTTTTATCCTTGTCCAAAGAAATGCTGTGAGGAATTAATGGGCTAATTAATAACCCACAGGTACGTTGTTCTGGGCTAGCTGGAGGAAGGGCAAGATAATGTAAATATATATGCACATGTAAGCGTTATAATAGAATAAATTATTTGATGGTACCAATTTAAGTAGAGTTGTTTTTCTGTTCTTTAATGTTAGCGTCATTAGATTGAAAGGGTGGTGGGATATAATGCCTTACACAACAAATACATTAAGGCCCAAATCCTAACCAACTTTCCAACTCTGACATAACTCTCTCAATGGGACATGTGCTGTGTTCTGAAGTTGGGGGGCAGTCATGGAGGCCTCCTGAAGATAAGGAAATGTTTGTTCCCTTACCTCGCAGCTGCATTGCCCTTAGGTCAATACTGGAAAGTTGGTTAGGATTGCATCCAAAAATATTTTATTCTACAGTATAACCAGTCCATTGACTGGTTGTCCCTTAGTTTAAACCACAATAGCTCAGTGGTTATCAGAGTGTGGGATGGGCCACATAAGGCACCTGAGAGGAGATTTGAATTCTAGGGAGGAAATATATTCTTAGGTATATGGAGCCTTTGTCCACCCTCAACTGAGATGCATTGAATTCTCCGGATAGAGAATGCTCGCTGATAAAATTTGCATACTTGGGGGTGATTGCATCCTATCATTCCAGAGTGATTTGAGAGGATGAAACTCTGAAAGGGCTTCTGCTTACTTTATCTGATGACCATGACTTGTGCATGATTTGAGGAAGGGAGCTCAAAGAGAGAGCCTGTTCTATCCTGCTGCTAATGTGTTGAAATGTGTACCCCAGTAGACTGTGTGCACACTACTGTAGGCAAGAAGATATCTGCACACCCACCTTTTGAAACCATGATTGGCATTGGGTTGGCGGGGGTGGGTGGGACAGAAGGTACAGTAGGTTGACAGTAGACCGAAAAGCTCACAAAGTTACAAGAATACTATCAGCATGCCAAACTACACAGAGCGCTAAACACATCACTTGTGCCTGCATTTTTGTTTTTAAAATTAAATTAGTAGCTGCAGGAAGAAGATCAGGATTGGGGCTGTGTGTGGGGGGCATTTAACCCATTTCTCTCCCACCATTGTCCTGATGAAAATGTCCCAACACCCTAAGTTGCCTTCAGCCTTGGGAGCAAAGCTGCTAATGCCATCAATAAGAGTTTTCCTCCTGAGACCTGGGAGAGAATTTAGGGTGGGAGAGAATTTTGTTGGGGCCAAAGAATGAATGCACATGCACCATCTTCCCAACCCTGATTCCTTGTGGCTCCTATTGTATTTTTTTTAATGTAGTGGAAGCACAGTTGATGAATGTAATGTCCTTTGTAGTTTGACCCTTTGTGTTAGTACAAACCAAACACGCCAGACCCATGTACACATTGTCGCAACGTCTTGTAAGAAATTCCTGTGGGCTTTTGAGAAGCTGTTCAAGTTGCACTGCTTCTTCTTTTCACTCTCTGCTGTGTATCTGTGCTGGAAACAATGGAAGTACAAATTGCTTTGACAGTGTCAGCAGAGCTGACGGGATGGAGTGGGCTTTTCCGCCTGGCCGTAATTCCAGCGCCGGTCCTTCGTGGCAGAGAAGCTACAGACCTTTACAAGCAGAAGCGGCCGCTTGCCTGTCAGGGCAGTGAATTGGGGCTGCGCTTAAAGGCTCTGCACAGGTGTTGAGGAGCAGTTCATTAAGCAAGGCAGGAAGAGGGATCTCTCTCCTCTGGCCAGGCTATTGTTAAGAGCGCCTGACAGCTGAGAGCAGCCCCTTCTCTTGCCACAATAGCTGCTCATGCTGAGCAAGACTCATTAAATATGCAGTTCCAGCCTCAAGCAGCTCATTAAGGCAGCAATGAGCAGTGACGCTGCTGTTGGAAAACCCTGCCTTGCTTAGCATCACCATGCAGAGGCTCACTGGATCTCTGGATGCTCTTCTCCTCAGTGCCTTCTCTGTGATGACCAGCTTGTGCTCTCTGATTTGCATTAAGTACAGGTAAAGCAAACAATAAAACCCTAGGTGGATTCGTTCTTTAGCATTGGGGTGTTGGGCAATGGGTGTGCTGAGTTCTCTTCTGGCCTTTTCAGAGTCACTTTCTGGGGGCCTTAGTTGACATCAACTACAGGCTTTTGCTTTGCAGCAGCTGTGATTTGAGTTTTGCAAGAGGAGTCTGGGAAGCGGAATGCACAGCTGCACGGAGCTTGAGGAGGCAAAGTTCTTTTGTGTTGCAGTCGTAACTTTCCTTGCATGTCAGTCAGATGTACTGTGTTTCAGATACTGTCCATTATTTACCTGACATTACGCAGGAATATTGTATGTAAGATGGACATTTCCAATAGCTTATTGTGGTTTTTGTTCTTGTTGAAATGGATTCATCTCTTGGGCAGGAAAAAAACTGCAATCCAAAAGTTTCTCTTTTTTTTTCAGTGAATGCAAGAGGAGCTGCAAGAGCGCAACTACTGAACTTCCTAGGCTTCATAAGTGTACATTTAATCATAGATAAGAAACAGGGTGCTCCTTAATGCAATGCTTGTTTGTGATGAAAAGTGACCTGGATTTTTCTGTGTCTCGAGAGGGTCACTGCCATAATGAAATGGAATCGGAATTACAACTTTATGGAACATATGTGGGTGATTCCTTGCCCATTAAAATGACTGGCATAGCAAAAATAGCTTTTCTGGATTGTTGCATGAGCCCGAATGTACTGATGATATTTCTCTGCCGTTCACAGAAAATGTTTTCAGACAGCTCATTTCTATGTAGAAGACAGCAGCTCACCTCGAGTGGTGCCAAACGAAAGCATTCCCATTATTCCCATCCCAGGTAAGCCAGGCCTGAATTTATAACTTCCGTATGAACTCATTCATGCCCTGGGTTAATCATACAGATGTGACAGAGTTTGGGGGGACAAATCCTGGTTTGTACAGTATGCCTCAGCAGCTTAAAATCAACTGCTTACGACATATTTCTATGGCTCTTTAAGTAAAATCAGGGGGGAACCCTGTAAGGGATTACCATGTCCTTTGTTGGATGAGGCGCTGATGTCATTACAGAGAGGCCCCCACATGTCTTACTCAGCTCACCTTCTTCTCAGACCCTGCCAACCCCACCATCTTGCCAGGAGGGACTGTCTCCATTTCAATAGCTTTCAGCAGTACATAGGTGGAGCTATCTATTTGACATCGTAACTGTCAAAGACAATGGTCCTTCATGTGTGATACCTCTTTGTAGCTAAGTATAGATTTAAGTCCATGCCAGATAAGTAGAGGTGGGAGAAAATGGTTTGATTTTTTTTGTAGACTTCTGTGTTTTCCAAAGGTAGAGGTGTAGAAAGCAGTGAAAATGTGTTTTAATTCAAAATATGCATTATAATTATAATGTAATTATAAATTACAATCACTTTAAAAGTGTACTAGATAGGTAATAGCCTAGATGATAAAAACCAAATAAAATGGTTTTATTTTTTCACAGATTTTGGCTGTTTTTTTAAAAAACAAAAATGAGACGTGCAGAAATTAGTGTTAGTGTTTTTATTTTGGTATTGCTTTCCCCCGCTTCTATAGATAAAATGTCTCAAAACCCAATCCTAACCTGCCCAGGAGCAGGCAGGCCCTTAGGCCTGCCCCACATCCAGAGCAGTGTTGGGGCCAAAAGTGGCTCAGCCCAGAGCAAGGGGAATTGTGTCCCCTTACCCCGGGTAAAGCTGCAGCACTCCTAATTGGGCTCCTCTGATCTGTGCCACTGGAGCTACCCCGTGCTGCCCAGAACCAGGGGTAGGATCCATAATAAGTGCCGGATCCTGCTCCCTGCTCTCTGCCCAAAAGCCAGTCCCCCAACCTGCCCTCCCACCACCCCGAACAGCTCCTCCCTATCCTCCCCACACACCCCCAGACCCCTGCACCAGCCTGATTTGGCCAGCATGGGCGTATCCGATTCATCGGCCCAATGGGGCTTGGGATGGCCTACCTCCTACAGAGTTGGCGTGAAAGTGCTTTATGGCACTTTTGCGATACTCATTGGCCAGTGCAAGGAATTTGCACTGGCCAAGGGTGGGCTTCGGATTGCGTCCTGATATAAGTAAATCCATTGTCTTCATTTTAGGCAGGCGAGGTTGCACCATTTAAAAATAGTAGCCAATTTGGTCCAAATTTTTATTCAGGAAATAAAATTAAGAAGAATACAAGTCTACTGTTATACAGTCCACCTTGGAGTGGTCTTCAGTTGTAAAATCTGAGGCAAAAGCCACACTGATGGGGTTGATTCAGATGTTGTCTGAGATATGCTGCTTTTTATTCCTTAAAACAATTAAAACTTGTAAAAAGGTTGTGAAATTGTCCCAGCCTTTTTTCTGACAAAATATATAGGCTGTCAAAATAAGATTAAAATCCATTCATTTCACTTTCTCCATGTAAATAGTTATTTTGATTGAGTAAGTCGGTGAGTGACACAAGCTTTGTAGTTTCTAGATTCGTTTGCCAATATCTTCCAAAGTTATTCCAAAGCTATTGAAAGACATGCTTCACTGGTTAGAACAGGGCTCTCCAGACTCTGGCCCAGGATCCAGCGCCCTTCCAAAACCCTCCCTTGCATGAACATCGCTTACCATTCCACAGGGGAGGCACAACAAAGCGCCTCTATTCACCCCCATTCCTCCTTGCATCCAGCCACTTCCAATCTCTGATGCCCCAGCAGGCTTTGCACCCAGTTTCCAGACAGCAGCAGTTGGATGCAAGGAGGAATGGGGCCAAACAGAGGCACTTTGTCGTCACTTCCCCGTGGAACGGTAAGCGCTGTCTGTGCCGGGGAAGCCTTTGCAGGCATACAGTGGTCTCCACTTTGGTCTCCACTTTGGAGACCACTGAGTTAGAAGATGAAAGTGATAATTTTCATATATTTGTTCATTGCAAATCATTGCAAAACAGAGAGTTATTTTAGACTGAGATTATATCTAACATTGTGAAGACTAAAGGCTGACATCCATGGGGAGCTTTTGTGTGGCCCAGCAGCTCTATTAAGAATTGTGAGTCTCTCAGCTTAAACTCATGGGAAAATTTTTTCAAAAGTGACCTTGAGTAAATATACACTGAAAAGTCACCTGCAGCCCAGTCCTATGCAGCATTGGGCTACTGGCCATAGCACTTTGCGACAGTGGAACTCTACTCCACTGTTGCAAAATGACCACTGTCAGTGCATGGAGCACTCTGTTAGTGGCCATTTTGGGAGCACTGCTGAAAGAGGCAGCAGCACCCCTGGTCTGTCGCAACCACTGGAGCAGGTAAGGCAGTGGCAGGGATGGGAATGGGGAGGAAAGGGGATAGGGAGGCCATGGGAGGGGGTGGATCCAGCAGCAACGGCAATTCTATTCCCTCCATCAGCAGCCTTCTTGTCTCCTTTCTCTCCTTGGATATCTACCAGCTAAAGAGCGGTGCAGGTCCAAAGAGACCACTTGTGGAATGGGAGGCTTAAGAAGGGGTAAGGAGATTTAAATGTGGTATGACTGCAGCATAGGGGGAGAAAGATAGGATTGTACTCTTAGAATGGGTTATATATGTCAGTTTTCCAAGGATGATCCTATTAGCTGGATTCTGAATTACTTTACACCTGCTTCATAGGATTTGTCTCTAGAAAAGGTATGTAGCTAATAATTTCTGGCAGCAACTGTTACCCTGCACATGCCTGATCTTGTCTGATCTTAGAAGCTAAGCAGGGTCAGGCCTGGTTAGTACTTGGATGGGAGACCACCTGGGAATATCAGGTGCTGTAGGCTTATACCATAGTCTTTCGAGACTGAAGGTTGCCAACCATTATTAATAATTTCTGACACAGCTTTACTTCATATATACTACTCCAATAACACCAAAATCTCATGTCAGAATTATCAGTAAGTTCTTGTGTATTTCCACTGGCAGTGACAATGTTTTTTACAAATTAGACTTGACGCCAACAGCAATTTTTTGCCCATCAACCTAAAAAGGGATAGCACATTCTTCCCATCCTCTTGCCTTGTATTAGAAAATCATATGACCATACAGTATCCTTCACTCACAGAATACTAGTTATTCTGTTAGTCACATTATGCCTGGTCTTTCTCTGGGTGCTTCTATGGATGAAGTGTGGAATGTTCAAGAGTATAACTATGAAACATGAATACAAGTCTGTGCTGTCAACTGACAAAGTCAGAGCCAAGCTATTCATTCAGAAAAATAGAGGGCTTCTAAAATGTGATTGCTAAAGACTTCAGCCATGGGTCTGCTCTACCTCCGCAAAAGCGGAAGTGGAGTGCGATCGCCCCACTCTCCCTTTCCCTGACCTGGGAAGCCCTGCAGGCGCTTATGCAGGGCTCCCCACACACAGGGACGGCTGCTGCAGGGGCTGGTGAGTGCACCCTAGTCCCTGCAGCCCTGTCAGAAGGGAAAGCGGAGCGATCGTGCTCCACTTCCAGTTTTGTGGAGAGGGGCGCGATCGCTCTGCTTTCACTTTTCCTGACCTGGGGAGCCCTGCCGAAGGTTGCGCAGGGCTCCCCACACCCCCGGGAGGCTGTAGGAGGCTTGGGCAAGTGCACCCAAGCCCCTGCAGCCCCCACGAGCGGCGCAATCCTGTGGATCGCGCTGCTGCCTTCCCCCGTCTCCTGGCAGCCCCGCCCCTTAAGGGGGCAGAGGCCAGGACCCACAGGCTGGGGCATCGCGACGCCCCAGTTTGAATACCACTGATACATGGGAACAGTAAAAACAAGCCTATTTCTTTCTTCTCTTGGAGGCTCTAGTCTTTTCCTGATGCCCTTTCCATGCTTCTACCAAACCAGAAAAGTCTTCAAATCCCATTTCCCCCAAGCAATCTGCTGACTGAGTGAGTTTGCACCTGCCCATCAGTTGTAGCTCCTGTACAATCGTTCTGCTGAAATGCCTTTTGAAAGGTTAAATGGAAAATTCTCCCTTTCGATTCACTTATACTGTTGATAAGATGATACCTCTTTTGAACTTTTATTCCCCTTTAGAAGCAGCCAGAGAGCGTGAGAAAATTTTCCATGCTGTATTGATTCTGGAAGTAAAATAAAAATGACATTTTAACAAATGCCAGTTCCTTAAAGTAACCTTATTTGCTAGTGACACCCCAGGCAGTCGTTTAAGTGGATAGTTAAATATGTCCCTGTAGAGCTATACATCTCTTTCATTGAGCTGAGTGGACCTAATTTCATTCTCAGTTTCAGTCATGCAGTAACAGTGAAGGCAATTTGGTCATGTATATCTAAAAATGTGTAATACCTTTGCATTTCTTATCTTTTCGCTCTAAACATTCAGTCCTACGAGAGCTTTCAAGTTCTTTGACAGTTCCTAAGTACACGGCACTAATGATGGGTGACAATAGAGTTTTGCTAGTTCCCATCTATAACATTATCTCATAATTTAGATGCTTCACTACTCACTGGAAAAAATTTACTACAGTATTGAGCATGAAACTACATAACTTATAGCCATGCACTAATCTATGCACATTCTGTCCTATAGCCCAGAGTTCTCATTACAACTCATAATTATCTTTACTGGGCAATCTAAAGAAATGTGGGACACAGACAGGATCATTAGCCTAGTCGCCCCTACAGTTATTACATGTTAATATAAATCAAAATATATAGGTCTCCTCTGAGATTGTGTCCTTTGGGGATGAGCAACTGTGTCTGGTTAGCAGGTTTATTTAATGTGCTGTTTGTGTGTGTGTGTGTGTATTTGTACATGTACATACACGATTCCCCTACTTCATTTACTTTAGTCCAGGTCATTTTATATGATTCATAATGTGTTCATGAAGTTCTGATATCTAATCTAATCAGAAGATTAAACAAGGTTTACAAGACTGCATTCATTAAAATAAAAACTTCTTAAAGTAGATCTAAAATCGTAAACCTTTATCTGCATTATAAAACAGAAAAAATAACATTTACAAATGAACATTTATTTGTGTTTATATCTGACTTTTCCAGCCCAAATGACAGATCAAAGTGACCTACAACATAATTAATGGCCTATCCAAGGCTTACCTGCACAATGTAGCAGCACCAAAAGAGCCTATTGCATCTCATTGGCACATTGGGGCCCAGGAATCAGCAAAAATATAACAATTTTTTACTTACCTAATCTGTTGTTCCCTGAGCTCTCATGGGCCTACTCAGATCCATGCCAGCTATTTTCCTGATGTTAATCCAGTAGATCCAAGGCAGCATCAAGGCCAAGCTGGGGGCATAGGGATGCTTCTGCCACCCTGTCATGTCCTGGTCCAAGTCCTGCCCCTAGGTTCTCTCTGGCTGTGGCTGCAGATTGTAGTGCATGGGGAGGTGTCTCCCAAATGAGCGTGGCCTATTGACGACCAGAGAGGGCAGAGAATGAACTTCAGTGCTGGCTGTGGGCGGCCCATTCTGTGCCCTCTCTGGTGGTCCATGGGGGAATGCTCACTTGGCAAAACGCGCACTGGAAGTGATCAAAGGTGTTTTTTGTTAGACATCGCAGATCACTTCTTAGGGTCTCACGGACCACAGATTGGGAACTATATCTTTAAATTTTAGCACATAGACACACTGAAATTGACCTATTAGGCCCCTTCCAACTCTGATTCTATGAAATCGATTAAATGCAAGCCAAATTATAAAAAACAAAAACAACTCCCTTCCAGAATGCCAGCAACATGGGGAAAGGCCTAATTTCAATTGGAGGTTATTTCTGTAGTCTGGGCATTGCCCTAAAGAAGACGGCACCTGCAACTGGGCCATCTGTTATTATCTCAGAGGATGGGCAAGTTCTTCTGGTGACAGTCCTTCAGAAATCCAGGTCCCAAACTTTGTGTACAGTGTTCAAAGGAAGCCCCAAGTAGAGTGCATTATAATACAGTAAGCCACTCCTAATCTTGCAGGTTCAGAAACAACAAATTTGACCCAACATCTGGCCTGACCCACATCAGAGGGCCTAACTGAACCTTCTGGAATCAGACTGGAAGAGTCTTCTGGTCACATCTGGGAGGTGGTCTGAAGTGCGGGGAGGCTGCATGCTGTTTTCCCGTACTTCAGAAGGTCTCCTAGGACCCTAAAGGCACATCTGGTTTTCACAAAAACCAGAAATGCCTTTCTAAGGCCTCTAGGAGATCTTCTGAGGTCCAAGAGGACTGCATGTAGCCTCCCTGGTCCTCAGAACAACTCTCAGACATAACCAGTCACGTCCAGAGGTCGTCTGATGACCCCCACCCACAAATTCCATTATCCATGAGTTTTGGTATCCGCAGGGGTTTATTGGTGAGGAAGGATTAAATTCCCTTGTGCCTGCTTGATTTACCTGCAAATCACATCCTCCTGCTCTGCAACAGAAACCGCAGTCAGGAATTGAAACATATTGGTAACATGTAGCACTGACTGATTTTAAAACTGGTTTGGAATCTCCTGTGTCTTCTAGTTCTGTAGAAAGTTTCCTGGAAGGTGTGGTGTGTAATCATAACATTTGTGCATTTTCTAGATTCCAAACTCCATGAAATACTCAAAATATTCTTTTTTTATTTAAAAAAAAAAAAGAACAAGCACAACTAAAGCTGCAGTTCTGTGCACACTTACCAGGGAGTAAGTCCCATTGAACTTAATGGGACATTTTTGAGTTGATATGCCTGTATTCTAAGTATTGTTTTACAGTGTGAAAAAAACTTGTTGAAATTGTGGTAACTTACAGTAGCTCCATCCCTGTGAATGGAGTGAAGAGACACACTGAGAATGATTTCATAGGACTACTATGCCAGGTTCTTTGGCTTTTACTTTTTTTAAGAGAATGGCTTTAATTCAAATAGTAGCCATTGTTTCGTACTTGCAGGTGGAATAATTTGAAAATCAACCAGAAAGAAGCATACCTTTCTACATGTTGCTCAATAATTATGATTTCCTTCTCTGATTCTGTGATCACTGGCTTCAGCAGGATGCCAGCATCTTAAAGGGCATTCGGTACTTTGTTTAGGCTCCAGGGAAGACATCAGCTGAGTTTCCCTGTAATTATAATTTCTGCAGAGACCATAGAAATGAACTGATATTTCAATAGCATGAAATTCAGTCCCTCTGTAGTTATTTTATCAGAAATAAACTTACCTTTACAAGATAGGCAATGAAAGATTTTGCTGACTTATTTTGCTTGCAGCAAAGATCAGTGACAAAATGGAAAAACAAACTATTCTAGAAGATAGATGAACACATCATTTTGATTGTCTCATCCTTTTCAGGAGAGAAGGCAAATCTTTAACATAAGTGACTTAGAAGTAATCAGACTTGAAGTTATATATGGGGGCATAACCACAGATCCCATATCCACAGTTTCACTTAATCCACGGATTCCCCCTCGTGCCCCCTGTGCATCCATTAACTTGTTTAGATACCACTGCCACCAATTCTTCCTTTATTCAGGTCACTGTAAGCTTAGGACCAGGACCAGACTACATTTTCACACAGTGTGGAAGGGACTGTTAATTGACCTTTTCAGCCACAGTAGACGCTGTTCCAGAACCACCATTCAGAGCACAATACCATAGTCTTCTGAGACTGAAGGAGGCCAACTAAGATAAGCTTAGAAACTCAAAGCAACCCTCAGGCTGCCTCCTGGTTGCTTAAAAATAACTAGATTGATCTCATCAGGAAGAGTTTAACTTCCGCTTCCTGTTGAAACTGATCTAGTGATTTTCAAGCAACCAGCAAAGTGAACATCACTATGCGCTTCTAAGCTTATAGTGACCTGGTTAAAGGAAGAATTTTTGCCTGGGGTAAATCTTTAAACCAACAAATGGGCATGTGAGGGGGTGTAACCCCATGCACAGCCCCCTTGCATGCCCATTTACAAGTTTTAGCACATACCAGGGCAAAATTCTTCTTCCTTAAACTGAGCGCTATAAGTCTACAGGCTGACAGCACTTTGAAAGTGCCTCCTGGTAGCCAGAATGCTTAAAAAAAACTTGAAGGAGGACAACAGAAAGTGACATTACCATGATGTTATTCAGTCACTGCTGTCCTACCCCCCCCCCCAAGCTGAACCACTCAGAGTGAGGCCGTGGGCACAATCCCAATGGCACACAATCACGCTGAGAATGAGTTTGGAGCAGCGGGCAGAATAATCTTTCTCTGAGAACCTTGCTCTGAGCAGCTCGGCTGAGGGGGGAGCAGGACTGCAGTGACTGGATTGCCGCAGAGGGGAAAGCATTGCCACCCCCACCGAGTGACCCCCCTCAGCTATGCTACTGCCCCCACCCATCCATGGTGCCTCAGAGCAAAACGAAAAGTGACAGGAGATAAAGCAGCATGCAATTCTTCCACCTCCTCTTCTGCAGGGCAGCTTCCTTGGGCTCAGATTTCTCCAGAGCCTTTCACATCCTGCTCTTTCTAATCTACCTCATCAATGGCATTGGAGCAGGTTTTAAACCCTCCAGGGACTTGTGAGCATATGTGGCTTCACTTCCTCCCTTCTTGGACTCTGGGCCTGCTACTCCTTTTGCCCAGGGAGCTACAGTAGTGCCATTTTCCAGTGTCCACTAGCCTTACTTTCAAAGGCATCTTTATGGTAATAGGTCTAGGAAAGCACTGGGACTGTACCAGGTGCAGAGGGGTACGGGAAGGCTGTTGCTGGGCATTGGAAATGCATAGCATGGTCCTTTAAGAACACAAGAACAGCCCCGCTGGATCAGGCCATAGGCCCATCTAGTCCAGCTCCCATTGGCACAGCTATGCCAGTGCTGGAAAGTACTGACATAAGGGGTTAGGATTGCACCCTAAATGTCACAAAATAGAAATAAACATTGGGCCATTCTGAAGTTGGGCTTTCAGGTTGAGCCTATCTGTGGATTTTTTAATCTAAGAACATAAGAACAGCCCTGCTGGATCAGGCCATAGGTCCATCTAGTCCAGCTTCCTTTATCTCACAGCAGCCCACCAAATGCCTCAGGGAGCACACAAGACAACAAGAGACCTGCATCCTGGTGCCCTCCCTTGCATCTCGCATTCTGACGTAGCCCATTTCTAAAATCCAGAGGTTGCACATACCCATTATGGCTTGTAACCTGTGATGGATTTTTCCTCCAGAAACTTGTTCAATACCCTTTTAAAAGCATCTAGGCCAGATGCCATCACCACATACTGTGACAAGGAGTTCCACAGACCAACTACACGCTGAGTAAAGAAATATTTTCTTTTGTCTGTCGTAACTCTCCCAACACTCAATTTTAGTGGATGTCCCCTGATTCTGGTGTTATGTGAGAGTGTAAAGAGCATCTCCCTATCCACTCTGTCCATCCCCTGCATAATTTTGTATGTCTCAATCATGTCCCCCCTCAGGCGTCTCTTTTCTAGGCTGAAGAGGCCCAAACGCCATAGCCTTTCCTCATAAGGAAGGTGCCCCAGCCCCGTAATCATCTTAGTCGCTCTCTTTTGCACCTTTTCCATTTCCACTATGTCTTTTTTGAGATGCAGCGACCAGAACTGGACACAGTACTCCAGGTGTGGCCTTACCATCGATTTGTAATTTGGATTTCTTTCTCTTCTAAGTTACATGATTGAGGGGGCCCAAGGTTGTGCAACACCATGATAGGGGAGGGGGCTTTAAGTCTTTGCCATGGATGATGTCTTCTGCTCTGTTTTTACTGAAAAAAAAACCTTCCATTGAAAGGCTAATGCCCTCCTAAGCTCCATTTTAGAAATCCTCTGACTTGCTATTTAGGAGAAGCAGGGGGCCATATTATGCATTTCCAATAATGTCTGGCCTCGAATACCTGCTCTAATTAAAAAGGTGATCCACCATTCCAGTAGTATTAAGCTGAGTCTGTCAGATGCCGTTTTGTGACGAAAACACAGAAACTGAATGCGCGAGCCACTTATGCATCCTTTTCCACTGCTTCTGGGCAGTGTGGTCAAATCATCGTTTCTTAGCAAACTCCTTACCCTAAAGCAGCCATTTGCAACCACTGTGCAATGGCACACTGGAGTGCCGCAAATGGTCTGCAAGTGTGCCGAAGGAGTTTGGGGGAGGGTCATTTATTAGTAGGGCCATTGGGGGATGTGAGGCCCCTACCATTAGCATGATGTGCCTTATCAATTGTCAAAAAACTGATGGTGTGCCTTGACAATTTTAGTACCTTGTCAGTATGCCATGAGACCAAAAAAGGCTGAAAATCACTGCCCTAAAGGGTTGTTGTGGAGATAAAATGACACAGAGTGACACCTGCTTAAATAGCCAAGAGTCCAGTTTGCATCATGGATGCAAGTCAGGCTTCCCATTTGTAGTTCAGATACTTCCGAAATAAAAATGCCATAGCTATTTAAAAATGTTGATGTACAACAAAATGACAACTTACTGCTACATAAGCAGGTAACCCAGAACTGTTCCTATAGCTCATATGTGACTTTTGCACTTTTGTTTTCTGTCAGTTTTAGAGACTGGTGAAAATACACAATAAGTGGACTTCTGTTTGTGTGTACAACTCCACTGAGCAAGACCATTTATTTGAAGTACATGTCACCAAATGTCCAGCTGTAAGGGCTGGTTGTTCCTGGACATTTTTTTCACGTAGATTTGGAAATATAGACTAAGATTTAACATGTTAATAAGTAATTATTAATCTTAGCTATTTTTTGAAAAGAGAAGGTTTTTCATTATTTTTTTAGTATATATGATCTACTGTAACATGGCAGAAGGATATATTGTAGTGCACTCTGATCCTCTGGGATAGGGTAGAAAACTATTAAAATAAATAAAATTTATATTATGAAGCCTCATTATTACAGCAAATGATTATCCCATTTTATTTATCCCATTTGAGTCTTGTTGGAAGGGTGTTTTATTGTGATACTAATGAATGCTGGTCTGATTTTAGGCAGGGAAAAAAACTAATCACACAAATGGGAATATGCATTGAGCAACTGTTAGGTTTCCTAATTAGCCTTTATAGGATTTCATTAATCTCCTCAGTAGACTCAAAGAGTTACAGTCCCTGAAGTACATCTGTCTTGAAATGGAAAAGGAGCTTAAAAGTAGTAGCCAGACTAGAGGTACCTGAAAGAAACACTTTCCTTATATCTTAGCAGATTTTATTTGAGAAGTTTTTTTAAACTGCAGAAGCAGAAAATATCAAATGCTATCAAAGCAGGACAAAGTTCCAAACAACACAGTCCTGGAACGTGCTGGAATCCCTAGCATGTATTCACTGCTGAAACAGAGACGCCTGCGTTGGCTTGGTCATGTCGTGAGAATGGATGATGGCCGGATCCCAAAGGATCTCCTCTATGGAGAACTCATGCAAGGAAAGCGCCCTACAGGTAGACCACAGCTGCGATACAAGGACATCTGCAAGAGGGATCTGAAGGCCTTAGGGATGGACCTCAACAAGTGGGAAACCCTGGCCTCTGAGCGGCCCGCTTGGAGGCAGGCTGTGCAGCATGGCCTTTCCCAGTTTGAAGAGACACTTTGCCAACAGTCTGAGGCTAAGAGGCAAAGAAGGAAGGCCCATAGCCAGGGAGACAGACCAGGGACAGACTGCACTTGCTCCCAGTGCGGAAGGGATTGTCACTCCCGAATTGGCCTTTTCAGCCACACTAGACGCTGTGCCAGAACCACCTTTCAGAGCGCGATACCATAGTCTTTCGAGACTGAAGGTTGCCAATACAAAAATCAAAGAACATAAACGAATGTCAAACGATGACTTCATACTGTAATATGAAACTCTCAGATTCTATTTATGGCTGAATATATGTATGCCCACAATAGAGTGCTCCTGATATTTATGAACTGTATTAAGTAGCTGTGTGGAAATTCCTAAAACTGACAGATCAGTTCCCCAAACTACCTTATTTAACATGGCAGTGGTTCTCAAACTTTTAAGGTGTGTTACTTCCTAAGTAAGTCTTTGTGGGGGAGAGGGGCGAGGGCAGGTAAGGGGGGTGCTTTTACTTATTGTGGGCTGAAGCAAGGAGCAGGAGGTGTGGGGAGCCCCACGCAGCCCTTGTAGGGCTCCCCAAGTGTTAGAATGTTGAGAAACAGCGCGCGCAAACCACCTCCTGCAAACTGGAAGTGGTTGTTTCTCAACTTTGTAACAACACAGAGGTCTCCCCACGCCTCCTGCCCAAAATAAGTAAAAGCACCCCCCCTGAAACCCCCTTAGTGACGCGATCCTGGGGATCAGGTTGCTGCCCTCGCCCCTTCCCCCAACCCTTAAAGGAATGGGAGAATCTTTACATGAAGTGGTGGGTCGAGACCCACCAGTTTGAGAACCACTGTAATATGGCATTTTGAAACATGATAGAAAGACAAAGTTAAAAGTGATTTAGCAATATGTTTCTATCAGGCGTTCATTCTGGAAATCAGAATAATTTTTCAATCAATTTGTTAGGCCAGAATAATCCTAGTATTTTAGGATTGAGTCAGAAAATATCTAGCTGAGCTCATACACTGTTTCAGAAATTTCTTTACTTAGACAATTGAGAGAATGACTTTAGTGTCTCAACTGAAAAGCTTTCACACATCAAATATCATAGTTAACGCAATGTATACCCGAGTAAAGAAGGGTATGGAGTTGTCAGGGCCTAATTCTATTTTGGCCTGGCACTGTGTGGTACAGCAATACCAGAGCAATACTGGAGATCTCCTCAGGATAAGGGAACATTAGTTCCCTTACCCCATGTAGAGCTCTAGAGTCCCTAATGGGTCTGCTTGGATCCATGCCAGTTATTTATCTGGTGAAGAAGCAAGAAGACTTGTGTCAGGCTCCGAGCTTGGGAGAGAGAACAGGATTTGGTGGCAGCCTCTGCAGCCATCCCTGTCCCCTTCCCTGGCCTGAACTATCCCCTGGGCTGTCCCCTCCCTGTGTAGTTTTATAAGAACATAGGAAGAACCCTGCTAGATCAGACCCAGGACCCATCTAATCCAGCTTCCTGTATCTCACAGCAGCCCACCAGATGCTTCAGGGAGCACGCAAGACCACAAGATACTTGCATCTTGCTGTAACTCCCCTGCAACTGGCATTCTATTTACACTTGCACCCCCCAATGAAGATACCAGACTGCATTTGGGTTAACTTGGGCCACTTTATTAAACACAAGTGACCAATTTTTAAAGCATGAAACCTACTGAACACATCTTCCCTCCCGCGCCAGTCATCCCCCCTCCACGCCTTCCCAGGAACACCTTCCCATCAAGCAGCAGAACACTTGCCGCTTGCAGGCACCCAGCATTCTCCTATTGGCACAGATTGGCACTGGCCTCTCTGCTAGTTCTTCTCTATTCTCAGCTGCCACAAAGGCTGTTGCCTGGGCAGTGCTTGTGTAAATGATGATGATGATGATGATGATAAAATTAGTAAAACTCAGGATCTAAAAATTGACTTTCAGAGATTATGGTGTAAACCAGCAGTGGTCATCCCGGTGGTGACTGGCACATTAGGTACAGTCCCAAAAATGCTTGAATTACATTTAAAGCATCTCAACATTGACAAAATTATCATTGGTCAAATTCAAAAAACACCACCCTGCTTAGTTCACACACATTATTTGCAAATATATTACGACATCCTCGGCCCCTGGGTGGGGCCCAACTAGTTAGCAATGCCAAGTTCAGCTAAAGAATCGGCAGCTGTGTCGTGAGAAATATTATTATTAATGTGCTCGTTCCATGGAGGGCATGTCTCTGTAATCAGGGCAGGTAGAAAAAAAGCTGGCATACTGGGAAAGACTGTAGTCTGCCTTATTATTTATGTTGCGAATCTTTTTATTGGATATGTTATAAACTTGTAATGTAAAACTGGTACACTGAAAAAAATGGCTCAGTGATTCTGACTGTTGGTTGCGGCTCTACATATTTTAATTGACCTTGGATTTAAAAAAAAAAAATATTCCATTATGTCAGTAATTGGTTCAATTGAAGGTTGTGTTGGGAATTCATTTATTTTTAGGAAGGTTATCTTGCATTGGAAAATAAATTATTGAAATGCACATGGATGAGAGAAGATCCTTAAGAGAATTCTTCTATATATTATCATATTATAATGATATTCTAATCAATATAAAGTAGAGGAAGGGCATACTGTCTGGTTTAAACTCAACAAACCCTCGATATTAGAGGCAGTAGTGTTCCTTGAGCTTTATAGAGAAAGGTCAGCATGGGTACAGGTCACCCAATACTGCAATTATGATTCAAGCAAACACACAATTTTATGTAAAAATGTTGTAGTCACACAGAAGAAGCTGCAAGTTACTGACTGTACATTCAGAGTAAGAATAACTGTATTTCTTGCATGGATCATACTAATGTAGTTTTGCAAATGTGGCCTATCCTTAGCAATATTATCACAGGGTACAATCCACTGACACCTCAATCCTGAGCTGCCCGGAGCTGCAGGACCCGGCGGCTCCACAGAGAGCTCCCGCCAGATCCAGCGCCTCCCGCGTTACCGCGGGAGGCTCCTCAGGAGAAGGGGACATTCGTCCCCTTCCCCCGAGTAAGGGAAGGAGTCCTGCAATGGGACTACTCACTTTAGCGGCAACTGTTTGGTAGCTGCTAAAGTGAAGGTGTGAGTGTAGGGCGCGCAGCCCTACCAGAGCGCCTTGGATCCTGTGGAGCTCGGCTCTGCGGACACACCTCTCCCCCGCCCCCGACACACCTCTCCCACGCCCCCAGCCACACCTCCCCCCTCCCTGGAATGCCGCCCCCGACCACGCCCCCATCTCCCGTTCCGCAGCCCGGCGGTCACAGAGACCACCAGGCTGTGGAACCTGGGCACCTGCTAAGCATTAGCTCAGCGCTGGCCAGAGCTGAGCCAGCTCCGGCGGGAGCCCGGCGGTAATCCCCGCAAATGTGCCTTACGGCACGCTTGCGACTGTGGTTCACACTGCAGAGGCGCGGCGCGGACCACAGGATCGGGCTCTGAGATATTTCCATGGGAAAATTCTTTTTGACTGGGCTTCTACATTATGCTTTCTTAGCATACTGCTTCATTCAGTTATGCATATCGCATTTGGATCAGTGGTAGCAGACAAGATGACAACATAGTACCTACACACACACACCACAAAGAATCATCTCACTGTTGTCTCTCAATATATTCTCACCTTTCTGAGTGTGTCACAATTATCACCCAAAGAGTCAGAGGCAAATTAGGGGAAATTCTAAACCCTGGCAGGATGCAGCCTATACCCTCTTTCACCAGCCTTAATCCTAATCCACCTAACCCTTGAGGATAATGTGCTTATAACACTATAAGTACCCAGGTTCTTTTGAAATACATTCCCTTGGTTCATAAAAGAAATACACTTAATCTTCAAAATAGAAGAACTTTATTACAAGAAAAGGTTAGTTTTTAGAGGAGCCCTTGTTGCTCCATAAACATTAGTATCATGCATTCACAGTAGCACACAAAACAAGAAAAGTTAGCTAGCTTATCTACAGGATAGTAAGGTTACTAAGGGTGCAGTCCTATCCTGCGCTGGAACAGGCAAGCCAGGAGGCTTGCGCTGTATTCAGTGCAGGATAGGGGCCATAAGCGGCTTAGCCAGAGGCAAAGGAAAACTTTTCCCCTTACCCTAGGTAAGGGCTGCTGGCCCCAGTGGGTCTCCTCAGACTTGTGCCATCTCTGGACTTGTGCACCACTTGTGCACCTCTGTGGTGCAAGTCCAAGGAGAGCGGAGCGACTTGAAGCCACTCCATTCTCCCCAGGAACGGGGGTTGGGATCTGGGATAAGTGCTGGATCCCAGCCCCGCCTCCCACTTCCTGCCTGCCTGGGGGCCGCCTATTGCCTGCTCTCCCCCAGGAAACGTTCCCCCTCCTCCTCCTGCCTCCCTACTGCCTACCTTTTTTGCTTGCGTCCACCCACTGGGGCCGACGCAAGCATCTGAGGGGAAGCCGGCGTGGAGGCTTCCGTCAGCAGGATGTGCTGCCAGGAGGACTACTGGCAGCCTGGAATGAGTATGTGGTTGTGGAATAGTGCCACAAAGGCTCCAAAGACATGTGCTTTACAGCACATTTGCAACCCTCCCAGGTCAGACCAAGGGGCTTGGACTGGCCTAACTACAAGTTAGGACTGCGGCCTGAATTACAACATTGCAGGACAGTCAGCAGCCCAAGCCTCCATCAGCTGCTTCCTAGCATACTGCAGCATAAGAACTACGAACCCAAGATTCCTCTCCTGTTCTGTGAACCCACACCCAGGTTTTATACTCCAAATTACAATTGACCCACACCTGGATAGCCTCACATCTTCTTAGCAAACAGCTGGAAACCTCTCTTAAAGGAAAAGGCTGCTTTCCCAACCCCGTGACAGAGTGTTCTCTGATTTTGAGAGGCATCCAAAAATATGACTTACGTATGTCATAGCGCCAAGGTACATTAATTTGTCCTGCTCATATATGTATGAGATGTGATTAGCCTCACTGCAAAAGTAATCAAATTTGTCAGCCACTCTCTAGGCAGACCCAACCACTATAGATGGATGGATGTCACACAAATAAATCCTGGTCCAGTCTGTCAAGGTCCACCTTGTTTCCACTGTGTTCATGAATGTTCTTCCTTTCATTAGAGTCTTTATAAAACAGAACCAATAAACAACCGTTTGTGTTCATTGGACTCAATAAACCAAGATGAGAACATGGCAAAATAGCAGCAACTAGTGATCAGTTGGTGATGTATGCAAGTTAGTGATACCGTCAGCGTAACAAGTCATATCTACTCAGCATCCACTTAGTTGTGTGTTAGCTGAATGCACACCATTGGGAACAATTTCAGCGCTTATATACTCCGATTATTAACAAGAGCTGCATATCTGTTTTCATTTTGCAGATGACATGGAAGCCATTCCTGTCAAGCAGTTCGTTAAGCATGTAAGTGAGCTGTATGCCAACAACCAGCATGGATTCTCAGAAGACTTTGAGGTATGTGTTTGAAGACATTAGCATAGAAATTTCTCCCAGAATCTCAGTTTTGCATGTTCCAAGCAACCTTGGATGTGAAGCAAGTGGACTGCATGTGTGGTGTCGTGGGATTTTGAAGGGTTTCTGAAAAGGAATAGCGAGACTTTTGGGCTGCAATCCTAATCAAACTTTCCAGCACTGGCATAGCTGTGCCAGTGGGGCATGTGCTGCATCCTGCAGTTGGGGGGTAGTCACAGAGGCCTCCTGGGCAGAACGAACAGAGGCAATGTTCGTTCCTTTACCTCAGAGTTGTATTGCCCTTATGTCAGTGCTGGAAAGTTGGTTAGGATTGCGGCCTTAGTATAATAGTTCCGGCTGTAGAACACCTAGTGCTTATGGACCTGCTGATGCAAGAACAGACTACTGGCAGCCTGGAATGATTGGATGGTTGTGGAATGGTACCACAAAGGCTCCAAAGACAGAAATTGCAAGTCACCTGCTTGGAGGGAAACCAAATAAGGCAATGGCTGTAGCTGGATTCATCACATCCTGGTCAAGACACTGTGGAACATGACCTGGAGACCCTACAAAGCATGAACGGCACAATCAGGGACCCCAGGTCTGCAGCCTCTGCCACAGCATGCTAAAAAAAGCCCTTGCCATGCTCCATCACTCAGTTTTCACAAATTAGTAAGTAAACAACTTCCAGTTTTATTTTAACTGGGACACACAAACAGAAAATGCTCTTTCATTCGCATGGTCCCTTTATGTAAAACTGGAAGTCCCACAATTCCTGGTTTGAGGAAACTGCACGATGGAGCAGAGAATGGAAGCAGACCAATGTAGCTTATGTCCATGGAAGGCTGGTGGGAAGTTCCAGCATACTCAGGGGAAAGGGAACTCCAAATCTGTCGCCCCTGCCATTCACTGCTCATAGAAGCTGCATGAGCTCACTTCATGGTTGGGCCAGCCCTGCTAACAAAACATATATTCTAACATGGTAGAGTCCTTGAAAAAATGAACAGTGGCTGTGTGGATCAGCCATAAATTCTGCTTGCTGCAGTTTAGTAAGGACAAGTTTGAAAGTTCAGAAAATAATAAAACAGATATCTGTGTGCAGGCACTTTGATGTTTTCTTACTTAGGCATTGCATGTGATAACCAAAAAAGCAGTCAATGTGATAAGACTGACATGGGGGTTCAACACTAGCGACTTAACAGTCCAATCCTAACCAACTTTCCAGCACAAATGCATCTGTGCCAGTGGGCTGGATACTGAATTCTGTGGTTGGAGGGACAATCACAGTAGGCTCCTCAAGGTAAGGGAATATTGGTTCCCTTACCTCAGGCCTGCATTGCAGTTGCATCCGTCTTGGAAAATTGGTTAGGATTGGGCAGTGAGTCAAAAACCATGAGAGCTGAAGGCATTTACAGTAAATACAGGAGTCAGGCTCTGCAGCTATGTTTTCAACCAGCTCTGGTGTAGTTTATGGGTTTGTGGTCATGTGGCTTATTTAAACTCAGTTTCATGCTCAGTAGTGATAGCAGACTGACAGCCCAATCCTGAGCTGCCCAGAGCGTGGGTCTGCCGTGGCACCAAAAACAGCTGCCGCGGTATTCGGCTTGCCCCAGGCAGCCGCTGCCATCTCCTTGGGAAAAGGGGACTTTCCCCAAGTAAGGGAAATAGCCCCACAATGGCACTACTCAATTCTGCAGCAGCTCTTGAGCTACCACATAATCAAAGAGTCCTGTGTTGGGCCGTGCAGCCTGACACAGGGCTCAGGATCCAGTGAAGCTGAGCTCCACTGGTGCTGCCCTCTGCCCGCCTTCCCTCCCCCCCCCCACCGGCGCTCTGGCACGGAGCTCGCAGTACAGGCTTGCAAACGTGCCTTACGGCACATTAGCGACAGTGCAGGCTGGCGGTAAGCCGCCATGCAGAGCTCTGGATTGGGCCCTGAGGCTCTAATCTGCCAAAACACTTATTCCAAAAGCCATTATTAACCATTCTGTTTCCTGGAGTTCCTTTCAGCCTGCTTGAAGTGGAACTTTGAAAATCCTGTCAGGAAGGAGGGCTCTCCCAACCCCCTCAGCCAAAAATAGCATGCAGCTGTTGTGCCCTCTCCACCAGGGGTGAGAATAAAGAATTATGGTTAGGGGGCCTGACATTCTTTAGTACCCACATATTAAAAGCCATAGACTGAGTCATAAAAGGCAGCTGTATTTACAAATGTGATATTGGCCTGAAATTGCCGGGTTGATATCGAACGCCCCTTTGCTCAGTGTAATAAAGATAAGGCTGCCACCATTGTCTCATGCATGGCTCTTTCAAGCCTCTTCTTACTGCTGTTTAGTTTCTGTCCTTTGTGGCTGGCTGAACTGTCTGATAACTCCAGAACTAACCAAACTAACAGAAATCCCCTATTGTGCCAGCCATAAACGTTTTGCATTCATGAGGACAGCGGCTGTGCAAGGTGTTAAAGTGATTTAGTTAAATTGACTGTTGGCTGGATGACTGAACAAGGATATCGAGGCATTTAACAATGTTGATGGTATTCAGGACAAACATTTATCCTCGGGAGAGCAGAGTTTGATGGGAATGATCAAATGCAGCGCCGTCTCCTCAATTATTTATGAACCGAGACCCCAGTGCTATTCATCACAGCTGGTTTTGACACCATTTAATTATTCAAAATAATCAGCTACACATCTGTAAACTTTTGCTGACTTAAAGTGGGCTTTGCTTCATCTGTCTCAGAAACCACCGCCATTAACAAAAAGCAGGACAGCTTCTATCTGCGTTGTGCAGTGGAGCGATCTGTCACTGAAATAGTCATTCAGAATGCTTAATCTCCTTTGCAAGCTGCCCCTTAGCTACTCAGTAAATATTGTTTTGCCTTTTAGTTTTGATTTCTAGAACTGGGTATCTCCACTGAAGGGCATTATAATAACTTTGTAATTGTCATTTTAAAGCCAAAGTCCCTTTATTCTGCATTAATAAACTTGGAATGAACCCATGATTTGCCTGGGCCATGATTTTATGGGGCCTCTAAATTAGTGATCGGGCAGCTTCAGGTTTTTACACGCCTGCTACTTTTCTCCTATGTAGTTATTCTCTATAAAGTCAATTATTGAAAATGTCTGCAAATTAGTCCATTATTTAATTTGCAAGTTGTCAAGAAATATGTATATAGATAACCAGGCTCAGTCTAGTTTATACAATAGTTCTGTCACTAGCAGATGAGGCCTGATGATGTATGAGAAGGATTGGGCCATTCTGCACATCCATCCTCTTCAGAAGCTTGCCCGTCTGTCAAAGTTGAACATATTGAGCTTAGAATAATTTTCTTGCTGTGCTTATATACTATTCCCAGTATTGGCTTTGGAAACTTCAGTCTTTCGAGACTGAAGGTTGCCAACAATGGGCTTTGGAAAGCAATAAATGAGAAACATAGTGACAGATGCTATGGCTATCTATCATCTTTCTTCTACCAAATCTGATAAGATCACTAAAACTTTCATTTAGGCACAGAGTGCTGGAAAGGCAGGATCAAGCTGTGTAGGTTGCCAGTATTGGAGCCTTCTATATGACAGCTTCCAGATCTCTTTACCAAGACACAGAAAGTTGCAATTGTGGCAGGTACTGTACCCCAAGTTTAAAGGGTGATGCACAGGTGTAAAATAAGCAAAAAAAGATGACAACATTCAAGGAAAAACCATGGTGTGGGTGGCTTGACAAATACACAGAACTTGAAGTTGTTTGTAGGACCAGGAGATTCCTTCCCCTTGCTCAGAGTCACAGTGGAATGACCTGAGAACTAGATTAGTTCTCAAAAACTATGCAGTTGACAGAGTACTGGTAAAGCTTTGTATCAGTCTGGAAATCTTTTGTTTATCCATCATTCATTAGTCTCACATGCCACTCACTCTCAACATTTTCTGCCAACATTTTGGCAGTGTACTAGAGGATTGGGCATATATGCTTGTACAAGATGGCTGTTTGCCCTTCTGAAAGATGCTCCTCCGGTCATCCTTTCTGCTCCTCTGGGAACTTTAATCTGGTTTTTGCTAGAATTTTGGAAAGCAGAGGTTGTTTTAATACTGTCCTTCATGAAAGAGGATTAAGTGAGAGGATCCCTGAAGAGCTGGAATGGAATGTTGAGGGTATGCCATGCAGTGTATTTTAGAACCCAATTTTATTTGTTTTGCATAAAATTCGCTAGCGAGTTGGTCATCCCAGCTGCTCAAAAGATTAGCTATGGTGAATATATAATCTTGCTAGCTTTGTCTTCTGCCTGTGGAGGAACAAAAGCTGTAGTTCAATCCCAACTTGTCTAAACAGAAAATCAGCTGTGCAGCTTCCTTCTGTGCAACAGAAACTTAAAATAACTTTATGCTTAAGTATCCTCCCTATCCCACAACCTCTGAAAGCTAAGAAAATAGCCATCAATCTGTGAATGTTCAGTGAAATAATTTTGCATTTGCTAACATCACTTATGCATATGATTGTTTATGGGTTTCTAGATTTTTTTTTGATACTATCAAGATCCTTGAGGATATTCCATCCAAAGAGTGAAGGCTTAGAGATAATACAGTCATCTTATATCATACACATGACTGACTTGCACAAATTGAAGTATATACACTCCCCACCCACTCCCCCAAAAAAGACAGAGAAAGACAACAGTTTAAATAGTGCTGGAAGTTCCACATACCATTATATTTACACTGTTTATGCCCCAGAGTGAGCCTGAAATGGGAGGATCAAGCAGGTGTTCCCTCACAGCCTGATCCTCACTAAATCCCCATGTGGCAATTCAGCAGCACCAGTGCAAGCTCCGCTGCATCCTATGGAGGGATTTAGCGACTGGAGGTCTTCTTACAGTAAGGGGATATTTGTCTCCTTGCTCCAGGGATAAGCTCCAGCAACCAAGTCAACTCAGACCTGCGCCAGCAATATCGCTGGCGCAAGTCCGAGTTGATCAGTGTCAATGGGTCAGACCTGGTAAAAGGAATAGGATATGGTGAGTGCCCTCCCCCTGCAGTGGATTTATGTGGTCCAGCAGGTGTCCCTGGGAGACACCTACTAGACCTACCAGCTTCAGCCTTCCCACCAGTATGCCAGCTAGAAGTACTGTTGCAAAGCACTTTCCAATGTTTTTGTGACAGGGTATGCCAGTGGAATGTATGTTTTGCCCACACAGGGATACCTTAGGATTGGCTGTCAGTCCTCTCAGTTGCTGCTTGCCTCTTGTACTGTGCTTTTAGTTCTTAAAAAGACAGAACGTATTTGTTGAGTTTCTGCACACGATTTTGGTTTTGCATGCTGACCTCGGAATATAGCCCTCGTGTAAAATCTGGGCCTACTATACTAGTATTTAGCTGTACATAGTGCTTTAGAGCAGTGGTTCCCAACTCCTACAGGGGAGTTGAGAACCTTGTAAGTCCTTGCAGGGGTGGTGATAGCAAAGCCCTTGTTTCCAGTTCCCCTCATGGGTTACGACCCACAGGTGGGACCCATTGCTTTAGAGCACTTCAAGAGTTCCACATACATTTTCTCAGCAGTCCATATTGAGTAAGTTGTAAGACCCTACTTTCAACTTTGTAAGTTAGGCAATATTAATATCCCCATACTGTAGAGCAGTGGTTCCCAACCTGGGGTACCTTCCAGGACCTTTAAGGGTACCTGAAAAAGAATTGAATAATGGTAGAAAAAGGAGGTCTGTATTATAATGCCTTGTGGGGCTAGCATTAGACTGTATTTCAGGACTAATATGATGGGTACAATTTATGGAAATGGGCTGCCAAATGGTGTGCAAGTGAAAAAATGTTGGGAACCACTGTTGTAGAAGATGGGCTAAGACTGAAAAATTAAACAAATCATAGTGGATTTATCAGAGGCTGTTAGTTTATAGCTAAAAAGGAACTAAGATGTTTACAGTCATTTTTTCTGAGATATAATCCCATTGTTGGTTCCAGCACTTCATAAACAGGGGGTGGCTCTTTCCATATTTCTTTCTAAGCTTCCCAAGGCCTGACTCCTGTTGGAAACAGAGAGCTGAACTATATAAGACATGGCCTAATCCTGCAAAATGGTTTTTATGCTGAAAAGACTTCTGTTTATTTTCATAATTCTCATTGCTAAAGTCCATCAACTTTACTTCAAATCGCATTCAGTCCCTTCCTCCATTCTGGGAGGTATTGCTGGAGGGTCTAACAACCCAATCCTAAACTTCTCGGTGCCTGCTGGAGCAACAGCACCAAAATGGCTACCGTTGCATCCAGCGGGTGCGAGGCAGCAGCTGGAGGTCTCGTCCCCTTCCCCCAGGGAAAGCCCCAAGCCCCACAATGGGATTTCTTAAGTGTATGACAGCTATTTTGCCAGAGCAGATTTGAGAGATGTCACGGGCATGCCTTACGGCACATTTGTGACACTCTGCACTGGCAATAAGCCAGCATGACGAGCTCAGGATTGGGCTCTAAATATTCAGCACAGAGTAAAGCACTCTGCAGAAGGTCTGTCTCACCTGAACCTGAACTCTTCTGTTAACATACCCTAGTTTACACTAAAATCCTATTTTTCTTTGTCTTCAGTAGATTGATTTCTGAAACTTCTAGAGCAACTTTCCACAATTCAGTCTACAAGACAGTGAACAAAATCATGTTGAGTACTGGAGTGTGTTGCTTTTTAGAGTCATAACTTCATTCTCTGAAGTTATATCAGAATGTCTTTGCAGTCAGCCATTCCAGTGAAATTTCTAGCTCATTATGTCTCATTATCAGACACGTAGCTATTGGATTTTACATATAAATTTAGCAAAAGAATATTTGAAGTTTATAAAACTAATCAGCAACTTGTTTCAGCAGGACATTGAGAATGAATGAGTCATTAAACCTGGGTGTATTAAATCCTAATCAGTGTTAGCATGGACAATATAATTAAAAGTTAAATTAGCCATAATGGCACAGAATAGTTATAGCTGTGACAAAAGGTTGATTAAAACCAAGTGCACTAGAGTCCAGGGTTGCCAACAATACATTACAATGCATAAAATAATAAGAACAGGAGCTATTCATCTTTAAACAAAATTAGCATTTTGGGACATTAAACATCAAGAACTTAACTGTGGTAGTCAGCTTGAACAAATATGAAGAATGTAGGGTGGGGGAAAAGAGAAAAGTTATAACAACAACAACAACAACAACAACAACAAGGTATTTATATACCACCTTTCTGGTCATCGGATTACTCCTTTGACTTTATTCAAGGCGGTTTGCGTAGGCAGGCGTTTCTAAATCCCTCAAGGGGATTTTTACAATCATAGAAGTTTTCTCTTTCAAGAACCAACAACATTTCAGAATGGATCTTCCTGGTTTGGTCTCACTTCTGGGCTCCAGTTCTCCCACGCAGGCTGACAAGCAGTTCCATCTCTCACATGGAGGGCAGCCAAGATGCTTCTTGCTCACATCAAGAGCAGGTGGAATCACTCAGCTGGGCTTGTCAGCTGCTTCAAGGTCTCGCCATTCTCAGCGGATCAGGGAGCTGCCGATGTCCTCGAACTGGCGACCTTCTGATGTTATCTTCGGGCTAACAGAGGCTCTACCCTCTAGACCAGACCTCTTGCCAGACTTTATGCCACAACATTCTTGCCATCAAACCTTTCCCTCAGTGTGGTATGTGGAACAGTCCAGCAAAACAGGTAGCGAGGAAGGGGTGTCTATGGGGAAGAGACTGCAAAATGGCACAGAAGCATGGACACCTTTATTTGCCAGAAAGATGCCAAAACATTCAACATGTACACCTTCACTGGAAAGAAGATAATATAGTTTTGCTTCCAGGGCAGGGGTAGTCATAGGACATCACCCAAAAGAAACAAATGCATTATTGGGTGGACAAAAAAGTTTTGAGCTTCTCTTTGGGGATGCTTGTTTCCTTGACTGAGTTTTAGGACACACTAAATCAAAAGCTTGATTGCAAACCAATCAGAGAAGTTCCTAAGAGACAAAAGTCATGACAGGTCATGTGCTACACCCATGCTCAGGTTCTTGATGGGCTTCTTGGCAAAGGAATCTGAAACTACTGTTCAGCTCATTGGGCAACCTGAAACAATTTATTATGCAGCAGGGCTTGTTCTTGCAGCAAAAATCTATCCAGATGGGGTACCCAAATTTGCAGGACCTTAGAGGAAAGGATACTTAGAGAACCTTAGAGGCCAGGAGAAGGTTGCCCGGCAGTGCTACATCCTTCCTTCCCCTTAAATGACCCTTAATTAGCATAACCTCCCCAAAGAGTTCAGAGTGACATCACCCTCTTCAGAGCAAAGTCCTGCCTAGCTCCCAAGATTGTCAACCAGAAAACAAGGTGGAGTTAAAGTAGACTGCACACGTATTGGGATAAAGAGGGCATTTTTAACAGACGGTAAACATTCTCTTACAGTCTGAGGCCAGGGCTGCTGGCTGAGCACCACTCTCCTTATGGAAGCATTAAACAGACAGGCGTACCCAGGCAGAGACTTAGGGCACAATCCTAACCCCTTATGTCAGTGCTTTCCAGCACTGGTGTAACTGTGCCAATGGGGCGTATACTGCATCCTGCAGTTGGGTGTCACTCACAACTCACAAGGCCTCCGCAAAGTAAGGGAATGTTTGTTCCCTGACCTCAGAGCAGCATTGCCCTTAAGTCAGTGCTGGAAAGCACTGACATAAGAGGTTAGGATTGCGCCCTTAAGTTAATACAAATAAAGCTTTGTCAGCTTTACTCTGAGGTTTTCATGTGGAGAAGACAATGCAAATATTTTCATGTTTCTGGAATGAGTGTTTCTCGTAGCTCTGAACAGTGGCGTCACTAAGCTTTGTGCTCCCCTTTGCTAGAAGCCAGGACATCACCCCAATGATGGCTCTCATCCCATGGGGCAACGCTCCGGGCAGTGGGCCTGGTGATGTACCATCACCCCACCTCCACTGGTTTTTTGGCTATACCTTTTGACAGAATAGAGATATTTCAAATTTTGGCGAGTAGTGGTCCAGCATGTCTAGCAGCCTACACCCCCTGCATCTCCCTAGCGACACCACTGGCTCTGAATGTATGAATCTGTTAAAATTAAAATTGCATTTTTTACTTGGAAAAAATCAGCTCAGAGAACAATGATTAGCAGTTACCCTTGACTGGACAGCATATGCTTGGTCAAGAACAGGACACATCTCTTGCTTTTTTAATTAAGCCACTGTTCAATACTTGAGGGAAACATCTTTCCAACACAGTCCTGCTTAATTCTACCAGTACAACTTCTTAGTTCAGTGGTTTTGCCGGGAAATGTCCCAGTTTCTAAACCAGTAGTTTCCTCGCCTCTAAATGATAGTACCCTTTTCAAGAATGACTAGAATTATCCCTATTTCAGCAGGCAGTAACATCTTGTCTATTTGAAGCAGCCCCCAACTTAAAATAAACTATTATTATAGCAGACAACAGACCTTGAGTGTTGAACAGAAACCTCCAGCATCTTGTAAGACTTTCAGCAAATAAAGCTTCTTTGTCAAGAAGTCACAGACCTTTATTACAAAAAATAATATGATTTATTTGCTACATTTTTATAAGGATGCTGTACTTAATTCCCGGGAGGCACGGTGGCTGAGTGGTTAAAAATGCTGGTCTGTCGGCTGGAAGGTCGGCAGCCCAGGAGTTCGAGACCCCGGTGCCGCGGAACAGGGTGAGCTGAGCTCCTGTTACTTGCCTCAGCTCCTGCCAACCTAGCAGTACGAAAGCCTGTAAATGCAAGTAGATAAATAGGTACCACTTTGGTGGAAGGTAACAGCATTCCATGCACTTCGGCGTTTAGTCATGCCAGCCACATGACCATGGAAGATGTCTCTCCAGAACACTGGGTCCCTCGGCTTAGAAACAGAGATGAGCACCGCCCCCTAGAGTCGTATACGGCCGTGCAGAGGAAATCTGTGCAGGGGAAACCTTTACCTTTACTTAATTCCCCCACAGTGCTGTACTTAATTCCCCCTCATTCCCCCGTGAGGTAAGCTAGGCAGAGGTACTGGCCCTAGGTCACCCATTTTGTTCATAGCAGAGTAGGGATTCAACCCTGGTCTCTCTGGTTCAAGTCCACCACTTTAGACCAGTGGTTCCCAAACTCCTACAGGGGAAATGAGAACCTTGTAAGCCTTTGCAGGGTTGGGGGTCAGCAATGGCACTGCAGCGATCACAGTGCCACAGTGACCAAGGTTTCTTTGCATACTTGGGGGAGGTAGTGCTGGCCTTTGGCAGGGTGCAGGAGGCTGGCATCCCCCTCTCCAGGCCTCCTCGCTGCTCCAAACAGCTTTTATCGCGAATTTAAACCCACTTCCGGGTTGCAATTGCAAACCCAGAAGTGGGTCGCAATCAGAGATAAGAACTGTTTGGAGCAACGGGGAGGCCAGCAGAGGAGGCTGTGAGTTCTCTGTACCCTGCCCAAGGCCAGCACTACTCCCCCAGGTATGTAATGAAGCCCCTTGGTTGCGATGAGGGCACAATCACTGCAGTGCTCTCACTGCCATTGCTGCAGGGCTGCTCTCCTTAAGGGGGAATGCCTGGCTTCTGGTTCCCCTGGTGACTTGTGACATACAGTTTGGGACCCATTGCTCTTCTAGACAACATGCTACATTGGCTATGATATGAATATGTGGCAGAGAAATATAAATTGTGATCAATTCCAAGCATTTCTACTAACTTATATAATTGGTCCAGCAGCTATATCCTGGCATTTAAAAATAAAATTTAGATTTTCTCCAGTTCATCATTTTTGGCAGACATTTTCACTAAATCAGTTACCATCTTGACCAGATTCTCTCATCTCTAAATCTATTTGTCATCATGTTTCCAATCTCCTATCTTGATTGGCTCTGCATGGGCCAGCTGAGGTTGCAGGACAATGAAAGAAACCATGAACTCCAAGCATTAATAAGGTTAAATAAAATTACAGACCTTAGAAACCAGGTCCATTTGGAGAGAAAATTCAAGATGCAATGGCATCTTCCATTTTCAGTACATTATTTAAAATTATGGCTAATTTGTAGAGAGATACTAAATTCTGAACAAAGTACAGCAAGATTTGTTTTGGGGTTGTTTTTTTTAAAAAGAAGTTTGGCTCCACCCACATGACTTCTACAGAATGTTTTAAGATGAAATTAAGTCACTCAATTTTTTTATACAAAGGCTTTGGATTAGTCGGCATTAAATCTGCTGAAGACTTTTCACTCTGCCTGTGCTGGCCTTTGTGTGCATGTGTTGGCTTTGCGATTGAATCTTTGAGTTCCAGCTCTTAGACTGAACTGTTCATGTGAAACATGCAGTTATAAGTGACATTGTGCCAGTTTAATCCATATGAGGATTTATTCTGACATCTTTTCTACTTTTCTTCCAATGGAGGACTGTGTAATTTTTCTTCTGAAGGAAAAAAAAAAACACATCCCTGCTTTATTATTATAAATGCCTCTGAAATTAAACTTGGATTTGTGATCCTTTGCATATTAAACAAATATATTAATGTTTGGGGTGGGGGAGGAGAAGGATGTTTTGAATTGTTATGGAGCTTCTTTATGAAATGTCTGCATAATCCTCAACTCATGTTGCATCTGCTGTTTTTCTAACATTTCTCTTGATAATTTGCTCTGCCACTTAGCTCTTGATCCTTCTTTGCAGCAGCTGTGCTGTACTAATGACTTCCCTTATTAGAAAGCTTCTGTATTAACATGTAAAGCCTGGAGTATCAAACAGTTTGGCATCTTTGTGACCCTGGGATGGAATGGGGATACTGGATAGAAGAGATGCAGAAGTTACCTTTGGAAAAAATTCAGATAAATATATTGAGAAGGTACTCAAGAAAGAGCGAATACTAAAACCTTCCATCTCAGTAGTGAAATTAGGACACTTTAAGTAAATGCCAGAATTATTAAAGGTTGTGATGGGGGGGGAAGAAATCACTTCTGTGTTTTCCCACTTAGGACTTCTTGATATTTGAATGTTATTTAAAGTTACCAAAAATCATAAAAGTCAGACAGTGCCATTGTCTGTAGCTGGATGGAATCACTGGCATCTTGGAGAAGAAGACAGCAAAATGTTTTTTTGGCAATCAGTCACACATTATTTGGCTTGATGGTGTTGATGTGCTGAATTGGATCATGTTGCAGACATCATTGTACTGTACATATTACACCTGAATAGATTTGACAAAGATGAATAATATATGATATTCGTTTACTCAATTTTCCTCCTATGGGGCATATTTTGGTTAATGACACATCTTTTATATGTGCTTTTGACTCTCATGCTACATTCTACCCCTTGTACACATTGGAACCCCACTATAAATGCAGTCAGTCATAAATTGAAAGATCCTGCCCTGTTTTTAAGGAAAGTACATGTGCTTTGGGCAGGCACTTGATCTTTTGTCAGGCCTATGAAATTATGGGAAAGCATTTTTTCCCAAAGGGCCTTGGTTTTTCTATGACACAACTGGCCCAGAGCATGCCCTTTTATTCAGCAGAGGAATATCTATTTTGGACAGTTTTTCTGCCTTCTAAAAGTTCCGATTGCTGTTAAGCCCTGGGCAAATGAGTAGCAAAATGTCTGTGACCACACTATATCTATGTCTTGCTGTTGTTGAGGGAGAGCCAGACAGACATAAATGCTTTGTGTGGGTTTTTGCACCGGAGTGAATTTTAATCACCATGGACATTATCGGATACTGGGAACCAGGCAATATCCTTTAATAGAACAGAAGATGTCTAAACAGTGTTATGTTGAAAGAATACTCTTGGGAGAAAAAAATCAATTACACCCCTGGCATTTCAATGTGTTCTGAATGAGCTATTTGTGAAATGAGACAAACAAAATGTTTTGTGCTCATCTGTGGTTTCCAATTTAATTGTTTTCTTAACAGGAAGTGCAGCGTTGTACAGCCGACATGAACATCACTGCTGAACATTCCAATCACCCTGACAACAAGCACAAAAACAGATACATCAACATTTTAGCATGTGAGTAATAAGGTCCTTAAGAGGAGAGAGAGAAAAGTGTGCATCTTGTACCGATACGAGAAAGCTGTGTGCTCAGCATGAGGCTGGTCACAACAACAACATGTAAGTTTCATCAAAGGGACAAAATGTCCCTCTTAGGCATACTTTCTGAGATAGATAAAGTGGACAGTTTGACATTAGATACTTGAAGATTTTGGTTAGCAAGTAATGATCCCGCCTAACAATTTTGCAACTGATTTTTATGGGCTAAATTACTGCCTGATCTCAGTATGCTAATCTCTGAAAAGTGACTTAAGGGCAGACTGTTAAGGACAATTGACAAACCTTGGCATTTCATCCTCTCCTAAATTTGCTAGGACTGCTGTCTCTCTCGAATTTTCAAGTACTCCAGAAGGGGGGGGGGGGAAAAGCCAGGAAGTCTTGATCACTTGCTGAGAGTTTCTGCAGCTCAAGTCTGTTTTCTGGCAGGCTGATTATTTCATTGGAGCAAAGGGAGCTGGAATGTGTTGCTGTGTAACCTACTCTGATATGCAACTAATAGAAGAGAAGGCTAAGCCAAAGCAAGTATTTTGATAGAACTAAAGACAAACAGCAACTTTCATACCTCTATGGAGACCATCTATTATCACACAATGATATCATTCCAATGTCAAGAGTAATTGATCTAAATGGTATGGTATGAAATAGATTCCATAGGCAGTAGACTTAACAGCCTGATTTTCTGCAGCAATGCTTTATGCATAGCATCCAGATGTTCACATCCTCCTGCCAACAGAAAGGGACAATTTGCTGCCTTCTGGCACCCCAGAGCAGCAATAAGGTATCCCACTAGTAAAGTCTCCCCCCATTGTTTGGTCTATTGTGTTCCATCAACGCAAGATCATTTACGGCAGTGCGAAAGCTTGGCTGCCATCCAACACTTCTGAGCTGCTGAATAGCCAGAAGTGCAGTATGTGCAAGCAGATCCTAGAGACCCCGCCAGTGTGGGTAAGTTGGTGGCAGGGAGAGGGAAGGATGAGTTTCAGAGCAGAGAGAGTCATGGGTGGCTTGGGGGTGGATCCCAACAGCACCAGTGTGCACCAAGGTTCTATCCCCTCTTCTCAAACCATCCGGCTCCTTTTCTCTTCCTTGGACTTATGCCAGCTATACAGCTGGCTTAGGTTCAAGGAGATCTGTAAGCCACCAGGAAGTTTACTCAAAGGTAAGTAGAAAATATTTTTACTTAACTCTGGCAGGCCTCCTGATTGCTGTCCCCCACCACCACTGAATGCAGCATGTGTTCTGTCAGTGTGATTGCATTGTTGTTAATGGTGGAGGATAGGATTGGTGGAGGATAGGATTAGATAGAAAGCATCTACTGTGCAAGTGAAATGTGTTTTAAGTTCAGAGTTGACCTGTGAAATCTAAGATTTTTTTAGAAAATTTTTTTTTTCTAAACTGACAGAGATATGAGAAAAATGAAAATGTCATCATTTTCCCAAGATTATGTTTATTTGAGAGCCGGAATAAAATGCAGTGTTGTTTCAGTGTCCAGGAGCAGCATTGCCCTCCCCTAGACTTGCACCTGTCAAGTCTCCCGGTTCCAGGCCACCCTCCATGCATAGCCGCCAGGCCCACTACTGGAGTCACCTGGTCAACCAAGGAAAACACTACCAACAAGCCATCCACCTGACTCCACAGCTAGCATTGTAGCCACTGATCTGATATAGTCAGATCCTGCAACTACTTACACCTCCCCCAAGGCTTCCAAAGCTGGCTCCTTAGTTGCCTGGACAACAAGACCACTGGAGAGTGGGCTCTGGACTAGAAAGGGCTACACATGCCCATAAGGCAGACTCCAGTACAAAAGGCTCAGCCAGTGCCATTGATGAGGCTGGAGGCCTCTACAGTCACAAAGAGACAGCAACCCTAGGAAGCAGTCCTGTGAGAGGAGGAGAAATTGGCTGCTGCTCAAAGCAGCACTGAGGCGGTAGGAGAAGATTGTCCAAGTGGGGTCTTCAAGGTTCCCCTAGACTGACAGAGAGAAACAACCCTGTGAGAGGAGGAGAAATTGGCTGCTTACATCTCAAAGCAGCACTGAGGCAATGAGGGAAGACTGTCCAAGTGAAGCCAGCAGGTTCTCCTAGATCGGCAAACAGAAACGATTGCAATACCCTGAAGGGTTCTTCCAGATAGCAGCTAGCAAAGTTGGCCTACCTTCCTTCATTGACTTTAGAGAGTGTCACTGGCTCATTTTTGTCTGTGGACAGAACTAAATATTATGTTAAATGTGTAGTTGCCACCAAAAGTGGTGATCGTGGGGTATCTCCCCTTCCAGCAATTCCTAGTAGAACTATGTGGAAGAAGTGAGAACGTCATATGGCTGCAATTTTTACAGGAGTTTGGCTGTCACTGAAGGAAGAGGTGGGGACTTCAGTTATGTTGGCATCTCTCACAATTAGGGATGACTGGGTTTGGATTTGCTTATTATCTTTCTTGTTAGATTCAGCAATCCAGAAATGGCATCAGAATTATTTTCTAATTTATTTTGTGTATTTTTTTCCCTGCAGATGATCACAGTCGAGTGAAGCTAAGACCTTTACCAGGAAAAGACTCTAAGCACAGCGACTACATTAATGCCAATTATGTTGATGTAAGTTTTTTGACATTCCTGTCTCTTTTGAGAAATATTGTCTAACAGAAAAAATAGAAGCCACTAGTGCTTGTAAAGGGTGTTTTTTGTTTTGTTTACTGACTTTATCTCTCAGCTGCTCAAACATTTATATTGGGAAAGATATCTGTTTCTGTGATATATGCATTATTAGTATGACTGCCATGCGGGTACTTTCATCTTGCTTTGCTCTGTGGTTTTCTTTGAAGGGTTACAACAAAGCAAAAGCCTACATTGCCACCCAGGGACCTTTAAAGTCAACATTTGAAGACTTCTGGAGAATGGTTTGGGAGCAAAATACCAGAATTATCGTCATGATTACAAACCTCGTGGAAAAAGGAAGAGTAAGGACAACACAGCCTTTCAGTAGCCACTTTTCTTACTTTTCACCATGTTTGTATAGTCTTCTCTTAGATTTGTTAAGTGGAAGAATTTCTTCCATTAACTATAATATAAATAGTAACACAATTTGGAATATAGAAGAGATTATGCTTTTGTTAACAGGGAGACCATTTGTTCCCACATCTGTGATAAGTGAAAAAAAAGTTCTATAAAGTTCCATATTATAATGCTATTTATTATTTGATTGCTGTTGAATTCAATTCCTATACTAATGGAATTTAAAAAAACAAAACAGGTCTTCTATTCTTGTCAGAGATTCTTTTCATTCTTGTAAGCTTTTTTGATACCCATCGCACCTCTGTCCAGGTGACAGTGCACTAAGGGATTTTATGGTGGTTTTGGTGACTAGAATCTTTGGCAGTGTCTTCCTCAGCTATCCTAAAGTCACAGAGAGCTGGACAAGAAGAGTCACTGAATTGTGTTAGCTGAGTTGATTTCGTTGTAGAGGATCTGTTATTAAAACAGGATCCTGAAAAGGCAGCAAGCCAAGAAGTTACAGGAGAGCCTAGAAGACTGAGGTTGAAAGAGGGAGTACTTCAGAAGAGGAGAAGAGGGCCAGAGCTATCTGAGGGGAAAGAAAAAATGAGAAAGAAATGGGACTGAAAGGAGCTCACCAGGATCAGGAGAAGCAAATGGTCTGAAGCGCATTTTTAGAATCTGAAAAACCTATTAAACAACTTTTGATTGAAGGTTCCTGGATGGTATTCTCAATATACTCTAAAAACAAATCTCAGCCTCTGCAACCCTTTCTCTCCTCAGAGAAAATGTGACCAGTATTGGCCAACAGAAAATAGTGAGGAATATGGCCATATTATAGTAACACTGAAGAGCACAAAAGTATATGCTTGCTACACAGTCCGCCGCTTCACAGTCAGGAATGCAAAAATGAAAAAGGTGAGGAAAATCATTGTAATATGGCTTTTTCAAACAATGTTGCTGTTATGATATACATTGCTATCAGTGGAATAATGGTAAATGTTAAGTCCTGGAGTTCGTCCTGACACCCAACTATAGCCGTGCCCCCTCGTCGACAACCCATAAAGACTGTAAAAAAAATCAACCTTAAATTGCATTCTTCTTTTACCATTTATTTTCTACATTGTAATTTATTATATTTCATTTACAGCCCAATCCTATGCTGGACTGTGCTGCCAGCCATAGTGCTTTGCAATAGCGAAACTCTGTTCCACTGTCACAAAATGGCTGCCGACAGCACAGATACCATAGGTGAAATAATGCCCAAATCAGCCTTATAGCCTTTTTCAGTTCATTGAAAAAATTATCTGAACAAGTGCTTGGATTGAGGTTCAGTTTAAATCCCTGCCTATCTCACCACCAAACACACTGCAGTCCAGTAGCCCAGATAGAGGATAGCATAAAGATGGGGTCCAGTCATAAACTAATGTGTTTTCTACCTGTATGTGTTTCGTGCATTCTGGATTAAAAGGGAAACCCCAAAGGACGCCAAAATGAAAGGACAGTCATTCAGTACCACTATACACAATGGCCTGACATGGGCGTGCCTGAATATGCTCTGCCAGTGCTGACTTTTGTGAGAAGATCCTCTGCCGCCAGGACCCCGGAAATGGGTCCAGTCATTGTACACTGCAGGTACTTCTTGACATGGTTAATTCAACTTACAGCCCAATCCTGGGCTGCCTAGTGGCTGTGCTCCAGCCTCACCACTGGTGCTGGGCATCATAAAAGTGCCGTAAGACACTCTGGCATCGGTGATGCCAGGACCTCAGCACCGGCGGACTTGTCACTGGAGTGCTGGGGAGTAAGTTTCCCTGCTTGGTGAGGAGACCTTTTGGAATGGGGGGGAGGGGCAGAACTGGACAGGGGAAGGGGCTGTTGGGCGGATCAGCCCAGGAGAGGGCAGGGACAGCGGCAGAGGGGAGGATCCTATCGCCCCCCCCCGAGCCGTGGAGCCCAACACAGGTCTCCTGTTCTGCACCAGCTCTAAGGCTGTGTCCTGTGTAGATCCATTGGGGCCAGCTGCGTTCAACATGGGGTAAGGGAACCCAGGTTTTCTTACCCCAAGGAGACCTGTGACACCTTCCCTGGACCCACAGGATTCAGTGGCAGCCATTTCGGTGCTGCTGTTTCTTGCAGCACCAGGGAGGGATGGGATTGGCCATAGTGGGTAACATGTTGAAGATTAATTTTCCTCTAAAGTTGGGTCTGCCCAAAAGGATGATTTAACTGGGGTCTCAGGAACTGGGAAATGAGGGTGTCATCATGCTAAGCATAATTCCTGTGTTTGTAGCTTTTTGTATTCGCACAGTCTTGTTCTTCACAAACCTGAAAAATATCATCAGCTGAGCCCATAATTTATATTGGTTAACCTTCTGCTTTGGATGGTTCCATAGGACAAAAAATGAAGCACAAAACATGTACAGTACAACATTTTATATTTTGAGTTGCACTGCATCCACCTTCAAAGCTTTGGTCCAACACCCTAGGTCCAACACAAACATGCCGTAAGGCCTCCTTGGGAGGAAGCCGGCTTCCTCAGCAAGGCTTGCGTCGGCCCAGCTGGGCTGACACAAGCCTCTGGGGTGGGCAGGGAGGAAGCGGGAGGGAGGTGTTCCTGGGTGGGGGGAGGGCAGACAGTGGCAGCCCCGGGGGCAGGCGGGCAGGGAGCGGGAGGCAGGGCTGGGATCCAGCACTTATGGGATCCAGCACTCCCAACCATCATTTCTGGGGAGTTCGGAGCAGCCTGAAGCCTCTCCACGCTTCTCGGACTTGTGCCACCTCAAGAGGTGGCGCAAGTTCAAGGAGACCCATAGAGGCAAGGGCACCTTACCCAGAAGGGGAAAAGTTTCCCTTGCCTCTGGCTGAGCTGCCTTGAGGCCTCTATCCTGTGCTGGATACTGTACAAGCCTCTTGGCTTGCCTGTTCCAGTGCAGGGTAGGATTGCTCCCTTAGTCAACGTGTAAAAGCTGACTGTTAACGTATTGTAGAAAACCTGAGAGCAGACATTATAAACTAAAGAATTTTGTTGTGACAGCATTAATATTTAAGCATGTTGCAGTAGTCTTCTTCAATATTTAACTAGGCTGTTTCCCTTTTTCTGTCAGTGCTGGTGTTGGCAGAACTGGTACCTACATTGTTATAGACAGTATGCTGCAACAGATAAAAGACAAAAGCACAGTTAATGTCCTGGGTTTCCTAAAACACATCAGGACACAGCGCAACTACCTCGTCCAGACAGAGGTTAGTATACAAAGAAATATTCATGTTTGTGACAGTAAACAATTGGCACCAATGAAACCTTACTAAATTTAGAATGTTTTGATGAGCATAATTTCCAGTGGAATCTCTCTGTTGGTGATGTACAGTACTACATGTCTTGTATTTTCTGTTTCATTCAACACCTGAAAGAGACTGTTCTTCAGGTTGAGTAATATGTCGCTGATGCTACATTGTAGTGGTTTTAACTGAGCTATAGATGAAAATAGTAATATTCTGTCATTTTCGTATAAGAATTCATCATATATTTAAATGATTTATATACCACCTTTCCCTCTGAATAATGGAGCACTCAGTATGGTGCGTCCTATGGTAGATTATTCCTGGGATAATGGTCAGTGATTGCACCTCTTTCATCCCCTAGTCCAGTGATTTTCAACTTTTTTCATCTCACATCACACTGACATGGCACTAAAATTTTCAGGACACTATCGGTTTTTTGACAATTGACAAGGCACATCATGCTGCTGGTGGGAGGTCACATCCCCCAATGGCCTACTAATAAATGACCCTCCTCCAAACTCCTCTGGCACACCTGCAGACTATTTGCAGTACACAAATGTGCTGCAGTACACTGGTTGAAAATAGCTGCCCAATCCTATCCAATTTTCCAGCACTGGTGCAGCTGCAGTGAAACCCCAAGGTAAGGAAACAAATGTTCCCTTACCTTGAGGAGGCCTCTGTGACTGCCTCCCCACCACAGGATGCAGCACGCACCCCATTGGCACAGCAGCACTGGCACTGGAAAATTGGATAGGATTGGGCCCCTAGCCTGCTGACTCCACAAGCACAACCTTTTTTCTGTTTCACTGTTCTGCGCTCATGTGTGTTTGTGTGTGTGCTCTGCTCACTGACATCTGATGAAGTAGACTGTAATCTATGAAAACCTATGCTGACATAAATTTGTTGGTTTTTAAGATGGTACAAGATTTGTTGTGGTTTTTCTGCTATGGTCTAACAGGGTCCCTCTTTGCAAAGTTATGCAAGGTAAAGTTATGCAACTTAATGCAAAGTTATGCAAAATTAAATGTATAATTAAATTTAAAAGTTTTAAATTTAAACGAATTAAAATTTAAAAGAATTAAAAAGTTCAGCACTTTCCTAAAGAGGAATTTTGATCAATGATAATTCATCTTTAGGAAAGTGCTGAACATTTTAATTATACATTTATTAAGATGAATTATCATTGATCAAAATTCCTCTTTCTCTTGTAAAAGTAGAGCAGAACAATATTAAGTCTTTAAAAAAGAGCCTAGAGAAGTCTTGGCGGTCAGTCAGTCAGAGGCGAAGGAGAATTCCAAGCATAAAAAGAAGTAACAGCAAGTAGAGAAAAAGCAGGCAGCAAAAGAAATAGGAAAAAAAAATCAGAAAAGTTGTCTAGGCAGCATTTTACTGTACATAGACCTTGTTCAAACATTTTGTTGAACCTATGGAATTCCCTCCTGCGTGAGGTATATTTTGGTCCTTCTCTGCCAATTTTTTGGAGGAGACTAAAGACTGTTTCTTGCTTTCTAATCATTTTCTTGTTTCACTTCTATTTTGCTTTTTAGTTCTTTAAAATTGCTGTATGTATTTAACTTTGTCGTACGCCACCTTGGTTCTGTCAGAAGTGTTAAAGTTCCTGCCTTTGCTAGTGAAAGGCAAGGTGGAGAACACATCATGCCTTGATGAAACGTGTGTTGTTTGCACTGAGCCAGTTGGGAAGTTGTTGCAATATATCACTTGTTTCAGAAGCATGTATATTCACAAGAAATTTATATCCTATTATTATTATTATTGTTATTATTATTATTTATTTTATTAATTTATATCCCGCCTTTTTGCCCCATGGGCACACAAGGCGGCTTACAACAATTAAAAATACAAAAATAGCAATTAAAAACAATAATTTAAAAAGGTGCACATAATTAAAAAATCTAAAACAAGCCCCATGGATTCTAATATAAAAGAGAAAAGAAGAAAGAAAGCCAGCCAGCCTATCAGCAATTAAAAGCTTTTTGAAATAAAAAGGTCTTCAGTCCACGGCGAAATATTAACAAAGAGGGAGCAGTTCTCAATTCTAAGGGAAGGGTATTCCAGAGTTCGGAATCTTACCTTCCATTATACGTAAAAGTTCACAAGGTGGTTTGCAGCAGGTTCATAAAAATAAACAATACTACAATAAAACATAATACACTTGAATAAAATGACAGTGCAGCCTATTTATCCACGGATTTTTTATCTGCAGATTTGTCTCTAAATGGGGTGGGGAAACCGAAAGTCACACACACCTTTGCCTCCTTTGCCCTGCGCTGGCGTCTCACTCCATTTCCAGGCAGCCCAAAACACTGCAAAAAGGCTCTGCCTCACCCTGGAAATAGCCCTGGAGCCCTGGAAGAGGTTCCTGTTGCAAAGGAACAGTAACACTCCTGGAGCCCCTGAGCCAGCAAAGAGGCTGAAGAGAGGAAGGGGGGGCGAAAATCTCTGTAGCCAGAACATGTGCAGCAAGGTGGAGCTCTCTCTCTTTCTCTCACTCTCACTCACACAGGGGCAGGTATGGTAGCAACAGAGGGGATTGCTTTAAAAAAACCCAGGGAGTGTTTGCCAAATCCCGCCCCCCATTGAGATGGTGCAGGCAATCACTGACACAAGCAACCCCCCCATTGTGCAGGCTATCACCGACACAAGCAAGCCTTCCCACCAAGCAAAGCATGAGATATAGCCTACAATCCTCCACACTTTCCTGGGAGTAAGCCCCATTGACTAGAATGGGGCTTACTTCTGAGTAGAAACACATAAGGCTGGGCTCTTAAAGATCAGCATCCCATGTGAAAGAAGCAGGGCAGCTGGCAACGGGAAGGGCTGAGTACGGAGCGGAGGGGATTGATAACAGCTGCCTTAGTTTCCTTCCAGCCCCAAGTGTCAGGCTGCAGTGTATTTGCATAACTCTATGGAATTTAGCACAACATGTTTTTTGTTAATCGCGCCGAGTCACGGAACGGAACTAACGCGGATAAATCGGCTCCACCTGTACAGAATAAAATCAGCAAAGCATAAAAAGACATAGAAGCCATTATTATTAACTTAAAGCTTGGGAAAATAGCAAGCTAAGATGCTCCTTAATCAGTCCAAGTAAATGAGAGGGAAAATGGTGCCAGGCAAACTTCCCTAGGGAGAGAGTTCCATACGTGCAGTGGATTTGCTTATTGCTCATGATTTGTTTACTCCTGCCTTTCTAGGAGCAGTATGTTTTTATTCATGATGCCTTGTTGGAAGCCATTCTTGGGAAAGAGACTGAAGTTTCTGCCAGTCAGCTACATAGCTATGTTAATAGCATTCTCATACCTGGAGTTGGAGGCAAGACTCGGCTAGAGAAACAGTTCAAGGTAAGCTTCTATTCTAGGTCATCTGAGTTTTGTAAGAGGGCAAAGTGATCTGGATGAAAACATTAGATCTGAGTTGGTACCTATCATTCTGTGAATGTTCAGATGAAAGACTCTTAGGTTACATCTATATGATAAGCCTAGATATTATTTAGTACTAGTACTTTATCTAGAACCTCGTAGTAATATATTTCCAAGAAGCATCATCTCAGTATATACTATGGGTTGAAGTTGCCCTTGTGCATATAGAAAAACACAGCTGTAGTCTTAGCAAGTACTTTTTTACATTAAAATAAACCCTTAAACCAACTCTGGTCAAAATAAATGAAAAACTGAATATTCATAAGATGCATACATCAATCCTACATGATTAGATTCAGAAATCAAAAGGGGCCGAACCATTCATGTTGCATTTAAGTGCTTCTCAACCTGTCTTCTCAACCTGGATAAGAGGCACTTTTTCAAGTGGCTGCTCCTCTTTGATTTAGCAGAGGGAGAGTAACTGGCCCTCTTCACCCCAGCGGTGTCTTTTCTAGTGGCCATCTGCTGGTATTCTTTTACATCTTTTTAGAGTGTGAGCCCTTTTGGGACAGGGAGCCATTAGTTATTTGATTTTTCTCTGTAAACCGCTTTGGGAACTTTTTGTTGAAAAGCTGTATATAAATACTGTTAATGTTAATGTTAATAATCTTTCACATACAAAAGTGAAAAGGTGATTGAAGCCTTGGTCTGAAGGGGGACAGGTGTAGTATGAATAGCCTGATGTATAAGAACACAAGCATACTGTCTTCAGTACTGGCCAGCCATATAGAAGCTTTGGACAAGCTTGGAACATCAACCCAGCTCTTGATATAGGAATGTTGTATGACATCTGTACACCACTGGTATATCTTCACAGATGTGGCAAACTTACCTATTTGGCTTCTAAGGGTAGTTCAGCCTCCTTAGCCTGCAGTGCATATAATATTTGGTAGCGCCTGTGGTAATGGAATTGGAGCAGACAGGCTTTCAGTAGAACAAACTTGAAAGAAACATTGATGGCCTTAAACTGTGTGCATCATTGAAACTTCATATATCAGTAGATAAGTAGTATTTAACTTGCTGGAAAATGGAGCATAACAGACTCTATATCAGTGGTTCTTAAGCTTGTTGAGTGACATACCCCTCTGAGAATCTGATGAAATCTATGGATCATCTCCCCAGAAAAATGCACGTAAATACATATACAGGTGGTCCCCCATATTCACAGATCTGGTCTCTGCAGATTCAGTTATCCACAGATCCAGCCCCCCCATGACACTTGTCCCCTTGCCCCAGGGTAAGCTCCAGAAGTTGCTATGGGATAACTTGAACCTGCATCAGCTCAGTTGCTGGCGCAGGTCCACATTGCCCCAGGAAGGTAGATCAGGCCCAGGAAGGGGGTTGAGATTCAACATGCACTGCAGCCACCGATCCTGTCCCCTTTGAAGCCCAATCCACCCTCCTTCACGCCCCATTCACCCACTCCTCCCCTTTCCACCCCCTTTCACCCTCTTCAACCAACTCTCTCCATCTCTCCAACCCCCTGCACCAGCTTACTTCTCCGGTGGGTATTCATAGATCTACCAGCACGCACAGGAGGCTCCAGTCTTCCTGCTGGCACTTGAGCAGCATTTGCTCCTGGAGTGTGCTTTACGGCTGCTTTACAGCAGCTGGTGTCAGCAGAACACACATTCTGCCATTGCTGAAGCCTGTTTGTCTTACTTAACATGATTTTGTTGCATTAATAGTAATTATTTTTATTTCAAGTTATGTTTGATTAGTGTAAGCTGTCTCTGAGGGCTGATTTTTTTGTCCAGGAAGCAGAAAATAAAGGTAGATCATAAATTAATAAATAAACCTTGATTTCAGTTTCAGCAGACATTGGCTCAGCAGCCTGTTTCAGTAGTGAATTCTTGCATACACACTTCTGGCTGCTATGTGCCCAGTTTGCACCATGCAATTTTCACAAAGGGAGAGTGGCAGACAAAACAGACTAACTTAGAAATAATGGGTCTCAGCAGCAGTGCTCAGGTTAGGAGGGAGAAAGAAAAAAATTCCTTGTTTTGATGTTTTTTAAATGAAGAGAATTTTTTTTTTAAGAGCTCCAGACTAACATAAACCTTTAGGGTTTTGGAATAGATCTTCAGAGGTAATTAAACTGACATTGTCAAAACAGGTTGGAATGGAATTTCATGTACTCTGCTTGCTATAAATGAGACCTATATAGACTTGAGGGCCCAACAAGCTTTTGTATAAATACTTGATGCAGAAAGTTCCGTTCTTCTTGGCATTTTCAATGTTTTTAGCAAATTGAACAATACAGTTTGATCTTTCAGGGATAACAGTATTTTTTGAGAAGGAAAACATCTCTGTGTGTTTTTAAAGAACCGCAAAAATGTAATCAATCTTGCTTCTGCTTTATTTCAATATCTTAGCTGGTCATGCAATGCAATGCAAAATACGTGGAGTGCTTCAGTGCTCAGAAGGACTGCAACAAAGAAAAGAACAGGAACTCATCAGTAGTACCATGTAAGATTACATCTTCTGCTGCGATTGCTGCTCTGCATAAATTCCTTGTACTAAATTCTGAATTGTGTTTGTGCGAAGAGCATCAGGTCCTACTTTGGATTGTTATGTGTTTCCGGGTCACATAAATCTGGGCTGTAAGTCCTGATACAAGTGATGCGTACAGGCACAAATCAGAAGTTTCCGTTTGCTGAATAGTAATATGGAAGTTCTGTATATTGATGAAGTAATTTATAAGTAATGTATCAAATATCTTCAACAAACTTAACATAGCTGTATTTTCCAAAGCCATATTTTCCAGTTATTTTCTTTTCTTAGGCCAGAACTACGTTGCATGCACCCAATAATACTCCAATGGCTTCTTGTAGACAAAGAAGCTTATTAAGGTCCTGTCCCCACCTCATATTTTCTAAGTCCATTTCTCCACCTGCTTTTGTCCTTATTTAGCATGCACCATTAGAACTGAGACCTCATTCAGCACATAGCTGTCCCTGGAGTAGTCATAAGCCATCCCAGCAGTAGTTCTGATATATTAATGAATTGCTAACATTGTTAAATGTCTTCTACTGCAAATAGATGTACAGGTGAGTCTCTTTATCGGTGGATTTGGCATCCGCAGATTCCGAACCCTCAGATCACCCCCCTGCAGACCTCCCAGATGCGACCAGAACCTTGTTCCAGTTGTATCTGAGAGGTTTTCTGAGCCTCCGAGAGGCCATGCATGATGGCATGCGGCCTCTCCAAGGCTCAGAAACCCACCGGGAGCATTTTTTGGATGAAAAACGTAAAAACGCTCTGGGTGGCATTCTGAGCCTCAGAGAGGCTTTGCATGGCCTCTCCAAGGGTCAGAATGGCTTTGGTCGCATTCAGAGCAATGGTGTGCTCTAAAGATCACAGATTTTTTTATCTGCCGTTTTTGGTATCTATGGGGGTGGGGGAGTGGGTGAAGGAACAGATCCTTTATAGATATAGAGCAACCACCTGTAGTGTCCTTTCAATTAAAGTTAACTTGCTCACCCACCAAAGATCTCCCTTGCCTATTTCATGGAACTTACCAGTGGTGACAGTAGGGACATCTTTTAAAACGCATTTTTTCATGGCACCTCTGCAGGCAGCAGCTTGCTATTAGCCCTTCAAGTGGTAATAGCACTCTCAGTGGCCTGCTGCTGCTGGCCACAATATATTTTTTTTCTCTAGAATGTGTTACATCATTCGAAAAAGCCACATATTCAAGAGGAGGGAAAAGGTGGGAACTGGCAAGAGCAAACTGTTCAGAATGCTGTTAAGTGCTTGAAGTCCTGCTGAATACAGGTACTGGCTGCAGAGGTACAGCAAAGAAAGTTTGTTTAAGAAAACCTTTCTCAACACCACTCACCCATCAAAAATTCTACACTGCCAGTGGCTACCATGCGAGTGGTTAAAGTCAAGGCTGAGGTATATAGCTGATCTGTGCATACCACTTCCATCAGAGCGCAAACTGCTTCCATTTCTCTCTGGAACTGGTCTCATTAGGACCATACCTACTGCTTTCTGTTCATTTAGCAACAAAAACTATGCTGAGATATGACCCTTCTGCCCACTGGACAGGTCATGCCTTTATAGCTTAGGAGAATTTGGGGTATTTTCTTTAGCACAATACTATGCATGTGACTCTGAAGTCCCATTGCGTTCAACGGAGCTTACTCCCAGGAAAGTGCAATATAGGATTGCAATATAAAGTCTTTTATATATCTTTTATATAGAGAGATTATTTTTAGTGCTGATTGTCAAGGAAATGCAGCAACTGTTACCCTGCACATGCCTGATCTTGGAAGCTAAGCAGGGTCAGGCCTGGTTAGTACTTGGATGGGAGACCGCTTGGGGATACCAGGTGCTGTAGGCTTATACCATAATCTTTCGAGACTGAAGGTTGCCAACCATTTTTTTTTTTTGTCAAGTGTTGGACTCACTCTGATCCTTCAGGATGGTTAACAAATCAAAGTATATAAATGACCCCAAAGTATATAAATTAATTAATTAATGACCCCTGGACATGACTTCATAGTGGCTGTGATCCACAATCTATTCAAGTACATATAATAAAGCTAAGGGCGCAATGGTGACCCACTGTCAAGCACCGACATAAGGGCAATGCAGTTCTGAGGTAAGGGAACAAACATTCTCTTACTTTGAGGAGGCCTCCATGAGTGCCACCCAACTGCAGGATGCAGCACACATCCCATTGGCACAGCTATGCCAGTGCTGGAAAGTGGGTTAGGATTTGGACCTAAATTGATTTAGGATAATTGACACCATTGGCCCAAATCAGCATATATGCAAGCATTTGTCTGGTTTAACAGCTTCACTGATCTCCACAAAAGAACTGGAAAAGATGGCAAGCTCTGCAGTTACAAGAGATCAGATACATTGAATATCAGCCCAATTCTAACCAACTTTCCAGCACCAATGCAGCAGTGACAGTGGGGTATGAGCTGCATTCTGCAGTGCCACAGCAATAACAGAGACTTCCTTGACCTTAGGGCTTTGTTCCCTTACTTCAGGGCTGCATTGGCACTGGAACGTTGGTTAGAATTGGACTGCTTGTCATGTACATTTATGTAAATAATAATTGCAGTTAATGCAATAGTCAGATAGCTTCTTATCCCAAAGTTAGGGAAATGGTTGCTTGGGCTACTACTTTTGGGCAAGGATGTGAAAAGCAAAAATCAATCAAACATTGTGTGCAATTCTGGGTAGACAGAATGTTGTGCCAAGAATGAAATGTTCACATGGGGACATAATTTCAAGAAACAAATTTTACTACTTGGGAAGCCCAATCCTATGGCTCTCGGCATCCACAGGAACAGCAGCACTGAAATAGCAGCCACCTAAGTCTCCTTGGGGTAAGGGAACATTTGCTCCCTTATCCTGGATAATGGCACCACAGCCTCAGTGGGTCTCCTGCACTCATTGAGAGTTATGTTGCAATATCTGTGCTTTGATTGTGAATTCTGATTGATATGGGGTTTTCCATTTGATATTTCAGCGGAACGAGCAAGGGTGGGATTGGCACCGTTGCCTGGAACAAAGGGAACTGATTACATTAATGCTTCTTACATAATGGTAAGAAAATCCACATTTCATTTATAAGCAAGTCAATGGAGAAGACTGAATATAAAGTTGATATGTCCCTTAGATTTACAGATGATTACAGATAGTACTGTATTATGTTCCAGTGAAGTAATGATGTTACTATAATTTCAATGAACATGATATCAAGTAATCTTGCTCATCCTGAAGTGTGGTTTCAATTATGCCAGTTTCAGTTTTCATAACTTAAAGGGCATTATTCACTCACTCTTCCCTGCCTGATTCCAGAATAAGAGCAACATAGAGCTAACTGGAGTTCTCTGATTCTCACTCCCTACTATCAGGCAGATATATACCAGTAACAACTGTTAAAGAAGAGAGGGCCTAAACATATCTCCCATTCAAAGGCTAGCCAGTTTGATGAAGTTCATGTGCCTCTGGCTGAGGGCAGACAGCGGAGTTAAGGGGCTCAAGGCCGATGGGAATCCTGTCCTGGGTGTACTGCTATGACCTGCATGTACCTTGTATTTCTGTCCTTCTTGGTAATCTTGTTTACTGGTAACATATTTTCCATAGCTATATATTGTGTGACATTTGCAATTTCATCTTACTAGATGAATCTTTACTAAACATCCTGAGTGACACTTGATGCATCAAAACCCAACGAGTGACATCGTAGAATGAATGCAGCCATTTCAAAAGCTATGCTCTGATGCATACTTAAGTTTTTTCTAAGTACTGTAAAAACAAAATAAACTGCAGCTCATCCTCCTATGATTTCATTAAGTCCCTTGGCACTCAGCAAGTTGCTGTTCCTGGTGCAAAATATTAGATTAGGTGCAACACATTTACAGAGTTTATTCTTTTTTATCATGTTCTCCAATATTGCTGTTAGGATAAATTAGCACAGCAGGGAACTTTGAAAATCTTGCTGTCTTAATAGTTTTGTCTGATCTCATCCATGAAGTTCAATGTTCCCTAAGTATTTCCCACACTGAATGACTGCTAAGTTTGGGTTTTGCATTAAAAGGGTTACTACCGGAGCAATGAGTTCATCATAACGCAGCATCCCCTGCCACACACAACTAAAGATTTCTGGCGAATGATCTGGGATCACAATGCACAGATCATTGTCATGCTTCCAGACAACCAGAGCTTGGTAAGTAAGTTGACTCCACACACTGTATGATAATTATTAGCACAGCGGGAAACCAAAGCTGGGTCACTTAACTATATACCGTATTTTTCGCTCCATAAGACGCACCTGACCATAAGACGCACCTAGTTTTTAGAGGAGGAAAACAAGGAAAAAAATATTCTGAACCAAATAGTGTAATAAAATATTTAATAAACTATAACAGAATAACATTTGAACCATGTAAAGTGAACAGCAGTCAACAGTGGCATTAAGAACCATTATCACTGTCATTAACAAATGGAGAGACTTAAAGGTTTGAGTACTCTAGTTTTCTGGAAACCCCAAGAACTCATCATCGCTAGAGTCAGAATTTATGAAGCTCACAAAAGCAGGTGCACACAAATAGGGGATCACATTATCTTTCTGCTACAATGATGTTCTGCCAAATTCCAATCCACTGGGCCTCGTGCCCGCTTAAGGCTGATCAGTCCCCCTTGTGCAACTCACCAGTGCAGCAAGCAAAAGTGAGTCCAGTTCCAGTCCACAGATGCCAAGTAAATCAGTCCCATCAATCAGAGTTACCAAATCAGAGTCCAGAGCCAATAAGCCAAATTACAGTCCAAGGTCAGGTTCCAGGTAGGTCAGTCAAATCCATCAGGGTATCCAAGTCCAGTCACAATCCACAGTCAGATTCCAAATTCAATAAACCCAGTCAGTCTCCTCTCCTACCTCCAACCTGCACTCCTTCAAAACCCACAAACCCTTTCTGCCTCTGGTACTCCTTATATCCCTGAGGGCCCTATTGCCTTCCAGTGGCTGCAGCTGTGCAGCACACTCTGCTGGATGCCCAGGCCTTACCCTTAAAGGGGCCACTGCTGACACCACATCTACTTCCTCACCAGATCTTCCTGGATTCCAATACAAAGGGGGGGGGAAGCAGATCTCTATACATAGCAGTGCAAAAACAGGGAAAAGGTGTGGGGAAGGGAAGATCTCTGTACAGACATCACAGCAAGACCAGTGCAAAACCCCTTGCACACAGAACCAACAGATGGAAGTGGGGGGGGGGGCGCAGATCTCCATACATACCAGTGCAAAAGCAGGGGAAAGGTGTGGGGGAGGGAAGATCTCTGTATAGACATCACAGCAAGACCAGTCCAAAACCCCTTGCGCACAGAACCACACAGAACCGTCAGGTGCTCACTCCCTGGGCTCCCTGGACTCACTCCCTAGGCTCGCTCCCTGGGCTCACAAGCCTGCCAGGGGCTCACTTCTAGGGATGCTTGGACTGGATAGAAGCCTGCGATTGACTCATTTCGCCTGGAGATCGACTGGTAGCTCTCAATCAACATAATGAGCATGCTCAGCAAGACTGCCACCCCACCCACGCTTTCCTGGGAGTGAGCCCCAGTGACTCTGAGACTTACTTCTGAGTAGACAGAAGGTCTTGCTCAGCAAGACTGCCATCCCACCCACACTTTCCTGGGAAGGCGGGCAGGGGGCGGGGCAGGGGCGGAGTTTTTTTTCTTTTTTTTGCAGTATTCGCTCCATAAGACGTACACACTTTTCCCCCCACTTTTTGGAGGGGAAAAAGTGCGTCTTATGGAGTGAAAAATACGGTACTCTGGCTGTCTTTCAGTGAAAAATATAGTTGATGTCTCCATAATCCAGAGCATTCAAAGAAGCATGAGAGATGACTGGGGGCAGATAGGTGAAGAGAGGACTTACCTGCTCAATATTTCTCCACCACATTCTAAAAATGTGCACATTCCCCACACCTTGACTCTGAAAATTTTTTCTCTAATACATGGACCAGAGATACCCAGGTTCAAATCCCCTCTAAGCCAGGAAGCACACTGAGTTTTACCCAGTCACTATCTTCCAGTCTAACCTGCCACACTGGGTTGTTGAGAGGATAAAAGGGAGAGTGAGAACTATATACACTATCCTGAGCAACTTGGAAGAAGGGTGAGATAAAAATAAGAAATCAGACCAGTATACATGGTGTGCAATTTGGCTCTTACCACAGTGAAATGCAGTTTCTACCCTCTTGCCCATACTCGCATCTGCTGGCCAGCTCAGTGTATAATGGAGTGACAAACAATGTCTTTACCATCCCATACTATCCAAGTTTCATTGAGTTATAGCCCAACTGTACATAAATTCCTCCATGCCGATGCAGTGGTGCCAGTGTGGCTTCTGCTGCATCCTGCAGGGGAACTGCAGCTGCTGGAGGTCTCCTCGAAGTAACATTCATCCCCTTGCTCTGGAGTAAGGCTCGGCAGTCACAATGGGGCAACTTAGGCCTGTGGCAGCAAGTAATTGGCACAAGTCCACACTGCCCTATTTTGGTGGATCAGACCCTGGAAGGGGGTTAGGATATGGCAAGTGCCTCTGCTGTTGAGCCTGTCCCCCCCCCCCCCTTGGGCCTGACAGCCATGCCTACTAATCCACTGTAGGGCTCTGCGCAGTACAGAAAAAATTTAGCGGGAACATTGATTTGGACTGTTGTGTACTGGAAGCATGTTTTGTGCTGCCTTTGGCAAGTTGGTGCATTAGTCTAATGTCCAAATCACAATTAGGTATTAGGATCACAGCAAAAAAGATGCACTTTTAAAAGATTGATTTTGATTTTAAAATTAAATATAAAGTAATGTACTCAAGGAAAATTAATTTTTTTTTTCAACATTTATTGGGATATTTCAATACCTTTAAAATATGTTTGTTTACTATAACTTTACTGTAGGAACAAACAATGATAGCTCTCTTTCTGTATCTGAAACTTGTTATTACAATGCAAAGTCTTTCCATTTCTTTGAATCAAGGCCTAAAGGGATATATAAATAGAAAACAAAAATTTAATATCTAATTATCATTGCAGTTTTAGGTACATGTCTGCCTTGAGGCATAATAAACAATACATTATAATACAATTGTATTTCTGTGAAATTTGTAGGCGTGTAAAGTTTCAATCATATAAATAATCTAAAATAAGCATTTCCCTTTGAAACCAATTAGACTTGACCTGTTTGGGAAGCTGAGACTATTTCTACAGTAGCAGCGTTATTTTAGGTTGAAAAACTTTGGATCGATCGGTTTGCGATACTGCCTATTAAACCAAGTTTTGATCCTCTGAATGTTACCCTTACAAAAAGACAAAGGGTGCAATCCTTTCCTGCGCTGGAAGAGGCAAGCCAGGAAGCTTGGCTGTAACCAGTGCAGGATAGTGGCCATAAGCAGCTCAGCCAGAGGCAAGGGCTGCTGGCTCCTATGGACTTGCGCCACCTCTTGAGGTGGCGCCAGTCTGAGAAAAGCGGAGCGGAGCGGCTTGAAGCTGCTCTGTTCTCCCAGGAAACGGGTTGGGATCCCAGCCCTGCCTCCTGCTCCCCGTCCGCCCTCCTCCCACCCAGGAACGCCTCCCTCACCTATCTTTGCTGCTTGGGTCAGTCCAGGTGGGCTGATGTAAGCCTCAGAAAGGAAACTAGCGTGGAGGCTTATGTCAGCTCCTCCTTATGTCCACTCTCTCAAGGATGCGCAAACGTGCCTAACAGCATGTTTTTGACCCTCCTGGGCGAGCCCAAGTCATTTCTAGGATTGCGCCCAAAGAAATACATTGTCTTCTGTTTATTTTCAGGCAGAGGATGAGTTTGTATACTGGCCGAGTCGAGAAGAATCCATGAACTGTGAGGCCTTTACTGTGACCCTTATCAGCAAAGACAGGCTGTGTCTCTCTAATGAAGAGCAGATCATCATCCATGATTTTATCCTTGAGGCGACCCAGGTATATAAAACATGCATCAGAGGTGAATCTGGAATCTGCTTGCAATTCAAAATGCTGCCAATATCAGTTAACACTTGAATTGATTTTCAATGGGATTGTCTTAATGTCTCTGGTCACAGTGGACAGAGGGAATTGTGGACAGAGGGAAGAAATTCTGTTGCATCTCAGTTTTGTTTTCAGCGTACCATAGAAGGTTATAACATTTCATTTCTTATTGCCTACAAAAGTGAAACTGCTTTTCATACCTGGGTTGGGCCTGTAGTTCTTCAGACATCATCAGGAGGTGCAGGCTATACTTGCGTACTGATCCTTTGTTGAGTGTCCCTCCTCCCACTTCTTGATCACATTCTTCTCAGCTTTTCAGAAAGCTATTCGTGCAGCCACACTGGTTTCTTTAAATGTTCCCCAACTGTTTTTCCTATGGGGTCTGTCCCTTTTGAACAAGTTATATTCTTCAACTACTATATTCTACCCTGAGTCTCATCTTACCAAATTTCTGTGATGCCTGTTAGATAAGGTTTGATGTCCCACATAAGAATTGCAAGTTCATCTTGTTTATCAATCTTTAAGGATGGATTTTTGGAGAAATTATTCCAATTTTTGGAAAAAAAATTTCAATCGAAGCTCCAATGGAAAACCTGGTCTCCGATCAGAGCTCACTACTGCAGTATGGAGGCTTGCAGAGGGGCCTGTGAGCCCTCTGGGAGGCCTCACAACCCTCCCAGGTATGTTTAAATGCCCCCGGTGTCTCCACAGCACCTGACTGTTGTAGTACCATTGGGGCACACACATACCCACTCCTGCCCCACCCCCACAACCACTTACAGGGTTCCCAACTCAGGGTTTGGGAACCACTGATGTAGACCAGGGGTGTCCAAAGTTTTTGGCAGGAGGACCACATCATCTGTCTGACACTGTGTCAGACGCCAGGGGAAAAAATAATTGATTTACATTTAAAATTTGAATAAATTTGCATAAGTTTACATAAATGAATACATTAAAGATGAACTTGTATGAATGAATGACGGTCTTGCAATAGCTTAAGGCCTATAAAAGGCCTTTCGAAAAGCAAGGCTGGCCTTTCCTTTGCTGCCGCTGCTGCATCACAGACGTGAAACAACAAGCTGTGGAGGGAGGGAGCCCTCATCCCACAGCTCACTTGAGAGGTCAAACAGTCGTCCTCACACTGAGAGCAGTTGCTTTGGGCCAGTGTGGGCTCCAGCAAATCTCTGGAGGGCCAGAGGCCCATTGGAGACTGGGGGCTTCCTGAGGGCCGCATTGAGAAGCCTCGAAGGCCGCAAGTGGCCCCAGGGCCGGGGTTTGGGCACCCCTGATGGAGACTATCATTCACATTTGAATGTCAGGCCTGAGTTTTTAAATATAAATGTTGAATTGGTTTTCGTTTTAGGATGACTACGTTTTAGAAGTACGCCATTTTCAGTGTCCCAAATGGCCAAACCCAGATGCCCCAATCAGCAGTACCTTCGAACTTATCAATGTGATCAAGGAAGAGGCCTTAACAAGAGATGGCCCCACCATTGTTCATGATGAGTATGTATGCCTACCAGATCACATTTATTCATGAATGGGACAAGAATAATTGCAGTCGATGGGGTACTTATTTGGACTTTCAACTGGGATGAAGAAGAGCTATCCAGCTCTGAGGGTTCACAAGCCTACAGCATTACCAGCTTCCATAATAATACTTCTTTTCCTTCCACAATCATTTACTTTCAGTGACATGTAAAATACAATGCTCAGTATGCCGTAACTGACACATTTATAAATGAAAGAGAAGGACTAGAGATTATTAGAGGTCTCTTTCATACATGAAATATGGTATTGGCTGCTGACACAACTGCTCCTAAATGCCTTCTCCCTTCAGGTGGAGGTTGGGTGCCTTGGTGTTCTGAGGGTGGTGAAATTGTTCCAACTTGCAGCCCAATCCTATCCTGGGCCAACCCAGAGTGTGCAGTGGTGCTCACATCACTTCTGCTGCATGTTATGAGCCGGCTGGGGGCCAGGCAGGTACGGAGAAGTAAGTACTGTTTTACTTACTTACTCCACCACTGCCTGGTTTGCCCAGTGGGCCTACTTAGATCTGCGCCAGATCTGTTCGGCTGCTGTAAATCTGAGTGAGTCCAAGAGCCCAGGATCTGGCCAGCCACTTACTCAGTGCTAGTCAAAGCCATCTGAGGCAGTGTGTCACCTTGCTACCCAGGTTTTTGTGCACACTAGCATGTGTGTACACTTTGGTGATGCAGTGAGACAGCGAAGGAAGCAAGTTATAGATACCATATGCCTTGCTTTCCATACACTTTCCGATACCTTATGGGTAGCGGTGAGCTATCTCCAAAAAGTTTCTGCCACTTGGAAGGGAAAAGACAAAAGGGACACCCTTCCCTGCCATCTTCACATAAAAGGGTAGGTCCAGTTACCAGGTTCCTTTCATCACAGTCAGTTACTGCAGGAGCAACTTGGGAAGCAATCTCACCTGGCCAGACCCTTGTATCATTACCTATAGGGAATGAGAAGCAATCAGTCTTCTAGACAGAAAAGAATTGTCAATCTGGTCAGAGAAAAACTTGCAAGTATATGTAAAACTAACAAGAGTTTATGACCAAAGACAAAAACACAAAGGGAAATGGAAAAAGTAAAAAACAGGCACTTGAATTTAGAAGCAAAATTAAAACAATAAAACCTAATAAACTACTTAGACATAAGCCCTGTCTAGAAAGCAATTGCCTTGTTGCAGTTCCTCTGTTCACCTACATGGGGCTAGAGGGCAGTTTGCAATGTGCAGGTAGCACCTGCAGGTTTTGGAGCAGAAAGTACATCAGTTCAGGGTAGCCAGGACCCTATATGGGATGGGGGGGGGGGGTAGGATCAAGTTTGATCATCCAAAGACAGGAAACCTGGGGTCAACCAGAACCTCTCCTTTGGCCATGATCAAGTGGATGGACTTGATTCATAGATAGCTGTGAGCAAAACCCAGCAGGGTACAAAAGTGGTATCCTGCCTGGCGCTTTGTTTCACCTAGGTTAGGGCTACACTGTCTGGCATGATCCTGTTGGCAAGAAAGCAATCAAGGAAGTCCATTTCCAGCTCTCCAGATTTATTTCTTGCAAGACTGTAGATCTATTGGCTGGAAGCTGGTGGGTAGATGTAGAGGGATGCAGTTTTCCTGTAAGCCCTCCTAAAGAAGGCAATTAAGGATTCTACATGTGGATATTCTTTCACCACTTTCTGACCACCTAAAGCAAAGGATAAAACACTGGTGCTTTTGCCAAGTTGTATTAAGCCATGGCTAGTTTTAATGCTCATTTAGGTTATGAGTGCTTTTGCTGCTCTTGCAGTATTCAAAATTGCTTTACAAAATTAGGACAGTTATTGATTTGGGCATTTCATGAGACACACAAAAAATCAAACTGCTGTTTCTAACGGTGCTGAGTCATTTCTTCTGTAAATTGCTTTTGGGAGTTATTTGTTATATTCACTGATTTTTTATGCCTTAATACATAATATATGTTCCACTTTTAACTGCATTCTGAGGAAATGTAGCTGAAAATGAAATTTTTTTCTTCGGTGCACCCAACCTCCTCCTCATTTATTTTATCCATTAATACTACAACAAACAATCCCAGTATAGGTACACCTCGACACATTTCTGCCAGGGAACACAGGGTACAATTTAAAGAAAACTAAGGCCAACACACTGAAATTAGATTTTCATAACTGCTTGGTCAGAAGACCTTCCAGTTCACCCATGAGTAGCTAACAGAAGTGTTCTATGGATTTGCAGGTATGGAGCAGTGGCGGCTGGAACATTATGTGCCCTTACCACTCTGTCCCAACAACTGGAGAACGAAAATGCTGTGGATGTTTTCCAGGTGGCAAAGATGATCAATCTGATGAGGCCTGGAGTATTTACAGACATTGTAAGTCTTTGAAAAATAAAGTTGTTGTTTACAAGGTAGTTACAGTTACAGAACTCGTAGTTACAGAACAGAAAATGCTAATTAAAACTTGCACATGTATGTTGTGTGCAATTCCAAGTTCTTATGCACATCACTCTGCCTTCAGACTGCGGCAGAACTAGAACCAACAGTGCAGCAATTCCTGTGGTTGTCCTGCCTGTTTTTCTCTGCATTAGGGTTGGAGATTTCCTTTGCTTCTTAGAGCTCCAGTGTCAAAAACAGTCCGTTCAAGACGGAGGGCAGCACACAGTCAATGTTACTGTTCGGCTGCCTTCTACCAGCTGGCATCCCTGAAGGCTAAACAGTGAGCAATGGTTATAGATAAGTAGCAACACAAAACCTCAGATACAATAGCTCTGTAGTCTCAGTCACAGCTGAATGAAAGCACATGTAATATTAAAGTGCCAAGCAAGTAAAGACAACTTTGGATTTAAGAAGTAGTTTTTTAGAAAATACTCAACAGGACATCTAACATAGTAATGTTGGAAATGTCAGCCATAAGGCTCACACTGAAAAAGTTGATGGGGGGCCAGAAGACTCTGGGGTGTCAGATTATGGAAGAAGTAAAAGACTGAAAGTATCCAGTTGTGGATGGCAAGCAACAAAAGAAATCATTTGATTGCTCTAAAAAGTTTTTGGTTATATTACATAATTGGTTAACATCCCTAACTAACCCCTAGTTAGAAAATGCAAACTGAACATTTTCTAGAAAATTAGGTAGCTTTATACTTTTTGGTCTTTCTGTTCCAGGAGCAGTACCAGTTTCTTTACAAAGCAATGCTAAGCCTGGTCAGCACTAAAGAAAATGGAAACGGTCTCATGGCATTGGACAAAAATGGTGCTGTTATGGCCAACGACGAATCAGATCCTGCAGAAAGCATGGAGTCTCTTGTCTAATTGGAATATTGAATATTCCATCTAATTGGAATATAATCTAATTGAATCTATTTGGAATATTGGTGGAATTTCTGAAGACTGAGTGAACTTTCTGAGGCCTTTTTTTGCCAGACTCTAGGTTATACAATAACCCAATTACTTTTTTACACTGATAAAAGTTTTGATATTTATTTTTGCCATTTTATGTCTTAATGGTATCCTACTGAGCATTTGCACCTCTGTTTATTTCACAGTGAAACGCAATTTTATCTAGTTTGCACTATATGATCAGTGTTAACTGCCTATAAAGTTGTAATACAAAAGCAAACAAGCAAGCAAACCCTGATGTGACATTCCATGACAACAAACATGATACTTTTTAGTTGAAATGCCGTGAAATTTTGGTCATTACCATGATCCTTGACTTTAAAGTCTTGAATGATAGACCAGAAGGATTCTGTTCAATTTGTAAGAAATACTGTACCCTTGACATACTCCAATATTTATTTTTTAATTTTCATATAACTTTGGTAATTGCTTTAGGTCTTCTGTATTCCAGTAACATGGATGAGTGGTGGGGGAGAGGGTTTTTTTGCTTGATTTTTGACAATGTAGTGGGGTGATCTCTAGCTACCCTGCAGCACAGTAGTTTCCAGAGCCTAAACAGCTGTTCTGCATTGTTCTGGATTCCTCTTTTAGTCTACAGAGAATTGCTTCCCATGAAACATATAAAATAACATTCCCAAAACACAGAGCAACTCACATTTGAAATACAGTCTCAGGCTTCAGCTTTACAGTTTCACTGATTCCCCTGTTTTTAAGAGCATTTACATTTTTGATTCTGCAACAGCAATATGGGAAAATACTTTGAACATATTTCCACCACAGACAATTTAGTAATTAACAGTGCAACAACCAACAATCTGGTCTTTTTATTCCAAAAGCATTAGATAGCTATATCTCCAGCTATCATCCTACTCAACATTTTAAACACGTATTTCCTTACTTCCTCTGGAACAAGACCTCATTCTTAACAGTATGTTACATGATGGAGAAAGGACTTTCTTAATTTCATAGCTGTTAGATGCCATTTTCACAGATGTGTAATTTTCATATTTTAGTGCTAAAACGTACTGATCCATATTACTGGTGAAGCGATCTAATAAAAAAAACTACCTATAAGATTACACTCTTCCTCTTTTTTGTTTTTACTGAATTATTTAGTATTCACCTCCTGATGTCATTAATTCATTTCTATACAGCATAGAAATGTACTTATACTGTCCCTGCTTTATTCAGACAGCCACTTAAACTCTTTAAAGCATAAGAAAATTCCACTTCTGTTCCTTAGTGTAAACAATTAAGACTGCTTCAAATGACTTAAAACTGCTGTGTTTACCAAACCACTTTCTGTGCAGTTCAGTTAAGTGATGACTGTCCACCTGCACTATTGTTGTTGTTGTTTTAATTTACATTGTAAAAACAGCAAATGAACTAAGTTCTGATGAGGTGCTTGGTGACATTGCCAAAGACATCTACAGACATTGTAAATAAGCAGTGAATGCCTACAGGAGAAAGATTTCAAAGTAGACCTTGCTGTGAGCAAGTGAAACTCAGCTTAATTGGCAGCACTGGATGTAACAGCTAAGATGCATAACTGCCACATTATGGTTGCTCAAATTAGTTCAATATAAGCAGCTTGTGTGCTAAGCTTCTCCCTGAATAAGTTTGTTGAGAGCCTTTCTCAACATTTTTTGGGCTATGGCCCCTTAGGAGCTCTTCTCAGGTTCCAAAGGGGCCCCCCACCCTCGTCAAACAAAAGATACAATACAAATCGCTAAACATAAAATCCCCTTCTCACAGTTTTCAGCCTGTGACCCCCTTCAGATATGCCAGGGCTCCCCAGGGGGCCCCCACGTAGAATGGCTGGATCCTTCCTCACCAGAATTCATTTTATTCTGCTTCCAATTTAGTTTTAATACAGCGGCAAGGAATATAAAAACATATGGTGCAAGATGTTTGGCCACGGAGTAAGAAACTCAGTTTAGAGCTCTCTCTACCTACAGGTGCTACCACTTATATCAGTAGTAGCAGTTATTGGTGGAAAAACTGCTGGCCTTATGTGAGAAATCCATAATCAGCCAACAAAGGCACTGGCCTAATTCTCATCAGAATGGTAAACCTGTGTCTGGACTGTACAACTTCATGACTGAATACTCCTGCAACTCACAGAATCCCAACCCCTAGAAAATGAGAGGTTAGGAAGAAGAGTTCTAGTCTATCTTTCTCCCAAACATCTAGTTTTCAATGTGCAGGGCACTTTGTTCCATCTGTATATCCCAAACACAAATAGCTCCACAGTTCCTCTCATGACCCCAGCCTACCCCACTGGCTCCTCCAAAAAGAGTCACAGAAAATTCTAATATTTGGTAGGGGCAGAATGATACCATCATGTATAGAATTATTTCCATTAAACAATCCTACCATTGCTACTGAAATACTCTGTAATATTACAGGAGCTGCTATGCAAATACTTGGTGTTCTAGTCATTGCATCATACAGTGAGGTTTATAGTACAGTCTCTCCAGATATCTGCAGGGAAAACCATTTTCTCTTTGGAGAATGATTTCAATTATTTTTGCTACAAAATTAGGTGTGTATGAGGAAGTAAATTAGGACATAAAATATTTATTCAAAATAAAACATTCACATGTGTAAGGAAAACTGATGCAAATGGTTAGGATTCCATTGATCCCAAAATGAAGTCCTGCCAACCACACCAGTTAAAGACATGGCCTTTGTGTTTATGGATTCCTTCATAAGAAAAAGTCTGGTTTAAACCTGACAGCCACACTTTTGATACACTTCACCACTAAACATCAAGGAATCTGGATGATCGAAATCCTTCAGTAGAACAATTTGAAATTGTTGCTGTTGACACAATCAATTCAGATGCCATATTTTCTTAAACAAATGTCTACTTCTTATAATACTGTCTTCTAAAATGCGATGCCCTCTTAAAAGGGTATGAAAAGAGTCAACACAACAGGGACATTATTCAGCAAAAGTGAGAGCCGTTTTGAAACTTATCACCTAAGCTGCTACTTGTAATTGTTTATAGTCACACAATTAAGTGCCTCTCTCATATTGCCACCCATTTTAAATTTGCACCCTACAAAATACAAAGTTGAAGTTATTACTATGGCATCAGAAAAAGTATGATACAACATCACAAGAAGTGACTGCTTCATCATTCTTTGACAGTTCAGATGCTCGGAAGGAGCTTTCTCTGAGACTGAAGTGAATGGGACAGCCGTGGTGCGCACTGAGCTTTTTGTGCGTATTGAGATCATGGCATAGACGCGAGAGCTGCTGGATGAGGGCTCTCAGTAAATAGGCTGAATTCAGGGAAGCCTGCCAGCGAAGGGTTTAATTAGTCCATTGCATTGTGTAAAAATTAGGACTGACCTTTTTTTAATTCCAGAAGTGGCACTCCACCATAAAAATCCATTTCAAGTTGTGCCATCTCTCCTGCTTCTGCTATGACTGAGAGGCACACTGCTTGCATTGGCATCAGGGACTGCAGTGTTCCCATTGCTGGCAATGGGCACTGCTTCAGGAAATTACAACTTTTGAGCATGAGATAAATTTTGATCACTTCACATCTGAAACTTTGTGGCAAAAATGACTAGTTCAAGAAGTAAAAGAGGTGTTTGGTTTGGTTTATCCCAGTTTAGCAGAATTTGTTGGTAACTTTTCATTTCAATCTGGTTTTACGGAGGGGATACTACAGAGGAAAATGAATGTGCTTGTGACAAGACTGCCTGGCTGCACTTAGGCCACTTCCTTAAAATGTGTACCAAGCTGTGCAAGTGTGTGTTTGTGTGTGAATTTTAAGTCCAGTTAGACCAATGTAGCTGAAGTCTGTCTGTTTGCAAAGCTATTGCCAGCTGAACTGGCATTTCAGTTTTCTTTACTACTAACATAAGGCTTAGTCTATAGGTGTATAAGTTCCATTCAATGTTCAGTAACTTTGCTTTTAATTATTCTACATGGAATTCAAGCGATGGATTGTATCCAAAGAAAGTAAGTCATGACTAAGCACTAATGAAATCAGTGAGACAAGTTAGTCATGACTAGCTCAACTTCCACATGACTGACCCATGACCAGCTTTCTCTGAATACAACCCTATATGTTAAAATGGTTGTCAGCAGATAAGGAGGAAGGTTTAGAGAGGAGGATGTTCAAGTGTCATAGGATAAATTCATTGAGACAGAAAAAGCTGCAATTGTGAAGCTGTAATTCTCAGCTTTTACTAAAGCAATTGTATAGACACATACCCCAGTGTGGTGGAAGTCAGTTATGATGTAAGACTCATTGAAATCAATGGGACAAATAAGCTCATTTAAGTCCCGCTCATTTCAATAGCACAACAAATGCTACAATCCTATACATACTTTCCTGGGAGTAAGTCTCATTACATTAAATAAGACATCTGAGTAGACAGCATAGGATTGTGCTGTAATTTTATCTGGATCGGAGCCTTAAGTTTGCTCCAGGACAAACTGCTTAAGGATTTATTCTCTCTCTTTTTTTATATTTCAACTCTGAATCTTGTATCTGCTTATCAGAGGGATATTGTACTTCTGCTTACACTGAAAACTCTGAATTCATATGAACAAAGATTAGAGGTCTCAGATTTCTGATACTTATAATTTGTCTTTCCTACTAGAATAATGCCAATTATTTCAGAGAGGAAAATAAACTAATCTTTATTATAATATTTGAATTCTGGTTAATCTGTAAACATGAGTCGTTTCCAGTGTTCTCAAAGGATTAAATATTTTCAGAACTGGTACAACCTGGCTTTGTTTACATGGTCTTGATCACATGTACTCTGGAAGCAAAGAAACCATGACACTGAAAAATATTGCTTCCTTATATATTGGAGTACTCACCACAAGGCCATCAAAATCAGTACTGTACAATGAGGTTAAGTAAAGCAAAAGGACAGATTATTTTTTTTTAAATCTCCAGTCAATGACATTCCCAGACTACAACCTTGGTCCTGCGAATACATGTTTTACTTTGTACTTCTTGAGTACAACTGTTAATGCAAGTCACTTTTCACAGATTAAGAATCATAGAAGAATGATGCAGGAGCTGAACCAAAATGTTTATTTTAAATAAAAATTTATCCTTCAGCATTTCAGTTTGTTTTTAATGATGAATGAGGAAAAGCATTTTAGTGTGCGCGTGTGTGTGTGTATGCAAGAGACCTATAGGATCCATTCTAGAATTAGTGGGATTCTAATCAGACAGGCAGGTTTTGCATCTTCTGATTTCTAAATGATACCTTTAACCCCACGGGGACACACTGGAACACCACCAAAATATTGTCCCTTGTTAATGACAGCACAATAACCTTGTTATGAATACATGTTTTCTTATAAACTGCTCTTTTATTTTGAAGTAGAAATAACAATTTTACCAAAGAAACATACTAATTCTTAGCAAAAATAATGAAAAAATTAAAGAAAAAAAATAAGAAGGAAAGTGTAGTTGTCTTAGGCTGCAATCCTATGCACACTTTCCTGGGAGTAATCCCCATTTAACACAGTAGGACTTACTTCTGAGTAAACATGCATAGGATTACACTGTAAATGACTTAGCAGTCATGCTCTCAAATTCATTCTCTTCTGCCACCCACTCCTGTGATAGATGGTTATGTTAAAATGGTGCCAGTGAATTTTACATGAAAGGGAAATGCCTCATTGCTTATCCACTGCATTTCATTTCTTTCCTTTTTTTAGGGATGTAATTCTCTATTTGTTAATCCCTTGAACTTTCTCTCTTGGTTGTCATTATACTGTATACTACATTGGCTTTGCTTATTTGTATAGGGAAGGCATGCAAAACAAAGAGATTGAGAGAGAGAGAGAGAGCACACAAAGATACTATAATGAAAAGACTTGGCCTCAACATTGTCTTAGCTGTTCAACTGTTTTTAGTATTTTTGTTCGATATTTGCAAAGGGAAGCCTTTTCTACAGAGGATAATTAATTTCAAGAAAAATGTCTTGAGTTTTAAGAATAAACATGTCTCCAAAAGAGGAGATCGTCAATTTTATAAAATGTCACAACTCTCCAACATTTGGGGTAGTGACCTTTCTTTTTTTTGTTAGAACCTTTGAAACTAGCAAGCAGCCATTGTTTCTAAAGAACTAAGTATTCATCTCTAGCCATTCTTTTCATTTCCTTCATTTTTAAATAGCAGAAATCATTAAAACTGTAAATATTTTGTTGCTTGAATAAGCATCTTCTGGGAACTTTGTATCTATGGTATATAATCATAGAATTTTATATTTTCATATAAAGCTAATTTTTTTCTAGTTTCAACTTCTTCATAGTTTTTTTTTCCTTTTGTGGTGGATATGTGAATACATACTTTCTGTGTATTGAAGTAGTGAAATGCCATCACATTCCAAAAAGAATTCAACACGTTATTTCTTTGGGACAGTGATTGTTGATGCTGGATTTTCTTTAAATTCCATTGTCAGTGTGTGCAATAGGAATTAGACTTAGCCAGTCACTGGATAAGTTTGTCTCATTGACCCATTTGGGAAAATGTGGTGTTTGGTTTTGGGGGAGTTATTAATTTTTTTTGTTTTTGATTTTCCTTTTTGTAACTTGAAAAATTTCCTTTTTGTTATGTTTTAAAGTATATCAAATCATTCTATTATAGTGTTATTTAATATGTAAATTGTATTGCTATACATAAAATAAAGTATGGTTTTTGATGTATTTACAAGACTTGGCTGATATTTTCAACATATGCACAAACCGAAATAGACTTTAGGCCCAATCTAGCAAGACAAATCTGTGCCTGGAATCTGGCTTCTTTTCGCAGATTCCCATGCTGAATTAGGAACCATGTGCACAGACTGGACATAGATGCAAGTCTCAGAAGAGCCTATGATTTGGTAGACTGGTGGGGTACACTTATTTTAAAACAATAAGACAATCATCTGCATTGCACTGTGCATGTAAGGCATCCCAGTGCAATTCTTCTCCACAGTTCAGTGGGTTGGATAAGGATGCCTGCTTAGCCTTGCAAAACAGATGGGAATATGCACCTCCATCTGCCATCTTTAAACTATTAATTGCACAGAACACTTGGCTGACTGCGACTGGATCCGAGTCTTAATTTAGAAGAGACATATATCACACTTTAAAGAGTCGGTTCTGAAGTCGCTGCTCCTAGTGGGCTGCTGCACTATACAATGGGGAAGCAGAGAGTGCATCCTATAAACATTTGAATTTCTAACTTTTTACACAACATTGATTACACTTCTAGTCAGAAGAGCCTCGGTTTCGGTTCCCATCCACTTGCACCATAGCCATGGAGGGAGGTGGGGGAGAGAGCAGGGCCAAATTGACAGCATGAAGTCTACAATCTTAACATTCTCATACATTCTCGAAAGTGTGCCAGGATTTTACAGTGCTTCTTGACAGAAACTCCAGAAACAAATAAAGTACAAGGACCATGCACACTCTTTTCATTCTCTTGGTTAGAGCAATCATGACTGGCAGGAAAGAATTCTAGCGGATTTTGCTGGATGCTTTGTTTTCTGCAAAACATTTTTTTTTTCAGTTGTGGTTTTTCTTTTCAGCCCATAACTGTGTTTCTGTGAGACTAAACCTTTCAGATGGGCTTTCTTTGCTTTTCCATTCGAATATATTCATCACTACATCTCAAAATAATATTCTTTCAGACTGCTGTAGGCTTGTTTATTCGCAAGACTGCAGAGCTCACTGATGGCTGCAGGCGAGAGGGGTAGCGCAGCAGGGACGTTCCCGGGCAGGGAGGCACTCGCTCCTCTCTGCTCCATGGCCTCCTGCTTCGATGGAGTTGCAGGCTGGCGGATTACGCACCAGAGAAGGGTGGCCACCGCGTAACTGAGGCCTACTGGTTCTGCCATGTGGAACCAGAGAAGCCTAGAGTAGAGAAGGAGAAACAAACTAGCAGAGCTCGCTGGAGCTCTGCGAAAACCCGACCTGTCCCTATGGAAGCCAGGACTGGACTGGGTTGGGATGCTCTGCCACCAGAGGAGGAAGCACCAATCAAATCCAGCCCTGTCTCATGTGGCGGGAGGGGCATACCCACACAGTGAAGAATGCCCCCCTTCCAAAGAACAGGTCATTAATCCACTTTCCCACCATTCACTTCACCCAAGTTTTCCTTTGTTCCCACTCCCAGTATATTATTAATGGCACACGTGTACTTTACTATTTTTGCCTGATTATCTCAGAGCTTTTTACTTGCAAGGCAAGCACCAAACTCCATGTCCCTTCTCCCCCCCCCCCCGAAAAACCAGTTGTATGCCTTCCAATCTTTTTATTATTTCTTTCATATTTAGGAGCTACTCTTTGTTCAGGGACTTAGTTTCCCTGGAGATTTTCACTTTCTTACAAATCACCATTCAACCCTGAGTCTTGGCAGATGAGCACCCCAAACATGTCAGATCAAGAACTGGATACACTTCCTATTTCATAACCCAACTTAAGGCAGAAGTACTGCATCTTCACTTCCACCATGCCAAAATCTGCTGCTGGAGCTTGGCTTGCTCATCTGGATTGGTGCCTTTCTGTCATGCTTGTAATTTTTTTCTAATTCCTCTTTAATATTAATTTACTGTTAGATAGCAGCCAAGCTATGACTGTATGCCCTTTTCAATGTCCTGTAAACTAGTCAAACAGACACAGTCCATTGAGCACCTTCATATATCATGCCCCTATGCTGGAAAGAAAACCATGAAGTCATAGCAAAGCAAATAAATCAGAGAACAAAATTTTTGTGATGTCATGAGTGCAATCACCCACAAATGCATAGAAACACAAACAAAAACACTACAAAGGAAAATGAGATAGGAAACTTTTTTATTGATGCATGTCCCTAATCTTTTGTCCTAAACTACTTCCAAGGCTTCTGCAAGAATCTTACATAAGGGTGTCTCAACACCTACCAGTCTGTCTATGCTTTCAGTGCTTTTGTGACAACAGCTACTCCAATCCCCACTCTCAGCTTAAACCTGTCTGCATGTCTAGCAGCTAACACGAATCACAGCAAATAAGAGGAAAAGTCTACCAATTGGTCTGTGTGCAAAGGCCCCCAACAAAAAAAAAAATTTGTACATAGAAGTGAGGATTCACCACACCTAACCAACGCCTGAAAATACAACTGTATAACAATGCAGAACTTTGCACTGGAAGGAAGGATACATACAATCAAACCAAAATAAACACTACTCATTTTATGTAAGAACTCTTACAACTCTTATGCTCATTTCTATACATATTCCAACCATTTGGTGGGCATCCAGTTAATAATAAGTCAGCTACAAAGTGCTTTATGTATTAGCAATAATGTCGCTTTTTGTGAGAAAACAACTTTCCATATACTTTCATCTGGAGTGCTAGGACTCTAGATCTTAATCCCAAACTTTCAGCCTCCACATCCCTCAGGCTTGCTCTTATGGTGGGCTGCATCAATGACACAAAAAATAATATTTTGAACATAACGTTAAAAAAAGAAAAAATTGCAAAAATTTGCCACTGCAAGCCTGTTTGTTCTCTCTCTTTTATCAGGGAGAGTGTTCCAGCCCAGCAGTCACTTCATCCAGCAGTAAGAAGAAGGTGCATGGTGGCAGGTGGGGGGGAGCGGAGAAGAGGAAGGAGTAGGGGCATTAGAATACCACTGGGTTCACAGGCCTGTTAAAAGGTATAGGTGAGCAGTGTAGCCAAATGCAGAAGATGGCTGCGGATTCTGCAAGGGCCATTTAGAACAACTTCCTACAGTTGACGCATTAATCAATGGCAACATCAATTGCGACAACTAATCCTGTTCCAGAAGTAGCTGTATGTATTTTTTGAAAAAAACTTGACAGCCAGTCTTGCTAGTTTAGTTACTCTTGATGATGGCTAGAAATTTGGCTGTAGCTGTGGGGAACTAGTAAAAAATAACCAATAGTGGGACCTATGGATGATGGATGAACATTCCATTTGCAAAACAGAAATGCATCCAGTCAGTTCAATAGAGCTTGGATGAGGCTGGAGACCCACAGCAAAGGCACATGTGGAAAACAAATTCTTAAAAACGATAATCCTGAAGTCGATGGGACCTACAGCCCTGGCATTGCCTCTTTGACTGCAATTAGATAGCTTCATCTATAAATAATTGGTATAAAGAACTAAGGTTCCCAACACTCCCCACTAGTGATGTTAAGGTTCAGTTAACTGCCTGTATCAAGAGATACCAACGTTGTATATACATTAATAGCAACTAATGAGTTTAGCCTTTAAAGATTCCAGACCTTGCTAACAGTCATATTCTATTTCATAAATAACGATGATATTTGCATACAGTGGGTTTAAATGTCATAAGCTGCTTCTTCAAGAGGCAATTGGCTTTGTGAAAAGAACGTTGATCAATGTGTTGTGTTCATGCCATTAAATGCCAGCCAGCATCACACTATACTTCCTGTGCTGCAGTTTCAAACCTCACTGGAACTCAGTCTTTATTGATCACCCTTAGTTTATGTTTTGTCTTTGTTGCCAATCAGTGGCCCTTCATGTTCTTCTGATTTAAAAAGGAAAATGTCAAAATTCTGTTGTCATTCGTCCTGTGTTCAATTACTCTCACAAGAACTGTGCTCTTCTTCCTTTCAAAATCTATTATCATCACAGTGTCCTGAAATCTAACTGGATTTCCACTTTGCCCTTAGAGGAACATGGTTTGGGTAAAGACAGTTTCTTTTCTGGAACCAAAATTTAATAAATTTTAAGCTGTACTGCAAGCCTTTGAACTCTACACCATCCTTTATGAGACACAGGTGTTGAGTGCAATTTAAAAAAAAAATTGATTAGCTTCTTATGTCTCTGTTCTTGATAGTTTTGCCATCTGTTCACTCAGAGAATGAGAGATGACTCTGTTAAGGTCTTGTTAATTGGATTATTGTTTGCTTTGCTTTGCCCACAGAAAGGTGCTTTTGGGACAGGTTTATAGCCCATTAAAGAACAACATAACTTTGTTTGTTTTGTGTTCTCGTTTCCATTCGAGTTTTATAGAATTATTCTAAAACAAAATAGAAAAAGAAAACACAGAAACTTTTCCAAAAACTTGCTGGACAAGATCTGCACTCAGAAGTTGGTCATGACTGTAAGAGTCAATCAGCAGAATTTCTCATTTAATTCTGCTCCTCCTTGCAAAAACCTCCCTGCTTCCTTTAGCAGTGGTAGATGTTTACAGAGTTTGTATACTTTGGTTGAAATCCAGAGACCAGCTAATTGCCCCTAAATCTGGCAAATGGACAAACTTGGTACCTTCTCTTCTAAAGAACTTAAATAAAACCAACTATCTGAATTGGCACCCAGTTCTATGCATGTTTACTCAGAAGTTCCACAATGTGCAGTAGGACGTATTCTCAATAAGTCATTGAAGTGCACATAGAATTGCAGTCCAAATGTTTAATGAGATGTGACTTGACATCAAGGCTACATTTAGCCCAGTACATTACTGCAGGTCAACCTATGTTTTGAATGGGTGTCAAAATAGGGATTCCCATTCATAATGAATATTTTCAAGCTCCCCCCCCCCCCCGGAAGTAATTTAATGTGTTTTTCAATATTTAACAGAGTTTCATTTCACATTTCAGCAATTTCAGTAAGCATCTTTATTACTTAAACCTCATGTTCTAAGGTTGCTTACTTTTGCCCACACTCGCTTCTTTGTCTTGATGACTCTTTACTCACTGTAAATTAACTGCAACCTGCAAAAACAGCTTTAACTAAACCTTTTTCAAAGGAAGAGGATGAACACTGTCTAGTAAACACATATAGATTTTCTATAAAGTCGGAAAAGAATATTGATCTCTTAGCAGTAATATATTGCTTCACTTATTACACCATAATATCTGTCCTGCAGTTGTCTTATCAATGTGAGGTATGTGCATTAATAATTGTGATACGTTTCTTTAAAATGTTGATTTCTTCTAAGCCTCTTTTTGTATTTATGCAATAGTCACAATCCATCGGAGAGTTAGGCAATCTGAAGCCATATTGATTTCAATAGGACTTCAGAGTTCCTAACTAAGTAATGGATTGCGATCAAAGTCTGAAATGTATCTGTTTGCCAGTTGTCCTATAAAAGGTTTATATAACACAGAAAAGGCTGATAGTTAATGAAGTAGTAAGTACAGCAATAATAGTTCCCAAATCTTTTACTGTCTGAATTTTGAGTTTCCTCCAGCTTGTTGTTAGTATGAAGCCCAGCCCCTAGAAAAGCTTACAGACAGAAACATTCACTTGCTGGGAAATAGGTACCCAGAACCATTCTGGAAAGCAGACACCTGGTCTCTCCACTGCTCTTGTCTGTTTCTGTCTTCCATCATCACAACCTAACATCATGTAGGACAAACAGATGCTATTAGCAGTTGTTATGTAACGCGATTCTGCAGGTGCCAGAGCTTCACCAGAGCTTTTAGTTGTACAAGTACTATGAGCTGGCCTTGTGCTCTTACAAGGTAAGAAATACTGAACAGCAATAGTTATTTTAGTCAGTATCATCTACTCTCCAGGGTCTCTTCCCAGTCCTATCTGGAGATGCCAGGGATTGAACCTGAACCTGGACAACCAACACTGCTGTAGCCGTTCCTCTTGCTCGGTAGCCAAGAATGTATTTAACTACTTGGTTAAGAGTTAAACAAAATGCAGATCCAGTTCTTGTAGATCCAGGCCTGCAGAAAAAAAAAAAAACATACACACCATAAAAGAGAAAAAATGACCCAAATAATTCTACGATTGGCAGAGAAGAAAAGAACTTGATATGGAGATGCTGTTTTTGACAGTATCCTTGTGTTGCACATAAATGGTAGTTTCACCATAATGAAACACAATCTCTCCCTCTCTCAAACACACTGCATCATTATCAATGCAGCACAAAAAGGGAATTGACAGCACAAGCTTTATTTAACAATACCCAATTAAATATAAAACTCTCACTTTACCCATTGCTCAGTTCTGCATTCCTCTCCTCTTGATACAGAGCAAAGTATTGCTGGGCCTGCAAATTCTATAAGCACCTTCCAAAGGGGCATAATCAGCCTTTGGAAATTAGATGTCTTTCGTACTCTTATACCAACTCTTGCCTGCCCTATGGAAGTGGAAATCTGCACTGATTTTTTTTAACACCTCCATCACAGATATCCTTCCTGGTCAGTGTGATACTTAACTTTCCATATAATAAAGAATCCTTGTTTGGCTTCCTGCTCTGAAACACACTTGTGTGTTAATGTTAATGGAACATTCAAGCATGGAGCTGTGTCTTGAAGCATTAACATTTTACATTTCCTGCTTCCAATGTCTTTTTAATGGCACTTCTTTTCCCCTTATGGGTTGATAATTCCAAAATAAATATTCCAAGGTTCCAACCTTGCCTTGAATTGCATCATTTAAGCAACACTTTGGGCTGATTTCTACAATAGAGACATTAAGAGTTATTCTCTACCTAGGTTCTTGACTTTTAAACTAATTTTAAAGTCCATATGATCATCTCAGGGGTTGAAAACCTAATCCTCATTGTTAATTGTAATTACTGTTCTTCAAAATTACTGTGAAGTCTTTTTGATGTTTGTTTTTTAATCACTTAGCCAATAAAATTAATAGCCTGGTACTGTAAATTGGTCTTGAAAAAGTGACTTGTGTTGCTACAGCTTCTGCAATCTCCTGGCAAATAGCTGGCTGCTCTCCCAACTACTTTGAGTTAAGAAACTAGACACATGCCTTCTTACACCAATTTGTTCCCCCACAAACGTCTACTCCAAGAAGGTTAACCTCTTAACAAAATATGCAGAATGAGAAGTGTTACATACAGCAAATTCATACTGTACTTCCATCTACTGGATTGACAAACTCTCATTCTGTCTGCAATTCTGCAGCACAATTGCCAGGTGAAATATGTTCTTATAGTGACCATTATTCTGCAAGGAGAGTTAATTTACCTCTTTACCGTCAAGATGACTTTTAACTCACTTCAACATGGCAGTACTGTAGTATCAACAATTTTCAAACATTTGATCCCCAGGGAATGTTTTTCACATCAACTTGTTTGCCTAGCCTTTATGCATGCCACAGAATGTTACAGAAGATTCTGTAACCTGCTCAGGCAGGGTACTGGTGAAGTCTGTTGGGCTGAATCATGATCCCACATGAACTGAGCACACCTACAGTGGCTGTACATTCCAAGGGAAGAGAAATTGTGATGGGTAAATTGTTTTTCAGTGAAGAGTGTCCTACACCACTTCTCATTGCTCTCTCAAAGGTCCCCAAGAAACTAGTCTGAAAACCATTGCACTAATTTATACTTCAAAAATGGGAAGAATGTTCTCTTATCTAGTTATCTCTTTTCCAATATTTACAGTTGTGATGGTTTATACTGTTTTTAGTTTGTTCACTAATCATACATTCTTAGAATTAAATTATAAAAAATAAATCTGATTATACTTTCGGATCTCAACCTATCAAAAAAAAACACACACATATTACGTTATTCTTTTATAACTACGTTATTCTTTTATAACTACATCTTATGAATCCCCAAACATTTTACAATTTAATAAAAAAAAATTACTCAAACCTTTAGTACTATTGTACCAAAGAAAAAATCCATTTCATTTCCTAAAGATAAATGGATTATCACACAAAGTACAATTGCAAACACTGATTGCTTCATGAAGAGAATACGAGATTCGTATTCATCACGTATTTGAGGAAACCTCTGTCCTATTTAATATCCCTAATTTCTAGAGGGCTAGATGTGCCAATCTGTGGCAGTGAAAACAGCATAATCTTCTGGCAACTTAGAGCCCAATCCTGAGCTCCCGTGGTGTGCAGCTGCGGTGCCATCCTGCACCGCATCCTGTCGCATCCTGCGCACCCACGGCAGCCACAGGCAGCACCTCAGGAGAAGGGGATTTTGTCCCCTTCCCCCAGGTAAAGACAATAGCCCCACAATGGGTAAGAGCCTTTGTGTCAGGCGCCGAGCCTGACGCGAAGGCGCATGATCCAGTGAAGCGTCGCTCCACCAGTCCCGCCCCGCTCCCTCTCCCTGGCACACATCCACCCCACCCTCTCCCCGCCTCCTGCCTCCCCGACACGCCTCCCCCCAGCCTCTCCCCGCCCTCCAATCATCTCCCCCCTCCCCAGAATGCCTCTTCCTGCCCCCGCTTTCTTCTCCACTGCTCAGCGGTCCATGTGACCACTGAGTGGCGGAGGCCGGGCGCCTGCCCGGCGCTAGCCCAGTGCCAGCCAGCACTGGACTAGCATGGGCGTGCACCCAGCATTAGGACTCTCAAACGTGCCTTACAGCACATTTGGGATAGTGCACACTGGCGGCAAGCCAGCATGTCTAGCTCAGGATTGGGCTTTTAAAGATTAACAAATTTACTGTGGCATAACTTGTTGAACTCCGAAGCCCCTTCATCAATTATGTGAAGTGAAGATCACTTAATGAGTAGATATCTATATATACCCTAAGTACAAAGAGAAAACATGAAAAGTAATTTGGTACAAAGCCATGAGGCCAGAATGCCATGCAATGCAGAAAAGAATGGTAAGCATGTCATATTACTATACAGTGTGCCAAATGAATGCAACAGACAGTCAAAGGAATATAAGACACAGTCAGTGTGTCCAGGACTGGCTCCTGGTGATGCACAGACAAAAATGAGATGAAAGGTGCACACAAATGCCTAAAAAGGGGCAATTAATTTCAGTGGTGAGCTAGTCACTCCCAAGGATCTATTGAGCTCAAGTAGTACAGGAGTGTCAAACTAATGAATTCTAACTCTGCAGCTCCATGCTGGAATCTCACTTTGAAACTGGTGGGTTGAAAGTATGGTGACTTTAAAGTGCTGCAGAATGTCATCCCGGATCGAAATGCTTCCCCACTGATTTCTGAGGACCACCATTTTTAATGTCATACCTGTGTTCATTTATTCTCTTGCCTAGAGACTTCTTTGGCTTTCATCAACAGAATAAAGACATTGCTGGCAGATGATAGCATGTATCTTGTTAAAACCTCTCCAGCACTTCATCAAACCCTTCCTTCTCACCTGCCTGTCCTGTCAGACAGTTCCCCAAGTGATATGGCTGTTCACTAGCAGCAATGGTTTACAAAGAGATACTGTACATACCAAACACCCTGCAACAAATCCCAGCGTCAACTTTGTCCCCATACCTGCTTGAAATGGGTTTAAATAATTTTTTTTAACTCTTTAAGGTTCTACAGGACTCTTTGTTGAATCCAGGGCTGGTCACTTTCTAACACCTGAGGTGGAGTTACAAAATCTGCCCTTATCAAGTGATGTTCCAGCCCCTGCTTCTCCCACTCTCCAGTGTTCTAGCTAAGCACTCTCCTTCCTTTCTCATTTCCTCTTCCCCTCTTCCTTTTTCAATGGAGTAGAAGGAGGAAGAGGTGCAGTGAAGGCAAGTAAGTTGTCAGGAACAGGCACCCCCCCCTTAGCAGTCTGCTGCCTGAAGCAACCAGGGCCTCTGAGGAATTTTATCAGAGGGGACAGTTTTGGGGGCTCCTTTTGGGGGTACAAAGATTCCTTTGGGCCCTTTCCCTTTTGCCCCTCAGGCTCCTCCCTAATTACAGAGGAGGCACTGCGGCTTCACATCCCCATTCCTTTTCCTGTGGAGAAGAAATGTAGGCGCAAAGCCACTACAGCAAGTGCCCTCCTCCAGGGAGAATCTGGAAGAACCGCTGAATCCTGAACTCAGAGTCTTTCAAGTCTGCACCAGCAAAATAGCCAACACAGACTTTGTGGGGCTTGGGGCTTTCCCTGGGGGAAGCGGATGAAAGTCCCCTTACCCTGAGGAGACCTCCGGCTGTTTCCCAGTACCTGCTGGATACAGCAATAGCAGCTTTGGTGCCACTGCTCCAGCAGGCACCCAGAAACTCAGGATTGGACTATAACGCAGTGATAGCAGGAAACACTTCCTGTTATCGTTCAGTTAGGTTCCATCTAGCATGCAGGCTGGTTCAGTCACTCATCATTTCAGCAACAATTTCGCTTTTTTAAAGGAAGAATCACTAGTGCTTCTAGCTAGTGATTCTAGCACTAGTATACAAAAACTAAGAAAATGGAATTAGTGCAGGGCCACCCTGGATCCCCAGATAACTGAATCCCGGACACCTGATTTGTGGATACAGAGGCTCGCCTGTGTGTTTTGTGTGTGTGTTATCCATTCAGTTGTGTCTGACTCTTGGCGACTTTATAGGCAAGAGCTCTCCACATTACCCTGCAAGCACAGCTTCTTTCAATTGTTGGATGTTTATCTTTGCATCTGTTTTGGTAGAATCAAGCCAGTGCATTCTTTGCCTGCCCTTTCTTCTTGTTCCACTAATATCATTGGCCTCTTGAGTGAATTCACACACATGACATGTTTGATGTATGTTGTGTTATTGATCTTAAAATTAAAAAAATTATTGCATTATTTAAATAATTATTTAAAATGCATTTGCGTTTTTAAATGGGTTAAAAAAACTAATCTGGTATAAAACAGTACCACTCAAAGGTCAGTGCTGTGCCCTATGAGGTCTGTGCCCTAGGCCGCTTCCTGTTGTCCTAATAGCAGCACTGACCCTGGTCACACTTGTCCACATCTTTCCTCAGTTGTAGCAGGTGCAGCAATAGGGGTGAGGAGGAAGAAAAACAGGGCAGGGGAAGGGTGGTAACAGCCAGAACAGTCTTTGGAGCTAGGTCTACTAGACTTCCCAATGTGGAGCCCAGGTCTACCTGCCTGCACAGTGTCAGCAGATACAGTAATACTAAACCAAACACACTCCCAAGTCCCACTAAAATCTTTTAAATATAGAAAATCATTGCAGAAAATTAGCATCATAGTATTTAGGCTCATGCTAGAATGGAAATGGATCAAAACCTACTTCTGCAGCATCTGTAGTCTTGCAGCTGTATCCCCGAGCTTCATGGTTAGCGGATCCACAAGCCAAAGAGCTACTGTAGCAGGTCAGTTTCCTCCCAGATTTGACACTGTATTGAGGAGTGTTATGTATGCATTCCTTGGCCCAGCAGATATGGTTTGCGGCGGCAGCTGGCACTGCGTGTGCAGTATGCCACACAGTCAGCAAGTTCAAGTGAGATCATAAGATTCCAGGAAATTTCTGGGCCCCTTCCTTTGGCTCCTGGGCCACCTTTTTGACCCTGGGCCCAAGTACAAAATACCCCCTTTAGCCCACTCTCATGGGCCCTGGAAGCGACCAGTTGACCTCATGGATGGGCTAGCCCTGGTTGTATCACCTTGAGCAGCATGAATACAGGACCAAACAATAGCAGTCATACTGTCAAAGACTCAGGGCCCAGTCCTATCAAACTTTCCAGTGCTGGTGCAGCCGCAGTGCATCCTTGTAGAAAGGGAACAAACATTCCATTACCTGGAGAAAGCCTCCATGATTGCCCCCTCACTGCAGGATGCAGTGCATGCCCCATTGGCATGGCTGCACTGGTGCTGGAAAACTGGATAGGATTTGGTCATCATTCATTTGCACATCTTCTAATGTGGCTCCAGCCATGCCTGGAACAAAGGTACCGTTTTCCCACAATGTCCTGGTCCCTTACACAGCATCACTCCAGTGTTGCTATGCTGTGGCATTCTGGGGAAATGCAAATTTCACCTCTGCTGCACCCATAGCAATGCTGAGTGCAAGGAAAATTTTATGCTACCTGCCAGTGCCTGAAAGGTAAAACCTACCCACAGCAGTGGTGTCAAGAGGAGCACTTCAGCCCATCACAGTGTCTTCCTATCATTTGTTGCAGCTGCATCTCACAGGAGAGTTTCAGGCTGCAAAGGCCTCATTGGGGTAAAGGAACATTTGTTCCCTTGCCCAGTGGTAAGCCCTCACTGCCTCAGTGGGTATACTTAGACCTGCGCCAGCTATATAGCTGGCCTACCCAAGTGGACTCAAAAATGCAGATCAATGCTGGGAATGGGGATAGAACATTGGCAGCGCTGCTGCTGTTGATATCCTATCCCACTTCACAGCTCCAATCTATTCTCCTCCTCTACCTGATTCCGCCTGCCCCCCTCCCACTGACTTACTGGTGCTGGAATTCCTTCCCTGTCCACTGGTGAGTAGACCCAGCTGCTCATCACTTGAAGTGGTGAACAGGTCACCCTGAATGGTATGTCGCATTTTGCAACAGAGTAACTTATACTGCCAGAACGCTAGTTCCAGCAATGTAAAGTCCTGTTAGAATTGGGCCATTAATGTACTATGAAGTGATAGAATTAAAAGAAATTACTCTAATTTGTGGCAATTACAACAGGACTTTTTAAAGTCCTATTTTAGATTTAGTCCTATTAGTAGATTTTTTTTTAGTCTATTTCCATAGTTTAAAAGTTAATATTAATCTCTGAAATAATCAAAGAGAACCATTTCAGAGAAATCAGCAGTGGGGAAAAAACTTTGGATATCATGCTGCATATGTCAAGGGGCCAAGGCACTAAGTCTTGCAGCAGAGCCAGATACTACAGGATCATACTGGGCCTTTGTGTTGGCAAGAGTAAAGATAGTCTGAGCCCCACTGATACTAAGGGTCAGAGAAAAAAATGTGACCAGAAACACAAGTTAATAGAAAGGCACAAATTTAAAAGGCACTAGTATCAAAGGATAAAACAAATTGAACAGCTGAATGAAGTTGAACTGGGAAAGATGGCTAAAGGAAGTTCAGGGGTAACAACTCTCAGCAAGGGCTAACCCAGCTAGCAAAAGACTGTGCATTCCATAGGCAAGAGTAAATCAGGAACCAGGATATTTATGAAAAGCACTGAGTTTCAGTCAGGGAGTGAGCTGATCCAGGTGACCAACACATGCTGCTAAAGGCCAGGAGTTGCTGAACATGAAGGCAAGCAAGATCTGTGTGGGACCTATCTGAATCCGTCTCACTGAATTTCTGCCCTTTACAACAGTGTGGGTTTCATAGTATGACTCTTTGTACTTTTCTACACTGTTAATGTATTAATCAATGTGCTTTTAACCTGATTTAGGATATTATAGATTTCACTGTCAGATTAAGACGACAATAATAATAATAATAATAATAATAATAAAAAACAACTTTTTTATACCCCACCCTTCCCCCAAAGGGACCCAGGGCGGCTTACATGTTACAAACAGATTAAAACATAATTTAACAAACAGAAGCTGTTTACCACATGATAATTTACCACATGAAGCTGGCAAGATACTAATTTACTAGACTAGAGATGAATAACTGAATGTATGAAGCTGCCTTATACAAGTCAGACCACTGGTCTGTGTAGTTCAGTGTCTATGGTGACTAGTAGTGGCTCTTCAAAGTCAGGCAGTGGTCTCTCCATTACTTGAAATTTTTGTTTAAATACAGATGCCAAAGACTGAGCCTGAAACACCTATCTATTCATACTCCACCAACGAGCTCTGGTCCCTTCAAAGATACAGAAAAAGGGAGAAGTGAGAAAATGGAGAAACAAGATTCTGGGGGTTTGTGGAAGAGGAGAAATCAACTACAATGCATCATCCTTTTTCACATGACTGGCAACAGATGATAGGCAACTGCAGAAAATTGCTACAGCTACATGCCAACATCTTACTGTGATGGGGCTTATTACTTGTAGCAGCTCCAAGTGCAACTTCTTTCTGCCCAGTGTCAAGCTGACGTGTGGTGCAGGAAAACTACATTTTACAAGGAGTGGACACATGCAGTTTAGAACTGTTTAGATTTCTAGGAAATGCCAAGGTTGTGGAATAGTGGCTTAAGAGCTTCCGGAACTTGGATTGAAACAAGTGGCAAATTTACCAAAAATAAGGATAAAAATAAACAGCTCCCAGTGCGTATCACAACTACTACTGATTTTAATCCAGCTAAATTGCATCCTAGCATTGAGTGAAATAGGCAACTGCAAGCTAGCACAACTGCCTTTCAGTTCAAATGTTTACATATTATTGCCCGGTACAGTAACAGCTCTATCCAACCTAAATCCCCATGTGGCAAGGCATAAACACCAATATTGTGTTCACTGTATTCCACCAGGGAGTTTCAGCGTGTTGAGGCCTCCTCAGGGGAAGAGGATATTCGTACCTTTTCCCTGGATTAAGTTCCATGGGTCAACATGGACCTGTGCCATACATATCACTGAGGCAAGTCCCTCTTGACCAGTGAAGGCAACTTGGGTTCAGAAAGGGGACTGCATACGGCTAGTGCCACTGTTGCCAATCCCACCCCCTTCCTGGACCTGATCTGCCTTATATCCCATATTTATATCTACAGAGCTCAGGGTGGTGTACATAACTCTTCTCCTTCTTATCTTCACAACAGCCTATGAGGTAGTAATCACCCAGGAATGCCTAGCAACATAAAGGAGGGGGAATCTGAAAGCTCACTGATTTCAAAATCCAATTGTCCCCACCTCAAGTATACAGTTCTTTAATTATATTTCCAGGAATGTGTGTGTAACAATGTATTATATTCATCAGATTGATATCATATATGCGTCCTGATGGGGTTACATTGTTTAATTGTCTTCTGGTTGGAGGGTGCTTTAAGATAGGGGTCTCCAAACTTTTTGGCCAGAGGACCGCATCAAATATCTGGTACGGTGTGGAGGGCTGAAAAAACAATTTAAATATAAAATTTAAATAAATAAATTAGAGATGGAACTTAGATGAGTGAATAAATGAATGAATGGGCTCATTCATTCAACCTCTCTGGCCCTCAGAACACCCTCCAGACATAATCAGAGCACACTTCTGGTTACGTTCAGTTGAATGGGCCAGAGGCTTTCAGGGGACAAGAGATTGGTCAGGGGCCAGAAAGAAACTTGCTGCGGGCTGCATCTGGCCCCCGGGCCGGGGTTTGGAGACCCCTGCTTTAAGATGTGAGGAAATTTTTACTGGGTTCTTGACTCTTGTAAAAATAACAGTCTGTTTCAGGCATTGCTTCTGATTGAGACAGGGGAGGGGCCTTCCTCTAAGATAGCAGTTTTCAAACTCTCAGGGAGAGTTTGAACCACAGTAAGTTCTTGCAGGGGCGGTGGGGGGGTAGCAACATGATCCCCAGGATTGCATCACCAAAGAGGCTGCAGGGACTGGGATGCACTCACCAGCTCCTGCAGCAGCCTGTCGGTGGTGCAGGGGCGCTGCATGACCTTCTGCAGGGCTCCCCAGGGCTTAAAAAGTGAATGCAGAGCAATTGCACCCCGCCTCCGCAAAACCAGAAATGGAGCACAATCACTGCACTTTCACTTTTTAAGCTGCAGGGAGCCCTGCAGACATTCGTGCAGGGTTCCCCGCACCACCGACAGGCTGCTGCAGGAACTGGTGAGTGCATCCCAGTCCCTGCAGCCCCCTTAGCAACGCAATCCTGGGGATCATGTCGCTGCCTCCTGCCTGTTCCCCCCCCTCCTTAAGGGCAAAGTGGCTGGAGCATCACAACATCCCAGTTTGAAAAGTGCTATTCTAAGTGTTTACAGTTTGGGCCTGGATCTTATAGCGGGTAGATAAAAGAGATGAATATGTGATGGGTATTTAATGTAAACTGGCAAACTTAAATGCATATAAAAATATAGAGAGATACTGTCCTATCCTAATTTTCTAATCCTGTTCGTGACGCCAATTTGTCCCATCCAAATATCTCAACTCCCTTCTAATGCCCGCTTTTTGGCTAATTAACACCCTCTTTATCTCTAGAACAACTGCTGTGGTGTGCAAAGGAATGAACACAGAACTCCTTATCTATAGCAACTACCCAAATTTATTGCTATGAACACAGACACTCCCTGCAAGTCCTCTTGTCCAGAGGCTTTCCCTCCCCAAAACTCCACTTAACTCAGTGGGTAAAGGTCTGAAGCCTCCAATTCAAGTCCAATCCGGTCTCCAAAGCACAGTCCAGTCTTCCCAGTCTTCTGTGTCCTCCAGCAGAGTCCTGGAAGTCCCCTTCTCCTGTAGGTCTGGGTCAGGTAGCCCTCTTGGTCTGGTTCCCTCCGGGTAAGGTAGCGTCTCTCTCTGGGGCAGGGTCCGGATTTCCCTCTGGGTCAGCGTCCCACTTCCGGCTCTCCCTCTGGGTCAGCGTTCAGCTCCTTTGGTCCTTCTGAAGCTACCTTTTATCCTTTGTGTCCCATTAAGTGCAAATGCAGCTCAGCTGTGAGCTACCTCCTTAGCTCATTCAAAGTCCCATCAAGGTCAAATGAAGCTCAGGTGTCCAACCAGGTCTCCATTGGCCTTGATTGATTACAGCTGTGGAGCCAGCCCTTCCCTTCCCAGAGCTGTCAGCCAGCTGTCAAAACATGGGATCGCTGTCAACACCACAGCATCCACCTGGTGATCTTCTATTACAGATACATCATTTAATAATTTCAAGCCTCATTTTAAGTTTTTGTCAGAATGGTCACCGCTGTGTTGAAGCACTTTGCACACACAACCTACTTCTTCGTCCTAGTGATTTTCCTGCGTCGGTGCAGGGTTTGCTGTTCTGCAAGCTGCATGCCATTTGGCATAGTCCAGGGTGTCTTCTGGGGCAACTTTACATGTCCAACCTGCTGCCCTCAAAACATATACAAGAATAAATTTTCAGGGTTTAAGTGTAAATGTGTGTGTTTGACCTGATGGTGGACTCCACAGTGGACTCCATGCCAGCTGGCAAAGCTCACAGAGATAGCTGCTGTACTTTGGAAGATCAGGAAGAGAGAGAGAAAGAAGAAAACACGAATCTGCTGCACACATATATGTTACATTTTTAGTTCTAAACGTTAAAGAGGCTTGAATAGTAAGCATTACATTACAGAACTACAGTCTATATTTCTTAGGGACCAACTCAGAACAACTCCCTGTGCCAGATGTATACATATCAGAAGCCCTAGTTTTTAAGTGGTATAGAAAAATGAAAGCCCATAAAAATAAAATGCACTGTGCTAAATGCTAGTAAAAATGCCAAATTAAAATACTATCACCATAAAAGGCGCAGTGGTGGGTAAGACATTACACTCCAAAAATAATATATCAAGCATTATACACTTTAACATTTTATTTCACTTGTCTGTAATTATTTGTATGCATCTAGTATACCAATCTATGACATCTTTTGGAGAATATAATTAACAGCATGTTGAATGAAAATATTTTACTGTTTTTGTGTTGTGATATTTTAAAACACTTTCTGACTTAGTTGTGTTTAGCTGCCACCTAGTGTTAAAATTAACCAATTTCTCTTTAAAAGAAGAGAGTTTCAACATGTTATTTACATTAAGATAAAGCTGCAGGTACACATTTATGGCAAGAGGGAAATTTCCAATTAATAATTTGAAACCAATGATCTGAAGCTCATTTTTTTTTAACAAACTACTTGCTGTTTTTAAACAAACTGGTTAACAAACTACAGTTCCCTGAGTTTGTACATAATTTAGAACAGCAGTTTGTTTTTAAAATGAAAAGAAAATTTTCACTCACCTTTGAGCACACAAATATGTGAGCCTGCAGCTCTCCCAAGTTTATGCACAAAACAACAAACCATGATTTAGCATTACATCTGAACAGGATCTAAGGCAGAGTAGGAGATAAAGATTCCCAAAGAAAATGATGACAAGAGTGGAAGTCTGACATCTTCCTTGTTACTACTATCAAGAGGTTACTCCTCATTTAACTAGGATCTGAAGAATAAACAAGTATAATCATTGTAGTGCCCTAGACCACTTGTTAAGCCACAAATAACAAAAACCACAATCCCCCACAGAGTCCTTCCTATGAGAGCTCCATTTGAGCCTATCTGGCAACATCATGTCTCAAAGAAGTTATTTTCTCTTTAGCCAGTTCTCCATGATGAAAATAGTATGTACTTACACCTTGTTCAGATTTTGCCTCCTCTATCCTAATAATATTATTTTGTAACAGGACAAGCAGCTCAAACTCTGTAGACCAGTGTTTCTCAAACTGCGGGTCACAAGCCAATTTCAGGTGGGTCCCCATTCATTTCAATATTTTATTTTTAATATACTAGACTTGATGCTACCATGGTATGTGACTGCCTTTGGGGAAATGTAATAGACCTGTACTTTTAACATGCTACTATGGATATTTTTTTAAATAAAGATAGTAAATGGGATTTACTCCTGGGTAAGTGGGTAGGATTGCAGCCTAGGATTGTTAAAAATGTTCCTGCTTGATGATGTCACTTCCGGTCATGACATTACTTCTAGTGGATCCTGAAAGATTCTCATTCTAAAAAGTGGGTCCTGGTGCTAAATGTGTGAGAACCACTGTTGTAGACCAAGGTACTTTGTGCCAATCCTTTAATTCAGTGGTTCTCAAACTTTTACCACCAGGACCCACTTTTTGGACTGAGAATATGTCAGGACCCACCAGAACTGATGTTATGATGACAGAAAGATTTTGGGATTCTTTTTACTGATGCACTGCTAAAACAGTCAAAGGTCTTTAGGAGGGTTTGGAAGCTTTATTTTACATTAGTAGATGAATTACATCTCAGTTTGGATACAAAACTCCACTGCCTGCTATCCAGCCCCATCTGTCAAACCACACCCACTAGCAAAATCAATTTATCCTCTAGTCTACAACAACAGCATAACAAGTCCAGGAAAACTTTGTCATGTCATTTAGACCTTATTTTACCTTGGTTATACAAGATTTTGGATAGCTTCCCTTGGGAAAGTTATGATCTACATGCATTGCCAATCATTGTCTCCTAGGGTCACTGTGACATAGCGACCCTCCTATATCCTGCCTTTGGGAGAAATTGGCTCCAATTTGAGTTATTTTTTTTTAAATCAGAGAAGAGGATTAACCATTAACCATTTAAGATCTTTCCATCAATGACCAGAAGTAACACCATCAAGCAGGAAGAGTTTTAACAATCCTAGGCAGCAATCCTGCCCACACTTACCCAGGAGTAAGCCTCATTGGCTATCACTGCTAAAAGCATATACGTATTATTATTATCATTAACTTTATTTTTACCCCGCCTTTCTCCCCAGAGGGACTCAAAGCGGCTTACAACAAAGGTTGAAACAAATTAAAAAACATAATTTAAAAACAGATAAATCAGATAAACAGATAAAAGCATATTAACAACAGATAAAACAGATAAAAAACAGATAAAAGCATATTAACAACATATCATAAAAACAGTAGTCAGATAAAAAGTAGTCAGGTAAAAGAGCATAGAGCAGCAAATAATAAAAGGATCAGGCCTGTAACCAGGTTTTAAAAAAGATATTAACAGATGTTAAAAAGATGTTAAAAAGGCCATGTACTCAGAAGGCTTGTCTAAACAGAAGGGTCTTCAGGCCTTCTTCGGTCTTCAGGCCAAAAAGTTTCAGGAGAGGGAGCAGTTCTTAAGTCAAGGGGAAGGGAATTCCATAGCTTTGCTGCCACTACTGAGAAGGCCCCATTTCTTGCCACCGCCCCACGTACCTCCCTAGGTGGCAGCACTTGTAAAAAGGCCTTCTCTGATGACCTAAGAGGATGAGCCAGATTGTACGGGAGTAGGCGATCTCTAAGATACCCTGGCCCAGAGCAGTATAGGGCTTTAAAGGTCAAAACCAGCACCTTGAACTGGGCCCGGAAACAAATGAGCAGCCAACGCAGCTGCTGGAGAAGCAGACTGACAGAGTCAAACCGCTCACCTCCAGTAACTACATGGGCTGCTGCATTCTGCACTGTTTGCAGTTTCCGAACCGTCTTCAACAGCAGCCCCACACAGAGCATGTTACAATAATCTAACCTCGATGTCACTGTGGCTTGGATCACCCGTGGCCAGGTCTGATATACATATCAGCCTATAAAAAGTACAGATCTGTAACATTTACCCAAATGCAGTCACATACTATGGTAGCATCAAGTCTAATACAGTATATTAAAAATAAAATATTGAAATGAATGGGGACCCACCTGAAATTGGCTCACGACCCACAGTTTGAGAAACACTGCTTGAAGTTATGTTGATCAATGTATCTTCATTATGGTGATAACTCATTTTGGATGAATTAATTAGAGCCTCACTAACCATCACTACTACACCACAGCCCAGACAGGTACATTCCCTCTGCTTTACATTTTGGCTTGGCAGACTGATTCCAGGACTGGAGCTCAGACTTGCAAACTGCTAAAGAAGACAGAGATGTGAAAACATGTTCCTTTTCCCCTTTATATGATCAATATAAAATTATTTATTTGTCCTCCTCTGAAACATCAGCCCTGATTTTGGCTGGAGAGGTAAAATAGAATTTATTGCTCAGTATATACAGGTGGTCTGATAACATGTGGTGGTAGTGGGTATTTTTCCTCTAGACTTCAAATTGTGGAGCTTAGAAACAGAGTAGGTTACTCAAAACTATCTTAAGAATAGCTACCATTTCAAGATTTCATACATTACAGAATTACACCATCCAAAGCATTAACACACTGTGTGATAAAATAGTCTTCAGGCAAAAATGCTGGAAAGTTATCTGCACTCACACATCAGAATCTATGCAACTGTAGCAACCTGCTGTTGCAGCCCCAGGCATCCATGTGGAGCTTGAGTAGAGATGCTCACCAATGATGTCACTGCTGTGCACCTCTGCCTCCCAACTGATCAGCGACAAACCCATCTCTTAGCAGCCAGCTGCTACAGCTGGAAAGGGGCAAGCATTGCAAAAGGAGGCTGGCAATAAAGGACAGAAACACCAGGTCAGAGCAAAGGTGGCAACAGAACCCAGAGAAGGGCGGGGGGCACCTGGGGCAAGAAGGGGAAGGATAGGAGCCATAGAAGACAGGCACAGGGCAAGAGGAGAGGGCAAGGAAAGGATGGCAAAGGACAGGAGCCAGAAGAAAGAAGAGGATGGTGGGGAAGAAAGAGGTGACTTTCATTCTTCGGAGACCCCAGAAGAATGCAGCCCCCAGTTACTCAGACTGCCATAGGGGAGCCCCCTTGGGAAGATGGTGAAGGAAGCTCCCCTAGACTGGCAGACCCCTCAAAGGGAAGATGCAGAAGGGCCAGACTACTACAGGGCCAGAAAACAGTATTGTACTCCGTTTTGCCACCCAGATCTTACGGTTTCTTCACCCCACCCTCTGATAACTTCAAGCTTATCTGTATTTTAAATGTATTTTAATGTTGTTGTTTTTAAAATTTTATTCTGTGTTTTTCTTTTCTCTTTTTCTTTTATTATAATAAATAAAGATAATACTAAAACATGCAGCAGAGTGAAACTGCAAACAAAGCGACTGTACCACACGAAAAAGGAAGGAAGACCTCGCATTGATACCAGCAAGACCCGGGATCAGAGAAAAGTGGAGGAATTTGCACAAGCGCTTGAGGAATCTCTTCCAGGCCCGGCCGACGCAAACGCATCCAACAGATGGGAACATTTCAAGAATACCGTTTACAACACCGCCTTGTCCATATTCGGCAAGAAGACCAACAAGGCGGCAGACTGGTTTGAAGCCCACTCTGAGGAATTGACACCACTCATTGAGGAAAAGAGGAGAGCTCAAGCAGCATACAAGGCCTGTCCCAGTGAGCGCAACCTGCAGGTTCTCCGAACTGCTCGCAGCAAAGTCCAACAGACTGCCAGGAGATGTGCTAACGACTACTGGCTCCAGCTCTGTTCCAAGATACAGATAGCAGCTGACACGGGCAACATCAAGGGGATGTATGATGGTATCAAGCAGGCCCTAGGTCCAACACAGAAGAAAATTGCCCCTCTGAAGTCTGCCACAGGCGAGGTCATCCAGGATCGGGCGCAGCAGATGGAACGCTGGGTGCAGCACTACTCTGAGCTATATTCCAGAGAAAATGTAGTCACCGAAGAAGCACTGAACAACATTGAGTGCCTGCCTGTGCTGGAAGAGCTTGACAGTGAACCAACCCTAGAAGAACTTCACGTGGCCCTGGACTCCCTTGCCTTTGGCAAGGCACCTGGAAAAGACAGCATCCCTGCTGAAGTCCTAAAATGCTGCAAAGAGATCATCGTCACTGAGCTGCATGAAATCCTCTGTCTCTGCTGGAGAGAAGGTGGAGTACCTCAAGACATGAGGGATGCAAACATCATCACGCTGTACAAGAACAAAGGTGACAGGGGTGACTGCAACAACTACCGCGGCATCTCTCTCCTTAGCGTTGTAGGAAAGCTGTTTGCCCGAGTTGTACTAAAGAGGCTCCAGGTACTTGCAGAGAGCGTCTATCCAGAATCGCAGTGTGGATTCCGAGCCAACAGGTCCACCACTGATATGGTATTCTCCCTTAGACAACTGCAGGAGAAATGCAGGGAACAACGACAGCCACTCTTTATAGCCTTCATAGATCTCACAAAGGCTTTCGACCTGGTCAGCAGAGACGGCCTCTTCAAGATTCTCCCCAAGATTGGATGTCCACCCAGGCTCCTCAGCATCATCAGATCTTTCCACAAGGACATGAAGGGCACTGTTGTCTTCGATGGCTCCACATCAGACCCTTTTGACATCCGAAGCGGAGTGAAGCAGGGCTGTGTTCTTGCACCAACCTTGTTTGGGATTTTCTTCGCTGTCCTGCTGAAGCAGGCCTTTGGAACTGCAACAGAAGGCATCTATCTCCGGACCAGATCAGACGGAAAGCTCTTCAACCTCTCCAGACTGAGAGCAAAATCCAAAGTCCAGCTGAAATGTCTGCGTGACTTCCTCTTTGCCGACGATGCAGCTGTCACTACCCACTCTGCCAAAGATCTCCAGCAGCACATGGATCGTTTTAGCAAGGCCTGCCAAGATTTTGGACTGACAATCAGCCTGAAGAAAACACAGGTCATGGTTCAGGATGTGGACTCACCTCCCTGCATTACAATCTCTGAGCATGAACTGGAGGTTGTCCATGACTTTGTGTACCTTGGCTCAACGATCTCCGACACACATTCTCTCGATACCGAGCTAAACAAGCGCATCGGTAAAGCAGCTACCACGTTTTCCAGACTCACAAAGAGAGTCTGGTCCAACAAGAAGCTGACGGAACATACCAAGATCCAGGTCTACAGAGCTTGCGTCCTGAGTACACTTCTGTACTGCAGCGAGTCATGGACTCTTCGCTCACAACAGGAGAGGAAACTGAGCGCTTTCCACATGCGCTGCCTCCGACGCATCCTCGGTATCACCTGGCAGGACAAAGTTCCAAACAACACAGTCCTGGAACGTGCTGGAATCCCTAGCATGTATTCACTGCTGAAACAGAGACGCCTGCGTTGGCTTGGTCATGTCGTGAGAATGGATGATGGCCGGATCCCAAAGGATCTCCTCTATGGAGAACTCGTGCAAGGAAAGCGCCCTACAGGTAGACCACAGCTGCGATACAAGGACATCTGCAAGAGGGATCTGAAGGCCTTAGGGATGGACCTCAACAAGTGGGAAACCCTGGCCTCTGAGCGGCCCGCTTGGAGGCAGGCTGTGCAGCATGGCCTTTCCCAGTTTGAAGAGACACTTTGCCAACAGTCTGAGGCTAAGAGGCAAAGAAGGAAGGCCCATAGCCAGGGAGACAGACCAGGGACAGACTGCACTTGCTCCCGGTGTGGAAGGGATTGTCACTCCCGGATTGGCCTTTTCAGCCACACTAGACGCTGTGCCAGAACCACCTTTCAGAGCGCGATACCATAGTCTTTCGAGACTGAAGGTTGCCAATACAAAAAAAAAATACTAAAACAACAGCACAAAGCTAGCCATGTCTACTCAGAAGTCCCATTGTGTTCAATGGGGCTTACTGCCAAGAAAGTGTGGGCATAGAATTGCAGTCTGACAGACATACCTCCTCAATGAATTCACATAAATTAAAAAGGAAAAATTCACTCTTTCCAAAACTTATGGAGTTTAGTGAATACACAGTTATGTCTTTGGCTACATTTCTATTGATGCAGGGATGGGACTTTAGAAATAGGAAGATTCTCATTGTTGTATGTTTCCAGATTTTTCTATTCTGACCCTGATGCCCACCACTTTGAGTTTTGCATAGCAATGTCATACTGTACATTTAATGACCTTTTGGCCCCATCATTTAAAGTTTCTTTCTCTGTCTCTTCTATAAATAACTTAACTGCCAATTGAGGGTGACATTCTGCACACCTACTAAAGCAGACTCCAGTCCACAGAAGTTCATAGCTCAATAAATATCAGTATGACAAGGTTCCTTTTTGCTTTTACCTGGGAGTAAGCTCCATTGAACTCAGCAGAACAGAATAAAAATGCCTAGGATCAGCCTGTGTATAACCTTGAGTTCAAGACTACAACTCAAGTTCCAAGCACAACACAGCTTGGTACCCAAGTGACTGAAAGAACACCTGCTCCCACATATTCCTAACAAAGCACCCAAGGCATCTTAAAAGATCTTCCTCCAAGCGCCCCTGCTTTCAGAGAGGAGGCAGCTAGAGACTAAGGAGAGGACCTTCCCCACTGTGAAGCCCCAGTGGGCTTTTTATACCCCTAGGCATTTTAGAAAAAAATCATTTTAGCATTCTTTTAATTAAATTTGTCCAACATTATCACATTGTCAAAACAATGTTGTATCTGTTGTTTTAACTATTTTTGTTATATAATTTTGTGTGTTTTTTTAAAACAGAAAAGTTGTTTAAACACTGTTTAAATAGAAAATTTTAAAAAAAACAAACCTGCAGGTAACATGCTGTTTTGTACTTCTGCTCGATTGCTGTTTTATTGATTTTATCACTGTTCTTTGCTGTTATCTCTCAACAGTTTTGCATGGCTGATTACATGTGTTTCATGTAACACTTGGGGGGGGGGGCTTTTGAGCAGGGGAAGGCAGAGTAAAAATTGCCTAAATAAGTAAATAGCTATGTTGGCCCATTTGGAAAAGAAATAATGGCAATAATAATTTTATTAGGACCAAACACATTGGTTCCTACTAATACAGTTACACTATCTTCTCTTGCTTCCAACTTCCAGAAAGATAGTCCTGTAAGAAAGTCCTAGCATCAACAGCCACTGAACACACAACACTTACTTCTGAATAGTAAACATTCTCAGAGTTCACTCTAGGAGCCCAATCCAATGTATGTCTACACAGAAGCAAGTCCCATTATGTTCACTGGGGATTACTTCAAGGAAAGTGTGGATAGAATTGCAGCCTTACAGCTCAATCCTAGCCCCAGTGGCACTGCTGGGTGCAGTGGTGCCAAAATGGCAATCACTGAATCCAGTGGTGCCACCAAGGCCACTGGAGGTCTCCTCAGGGGAAGAAGACTTTCCTCCCCTTCCCCTGGGGAAAGCCCCAGGCCCCACAATGGGAGCTTCTCAAGTCTGCGCCAGCTATTCGCTGGCACAGACTTGAGGACCTATGTCAGGCTTTTCAGGATAGGATAGGACAGGATAGAATATGGAGGAGCAGGACTCCATCAGTCCCACCCCCTCCTGCCCTAGTTCCACTCCCTGCCCCAGAATGCCTCCCCCCACCCCAAAAGTCCTTACCACCACCTAGAGCTCTTCCCTTGCTCCGGATGGCATCTGTCCAGTGCTGGGCTCAGCACTAATGCTGGGTCAGTGCCACTGCTCCTTACACTCTGGGAGCTGTAAACATGCTACATCACCCAGTGCCTAAGCTCAGAGCCCATAGGATGGAGCTCTTAGTCTGTTGCAGCAAAAACAACTTCAAAAAAAAATCCATGTTATTTCAACAGAAGCTGTTGTGGTCTATCACTATCCGCTGGTATCAGATGACATAAAGTGGCAAGACTTTAAAGGGCTGTAAGAGTCTTGTTTGTTTTGTTCAGAGTGACTAGACATCCTCTTTTTTCAGGACATGTCCTCTTTTCTAGCTTTATGTCCTGGAAAGGAACGTAAGGGCCAAATCCTATTCAATTTTCCAGTGCAGGTGCAGTTGTACCATTGAGGCATGTACTGCCTCCTGCTGTAGGGGAGCAGAGGCCTCCTCCAGGTAAGGGAACATTTGTTCCCTTTCCTCATGGCTGCATTGCGGCTGCACTAGCACTGGAAAGTTGGATAGGATTGTGCCCTAAATGTCCTCTTTTTCCCTGTGAGCAGACCCCTGCTGGCAGCACATAAACTTCTTGTAAATAATAAATGGAATATATACACAGAGAGAGAGAGAGAGAGAGAGAGAGAGAGAGAGAGAAAGAGAGAGAGAAAGAGAGAGAGAGAGAGAGTCTTGTTTGATATATGTCTTGTGTGTGTGTGTGTGTATATACACACACACACATATATATTTGTATATATAAAATATGTGTATATGTGTATATATACGTCTATATATTTATTGTGTATATGTGTGTGTGTGTGTGTGTGTGTGTGTGTGTATACACATATTTTATATATAAAATGTGTATATGTGTGTGTATATGTGTCTATATAAAATACGTGTATATATATATATGTCTTAGCCGATATTCAGGCAGCCTTTTGCCCTGGAAGATCACACCTTGATCAGACTTTAGTGCTGCAATTTTTTGTCGAAAAACATCTGGCCACTAGGGGTTCTAGACTTTTTGCAGCCTTTGTTGATTTCAAGGCTGCTTTTGACCTAATCCCTAGATCAAGGCTATGGGATAAGTTTGCAGCTTTGTCCATTGACCATCGATTATTGCTGCTTATGGTTAGCTTGTACAGCAATTCTGGCATAAGGATTAGGTGTTCATCTAATGGTCATCTAACAAATCCAATTTTGGTTAATAAAGGGGTTAGACAGGGTTGTGTTCTTGCCCCCCTCTTATTTAATTTTTATATAAATTCATTGATCACTTCTTTTGATGATCTGGCCTTACATCCTCCAAAGCTTGCTGATCGTCATGTTCCTGTTCTGGCATATGCCGACGATGTGCTTATATTATCAAGAACACAGGTCGGCATGAGGAGAGCTCTTCGCCATCTAACCCTGGTCAGTTCACAGGAGGAATTAATTATAAATTCTGATAAAACAAAGGTGCTGGTTTTTGCTAGACGTTATAAGGCCTTTCGATGGCTCCTAAATGGGAAACCCATTTAGCAGGTTAAACTAATAAAATACCTGGGGGTGATCTTTCATTATCAAGGAGGCCGTTTGGCCCACAAAAACTATGTCGGTCAATCAGCACAGAAAACATCTGGTGCCATTTATCGTTTTTATTCATCTAAAGGCACCAAATTTCTTCCTGCGGCTTTAAGGCTGCACACTGCTAAAACTAGGGTTCAATTGCTCTATGGCTCTGAGATCGCCCCATATTTAAATACCAGGTCTTTGGAGGTGATCCAGACCAAATTTTTGCGCCAATTGATGTATGTTCCCCGATGTGTACCGAACACTGTGGTCAGGTTGGAATCCGGTACCCCAAGTATAGGGATGTCAATGTGGCTAAATGCCTTACATTATTTTTTGAAGATTAGAACATAAGAACATAAGAACATAAGAACATAAGAACAGCCCCACTGGATCAGGCCATAGGCCCATCTAGTCCAGCTTCCTGTATCTCACAGCGGCCCACCAAATGCCCCAGGGAGCACACCAGATAACAAGAGACCTCGTCCTGGTGCTCTCCCCTACATCTGGCATTCTGACTTAACCCATTCCTAAAATCAGGAGGTTGCGCATACACATCATGGCTTGTACCCCATAATGGATTTTTCCTCCAGAAACTCGTCCAATCCCCTTTTAAAGGCGTCTAGGCTAGACGCCAGCACCACATCCTGTGGCAAGGAGTTCCACAGACCGACCACACGCTGAGTAAAGAAATATTTTCTTTTGTCTGTCCTAACCCGCCCAACACTCAATTTTAGTGGATGTCCCCTGGTTTGGGTATTATGTGAGAGTGTAAAGAGCATCTCCCTATCTACTCTGTCCATCCCCTGCATAATTTTGTATGTCTCAATCATGTCCCCCCTCAAGCGTCTCTTTTCTAGGCTGAAGAGGCCCAAACGCCGTAGCCTTTCCTCATAAGGAAGGTGCCCCAGCCCCGTAATCAGCTTAGTCGCTCTCTTTTGCACCTTTTCCATTTCCACTATGTCTTTTTTGAGATGCGGCGACCAGAACTGGACACAATACTCCAGGTGTGGCCTTACCATCGATTTGTACAACGGCATTATAATATTAGCCGTTTTGTTCTCAATACCCTTCCTAATGATCCCAAGCATAGAATTGGCCTTCTTCACTGCCGCCGCACATTGGGTCGACACTTTCATCGACCTGTCCACCACCACCCCAAGATCTCTCTCCTGATCTGTCACAGACAGCTCAGAACCCATCAGCCTATATCTAAAGTTTTGATTTTTTGCCCCAATGTGCATGACTTTACACTTACTGACATTGAAGCGCATCTGCCATTTTGCTGCCCATTCTGCCAGTCTGGAGAGATCCTTCTGGAGCTCCTCACAATCACTTCTGGTCTTCACCACTCGGAAAAGTTTGGTGTCATCTGCAAACTTAGCCACTTCACTGCTCAACCCTGTCTCCAGGTCATTTATGAAGAGGTTGAAAAGCACCGGTCCCAGGACAGATCCTTGGGGCACACCGCTTTTCACCTCTCTCCATTGTGAAAATTGCCCATTGACACCCACTCTCTGCTTCCTGGCCTCCAACCAGTTCTCAATCCACGAGAGGACCTGTCCTCTAATTCCCTGACTGTGGAGTTTTTTCAGTAGCCTTTGGTGAGGGACCGTGTCAAATGCCTTCTGAAAGTCCAGATATATAATGTCCACGGGTTCTCCCGCATCCACATGCCTGTTGACCTTTTCAAAGAATTCTATAAGGTTTGTGAGGCAAGACTTACCCTTACAGAAGCCATGCTGACTCTCCCTCAGCAAGGCCTGTTCGTCTATGTGTTTTGAGATCCTATCTTTGATGAGGCATTCCACCATCTTACCCGGTATGGATGTTAGGCTGACCGGCCTATAGTTTCCCGGGTCCCCCCTCTTTCCCTTTTTAAAAATAGGCGTGACATTTGCTATCCTCCAATCTTCTGGTACCATGGCCGTTTTGAGGGACAAGTTGCATACCTTAGTCAAGAGATCTGCAACTTCATTCTTCAATTCCTTAATAACCCTTGGGTGTATGCCATCAGGGCCCGGTGACTTATTGATCTTTAATTTATCAATGAGGTCTGAAACATCTTCTCTTTTAACCTCTATCTGACTTAACTCCTCGGTCAGGAGGGGCCGTTCGGGCAGCGGTATCTGCCCGAGGTCTTCTGCCGTGAAGACAGATGCAAAGAACTCATTTAATTTCTCTGCCATCTCTAAGTCTCCTTTTATCTCCCCTTTCCCTCCCTCACCATCCAGAGGGCCAACCGCTTCTCTGGCGGGTTTCCTGCTTCTAACATATTTGAAGAAGCTTTTATTATTCCCCTTAATGTTGCTGGCCATGCGTTCCTCATAGTCTCGCTTGGCCTCCCCTATCACCTTCTTACATTTCTTTTGCCACAGTTTATGTTCCTTTTTATTCTCTTCATCAGGGCAAGACTTCCATTTACGGAAGGAAGCTTCCTTGCCCTTCACAGCCTCTCTAACTTGGCTGGTTAGCCATGCGGGCACTCTCCTGGATTTAGTGGAACCCTTCTCTCGCGACAGGATAACTTTACTTATTTGATCTTTTCTGATCCTTTTGTAGGCACCTGGGAAAAAAGGTGCTTGGATCATTTCAAACTCTGCGATCTCTCCCCAGAGTGTTTAATGATGATGAGCCCGGGAGACGCAAAAGAAATTTTGCGTCAGAGGTTGGTAGACCTTGAATTGAGATCTGCGAGAGCCAGACTTTCTGTGTATGTTTTTCTTGGGGATCAAGCTCTTGCATTTTCTCCTGCCAGATATTTTTATAATATTGTTATTCCTAAATTTAGGATTGCTTTTACTAAAGCTAGGTGTAATGCACTTTTATCAGCTGTTCTTTTGGGGCGTTATGCAAGGCGTCCCTACTCAGAGACTGTGCCCCTGCCCTCAAAACGTGGTGGAGACAACTGCCCACATTGTATTGCAATGTCCATACTATGATGATTTGAGATCTAAATTTATCTCCCCGATCTTCGGTATTGAAACGGGGATGCAGGTGGGGAAATGCTTGCTTTTTTGCTTTCTGATGTGTATTCAGATATATCACTCAGGGTTGCCCGCTTCTGTTATGCTGCACAGTTGGTAAGGAAGAAAACAGAGAGTGTAAATCTCTGATTTTATGATTTTACATATGTGTAACGGGGTGTTGGTTTTAATTCTGTGTATTTTGTTTTGTTGTTTGTGATCAGCTGGTCGGATGACCGTAAATAAAGTATCTATCTATCTATGTCTATATATCTATTGTGTATATATAGATTTGTGTGTGTATATATACACACAAATATATATTTTATATATTTGTATATATAAAATTTGTATGTATATGTGTGTATAGATTTGTGTGTATATTTATGTATGTATTGTATTGGCAACCTTCAGTCTCGAAAGACTATGGTATCGCGCTCTGAAAGGTGGTTCTGGCACAGCGTCTAGTGTGGCTGAAAAGGCCAATCCGGGAGTGATAATCACTTCCACACCGGGAGCAAGTGCAGTCTGTCCCTGGTCTGTCTCCCTGGCTATGGGCCTTCCTTCTTTGCCTCTTAGCCTCAGACTGTTGGCAAAGCGTCTCTTCAAACTGGGAAAGGCCATGCTGCACAGCCTGCCTCCAAGCGGGCCGCTCAGAGGCCAGGGTCTCCCACTTGTTGAGGTCCATCCCTAAGGCCTTCAGATCCCTCTTGCAGATGTCCTTGTATCGCAGCTGTGGTCTACCTGTAGGGCGCTTTCCTTGCACGAGTTCTCCATAGAGGAGATCCTTTGGGATCCGGCCATCATCCATTCTCACGACATGACCAAGCCAACGCAGGCGTCTCTGTTTCAGCAGTGAATACATGCTAGGTATTCCAGCACGTTCCAGGACTGTGTTGTTTGGAACTTTGTCCTGCCAGGTGATGCCGAGGATGCGTCGGAGGCAGCGCATGTGGAAAGCGCTCAGTTTCCTCTCCTGTTGTGAGCGAAGAGTCCATGACTCGCTGCAGTACAGAAGTGTACTCAGGACGCAAGCTCTGTAGACCTGGATCTCGGTATGTTCCGTCAGCTTCTTGTTGGACCAGACTCTCTTTGTGAGTCTGGAAAACGTGGTAGCTGCTTTACCGATGCGCTTGTTTAGCTCGGTATCGAGAGAATGAGTGTCGGAGATCGTTGAGCCAAGGTACACAAAGTCATGGACAACCTCCAGTTCATGCTCAGAGATTGTAATGCAGGGAGGTGAGTCCACATCCTGAACCATGACCTGTGTTTTCTTCAGGCTGATTGTCAGTCCAAAATCTTGGCAGGCCTTGCTAAAACGATCCATGAGCTGCTGGAGATCTTTGGCAGAGTGGGTAGTGACAGCTGCATCGTTGGCAAAGAGGAAGTCACGCAGACATTTCAGCTGGACTTTGGATTTTGCTCTCAGTCTGGAGAGGTTGAAGAGCTTTCCGTCTGATCTGGTCCGGAGATAGATGCCTTCTGTTGCAGTTCCAAAGGCCTGCTTCAGCAGGACAGCGAAGAAAATCCCAAACAAGGTTGGTGCAAGAACACAGCCCTGCTTCACTCCGCTTCGGATGTCAAAAGGGTCTGATGTGGAGCCATCGAAGACAACAGTGCCCTTCATGTCCTTGTGAAAAGATCTGATGATGCTAAGGAGCCTGGGTGGACATCCAATCTTGGGGAGAATCTTGAAGAGGCCGTCTCTGCTGACCAGGTCGAAAGCCTTTGTGAGATCTATGAAGGCTATAAAGAGTGGCTGTCGTTGTTCCCTGCATTTCTCCTGCAGTTGTCTAAGGGAGAATACCATATCAGTGGTGGACCTGTTGGCTCGGAATCCACACTGCGATTCTGGATAGACGCTCTCTGCAAGTACCTGGAGCCTCTTTAGTACAACTCGGGCAAACAGCTTTCCTACAACGCTAAGGAGAGAGATGCCGCGGTAGTTGTTGCAGTCACCCCTGTCACCTTTGTTCTTGTACAGCGTGATGATGTTTGCATCCCTCATGTCTTGAGGTACTCCACCTTCTCTCCAGCAGAGACAGAGGATTTCATGCAGCTCAGTGACGATGATCTCTTTGCAGCATTTTAGGACTTCAGCAGGGATGCTGTCTTTTCCAGGTGCCTTGCCAAAGGCAAGGGAGTCCAGGGCCACGTGAAGTTCTTCTAGGGTTGGTTCACTGTCAAGCTCTTCCAGCACAGGCAGGCACTCAATGTTGTTCAGTGCTTCTTCGGTGACTACATTTTCTCTGGAATATAGCTCAGAGTAGTGCTGCACCCAGCGTTCCATCTGCTGCGCCCGATCCTGGATGACCTCGCCTGTGGCAGACTTCAGAGGGGCAATTTTCTTCTGTGTTGGACCTAGGGCCTGCTTGATACCGTCATACATCCCCTTGATGTTGCCAGCGTCAGCTGCTATCTGTATCTCGGAACAGAGCTGGAGCCAGTAGTCGTTAGCACATCTCCTGGCAGTCTGTTGGACTTTGCTGCGAGCAGTTCGGAGGACCTGCAGGTTGCGCTCACTGGGATAGGCCTTGTATGCTGCTTGAGCTCTCCTCTTTTCCTCAATGACTGGTGTCAACTCCTCAGAGTGGGCTTCAAACCAGTCTGCCGCCTTGTTGGTCTTCTTGCCGAATATGGACAAGGCGGTGTTGTAAACGTTATTCTTGAAATGTTCCCATCTGTTGGATGCGTTTGCGTCGGCCGGGCCTGGAAGAGATTCCTCAAGCGCTTGTGCAAATTCCTCCACTTTTCTCTGATCCCGGGTCTTGCTGGTATCAATGCGAGGTCTTCCTTCCTTTTTCGTGTGATACAGTTGCTTTGTTTGCAGTTTCACTCTGCTGCACACCAGGGAGTGGTCAGTGTCGCAGGCAGCACCATGATAACTGCGTGTGATCTTGATGCTGGGAAGGCTGGAGCGTCTGGTGAGGATCAGGTCGAGCTGGTGCCAGTGCTTTGATCTTGGATGTCTCCAAGAGACTCTATGTTCATCCTCGGCGTATATTTATATACATATATGTATACACACATATACACACACATACACACGAAAGACTCATATGTATATATACACAAAGCAAACAAGACTTATAGCCCTTTAGAGTCTATAGCCCTTTAAACTATATATATATATATATATATATATATATATATATATATATTTTAAATTTAATAATGTAATGTAGCATTTAAATTTACCCCAGAAATCAATACACAGCTGGTTTCAGCTTGTATTTGATCCTGCCCTCCATTATTTTTCTTGGAGGTCCTCCATGTTGAGGGTGCCTGGTCTTCTTCTGAGGTCACGCCACCTGGCCACCCTGGTTCTGTCCTGCTGCCCCACAAGAATGCACAGTACTAGCTCACCGCTATTTACTACTTGGAGCTTCCTACTTCAGAAGCTCCTGAGAAACAGTAAAGTCACCCCCGACCATTATGGGGTGACCTCCCTGCTGCCCTCTCCTCCCAAACAGAAACGCTGTTGTGCTGTATACTGTTCAGGCTCTTCCACCCCCCCCCCCACATCTTTAACGGTTCTTCAAACACCGACCCCGCCCCTTTAACGGTTTTTTTCAAACTCCAGCCCCGCCTCCTTTCGTCGCGCGCCACGCACCGAGAGGTCTGAGTGGAAGAGCCCTGCGCGAAGGTAGCCACGCCCCCTCCAGAGGGATAGACCAATCGTACGATTGCAAGGGCTCACCCTCTGCCACGGCTTCTCCACTTCGCCGCATGCGGGTGCGCATGCGCGCGCCAAGCAACAGCTCAACAGCCCACCGGTTGGAATGGTCCATCGGCTTGCCCCAGTGGCAGAAACGGATTGGCTGAGGAGGAACGTTGCGGGGCGCTAGGTGTGCGGGGGCGTGGCCACGCTGCGGAGGTGGTGTCTGTAGTCATAGAAAGGCACGGTGTTTAGCCGCTATTCCTCTCCAACAGCCTTTTTCTCCCCCTTTGGTGGAATGGAACGGTCCTATTGTCTTCCTCTTGCCCCCACTTTGCGGTATCGTCCATGAGCCCCCTTTTTTCCAATGAGGTGGGCGCTTCTGCGCATGCCCCTCCTTCGCTTAGGTACAGTAGTTCACTGGCTGGAGAGCGGTGAGTCCCTCACCGAAACTTTACTCTCCTATGCTCGCGCGGTGGTACATTCCACACAGTGTTTCAAAGGCGGGAGGAAGGCGCAGGGCGTTTGGGATGCCCGTGGGGGGGGGGGTGATGATGATAAGAAGGCTGTCTGCTTCCCCAACCTTTGGGCTCAGTGCAGTGGAAAGGGGAAGAGGAATGAGGGTGTATGAGCGGGGGAGGGGGGGCAATAAGTCTTGATGCCAGTCTGTGGGCAGGGAGGGCAGTCAGTGAGTTGGAACTAAAATTGAGTGTTGGGAGAGTTAGGATACACAAAAGAATTTCCCACCCAGCATGTTATTAGTCTGTGAAACTCGCTGCCACAGTATCTCTTTGCCCAGCCTGTAGTTGGTCTGTGGAACTCGCTGGCACAGTATCTCTTTGCCCAGCCTGTAGTTGGTCTGTGGAACTCGCTGCCACAGTATCTCTTTGCTCAGCCTGTAGTTCTGTGGAACTCGCTGCCACAGTATCTCTTTGCCCAACCTATAGTTGGTCTGTGGAATACCCTGCCACAGGATGAGGTGCTGGCATCTGGCCCGGGTGCCTTTATTGTCTCTCTTGATGTTCTTTCCCCCTCACACCAGAACCAGGGGACAGCCACTAAAATTGAGTTTTGGGAGAGTTAGGACAAACTAAAGAATGTACCTCTTTACCCAACATGTGGTTAGTCTGTGGAACTCCTTGCCACAGGATGTGGTGATGGTGTCTGGCCTGGATGCTTTTAAAAGGGACTGGACAAATTTCTGGAGGAAAAGTCCACCACGGGTTACAAGCCATGATGGGTATGTGCAATCTCCTGGTTTCGGAAGTAGGCTACTTCAAGATGCCAGATACAGGGGAGGGTATCAGAGTTCCTTCCCCCTGCCCCAGCTGCCTCCCCCTGCCAGAATTTACAGCAGTGTAAACTCTCCATGAAATTTTGAAAACCACTGCCTTAGGCTGTTCTCTCTGTTTCTATAGTTGGGATTAAAAGAAAGTTAGAATTTAATAAGTACCATTGACTCAATGGTACTCAATACCATTACTAAGTTACAGCCCAATCCTATGCATGTCTACTCAGAAGTAAGTCCCATTAGAGTCAATGGGGCTTACACCCAGGAAAGTGTGGATAGGATTGGGCTGTTAATTACATAAGAACAGCCCCACTGGATCAGGCCATAGGCTCTCTAGTCCAGCTTCCTGTATCTCACAGCGGCCCACCAAATGCCCCAGGGAGCACACCAGATAACAAGAGACCTCATTCTGGTGCCCTCCCTTGCATCTGGCATTCTGAAATAGCCCATTTCTAAAATCAGGAGGTTGTACATGCACATCATGGCTTGTAACCCGTAATGGATTTTTCCTCCAGAAACTTGTCCAATCCCCTTTTAAAGGTGTCCAGGTCAGATGCCATCACCACATCCTGTGGCAAGGAGTTCCACAGACCAACCACACGCTGAGTAAAGAAATATTTTATTTTGTCTGTTCTAACTCTTCCAACACTCAATTTTAGCGAATGTCCCCCCCCCCCCCGGTTCTGGTGTTATGTGAGAGTGTAAAGAGCATCTCTCCATCCACTCTGTGCATCCCCTGCATAATTTTGTATGTCTCAATCATGTTCCCCCTCAGGCGCCTCTTTTCTAGGCTGAAGAGGCCCCAACGCCTTTCCTCATAAGGAAGGTGCCCCAGCCCAGTAATCATCTTAGTTGCTCTCTTTTGCACCTTTTCGTTTTCTACTGTCTTTTTTGAGATGCTGTGACCAGAACTGAACACAACTAAAGTTGTTAGGGACGTTGGCTGTAATGAACATACAACCCATTAATTTTGGTGGGATTACTACTGTAATCCTGTGTACTCTTGTCTTGAAAGTAAACCATGTTGAGTACATTGGGAATATCAAATTGCACATAGTCATGGCTAACTTCTTTTGGGTTCAACCCTTGAATTTTGTATCCTTGAAAAATGTAGGTCATACCTTTATGTATCCTTGAGTGCCCCTCATTGTAAAGACCATTTCTATTATTTGCTCTTGACTTATCTTCCTTTAGTATAGTTTTGCTTACTCTCACCTGTGTATTCCTAGTTCCTCTTTTTTCTACCTTCAGATTTGCTTTGCACAGTCTCACCCGTGCTCATAATTCTCCATCTCCTGCTATCCAAGCTCCAGCCTGACTGTATGTTCTGTAAATTGGAGCAGGAACTAGTTTGTTGATTATATTGTAATCCACATATTTGTCCCCTTCCTCGTTCAGAACAAATTTGGAGTGTTGATCATTACATTAGGTGAGAGAAAAGGGAGCAGGATGAGAGGCTAAACCAGGACAGAGACATTAGGCTGTGCCCATATCAGAAAGAATGTTTGGGAATAAGCAATTGAGCATCCACGTTTAGTGCCAGATATCTCAGGCACGATTCCTGAAAATCAGATAAGTATTTTCTCATGCATTTTATTTTTTTGGAACATGGGAGCTGAAAAAGTCCTCTGCAGACTCTAGAATTACCTGCCCTTTTCTAGGGCTGAATGACTTGCACCAAAATAGCCTAAGTACATTCAAGCATGCACATGACATTAACGTTGGCATGTTCATGTACGTACCAAAATGAACTCAACATGTTCAGGCATGCAGCAAAGTAATGTTGACATGCTTACACTGTACACCAAAATAAATTCCAGAGGTAATGAAATATTGAAGGACTCTTACTCTGTTTTGTTTTTTAACCTGATAAATGCTTCTGTATAACGCTTGCTCTGTAGAAATAAATCCCAGATTAGCCATATCATAGAAAAGACTTTTGCCTAAGGCAGGGGTGCCCAAACCCCAGCCCAGGGGCCACTTGTGGCCCTCGGGGGCTCCCAATCAGTCCGGCTGGGAGCCCCCGGTCTCCAATGAGCCTCTGGCCCTCCAGGGACTTGCTGGAGCCCGTGTTGGCCCAACACAACTGCTCTCAGTGTGAGGATGGCTATTCAACCTCTCACCTGAGCTGTGGGACATGGGCTCCCTCCACTACTTGCTGTTCCATATCTGTGATGCAGCTGTGGCATTGAAGGAAAGGGTGGTCTTGCTTTGTGCAAGGTCTTTTATAGGCCTTGAGCTATTTTAAGACCTTCATTCATTCATACAAGTTCCATCTCTAATAAATTCAGTTATGTAAATTTCTTCAAATTTTAAATGTAATTTAATTCTTTTTTCTCCGGCCCCTGACACAGTGCTAGAGAGATGATGTGGCCCTCCTGCCAAAATGTTTGGACACCCCTGGCCTAAGGGTATGTTCACGTCATCAGAACATTTTCTAGTGTGTCTTCCCAAAGAGAAAACTGCACGACTCTGCCATGTTTAGACTTTCCACCGTCTTACTTGGAAAAGATGCTAGGCTGACAGACCTGTCCCCTCTCCCTCCTTTTTTAAAGATTTGGCATAACAGTAGCTATCCTCCAGTCCTCTGGCATGCTGGCCATTTCAAGTTGCACATTTAGTCAAAGACCAAAAGTTCACACTTGAGTTCCTTAAGAACTCTTGGAGGGATGAGATCAGCCTCAAGCCTCCTTTCCCAGAACAAATTCCACTGACAGATTTTTCAAGCCACAGAGGAGCTGAGAAAAGTCCTAAGTTCCTAACTAGGGCTTTTCTATTGGGGATTCCAGTTATATCTCCCTCCAGAAACTTGATACACCAGCTAAGAGTGCTTATTCAGAGGGAGAGACTAGCTCCCCCACCACAAGTGTGTGCAGTGCATTCACGGACTGCTTTTGGGCTCACCCCATGCCCATAAGACCTCAGTTCAGGCTACTCAGGGCTGCCCGCAAGCTGCAGACTTTGCTGCAACCTGAACCTCAGAACCTTCTTCCCCACTAATCACCCCATTTTCCTTTCCTCTTTCCTCCTTCCCTGCACGCAAATCTTCCCATCTCCCAGTTTTCTTTGGGAAACCTATGTCCCTTCTTCCCTCACATTTTCCCTTTTCTTGTCCTGCCCTTCCTTTGGGCTAGGCCTTAGATTGTAGGACAGAAATAAGCATTCCTTTAGAATCTACAGGAAATAGTCTAAATTGAGACTATTTGCAAATTTCGGCTTTGTCAGCTCATGAGTTACTCTGGGCTGTCCAACTTCCTGGTTTGCAACTGTATGGAATATTTAGGGCACAATCCTAACCAGGTCTACTCAGAAGCAAGTCCTATTTTGTTCAGTGGGGCTTACTCTCAGGAAAGTGTGGTTAGGATTGCAGCCTTAATGTTTTAGCTTTGAAGACTTTTCTACTGTGCATCTGGCAGTACAGTTCTTTAGTGCACAGACTGCTGCAGTCTGGTATGTTGTTGGCTTTGACCTCTTCTTTCCAGGAATCTTTGTTTATCTAAGGTGTTTGTGTACTGCTTTCCAAAATATCTATTTCCCCAAAGTGATTTGCAATAAGACAAGTCTTACTAGTATCACAAGTTGCTGTGCCTTTCATTTTTTTTCCGAGGTGATTTTTTTTGCCTTGTTCTGCATGATGGTGGCTAAAATCGAGGAGGAGGGTAAAATCAAGCAGATGTACTTCAACCTTCAATTTGTTTGCATGTTCAAGAGTTAAATCAGTGAACTGAAAGTGAATCAACAACTATCAGCAAAATCAGAGTTTCCTGACTCATTTCTCTTTTGTGCCAGCATGGAAGACCATTAGAGACCATATAAACATTAGCATGGTTATTGGCTGGAGTTCACAGTCCCATATAACAGCCCAGTTAAAGAGTCCTCCTCCATCAGAATTCTAGTGATACACCACTGTCTTTCAAACTTATAATGCAACAGTGCATACTCAGGATCGGTTAGCAGTTAAGGCATAACTTATCTGGACTAGGTCATGCTGAGGGTGCACACTTAGGAGCATCAGGAATGCCTTGCTGGATCAGACCAAAGTCCATCTCTAGACTATTCTTTCCAGGAGTTCACCTTTCCCAGGGTGGTTCTGGTGGACCACCAAGACACTTGGTAAAGTTGGCCAGAGGTCCGTAAGTAGATCAGCCTATTTTCTGCAATATCAATTCTGCAATTTTCTGCAATACCATGCAAAATCAATTACTGGTTATGTAATCAAGTATAGATGATAGCACACTTGAAAAAAAGTGCTGACTTCCCTTCCACCACCAAATCATGTTCCTATCCTGCTTCTCCATGCTTTTACTGGTCTGGTGGTAGAGAGACAGTAGCAGCATGGGGAAAGGAGAAAAGGAAAAACTTTCCCAGTTGCCAATGAAGCACATAGAGCAGAATACCAGGAGGCCTTGGGGACTTGAATATTCCCAGAGCTACTGTTGCTGTTCCACTGCCACCAGACTGATAAAAAAAAATTGGGTGGGGGAGTGTGTTTGAAAGTGCTATTAAGAGGGTGTTTTGTTGTTGGCGGCTGGTGCCATTTTCCTTGCCTAAATTGGCTCAGAAAATGAGCTGAAGTCTCTTCTAATTGGGGGGGGGGAGGAATCCCAAAATCCAAGGCAACTGACAGAAGCCTCACCTATCTTTATAAGCAAGTCACTAAGATTATATAAAGGACAATTTAAGGACTTTAGAGGAGCTCTGCTGGATCAAGGATCTGGTTTCCCCAAGTTTTCAGCTAGATGCTCATGAAAATCCCTCATGAGCCCCCTCCCAAAGATTACTGCTCTGAAATAAAGGAAGAGTGAATATGCACTTAAGCCATTTCTGCCCAGCATTGTATATATGCAACAGGGACCAAATGTGTACATCTGTGGGTCAGCCAAAAATGGGTTAAAGTAGGTTATTTATGTAAATACAGTGTACATGCACTTTTCAAATAGAAAGGTATTGATTATTTTGTGTAAATTGAAAACCATTTATACACTGAAAAAAGCCATCAAATTACTCTTAACAATAACTTTGTCCCTCAACGGCAACATTCATTTAACAACACCTATTTGTGACAAAAAAGAGAAAATGTAATGGCCAGGTAACATCTGAACAAGGTAAGTGTCTGCTTGTAGCCATGTTGTTAGGCCCACGTGCAGGGCCCCAGCTGTAACCAACTTCCAATTAGTGCATACCAGGCTTGGGAGAACTATGGAGGAGGCCGCTTCACAGGGCCCTCTGATATCATACCAAGCTACCAAGTGGGCTTCAAGGCCAACTTGATTAACAACAGGGTTCAGCTGTGAACGTCTCAGGTTGGGAGGGGGGATTCCACCATGAGTAAGAAGGCTTGTGGCACGTCCACCTCTAGAATTTTCGGCTGGAACCGAGTTCTGATTGGTGGATGGGTCAGGAGACCCATAAAGGTGAGGGAGAAGAGTTTCTTTGTTCTAACTTTGTCTCTGGCTGAGGGGGCCTGAGACCCTTGACCACTCTGGCAAGAGCCAACTTGTCTGCAGCAAGATGTGTCAGATTGGACTTTGGAAAGCTAAGACTTTGGTGAGTGATAGAGTTAGGAGTTAGTTGTTATCGTTTTATTAGGCTGGGTGTTGTATTGGTGTGCTCTTTTCTAAATTCCTAAACGTTTGACTGATGCAGTGCTGTCTGTATAACTATGCTTTAAACATTTGTTCAATAAATCCTACTTATTTCAACTGACTGGATTATTGGGATTGGAGAAGCCACAGGGACTGGTTGTGGGAGGCAATCCAGTGTGTCTGGGGTGTACCCTGGGGGGCTGGGGTACGACTCAGGGGAGGGTTCCCCAAATTTGACCTGGCTACCAGGATTGGAAGCTCTGCGGTTTAAGAGCTATTTGACAACTGGTCTTGAATAGACCTGCAGGTACCAAGTGACCATAAGGGTTTATGGCCACTTGATCACCCTGAAAGTAATAAAGAGATTACACGGCCGTTAAGGAGTGTGGTCTGATTTCCTTCACACTATTTTGGGGGGAAAAAATTACAGTGCTTTAGGTGTAAATATTGATGAGCAATTTTATGATGCTGATAATATTCAGGATTCAGAGATTACATTTTTAAAGAAGAAAACAGTTGCCCGGCCACTAATTCCAAATTGTATTTAAATTTATCACTTTTTAATTTACTTCACCAGAAGTATCATTGTGTGTCTTTAGAAAAAATAAGTTTTTATTCTTATTTTTCTTAACAGAGTGGTAAAACGGGGCCATTAGTCATATAACCAGAGATGGCATCCCATTTAGCACAAGAAGTTCAGCTTGCTAAAAGGCATGAAGAAATGTAAGTACAGTACTTGTTTCAGAAGAAATCCTTTCTCCAGGATTTGGAAACAACAGTTGTCCAGCCACTTAAAACTTTAATGTTAATTTCGAATTTGAAGTATTTTCCCAGACCTGTCATTCATACCAATATAAATGCCAGGCATTTATACTGGTTTATGTGACCAAAATAAGACCAACTAGGGAACAGTTCTGTGTGAACTGCTTTTGTAATTATTAAGGTACTTCTGGAATGGTACCAGTATCTCAGTGCAGTATCATTTCTGTCTGATCTCAGTAACAGTTCTAACAATAGGAAACTGTGCCCTTCTGTCAAAGACAAATGAAGATGCTGCCTCTAGAGGGAGCTATGCTTCCAGTGCTGCTGCTCAAATGAAATGCTAAATCCTGGCATTGAGTTATCCTGATTACGTTCCAGCTACTGCTGAGCAATTGAATTCTGCCCTCCAAAATTCAACAGACAGTTTCTTTTCTGTGCAGTATTTTTTCCATATTGAATTTAAAAATTTAGAATACAAGCAGGTATCTGACAAAAGTTTATAACTGAATTATAAACTGAGTTATGTGTTGGCTGTGTAGATCTGGGTTTTCTCATTTAAAAGTGGCTTGTAAAACAGAGGTCTGTATCTGTACACTCACTCTCTCGGTATCAAAAAATCTTCACACAATTATTTCCTTTATTTTATATATCTTCCATACACAGGAACATTTTGCAGTAGTTGTTTCTGCAATGTGGAGACAGCTTACAAATTGGACACTGAAACCACTCGTGCTGCCATTTTTATCCCACCTCCCAGAATGGCTCCAAAGGGGAGGGGGAAGGACTGCTTGCACGCCGCAATGAGGCTCCCTGCAAAACTTAATGCTTTGCACCCCTTCTCGCTATGCCACTGCAGTCAGGCAAAGAGAGCATTAGCAATATTTAGACAGAGTTACAAATAATATAGAAATTATCATGATGTAGTGTAGTGATTTCTAGAGCTTGAGGATCAGGATGTTCCACAGTTTGAATTGCATATTTGCCATGAATTTTCACTAAGTGGTCTTAAGCAAGCCATTCTCTCTCAGTCTTAGCTTCCAAGCTGTAACATGGGAATGATAATATTTATAGGGTTATTGTAAGGATTGCACTAAAATAATACATGTGAAGTGCTTTCCACACTTCGAAAACACTGCACATACTTTTATTCTTATTCTTGTTTTATTATATCCATGCAACAGATATTTACACATCTTTAGCAGATCAAGTAGCACATTATCCCCCCCCCCTTTTGTTGGCTGCCTTAAAAACAAATCACCAGCCACCAACTCTGGGCCGAATCCTATCCATCTTTCCAGTTCCAGTGCAGCCACAATGCAGCCCCGAGGCAAGGGAACAAATGCTCCCATACCTTGAGGAGGCCTATGTGACTGTCCCCCCACTGCAGGATGCAGTGCCTGCCCCATTGATATAGCTGCACCGGCCCTGAAAAATTGGATAGGATTGGGCTTTCAATTTTCTGTTTTATCGCAGTGTGGTAATCCAGCTATCAAAGTTTAATGGGTTCCACTGCTCTTACATATGTTACTGGGTCCTGTGCACTGCTCAGGAGAAGTTAAGAGTTGCCTCTCCTCTTGTTAACGTTGTGATTACTGTTCTAAGCCATAGTCATTCATCATATCTATAATGCTTTTCTCTCTGTCACAGTCTGAACGTACATTTATCCAGTGAATGTTGAAACCACCCAATACTACAATTCTTCTCTTTGGTTGCTTCCCTGATTTCCTCCTCCATCTCAAGATCATCCTGAGCACTGGTCAGGGGGCAATAATATGATACATTCCTAAATTACTTTTTGGAGATGGTATTTTCACCTGAAATAATTCTGCAGAGAACTTTGTTTCTCTTAAGTGTTCTAATCATTCAACTCCATGCTCTTTGTTGGATAGAGCAGCACCATCTCTAGTGTGTCCTTTCACGACTAATCCTCCCACTCAGTGTTCCAACACTGTTGACTCTTACATTGTTCTGATATGCCTACCAAATCTGTGTTCTTTAGTATCAGGTCCCTCACTTGCCTTATCTTGACTTTGAGGCTTCTGGCATTAATATATAAATACCTACATGTTGTGCCATTTTACAAATGTCCTTTTTGTGTGCAACTTATGCTACAACTCTTCAGTCTCTCTAAACAACTGTCAGTTTCTGTGTGCTAGTTGCCAAGATGTCCCCTCGCATCCCCTTTGGAAATATTTTGGAAGTATTTACGCCATCATTCTTATGAGAGGGTTCATCCCAAACAAGATACATACATCATAGTTCCTGTTGGCCTCACAAGTAGGTTTAAGCACTCCTTGGCAGACTTCTGGATTTTAAACTCTTGAAGGATGGTTCCATTTTGGTTTGAGTGGGTTCTGCGTCTTTTATACAGGCATTGCTTATCCCAGAATGCTCCTTGGGGCCTTAAAAATCTAAATCCTGTCTCCTGACACTGCTAGCCCACCCAAGCATTGACACCCTACAACTCTGCCTATCTTATAGAATCTGCACATGGAACCACTAGTATTTTTGAAAATGCTGCCTTGAGGGGGGATCTTGGACATCTACAGCTTACCTATAAGAACATTGGCTTCCTGGACTTAATGACTATATTTCCTGGTGCTGGTGGTACCAACATGTACCATGATTACTGACTTGCGCCATCTTTCAACTTCTCAGATAACCTTTGCACCAACCAAATGTCACCATGTGGTTGTCATGGCTGTCACAAATCTGTTTCTCTATGTTTCTAATGATCAAATCTCCTACTACCAGGAGTTCTGTGGAAAATAATGTCCAAAATCAGACACATCAGGGTAGGAAAAAACAACTTATCCAGGGAGACTCTGATATAAATGTTGATAATAAAGTTGGGATCTAAAAACAACCTTCTTATACAGTTAAAATGAGGGTAGGACCTTAGAAAAACTTTGTGCAACAAAGGAAAGTTTTGAAAAGACCATACCTCGCAGGAACAAATTCAGGTGATTATTTACAGATGTTGATTGCAAGAAAGAGAAAAGAATATGCTTTTAAAAATTGCAAGTCGGTTGAACAGATATGTGAAGTCAAACTTAGATATGTAGCAACTTTCCTTCCAAACATGGCAGTTCACAGAGTCTACACCCTTATTAGCAGAACCTAGTTAAGCCATAAAATAGCTAATGCTTCTGATTACTAACTGCATTGGAAGCACATCTCTTCTGAGGCATTCAGTGCCGGGTGTCTCATTTGTGCTTGTTGTACAACACAACAGTTACTTTCTCCATGGGAGCACAGCAAGGAAGGGACTTCCTGTGCTTCTTTCCTCCTTCAGTGCACCCACGCTGCATTCAATATAATTAGAGAAAAAATGGGTGAGGGTAAAAGGTTGTTGTTTTCCTGTCTGTTGTGCAGAAAAAAGGGTCTGCCTATTTATGAGACATTTTTCTCTTTTGTAGAGTATCTCAGAGGTTGGTGTTGCTCCAGCAGATGGAGAATCATCTAAGAGACAAAGAGGCTGAGAAGACATGGCAAACGCAAGAAGCTGATACAGCTCATAAAAGAAACACAGTACTTTTAAATGCAAGTTTCTGTCCATCAACTATATATAATATTTCCATGTGATATTTTAAGATGATTGTTTTCTAGTAGTGACTAACCTGATCAGGTCTCTGTGGTGAAGACAGTAGAGATGAAGATTATTTAACCCTAGGTGTGACAAGGAATATTTTCTGCTATTCCTGTGACAGCAAGGATGGTAGAGGCTAGGGACATGTCAAACACCACCTCTGTTTCCAAGATACAGGCAACTAGGAAGTTTTGTTGATTCTGTTATTATTAATATATCAGTAACGTACAAGCTCTTTATTATTGCAATACTAAAGCAGGGGTCTCCAAACGTTTTGACCAGAGGGCCGCATCAAATATCTGGTGCAGTGCTGAGGGCCGGAAAAAAAATTTAAATATAAAATTTAAATAAATAAATTAGAGTGAATAAATGATGAGTGAGTAAATGAATGAATGGGCTCATTCATTCAACCTCTCTGGCTCTCAGAACACCCTCCAGACACAACCAGAACATAGCTCCAGTTGTGTTCAGTTGAGTGGGCCAGAGGCTTTCAGGGGACAAGAGGCTGGCTGTGGGCGGCATCTGGCCCCCGGGCCGGGGTTTGGAGGCCCCTGTACTAAAGTATAGCAGATTGGTTTTAGGAGGGAATAATTGCATACTGGCAGTGGGTAGAGGCAAAACCCACAGCATCTACTGGAAAAAATTAAACAATAATATTTTTAGTCCTATGCAGTGCTTAAAACATATAGTGGAGCATTCTAATAGCAGGTCATGTGTCATCGTTAATATCAGTCCAGAATGTGGGAGGATAGTTTCTGGTCTTGTGACGGTCTCGCGCAAAAAGAAAAGGATACGTTCAGGGTGTATTTGTGTTGTTCTGAAGAAATCTAATTCCACATTCAGTTGGTTTCCATTATAGGCAGCACAGACTTTAAACTTAAATGTTTGTTAAACTTGTGTGACTTGTTTGTTAAACTTGTGTGTCCAGTTTTTTATATTTCTCTTGGCAAAATGGCTGTCATTATGACAGCCAGGTTTTCTGAGTGGAAAGAGGGCCTGTGCATTGCAGAGATTTTTGTACATTACCATGGCAGAGATAATTTGGCAGACGCACATTTTCCAACTGATGCGTCCCCCAGCAGGATCCCTGTTGCTGAAGACTAATCCACCCCATGTCAGTGACAGTGGGGTGATTTTGACATCACAGTAAGTTATGTCCCTAAGCCTGTGCTTCACTTCTCCTCCTAGGAATGAATTGAAGCCATGCACCTATATAGAAGAAGCAAAAGGGTATACCCAGGGACCACAAAAATTGGGAACCAAATCTTCCCTCCTCCTAAAGGCATAGCCAGATTCCAGTTTCTGTTCTTTACAGTATGGCTATATTGGGTCAGTGACTTTTCTGGGCATAGATGGAAGCTTGAAAGCCTACAAGACCCAGGGAGCTTTTTTGGGAATAAAAATTGAGTCTAGACTGACCTTTTATTTCTTGGAGAAAGTCTTTTGCCTGGTGTTTTGCCAGGCACTGCAAGTTATTTTAAGCTTGCAATGTCTGAAGCACTTAGTGGGGAGGTAGAGAAGTACTGCATGTGAGCTCCAGGTTATGGAGCCCTATCTGTGTACCCTCTCTCAGTACACCATGTAAAGATAAAGGAGTCCTTTGAGCAGTTTGACAGTCCTTCCAAAGAAGGTGCTCTGAGCTCATGATATTTCTTTCGCGCTTGCTCACCCATTCCAATAAAGGCGATCTCCACACATTTTATGACAAAACATTTCTCTAGGAGTGAGCCAAGACATGAGAAATCGTCCCAGTTCTTTCTTTCTCCTGGCTCAAATTCAGCAGGTTCTACTGTCTCTAAGGAAACCATTTCCAACTGGCTGATTACTGACTCTTCCCTTTAGGCAAGCATAAACACAAGATTCGTTTTTTATATCAAGGACTTTTTTTCCCCTATGGTGATAAGATTGAATTCTTTGCAAATAAGAGGCATTCTTGTCAACCATCTATAGATCAGCATATATGCATTCACCACTATGATCATATTGAACCTAACTTCTTTCTTGATTCGTCCTGGGAGCATGTCTGTTCCTACCGTGTTTCTCCCCCACTTAAAAAACAAAAAAGTGCATGCTTTATACCCCTCACAAACATATACACAGATCTATTTACAACTGTGTCTTAAAGTACATTCACCTTGCTGCTTTTCCACTGCTTGTGGTGTCGTGTTTTGTGACAGTGTGTCTTTGTTTTATTTTTCTAGAGACATCCCTGGGGCAGAACAGTCTCAAAGAGTGCGGATGTGTCACCTCTTTCTTTGAAAAATGGGAAATTACTTCCCTTTAATTGCTTTGTTCGAAACATGTTATGACAGATCACCCACTCATCCACTCTGCTCTTTTTGGAGCTGGGTTCTGTAACCTTCTTGTGCATATTTCAGTTCAGTGCATATGAAATTATTTCTGTCTAGAGCCGAAAGGGGAATTTGCACATGGTGGGACTCCTAGTTCTTCACAGGAACTGGCATTTGGCTCTATTTTGATGGAATGAGCAGTTGAGAGCTTTGAAGAAGTCTCAGTGTAATCTTTAAAAAGAAACACTTGAAACACTGAACTGATATTTTTATTTCTGCTCCTGGCCAGCCTTCATTAATGTGCTGGACTCAGTATGTTGAGTTCAAGACTGCAGTAATTCCATATAGTTTCAGTATATTAAGTCAGGGATCACTTCTGTAACCAGGTTTTTGCTCCTCTCCCTGTCTTGTGTAATAGAAGGCAGTTCAGGACAGGAAATGTTGTCATTTTATGAATGTGAAACAGGGTCAATCGTGAGATAATTGCTGTACTGCAAGCGTTGGTTGGCTACTATTAATCCATATAGCCTGCATTCTGCACAGGAGAGAAATTTACAATACAATCCTATGCAAGTCTACTCAGAAGTATGTGCCCTTTAGGGACCTACTCTTGAGTAAGTGTGTATAGGACTTTAGCCTTAATCTATCATCTTGTTACTGTAAGAATGTGGTTTCCAAAATTCAGTTTATACCTACACAGTTCACATTTTTTTAGCTCTCACTTGCAAAGGAGGTGACAACTGTGCATGCTAAAACAATGGTTTGAAGTGAGACGGTAGACTGAATAATTGAATCCTCTAGGAGTAATATTTAAAAGCATCCAAGTTATACAGAATATTCCCTGTCTACCATCGCGTTGCTCTGAATAATTTCTCCAAGTGTCAGAAATGTTAGAGCATTCGTGGAAGAAATAAAAGCATATGTATGACCATCAAAACAAATTGTCTGGCAGGAAAAAGCAGTATTAGTAAATGTAGATATATTAATTTTATTCTCGCTTTAACAGGCATGCCGCACTGCAGATGCTTTCTGATAACAAAATAAAACAGGAATGAGATCCATGCAGAATACTATATTAGAACCTTGAAAAGAAGGTTCAGATTTATGTGCCAACTTTAGAAAATTGTTCCCGTTACGAGGCATTGTACATTTCACAGTTACCATGTGGAGAGTTGTTGATTTGGCTTTCTCAGAAATACACCGATGATGCCATGATGAGGTGTTGTTGTATCTGACTGCATTTAAATGAAATAGCTTCGGTTATGTTTTTAACTAAGAAAAGAGTTACTGCTCCTCTCTTGGTTGTAACTGAAATTTTGTGTTTCCAAATCTGAGACATGACTGACACACAAATATTCAAGCTTGGCTTGTTTTGTTAGTTGCATTTAAAGGAAGAATTTTTTTTAAAAGAGTAGTTTTAAATTTGAGGATGTTTGGATTGCAGTCCTATACGCACTCTGCAGGACTTCCCAAGCATCATAATGCTTAAAAATAGCTATTGCGATCACAAACTGGAAGTGGGTCGCGATGGCTATGTTAATGCATTCTGAGGCTCCCTGCACACATCCCCCAGGAGGCCAGCGCTGCCAGGCGTAAGTTCAAAACACTTTCATCCCTAGCAGCCGTGGTTCCCAACTTCCATGTAGAAGTTTGGGAACCACTGCTATACACAGTTATATGGGAGTAAGCTTTATTGAACTCACTTCAATATACACACAGGATTGCACCAGAAGTGTGAGATTTGGACTGGGAATCTCAAGTCCTATATTATAGCCCTATTTCACTTCACTAGGTGATGCTGGGCTGGTCATTATCTCTTAAACTCCCCTCACAGGGTTGCTATGAGAATAAGACGAGATGACCACCTGCATGTTGACCTGGAAAAGATATGGGCATACAGATGTAAGTAAGGAGAGTTTTATGGACAGCGCTACTGTTCTTGAGATTTTTAAAAGCAACTGTAGCACTGATGATGATGTTATATCAGCATTCTCAATTTTGCCATTCTTCACTTCTTCCTGTTTCTCATATTAAATTAGTGGTATTTGCTGGATGTTGCAGGGACCACATACAGCCTGACAGCTTCCCTTGTCTGTCTGTCTGTCCCTTGATCTCCCTCCTATCAGAGCTGTCTTAGAAACTTTTGTAAAGCTACAATGTGTGAAATCATGGTGCCCAAAAATTGCATTTCATGTATCCAATCTGTCTGCACTGCTGACTTCTGGAATATTGAAAAGAATTGCCCAATGCAAACCCTGTCAGCAACCCTTAAAGGAAAAATCCCAAAAAGACAGGGCTGCCTCTAGCTTTCAAGCAGCATGCAAAGGTGCCATCTAATCTTTCAGCAGCATCTTTTTCTCCCCCGAAAGCATATTTCACCTTCCGGCAGCAATTTCTGTCATTGCCTGTCATTAAATCAGTATTTTGAATGACAATAGGCTTCAAAATATGCTGTATGGGGAAAGCAGCAACAAAAAGACATATCTGGTATGTAGGCTGTGCCAAAAGTGCCTTTCTCTACTAAAATCAAAACAAGCCAGCATTTTTTTTTTTCTGTTGTCCCGGAGTATCTTATTTATAACAAACATAGTTTGGAATAAATTAAAGGAGCCAATACACTGATTATCTCAGCCTGCATTGTGTAATCCTGCAGAAATATTCATAGGGCAGGGCAGAAAGTGCTACATTGGATTATGTTAATCTGCCCTAGAAAACCAAGTTTGAATGGAGGTGTCTTGTTGTTTTGACAGTTGACCCCAGTTGTCAGCTGGGGCCAAGAGGGAAGCACTTTGGTAGGAGTCTACATTTCACGGAGTGACTGCTCTGTCATTTAATCTCTTGAGCTGTTAACCTGACACCATGAACCACCCTCTTTTAGCGAGATCAGGAGGTGCTGCACTTCTATAAATGCACAAGTGTGGGAAGGTTAGCTTGCATCCTTCTTCAGGTCTTGGTATGCTAACAGCCTCTGAAATGGTCACTTCTTTTCATTGTTGTCGGCAATAAATTAGGTCCATATCCTTTCATCCCTCTTTGTACTGTTTTTACTTCTGGTAATATTTCCATTGGTCACTTGACTCCTTGTGAGCATTGTATCTTTTTGGCCTTGTTGCTCCAGCATCTCTATTCTTTTGAGCTGCCATGCCTTAGGAATTATGGGAAGTCCCTTTGGGGAATTTCCTTTTTTTTTTTTAAACTTAATTTTTAAAAACGCCTTACTCTTCACACTCACTTTCTGCTCCCGACGCTGCCATCTGCTATCCTCTCTTCTTCCATCTCTGTTCAGCATTGGCTCCTTCACACCCCACTCCCACGCCCCTTCCCATCTCTCTTAATTTGCCCAAAAGGCCTGCGCTTGATCTCTTTAATGTTTGTGTATGAAACTCAGCCCACAAAAGAGAGGGGGGTGTTGCAACTTCAAGGAGGCTTTTTTTTCCTCCCCTCTCCAATCGAGCCTAGTTCTCTGTGAACCCAACACATGGAAAGTGGAAGCCCATGTGCAAATTTCCTAAGAAAAGCCAATAGAGGTGAGTTTTCATTGGAGTTTGAATGTCTGGTGAACAGCTTGCTGCCTCTCTCCATCTTTGAGCACATGTTATGCATGCATATTAGCAAGTCATCTTTGTCTTGAGCAGCGAAGAGCTCCAACAGAATTGCTTTCTTTCTCCTTTGCTTCATTACTTTGACTTCATCCCATGTGCGCAACAAATGCTTTCTCTCCTAAATGGTGAATCATCTTCACTGTAAATTACCCAAGCACATAAAAGTTCAAAGCAGGCACAGGGCTCTCCAGAAAAAGTACCTCAGCAATAAAAACTGCTCACCCTGGAGGTGCTGGTCAAGGGTATAGTTGATTTGTTTAAAATCGATGATACTGATCCTGTTCCTCAAAAATTATTTTCATGAAGATTTTATGTTACAATGTGAATAAAGAATAACCACTTTGGACGAATTCAGGCATTTCCTGGGAAGTCGTGAGACAATATTTATCGATAATAGTAATGTCATTGTTCTTTTGCGTTTCCATTGTCACAGATGGGCTAAGAACCATTTCACATTACACTGCAGCAAACCCAAGTTTGCCACTGAATGTGTGGCTCCTTAGGAAGCCAAAGGCAATTCCATCTTATGAAAGAGTGTACCAGTACACATGCAGAAACGTATTTGTTGCTCTGATACTTTGTGCTTTTAGATAAAAAATACCTTAGGTATATTTCTAAATGTCATTGCTTATAGACAAAGTCACCACAATCCGAAACTTGAAAGAAACAGAGCCTTCAATAACTGCAGAGACACACGTATGCATTTGCTGTAACAGTGACTGCAGTGCAATAGAAACAAAGTTGAACCAAAACTGGATGTGAGCAGTTGCACCTACCACGTGCTTAGATATCCCAGCAACTTGGGGGCTCTGACTCCTTTTGCATGTGTTGTACAAGTACCGTGTGTAAATTCATGTCACTGATAAATTACTAACAACCTGGACAACTGAAGAAATGTCTTGGTTGTTGTGGTTGCTAAAAAGAAAATTAGATTGCATATGTATGAATTCTGGAAGCGCCAGAATTTAGAAAAGATTGTCCATGTGTTAACAGGATATAGAAACAGCAAGGAAAAAACTACATTCAAGAGAGCACTTGCTTCTACACCCTGATACTGTCAATCTCGAGGTAAGCCTAAAGACAAACTCTCATCTTTTCAGTTTTAACAAGAGCATTTGTTGCCTTTAATGGTGATGTTAAAGAACAATATTCTTTACAATGCAGTCACTGCAGGGACCTGGTGATTTGCAACTGATTCAGGCCCTTTGTTAGGCTATTAAAATGAATGTTGCAGGAGGCAGCATCTCCTTTTGCTTGATACTGCTTTAGTTGGGTGTCAAATTCTGTTTCTTTGATGCCACAATTTCTGTTTTCAATACATGGTATGTTATCCTTATGGAATCCAAAACTGATGGGGATAAAGGCTGCTTCTCACACTCAAGTATTTCATGTTTTGAGGACTTATCTCAGAAATGCTAAGTGACTGTTTTGAAAAAAAAATATGGATTCTAGAAAATCAGCCTGCAGTAAATGATCAGGGAGACAGAATAGTCAGAATTCCTCCAGAGCCTAGTGTCATTGCAAGAATTATCTCCTTCCTTCCTCCCAACTCAAAGTTTGGGAGGAAGCCTGGAGGCCCGGCCTTATTCATGTTCTGTTCTTTGGAGATGCTTCAGATACCTTGAAAGTACAGTGGTAAAATAGGTAAGCTCCAATCCTCCTCCTAAGCTTGGAGTTGGAGAAGAGAGTGGGAGATTCTCCCTGACTCTTCATTGTCCTTTGAGATGCTTTGTATGCCCTCATAGCCCAACATGACATCAGAGAAAACGCCCCCCCCCTTCACCATTGAATGGGCAGCAGAGTCCTGGTAGTGGTCACAAATTCTGAGTGACAGTTTGTTTTCTTGCACATTCAACATTTGGAAGTAGCTGTGGATTCATTACACATAGAATTTTATCCTAAAACTGTGAAAGCGCAATGGCTTCAAAATCCTTTAAATGAATACTGTTCATTCTTGTATTTTTGTAAATGCCAGAGTTTTTTTCAGACCCCAAATAATTAACATTGTCTTAACCAAGGATTTTATTGTTAATGATCCTGGAAATGATTTTGTGGTTCAGAGGAGCATAACTTCTGTGTAACTTAGTGAAACAATTATAAAGTTCAAGGATTACCATTCTAATACATTATTCACCACAAGAGGGCACATCCAATCATTTCAGATTTACTCTAGGCATTGAAATCCTTCCAGCTTCCATTATATTGTATAATTGAGGGATTTGAGATTTAGTACCAAAGTAGTTTGGCCTTTTCTAAATTACTTCACACATAAAACAAGCTTTAATAACACATTGTATGTTTGGATTGTTTTGTGATGGGTTGGCAAACATAATAGATTACATTGTGAAGCAAAGTTAAATTGTATACTGTATTTGTCTCTTTTCCAGACTCTTTACTGGGCGAAAATAGATGAATCCATCCCCAAATGGGAAGCATTTTTTTTAGGAAGAACACAAACCCCTATTGGCATTAAAACCATCAAACCAGCAAAGCAGGGCAGAAGTTCCATTAAAGGATCCATACCAAGATAAACAGGAAGCAAAAATCAAACTAGGTTCAGTGGGGGGGGGGGATCTGCTCATTAAATGACTATTTAAATTTTGTTGTATAAGCACTGTTTTAAATCAACATGGAAGAGTTGAACAGAGCAGGAGCTACACAAAAGTGACTTCACTTCAGATGTGGGCAACACACTGCAGAGTATAAATTCAGCTGTTCAATTGCATAATGAAACATAATGAAACATAATGAAATTTCATAGTCAAAATGAAAAAAGGGGAGGTAATCTGTCACTTTCACAATGGATGAGTGTTTTTCCCAATAAAAGTGGAAACAATTATTGATCCAGTTGTTTGTCCCATGAGAAGATTTGCTTCATGAGAGGGCGTATGATTCACATCAAGGTATGAGAGGTGGGGGTGAATTTAGCTGATAACTGAGGACTCAAAGCACAGGCTAAAGAAGAAATTGGATGTTCCCTCTTAACCAGACCATTCCCTCTAAACTGGACCATATTTCCTCCTCCCCAGGAACAAGTCACATTGGTTTTAACACAGGTTCACTGGCTAACTATTGCTCCATTCTCTTATAATATTTTTGCCTCCAGTTGGTATAACAGAATTTAACCACAGAATTTTGGGATTTTGCATCCCTGAAAAACCCGTTATTAACTCAGTTTTGATTGTGGAATTGATTTTCCACCACCAAGCACAGCAACAGAAGCCCATATCAGGCAATATTTTATGTGGGCATATTTGTCAAAATGCTTAAACAAGCACCTCTGTGGTTTCTCATACCTTAAAATTAGTATGAATGCCCTCATTTTTGTCAGCTTCAATCTGCAGCTCTGAACAGTGGAATATAATTAAAGAGTTACGGTCTGTATGCACATTTTATACTTGACTGTTAAGGACGTGGATTTCTATATTGTCAAATGAGCATCTGAAGAAAATCACAAGTGGGAACAGGTGGGAGGTGTGGATGTGTGGACGTGTTTGGAGCCAAGTTGCAAAGGAAAGACAGGTGTAGGCCTCATGTGAGACTACAGGTTTTAATAAACAATGTTTAACCTCAAACTAAAAGATCTTATGCATAGCCACGTTCACACCATGGGTGGTACAGAATAGCACCAATAGTAGTTTTATGGTGGTAGGTATATATATGCTTCTTCATGAATAAATAAGAACAGGAATAAATCTAATTCTGGGTGACATCACCATTCTACTACAGATGATAATCAGATGCACTGGTCGGAAAGGGAACAGATTCCCATACAGGAGTTAATCTTAGGAATTGTATGACACCACTAGTAATCAAGCTGTCTTAGATGGATAAAGGCACCACTCTTACCACTTTTGGACTCTAGTTGTAGGGATGTGTTCTTTGGTACCACTGTCTTTGCTGCAATTTGGTTGCTTCAAGTTTGATAATGACTACAGCAAAATCTGGTTATGGAGATATGCATTACTTTGTGTATTGATGTGACAGTCAGTTGTCTGAAGTTATTCCAGGTAAATAATTCAGCTTTTTTCAACCTTCACCAAACTCATTCAAATCTAAAAAGATCAATTGTTCTCTAATACGGTGATAGTTGCTATGTATATTTGCTTGACTGATGAAATCCTGCACAATCTTTTATCCTCCCAGCCACCCTATGAAAAAGACTAGACTGTGATGTGCCAGTGTCTGGCCCAAAGTTTTCCAAAAAGCTTCATGTCCAAGTGGAGATTTGAACCCATGCTTTCCTAGTTCTAGTTCAACACTTGAATTTTGAAAATTCTTGGCTTCTGACTCAGTGGTCCTCAGATCCTACCACATTGCCATGAAAATGCTTATGCTTCGGCATTCCATTATGGGATTAGTAAAATTTCATTTCTAGTGTTATGTCTCAAAATATGGCGCATTCCCTTTAGCCACGGATGTGGTCACACATTATACTTCGTTTTTGCATACCCAGAGGTATGTACACTCCCCTGAAAATTAGGTTGGTGAAGATACATTGCACAAGGAGAAATGAGCTGTAGAGTTGAAATGGGGTGATGGTGCACCGAATGGCTTTCTCTGTAACTTTAGTGGTGTATGGTTGTTTTCCCATTGATATAATTGGCTGCTCCCATAATGCCTCAGTATGTAGTGTTCTTTTACCAGTTGAACAGTTTCCTTTCACTCGGCTGAGAAAAGTGAGGTGTCGCACTAGCAAGGAACTGTGGGATAGTGGCAGCCAGACCCTCAGACGCTCTGAAGAAGTGATGACGAGAGCAGGTGGTGGGAGTGAACATCTGAAAGAGGCAAGGAGCCGACCATATAACCAGCAGAGGGAGCAGACACACTACCACCAGGTGTTTTTCCCAAAAGATCTTGAAGGGGTGAGATCCATACAGCAATCTTTGGAAGTGTCCAGGGAGCCTGCGCTAAATTTAAATTGTACTAGGCAAAAATGTCTACTAAATTGCCATTTTGTAAATGTTTCCATGTTAAAAGAAGCCTGCGAGAAGTTTGCTGTCAACTTTTCCCCCCTTTGCTGCTGAAGTATCCATAAAACTAATCAGGTTTTCTAATTCTTTTTTTTCTTTTTTTTTAACAGAAACTGCCATCTTAGAACTATCCTGTTGAGTGGGTGTTGGTGTTTGTAACAATAACGTTGTTTTCATAATATGTGATGGCAGATTAGCAGGCTTCTCTACAGTGTTGCTAACAGTTGTAATTAAGGAATAAACAGTAAAGGGTGTCAGTCCGATGACAATTTCATCTATAGTGTCACAATACAAAATGTCACAAAATATTACTGTTATATAACTACAAAAATATCAAATTAGGCTTTCATTTTAGAAGCTGGGAGGATTTTTTTAAAAAAACACAGAAAAAACACACAACAAAACCTGGCAGAGAGACCGTCACAATTTTATACCTACTTAGTGTTATGTCATGAAGACAAGTTGGGAATATTTTCTTCTGTAAGATAGCAATTTTGGTTCTTTGCCATGCAGTTGAATTAAGAGAAAGCGTACAAGCCGATCGTTGGCTTAGGATTTCTGAACACCCTTGCAAGTAGGAGGACAGAGGACAGTGCAGCAATTTTAATGAAGAGTCCTCAAATGTGCGCAAGCTAGCCGTTCTGTTTCAACACGTGTCTTTCAAAAAACGTCCTTAAGTGTTTCCTAAACTATTATGATTTTTAATTCACTTTAAAGTCAAGAACAAAATGAAAAAAAATTGAAGGAGCATTGGAGAATACAATCGCAGGTGCTCAGTCACATCGTGTTTCTCCCATGGAGAATAGAGTCACCAACTGTTTAATTTGTAGGTTCTCCAAATGTGAGGTGGGCCATCCTTAAGATCAATTAGGGAAAGTGCAAAATTGTATATGAATCTAGGTCGGGACTAAAAGAAGTGGTTGTATAGGAAGAAAGTCAGTCATGACCAAGTCCCATTGGAATGAATGGGACTTAAATTAGTCACAACTAACTTCTCGTGATTTCAGTGGTGCTGAGTCATGACCAACATTTTTTGGGAGGCCATCCAAGAACAGCATTTTTGGAGACAACCCAAAAACAAAATTTAGATGGAAGATCGACAAAAATTTCTGAAAGCACATGTTTCGTGTCTGCTGCTAGGAACCCCTTAATACTGCACATTCTATATATTGCTCACACCACATAAAGTGGAGAGGCATTTGTAGTAGATTGCCACATGGTGTTTGTTTCAGGCAAAAATAATAATCTACCCACTATCATTGTTTTATGTCACCTTCAGCACCTTGAGAAACATTTGTTTTGTCTTAGTAAAGCTGCAGTTGCTTCCATAGTGTTTGGTTGATTTGTTTGTACAACCTGCTTGATCCTTGGCATCTTGATGGGTAAAAGCACCTTTCCCCAAAACAGCAAGTATTTAGTTCTTGCATTTAGATGTACTGCTCTTCCTCTGCTCAGGGTGACATACGCAGCTTCCCATCCTCACAGCAAGCTGCATAGCTGAGCAGGGATTGGAACCAGGTCTGGCCATCCATTAGGTCCAACTGAAGTGGTTGCCTCAGGCAGCAGAGTGGCTGGGGACACCCACTTCTGCCCACCTGCTTGCCTTCACTGATCCTCTTCCTCCCACTCCCTGGTTTGGAAAAGGAAGAAGGGAACAAAGTAAAAGTGTGGCAATAAGGAGAGAGGTGGGCTAGAGTATTGGAGAAGCAGAAGATGGCACATTAGTGGGTTGGGAGCAGGTCTTGGCAGGATGCCAAGTGCCAGGAGGTCTTGGGCCAATCCTGACTTGAACCAGTCCATTCTACGTCCAGCACCCTACTGTGCACTGTAACCTCTGTGGTGATAACCACTACATGACGTTGGCTCTCATGTGTATAGAATTCTACCTAGGTAAGGGCTTTTTAAGAATCACTGTCTCTAGCTAATTAGGTTAAATTGTCCTGTACTTTGAAAAAATGAACACTTCACTTGGAAAAAATATAGCAATGGGGAAAGGCTGGATGCCTTATCATTGATGTCCTTTCTTAAAGGAATTCTGTGACCAAAATAACCAACTTTTCTATACATAAGAACAGCCCCACTTGATCAGTCCATAGGCCCCTCTAGTCCAGCTTCCTGTATCTCACAGCGGCCCACCAAACGCCCCAGGGAGCACACCAGATAACAAGAGACCTCATTCTGGTGCCCTCCCTTGCATCTGGCATTCTGACATAGCCCATTTCTAAAATCAGGAGGTTGCACATACACATCATGGCTTGTAACCCGTAAATATTTTGAACAGGGAGAAGTTTTGAATGGAGTGTCAATCGAGCATAAGTTTCTAAAGGCCATGGTGCTTTCCAGACTAAGGGGAATACTGAGAATTAATAAGAATGTTCTCCTGCCGTGCCATCCGTACTCCTGTTTCTGACCTCACACCATCCACTCTGATTTGGAGTATCCAAAACATGGATTAGAAATCAAACTCCCCCCCCCCCCAGATAAACCTCCCCCACCCAGATAAACTTGTGTTGTTGGGTCCTCTACCAATTGCTCATTCCTCCCGGGATATGACAAACAGTCTCTCCAGTAATAATCAGTTTGCTTTTGGTTCCCTTCAGTCAGAAGCTTCTACTTCTTAACTTACCACACAGAGGGGAAGCCATTTGTCTTGACTGAGCAGCCTGCTTGCCATTTGCACATCACTGGTAAAAGCACTGTCTAAATAAGAAATATCTGTTGCGGCTGTTCAGCCATGTTAGTATAACTGACCGTCATTTCACAGCTAATAGTTCTGCTTAAAATCCAGTGTGCCTGTTTGTCATATTTACATCTCACCTTTCCGAGATTTTTGAGTGGGTTGCAAGGGGTTGTCTCATTTTATTCCACCACTCAATTCCTCCCCTAAGCTGTTCAGTAAACTTAATAGCATGGTGGAGTTTGGAACCAAAATCTGCCCAGTCCAAACCCAGTTCAAACCACCTAGTTCTTAACATTTTGTTTTGCTTTGGAGGAATTGATCGATAAGTATTTATTTACTCATTTGGGGCATTGCTTTTCTCCCCAAAGGGCATAAAGCTGCTTATAGAGCCATAAAATTATCAAGTATAAATATGAAAACATCACAAATAAAACACATGCCAGCAGCAATCATCTCTTAATAAAAGAAGGGCCAAGTCTTTAAAGTCCAATCTGCAATGAAAAACAACCCCATAAAAAAATCACCAGTATTATAACAGCTACAAATTCAGAAGGCCAATCTGAAGAGAAATGTCTTTAGGCCCTGCCGGAAAGCCTGTAAGGAGGGAGCAGATTGTAACTGAGAGGGAGGGAGTTTCATAAAGCTGGTGCCACTACTGAGAAGGCCTTATTTCTTGTTGATGTCCCTACCACCTCCACAGGTGACAGCACCTGCAAGGACCTTTTCTGGTGACCGGAGGAGTTGAGCTAGATTATACAGAAGTAGGTGGTCTCTCAAGTATGACTTACCGATTCATTAAACTTCTGCTTCCAACCTTCATCACAGAATTATCAAGTCTAAATGATAGCACTTTTAAATCATATGTTTGAATGATATGCAATGCAGGATGAGAGAGAGAGAGAGAGAGAATACAGTTTGCTGGTTAGAGTGTTAATCCTCCAGAACTGATCTGGCATCGGTATCAATCTCCATGTGACTACAGAAAGCAATCCTGCAGATTTTAACAAGGTATCTTTGGCTTAACAACATGACATCATGTTGGAAAAAGAAACAGCTTTGCTCGGGGTTTGTAACCTTACCTGCATTCGAAATAATAAACAGAAATAGGAATAACCTCCTCCTATGTTATTCACGGGAGTTGAGGACAGTTCACACTCCTGAACTTCTCTCTGTGACTGGGTATGGTGGGCCATGGAGGGCAGTGAGAATACACAACTGTGTGGACAAACGTCTGCACAGGTCACACAGTACATGTGATGAACTGATAGCCACCTCTTAGTCCAGTGTACTAAGTTTCCCAAACTTAATTGAGTCTGGTCCTAAATTCAGTTTTTCCTTCTGTCCAACAACTCATGAAGTTGGTACATAATAATAATAGCCCTTAAGAAATATCTGTCCAGTGTAATCACAGACATGATAACAGCTGAACAACTGCGCTACTAGGAAAATCAAATGTTATATGTCAGAATCTCACCAGGTCTTAAACTCTTGGGTAGAGTTATAACTAGTGAGCATCCAAAAATCCCAGTCCAAACATCAGGTAGGCTGTGACACCACTGATAAAAATAATAATCAAAATGCTCTGGAGTGCTCAGCAATGATGTGATCACTGAGCTCCACGGTGCCAGAAGTGAAGCTGTGCTTGGCATCAATTCTGGTTGCCCAGCTAACATAGAACATGGCTTCCCATGATCCTCAGGAACACCATATGACCCTCACTGTGAACCATTTGGTTCTCACTAACCATTTTCTGCATGGCTGTGTGGGTCACAGAATTCAGAAGTATGAAGTATTTTCCATTTGCTTTTTTTTACTAGAAGAGGATTACTTGATGGCGTAGTTAGAACCTTTTGATGTCCATGCAAAAAAGCTACTGACTTGAACATTTTGTGTTAGCTGCTCTGTTCTGAGCGGCTTCGGCTCCTCTGACTGAAGCACTTGGTATTGTCCAGGATTAGTAACCAGCGTACAATTTTAGATCTGAGCCAGACTCTTGCCCTGCTCCTCATCCCACCGTTTTGGTAAAATGCAATGTTCAATAGGAAGGATTTTGGAAAAGAATGGCCATTTATTTCTGAAACATCCTTGTGCCTTAGAAAAAAAGGGTCCCTAAAAAAAACCCGCCGTTCCAACGACGGAGTGTAGTCTTCAAGAAGATGCTTGGAAATGAAATGATTTTGGTTCTTTGTTTCACAAAGAAAACATGAGGAAGCAAAGTGAAGCAAGACTGCAGATTTCCTTGGGAATAAATCCCATTCAAGTGAATGGGGCGTGCTTCCAAGAAAACATGGACAGAGTCAGGTGGCAGGGCTTATGCAGATATGTTTCGCTAAATGATATTGTCTGGGTGGATGTAGTAAGCAAGGTCATTGTTTCACTGCCAACATCTTTTGGACCTATTAAATGGACTGTGTTACCTGAAATACACAAACAAAGCCAGTCACTTGTTATAGCCACATGATGCAGGAGGGATATGGGAAGGCTGGAGTTTGCATAGCATGGTTAAGAAGAAATACACTGCTGCGTCCAGAGAATTCTGCCCATAGTTATACCATTTACCTGGCTCCATTTTTGTGACTAACCCTAAAGACAAAATGGAGTCAAATCTCATTGGTTTCTTTACCATACAGCTTCTGGCCATTTCCCATTTGCGTGAACAATAATGGGTCACCAACCTACCTGTAAAAGGACTCTGCAAATTTGGAGATCTGTGTCTGACACACACAAGCATCCACATTTACATTACCTTGTCAATTATTGGATACCCTTACTCTTTACTTTCTCCCATGTAGGTGGGTGATGTCCATTCACTCCTACAGAGAAACATGATTATGGTTCAGAACCACACTGTATTGTATGTTTGTCAGTCATCCCTGACACATGATGGCCTCATTCACTACCAAGAGGAACCTCACTGCTGAATGTTACATGTGTCTGCTCACATACAGACGCTCATTCTATAGAGATATGCTCCTGACATACAGATATTCTGCACACCTCCCCATCTGTCATAACGATGAGCATCTCTCTGGTTCAGGTGGCAGTTAACCCCACTGCAATGGTGACCACATGGCACAGCCTTGCCTGACCCAACCCCATTGGAAGTGGAGGTGATGGGTGGTGGTGCACCAGTAGGAAAAGATGTGGCTATGCAGCTGTCTGGCCATGCAAAGGGGCACCATCTGTGGAAAGGGGGTGCAGAGTAAAGCCATCTGTGGAGCAAGTCACCCACTCCTGTGAACAGTTCTGGTGGCAGTAGTGGTACTACCAAAAATGGTACCTGCAAAAGGTGGCAGTACTAAAAATGGTACTTGCAAAAAAAAAAGGGGGGGGATGTGTGTCTGTGTGTGTGAATACAAGTTGCCATGTAGAGCCTTTTTAGTTCAAATGAATTAATCATCTATCTGCCAAACCAACCTATATATGAAATATGGTAGACATTAGTATTTCTCTGTCAAATACACCCAGCCATTTTTTCCCCATGTCAAACCTCCGCACTTACGTGTCACCCACATTCTCCCCTCTGCAAGCAGCTTGATTTCTTGAAACTGCGTCTACCTGGCTGCACAGTTATATCCTTTACTTGTGGTTTTGCCAGACATCAACCTGAAACTGTATGCTAGTTAATCACAGAGAGGGCCTGAAGAGGTATTGTATATTCTTAATCACTTAATAACAATGATAACTCAAAGGAAACAAGAGATCAGCTACCCTTTGTGCTTCCCTGGAAAAAAAAAATACACCCCCGTAATAACAGCGCTGTGGGAGAAAGGCCTAATCTCTCAAAAACTGGTTTGGTGCCTGAATGAAATGAAGTCTGTCACCATGCCTCTGTGTCGTCTATGAACTGTCTTCAAAATGTGTCTCAAGATCCAGGACTGACCTACACTGTGTTCTGTTTTGGAGACATTTCCTCTCCCTCGTCATCCCCACCCCCAAGTCTTTGATTGCCAAGACATTGGTTGAGTACAATTGTGCTTTTTTGCCTGCAGCCTCCTCTTTCTCCTCATGCTGGATGCCTATTCAGTGATGGCAAGATCCAGGCTGGTGACATCCCCAGTTTGTGAACAGATGAATCAGAAGGAAGAGGCTGGTTCTGAACCAGAAGCTTCTATTTCTGCAGAACGGCTTGGCGACTGCCAAGGCAAGTGGGGAAGGAAGTGGAAAAGAGTCGTCTTGGCAGTTTGTGGGGCTTTTGAGGAATCTGATGGGGAAGATGAGGCTTGGGTTGTCTTCCTGTACCTGCCAACCCTAAAGGTCACACATTGCCCAGCCTCACTTACAACCGTACAATGCGGCAGGAGGGTCTGTGTCTTGCTGGATCTCTGGGCGGCACAGTGTTCCTCTCTCTGAAGGCTTGAATGGTGAGTTAAAGCCTCTGAACCTGTCCATGTCTGTGCTAAGAAAAAAAAAAAGTCAAGAGCTGAACATTCTCCAAGGGAAATTGGACAGTTCCAGAGTCTTCTGTCATGCAAAGCGTTCCTCGGTTCTTCACATTTAATAGCACTTCTGTAGTCATGATAGATGGGGGAATATTCTCATGTATACTTTTCATGATTTTTTCATGTGCACTTACTTGGCCTTAGTTACAGTCAGGGCCGGCCCATCCATGAGGCCACTTGAGGCAGTCGCCTCAGGCAGTAGATTGCTGAGGGACGCCATCTGTGTCTGCCAACTTGCTTCCACTGTTCCTCCTCCTTCTACTCCCTGGATTGGAAAAGGAAGAGGGGACACAAAAGAAATGCAGAGAAGGGGATCGTGCTGAGCAAAAGCATTGGAGAGTGGGTGGAGCAGAGGCCTGCACACCATCAGGTAGCAGGGCAGCTTTTGGCATGCTCACCTGGGGTGGTCTTGGATCAGCTCCAGTATAGGATGAGGATTAGGGAGTCGGGCCAAAAGCTTCATGCAGGTGAGTTTTGAAGAAGAATTTGAAGGATGTAAGAGAGGTGGCATCATGGACACCTTCTGATAATGGATCCAATGGGATGCTGCAGTTGCTACATAGAAAATATTCTGCCCAAGGTGGCTGAAGCAGCAAATCTTATTTTTTTATTCAAGGATGAATGAATTACCATAGGGAAGGTAAGAAAATATTTCCTGTGGCCCCCTCCCCAACTGAGCGCTGACTGCAGATTTTTCACTTTCTTTTATAGTTGGTGTGCTTCATTTGGGAACTCTATCTTCTTTCTTACTAAACATCTTGGGTTGTTGGGGGGGTTGCGGCACAACCTGACGCTTTTTATCAGACTCCTTTTGGAGACACACCTTGAACTGTTTCAAGTTTTTGGCAGACTCCATGTTTGGCATGTTTAGAACCTGCTGCCAGGCTAGTGGCCAGTGGAACTCACCCAGAGGTGCTGTCAGGACTGCATGCACACCTGGTCACACACTAAGCACACAGGATACCCTGGTCAATGAGTGAATGAGCTGACCCAGGGACACATTATGATGAGATCATTTCCATTGTCAGTTTCACATGGTGATTCTATTTTTTCATGAATGTACTCCCCTCCCCCCCACACATACCTGGTGACAGATGGTGTTTAGTTCTGCAGTGGGAAAGCTTGAGAACAAACAAACTCCCTGATGTGGTAAATACCAGCTTTTCTTATGTGGGGGTGTACTGATGAAAAAGAGTCACCGTGTGAAATTGAGGAGGTTTGAATGTGCAACTGAGGCACAGCCACCATTCAATTGCTTGGCATAGACCTTGCCTTTCCCACAGGGACTGTAAAGGGCTAGTATACCCAAAGGGACCTTGTTTGGAGGCTCACCTATGCACAAATCATCAAGGCAGCTGGGAGAAGACTGGTCCACCTCTCGGGAACTTTAAAGAACTTGCAGCCTTTTAAACGCAGTTATATATATGGATTTTGCATGGTGTTCACTCAGTATGGATTGTTGCCAGTGGATGTCAGTGTGCATCAATCACAGATGTTCTGTAGATTCCTCAGTTTGTATGCATTGCACAGCACAACCTCACCTTTATACATTGTCCACAAACATTGTATGTTGTCTGCAAGCAGAGAACATGGACACTGTCAGTGTACACACAGTCAGAACTGATTAACACTTGTATACAGTCTCTGCTTGAAAACTATGCAGTGCCTGTTGATGCACAAAAACTTGCATCAATGTTGTCCGTTCTTGCATTCTCCAAGCCTTCATGTAAATGTGCATGATAAATGGTGTTGAATCAGTGACTCTTATTACAATTTCATTTGGCCCACATTGACCACAACACATGCACACATGTGTACTTGTGTGTGTTACACACACACACATGTGTACGAGTGTTTGTTTAACTATATAATCTCCTGCCAGTTTCAAAGTAAATGTTTTAAAGGAGAACTTAAGCTATCCTTCAGCACCTTCCACTTCTGATACATAAGTCTAAGACAGGAAGTCGCTCCCTCTTCACCCATCTTGCATAGGGCTTTCACCCCTATAGTGGTCAACATGCACCCAATTCAGGGATGGCTTTTGTTCCTTTAGGGGCAGGACTTTTTCAATACTTGGAAAATACTATATTAATGTTGTTAGAAAGCATTACAGAATACTCAGGAGATCTGGCTTCCTTATCATTGATGACGAAATGCTTCCAGTGTCCGCCTGTCCGTCCTCCTCAAACTGACAGTAGCAAGAAGTGAGGCTTGAAGCAGCAGGCCTGCTGGGTGAGGGATGCCAGCTCTGCTGAGTTTCTCCTGCCCTGGAGCTCTCGAAATAAGAGGGAACCACCTTTCAAATCTGTCCCTGCTGCTTCAGAAGAAGGGGAAGACGGGAAAAGCTTGCCCTTCCTGAAGGCCTGGCCCTAATCTCCAACACTTAGGCCTGGTTTTAAAGCACAGTGTATGAATTTTATTATCTCTTCCCCAAATGTAGTGGGTTCACAAATCCCCATTCATCCCCTAATTGGGAAGCTTTGCAATGCATTGCTGGAGATAGAGGAGCGGGGCTTAAGGATGCCCCGTCCAGCCATGGGGGGGACATGCCAATGCATTTCCCATCCTGATGGGGCAATGGAGGGCTCCACTCCATCCCCGCAGCAGGGGCCTTTCTTTTCTTTTCCCCACCAGCTTTGAGCAGGCCTGTTTCAGATTGGCCTTTTTATGTTTGATCTAAAGAATAGTTGTTGGCCAATTCCATCTTTTCATCACGGCTCTGCCAGGCCTAGATCCAAGCGGCTTGTCAGATGCTCATTAACTCCCCCTTTGGCTCTTTGCAGTGTGTCTCCTAAGCTCATTGTGCCAAGAACTGGCGCTTCTTTCTCTCCCTTTCTCTGCTCCATCAGGGAGACAAATTACTTTCCAAAAAGGGGGCATCGCCAGGGATGGTTTAATGAGAATTTCTCCAGGCCTGGCGGTGGAAAGCGATGTAGTTAACATTCGGTGGACTTAATTGGACTTTTCTCTTCTGCCTCCTTCAAAAAAACTCTGAAGCTATCCTGTTAATCTCTCATTTGTAATCAATTGTGTTGACTCAACAAAAGTCTAGGTCGTCCTTTCTTCTTGTCCCAGACAATCCTTTGTTGCCTCTAAATGCCTCTTTCTGGAGTGCTCCTGGTCTTGTAGATGGGCTCGATTGTTGACAGTTCATTATTGCGCTTTTGTCCATTTCATCTCCCTTGCTGTGTTTTGCATGTGCACGCCTTAATGAGCTCCGTTGGCAATTAACATGTTTCTAGCAGCAAACTGGTTGCTCAGACATTGGGAGAGTGGAGTGCAGGGAAAAGGGCAACGCAGCTGCCTGAAGGTTCCCTGCTTCCCAGCCCCTACATTTCAGGGCACATCTCCCTCCCTCCCTGAAGGTGCACCTGGGACAACCTGCCTCCTCTGGCTCTCCCTCCCTGCCAAGAAGGGAAAGGGAGAGGTGAACATTTGGTGGGCTGGGAGGGGGGGATTTGGAACACTCAGCCAGGCAAATGGAGTTGACACCCAAAGGGCTGTTTAAAAAAAAAAAAAAATCCACACGCCTGCAAATGCTGGCAAGTTTTAAGTGTCATTCTTTACATAGAGGAACCTCTAACCCCCCCTTAGGCACTAGGCCTGTTCAAGCTGTTGTGTTCATGACTGTGGCTTTGGAAGAGGGTTTTTCTTTTTCTTTTTTTTTTAAATATTATTTGAAGCTTGCTGGCAAGATTGCTGAAGTGTGAGCAGTCATGGACAGAAGAAACATCTTGTGGGGGAAAAGATAATTGGAGCCTTTTGCACGTGTGTGTGTGTGTGTGTGTGTGTGTGTGTGTGTGTGTGTGTGTGTGTGCATGTGACAAAAATTACCCTCCCTTAGATTTTAGCTTTTCAATATTATGTGTAGCATAGGAGAGAAGAGCCAGGATTTGAGCCCACCTTGTTGAGACGAGAAGGAGTGTGTATGTTGGGGGGGAGCGGTTTGAAATCACAACATACAAGTCATGGCTAGGACAGATAGGAAAGTAAATTTGTCTCCGCCGAGGCCTATAGATTATGTATTTCTATCCTGTTGCAAAGGGGGAACAGCCATTATTGGGGAGGATTCTTTATATAGGCCACTGCAGTAAACGGATGGACCATCCGAATGATCTACACTGGCTGGCTCTCCAGGGTTTCAGACAGGAAATGTTCACCTCTTTTCTCTGCTGTTCCTGAAGATGCCAGGGATGGGATTTAGGGCATTCCTCATGCAAAGCATGTGCTGTACAACTGAGCTTCAGTCCCTTCCTGGATTTGTTCTGAGTCATTTTACCCTTAATGCTTTACAGTCCAATCCTATCCCCTGCCAGTCCATGGCCTGTAGCACCACAGACCCAGCACATGCTACACGATGTGGTGAAAGGGATAACAAACAGTAGGTCCTCCAGTCCTGATTGCCAATGGCTCACCTCAGGTCCATGCCAGTTATTTTGCTAGTGTAAATCTGAGGAGAGGCAGGGGGCTTGTTGGGCTGGGAAAATGGGGATAGCATCCTTGTGTGTGCAGCCACTGCCATCCAGATCCACCCCCTCCCACCCTCAAAACGCCCCCTGCCCCCTACTCCCTGCCCTGCTCCTCCCCTTCTCACCCTTGAACAGCACCCACCGTCTTAAATTATCTGGAGTGTTGTGGCATCCAGCAGCCACTGCTGCCCACATGGGGCCTGTGGCTGTTTGTGCTGGCAGCCCTGAAATGAATAGGCAGTGACACACTTTTTACAACACCACAACAGCACTTGCGGTGGCAGACCTGGGGTTCCACAAGTGGCCCATAGGATGAGGCCATTAGGGACATACATGGACCCAAGCACATTTCAACAGCTATTAGCAACTATTACAATAGCATTGTAGTGATTAAACTTGGAAAGATCTGGGTTCAAATTCCGATTTGGCCATGAAGTTCAATGGATAACCTTGAGCCACTCACACCTTCCCCATCTAAAGAAGTTGTTCTGACAATGACATTAGGTATTGGTGTTATCTGTATCACCTGGCCTGAGTTCTTTAGAGGGAATGTGGGATATAATTGTGAAACAAACAAATGGCCTATCATAGGTGAAGGAAAAGCACTCAACAGATTCAAATTTTACGGAAGGGAATATTATGATGCTAATATAACCAGGGTTATCTACCAAGGTAGAAAAGTGTCCAGCACCGCTGGTGTCTTTACAACAAGTAGCAATCTTACAGCTCTCTATCAGCAGGCATTAAACTTGTACACCCCCGGAAGAGTATATAGAACCAAATGATGAAAAGATGCCAACAGTATGTTCTTTTCATGAGTGATCCTTGATCAGGCTTCCAGAGTCTCACATTTATAACACCACAATGGTTTTTAAGCCACCAATGATCATCAAAGCGTCTAGCTAGGGAGAAATTCCTTTACAATACCAAGGGATAGTAAATAAACAATGATGCTCTTCCCTGTCCATTTTCTGTTACTCTCCACTGCAATTATACATAGTGCTAATCATAACTAGTATAACATAAATCCACAATGCTACTAGCCTAATTTCGTTTGGCCTCCCAACCTCCCTTGCTTCTATTGTCCTATTATCTTTGCCTCTCCCACCCCCTCCTCTCCTTTATTGTTCCTTTTCTCCTCCCCCATTGTGTAATTTGCAGCCCAATCCTGTGCATGTTTACAATGGAAGTAAATCCTTCCATGTTCAGTGGGGCTTAATCCCTCCCTCCCCCCAAAGTGACCAGTAATAGGATTGCAGCCTGTGTTTGTAAACGGTTTGCAGCAGAGACCTAGATTTTTGGTCCCTTGCTCTGTAAAATGCCATCTAAGTTAATGGTTTGGTTGTGACCACAACAGTAACAAAATCAAGGAAGCCATGGCACAGAGTGAATGAAGTAATAAGAACATGAACAATGACTTGGCTAGATCAGCCTCAAGTCTTTCAAGCACAGCATTCTCTTTCCAAGCTCAGCATGAAGGCAATGGCCTTTCCCCCCTATTGCTTCCCCTCACATCTCATGTTCAGAGGTATATTGTCCCTGCCCATGGGCTATCTCAAAGTTATTATAATTATCACCAGAAAAATAACCTGAATATAAGGTCAGAACATTCCGGTAGAAAAGGCACTGAGTGTCTCTCTCTCTCTCTTCTAATAGTTTCTAGCTTTTGACATCCTCCATCAGCTCTTGTAGGGGAAAAAGCAGGGGATGAAGTACTCCTCCATTGACAGTAACTCTTGCTTTATGGGTGGATGGTTACTCTCTGTACTCTGTCATGGTGCGGTGGCCTGACTGCTTCCCTGACTAATTTGTATCCCGCCCCCCCCAATGGCTTGACAAGTGTGTTGGGGGTTTTGTTTGGTTGGTTGGTTTTAATTTTTTTTACTAATTGTTGTGATACATTGTACATTTTATTCTGGAGCTCTGTAGGCTGCCTTGGGTGTTTGCTTTGGCATGGGAAAGGTGGGATATAAATTTTTCAAATAAATACCTCTGAAAGAGACCCTGTACACTAATTGTGTGAAATTACTGTTGTTGCTTAAATTCACTAAGGCTGCAAATAATCCTGTGTACACCTTCCTGGAAGTAAGTTTCTTGAATCAAATGGAAGTTACTTCTGAGTAAGCATGCCTAGGTTTGAGCTGTAAGTCCAATGCCAGTGGATTGGTTGATATAAAAATAGCACTTCCATCCATCTGAATTTTTTACAGCCCAGGTCTAGGATCTGCTAGGCTCACACTCAAGTAATGAAGGGGAGGATTCCTCTGTCAATCAAAGCTGTGTTATAAAACAAGACAAAAACATTCTCCACTGTTTAAAATAAAACCAGGACTAGGAGACACTTCTGCCTCAGATCTTGGACAATAAATGCCAGTCAGAGTCGACAATACTGAAGAAGATGGATGAATTGTCTGCTGTCTTAGGCTACAATCCTAGCCACACTTTCCTGGGAGTAGAAAATGTCCCATTAGACACAATGTGTGTCCCTTGTGTCCTATTAGACACAATGAAATTTACTTCTGAGTAGACATGCATAGGATTGAACTGTAAGGCTCACTCTCCTATGTGAGGCAGCTTCATATGTTCCATATCCCCATGGGGGCACTGGAACTGGTGTTAGCAGTACAAGCATCTCAGATTTTGAGCCATCATTCTAAGCAACCTGAAATGTAATGTGCCCGGACTGGAACACACATGGTTAAAAAAAAAAAGCCCAGACTCTCTCCAGCTGCTGCTCAGTTGTGATGAGGTAGGCACTGTTGCCTGATCTCTCCTATTGTGACTGAAGTGTCTGCATTTAGTTTGAGTTTCTGCAATTATAGCCCCATGTGAAATATCACCTTCCCAGGTGCAACAGAGACAAGGACTTGGTGTTAAAAAATACAGAATGAGTGATCCTTTTTCAGACCTGCAGGGGGCAGAAAATGCTGGAGTAGCACCTCTTGAAACCAAACAGGCTCCTCTGTCTACTCCCAAACTATTAACTAGCTTTCCAGGTGTAAAATCCATTGGAATTGATGGAGATTTTGCCATTGACTTAAGGGAGAGCTAGGATTTTGCTCTGATCAAAATCCATATTGTTATGTAGGCTGTGGCAAGGAAACCTGCTTTTTATTCAGTTGAGGGAAAAGTCAATTTTCCTTTGACTGAGTCAAAGATGCTGAGGACATGCTTTCCAAAACTCTACACCAGGGGTCTCCATACTTTTTGCCAGAGGGCTGCATCAAATATCTGGCAAAAATTTAAATATAAAATTTATTTAAATAAATTAGAGATGAAACTTAGATGAGTGAATAAATAAATGAATGGGATCATTCATTCAACCTCTCTGGCCCTTGAACACCCTCTAGATGCAACGAGAGCATAGTTCCAGTCATGTTTGACCAAGTGGGCCAGAGGTTTTCAGGGGACAAGAGGCTGGCTGCGGGCCCAATAAAGGCTCACCGTGGGCCGCATCTGGCCCCCGGGCCAGGGTTTGAAGACCCCTGCTCTACACCAGTCCGATTTTTCCTTCACCCAGCAAGCCTGAAACTGTGTGTTGTAGCTTCCTAAATTCCTAAGAGAACGGGTTTTTGTTTTTTTTCACAGTGCCAAGTTACTCTGATCATGGAACATAAATTCTTGGCTACATATTAAAACCATTAACAATTCTCTCACTTTCCAATGTCACTGAGCAATTTGAGTTTTATGCAGAAAGGAATGCAAGATTCAACATTACTGTATTCTAACTGATGTCCTCCCAGGCTCCTTCCCTTGCTGCAACAATAAACAACTGAGGAAAATGCAGTTTATTAGCTACACCACCAGACTACAGTGTGCATCTTCTTCTCCAAGTTTTTTTTTAAAGAAAAGTCAACACCCACCTCTCACCCACCCACCCCCCAAGATTATGTTTAAATCTAAAGCTGTTGCTTGAGCACTGTTGGAGCGAAATAAATGTTACTGAATAGTAATAGTAAATATTTCCTAGAAAACTATGCAATCTGTTGAGGGTCACTGAATGTTGCCTCTGAAATCTAAAATAATAGTCCCATCATGTACAGGATTGGGCATTGAATAGAGCAGTGGTTCTCAAACATTTTAGCACCAGGACCCACTTTTTAAAATGATGCTCTCTCAGGACCCACGGAACATTACAAGACTTTAAAAAAATGTGATCTAGAAAGAAATAACATTTTTATTTATTTACAAGTAATATTTTTATTTGTTAACCCAATCCATTTCTCATAATGAGGTAGCCCTAATGAATAGCCTCAAGGCTTGTGGGGCTTAGTTATGTGACACAGCCTTCACCTGCCCCCACTACCTATAATTGTCGGACTTGGGGAAAAAAATACATAGCAAAAAAAACAACACACTAAAACATTTGACTTCCTATATATACACAAGCTTGCAGACTACAGAAGCTCAGCTCTTTGCAAGGCAGATAGCAGCTATTTGATTTTTGAATAGCCTCAGGACTTTAGGCAATTAGTTATCGGATCTTTCCATCACCCATGTTTTGGTTGGAGGCTCTGTGGGACCCACCAGAAATTGGATCACAACCCACCAAGTGCGTCCTGACCCACAGTTTGAGAAAAGCTGGAACAGTGGCATTCTTTATGGGTCAAAACAGATCTTTAGAGAAGCTACGCTCCTTGCAAGGTTAAGGTGGCATTCCTCTCAACTTACCTAGGAGTAAAGCCCATATAATAAGGCTTATGCTCCAATCCTATACACAATTGCCTAGGGGTGGTGGTGGTGGTAAGACTCATTTAACAGAATAGGGTGTGGGTGGTAAGTCTCATTTAACAGAATAGGGTATGGTTGGTTGGCAACCTTCAGTCTCGAAAGACCGTGGTATAAGCCTACAGCACCCGGTATTCTTAGGTGGTCTCCCATCCAAGTACTAACCAGGCCTGACCCTGCTTAGCTTCCGAGATCAGACAAGATCAGAATAGGGCGTACTTCCTAGTAAATATCCATAGAATGTCACTGTTAGGCTTTCAGAGTATCTGTCCATAGGATTGCACTGTTAGAGACTGAAAACTATCAATATAATTTAACCAAGTAAGCACATTATGGCTACAGTGTATGGCTGCTTGGGGCCTCGAGACCTAGACTTACAGCCCAATCCTATGCCTGTCTACTCAGAAGTAAATCCCATTAGAGTCAATGGGGCTTACTCCCAGGAAAGTGTGGATAGGATTGGGCTATTAATCCTGTGTGGTGGGAGGGCCAGTGGGGGTTTCTCTGAGCAAAAGAGAGTGTCATTGGAAAAATACAGCAAAATGTATTTTGATGGTCATTGACACAAAGGTGTTTGTTGATGCCATTCCTAAAGAGAAGCAGGGAATGGCTTAGACCAAAACAATCTCCCTTAGCATAGCGCCATATAGCATAGTGTTGAGGGATGCTCAATCCTTCATACAACTAGCAAAGCAAAAAAGTAACACCTACAGCACTGTTTTTATGGATGTGATTAAATGTTATGCCAAAGGCACACTACAGGTATCAACATTAAATCCAGATTTCAAACTCTCCTTTTTAGAAAAGCCTTTCTTCCCCTTGGTGTTAGGATTAAAGCCATGTCAGGACATAGGCTGCTTGGAATGAGAAACCTCCCACTGATGAAAGTTTATATCACTGATAAATTCTGATTTGTTTTATGGGATCTCCTTTCTCTGCCAGGTGCACCTTGTTTGTGTGGCAAGGAACGGGCAGATTACTCTTCAACATTTGATCACATTTACCATCATAATATTTTCTTTCCTGCAGAAGCCAGCTCTCACTGGTCTCCCAATGAGTGATTGGCAATTGAAAGACAGGGCCAAATCTAGTGCAACCGCCACTCACTTCCTCTACAAATTTTGTTGCCCCTTTGAAACCAGTCTCAAGCATGCCCACTGCAAGACGCAGTGCACACTGATGCACTGTGATCAAGATGCACACTGCAATGGAATCAACAGCAGAGCAGCCCTATAAGCAATGGAGGGATCATAGCTCAGTGACTGGGGTAGAGCACACGCTTTGCGTTAAAAGAGTCCCAGGGCCAAGTTTCAGTGAAACGGAGTCAGCCAGACTGGGAAAGATCTCTACCACTCGGAGTGGTCACTAGTGGGCTAGATAGCCTGCCAGTTTTAGGCAGCATATGCATTCTGTCTTGGACTCTGAAGATGGCGTTTGGCAAAGTGCCACATTTCCACTCTGTGAAAAGTGTGCTCCAGTCTCCCAAACTGTGCTTTTGATAGTTGCCTTGATCAAGACCTTTTGGACACTTATCAGAACAATATCAAGATAAATGGAGCCAAAGCCCTGCAAAACACACACATTCCACTGGAGAAGACAAGAGGTTTCACAGCAGCAGTAAGGCCGACGAAGTGGCATTGTGCTTTCAAATGTACTGATCAAAACTAGTCAGAAACTATTAAAATCAACAGGAATCAACCTCCTCTCTCTGAAAAACCAAAACGATCCCTTGTTATTTTTAAATTCCAGGGTTTGGCTACCTGCAAATGCTTAAGGCTGGGCAAAATGTGAATGGGGTAGATAATAATCTAGGAAAGTAATAATAATAGATGAAAAGGTTAAATAATAGATGAAAAGAATTTGAACCACTGTATTGCTGTATTGCAACTCTTATGGCACTATCTCTTTTGTGAAAAGTAATTAAGCTGTTTCTGCCCAGCATTGCATATATGCAACAGGATCAAATGTGGACACCTGTGGGCTGGGTAGAAATGGGTTTTAAGCAGGCCTTATGTCAAAAGACCTAGGAATCTCTCTCTCTCTCTCTCTCTCTCTCTCTCTCATAACATTATATAAATTTCCCAATGAAGAATAATTTAGCAGGGTTGATATTTTCTTTTAAACATAAGAACATAAGAACATAAGAACAGCCCCACTGGATCAGGCCATAGGCCCATCTAGTCCAGCTTCCTGTATCTCACAGCGGCCCACCAAATGCCCTAAAGAAACTCAGTGTCTTCTAATTAACTATTTAGAACTTTTGTTAATGCTGGGTTTTATTTTTTTCCTTCCAGATCTCCTTTAGCCCCAGATTCATGCCATTTAAGGCTCCAATCATACACACACTGACCTGGGTGTAAGCCAGGCTGAACAGAATGGGGCTTACCTCTGAGTCAATAAGGCTGCTCAAGGACATTTCCAAAGAGCCTCTAAAAAATAGTTTTGCCTCCTTCTCACCATGGAGAGAATGTAGGAAGGTTTTGCAAAACCAATGCAGGGAACCAGTTACCCAGAGAGGAAGAATCTGAGCTTCCATTCAGTGGGCTTGGCTGCTGCTTACAACAGTCCCTCAATTAAACTTGCTCGCTTGTCAGGATTTAACCACTCAATTAACCAGAGGAAAGGTGAATTCCCGATCAAGCTGTCCCCAGACGGTTTGGAGGTCCTGCTTAATTCTATGTTTCATTGGCAAGCGTGGATTGAGCCCCACGAGCATGGCTCGGCCTGTAGCATTGCGCTTGCTCCCTGAAATAAAATTGTGGGCAGAATTGACATTGCCATATTAGAAAGCTTAACGGAGGGGGGAGGGGAGGAAGTGGGCAAAGAATCCTGAGTTTAGTTAATCCAAGCTCTTGATTATCCATATTCTGATTTTTTTTTTTTTTAAAGAAAGGGTTCAGGGGCCTGCTGTGGATGATTAGATGATTAATGTAATGCGGTTTGAAGGGTCTGTGTTTTCTCTCTTAATTTGGGTCATTACTCAGAAAGCAAGCGTGAGATTGTTTCATTAGTGTTCAGGGGTGACCCCCCCCTTCCCCCCTCCCCCAAAATACACAGAGAGCAACAGTCATTCAGGAAACGACTTAATAAATACATCTTAATTGAGGGACCCTCCAAAGGTGACACGTTATGATGGAAAGAGGTATGGGGAGGCTTCTGATTTTGAGCTGAACACACACTTAACTGATTCTCTCTTTTAGAAAAAATCAATCTAATTTTGCATCTCTCCCCCCCCCCCCCCAGGGATGGAAAGAAGCCATCCAAATGGGAAGCTGTTTCTCATCTAACCCGGAGATGAGCTAGAAAAAAGGAACTGCTGGTGGGTGTTGGTGGCAGACGCCTGGGGAGGGAAGGAGGGACCCCGCTTTGCCCTTGTTTGTTGCCAGTTGTCGCCTGCCTGAATACGATTTCCAAGCCCAGAAGTCCTCCCTTCCTCCCTGCTTCAATTAGGATTCATCAGGATGGCTGTTCACGTTCCCTGCTGCTGCAGAGGTAGCCTGGGCTCGGCGATCTGGGCGTCAGGAAATCACACCCATTCCCCCCACCTCACTCCCCCCAAACACACAACACACACACACACACACACACACACACACACACACACAGGGTTATTGAATCCGGAGTAGGCAGCCAGCCTGGCGCTTTCGGGGCAGAGTAATGGGCTGGATGGACTTGCAAGTCCACACTTTCCTGGGCGGGGGGTGGTCCGGGGCTTCTCCCGCAGACGAGGGACACGGAATTCGGATACCCCGCTCCCCAGACTCATTCACGCGACGATCTCAGTTCGAAATCAGCACGTTCACACCCTGAGGCTTGATCTCACACCGGACCCTTTGCAGGCACGGGGCTGGGGAAGGGGGGGTTGGTGTAAAATCTCACGCGTGGCCATGAATACTAACCCAGAGACTTGGCGCGATTCGCAGCCCGATCCGATGCACGTTTACTCAGAAGTCAGTCCCATTTTACTCACTGGGGCTTACACCCAGGTAAGTATGGATAGGCTGGCAGTCTGAGAGTCCAATCCTATGCCCGTCTACTCGGAAGTCAGTTCCATTAGAGTGGGGGGGGGGGCTTACTCCCAGGTAAGTGCGGATAGGATGGCAGCCTCAGTTCGCTGCTGCTTCCGGACGAGGTGCGAGAGTCTAGTGCACACGTGAAATCGGAGTCACACCGCATCACTCCAGAGCAAAAACTTGACACTATGTGGGGTAAATACCTCTCTTTGCAATTGACATAAAATTGACATTGACATGAAACGGGAAGAGTGCGTTATTGCAACGAGACGATGGAAAATACCCTCCCCCTTTTAAAGCACTGCTTTGGGATCTCTCGCTCTCTCTTTTAAAAAAATAATAATTTGGAACCGAAACGGATATATATATAAATCCGTTTCAGCAATCTATATATATCAATTTCGGTTCCAAATTTTTGATTTTTCAAATTATTATTTTTTTTAAAAGGGGGAGATATATATATATATCATATATATATGATCATATATATATGATATATATATATATGACTGATTTATAAAACTGATTTTTATTTATATATAAGCTATATTTATATATAACATATATATTGTATTTTATATATATAACTGATTATAAATTTGTAAATAAAATAATTTAAATCTATTTGGGGAACTGAAAACAAGACTCTTATTAAGCGCCTTTTTTTTATTGCCTCGCAGATGATAGATTCCTTCGTGATTCAGGGGTACATTAAAATTTAAATTTACAGGCATTATATACATCTTTATAGAATGTTTGGGCGGCGGATCGATTTTTTTTTTTTCCCAGTCCAGGAGGGCCCATTGGAGAAACTTTGCTTTTAACTCAGTCCAAATCTGCGATCCTTTCGTCACAGGCCACTTGAACCCACCGCAGCAGCAACGGAATTTTAAATAAGGTTCCTTTTAAATATATATATATATTTATATATATTTATATCTCTGTATATATATATATATATATAAATCTATTTGCTCTTACACGCACGTGTGGTTGTGAGCCCCACCCTACTCCTGCCTACTCAGAAGTAAGTCCCATTCTAGTCAATGGAACTTACTCCCTGGTAAGTGTGGCTAGGATTGCAGCCCCTCTCGGCGCGTCGTGCTGCTCGGGAGAATTTCTCAGTCCTGCAGACGGCTGGGAGCCCAGGGGAGCAAGCCCTCGGCCCGCACGCTGGTTCTTAGCTGGGCACGGTCCTCGAGAGCTCTTTCGCGGAAGGCGTGGAGGCGGCGGCGGCGGCCACCGAAAGCGTGTCGTGCAGCTTCCTCACGTGCTTCTTCAAGTCAAAGTTCCTGCAGAAGCCTTTCCCGCAGGTGACGCACGTGAAGGGCTTCTTGTCGTTGTGCGTGTGCATGTGGAAGGTCAGGTTGTAGATCTGGTGGAAGGCTTTGTTGCAGATGGTGCACTTGTACTGCTTCTCGCCGCTGTGGGTCAGCTTGTGGTTTTTGTAATTCCCTAATGGGGGGGAGGGAGGGAAGATCGGAAATTGGAGGGTCAACTGCAAGAAAGTTGACTTGGTTCTCCCCCCCACCCCACCCGTTTTTTTTTTCCTCCCAAGATCTTCAACTCCCTACTTTTATTTTATTTTATGGGGCAAGTCCTGCCGGACTCGAAACAGTTTTCTGGTACGGGGGCTTCATTAGGGAAGTGTCCTGCAAGGGACAGTCAAGAAGTTGTCAAACTCAGTCTGTGTCAAAGCGGAGCCGTCTGCAACTGACGAATTAAAAAATTAGAGGCCGGGTCAACGTCCTGACCCAAAGCAAATGAGAGAACCTGGATTAGGACGGGGGGGGGGAAGCCAGAGAGAGAGGGGGGGGGGACAGGATGAGGACGATCCCGCTCATTTAAAACCATTTAGCTGAGGCGCAGGGAGGTCTTCAAGCCCCATCCTGGCGGGGAGAAAGTCTTTGCACCACTTTGGGGTCTTTCCGAAACTTTCCTCTTCTCAACAGAAGAAGTTTTTTTTGTAAACCCGGAGCCAACCAGCAAGCAAACAAAAGCAGAACCCCACTCCACCGGGAACTTGTGGCAAGCCCCATGGAAATGACTCGGGGCCCAATCCTGCCTAACTTTCAGCCCCGGTGTAGGCCTTAGGAGAGGGAACAAACGTTCCTTTACCTCGTGGAGGCCTTCATAACTACCTTCCCCCCACAGGATGCAGCACACACCCCATTGGCACGGCTACACCAGGGCTGGAAAGTTGGAGAGGATTTGGCTCTCAGGCCTGAGGGCTGCCCAATCCTATGCGCGTCTACTCAGAAGTAAGTCCCACTAGAGTCCATGGGGCTTCCTCCCAGGAACGTGTGGATAGGATTGTGCTGCGATTCAGCACTCCATAGGGTCGTCCTGTGAACGTCCATAAATCCCGCTGAGTTCGGTGGGGCTGACTCCTAAGTAAGCGCGCGCCAGAACCCCGTTGATTTCAAAAGGAGGCTCGAAAGCAGACGCTGCAGAGCGCTTTTGAAGGATGCTTTCGTTTCTTGCAGGATCGCGCCCTTAAGACTGAATTTATTTTAATCGCCCTTAATACCGGCTGACAGGTTTGAGCTAGTCTTTCACTGTTGCCCGAGGGGAAGCCCCCTGAGGACATTTGAGGGACGGGGAGGATGTGGGGGGGGGGGGTCACCCACTGGTAGGCTCTCAGTGCCTTAAGAACCTTGGCGACTTTCTTGGAACGCGAAAGAACCGCAGGATTCCATTTCGAACGTTCGCAAAGTTGGAACCTGAAATTGACCAGGAAATTTCCCCTACATTCGCGTGTTTTTTTTCCCCCTTGTACATGGTGGTTTCAAATAATATATTTCGAATAATGCAGGGCGCCAACGAATCCAGCCTCCCCCCCACCACCTAAAGAAGCTTCTTTTAAAATTAATAATAATAATAATAATTATTACTATTATTTTAATCCCTCTAATTAAAGCCCCAGGGCCAGAAATATCGAAGTGAAACCACCTTTCGATTTGGATACCTTTTTGATGGAATCCTTTGCCACAGAATTCACAGACGAAGGGTTTGTAGCCCGCGTGGATCCGAATGTGGGTGTTTAACGTGGAACTTCTGTTGAAGGCTTTCCCGCACTGGTTACACTTATGGGGTTTTTCCTGTTGGGGGGGAGGGAGGAGAGGACACTTTTAAAGACACAACTATGTATGGCGGGGCGGGGGGGGGGGAGACACATTTTTTGCCAGCCTTCCAGGTCATCGCTGGCAAAGGGGTCGGCTAGGAATTTATTTGGGGGGGGGGGGAGAAGCACCACTTATTGGGGGGGAGGGAAATCACCCACAAAACCCGGACGATTTGATCCCCTGGCTCAGCCTACCTGCGTGTGAATGATTTTGTGCCTACAGAGCGTGCTGGCCTGCCGGAAGCCCTTGCCACAGACTTTGCAAACGAAGGGCCTGGCTCCCGTGTGAACCGGCATGTGGCGCGTTAAGTTATAATGAGCATTGAAGACCTGCAAGGAAACACAAAGCCGGCGACTTTTGAGGCGGGAGACTCTCTTCTGCTGGTCCTTGCAGCTTCTCCTCCGCGCTGGTCACTTCAGCTACCCGTGCTCCAAAATCAAGGGGTGGGGGGAAACGGCCCTAGTGGCTATAGGACTGTGTGCTTGGCCGGAAAGCTGGGTCCAGATCCCCTTAAGCCCCCAACACCCACAATGGGCAGGATCGCCCAGCCTCAGTGGCCTTTCCGGCGTCTGTGAAATGGGAACAAAATTCAGTGCCCAGGAGAGGCGAGCGCTGGCTGTTAGTTCAGCTGCACTGCCCAGGCCGGGAAGGCCATTCCCAGGGGGGTCTCCTCCTGAGCAGCAAAGTGTGGGGAGCACCTCAGCGCATCTCCCTCCCAGCCTTTGCAAGGAAAAACTAGCCCAATAACGGTGATTAAGATAAGCAGACTGGCATGTGTGTGCGGGGTAAGACAACTTTTTAGTGGGGGCGGGCTGGAATGATGCTCCCCTCCCGGTGGTGGGGCTCAGCCCCGCCGCCGCCCCCCGGCCAAGCGCGAGCCCTCCACGGCTCCCCCCTGCCTCCATACCTTGCCGCACACCTCGCAGGTAAAGTTCTTGGGCTTGCCGTCGGCCGAGGCTCCTCCGCCGCCCGCCCCGCCGCCGAGCTTGCCGTGCGGGGCTTTGACGCCGTTCCTCTCGCCGGCCAGGCCCGAGTTCTCCTTCATCACCTGGTCCAGCTGCCCGGGGAGGCGCTCCTTGTGCGGGTACTGGGCGTTGGGGAACTTGTCCGGGGGCGCCAGGGCGGCCAGCTTGGCGTTCTCCAGCAGGAAGAGCTTCTGGTGGGCGGAGAGGGCGGCGGCGGCGGGGCCCTGCGCCGAGGGGGGCAGGAGGCCGGAGGAGAAGAGCTGCCCGTGCAGGACCTCCGACGGGGGGTACGAGGAGGAGTCTAGGTAGTTGAAGTAGTAGAGGCTGGATCCATTGGCGGGCAGGCTCAGCGCCTGGTTGATCGCCTGCGGCTTGATCACCCTGCCGGGGGTGCCGGTGGGGGGCAAGGCGGCCGGGCCGAGGGGGTGGTGGTGGTGGGGCAGCTCCCCCTTGCAGCACGCGCCGCAGTTGCCCTTGCAGAAGCCGCCCCCCAAAGAGCAGGTCCTCAAGCTGCTCTTCCACAGCTCCGAGTAGTTGAGCAGAGCCTTGGAGGGCATCTCGTAGCCGGGCAGGGGCTGGATGGGGATCACGCAGGGGATGGGCGAGCAGAGGCTCAGCAGCTTCTTGCTGGAAGGGGGAGGCTCGCCTGGTCGGCCCTCGAAGGCGGCGGCGGCGGCGGCGGCGGGCTTGTGGTGGTGGTGGGGAGGCTCCGAGTTCTTGGCCATGATCCGCTCGATGGAGAAGGCCAGGGTCTTGGCAGGGTTGGCCCCCGCGGTCCGGGCGCAGGGCGAAGGCACGACCGTCTCCAGCGAGGCAGAGGAGGCCATCTCGAGGGGAGGAAGGAGACCGGCGCTGGAGAGGAGCAGCCAGATCTCGCCCATAAAAAAGAAAGGAAGGAAGAAGAGAAGGAGAAGAAGAAGAAGAAAAATTAGGTGGTGTTTTTCTTGGGGGGCAAGGGAAAAAAAGGCTCTGGAGAGTCAGAGCCCAGCCAAGCTCTGCTGGGTCCTCCAGCTCAGCATTCCAGAGAAGCCAGGAGACAAATCAGTTTCAGGAGTCCCTCTTCCTCCCTCTCTTTCCTCGCCCTCCTCACCACCCCGGCATCTCCTCCCCCATCTCCATTCAAATGAACACCGAGCGGGTGTGCGCGCGGAGACCAGATTGCTGCTCATTAAGCACAGCGCGGGGATGGGGGGGGGGGAGAGAAGTAACAGACCAACTCCCCAGACCCGGGAGGGGGAGACGGTGGGCCTGGGTTTGGAGCTGGGCTGGGTGAAGAGAAGAGAGGAGAAGCAACCCCCAAGCGCCCCCTTCCCCCATCTCTTTCACTGGGGTGCTGGGGGGGGGGGAACAGAGTAGGCCTGGCTGAATTACCTCGGATGGAGACTCATCCGAGCAGCGCCGTGTGGACACACTTGTCAGAGTCGGATCCCCAACCTCTTCCCCCGCGCCAGCTCGCTGTCTCTTGCATTGAAGGCTGACATCACAGGGAGTCACTTGGAGCAGAATGACACGGGAGTTGGGCCACCATGGAGGGGGGAGAGTGGGGGGGAGGGAGGGAGAAGGGGGATTTCTTTTGCCCAGATCTGGACTGTTGGGGGGGGGGGAGAAGAAAGGAACCCCCCCCTTTCTAATTTAAGACACAGCCTGGCTTTCCTGGAGAAAGAGCCTTTGCCAGGGGAAGTGGGCACTGGGGGGAAGGACGACTGCAAGTTGCAGGAGCGGCGGAGGCGGGCTGGAGGTGCGAAGTGCCGTTCACAACTGGGCTCAGAGCGAACGTGCGGTGAGAAGCGCCTCCCAGTAGCCCGGAGAAGAGTTGAGGGGTGGGAGATGGCAGGACAGCTGTTTGAAACGGGTGAAGGCTGCAATCCTACCCATACTTTCCCCAGAGAGAGTGGGATTTACTTCTGAGTAGGCTCGGGCTCTCAGGCCTCTCTCCCCCCCTTCATAAGAACATAAGAACAGCCCCACTGGATCAGGCCATAGGCCCATCTAGTCCAGCTTCCTGTATCTCACAGCGGCCCACCAAATGCCCCAGGGAGCACACCAGATAACAAGAGACCTCATCCTGGTGCTCTCCCCTACATCTGGCATTCTGACTTAACCCATTCCTAAAATCAGGAGGTTGCGCATACACATCATGGCTTGTACCCCATAATGGATTTTTCCTCCAGAAACTCGTCCAATCCCCTTTTAAAGGCGTCTAGGCTAGACGCCAGCACCACATCCTGTGGCAAGGAGTTCCACAGACCGACCACGCGCTGAGTAAAAAAATATTTTCTTTTGTCTGTCCTAACCCGCCCAACACTCAATTTTAGTGGATGTCCCCTGGTTCTTCAATGTAGGCAACCTGTCCTCAATCAGATGCTTTGGAGATGCCAGCAGAGGAGATCAAGTGATAGTTTATGGAAGATCAGGGCGCAGCCCCCGCACCTCTTCCCAGCAGCTCCCATCAATGACTAGAGGGCCCTTCAGCTAAGATCCGCCTTAACGGGAAGCAAACAGACTGGCGGGACCCTCGCCTGGGCCAGTCAAACACACCAGCCCAGAGGAATTAAACGGAGAACGAGATGCTCAGGGACAAAAGTGCCACCTCCAGATTTTGTAGGGAGGAAGTAGAGGGGATGCTCCCCCCTTTGTGCCCTGGTTTACTGTTTGTTTTTTAAATCACTTGCTAGTAAGAACGCCAGCCTAGGCATGTCTACTCGGACGTTTGTCCCAATAGAGTCAATGGGGCTTACTCCCAGGCAAGCGTGGCTAGACCGTGGCCTAAGTTTCTTTTCTGGCCACGATCCAACGCCCAGAAGCCTTGGGAGGGAGAGAGCTGGAACAATGAGGGGGTCCCAGCGCCAGGTGCCCGAAGGGCGTTTGGGGCTGAGGTCCAGTGTCCACGTGGTCTTGGAGGGGCAGCTCAAGCCGGGCCCTTCCCCGCCCGCCTTGCCCTCGCCGGAGAGCTGGCTCCGGCCTCCTCCTTCAATGGGAGAGACTCTAAAGCGCTGCGTGGAACCCAAATCTGCCTGTTCCCCAAAGAAAGAGAAGGATTATTTGGAGAGGTGGGGGGGGGGAGGTTGAGAAGGGTCGGCTGACGTAGTGGGTAAAGCCAGGGCTGAAAAGCACCTCTCCCCCTCCCTCTCCCCTTCTTTCTTCTCTCTCTCTCTCTCTCTCTCTTTCTATCTCGCAGCCCTTTGAAACCCCACTTGGGAGGGATGCAGCTTTTTGTGGGGCGCGCACAAAGCAGCCCTCCCCCCCTCTCTGGGGGTCTGTTTGCAGACTCGCTGCTTCACCTGCGAAGCACAACAAGAGAAGACACCAACCACAACATGGAGTGGCCCGAGCTGGGGGTGGCGGACTGGCGCAGACAGAAGGGGAGAAAGGGAGCCGATCTCTGCTCCGAACAGCGCTTTGTCGTCCCGGGTCCCTCGCCCTCCAGCCACAGGCGAGCCAAAAGGCAGAGCGGCGGCGGAGTGACTTCGTTCGGACTGACGTCGAGTTCGCCTTGCGCGCCCGTTTCCACGGGCTGGACCAGAGACAATAACTGGAAGGCTGGAGGACGGGAAGGGCGCTCTCTGCGTACGCGGGAGACCCTGGATGCCTTTCCTTCAAGTTTCTAGACCTCATTGAGTTATTAAGCACTCTTTGCAATGGAAACCTGGTCTGCGCCACCCTGCGAAAACAGAAGCGGCTGCAAACATCTCAGGCTGCAATCCTAGCCACACTTTCCTGGGAGTAGGCCCCATTGACTTTAGTGGGACTTACTTCTGAGTAGACAGGCTGATCGGGCTCTCAGGCTGCAATCCTACTGGAAGTAAGCCCCATTGAAGATAATGGGACTTACTTCTGAGTAGACCTGAATAGAATGGTGCTCTCGGTTGGATGCCCCCTTTGGAGCAAGACCAGTCTCGTGGAAGAGCTGGGGTTAGGCAGGAGGGGGTTTCCTTGGGCGGGAAGGAGTCAATTGATTCCTGAACCTTCCTTTCGGGTGGGGGGGCGCCGAGGGCAGCAGCATCACCGCTGGCCCACCTGCCGCAGACCCCGCGCAGACTTGGAAGACGGGGCCGTCCGAGGCATCCGGTGGGACCTCCAAGTCTCTGTGTGGAAGGGGTGGGACCCTGCATCGCAGCTCCTGCCCTAGTGGAAAAGGTGTGGGGCAGGAGGGGGGCGGGGACGGACCCTCTCAGACTGAAGACACCCAGATCCCCGGCTCTTTCTGTGGAGGCAGCTGTGGGATTTTTTTTTTTTTGGGGGGGGGGTTTGGTTGGTTCATATTTGGACCAGGTTTTATTTTCTCTTGAAGTTAGCTAGGAACACTTTTGACTATAACGGGACTTACTTCTGAGTAGACACGCATAGGATTAGGCACACACATCTCTGTATGTGTGTTTGAGAGAGAGCGCGAGAGCGCGTGCTTCGTTTCTTTCGCCTACCGAAAGGACGCCGAAATAACCTGGGCTCGCCTGTTGTGTGTTGCGCGCGGGGCTGGGATGCCCGGGACAGCCCCGCGATTCGCGCAGCCCCGCTAGAGAGGCCAGAGGTGGGCCCGTTCCTGTGGGCCAGGTGCGCCTCCGCCTCAGTGGTGCCTGTCCGTGAAATGGGCCTGTCCTTCAGACGTCAGGCGCAGCTCCCCTCCGCTCCTGCCCCGCCGGGAGAGCGCCGTCCTCCTCCGCGGCGGCTGCTGCTGCTACCGGGCCAGGCTTTCGTCCTCACTCCCCCCAAAGGGGTCTCCTTCTCCTCCCTCCTTGGATGGCGGCGCACCGCAGCCGCCCCCGGCCCATCTGCCAGCCGGCGCCGCCCCTGCGCGGCTCCCTCCAAGACGCGAGGATCGGGCTCCAACCAAGGATTTAATGAGCCTCGGCCCCCCTTTCTTTCGCCCCCTCCCACCCCCCAACTGCGCCCGCAGATCCCGCCGAGCGGAGGACCGGGACCTCCTCGCCACTCGGCATTCACACTGTCAGGAGGCTCGCTCCAACCCGCGTGCGGCTCACTCCGCAACCCCCCTCCCCAGTAAGCACGGGGCGCGCTCCCCCCCTCACACGTCGAGCAATTAACTCCCGGCCCGATCGGGAGTGCAAGCAAATATTTGCTGTCAGCCGGGCGAGGAGGCGAGGCGGAGGAGGCAGCGCTGCGGGGAGGGGGCCGGGCGGCGAGGCGCCCACCGCTGGACCCCTCACTTGGGTGCCAAACACGACCAAGCCACTCTGAGCTCACCTTCCCATGGGAATGGAAAAGGCGCTCTTCCCTGCCCCGTCCAGCGCCCATTCCTTCCTTCCTTCCCCCTCCCCTTTTCCTTCCTTCCTTCCTTCCTTCTTTCTTCCTTCCTTCCTTCCTTCCTTCCTTTCTTCCTTTCTTTCTTTCCCCTCCTCTCCTCTTTCCCTTTCTCTCCTCTTTCCCTTCTTCTTTTGCTCCCCTTCTCCTCCCAGTTTTTCTCCCCCTTTCCAGCCCCACTTTGGCCCTCTGCGGACACTTTCCTTTCTCCCTCCCCGCCCCCCCGTCTCTTGCTTTCCTTCCAGCCCCGTTCAGAAGGCTGCCTCCCTCCCTGCCTGGTTCCGGCCTTTCCAGGCCCCCGGGGAGCATCTGCCGCCTATGTCGCCCCCCCCCCCATCTCAACCTCCTTTGGAGCTGGCCACGACCTGCCTGATCTTAGGGGACTCTCCTGATCCCCACCCTCTCCAGAGGCCAAGGCAGCCCAGCTCTCCCAGAAAGAGGCCAGGAGAGTGTGGTGGGGGAGTGTGGGGTGAGGGACAGGAGCGTTGGAGCCGGAGTGCCAGGCTCGCAGCCCATCTTGAGCTCGCCTCCCGCCTGGGATGCCCCCGGGCCCCCGATTCCGCCCCCCAGCTTCTCTGGCCTTGCGCCCCATCATGATCTCGTTGCCCTACAAGACATCGGGCCAACCCGCTCTCTCTCTCTGTTCCATCTAGCAGGGAAAGAGCAGCTGTTTAGCCCAGGACAGCATCTTATCAAGGAGAGGGGGATTTGCTGGGGCACTTCTTCGAACTCGAGGTCCGGGAGGGGACTGCTCTATATCCAGCTTGGAGAATGGGGGGTGGGGGGCGTTGAAGAGAAGAACATACTGTTGATTACCGCAGAACAGAGCAACAGCTATCACTGTTCTTCTCGATTGTGAAGTCCCATAGTTTCTCCTGTCCCTTCTGTGCTCATCTGACTCTGCACGGAAGGGAAACCGATTCCGGGAAGCTCGCCTGGGGAACTCACGGACACTGGGAACGGGGAAAGGGGTCCACACTCGCAGAACTCTCCGATGGCGGCGAGAGTGCCTAGCGGGGAGAGCCAGATCCGCTGAAAGGCAGCAGGTGCGCAAAGGGGCGCAAAGGGGCGCAAATGGGGTCGCCCGAGGAGGTCCAAGGGAACTCCAGGACCGACCAGGCTGGAGGCGACAGAGATTCGCCTTAAGGCCAACTGCGGGGAGGTGAGGAGGGACTTGGACCATCCCTCCTCCCCCCACTTCCAGAGACGGTCTCTTCCGCCATCCCTCTTCCACCTGCCCTGTGGGGCTGGACTCCCCAGTGCGTGGCGGGCCTCGCTTCTTGGTGACCCTCCGGACCTGCTCGTTCAGGCCACCCCCCTTGTCTGCAGCACCCGTGGGCTTCTTCCTCTCAGGAGGGGCTCATCCTACTCTCTGAATACCGCGCTGCAGTCCTGGAAGAGGAGAAGCCCCGCGCAAGGCAAGAGTTCTTCTGAGCCTGCGCAGAGTTCTTTTTTTTTTTCCACCTGTGAAAGAGAGCACCACAGATGCAGCCCTAAATCTGGGATGTGGGAGGTTCCCAAGTCTAAATGGGGATCCTCTAAGTTGAAACTAGACTCCGCCTTGGCTTTCGACGACCAGAGAAAATGCTCTCACTAGAGAGGCCTCCCAGGCGCTCTCTCTTCTGAGTGTCGAAAGTCGGTGGGGCCCGAGAGGCTAATCCCATGCCATAATCTACTCAGAAGTAAGTTCCATTAGAGTCAATGGAGTTTGCTCTCAGGAAAGTGAGGGTAGGATTGCAGCCTGAGTCCCGCCAGGCAGGCAGGAGCAGCGGACAGTCCCCGGAGCTCCTTGAGGAAGCCTGGAGGTCCTCAGCTGTTCTGTGGCTTTTTATTATTATTATTATTAACAGTATTTATATACCGCTTTTCAACTAAAAGTTCACAAAGCGGTTTACAGAGAAAAATCAAATAACTAATGGCTCCCTGTCCCAAAAGGGCTCACAATCTAAAAAGATGCAAATGAATACCAGCAGACAGCCACCAGAACAGACAGTGCTGGGGTGAGGTGGGCCAGTTACTCTCCCCCTGCTAAAAAAAGGAGCACCCACTTGAAAAAGTGCCTCTTACCCAATTAGCAGGGGTATTGGCTTTTAATTTCTTTATCTATAAATAACAAATAAAACGATGCTTCTCCCCCCCCCAGTTATTTCCTCTAGGAACTAGAATTCTTCTAGAATCAGTGTTTCTCAAATTGTGGGTCAGGACCCAATAGGTGGGTAGTGAGCCAATTCCAGGTGGATCCCCATTCATTTTAATATTTTATTATATTCGGTTTGATGCCACCATGGCCTGTGACTGCATTTGGGGAAATGTCACAGGTCTATACTTTGAACAGATTACTGTGTATATGCCTTTAACAATGATGGTGACTGGGACTTACACCTCGGTAAGTGTGGACAGGGTTACAGCCAAGGATTGTTAAAAATTATCCTGCTTGATCAGGTCACTTCCCGTCATGACATCACTTCTGGTGGGTCCTGACAGATTCTCATTCTAACAAGTGGGTCCCGGTGCTAAAAGCTGAGAACCAGTGAGCTAGATACTACCTGGAGAGTTTGTTTCTGGTGAGTAAGATAGGATTGCGCAGCTTCAGTCTCACTGAATGAGCTTACTTCCGAGCAAGGTAAAGAACCCCGTTTTCAAATACCCCTACCACTTTCAAAGACTTGGTGCTGTAGTCCCGGGCAGTGGCGTAGCTAGGGAGGTTTAAACCACCAAGTTTTGCAGGGACCCTTACCGCAGCGTGCAAGGGGCCCCTCCCCCCTTCGGAGCCATTCCAGGTAGGGGGAGCAAAACAGGGGGGCCCTTGCACGTTGCGGTGAGGCTCCCTGCAAAACGTAGGGCTTTGCACCTCCTCTAGCTACGCCACTGGTACCCGGAAAAGGTGCCCTTTCAGACTCGAATTTTTCTCTCCATTCACCTGGCTGCATGGGTGGGTAGGTGGGGGGTAGCCTTGGCTGGAACCAGGTCCCACTGGGTTCTCTCCTCTCCTAGGCCACGTTAAGTGCATTTGACTCCCCCCCCCCAACAGGATGGGTCTACCTCTGGCCGGCTCCTTTGGCCCCACTTTGGTTTGAAACGGACACATTCGGGCTCCTGCTTCGAATTTGTCTCCCGCTTTGGGCGACGATCTGGGCCGTTCTGCCCACAGCCTCGCCCACCCACCAAACACTCTTCGCAATCCCACCTGTGGGTGCGAGGTCGAGAGGGGGCGGTTTGGGGATGAGGGCCACGTGGTGGTGGCTGCGAGGAGAGACGAGAGGTTCTCCTGGGATCCCCCTGCATCTCCAACCTGCACCCATTCTCCCCAGTCAGGATGCCCAGGCGTCCTCTTTTTCCAGGACACGTCCTCTTTTTTAGCCCCGTTTCTTAAATGTCCTTTACAGACAGCCTTCTAGGAATTAATAAATTATATGTAATAAACCATACCTAAGATAGTTTTAAATTTATGAATAAGTAATCTAGTGTTTGGAATTAGCCACATGGAATCCACACAGGAGTGTTTTTAGCTTTTGTTTTGTCATGTGGTACATTTTTCTAGGATGTCCTACATTTGGGCGTGTCTTGTCCCCTTCTGGGGTTAAGACATCTGGTCACCCTGTCCAGGGTCCCACGTGGAAGGGACGGTGGCGCGAGGCTGCGATGATGTCCAGGCCAGGCCTGGGATGCAGCCCGATCGTGTGAACACGCACTTGGTTGTCAGCTCCATTGAGTCCTACTCCCAGCAAGGGGGAATTCAGGCTTCTGGGTGGCACACCGAGAGACTTTGCCTGGGGCAGTGCCTGGGGAGGAGTGCCTTCTCCTCCTCCTCTTGGAGAGGGGAGCAAGTACAAACGAAGCTGGATTCGAATCCAGGACTATGGGCGCAGGGCAGGGTCCCGGTTCGAATCAGGGAGGGCGACAGCTGAGAGGCCAGGCATGCCTGGACGAGTAAATTCTCCCGCTGGGGTCCACCCGAAGGAGACGACCCCATTGGAATTGGAACCCAAGGAGAGCCCCCCAAATTTTTCGAGTTCTCCATAGATCAGCGGTGGGGAGGGTTGGGAGATATCTGCTAAGGAAAGGATCTCCAGGCTAGAGGTGCACAGAAGAGATATCCTGGGAAAGAGGGATCCTATGGGGTGTGCAGGGAAGCCAGCGAGGGGGCACCTCGTCGGATCCTTCCCCCTCTCCTGGCTCTTGGTTTCACGTTCTGACCATTCACGCTTCCCACGTCCTTGAATGGGTTTTCAATTTCCTTCCATCATCATCATCATCATCATCATCATCATCACAATAATGAGTAGAGTTCGAATTAGTGAGCACCCAAAAAATCCCAGTCCAAACATCTGGTATGTTGTGACGTCACGATGATGATGATGATGATGTTAAATTAAATGAAAATAGTAAAATAAAAACCAAGTTCCCCCCCCCAACTTTTTTTCCTTTCTCCTTTTGCAGCCCTGAGATTCAAAACGTGCCCCTTTGAATGACCCTCCGTTCCAGGGGGCTTCTTTCCTTCTGGACTAGATGTCACTGGAGCCCCAGACACCAAGGGGCACCGACGGGGGAAGGGGAGTGTGTGCTCTCCCCCGGAGGCCTGGGCCCCCTCCACCACTCGCCCTGGGCTGGTAGGGGTGGATTTGCCAAGTCCTCCCTCCCTAGAGCTCCACTGATGACTTTGGGCCCAATCCTCTCCAACTGCATTTGCAGTGCCAATGCAGCCATGCCAACAGGGCATGGGCTGCATTCTAGGGTGGGTGGGGGTCAGTCTTGGAGGCCTCCATAAGATGCGGGAACATTTGTTCCTTTACCTTGGGGGTGCATTGTGGCTGCATCGGTGCTCGAAAGTTGGATAGGATCGGGCTACTAGTCTACATCCTGAGCCCTCGCCCACCCAGGGACCCACCCCGGGGACCCCTTCCTTCCTTCCCCCGCCCCTCCTGGTCCCCTCCTCGCTTCCCGTCTCTCGATGTCTTCACTGCACCAGATCTCCACCCCAACTCTTAAACTGCTGTGGTGGGCTCAAGGCGCTAGTCCTTCCTGCTCCTTCCCTGCGCATCTGGCTCCGACGCCGGAGACCCTGGCCGAGCGTCGCGGGCTGAAGCCACCCAGGGGGCGCTTGTGGAGCCAGGCTCCAGCCTCTACTGGCCCCCAAGCCAGTCCTTGAGCTGAAAATTACCGGCTGGGTCGGGTCTGGTCTGGTCGGGCGGAACCTGGCCCGCGCTGATGGGTCCCGCTAGGTGGTTAACGTGGGCTGATCTTGAACCATCTGGCCCCAGATGCTGTAGTTCTCCCCCGATAGACCGCGTCCCTAAACCTGTAGGAAGAGGCTGGCCACCACCTCCTGCAAACCCGGTGGTTCCACTTTGGAGGTAATACTTCCTGTATGTCAACGCTGCTTTTTGGAGCAGGAATGGGGTTGCCCCGGAGTAATCATCTTGACCTTCGGCCAGCTTAGAGCCCAAACCAATCCGTGTTTACTTATAAGCAAGTCCCACTATAATCAATGGGGCTTCCTCTTTGCCTATTTCTACTCAGAACCAAGTCTCACTGAGTTCCCGAGGGCTTACTCCCAAGTTAAGTTAGCTGAGGATCGCAGCCTTTTTTTACCCCCAAAGGAAGGACACGTTTTTAAAGCTCAGTCTTAATTAAGAAGAAAGGGGTTAATTAGTGAGGTTTTCTGCCTCATTGGCGGGTTTAGGGATCCAGCCCGATGAAGGCTGAAGGGCAAGTCAGTCCCGTGGAACAGAGTGGGGCTTCATTCCGCGGAAACGCTCAGAGGATTGGATTGTGTGAGGCTCGCAACATTTACAACACCCGAAGTGACAACGGCTCCAATCTTATCCACACTTTCCTGGTAGCAGGATCCATTGACTATAATGGGACTTACTTCTGAGTAGACATGCATAGGCTTGGGCTGTTACGCTGCAATCCTATCCACACTTTCCTGGGAGTAAGCCCCATTGACTATCATGGAGCTTACTTCTGAGTAGTCATGCATAGGATTGGGCTCTAGGGCTGCCACACTTTCCTGGGAGTAAGCCCCTATTGGCTATAATTGGACTTACTTCTGAGTAGACATGCATAGGGTTGGGTTGTCAGGCTGCAATCCTATCCACACTTCCCTGGGAATAAGCCCCCATTGACTATAATGGGACTTACTTCTGAGTAGACATGCCTAGGATTGGACTTAACGTTAGTGAGAAATTCTACTCCTCCAAAAATAATAAAAAATGAAGTTCGTTTTAATTTTTAGCAAAGCCTGAGTTGCAAATCCAATTCTTTTAAATAATCCCAGCGTAAAGAAAGCGTCTTTCGATTTTAAAGTTCACATTTTCAGCCAGGTTTTGTCCTTTGATTCGCTTTTATTTGATTTTTATTTGAACACAATTACTCAGTCCACGTTGATCCGCAGGGAATATGCTAAACGTTCACCGAGAGCAGGATTTTATTTTTATTTTCTTTTTAAGCTGGTTTCTTCTGGGCAGTGGATGAAATACTCCTCTCGAGATGAAGATTTGACAAGACCAGGGAGAGAAATCGGGGCTGGAAGTGAAGGTGACATCAAGCCAATGGACGCGGGCTGAGGTGCCCAAACCACCCCGTCTCAGTGGGAAGAAGGAGAAGGAGGCGAAGGAGATCTCTAACAGCAGAAGGCAGAGGAAATCATGGAAGATGGTGTTTTTTTCCTAGGAGCAAGTCCCACCACTTCCTTACGAAATCTACACTCAGAGGATCGGGCCATCAAGGAAACTGACATGAAAAATAGAATGAAATAATGGGGGGGGGAGAAGGAATGGGGGAGTGAAATAATGGGGGGAAAGAAGAGTGAAATAATGGGGGGAGAAGAAATGGAGGGGTGAAATAATGGGGGGAGGAATGGGGGAGTGAAATAATGGGGGGAAAGAAGAGTGAAATAATGGGGGGAGAAGAAATGGATGGGTGAAATAATGGGGGGAGGAATGGGGGAGTGAAATAATGGGGGAGGAATGGGGGACTAAAATAATGGGGGGAAAGAAGAGTGAAATAATGGGGGGAAAAGAAATGGAGGGGTGAAATAATGGGGGAGGAATGGGGGAGTGAAATAATGGGGGGAAAGAAGAGTGAAATAATGGGGGGAGAAGAAATGGAGGGGTGAAATAATGGGGGGAGGAATGGGGGAGTGAAATAATTGCGGGAAAGAAGAGTAAAATAATGGGGGGAGAAGAAATGGAGGGGTGAAATAATGGGGGGAGGAATGGGGGAGTGAAATAATGGGGGAGGAATGGGGGACTAAAATAATGGGGGGAAAGAAGAGTGAAATAATGGGGGGAGAAGAAATGGAGGGGTGAAATAATGGGGGAGGAATGGGGGAGTGAAATAATGGGGGGAAAGAAGAGTGAAATAATGGGGGGAGAAGAAATGGAGGGGTGAAATAATGGGGGGAGGAATGGGGGAGTGAAATAATGGGGGGAAAGAAGAGTGAAATAATGGGGGGAGAAGAAATGGAGGGGTGAAATAATGGGGGGAGGAATGGGGGAGTGAAATAATGGGGGGAAAGAAGAGTGAAATAATGGGGGGAGAAGAAATGGAGGGGTGAAATAATGGGGAGGAATGGGGGAGTGAAATAATGGGGGGAAAGAAGAGTGAAATAATGGGGGGAGAAGAAATGGAGGGGTGAAATAATGGGGGGAGGAATGGGGGAGTGAAATAATGGGGGGAAAGAAGAGTGAAATAATGGGGGGAGAAGAAATGGAGGGGTGAAATAATGGGGGAGGAATGGGGGAGTGAAATAATGGGGGGAAAGAAGAGTGAAATAATGGGGGGAGAAGAAATGGAGGGGTGAAATAATGGGGGGAGGAATGGGGGAGTGAAATAATGGGGGGAGGAATGGGGGAGTGAAATAATGGGGGGGAAAGGAATGGGGGAGTGAAATAATGGGGGGAAAAGGAATGGGGGAGTGAAATAATGGGGGGAGGAATGGGGGAGTGAAATAATGGGGGGGAAAGGAATGGGGGAGTGAAATAATGGGGGGAGGAATGGGGGAGTGAAATAATGGGGGGGAAAGGAATGGGGGAGTGAAATAATGGGGGGAAAAGGAATGGGGGAGTGAAATAATGGGGGGAGAAGAAATGGAGGGGTGAAATAATGGGGGGAGGAATGGGGGAGTGAAATAATGGGGGGAAAAGGAATGGGGGAGTGAAATAATGGGGGGAAAAGGAATGGGGGAGTGAAATAATGGGGGGAAAAGGAATGGGGGAGTGAAATAATGGGGGGAAAAGGAATGGGGGAGTGAAATAATGGGGGGAAAGAAGAGTGAAATAATGGGGGGAGAAGAAATGGAGGGGTGAAATAATGGGGGGAGGAATGGGGGAGTGAAATAATGGGGGGAAAGAAGAGTGAAATAATGGGGGGAGAAGAAATGGAGGGGTGAAATAATGGGGGAGGAATGGGGGAGTGAAATAATGGGGGGAAAGAAGAGTGAAATAATGGGGGGAGAAGAAATGGAGGGGTGAAATAATGGGGGGAGGAATGGGGGAGTGAAATAATGGGGGGAAAGAAGAGTGAAATAATGGGGGGAGAAGAAATGGAGGGGTGAAATAATGGGGGGAGGAATGGGGGAGTGAAATAATGGGGGGAAAGAAGAGTGAAATAATGGGGGGAGAAGAAATGGAGGGGTGAAATAATGGGGGGAGGAATGGGGGAGTGAAATAATGGGGGGAAAGAAGAGTGAAATAATGGGGGGAGAAGAAATGGAGGGGTGAAATAATGGGGGGAGGAATGGGGGAGTGAAATAATGGGGGAAAGAAGAGTGAAATAATGGGGGGAGAAGAAATGGAGGGGTGAAATAATGGGGGGAGGAATGGGGGAGTGAAATAATGGGGGGAAAGAAGAGTGAAATAATGGGGGGAGAAGAAATGGAGGGGTGAAATAATGGGGGGAGGAATGGGGGAGTGAAATAATGGGGGGAAAGAAGAGTGAAATAATGGGGGGAGAAGAAATGGAGGGGTGAAATAATGGGGGGAGGAATGGGGGAGTGAAATAATGGGGGGAAAGAAGAGTGAAATAATGGGGGGAGAAGAAATGGAGGGGTGAAATAATGGGGGGAGGAATGGGGGAGTGAAATAATGGGGGGAAAGAAGAGTGAAATAATGGGGGGAGAAGAAATGGAGGGGTGAAATAATGGGGGGAGGAATGGGGGAGTGAAATAATGGGGGGAAAGAAGAGTGAAATAATGGGGGGAGAAGAAATGGAGGGGTGAAATAATGGGGGGAGGAATGGGGGAGTGAAATAATGGGGGGAAAGAAGAGTGAAATAATGGGGGGAGAAGAAATGGAGGGGTGAAATAATGGGGGAGGAATGGGGGAGTGAAATAATGGGGGGAAAGAAGAGTGAAATAATGGGGGGAGTAGAAATGGAGGGGTGAAATAATGGGGGAGGAATGGGGGAGTGAAATAATGGGGGGAAAGAAGAGTGAAATAATGGGGGGAGAAGAAATGGAGGGGTGAAATAATGGGGAGGAATGGGGGAGTGAAATAATGGGGGGAAAGAAGAGTGAAATAATGGGGGAGAAGAAATGGAGGGGTGAAATAATGGGGGGAGGAATGGGGGAGTGAAATAATGGGGGAGGAATGGGGGACTAAAATAATGGGGGAAAGAAGAGTGAAATAATGGGGGGAGAAGAAATGGAGGGGTGAAATAATGGGGGGAGGAATGGGGGAGTGAAATAATGGGGGGAAAGAAGAGTGAAATAATGGGGGGAGAAGAAATGGAGGGGTGAAATAATGGGGGGAGGAATGGGGGAGTGAAATAATGGGGGGAAAGAAGAGTGAAATAATGGGGGGAGAAGAAATGGAGGGGTGAAATAATGGGGGGAGGAATGGGGGAGTGAAATAATGGGGGGAAAGAAGAGTGAAATAATGGGGGGAGTAGAAATGGAGGGGTGAAATAATGGGGGAGGAATGGGGGAGTGAAATAATGGGGGAAAGAAGAGTGAAATAATGGGGGGAGAAGAAATGGAGGGGTGAAATAATGGGGGAGGAATGGGGGAGTGAAATAATGGGGGGAAAGAAGAGTGAAATAATGGGGGAGAAGAAATGGAGGGGTGAAATAATGGGGGGAGGAATGGGGGAGTGAAATAATGGGGGGAAAGAAGAGTGAAATAATGGGGTGGAGAAGAAATGGAGGGGTGAAATAATGGGGGAGGAATGGGGGAGTGAAATAATGGGGGGAAAGAAGAGTGAAATAATGGGGGGAGAAGAATGGAGGGTGAAATAATGGGGGGAGGAATGGGGGAGTGAAATAATGGGGGAAAGAAGAGTGAAATAATGGGGGGAGTAGAAATGGAGGGGTGAAATAATGGGGGGAGGAATGGGGGAGTGAAATAATGGGGGAAAGAAGAGTGAAATAATGGGGGGAGTAGAAATGGAGGGGTGAAATAATGGGGGGAGGAATGGGGGAGTGAAATAATGGGGGAAAGAAGAGTGAAATAATGGGGGAGAAGAAATGGAGGGGTGAAATAATGGGGGAGGAATGGGGGAGTGAAATAATGGGGGGAAAGAAGAGTGAAATAATGGGGGGAGAAGAAATGGAGGGGTGAAATAATGGGGGAGGAATGGGGGAGTGAAATAATGGGGGAAAGAAGAGTGAAATAATGGGGGGAGAAGAAATGGAGGGGTGAAATAATGGGGGGAGGAATGGGGGAGTGAAATAATGGGGGGAAAGAAGAGTGAAATAATGGGGGGAGTAGAAATGGAGGGGTGAAATAATGGGGGAGGAATGGGGGAGTGAAATAATGGGGGGAAAGAAGAGTGAAATAATGGGGGGAGAAGAAATGGAGGGGTGAAATAATGGGGAGGAATGGGGGAGTGAAATAATGGGGGAAAGAAGAGTGAAATAATGGGGGGAGAAGAAATGGAGGGGTGAAATAATGGGGGGAGGAATGGGGGAGTGAAATAATGGGGGGAAAGAAGAGTGAAATAAGGACAGGGGTGGTGGATTCCCGGCTTGAGCAACCAGTGGGGTTGGGCCACGGGGGGCCGGGGCTCGGGGGAGGGAACGAAGGCTTCGAATGGCAGGGCAGCTCAGCTGGCACTGGATCCCGTGCGGAGGATTCCGGTCTACACGGGAGGCAGAGCGGGAAGTCCGGGAGACTCGCCCTCCAGTCAGCAAGGCCAGCCCTGGACGGAACTTCGCCCCTTCTCCCTCCCTCCCTCCGGCTCCCAACTTTGCAGCGCTTCGGGACCCTCCAGAGGCACCGTTCCCCGGCCCGGCGACTGGGTGGCGGGCGGCGGATGCAGGCGGCGGCTCCAGCCCAGCACCTCCGCTGAACCCCCCCCCAGTGTCCATTCAGAGCCTCCCTCCCACCCCGTGACCGCCCCCCCCCCGCCGCCCGCGCGGAGATCGCGTCCGGATCTTCCGGGTGATTGAACTTGGCAGCTGCTTAAACTCCGCCGTGGAAGCTGCCCGCAGTGATTAGCGTGAAGCCGGGCAGGCAGAAGGGCCGGGGCTTCGCTCCGGCGGAGGTGGTGGCAGAGCGGGCGGGCGGGCGGGCGGGCTCGCTGGGCAGCAGCAGCCTGGATCAAGACCCAGCTCTCCCTTTCCGGGCCGGAAAGAAGGGGGTGTGTGTGTGGGTAGAGGATGTGGATGTGGGTAGGGGGTGTGGGTCTCCACTGAGTTTCAGGCACACACGAGCAGTCCCATCCTGTGCACACTGATGGGCAAGTGTGGGGGTCACTCTCCATTCCAGGCTTTCAAGAGCTGCAGGCTTCATCCAGCGGGTTTCTTGTTCCCAGAGAAGGCCGCGCAGGATCGGGGCCCTGCACTCTCCTGGACCCCCGGGGGACTCGACTGGCCAGAGTTCAGCAGCAGCCAACTCGCCCCTTTCCCACCTGCCATTTAGACCTGCCCGATAGTGCGATCCTCTCCCTGTTGACTCAGAAGTCAGTCCATGTTCCACCAGGTTTACTCCCGGGTGAAGCTTGCGTGTGTCTAGGATCGCTGCCTAAATTCCCCCCCCCCCCCATCGCTCCTGCCGCTGCAGATCAGATCCGCTGGTTTGCTCGCTTTGGAAAAGGGTTTATTTGAGGTGAACCGGTTCTCCTCTTGCAATATCCCGCAGATTAATCCCGATCTGGTTCTAGAAAGAAAAAATAATTGTATTCACCATTAAGCCTCAATCCTTCTTCTCCTGCGTGTTTAGTCATTTCGTGAAAGAGACTCCCCCCCCCCCAAGCCAATGACCTGGCCCTGTCTCCATAAACAATTCCATGGCATAAACAATTCTTCAGTCCCTGTCCCAGTGAAAAATCTATCTATCTATCTATCTATCTATCTATCTATCTATCTATCTATCTATCTATCTATCTATCTATCTTGTCTGTCTGTCTGTCTGTCCGGCTGTCTTCCATGGATGCGATTCTTTCTTCAGATCAGGGTGAGAAACTGAGCCAATTTCAGGTGGGCCCCCATTCATTTCAAAATTTTATTTTTAATATATTCGTCTTGCTGCTCCCATGGTATGTGACTGCATTTAGGGAAATGCTGCAAATCTGTACATTTAACAGGCTACTATGTATATGCTTTTAACAATGCTAGTCAATGGAACTTACTCCTGGGTAAGTTTGAGTAGGATTGCTGCCCAGGATTGTTAAAACACTTCCTGTTGATGATGTCACTTCCGGTCATAACATCACTTCCGGCAGGTCCTGACAGGTTCTTATTCTAAAAAGTGGGTCCGGTGCTAAATGCTTGAGAACCACTATATTAGAGCCTTTTAAAACAGAGAACTGGAATGAACAAAAGAATTCCTACATATCACTCCGCAAATTTGCTCTTGAAATCCCGGAGTGTGTGAGTTTTGAGTTAGAAGTTCATTTTGTGCATGGGGTTCTTGTGAGATTAATTACCACTAAACATATGCATTCCAGCCTAATATCAGCAACGTCCCACGTGGCAAGCATGCGCTTCTTCACTTCACTGCAGAGATTGCATTCCCACCAGGCCTTTCCAGCACTGCCATTGTCAGGGCCTACTGAGGGGGTCTATCCCCTGGTAGTGTGGCTCGAAGGCAGCATTTGCCTGAGCACTTGCCAGCTTCTTGGTAGTCACATGGGAGGATCTGTGTCCCTAGTGGGATAGCTAGAGGAGATGCAAAGCACTAAGTTTTGTAGGGAGCCTCTGTTGGAGGAATCTTAAAAAAATTGGTTTCCTCTTTAGGGGGGAAGCAGAGTGGCTTCAGCAGCAGAGCCCCCCCCCTTGCTGGGAATCAACCCCAGGGAAGCTCCCACACCCGGCTGACTGCTAATTAATAAAAGACAAATGGCAATGGCTGGTTGAAGTTGCAAAAAGAAGTCATTTACTCACGGTTCCATAGAAGCATGTTTACAGCATCTGATTATGATCAGAGGTTACACTAACGAGATAACAAGGCCATAAAGCTGCCTCATCCTGCATGTGCCATGTGGTCAAGATGGCAGCGCCAGCAGAGCCCTGCTGGGACCCATCTTGTCAGGTCAGTGAGGAAGAGGAGGGCGTGCATGGAGCAGAAGGGAAGGTTATAGTGTCTGGGTCACACCCCCACATAGGTCAACCAAAGGGGACAGGTAAAGTGTAGGGTCACTGGGCCATGGCTTAACCCTTTCAGGACAGTATCCTGCCACCTCTGGACAGCAGACGGAGTTGCACCAAAAGCACTAAGTTTTGTAGAGAGCCTGACCACAGCATGCAAGCGACCCCTTCCCCTTTGGAGCCATTCCAGGCAGTGGGAGCAAAAGGGAGGCATATGCCTTCCACCACCTGGAATAGCTCTGAAGGGGAGGGGAAGGGGCTATTTGCATGCTGTAGTGAGGGTCCCTGCAAAATGTAGTGCTTTGCACCCCCTCTAGCTACCCCACTGGGTGTACTGCTTCTTAGTGTGCCACTGGCTGACTATACAACTCCTGGATGACTTCTTGCTGTCAGCTGCCATACCTGGAAAGGAGGCAGCTGGACTCTGCAAAAGAGCTTCCCACCTACTCCACGCTTTCTCCCCACAATGTGCAACAGGCCACAAGGCCACATGATGACCTCGTTTGAGTGGAATACACCATGGAAACCTTCTTCTGGAAACATGAGGTCAATGTAAACAGGTAGATGTCACCTTACACAATCTTTCCAGAGCAATCCAATCAGTCCATACCTGGTTCTAGGTGGGATGGGAGAACCAGCTGAGAGGCCGTGGCATCTTTACATGCTGAAACCCCAAGAAGTTTTCATTTAAAGGAACTACCAAGAGTGTAACTGCATGAAATAAGAAAACCTTCTGCCCCACCTTAGAGCCCCAGCTCTGCATCACTTCCACTGCCAGTCACACTGACTGCTATCCCCACACTTAATCCTTTTCTCAAGCATGCATCCTACTGAGGTGTGCTACTGAATTGAGCCAAAATAATTTACAGTGCTAAGACCTAAGTGTTCCTGCCCTGGGACACCTTCCTACCTTTCTTTTGTAGTGAGTGCATGACTTTCAATGTGGCTGGATTTCTACTCTAGAGTTTTCTTGATATGATTAGTCAAAGAGGTCAGTGTAGTGGAAACACACAAGATCCCTTGAGGAGATAGGGTGTGGTAGCAGCAGTGACCCCTTGCCCAAACATGCTTCCTTGCTGGGAAGCATGGGGTTAAAACCTAGGCTTTTAGCAGTGGGTGTGCTGCACAGCTTCAGCCACTAGAGGCAACAAGGTCTTCAAGGATAAAAGCAGCACCTGGAGCAGCGGTGCCCAAACCCCGGCCCTGGGGCCACTTGCAGCCTTTGAGGCCTTTCAATGCAGTCCTCAGGGAGCCCTCAGTTTCCAATGAGCCTCTGGCCTTCCAGAGATTTGTTGGAGCCTGCACTGGCCAGATGCAACTTCTCTCAGTTTGAGGGTGACTGTTTGACCTCTTATGTGAGCTGTGAGATGAGGGCTCCCTCCACTGCTTGCTGTTTCATGTCTGTGATGCAGTAGTGGCAGCAAAGGAAAGGCCATCCTTGCTTTGTGCAAGGCTTTTTATAGGCCTTGAGCTATTGCAAGACCTTCATTCATTCATATAAGTTCATCTTTAATATATTCATTTTTGTAAACGTATGTAAATTTATTCAAATTTTAAATGTAAAATAATTCTTCCCCCCCCAGCCCCTGACACAGTGTCAGAGAGCTGATGTGGCCCTCCTGCCAAAAACTTTGGACACCCCTGACCTGGAGAAAGGAAAATTTGTGGGTAGTAGAAGGAAGAGAACTTGAAGCAGGAAGGGGTAAACTGTTTGATTTACTGACTGACTGGTTGATGGACCAAGTAGCTGAACAGAGGCTGCTGAGTGGTGGAGAGCTGAGGGGGTGCTGCTGCACCACCTAGAAGAGTTGCTGCTTTGAGGACTGGGAGGAGGGACTCTGCAGCCCCACAGGCAAGCTATGTGCCCCATGGTGCACCCTTGGTGCTGGGGTACAATGGTAGTTTTCGTATGCTGCCATGTTTGAGCCAGGGGAACTAATTCGCTGAGAGTGGGCATAAGCCCTCTAGATCTAGAACAAGCTTGGAAAGGGAATTTGGCAAAACAGTCAGTGGCTTCTATTGTTTTAATTATTACAAATTATTACAAAGCCACAGTATTTCAGCCAAGCCTTGTGAAGGGTTTAATGACTGATGAATTTTGAATCCAGGTTTTCCATGTGCTTTCCACATTTTCAGCAGACAATGGGGGACTCTTGGCTTGGTATGTGTGAAGCTGGATTCTCTTTTGCAGTCCCGTGTCCTGATCTTGAGCCACAGGTTTCCACAGAAAACCTGGCTGCCAGTTGTTGCAGACTGTAGTTCCTCATCGGTTCATTTAACATTATCAAGTCCTATTGCTATAAGTGAAAGCTCATGGTTTTATTGCCAGTGTGGCTTTTTCTCACTGCATGATGGAATTTGTAGTGTGAAGGCTGGATACATAACTGGTGGTTCTTGTATGTGTGTAGGAACGTAAGAAGCTGTCTTATCCTGAGTCAAACTATTGGTCAGTACCGTAGACACCGATTGGTAGGTCAGTTTTTGGTAGGCAAGAGTCTTTCTTGGCTCTGCCTGGGAATTGAACCATCTGCATGCGAAGCTTGTGCTTAACCACTGAGCCACAGCCCCTCCCTTAATTGTGCCTTAGACTCAGAACCACACTACAACCATGTGTACAATGTCAGGGAAATTTAGCGTACAACCATGTGTACAATGTCAGGGGCATAAACAGGTTGAAATATTCCAAGCATGAGGCTGTTCCAATTTTTCTCCACACACTGTAATGGGAATGCATACATTCGTAATTGTAGAAGCAGGACTCACTTATGGACCCATGGAGAGCATGGTGGATTGAAAATGGCTTCTAGAATGGTTGGATCAAGAATCAGAAGGGATGGAAACAGAACATACAACATTAATTAAAAAAAAATTTTTTTTTAAAGCAACCTGACTAGTGAGCCACTCAAATACCTGCATGCATTTTGTATGGATTCCTAGGACCAGTTCCATGATGCTTCTTTGAACTACAGCTAAAATCGGACAGTCAGGACTAGCTGTCTCTTTAAAGGAGTCACTTCCCCATCTTCCCAAAACTCTTCTTCAAACTCCAGTTCTGGTTTTCTCTGATCCCTTCTAGCACTTTCCAAGAAACCCAGCCTCTTGCCCATTGTAATGTATGCCTTGATACACCTGATCTTGATATTGCCTGCAGTCCAGCTTTCTTTTCTTGGGTGGTGGGGGGTTCTTTGTCCTTACTGTTACCTTTGCACTGATTGAGAATGTTGGTTCTGTCATGCAGTGGCATAGCTAGAGGGGGTGCAAAGCACTAAGTTTTGCAGGTACCTGAGCAGGCCGTGCAAGCAGCCCCTCCCCTTCAGAGACATTCTGGGTGGTGGGAGCAAAATGGGATGCGTATGAATTAACCCAACTCTGTTTTCCCTTCTGAATGACTTCACAGACTGCTGTTGTGGCTGCAGCTTGAGTTCAGAGTTGGGCCACTGATTTCAGTATGTGCACAGTTACCCATCTGCACCGACCCTGACATGTGCCACTTGAGTCATTCTCTGGTGGGACACAAAGAGGAGTCATGTATCAGCCAGTAATACAAGAAGCAGTCCTAAATCCATTATTCCTGTCCAGGATCTCCCTTGTGTATAGGCTGATACTCTTGTCTATGGTGCCTGCCATGTCATTTGCAGGTAGTGTCCTCTGTACCCCATTTGAAAGGGTTAAGCAAGGTTTTTCCTGAATATGCTCCCACTCTGTATCGCCCCACAAAAAACCTACATCTTCACATAGGGTTGTGACTCCATTTTCTTCCTCTGCTGCTGATTTGTGGATGAAAGTTCCACCCCAAGGACAGATAATTCCAGGCCTTTGGGAGGTACAGAATCAACAGTATGGCTGTGTCGAACACTTGGATAGAACAGATGATAGCAGTGCCAAATTCTCTTGTTCCTCAAAAACCCGGCTTCAAGGCAGGAGAGTAAAATGATATCCTTATGAATCTGAGACCTGTTGGGACTTCAATGATGGAGCAGAATGTAAGAAATTTGGACAGAGTTTGCAATGCCATTAACTCCCTATGTTACTTCGGATGTCTCTCTTATTCCTAAACATGCTAAATGTGTGCATGTCATAATTGCTTCCATTGTCTACAGCTACTTCCATCCATGGAAGTATGAGGGATGAGCTCCCTCAACCTTGTCACACACATATTCTGTTTCCTCCCCTCAGATTTTTGAATTGTTTAACCCTTTTGCCCATTTGCCACTAGGTCTGTACAGTGCATAAAAATATGGCAGCTCACAGCTGTGTGTGGATCATAAAGATCCCAACACAAAAACCACTTGCAGTGGCTTCCTGCGGCTTTGGTGATCCTTCCACATTCTGCTTATTACATCACTTGCTCCACACCATTCTTCCACAAGTCCCCTTAATATTGTAAGATGTGCCACTTGAAGATTCAGAGAACTAGACAGTCACAAAAACTGTGCCTTCTGGAGGGTTTTTATCCAATGTGCTATAATGTGTGTTCCCTCCCCCTTGTGAAGTAGCAATGGTTGGATTCCAGTTGACAAATGCTGAGAATGGATCTGAGATGCTGAGAATGGATGCTCCAATCATGAGAGCCTTGCCACATGTGCACTTGTCAGTGGAGTGGCAACTTTCTGAAGACCTTTTCTGAGACTCAAATCTTGATGCCACATTTTAAATTCATAAGCTTGTTTTTATATATGCCTGATTTTATGTTCTCTTCTGTCACTCATGAATATATGTAAATACACCTGATTTAATATTAGTGCATCCCGCCTTTTTCTGTGGTAGCAATCAAAGTGACATGCATAGGGTTCCCAGAAGTCTTTCATCTAGGTACCGATTCTTTTTTGCTCCAGTTTGGCCAGTACAGCCTGTGCCTTTGGATAAGCCCTGGGCCCACAGCTAATCACAAACCTTGTGCTTTATCTGATTGATTCTATGCTATTGTCTCATAAAACCCAAAATAAGCCTTAGTCCAATTCAGGAGAAGACTGATTTGATCATCAGGAAAGGGTGCATTTGATGTAAACTGGACTTCTCTACCTTCTTGCCTAACTAACAGCCCAACCCTATCTGACCCCCACCCTACCAATGCAGCCATGCAAATGGAGTGTGTGTTGTATCCTATGGTGGGTGGAGGTTCAGTTGTCCTCATGACAATGGTTCTATTGTCATAACTGTTTGGGTTGGGCCCAGGGTGACCATGCGTCCTAATCGCAAAAGAGGACAAGACACCTCAAAATGAAGGACATCCAAGAAAAATGTGTTGGAGTTGGTGCAACTCCCTCTGCTGTCCAGAGGGGGCAGGATGCTGTCCAGAAGGGGTCAAGCTATGGCCCAGTGAATCTGACCTTTCTATCTGTTCTCTCTGTGATCCTTGTGGGGTGTGGTCCTAACCCTTTATCCTTCCCTTCTCCTCTGAGCACTTCCTCTTGACCTCTGACCACCAACCTGTTAAGATGTGTACACCAGGGCTCTGATGCCCAGGCCATCTTGAGCACAAGGCATGCAGGGCGAGGCAGCTCCAGGGCCTTGCTATCTCTAAGTGTTAGCTGAACCTCTGATCCTAATCAGATGCTGTAAATATATACTCAATGGAACTGTAAGTAAATAACTTATTTTTGCAACTTCAACAATCCATTGTCTGTCTTTTTTAATTGTTTAGCAGTCAGCTGGGTGAGGGAGGTTTTCTGGGGTGATACCCAAAGGGGGGGTCCGCTGCTTAAGCTACTCTGCTTCCCCTAAAGAGAAAACTATTTTTAATTTCCTCCAACAAAATGTAGGACATGACAAAATAAAAGCTAAAAACTTGTATATTGATTTAATGTGGTTAAACACTGTATTATTATTAAATTTAAAATTATTTTACATATAATCTATTGATTACAAGAAAGCTATGCGCTGCTTCTAGGAGCCCACTCACAGGGAAAAGGAGAACATTTAAGTTCTTTTCCAGGACATGAGTTTTTTAAAAAAGGATGTCTCATCACCCTGATTGGACCCAGTCATCCTGGTTAACATATGATGGTTAACATGATGGTTAAGCACCAATGTGGAACACCCTCCTAAGTGTTAAAAGTCACCCTACTGCTGAATCCGAGATTGAGAAGTAGGTTTGACTCAACAATGCCTGTGTCTACAGCATCTCCGAATGTTTTATTGCCCTTGCACTTTTGTCCATGCTGCTGGGGAACTGACTGTCTCCTACTATTTATGCCACATCCAGGATAATGTTGCACTGATATGATGCTGTTAAAGCTGGTAGACACCTCTGCTACTCACAGCGTCTGTAGATGTCATCACACTGCTGCTCTGATGATGACACCTATCATTCATCCTGTGGATGTTGTTTCAAACAATGAGAGCTGGCGAGCCAGCATGAGGTTCACAGGCTAGGAGTTAAAGTTAATGGACCTCCAAGGGGCCTGTGGTTTGCTTCTGGTTTCTGTGGCTGTCCCAGAGTCTTCTCCCAGAGCATTCCTGCTTTTCACCGTGTGCCCACTTCCTTTGGCAATGTCCTGTGGCTATAGGATGCAGTGCCATTCTGGGACTAGCGGCTGGAGATAGTCTGGGACTGCAGGTTGAGGACCATTTCACTAGAGGTGGATGGCCATTAAAATGAACATGCACATCAAGGACATTCTAAATACACAGCTAAACATGTAAAGTACGAATGTGACAAACTGTGTCTCATACAGGTGCTCTTGTTAATTGATGCAACTCCCTGTCAAGTCTAAGTGGCAATCCTGGATGGCCTCTGCACAGTGTGTGATGTAACCACATGTGTGTGTACACACACACTCCCAGTGCACATGCACACACCCCCTCCAAACCATAGTCTTTAGGTCTGTAATCAGTGAGGCAGCAAGCAATTATCACTCTCACCCTTCACACTTGTTCTCTTTTTAGAGCAGTGGATCCCAACCTGGGGGTCGTGACCTCTCAGGGGGTCATGAGTTAATTTTTCAGGAGGCTGCAGAGAGCTCTCCCAATGTACCACAACAGTTGCATCTGTGCAACATTAAAAAAGTTGCATTATTGCAGCATTTTCAGGGAACTTCCAGAGCAATGTTTTTGAAAAAATTTCAAGGTGTTCCATATATCTGAAAGCAACTGTTGCATTTGGTAACCTCTGGTAATCTACATACTTGTTTTTTACAGACATTGTCCTGGGTGCTGAGTATTAATTCCTAAATTAAAATTGTGATTTATTAAAACAATGATGTCACTTCCTGCTTAATGACATCACTTCCAGCCCCACTGGCGTAATGATGTCATCTCCTGCTTAATGACCTCACTTCTGGTCCCGGGCAGGTTTTCATACCGGTTCTAAAAAGGTTGGGAACCGCTGTTTTAGAGACATGGGTTTGCATAGGAGACTCGAAATCTGTATTTACTGTAAATTATGGGCTGGGAAGGCAGGGCATGAAATGCAGAGATTACAAGCAATCTGCTGGCAAAGCTGTGCCTGTGCCATGATGAAAGTGGTTTGTGGGTCAAAACAAAGAAAAACACTGAGCAACAACCGAGTCCCCAGCAGCAGCAGCTAATATGGAGACCAACCTGATTAAAATTAATTCATGCAAAAAGGAAGCAAACAAACCTGGAGTAATATGAACACTTAAGAAGACGGAAGTCAAGAACAGGTGCCAGAAGCACAAAAAGAAGATTGTGGTTATCCGGGAAGACTCTGAGCACTGCGAGATGGGCAACACAATTGCTAAACACCACGTCGTCTGCTGTGCCCGTCACAGATTTATTGACTCATTTGCTATGCAACAAAGACAGTCATTGAAATAAACAAACATGTTATGACTTATTTGTCTGATTGGAAGATGAGCCAGGTGGTCAGATTTGATGAAACTGACAAGAAACTTGGTTTCCGAAAGAGGGAACATTGCACTGCCGATCTTAAGAGTGTGTTCATAGAATGGCGGGGTAGAAGATAATGGTTAGAAAGTGGGATTTCGAGGAGAGCTGGGTTCAAACCCCTGATCACCGGATGGCATTGGGTCCATCACTAATTCAGTTTAACCTACCTCGCAGGCTTGTTGTTGGGATAAAACTGGGCGGCGTGCTGAGATTTTTGGAGAATGGGTGGGATTAAAATGAAGCATACCTACATGAGCGATCTGTTGCTACACCTGCAGTCCATGTAGCAGGGTACATTACCACACATGTTGGTGCCTTGGCCCATGCATAGCGCACACCAGGTGATTAGGAGTGGGAAGCAGTGGGAAAAGAGCAGAGACATTAAAAGGACAGAGATGGGCACCAGGAGACTGGCTTATGGCCCAATCGTATCCAATTTTCAAGGGCCGGTGCAGCCATACCAATGGAGCACGCACTGCATCCTGTAGTGGGGAGGCCGTCACAGAGGCCTCCTCAAGGTAGGGGAACATTTGTTCCCTTCACTGGCGTAGCCAGAAGGGGGCAGCACACTAAGTTTTGCAGGGAGCCTCCCTGCAGCATGCAAGCGGCTCCTCCCCCTCCGCTTGGGAGCCGTTCACCTCCATTCCCCCCCCCACACTTAGTGCTCCTCGCCCCCTCTAGCTACGCCAGTGGTTCCCTTACCTCGGGGCTGCATTGCAGTTGCACCAGTGCTGGGAAATTGAATAGGATTGGGCCCTTAGCGGGTGAAATGTGGTTTACAATTTGCCTATTGAGAAACAGGAGCCTAACGTAGCTATCCGTTAACACAGGCAGTTGCCTTCAAGCTTCACTGAGCTAAATCCCCTTCTAACTACTTCTCAGCCTAAGCTATGGACAATGGTACAAGCAGCACCTTCCTAAAAAAGCCCCCCCCGCCCCTAAATTCCACCACCCTGGATCATTTCTGGCCAATGTCAAGCCTCCCTTTTCTGGACAAGGTCATTGAAGGACCAATCCTATGTGCCACGGCTCTGGCACTCTGCTGGTGTCGCTGCTGACCTGACTGTCACAAAAAGTGCTATAAGGCATTTCTGTGCCAGCAGCACTGAAGTGCCACCGCCGCTGAGCCCAGAGTCCTGAAGATGGTAGCTGAGAACTCCTGGTAATAAGGATGGCCAGCAGCATCCTGCAAAGGCGGCAGGCCTTTTCAGGGAGGGTGAGGGTGGGATGGGGGCAGAAGTAGATGGGGGATGGTGGGGAGGGGAGGAGCATGTCCAGGAAGGGACAGAGACGGCTGCAGGCTCTGCTGCCTTATCTTGTCACCCCTCCCAGGCCAGGAAACCTGACACAGGTCTCCTTGTTTCTTCGCCAGCTCAATAGCTGGCACAGATCCAAGAAGACCCATTGGGACTGCCTGGGTGTTACACAGAGTAAGGTAATGTTTGTTTTCTTACCCTGAGGAGACCTGGTGCCGCTTCCATGAACCATAGGGTATTGTGATTGTCATTTTGGTGCTGCGGTAGCGCTGGGGAAGCTTAGGATTGGGCGATGAATGGGTGGTTGTGTCTGGTAAACCTAGGTGGGTCCCAATAAAGCTTCTTTGTAAAAAGTGGGTCCTGATGGTAAAAAGTGTGGGAACCACTGTTCTAGATACTTCATAGTAGCAGTAGTAGGAGTTGTCATTATGGGTTGTGGAGGGAACACTCGTTGTAGGGAGATTGTTTCTTCTTTTTTGTGAAATTCTCCTTGTCTGGCACACAAATAGAACTTTATTTAGTGCCCAAAAATATTTCAAGCTTTTCTCCCTGGAAAGGGCTAGATTTTTTTTTTTTTTAGTATAATGAATTCTGTGCCATCTGTAGAATTTGCAATAATTACACACACATACACAAAGTGTTAATAAAAGATGGGCCATGCTTGCAATGATCTTAATCATGGATCTCAAGAAATGTGGGGGGTTGAGGTTGGGGGAGAGGCAATCATGAGAGCCTGATGAGAATACCACCCATGCCTCAAGCCAAACTTTAAGTAGGCCAAATGTGCTCATGACTAGCTTTTCATTTTTTAAAAAAGATCAAATTGTGGCACTAACTAAGAGCTAGATCTTGTTCTTTGCTGCACAGCAACACGAATAGACAGAATTAGATACGTAATTTCCTGCAACAAGCCTGCAACCACCATGAACTCTGATGTCCCAATATGTCTCCTTATTCAGGGAATGGATAGCGTGGACTGAGGGATGTTTCTTTCCCTCTCACACAACATCCATTAAAATTGAGCGTTGGGAGTCCTTAGATGGGTAGATGCATGGGTAACAGTCTATCCTCCATATCTACCTTACCCAGGCTTCGTGCACTGGAGAGGACACTCTGTTCCAGAGCACTATTCAGAGCGCGATACCATAGTCTTCCAAGACTGAAGGATGCCAGCAAGGAGGGAGTCCTTGAACAGACAAAAGAAAATATTTCATTACCCATAGTGCAATTTGTCTGTGGAACACCTTGCCACAGGATGTACTGATGGTATCTGGCCTCAACGCCTTTGAAAGAGTCTTGGACAGATTTCAAGAAGAAAACTCCGTCACTGGTTACAAGCCATGATGGGTATGTGCAGCTTCCTGGTTTTAGAAGTAGGTTACCTCAGAATGCCAGGTGCAAGGGATTGGCAACAGGATGCAGGTATCATGTTGTCTTGGTTGCTCCCTGACGCATCTCGTGGGCCACTGTGAGATACAGGAAGCTGGACTAGATCCAGTGGGGCTCTTCTTATGTTCTTATACAGCATGAAGCCAGGGTATTTGAGATACTGCATTCTTCTGTGTAATCTGGCTCATCCCCTCTGGTCATCAGAGAAGGCCCTATTACAGGTGTGGTGACAAGAAACAGGGCCTTCTCAGTAGTGGCACCAACTTTATAGTATCCCCTTCCTCTTAGTTCTGTACTCCTGCCTTAGAAGCTTTCTGGTGGGGCCTAAAGTCGTTTCTCTTCGGACTGGCCAAGTCCATGTTTTTTTCATATTGGATGTCTGTGGTTTTTTATGGGAATGTTTCCAATGCTGATTAGATTTTATAGGCCTTGCCCTTTCCTGTTAAGAGATGGCTGCTGCTGATTTTGTGTTTTGTTCATGATATTTTAAGGATGCTTTAATATTTATATTTTAAATTTTAGCTTCCAATGTGATTTTTATGGCAGTGTAAGCTGCTTTAGGTTCCCTTTGGGGAGGAAAGCAAATGAACAAATAACAAATCAAGTCCTGTCACAAGATCTTAAGGCCATGAGACTAGCCTTATAACCTAGCGCCAGTGCAGAAGGTTGACTATGGAGGGTTAGAGGACATCTGAGGCATGACTGTCCTGCACCATATCATTCAGGGTTCTGCTGCAGCTGCTGCAGCAAGAACCTTTGCTTTGCTGTGGTTTAGAAGAGGTGGCATCAAACTTCCCATATATTTATTCCCAGCCAGGGCAAACAGCACTGAACTAACTGCGCAAGCCTATGCATGTCTGCTCAGAAGTAAACCCCATGAAATTCAATGAGACTTACTCTCAGGTAAATGTGTATAGGATTGCAGCCTAGGTTGACCAAACTAGATTGCAGCCTAGGTTGACCAATCAATCTATTGTCCCCTTCCCCTGATGAAAGTCAGGCCCTGCTATGTGGCTACTCAAGTCTGCACCAGTTTTTTTTTGGTGGTGCGGACAAGAGAATACCCATGTTGGGCTTTGCAGCCTGACGTGGGGGATAGGATCTGCCCTCCCTCCTGGACCAGTCCCTCCTTCCTCCTGCCCTCACCCCACCCCACCCATAATGCTTCCCCCACCCTGAAAAGCCACACCACCACCTGGCGGTGCTTCTTGCTGCTGGTGGCTCCTCCTCATTGTCCACTTCCTGGCACTAAGGCCCATTGGTGGTGCTCCCTCCTCTCTAGGTGCCATAAACATGCTTTATGGCATGCTTGTGACTCCCACTGCTAGCGGTACAAATGTACCGCTAATGCTAAAGCCTTTAGGATTGCACTCTTAGTGACTAGACAAATGTAATCCAGGGTGTAGGAATTTAAACCCAGGGGTTCCAGTCTGTCTGCCACTCCACTCTGATCCTCAGGGTGGAGTCACATTTACATGTAAATAAAATACTGTCAATAATAATAATAGATGACTTATGGGATGACACATTAACTGCTTCCATTGATCTTTAGGTTAAGGAGATGTGAGGTGATACTAAAGCTCTATCCTGTCGTATTTGATCAACAATGACTATTTCACACATTCAAGTCATCCCTGGATGTCCCAGTCCTCAAGCATTGAACTTGCTTTCCTCCCACAATCTCTGGAAAACAAGACTGTAGCTCAAAAGAGGCCTGAGGACAACAACCTACAGAGCAGTTGTGACTTCCTGCATTACTTTGAATCCTTTGTACAACATCTCTTGGTTTAAACAGAGGGAACTGGGCGGGGATGAAGGTGGAGAGAGAGGTGGAGGGAGAGCAGTTTAGTTCTCCGCAGTTCCTTTAGGCCAGGAAACAAGCTTTGCAGCAGAGTGGAAGCCGACTGCTGGAATTTGAAACAAATGGGATTAATAGCTGGTGACATGTGTCAATTTGCTTGCCTTTCCAGTCTCCACACTGCCGCATGCTTTAGCACTGCCAAAGAAGGAGAGCTTAGCTGAACTTCCAGAAGATGAGAGAAAGTGACGGAGCCGGGCACGATGGTGTGAGGTTGGATTCTCTTCCAAAGGAAATCTTTGCCCGGGAGGGTTTTCAAGCTGAAGTCTCCCAGTGTCAGTAACGAAGGAGAGAGTCTGATTTTTGTAACGGGCTTCCCCATCCTCCCGTCTTCCCCAAAACCAATTCTAAAAAGGCAGATTTGGGCATTCAAGTGTGTAATTCTTGTGCTCAGAACATACTAGGAAACGGTGATATTCTGGGGGGGGCGCAGAACTAAGTTTTGTAGGGTGCCTCAATGCACCGTGCAAGCTGCCCCTCCCCCTCGCCACTGGAGTAATTCCGAGGGGCAAGAGAAGCGCAGAATGGCACAGAGAGGGAGCGGCAGCTTACACAGCCTATTGAGGAACCCTGCGAAACTTAGCACTGTGCCCCCCTCAAGGAATGCCACTGCTATGAAAACAAGCACAGTTTTGCTAAAATAATTTTTGCTAAATGATTTGGTTATAACTTTCATCCGTTTTCAAGCCTTTTGAGTGGCATAGTAAAGGCCAAAGAGGACGTAAAGTACAGAGGATGAGTGTTGCTGCTTGGAAACACAGAATGGTTCCATACCGCAGCCTAGTGCTGTATTTCCAGAACCCCCATGATCAGACTTCAGGGTCCATCCATTAGCTGCACCTCCACGGTGGTTTAGGGCTGAAGCCTAGAGCTGAGCTATGCATGTGCATTAGTCCCATGATAATGGCACTGGCCACCCAGGTAGTAGCCCATGATACAGCTCTTCTGGAGGAGGCTAGATAAGGACTGATGATCCCCTCCTAAATCATTTGGCCTGCGTAACTGGTCAGTCCTAACTAAGCACTCCCCAGTGATGCACCCATGCCAACAGGCCCACACTGCATCCTGCAGTCTTTTATTCCCTTATCTGGGCTAAGCCTCCACTGCCACAATAGGTCTCCTCAGATCTTCTCAGCTGGTGCAGAACCAAAAAGAGTAAGGGAGAGGGAACAGGGATAAGACCTTGGTACAAGCTAGTGCTGCCAGGGTCCAGCCCATTCTTCCTACCTGCCTCACCCCCAACTGTTTCAAGCCCGCCCACCATCTGCCTCTTGTGAGGGCTTACTTGTCTCAGCTCAGGTTGCCCTCTGAGCCACCGCCACCGCCATTTGCAGCAGCTTCCTGGGAATGGCTGCTGGCGCCACGCTGCTTGTGCCCTTATAAAGGCATGTGCACTGTCATACATGCCTTTGTCATGTTGCAAAGCCTAGTTAGGATTTTGCTGTCAGTCAATGACAGCCATAGATAAGCAAGGACATACCGGGGACTTCCTAGTAGACTGTTCTTTCCAGGAGGAGAAATGTGCTTCTGGTGGAGCAGCTCCAATCACAGCTACGGCTTCAGCCAATGCATAAAACTGTGTGTCTGTTTTACGTAGGTAAAATACAAATGACAGGCTTTGAATTCTCCAGAGTACCAAAGCCCTGTTCTATCATCCTGCTCAGAGTCCATTTTGTTTCATGAGCCTTCAACGGATATTTCTGAACACATTTAAAATGCCTTTATTGCCACCATGAGTCGCAGCAACATGCTTTAAAAAAGAACACAGAGAGAGAGAGAGAGAGAGAGAGAGAGAGAGAGAGAGAGAGAGAGAGAGAGAGAGAGAGAGAGCTATTCTGCTAGTGATGTTGGGAACTGCACATCAACTGGGATATGCCCAGGTCTGGTTGTGATCTGCTGTTATGGAACAAAACAGCTCAACAATATGCGACCGGTTTATTGCCTTTTTACTGATTCCTGGTCAGATAGCATCAAATCAACCAATTAATCCATTCCAGTTAATGCAAATCAAGTTCTGCATAATGAATGGGGTTTTTTCAGACATGTACGCAGCCCCTTTGCCATGTAGCCCCCAGGAACTGGCTGTAAAGAGAGAGAGAGAGAAAAGATTGCTGAGGTTGGAAATGACCACAGATGGGTGTCCCCAGCTGTAGCTGCCAACCACATCAGATGTTGGCCTCAACTCAGCTCTTGCTTTTCCTTCATTCTCCTTTCTCCTTAAGAATCTTCATTCTAACATGTTATATTGTTCGCTTGGAGCTCAACGCACCTTCCTTATGGCCAGCGCTAGATGTATTACAAAAAAGCCCCATTTCCTATAGTTCAATGTTTCTCAAACTGTGGGTCTAGAACCGCTAGGGGGTTCACGAGCCAATTTCAGATGGGTCCCCATTCATTTCAATATTTTATATTTAATATATTAGACTTGCTGCTCCTGTGGTCTGTGGCTGCATTTGGGGAAATGTGACAGATCTGTACTTTTAACAGGCTACTATGTATATGCTTTTAACAATGATAGTCAATGGGATTTACTCCTGGGTAACTGTGGGTAGGATTGCAGTCTAGGATTGCTAAAAATTTTCCTGCTTGATGATGCCACTTCCGGTCATGACAGCACTTCCGGTGGGTCTGGACAAATTCTCATTCTAAAAAGTGGGTCCTGAAGCTAATTGTCTGAGAACCACTGCTATAGTTCTATCATCACATTAGACATTGTTACTGTCATACAGGTATCGCTTATCTGGATTTTTTTTTAAAGAACCCATTGAGTTTTAATTCAGTATACTCAGAAGGAAGTCCCATTGAGTTCAATGGGACCTACTCCCAGCTATGTATATTGGATTGCAATTTCATAGGAGACACATTAGATTGTGGAATTTAGTGTGGGTGGGTGTCTATGAACAGAGAGACTGGTGGGTCAATCCTTAAGGTTCCTACTGCAGCAGGAATGAGTATTTTGGTGGTGTTGGGTGCTTTCCAGTAGTCACAAAAGGCACCATGCTGGAGTGAATGGTTGGCTCCACAAGCCAGTGGCCACAAGATACCCACTGGGATGGGTGTGTGCAGGAAGCTGAAGGGAGGAGGGGAATGGGACAGCGGATTGGGACTGGGAAGATAGTGGGTTTGGGGGAAGTAGTGTCTACCAACTCCTATCTTTCCTGGCCTCAGTGTGAGTCTAAGTGGACTATTACCAGCTGTGGTTCCATGTTGGCGCTGCTGCACCACTGCATAGGGAGTGAGTTAGAATTGGGCTGTGGGAGCTCATTGTAGGATATAATTCATGTCATTGCAATGTAATTCAGAGCCTAGCTCCAGGTTAGGCCTCTCAATGGTTGTTAGGTAGCAAACAGAAACTTCAGGTTCCCATAACTTCATGACCACAGCCTGAAAGACTGTTGCTAAAGAGAGCAGGGAATATCAGTGGTCTGTTTCAGTATAAAGAAGAGTCAGATGCATGCTCTGGATTGGTGGCATTTATTGACAGTTCATGGGCCCAAAGGGGCAATCCCACCTTGCTGCGTCTGTGCGAGCCTTCTGCTTGTTTCGACTGGCCGCCTGTGCTTTGTCATCCTTTAACGTTTCAAAAGTCTAAATAATATAATTTAAAAACAATTTAGGTGCCCAGTGTGAAATATTGAAGACTCTTGTCCTATAGTCTGATCCAATTTGGAATTACTCAGAAGTAAGTCCCACTACATCCTGTGAGGCTTATTCTCAAGTTAAATGAGCAAAGGTTCCCACTCCTAAGTGACACAGAGCAGTGGTTCCCAAACATTTAGCTTTGGGACCCACCTAAAAAATAGTTCACTTTACCAGCCACTCAAACCTCTATGGCTATAATGGTGATTGGGCAGTAGTGCTCCCTCCCTGCAAGTAGCAGCTTGTGCACACAGTCTAATCTTCCCTGTCAGTTTCAGGAACCCCCCCCCCCCAAATTGGGTTGTGACCCACTGGTGGGCCACAGACCTGCAATTTAGAACTCCTGGCATTGAGCATAACTTATTAATACCTCTTCAGCCTCAGGTTTTGTGAGCACGTTGGAAAACAAGCCCCTTAATTAACAAATTATAAACACCCATGTGAAAAGAAAATTCCTTTATTCTAGAAGGTGGGGGAATGACTCTTACAATTTTTAAGGTTAGCTCATCTTTCAGTTTTGTTTTTCTTTTCCTAAGGCAGACATAAAGAGACTCCAGTGTTTGTTCTTAGGACATTTGAATAATTATTTATTGAGAAGCCACAGTTCTCACACTTTTACAACTGTCGGCTTGTATAAGGCAAAAAAGCAAGATGGATCCACTATTTTACACAGAAAATAAAAGCTCCTGGAAGGGAATGGGGGAACCCAGACATGCAAGTTACTGGTCCAAATGCAATGTACATGACAAGATATAAAAACCATTGTGAAAACAAAAGGAAATTTTAAATTATGGTTACAATCTACGAAAAGAAATCCTCATATATTATTATCATCATTATTATTATCCTCATTATTATAAACACATCTGTATAGTCTAAGATTGTAATTAAAGTTGTCCTTTTTACAAACACAGTTATCGGAACTCAGAACGAAAGTGTAACATTTAGGGGCGTAGACGTTGACATAAAACAGCTGCTCTGAATCATAATGTGGACAAGGTGATTGAGGGCAACCTGCTGCGGCAACATGGGTGACTAGTATTCCATGGGTGTGTCACTTCTACAAAGTTAGCTGTATATGTTGGAGGGAAAGTGGTTGGTATATTAAACAGGAATAATTCCAACTTCTGGCTTACTTTTTTTTTACCCAAATGTACAAAAAGAAAGTGTCTTTTGTAGTAGCCTCACTCTGTTTTGAAGCAGTTGGCGTCCACAGGAGAGAAACAAAGATATGAAAGTACTTGTTTCACTTGTCTTCACAACAATTTACCATCAATGTATATACAGTACATTAATGAAGCATCATTTATACTTTAATTATAACAGGGACACACCTAGCATGTTTTCTATGCAGATTTTTTTTCTGTTAACAGTTTTAAACAATGTGCTCCATATTGCTTATGAACATATAGATAGGAAATTAAGAAACTGAATGAATCGGAACAGAGGTGCAAAATCTGAAGTACCACACAGCTAAAATGGCAATTGTATTGGTAGACTTTCCATGGGCATTTAGAGCTGACAGAAAATTTCCTAATGTGGCTAACTGAATAACAGACTAGATTACATGCACTGGTTTCCAGGCTACATCCAAGTTGGGGGGCCTCTAGATCTGAAGAGCTAATCATCCTCTTCATCTTCTTCATCACTATCTTTCATGGTGATCCCTTGAAGCCCTCCTCCTTCGCTCACGGAGGCTGTTGCTTCTTCTACAGTCAGCCGGTTTCGCACTGTGTCATAGGTTTTGCTGTTCAAGGTGGAATCCAGAACTCCTTGCAATCGAAAATCTCGATATGTTTTCTGGGGGGGGGGGTTATGATATGCGAGAGGAGTAGAAAAGAGCAGTAACAATGCAATATGGGTTAATTAATCCCAGCAAAATTTATTGCAAATAGCTTCTCCTTTTCAAAAGTTGGTGTTTATCCTATAATAATTTTTGACCATGACTTTCAGGTCATTTACCCTACAGTAAGGCTATTAATATCAATGACAGTTTGCAAATTGTGATGTTGGACTTCTGAATATGAACAGCTATTGGAACTGAGGAGCAAATGTGGAATTCTTAATTTTAGATTTGGCCTAAGTTAGTACTGCAAAACCACAGGTGAACCAATTACTGTGATAAAATATTCAACCCATGCTTAACAACATATTGTTGAGACAGTGTTGCCAATCCAATTGCAGGCATATCTAAGTGCAGTGATAACGTCAATTCAATATAATGTGTGCATATATATGAACCATGGGGATCCAGATAATTGCTCCAGTATCTCAAATGGAAGGTCAGTACTATTGGTGATGGTTTGTCTGGTGTTACATGACGTGAATATTGGGAGCCTCTGGGGAGGGGGATTAGCTGGATGGAAGGAGAAAATAAGAAGTGGGGATCTGGACACCTGTCCCTCCTCCTCCATGTGGGTCCTCCTCACTTCACCTCTTGCTCTGCACTGGAAGGTGGACAGGTTCATTCTTTCCCCACTTCCTGCTCTGGAAGAATGAGCCAGGCTCATTCTTTTCCCACCCGTAACAGGGATGTACCAATGGCAGCTGTTTCTTGGAGAAACTGCTGCTATCATTTCTCCTTCATTCAACCTGCGGCACCGGGATCTATGGGACACCCCAGACCTACAGAACGGACACACTGGAAGAAGGGGACTGCCATGACCCTGCTGGAGGACTCTGACACAGAGGAAGGGACTCCGCTGCAGTGGACTGCTATGGGAAGGATTGGACTGCAGAAGACTGGACTGGACTGTGCTTTGGAGACTGGATTGGACTCGGACTGGAGGCTTTGGACCTTCACTCACTAAGTGGAGTTTTGGGGAGGGAAAGCCTCTGGACAAGAGGGATTGCAGGGAATAAGTGTTTGTGGCAATAAATTCTGGTTAATTGCTATAGATAAGTAGTTCTGTGTTCATTCCTTTGCACACCACAGCGGTTGTTTCTAGAGATAAGGATGTGTTAATTCACCAAAAAGTGGGCATTGGGAGATGGAACATTTCTGGGGACAAGACAAATTGGTGTAGTCGGCAGGATTGCAAGACACTCCCCTTCCTGCCCACGCAAAGACTTACAGGCTCCCAAGCCCTCCTTGAGAGTTTGGGAAGACTGCAGAGGAAGACATTCCCACTTGTGGATGAGAAGAAAAAAGAAGTGGTGAAAGTGCTGATGCTGTCATTCTTCCCATTGATAAATGGGTATGTCCCCCATGGGAGCATTCCATTTTTCTGGTTGGGAGAAGAAAGCAGCAGTGGCAGTGTGGACTCCTGTCAATGCTGTTCCCCCTGGCGCTCTCCAGATGTGGTCTGGAGAGGTCCTCAGGACCTGGTCTTGGTTCCCTTTGATTGCCTCTTGTCCTCAGGATGGTGTCTGACTTTGCCTACCCTTGATACTGGCTCTGCATCTAGGCATGTGCACCCAAAAAAAATCCTGCTTCCATCTGTGGATGGTCTTAGCTGACTCAGGTAGGGAGCCAGTTTTATTGGTAAAGCCAAATGCTGTTGGGTCCTTGAGTTTCTTGTCTCTGTATCAGTATAAGGGGAGATAGTGCCAGAAGTTACAGATTCCAACCTAACTGACTTTGAGGCATTGGTGACTTAGGGACCTGGTAGGAACTTATGGAACTGTTAAGTGCAAGGCCAGCCTTGACAAGAAATGGTTGTGTGGAGTGACACCTTTGGAGGGGCAGCAAAATTGTGAGTTCCCAGTCCACTACCCTCTGCTCCACTGGGGACTGAGAGCAAGTCAAGAAGAGGATCACAGCAGGCCCCTTCTCCATCCGAGAAAGGGAAGAAAACTGCCATGGTTCCACATCACTTCGCTCCATCCATCTGGTGTTTACAAAGCAAACCAAGAATGCAGGGAAAGACCATTTGGACCCTGCCACCTTCCCTTTATTTATGAGAAGTGCAACAGACAGCCTCCCTGCCCTGCACCAGTTCTGTTTGTACTAAGCACGAGCAGGGAATACTGGGTTCCCAGCATCCCTGGCTCTGGATCATTTGAAAGAGATGCGGCATGGAGAAGGGAGGCTGCGTGTCACGCTCACCATAAGAAAGGGGGGATGGGGCATGCCCTGAGTGCATGTGCACACAGAGGAAGCACTGGGGTGGAATTCAGGTGGCATGGAAGCGCATGCTGTCTGCCCCTGGTCAAGCGATTCTAACTGGCTCCTAGCATGGAGGTCTCAAAGAGTGGTGATGAGCAACTGCTTCTTGTGTCCTTTGAACTTTCACAGAAACGTCACTGTGAAGACCAACCAGGTGTGGCCCAAACCCCTTTAAGGCCACTCGCAACTTTTTCTGAGCCACACTCCAGACGTCTTTCTCTTCTCATCCTTTGGTGCACCGCAACCAACCTCCACGAGGCCCTTTTTCCTTCCCCCTTCATCCCTCACTGTATGAAGCACAGTGTGCCCCTCTCTCAAGAGGATCCCCTGCCTTGCTCTTCTCCCAAATTTTCCACTGCTCTTTCTTTGGCGGTGACTTTCTTTGGCGGTGGTTTGGTCCTTGGTGGCTTTGCCACTGCATTCCTGCTTCTCTTATTCCCATCCAGCCATCTTGCTTGTGCTGCTATGCCGTTTGAAAAGAACAACAGTTGAGGGGTGAGCGAAAAGGAAGAGAGAGGTGGAGCAGAACTGCCCCCTCTTGCTAGAGTGTCCACCATTCTACTTCTCCTCTCACTTCCTTTTTCCTGGCTGTAAAGAAGACAGCAGAAGTGGTGGAGCCCATGGCAATCACTGCTGTTGTTAACAGAGGGGGTGGCAAAAGTGTGGTGGCGCCGTCTGCAACCTGAGCTGGCAGCTCCACCAAGGCTCACTGGCAGACCACTTCTGAGGACAAATGTGTGTGGAAAAACAGGCTAAAAACAGACTTGCAGGCATCTGCAGGGAAGAACTGGTGGGTGAAGAAAGCATTAAATGATCCTTTCCTGTAAATGTCAGCCCCCACTGTGCTTGTCTAGCAACATGCAGTTCTACTCACAGTTGCGTATAGGTTGAGTGCACATTATACGGATAATGGGTGAAATGTAAAACATGTTTACAAATACGTGTATTTTGTATTTGGTTAGGTTTAGAGTTTCTTTGATTTTGTATAATCGAATTGCAACTTTAAAACGCAAGCATTTGTTAAATCATGTGCTGTTCAATACCATGAAACAGTTTAAAAGTGTTTGGATAGCTTGTGTACCTAGAGAAATTGTTTTTTTTAGCTGCTACAAACTGTAATGGCATAAAAGACACCTGCTATGGTTTTCAATGCCCCCCACACTAACACCTAATAATAATGTGCTGATACCTATTGCTATTATTTATAGAAATTAAAAGCAACTTTAGTAATTTATTCATGCCTTGATTTCCAGAGTACAGAATTCTACTGTTTTAATCCTCTTGAACAAAATGTATCACACAGAACCAAAAATGATCAAATATGTATTTACCTCCTCCTGTGATCTTATTATTTCATGTAAGCCACTGAGATTTCACACTGAAATAATTATCATGTGTCCAATACATACACACAAACACACTCACACATTAAGTACAAGGAAAAGGGGCCATAGTCAGGATACGTTATCTCTTTTCAAAAAGATTGTACATACCCATTATTAAGAAATTATTTCAATTAACATTGCGCATCAATTCTGATTCGCATTTTCAATAGTGATTGCAAAGGTACTGGTACTGAAGCCAGAAGATTGCCCTGTCTCAAATGTGAAAAACTGAAGAAAAAAAAAATTCTGGCATAATCAACAGCATATAGATATGTCTGCTTTTAAAAAATTATTCATCCTGTGTGCTTACATATTGCAAATCCCGACTTTAGCTTAGCTTGCCTTACTGATTCAAACACAAAATGCTATGGAAATTGAATACGCAATTGTAGTGGCTGTGAAAGCCAAATATGATGATGGTGTTGAGAAGCTATGATGACTGTTCCTTTACTACCTCAGGCCTGTTCTAACTAAGCATCTAGGTTTTGGCATATTTCCTCAAGGCATATTGAAATCAACACTCCTGAAAACCTTTAATTTTTTTTCTTTCAAAAAGCTAAGACACTGACAGACTACTGAGTTAAATAGTACTTCCAGATAAGTGTACACAGGATTGCAGCCTGAGTGCCCTTGCTTCAAAGGCAGTGAAACACCATATTCACCAGGAAGTGCTAACCTGAGGTTCTATGGAAGACCACCAAGCATCTCTCTGTTGTAAGTCATGTTCACAAAAACATGGTGGAAAGCAGTAAGGTTGTCAGTCACAAAAGAGATGTGATGGGTGACAAATTGATTTTGCTTGATACTTATTAATCAAGAAAAGGCAAGAGCTCCTCCCAAGGTGGCAATATACGCACTCTCTCTCACACACACCAATCCAAAGGCACAGCAGGAGAAAGGTTTATCACCTTGGGGAAAATACAGTTGGAGATGTGCCCTAAATATGCATTCATGAATTTCACAAAGGTATCTCTATAAAGCTATCTATATTTTTGTCTCTACTGAGAGACAGCTGAATCTTGGAGCTAAAGGGCTGGACTTGGGCCTGGGCTCAAGTCACATGTCAGCAGCGGACTGCCAAGAACTCGACAATATTGTCAGCCTCAGCTTTTGATCTGAGAAGTCTAAATTTACACAATGCAAAAATGGTGTGGCATCCACTTGCAAATGGAACCACTTGGGTAGTGGGATTGCTATGACATTCTGGCAAAATCACATGGAAAACTGGTTCACCTAAGAAACCTTGTTATTGGAATAATGCCCATGTCGTTCCATTTGCAAGTTGGTACAACGCCACTCTTGTAATGTAGACCAGGGCTTTTTCATTTTTAATGCTTCCTTCTTGCCTAATGTAGTAATGTCAGACATGCAAGCGTGATGTCATGTAACTGACTCCTTATCATAATACCTCCCCATGCCAGTGCTGCTTTTCCCTAGGAATTTCAGCTGGTATATAACTCAGCACCCAGGCTGCTGATGGGAAAAGATGTGGCAGAAATGTTTTTTAAAAAATGTCTTGCTAGAAAGAACCTCACTGCCTTCCTGTGCTTTTCTAGGTGCAATTCCAAATACTGGTATTAACCCATAAATACCTATATAGCTTGGAAACAGGAGATGTTTGCTCCCAGATGAACCTGCCAAGATCATCTGGGGAAGCCCATTTTTGGATACCCCCACCTGCTGGCAAGCGTCATTCGGAGATTGAACTGCCTCCGTGGTGGTTCACACTGACTTTGGAGCATACAGTAATAACAGAGTGTTACTAGGGAGGAAGGAGCTGTGTGGTAGCATATCCCACATTGCTACAGATAATGCCAAAAGGAATCCTGTTTGGACTGGATGGATTAGACATGGGGTGGAAAAATGGATTAGATCTTTCAGTTTTAAGGCTCCTGCACCATTAGCAATTGGGTAGCAGAGGGAATTTCAGCAGGTGTAGCTCATCATTGCACAGATGAGAAGTAGCAACTGCTGAAATTTCCTCCTCTGCATGATTGTTAAAGGTCCAGGAGCCCTAACCTTGAAAGGTTGACCACCCCTGGATTAGATAAAGCAGTGTTCATTGTAATATCTCCTAAGCTTTCTCCACTCTCACTCTCTTTACAATCAGCATCCTTACAGCAAATATATTGGTTTGACTCAGTCCATTTCAGTGAACTAGCTGAACAAATGAATCTCACTGATGATTTTGCAATACTTTCTATTGCTGACTTCTTGCTACTTGTCAGTTTTACCTCTTGTGTGCAAACCATGTTTCTTTCAAGAAATGAAAACAGCATAGATTTAAAGATGCTTACCTTTACTATCCTAATGAGGGTTTTCAGTTGATAGATGTGAAGCTGAAGGTCCATGCGATCTGTCAGCCAGGTGCAAACTATGTTCATGGTGCTGGTGTACCATTGCTGGAAGACAAGCAAAGGTTCTCCAGAAAACACGTCGCAAGCATGAATATTATGCACTGTATATAAACACTGTCCACAAACAATCAGATCCAATCAGGTTTGACCTTTGCAGTTTGCCATTACATTCACTGAAATAGGATAAGGCTTACTAAGAACAATCTTTCCCCATAGAGGTTCTGGGAATCTTTGTTTGTTCAGTACCTGATCTAGAATTGGTGCTTGAATTTTTATTAGAATACACTCTGGCTCAGTGCGGGCTTGCACTGAGCCAGCACCTGTGCTGGCCAGGTGGTAAGTGTCACAGGTGTGCCTTATGGCACATCTGTGACACTGCATGCCAGTGGTGAGCTAGTGTGCAGTGTTCAGGATTGGGGCCTGAATCTCAGGTAAGTGTACTGTCGGAAGAAAAACAGCTGAAAGAAAGGACTGCAGTTGGGACTTCTTCGGTTCAAGGCAAGCCCATCCAGGAGGCCAACTGCCTCAGACAGCAAAACTTCACCTAACCACTCCACTTCACCTTGTTGTCCCAAACTCTGGACTGAAAACAGACAAGAAGGATAGAGAGGAAAAGGTAATGTGGAGGAGATGGGCTAGAACATCTTCAGTGTTCCAGCCTGCCACTCTTCTCCACCCTTTCTCTTCAGCTCCATCTCCCTCCCTCTTCCTTTTCCAATTCAGGGAGTGGGAGGAACTGAGCGAGGCACTTCACCAGTGTGATGGAGAGGGAATCATTCGGCATATGGCCTCAGGAGCTTGAAGATCTTGGGCTGCCTTGGTTAAGTTCCCCTACAAATTGCACCTTCTTCCTTTCAAAGGATGCATGAGAAGCAACTACATTCTGAAGAACGTGTCCCCTGTTTAATTTCCTCTTGCCACTCATACAAAAACACATCTGCTGCACTAGGAAAAAAGTCCCATTTCTGTAAATCTCTGCTAGAAAAGTGAGCCGTAGTAGTATCGCTACTACAGTAAATCTACATGCTGAAACCTGTATCAATCCCTACATGGTTGTCACTGGATCAGAGTAAGAGCAGTTAGCAAAACTATGAATTTCCTTTTCCAAGGAGTGTTGCAGAGCGTCCTTGGCTGCCAAGTTCAGAAAAAGATTGCTGGGGCAGCTGAATAAGTGTGTGACAGCTGATGTAGGCAGGCAGTTCCCCACTTTTCTTATTAGACTTGCACATCAGGTCAGGAGGTTCGTTCTGTAACCAACCCAAAACTCAGCTCTGCCTTTTTTCAGACCATCACATGCAGAATACTTCCATTCTCTTGGAGGCTTTTGGGCACAGGCTACTTCATAAATATTTATCCTTTCAGCTTTGCATCCCAAGGCAATGAGCATATCTTGTTTAATACACACTGCTTGTTCTTTTTCCACCCATATAACCCTCTGGCCCTTTCAATCCCAAGGACAGCTAAAATGATGCAATTTGCCTATGGCCAAAAGATTTCAGGTATTAAATGATTACCATGATTGTTTTCTGCTTTTCAGCATTTTTCCTGGGAACAGATTCAGTTCAGATGCACTACTGTCATTATTTAACATGGTTGAGTTTTTCTTGGTTAACAAAAATAGCAATATTATTTACATCATTCTATCAGTTGGCACACTTCACAAGCTTGAACATTTTAGACCCCTGAACAAATTTATCTATTAATTATAGTAGTTAACATCTTCTGCACTAAAATGTGCTGCTGTGTGACTGGTGGATGAAGCCAGGATGCTCCACTAATATAATATACATATTTGAGGAAAGCCAGTTTCAATGAGAAAGGCTATAATCCTTTCATACACTAGTACATACACTAAGGAGTAGGTCCCAATGAACTCAGACCTGCTTCTGAGTAAACATGCTTAGTATTAGATTGTAACAGCATGAATTTAGAACCTTATTATTGTGGCATGGGTCACAATGAAAATGTGAGCAGGAAATCTTTTGCTAACAAAATGAGTGGCAACCCTTTCCAAGGATGTCTCTATCACAACTTTTCTCAATGTTTGTCCCCCGCTGTACCACAGTGCATGGTCCACCTATTGGAAGTGCCAAAAGAAGTAATCAGTGATGATGTCATCACTAATCACTTGCTACTACTGGATTGGGAGGCTAGATGCAATGCAACAAACACCAGCGAGAGGCTCGGGGTGGATGGAAGGGCTTTTCTGAGCATGCAAAAAGCACACGCTTGAGCTCTGCCCATCAAGTTGAGCCTCTGACTGCTGCTTGTCACATTGAATCGCTCGTCTTACTGCCAGGTGGTGGAGGTCTGGGAATCCTGCGTGTAGCACTGGACACCACTGCAAGTACCATCAGTGTTACGAATACCACTGGTTAAGAAACACTGCTCTATCACAACCCAGGCTGAAGAACGCTTTGCACATTCCATCGGAATGGTGTGCCTTCCTTCACAGTGGGCCACAGCCAATTGAGAGTAGGGCTCTGCATTCATTTCAGAACTGGAAATTGAACTGAATTCTGCCTATTTGGTTCCCTTGTCATTTGTCCTGAAAGGAATGACAACTCAGAATGAACTGATCTGGCCCAATGTCACATGGTACAGCAGGAGCTTCCATACATTTCTGCAGCATTTTTATTTATTTACAAAATTGATACCCCACTTTCTTTCCCTGCTGGGCACTCAAAGCAGCTTCCAAAAATATCAAAAATAAACTTCTATAAATGTTAAGATATAATAAAAGAATAAGGGCGCAATCCTAACCAACTTTCCAGCACCGGCATAGCTGTGCCAGTGGGGCATGTGCTGCATCCTGCAGTTGCGGGGCGGTCATGGAGGCCTCCTCAAGGTAAGGCAATGTTTGTTCCCTTACCTTGGAGTTGCATTGCCCTTATGTCAGTGCTGGAAAGTGGGTTAGGATTGCAGCCTAAAAAACCTAAAAAAAAAAAAAACCTCATAAAAGCCCAGAGTAAGATTATAACCAGAAGCAAACAATTAATATGATAAAAAAGCAACCTCATATTCAAAGCCCCTTTTTGCAACCTGTAATATGGTTATGGTAGCAGCCACTTATTTTTTTTCTTTTTAAAGACCACTGAAAGTTGAAAAGGAGCAGCAGAGTTTCTTTCAGTGGGTGCTTGCCAGCACCCGCCATTTTGTTTTCCTATGGTTGGCAACCTTCAGTCTCGAAAGACTATGGTATAAGCCTACAGCACCCAGTATTCCCAGGCGGTCTCCCATCCAAGTACTAAGCAGGCCTGACCCTGCTTAGCTTCCAAGATCAGATGAGATTGACTTTCCTATAAAGCACCCAAAATAGACATGCTAAATCCAGCAAGGGGTGGGGGCAGATCGAGAGGCTTCAGAAGCAAAAGGGAATTTAAATCCCCTTACACTTCTGTAAGCCTCCCCCTCTGCAATGTGTCTCATTGGAACTGTGCTAGCAATTTCGCTAGTGCAAGCCTGAGAAGAGAAAGTGAGGTGGGGAGTCTGCATGAAATGGGGATAGCATCTGGAGCATGCCATCACCATTGGATCCATGCAGCCTCCCCAGCTGTTATCCTCCCCCCCCACCATTTCACCAATCCTCACCCCTGTTCCATCTTCACACACCCCTTCCTACCTCTCTGCTCTGGCGTGCAGCAGGAGAGCTGGTGACACAAGTGGGAAGGTGATGGCCTCCCAGCTGGCGTCCCAACAGTGCATTACGGAGTACACTGCCGGAAAGCACTTTACGGTACTTTTGCAGCAGTTAGCAGTGGTGGAACACTCATTCCATCAGTGCTGATGCCAAATAGGATTGGGCAGTGAATCAGATTTTAAATAAAGGAAATGAATAGAAGCATGAGACAATCTTTTTCTTATATACCCCTTGTACACATATAATACACTGTAATACGTAATACATATGCTTGAACACATATTTCCCATGTGTTATTAGGAACGTGTTTTTAAACAGATTTTAGAATGTGCATGATACATTGTTAGGATATACAATATAATATATGCTGAAAACATTATATATGAATTGTACTGAAGATGTCAAATTTAATCAAAAGTAGCTAAAGGTAATAACTGATGGATTATACCACATGGTAAAATGTGCAAGGGGAGGGAGGAGTAATATTTGTGTGCAGCAACAGAAGTATCACCTGCCTAGGCTAATAGAAGCAGGCGTCACTGAAGTTCATGCCCAGGATCTTAGGGCTGGATTTAATGACACTGCCTGTATGAAGTGCTGCCCCAAACCGTTACTTGTGTAAGTAAGAGCAATGTGAGGCCAGCATCATGTTAACAAGGCTCTTGCCCCATGCATCAGCCCGCAAACATGCAATGCTTGTGGTCCAGCGTTTAACAGCCGAGACAACAGTTGCACTGTCTGGTATGATGATATTGTGCAGTTTAAACATGGATGGAAAGAGTTCCTATCCAAGCAAATAAACAGCACAATAAAATGTTGAAAATAGCCTTCAGACTAGTGCCAATACAAGTAAACAAATTAGCCCCATGTGCCAGAGCTAGGTTTCTTCACGCAAGTTTCTTCAAGCTGCTGCCTCAGTGCACCATTTCATAGGATCAAGGCTCATAGGCAAATAGAGAACAGGAAAGCAATCTTCAGTAAGGGCAGTCATCTGCAAAGGATGGTCCATCCGTGGTGATGACACCCAAGCAAGGTGTAGGCGATAATTGCCCTTCTCTTACCAACTGTGCTAGAGAAAATAGGTGCTTCTGGCATAAGGAAGTTTTGCAGGTTGTTATACTGTTGATGATAATAGTTGTATCGTAAGACACTTATAAATATAGTTTCTCAAAGCATTGAACTTGAGCTGTTTGTTTACCCTTGTCTGCACAATCAATCACGCCTCTTCATTTGGTATTTACTTCTTAGACAAAGGTTGCTTAATTGCAGTAGCCCTAGTGGATCATTATACAGTAAATACTTAGCTTTCTCATAAATGGTTTTCTTGATTAAGCAGGCTTTTACATTTCCTTCTTCACGCATAAAGCATGAAGGTTTTTCAGTATCTTTCAGTGCTGACAATTGTTATTTTCATTCTAAAAATCTGTTCTACTTACCCTTGTTAGTATTGTGAAACATTTATTTTCGGTTTGTAAAGAACCTCCTGCTCTTTTTCAGTTTTTCAACAGAGGTTTGCTTCTATAAGCAAAGATCCTGGAGCTCAAGCAATTCTTAAAGCCAGATTTTCTTCCCTGGAAGCCTTTACGACCAAGGGCCATTTTGCACACTACATTTTTTACATGTGTAATTAAATTTTTTTGAAGTATGTATATACTTAAAGAATGCTTAAAAATGTAAAATATGAATGTAAAAAGTATGAATAAACAGATATTTGAAAATAAGCTTATCATACAGGCACACCTGACAGCCAGAATTGTCTGTGGCACCTTGCTGGGGTTACACAGTGGTGTCGCTAGGGGGTGCGGGGGGTGCGGGCCTCACCGGTTGATGCGCAAGAGGGGGGTGACACGCACTGGGAGGGTGATGCGCTAAAATCGTGGTGGTTAGGAGTAATACCATCATGTTATATACCGTTGGATGCAAAATTTTGAGCAGAATGCAATGCAAAAAACAGGAGTGAAATATCTCCTTTCTATCAAAAGTTATTGGCAAAAACCGGAAAACAAAAAATGCATGGAGCCCAATGGAAAGAGAAACCAAGGAGTATGGTGCGTTTACTCGTGAATAGGTAAACTTGCCTTAGTCCATCTGAAAGGGCAGGCTTAGAGGAATCCAACAACACCAGAATGGTCCTGATCCAATGAATGTAGCCCCCAAAAAACTTCAGAGAAGGAGGTCCCTCCCTCCAAGCTGGCAAATGTATTGAGCCCTATGGAAAGCAAAACTAAGCCACATGGTCACATTTACTCACAAGTAAGCAAACGTGCCTTGGCTCCTAGGCAGGTCAGGCAAAGGGAAATAGGTCGCTGCTGAGGCCACCACCAGAATGGTCCTGATTTGATGCAACTGGAGCTCAACAAATGCTCCAGAAGGCAGACCCACCCATAAAAAGAATGAAACAGGCTTGACAGGGTAAGGTGAAATTTTTTTCTGTTTTAGGCTGCAGTCCTATCCACACTTTCCTGGGAGTAAACCCCACTGACTATAATGGGACTTACTTTTGAGTAGACAGGCATAGGATTGGGCTCTCAGACTTGCAAAGTCAGGTGGGTCCTGATAGTGATATGCTTGAAATATAAGAACTTAAATTGAACTGGGTACTGGGTAGGGGTGAAAATCTTACTGATGCTTTTTTTTTGGGGGGGGGGGTGTTATTGCAGGCAGGCTACAGTGAAAATCCACTTGGTGGAACAGGGCTGGCTTTCCCTTATTTATTGATTTTACTTTAATTTATTTATAATTATTTATTTTAATTTGCTTTATGATGAGTCCTGGACAGATTGTCATTCTAAGAAGTGGGTCCCAGTGCTAAAAGTTTGAGAACTGCTCCAATAAGGTGTTAGTAAGTTGACACCCTGGCGGGAGGTGACACCACTAGTGACCAAAATCACTAAAATCAGAGTTTGGAGGAATAATACCATCATGTTATATATCAATCAATGTGTAATTTCAGGCAGAATGCGATGAAACAAACTACGTTGAAATATCTTTATTCTATCAAAAGGTACAGCCAAAAAACCAGCGGGGGCGGGGCAATGGTAGATCACCATGCCCACCCCCTAGAGTGTTGCCCTGCCACTTTAGGGGGGTGACGCGCTGGCCTCCCGCACCGGGTGATGCAATCCCTAGTGACGCCACTGGGATTACATTCAGTGGCAAAGTACATATGTGGGACCACATGTGTGTATAGAGATGAGCTGTGCTGCTTAGTAGGGAGGAGAATGCAGTCCACGCATATCTCAATAGCCTTTTCTTTATCATTACCTGGGGTCTTCCAAGAGCTTAACATATCCAAATTGCTTCAAGGCAGCTTCTGACATGATGACTTTTCTGCACACACAGCCCTTTAGTTTAAAACAGAATATGCAAGCTGATTGTGGATGGTCATGTGTGCAGACACTTCTATTCTATTGCCTAAACTTAAGGAATATATGCTCCGGGCTGACCCCAGGTTCCCCTTAAAGGTACAGTACGTGGAAGGAAAAAGATGCCTGTGCAATCTACATGTAATTTGCGATTTGGAAGAGCTTCAAGAAATTTGCTTCATTTGACGCAACCCTCAGATGAAGCTTGCCTTCTCAAGTTCTCGATTTTTGGTCCAGGCAAATGTCTCAGAGAGATATTGGCTCTCTCTCTGTTCAGTAGCTGGCTTCTGCAAGCTGCCAAATGACGAAACTTTGGAGTCCTGGTTTAGTCTTTGTATTTATATATATCACATCGGGATCTTATAGAATGAAAATTAATAAAGGAAACACGTGTAAGTATGAACCAAATGGATTTTAATCCAACCTCCAATGAAGCTTTCTCTGTCTCTGTCAGACACCCATTACGCACAAGAACTTGACCTCACTGAATGGTTCAGTAAATTCTTGGGCTCTTTTACAGACCTGCTTTCCCCCACCAGATGGTGATTTTTGCAATCACTCCATGGTGGAGTTGCCAGCTTTTCAACTGATCGTTGTAGCTGTGCCTTTAACAACAATTTGATACACAGGAATTAGCAGATGAAGCTTTTTTTTCTTTTGCCATATAAACATCCTTACCTGCTATGACTGTGGAAGCCACAATTAAAGGAGCAGAGCTATAGCAGGTGATTGAAAAGTTGGCCACTGTACCCCATGATGTGACTGCTATAGAGCTCCATGTTCTGAAATAAGACACGACACTACATCACCTTGTGAATCCCACCCTTCTCACATACTGGCTAGGACAGTTGCAGATGGTAACTTCTGAGCTCCCTGAAGTAATCATGAATGGGAATATAAAAACATTCTTGTACTGTAGTTTGCAATCATTGCTGCAATGATAGCCCAGACCATGTAGGTTTTTGAGCCCACAAATGCCTAGCCTGTGGAGATGCTGAACTCGTAGGCTCGCCTCTGAATATATGAGCCGTAAGGGGGAAAAATGATATGAATAAATCTGTGAAGTAACACACTGATGACAGTGGCGGCACATTTGATGAAAAGCTGTGCTGGGTTCCTGTGCTTGGAGGGAGGTGGTGTCATTACACATCCACCGGAACATCTGCAAACTCCCATTTCCTTTGGGTGGATTTGAATGGGAGCCTGACCTCCTGTTCCTTGCCATGAACCTTGAGTTCACACTCATATTTTACATGTTACAGGAAGCCACAGCTCACGCCAGGGGTGCTGCAAATAGAATCTCATAAGCCAGATGCAGCCCTGCTTCTTAATGCACCTGAAGGAGTCGTATTCTTCATTCAAAAGGGGGAAAGAAAAAAAAAGAAACCACGAAGAAGCCCACATACTAGTAGTGAAAGGTCACTCCAGCCTTTGTAAAGAGACGGACAAAACGAGGAATGCTTATGGGGCTGAGTTGTCAGCAGGGTAGCAGAGGGATTACAAGAAACCTGTGACTCTGCCTCTTTCTGCCTTTGCTGGTAGCTTTTTTTTGTGTGTGTGTGAACAAGTGCCATACAACAGATTGAGGCTGGTATAAAGGCCTGGGACTGTGCAAGGAGCCTCCCGCTGGGCCTCAGCTGTGCTTGCAATTAGCAATAAGCATGAAATGATTATTGTTGTGGTGGCTGATGGCAATCTGAAGTGACAAGTTTTATGGGGGGAAGTTAAAGTAAATGTGTGTGCGCGAGTGCGTGTATGTGTGTGTGGAAGATGTTCAGCAAAAGTTTTGTGGGTTTTCTTTTTTTGCTCGCAAACCATTAAGCGAAGGCTCCGGTGTAGTTTAGTCAGAACTATTTTATGTCATTCAAAAGGTCTGACAAAGTCCGCTGAAAGAATATTTTTCTCCTCTCACTGCCTCGGAATGGAGTTTTTCTAGGTCACGGATTCTTTACTGCCCTATTTAGTGTCAAAAATACCCATTTGCCTCAAATTAGCAGAAAGCTTGTAGTGAAGGGCTAGAGATTAAGCATACAAAATTACTCAGCGGGCGGCAACCGGGTGGATTTGGGGGGTTGAGAAGTCTTTAAAACTGACTACAAGACATTATATACTTCTGACAAAAGAACATAGTAATCCTACCTGCTTGCTTTAACCACTGTTGTTTGTCCATTATTATGTGCTTTAATGCCCATGAGAGCAAAACTACGGGCGCTGCTGCTCAATAACCATAGAAACTCACACCCATGACCCCTTAGTTCAGTTCTGGCTTTCCAACCAGAACGAATCCAGGCTGCTCAACCCTATTAAGAATAAACTGAGGCAGGCACTGCACTGAAAAAAAAAAAAAATCCAAAGACAAGGCTGCCCTTTCTCTCTTGCCCAGACTACAAACTCTGTTTTGAAATACTGAAAAGAGGCTTTGCAAAGGACCTTTGAATTCAAGGTGTTCCGAAGGTAACAGATTCAATGGTGTGAGGCGATTTGCAGCTATGCCCGGGATAAAAGCTACATTAGTCAAGGAAAGGAACAAAAGCGGAATGTGCTCATGGCTGATCACAGCCCTTTTGGGTTTTTTTAAGGTGGATTTGCTGTTAAACAGTAGCCCTCTCTCTCTCCCCACTTCACTAGATTGGTAAGATACAAACACTAGACTTATGTAGAACGTTCATTTTCCACTAAATTCTTCTATCAAGTTCTCATTGGGCTTTGTTGCTGGAGGAAGGTCATTTTGTTTGACTAAAAAAAAGTGTCCCCAATTTAAACAAAAGTAGTTGGTTGTTGTTTTTTAATTAAATTAAAAAAAGAAGCATTTAAAGATTAATATGCCATAAGACCATGAGATCTACTAGTGTCCTCAGTGCAAGTGTAAATTTGCTATAAGGGATTCCTACATTCAGTTCCTCAACAGGATTCCAGAGAATAGAAAACCCACCTCAAACTGTATGGTTCCCCTTTTGCTCAATTGTCATCCAGACCCATTATAGCTTGTACTCCAGATGAAGTGGTAAAGATGCATGTTTTATAACCACAGGAACCCGATGTTTTCTGGGGCACAGTTTAAGGAGGACAGTCCTTGTTTTAGTCTATATGTGATAGTTCCTTGGGAGCATCAGATTTTGCACACTGAGTGTCTATTTGTTACAGACTGTTAAATAGGTGTCTGTATGAGATGTGCATGCTAAAGGCACAAATCCTTTCACTTAAAAAAGAAGAAAAGGTTGGTTATTTGCTAGGCATTGAGATTATTGCTATACTTATTGATAGGCTGTAACATTTACCTGATTCATCAGGTAAATTAATCAACATTTTGTAAATTAAACAAATTAATTTGTAAATTAACATTTTGTTTGACTAAAAAGGTGTCCCCAATAACCCAAGAAGGAGGTTATTTTTTCAATTTTAACATTATTCTTTTAATAAAAGTACTTCTAAAAGTGCACATAGGAGGACTCAAATGAGAAGAAAATTGGTCTTCTAAAATCTTTGTTTCTAGATGATGCCTAAAAAGGCACACAACATAGTGTGCCTTTGTCTTTAGAACGATGAGCTTTTCTCGTATGTAGTTTAACGGAGTAATTAATTGTTTAGTCAACTAGAAAGCATACAAAAACATTTGTTTAATCTGGTGATACTTCTTATTATGAATGGTAAAAAGTAATCACTGCAAATGTTGTTAAAATATACTGCTTCTTTGCCATTTAATCTTGAATGGATTAAAGAGCAGACATTTAATCCTTGCTGGGAATTTTGCCATTCCTCAATCCGAAATCTCTTTGCCCCTTTACTGAATTCTGAAATGGCACACATGCCCATTTTATGCTCAAAGTACGGTGTCCAAGGGGTCATCACTTAAATGGTAGCACATCTGAGATTGGAAGATAGCGGGCCTCAGAGCCTTCAGGCAAATTACCTCTGTATAGTAGAAGTATGCAATTGGCATACGGTGTACACTTCATAATCATAAGCATTCATTGTATCTACATTCCTTTTGTTTTCCTGGCTGCAAGAAAAGAGACCAGCACTCCTGGATAGCTTGCAGCCTCAGAAAAATTGTACACAAGACAACAGTGCAGGAAAATAGTTAATTGCATGCTGGTGTAATAAAAGTCAAGAAACGTGTGAACAACTCCTACCCTGAGTACATTTTAAGTTCCTGCAAGCTGTCAGTCTGTTTAAAGTTGGGTCAAGGATGACAAAGCTGCATGATTTATGGGCATTAATTTATGCTTGTGGGAGATCAGGAAGGATTCCACACACTACACCCATGCATGTTATTTCACAATTGGCCCATGAAGCCCTGGGCTTCTTACCAAACTGATACAGCTCAAGGTGTGGTCAAAAGCAGGGTATGGTATAACATGTGTCTGGTCCTTAAACGTCTGAGCAATAAGTTAGTGTCAAGGTAATTGCTAAGCAAAAGGACAACACTCTGACATTTTCTCAGTTGCAGGGATTTTTGCTCTGATTTCCCTCAATTTTACACCTTCGCTACATCTGTGGTGACAGGGGGCTGCTCAGACTTGGAACCAAGGACATACCATCAAATTTAACTTAGACACCACTATTTTAATTTGCTTACTTAATTAATTCTTAGCTTTGCTAATATAATTGTAACCAAATTAATAATACACTACTACAGAGTTGGCATCCTTCAGTATATTACTACAACTTCTTACTTCTTTATTCTGCTAAGAAGCAACGCGGCTAGGTAAATACCATCCCAGCAACGTACCATTGATTTGTTTTGTAGGCACAGATCTGTGGGCACCTCAATCTGTTTAACCTGAATTCTTTCTTCCAGTGTACTAAAAATTACTATCATTAACAGATAATGCCTCATTTACTGTATTTCTCAATTCCTGGGGCGGTCATAGCTGAAAATGGAAAATCGTTTTTAAGAAATAGAAGGTTGTATGCTAGACCGATCAATGTCCATTGTTTCTTTCTTCCCTGGTATTAAAATAACTTTTCCACAGTTCTGATGCTGGAGGGGAAAAAAACACGAGGGTACACACCACAAGCTATGTTGGCTCTCTCTTATCACTTTTTGACGCACTGAAAAGGCTCTTCTCACTGTGAAAAATGATGTACCTCGCCTATCCTTTCCATCTTAGTGTTACTCATCAGTTCAAAAATCTGGAATGGTCAGCCCAATCCTAACCAGTGCTGGAGCAGCTGGGTTACTTGGCCCATGCCATATCCAGCTCTGAGGAGTAGGCTGGAGGAATTCTCAAGGGGACATTTGTCCCCTACCCTGCCCCATTGACCCCCTCCTCATCCTCACCCTGCCCCCCCAATCCTGAGCAGCCTGGGAGGAGCTTAGCTGCTCCGTTGGGTGCTCCTTTTGGATCCAGTGCTGGAAGGATGGTGCAGGCCTTCCTGCCTGCACTTTTGCAACACCCTATGCCAGTGCAGAGGTGGCTGCACCAACACTAAGCTCACTTAAAATTGTGCCATGAACGTAACTGAGGGATGCTGCTTAACAAGCCTGGCCTAAGTCTTTCTGACAACTGACTAACGAGGTCTAGCACTACTCCCCCATACATATTCTTAGTTTGCATAAACTGTACCATGCTCACTTGCTCCCTCTTCCTTGGTGTCTTCACACTGTGGCACTTAATCCGCTGCTATGCCCTGCACACATCTCCACTGCCACCTCTTGCCCCACATGTTCCTTATGCCTGAAAAAAGTGGTAAGGGTAGGTGGGAGAGGGGAGTACTGGTAACTGCCACTCCACTCTTCCCTTGCTTTGCTACTCTTGACAAATGGTAGGAGCAAGTGTGTGTGGTCATTTGCAGCAGGAGGTGACCAGGCAATGGTAGATGAGGTATCTGCCCATGAAGATGCTAAGGAATGGATGGGTGAGGGACATCTGGAACTTTCTGACAACCAGTCCCGCAAGTTCTGCCTGGCTACTGGGGCCCACTGGGGTGAATTGGAAAGCAGACTCCATGGCCTAATTCAAATGGCAGCTGGTTAGTGAATGATTTTGTACTGCCTTCTGCACCTCCATAGCAAGCATTAGATGTTGCTCTGTTGGTGATTCCACTAACGAGCCCCATTCAAGGCCACTTTCAAAGGTGAACCCATACCCATCAAATCACAGTCAACTTGGCAGTCTTTTGCTGGTTGTAAAGTCTGCTGTATATTTAGAGACAAGGTACAAGAGATGCAAAGCTTCCAAGGGTGTCCTGATACCGACTTCAGCCTAAATGTGAAGTCCACTTCAAGTGCTGCATTTTGCTCTCAGAAACACCCTTCTGAATACATTTATGAATAGCATGCATATGTGTAAATTGCAGCTTGGTTGACAAAATACATCAGTATATTGGCCAGGTACAGATTTAGCTTTGTCTTGCTCAGTACAACAAATCAGGAGGCCAAGATCTGGGACATTAGAAATTTGCAAAATGAAGGAGGGTGTTCCAGGGGGTGGGATATGGGGGTGGGTGGGGACTGGGAGGCGGGGCTGGGACCTGGCAGTTATGGCTTCCTGGCCTGCCTGTTCCAGCGCAAGATAGGATTGCGCTGTTAGTCATACTCTAATGCAACGAAGAAATAGAACTTAGGGTGCAGCTAACAGAATGTGGACGGCTTGGTTCACAATGGCCTCCACTGAGTTCTTTGGAACACATTAAATCAGATGCAATGTCAGATTCAGGTGAGGGGGCAAGGTTTGGTGATGGCAGGGGCACCAGTTTCTAAGGAAGGGATAGGTTCTGAGCCCCCAGACTATGTCCCAAATTGCAATTGGATTAATTACATCCATATTTCAGCTCAGCTGACTTCCTCTGAGCTTTATGGGACAAAGTGAAAAGGCTCCAATTGCTACCATTGTTGGTATGTGCATGCATGTCTGTGTATGTATGGGTTACTAGGGGACCTATAGTTCTCATTCCAACCATGCCTTGGAACATACCATGAATGGCTGATAATCACTCATATGGGAGAAGGCACAGTGCAGTTACATTTGGAGTACCCTACTGTGGTGGGGGGCAAAACATGCCCCTTGCCCCCGAGGACTTTGCTCCCCTTCCCAGGTCTTAGGGAGAGCAAATTGTGTAATAAGACTCTTTGTGCCCCACCCAGCGGTCCCTGGTTTATATGGGTCTTTCTTACTGCTCCCACCCACCAAAATATTTGTCATTTGCTAGCATATTACAAAATGGAATCAGAATGGTTTAAAAGGGGATACAGGCACACAGACGGTCCCCACAGACTTGTCTGGACTATGGCTTTAAATGCAATCTCCATTCAAAATGGAAAGAGGAGCTCATAATGAAAGAGGAACATGCTTATCTTTCCATTGTTTATCTAAATGTTTCTCTAAAACATTTCTTGGTAAACTGACAGCCCGCTTGGGAATACCGGGTGCTGTAGGCTTATACCATAGTCTTTTGAGACTGAAGGTTGCCAACCAACCAACCATTTGACGCCCCGCCATCAGTCTAGATGCAGCCACACCAAAAAGGCATGTATAGCAACCTGTGGTAGGGGGAGTTGACTGGACAGCAGGAGGTAAGTGAAAACATTTTGCACTTACCTCCTGATTGGCTGTCTGCTCACCAATGGGTCTCCTTGGACACATGCCATCTATTTTGGTGGCATATGTTCAAGGAGACAAACGGGGTGGGGGAGAGTTTAAAAAGAAGAGATATGATCCGGTGTGCACCACTGCCACTGAACCCACTCCTCCTGCCTCCTCCCAGACCCCAGTTCTTCTCCCCTCTCTGCCCAGAACTGCTCTGTTCCTTCTCACTCCCTCTTCCTGCCCATGGCCTGTCCTTGCCACTGACTTACCGGTACGGGGGCGGGGGGGGGGGGAGCTCCAGGGAGGCTGCTGTTATCTGGCTGCTGCCACCACTCAGTCTTTGCAGCAGCAGTGGCCAGGCTGCACTCTACGGTGCATCACATTTTGCGACTGCTGTAAAACATGCTGTGACACCGGAACATGTTCCGGCGGCACCACAGAAGCGTAGGACTGGGTCAAGAGGTTGCAGTCCTATACTCGAATACTGCTGTAAACCCTGTTGAACGCAACAGGATTTACTTCTGAGTAGTCATGCACAGAACTGCACTGGAAGTGATCTTTCTGAGCTGTCTACCTCTGGAGCCATGTACGTGTTGAGCTTCTCATTTGGGTGGCAAGTTAAAAAAAAAGCCACAACACCTCGGTGCCTACCTGCCTGATAGAAGCCACCTAACCTCTGTGCTTGACATGACCCACCCTTTGGATAGATCAATTCTGATTTGAATCCTGAACAAAATTTGTTAAGCGTTAGCAGCTCTTTCTTGCATCTACCCAATACACCCTGATAGATCCATCTGAATCCCTAGCTTTTTCCTAAAACAAGTCAGTGAGACATTGACTCGGTTACATATCATTACGATTTAATAGCACCAATATCTAAGTAAACTAGCAACGAGCTAATGTTGTGGGCATTGATCAGCAAATCTGAACAATTAATGCTTCCAGTAATAATAATAATAATAGTTGTTTCCCCCCCTTTTTTTTTTTTAAAAAGCAAACCCCTTCATCCTTTTTATTCGCCAGCATAAGAAATTAAACACTTGTGGGCTCATTCTAAAGAGTGAATGAAATTGAATAAGCTACCTAGTACTTGAGTTTCACAGCGAGTGCTTGAATAGAGCAAACCTCCTAAGTTGAATAGGTTGCCTTTTGGGACCAATTTGCCTCTTTTCACTCTTTAGTATTCCTTTTTTGCTGACAGATGTACAAAGGCGGAACCGCGCTGTGCGGCTTATCTACATACACCCTCAGCAGCTGTCACTTTTGTCGAGCAAGTTAATCAAGCAAATGCCACCATATCCCACTTTCTATAAGGAACAACATGTTATAGACAGTAGTCTTGGGAGGGAGAGGGAGAGGGAGAAAGAGAGAAGGAGAAAGACTTTATTTTAACTTTGATTAGCTTGATTTTTTTTTTCCTATTCCTTTTCAGCCGAAGTCTGAAAAGTCTTTTTTTTTTTTTTAAACCAATGGTGCAACTCATCTATTTTAGTTTTTTTTTAAAGGACTTGCAGCCCAATCCTAATGAGGGCCTGCGCCAGCGGAACACACGTTCTGCTGGCATGTGCTGTTGTAAAAGTGCAGTAAAGCGCTTTGCAAAAGTGCAAGGCCTAGACGCACCAGTGAGAAGGCCAGAGCCTTTCTACTGGCAATGGCGGAGCAACAGAGGCCCGCCAGAACAGGTATGTCCAGCACAGGGGCAGGGAGAGGGCAGGATGATTGAACAGGGTGGGGGGGAGGTGGAATGAGGTTGGGTGGATCAGGCCCAGGAGGTGGGCGGAATTGGCGGCACAGCATGCACCATATCCAAACACCCCCTCCTGGAGCCTGAACTGCCTGCATGGCTCAACACAGACTTGCACCAGCAATATCACTGGTGCAGGTCTGAGTTGACTCAGTGTGGCTGCTGGGACTCACTCGGGGCAAGGGGACAAATGTCCCTTTACCCCAAAGAGACCTCCAACTGCACAGGAATTTAGGTAGGATTGCACTGTCAATACCTTAAAATCTCAGTTTTCATTAATAAGGGGGGGGGGGAAGGAAAGTTTCTAGCCCTCATGGATACAGAAAAAAGCAACCGAAACGTGCTACAAAAGGAAATAGATAAAAACAACCTTGTTTAAAAAAAAACTCAAAATTTAAAAAAACAATTTAAGTTTTAGGCAGAGGGGAACAGGTGATAACAGCTTCTGTAGATCTCACTACTTAAGTTCAAATGTTACGACAGCCTAGTCCTTCATTTGTAAATGTCTGTTTGATGTTTTTTTATTAAAAAAACATGAAATGATTTAAAGATGGGGAAATAAAGAAAATGGATGCTTTTGTCTGCATTAATGCTTGTTGATAACAATATATTGATTGTCAATCTCTGAGCCACAGAGATTAGTGCAGCAACAGCTATTTGCTGAATGGCATGAGTGAAAGGCACTGCATTGTAGAAGCATTTGAATCGTTGGTTGTTATTTATACATGTTCTTTGATAAACTCAACTTGTGTGGCTGATTTAAAAAAAATCCTCCTCATTAGGTACATAATAGTGTTTAATGTTGTAGAGGGACTTTTTTTTTTTTTTTTACTTTAAGCCTTTCAATTTGAAGCTTGCGTTCCTCTATTAAAACTGTGTTTCAAAACTTCTGACCTTTGAAAACAAATGCCTATGCAAACATTATTATACATAATAAACTGCTGTCATATACTAACAGGTAATATCTATCTGTAAACTTAACAATTGCACGTGGTTATCCTTGGGTTACACCATTGCTGATCAACATAAACTGAGCTTTGAAAGAAGGTCAGGCTTTCCTAGTTAAGCTGGCACACTTAGATTAATTTGATTGAATCCTGTTACTTTGGTCAAAGTCTAACATGATTCTACAAGTGTACCTGCTTGTATGGAATAAATGACTAGAAAAGTGTTGGATGGTGGTACTGTTTTGATCAGTGAGCTCCCAGCTAAGTACCTCTTTGCTAGTTCAGTAAGTTTTATTACTTAGAGTTGAGCCCATACAAATAGTGAACTAGGGGTTGTGGAACAAACTACCTGCTAAAAGGCATATCATTCAACCACAATGCAACTCAGTGTATAGAAAGCATTGTCTCATGTTAAGACTATACATTTTCCTCATTTGCTTGTGCCATGACAAAAAGGTGGCGTGGTCACCTTTTAAACTTAATAATTGCTAATTAAGTTTTCAATTTTTCTGTGGGGTTTGACTTCATACATCAGAGATCTTCAACTTGGCTACAAGCCAGAGAAAATGAGAAATATTAGAGCTACGTAGATTCTGTGAAAAATTAAGGAGCAAATAATGAATCTGTTCTGTGAAAAGGATATCTTCCTATACTGGAAAAATCGGGAGATGCCTTACCTTTTTTGGTTTGTTCTTTTTTTATCTTCCAGTTTAATTCAGTGTATCTGTACTGTCTTACATAATAAGTGATATATTTTAGTAATGTGAGTTACTTCATCAAACTCCACACTAACATCTACGACACATTTCAGAGTGAATAGCAGCAGAATCAGGATGAAGTAAATTATTACTCGAGTTTTCTCGTGTGCAGACATACATTTCTGCGATCTCAGTGATAAGTTTTTAAATCAAAGCTGCTGTGATTCAGTTACCAGAACAATGAGTAACCCTCGACACCCACTCAACTTTGCCGTTCATGATAGCTTGTTCTCTTGTCCTTGTATTATATTCCTTCCTGGGGAAGTCTTAATCACATCAAATGTGCAATGATGCAGATAAGTTAGAAAGTCAGTGAGCGTTGATATTAAAATTATTTGCATTGTTATTTAATAATGCTGCTGGGTTGGTGTTACATAATAGGGTTAAGCTGCTATCCTGAACTATTAATAATCTGTCTAGGCATTGAATTACATCGTGCCTCCTCTCCCCTTTACTGGCTAAAATAAACCACAAAAACATTGTTTAAACTGTGGAACAGTCTAGTCTAGACAAAACAAGGAAGCAGGTTAAGAAGAAAGCTTAAATTTGCAGATGCAATTTGTGCTAGTGCAGAGCAGGGTTTTTTTCCCCAGTACATATGGTCCATAAGATCACCCACTGTTTAGGGACTTTTGTGATAGGGTGAGTTAAGGATGGAGTTTCACCCTTAATTGGGATTAAGTTTGACTTGAAGCGGTCTACTGCATGGATCTCCCATCACTGTTAATGAAAGTTATGTGCTGAATGAAGTCCCACGGGTGTTAGCAGGCTGTACTCCTTGGGTATAAATTTTCAGCACTGAATGTATGGACTTCAGACTTCCCATTACTTTCAATGGGAAAAGCATGTTTAAATTTCTTATAAGAAAATGTACTTTGCCTTCCCATTTTAACACATGCTTTGTCTTGTTTATATATAGCATGTGTATAGCAAGGCTCAAGCTATTTTAATAAGTAACAACCATGCTTATAATTTATTTCTTACTTTTTTTGGCATCAAGTTTAGGAGCAGAAAAACAAACAAATAAAATGTTATGTTGCAACGCTTTAGTGAATTGAAACAGACCAACAGCAAAAGAGTAGCCTTGTTAGCCTGTAGCGGCAAGAAAATTAAAACTGTGATTACAATTTAGGGATGAACTAGTTTATTATGGTAAGAACAGTCTAACTGAGAACGTATTTCATTGGATGTAGGAAAAGGACTGAAAAAGTTATAAGAATGTCAGTCCAGCAAAAAGCACCCATGCAGAGAAACAGGTTTCCTGGTGATCACCCTCCCAGATTGCCTGTGTGTATGCTTCTGGAGAAGGGGGCACCCACAGACTCTACCTAGATGACAAGGCATGTCAGACTACGGCGAACTGCAGTTGTCATGATGGACATACATGAAGTGGTGAGTCGACAATGAAACATGAATATTTTTAGCCAGTGGAAAATTTACTATATAAAACTACAGGAACATGTTCTGCAAACATTGTTTCCCAAGAGAGGTGTTCGGTTTCTTTCGTATGTTTTCTTTAATTTAGACAAAGTGAACATTTTCCGTTGACAAATGTTTTTGTTTGTTTTTATCGGGATACACCAATTAGACATACCTGCAGTGCTTTGCAAGAGCTGAAGTTCCCCATGGGCTTCAAGCCAAACCTTTGAAACAAAACAACTTTTGAATTCATTCATAATGTGTGCTTAAAGGGTGGGATAGTTTTAACTTTGTGATTTGGGGAAATGATGAGTGTATATGCTTTTATTGTACTTAAAAAAAATTTTTTTTTGCTGCTGAAAGCCACCTTGGACAAGAAAAGGTGGGATATACATTAAAAAAATAAATAAATAAAAATTCTGCTTTTTCATCTGAAGAGTATCATGGTTTTTTTTTTACTCAGTTTAGGGAAAGAAACCATCACTATGACTAGAAGAACGGATACTTTCTATATGATTACACTTTATGGGGTTTTAATTTTTTTCTGCACCCTGGAATTGAGAAGGCTAGGGGTCAAATTAGATGTGAGAGGGTAACCACATGCGGTTTATTCATACCCATGACCTATTCACATATAAAGCAGGGTAGTGGAGGAGTGGGGGCTATTTTTTACATGTAAAGGAACACACAGGGAAGGGAGTGAATCCTCATCCTGTACCATAACCTCATTGCACTCTGTTGCATCAAGCCGCTTTCTCCCCAAGCTGGCTCAAGGTTGGCAGAAACATGCTTGAAGCAATGAGGTCACTGAGGTGAGGCAGGACAGTGGGCACGGTTTCACTGCCCTCCCCTCAAGTAAGTGCCTTGTCACAGAAAAAAAAGAAAATAGACTCCCCTTCACTTTGTATGTGAATGAAGTGACACAGTAGTAAAATACATGCGTTGCCATGTCATGTTTAGTTTGGCCCTGGGTTGTAGCGATTCAGCAGAGATGAGAGTACTGCATACGAAGGCATCAAGAACTGTGCTGGATTCCACATCCCATTTGCCTGTGCAGAAAAGCCCATGAAACTCATCTGCTACAAATCAGACCTTTGTTCCATCAAGCCATCTACTTTAGTTGGCAAAAAGAGCTTTCCACAGTTTCAATCGGACGTCTGTCCCAGCCTAGTACTGGGAATGTATGCAAAGCATATGCTTGGCCATTGACGTATTTGGGTTCTCGTTTTCTGAGCCTGAAATGCAATCAGTTCAGAAATATTATCAGCTTAGCAGGTTCTGAAATGCTAACAATTTGGAGTACGTACAAAGCCACATATTTAAACGCAAATTACAGAATTCATAGAACATCCTGGTGAAGGCCAGTTCAGCACATAGTTGCTCCCAACCATTTGGAGAAATGCCTGTCATGAACAGGCTGTGGACAGTTTGGGCAGGGCTGACCCTATAACAAGCATTAGTGGGGTCATGGGTCCATAGCCGCACATTAGGGCAAGTCCCCCGAATGGTCTGCTGTGGATAGGTGATAGCTACCAGAGTTACTGTCTTTTTCCTTTTTCTGTCTCTACCTTCAAATGGCAGAGAGGGCAGGGAAGGACAAAGTGGGGAGAAGAACCAAGGCGGGGATCTAGAGTGACTCCCCCCCCCCACTTCTTTCTCCCTCCCTCCCTCCCCTTTGAAAATGGAGGCTGTGAGGTGGGTGGAATTACCATCACTTACCATCACCCATAGGCTTCCTGCCTATGCTTTTAAAAAGGAGAGAGGATAGGGGAAAGAGGAAGGAAGTGGGGAGCAGTGGTGTCACTAGGGCATGCAGGGGGTGTGGGGTGTACCACGTGACAGCCTTGGAGGGGGTGACACCACTAGTGGCCAAAAAGTTGGAAACTTTGGAAAATTTGTAGCTATGAATAATACTATAATGCTATAGAATCATTGGAAGGGTAATTTTGTGCAGAATGCAATGAAAGAAACCATGCTGAATTATCTGGCAAGAGGAACAACCCTAAGGGCACAATCCTAACCCCTTATGTCAGTGCTTTCCAGCACCAATATAAGGGCAATGCAGCTCTGAGGTAAGGGAGCAAACATTCCCTTACTTTGAGGAGGCCTCCATGAGTGACACCCAACTGCAGGACGTAGCACACGTCCCATTGGCACCACTATGCCAGTGCTGGAAAGCACTGACGTAAGGGGTTAGGATTGCACCCTAAGTCACCTAAGTCTGGACTTTACTTCCTCTGCTCTCCCTTGTCTTTTTTGCCTTTTGAAATGGCAGAGGGAAAGAAAATGGAAGGAGGAAGAGAGTAGCAGGAGGAGCAAGGAAGTACAGGGAGATTCCCTTTAGGGGGAGAAAGATGGGATAAAAATAAGGCAAATAAATAAATAAATATTGTGCATTACACACCAAGGATGATGGTAGGGACCCCTGAACTCAGGCACTAGGGTCTTGGTTCAGACTAAACTTCAGGAGTATTCTGTGCTTGCAGAAATGATGTCAGGCCATTCCAGGTTGCAGCCATCACTGGAAATTTTTATGCATCTGTGTGTGTGTGTGCCACAAATGGCCCTGGCAATAGACTGGTGGGGAGCGGACCCTGTGCCCACACGCCACAGCAGTCGTATGTCCACTGATCTCCTCCACCTAGCCACTTGTTCACTGTTTCAGCCAGCTGCCCAAGAGAGCAACTGATGGTGAGAAAGAGATTGACTGAGGGAGCTTTCTTGGCCCAACTTCCTCTCACAATCCTAACCCACTTTCCACCTCTGACATAAGGGCAACGCAGCTCCGAGGTAAGGGAATAAACATTCCCTTACTTTGAGGAGGCCTCCGTGAGAGCCCCCCCCAACTGCAGGATGCAGCATACGCCCCATTGGTCCCGCTATGCTAGTGCAGGAAAGTTGGTTAGGATTTGGGCCATAGGCACTTGGCCAGTTGGTTGGCATAAGAACATAAGAACAGCCCCACTGGATCAGGCCATAAGCCCATCTAGTGCCCTCCCTTGCATCTGGCCTTCTGACATAGCCCATTTCTAAAATCAGGAGGTTGCACATACACATCATGGCTTGTACCCCGTAATGGATTTTTCCTCCAGAAACTTGTCCAATCCCCTTTTAAAGGCATCCAGGCCAGATGCCGTCACCACATCCTGTGGCAAGGAGTTCCACAGACCAACACCACACCTTCGCCTGCTGTTGTCTCTCCTCCAAAAAAATGAAGTAGGGAGAAGCAGAGTGGTTGCAGGACATTACTTCTCCCTGCTTCCTTTCCCTGGTCCTCATCTTGGGAACAGGCCTGCGATGAAGGAGGTTGGGGAAATTGTAGGGGAGGAGGACAGTTACTGCATGCTTTGTCTGTCAGGAGGCAGAAGGAGGGCTTGGGCTCCTCCTCTCCATGTACGTATGCCATTGTCTGGCATGCATGTGAAACACTATCTTGTTTATTGCAGCACCTAAGCAGTGGGACGTCCTCCCCAGCAGGCCCACTTGGTTTCATCTCTTTTGGCATTTAGGCATCTTGCATCAATGTGACTGTCCCACAAGGCCTCTGGCCTTGGTTGAACAGAGAGGGAGGAGCTTCTGTTATGGATTCTATTATTTAACTCTTATTTTTATTTTCTGTATTTCTGATGGAAGTATAGGATTTTATTACCATTTCATTATTTGTAGATTTAATTTCATATGTAAAAAAAATAAACTGGCAGCATATCTATAAAGAAAAAGATAAGCACAGTGCTTTTTTGAGAGTCTGTGTCTCACTTTTAAGACAATATGAATATGTAGGGCTTTTTTCCATGCAGAAAGAGTTTTGAAATAAATACACTTGTTTCAAATTCATTTAAAGACAATCAAGCCCATGACTGTGACATGTTTTTATTAAGAATATTTCATGCTTTTCAAGAGAAATGAAAGTGATTTGCATCGTACTTCTGTAAATCACTTCCTAATATGTGTACCACTCCCTCTAGTGGTTGGACCATCAATAATAGTTAATTCTTTGCACCAGGGAGTCAACACAGTTGCTCCCTTTGTAAATGATATTTCACATCCTGTGGTTTCCTTGTGTGGTTATCATGTCCATGTAGGAATAAGCATATGCACTGCATGTATTTTGTTACTGTTTCACTGCATGTGCATTGCAGTGAAGTTGAACAAAGTGATGATATGGTCAATTGTGACTTCCCAATGTCAGTAGAAGTTTTGAGATAGACACATCTGTTGTTGCATGTGATAGCATACATGCTTTTCCATGTAGAGAAGCGAAGCAGTCGTTAGAGCAGTGGTTCCCAAACTGTGAGTTGTGGCTCACCAGGGAGCCACAGAAACCAGCCAGGGGAGTCACAGACTCCTCATGAAAAACCAGTCACCCTATATGATGTATAGGATTGTAGCCATAATGGGCAACCGCGGCCAATGGCCCAGTAGGTCAAGGGAGCTGCCAGTCAAAAAGGTTTGGGAACCACTGCCTCAGAGGCTTGGGTACCGAGATTTCTGGATCTACACCACAACTCTGAATAAAACATTACAGCTAGTAACTAACATTACTCTTGTTTTCTACTGCTCTTGATCTTGCCTCTAAGCTCAAATGTTCATATACTATGTGTCATGCAGGGCTTGTTTAATACAGTTTTTAAACCCAGGAAATATCCCTTAGGATCTCTTCCGTGATTAAAAAAAATATCAGGGTATCTGACTTCATATTACAACAAGTATAAATTATCAATCTTATCATGTACAAATGGCCACATGAACCAGACCATTCATAAATATACAGGTGTGCCCCGGTATCCGGGAGGGGGGGTTCCTGAATCTGAGAAACCTGGGGATGTACCCCACCTCCTGAAGGTGAGGCTCACCTCCAGAGGGTGTGGGCGAAGCATGGGGGGGCCTCCAACCTCCGTGGTTAAGTGAAACCACACAAAAGGGATCCGTGGATATCGCGGCCCTGTAGATCAGTATTGTCAAAACAGTCTGGCATCAGGGCTTCAGACAGAAAGCTTTTTCTGCTGTATTGGAGGCATCAGGGATAGAACTTGGACCGACCTGCATACAACGTAGATGCTCTACCACTGACCTATAGCTCATCCTTGACTTTATGGAATATGCTGCCAGTAGATGTGGTGATGACCATGGGTTTAAATGGGTTTGCAAGAGGATAAGAAAACTTGACATTTTTCTGATATAATTATAAGATGTCTGTTAATGGCATTTTTACTATTCAGAATCATCAGAGCTACTATCACTAAACTGGGCAAAACTTATTGCAGGACATAATCATGACTATAGCATTCCATGGAACAGAGTAAGGTTATCTGCAGGCAGTAAGCTATATTTCTGAACAAATGTTACCTCAGAGCCCAATTATGGGCTCGACGCACCAGCTTACTGCCGGTGGACACTGTCACAAATGTGCCTTACTGCCAGGTGAGCACCTGTGCTAGCCCAATGCTGGCTTGCGCTGGGCTAGTGCCGGGCGAGCGCTCGGCCTCCGCCACTTGGCAGTCGCACCGACTGCAGAGCTGCGGCACGGTAAGGGGGGTTGGGGGTAGATTGCATTCTGGGCAGGGAGAGACAGGCGGAGGGCAGAGAGAGGCCGGGGAGGAGGCGTGACGGGGAGGCAGGAGACGGGGAAAGGGCAGGTGAGAGGCCTGCTGGTGGAGGGAGCGGGGAGGAAGGGAGGCAGGTCTGGTGGGGATCGGTGCCCTACACAAATGCTGTAGGGCTACCCCTACACTGTGGGGCTACTTCTGTTACTCGGGAAAAGTGGATGAAAGTTTCCTTCTCCCGAGGTGCCACCTGCGGTAGCCCATGACACACAGGACCTGGCAGCAGCCATTTTCTGTGCCACCGAAGCTGTGTACCATGGAAGCTCAGGATTGGGCTGTAAGTTGTTTTCTTGATATGGTAATATATTTGTCCATATGGTCAATGAAAATAAAAATAAAAAAAGTATTTTCAAGTTGTAAGAAATAGAAATATTCCACTCCTCAATGTCACTTTTCTAACTGGAGCTTGTGTGTACCATATATATAATACGTAAATTGTATGCAGGGTCCGTATTCAAGTGCTCCATGATGGAAGAGACGGGGCCTTCTTTTATGGCAAAGTTGGACCAGTTATAACGGTCTGTGGTCCTGGGAAGCGAGTACCTCCCTAGAAAATAGAAGTGGTACTCTTGGCTATAGAACTAGTACAACAGCTCCAGACTATCCTTCCCTTTGGAGTAAAATTGGTCTGGGAAATGTATACTCCTACATTATTACCGTGTAGATTTCCTGCTTGGATAGACAGCTATGATCATTATAGGCTCTCTAGGAGGAAGTGTGAGAGACTGGTGGCTCTTTGTTAAACCCTGGGAATGGAATAACACCTATGTAGCTATCAAGTCTGTGGGCTATAATCCGCTTTTTGTAACCTTGCATAAACGCTATAGTATTTAAGTCTTTAAAAACAGACACCTGAAACAGTGAACTGTAGAGGATCTTAAAGGAAATGCATAGTCTTATTTTTTAAAAGGCCTTTTTTTGAATACTGTATTCTACATTCATTTGTTCTCTTCAAAAAGAATGTTGATATTTTACACTCAGCTCTTCTATAAAGGTCGTTAACTAAACAGACTACCTGCTTAGCAATTTTGTAAAGGGCCATGCCCTTTTCTAGTCAAAGGACTGCAATCCAGCACTGAAGTAATTGGGATGTAATGTTATTTTGTACATTGCAATAGAATAATGATGGTCATACAATACTTTAATTGTATGGGTATTTATGCTTTAACACTAAAAGCAGAATGAAAAGACGTCACAAACTGGACTCAGTAACCTTAACTGAGTTCTCTTGTGTAGATTTCACATTGTAAAATGAGTGTTTTAGGGCAACCTAAGTATTCACAGTGAACTGGATGTTCAGTGAAGGGTTGAGTAATGCCCACCCTATTCTCCCCAATGCTATACATGGGTTGCAAAGTGAATCCTCTGGCTCTTTGTAAGCATTTTTGTAGGCTGATATCATAAATGCGGAGGGAGTTTTAATGGGATACTAGGTGGGAAAAAGAGCTACAGATCAAGAGAAAAGAAATGACTTCTGACCGTAAATCTAATATGCACCAGTGGTTTGCTTGCGGGTTCTGCACACCTCAGCAGCAGACAGAGAAATGGAAGAATGAGAATTCTGCAGGAAAATGAATAATCCCTTATTGTGTTTGTGTAAGACTAAACCTGATGCCACCTGAGTCTTGTGTTAGGCTCTGGGAAGTTTCTCCATACATCATTTGTTATGGAAAGATGGTGGCCCTTTGTGTATAAAGTTATGTTTCTCAGAGCCAGGTGAAACTCTACTCTTCTTTTCTCAGTTAGGAAATGGCGTCTTCTTCCAACTACTCCTTTTAAGAGGAAATGGAGCTGCAATGTAGCAGCCCTATGGAGCTATGCTAGCCCTATCTTGCTCTGATTTCTGATTCACTTCAGACTTGCTTCTTAGTTCTTAATTCTTCACAAGGGATGGATTCTCACCTGATATTTCACGTCTCTTTCCTCCTTTGCCCATTATGTCCAATGTACCTGCCATGGCCATCCATCTGCATACATGTATCGCATGATGGGTCATTGAAAACATTCACTGAGCCAGTGGCCAGATGACATCTGGCCTCAGTCATTTCAGCCACATTCCAGTGCTTTTCAACCAGTGGTATTCGTATTAGTTCCCCCATTGGAATTTGGCTTCACTGCCATGGTGACCATGTGGTCTTGCTGAAAATGGAGGTGGCTCATGTAGTAGTACACTAGTGGGCAAAAGATGGCTCTGAAGCTGCCTGGCTCTTCAAAAAAAGGTAACCACAAAGGAGGGCACAGAGTGAAGTTCCAACTGTAGAGCAAGCCAACCATTCCTATTCAGAGCTACCATCTCTGGTGGCAGTGGTGTTATGACAATAGCGTTCTACTGTTGAGGTCTTTCTCTCCCTTGGTTGGCAACCTTCAGTCTCGAAAGACTATGGTATAAGCCTACAGCACCCGGTATTCCCAGGCGGTCTCCCATCCAAGTACTAACCAGGCCTGACCTTGCTTAGCTTCCAAGATCAGACGAGATCGGGCATGTGCAGGGTAACAGTTTCTCTCCCTTACCAGCTGACAAATGTCTGGTGGGTGGGCACCTGACACAAGGGCCTTTTTGGCCATGGGACCCTGAATGTAGAAGGCCTGCCCAAAGAACTACAACTAGGCTCTTCAATGTCTGCTATCAGGCAGGTGGACGGTTCTTTTTCCAGCAAGCGTTTTTTTTTCCAACATGTCCTCTTTAAACTTTTTTTTAAAAAATTCTCTTGCTATCTTTTAATATGCAATTTTAAAATCCAGTAATTTATATCTAGTTTAATTTACTATACATTCTCTCCTTTTGTCCTCAGAACAACCCTGTGAGGTAGGTTAGGCTGAGAGAAAGGCCCAAGGAAGCTTCATGGCTGAGCAGGGGTTTGAACCTTGATCTTCTAGGTCTAAGTACAATATATAACTGTGAGTCATCTTTAGTATATTTTAATAAAGAAAGGATAAATGATAGACATTCATCTCAGCATCCCTCCCAGTAGATGCTGCTAGTGCAACCCTTATTTAACTTTTTAGATTTTTTTTTTTCACTTTTTGGGACACAGACACATTTTTCGTTTTTTCCTCCATAAATCACTTGGAGACCTTTTTTCATCTGGTTGAAAAATATATGGATAAACATTAATAAAGACTATACTGTGCTGCTGTAAAAGTCTCACCTCATCAAATTCAATGTTATTTCACAATACTATCCTCTACATTTTACTTAGAAATTCCACTGTATCCAATGGGACTTGGGCCCCAATCCTAAGAGGCACACCAGCGGAACATGCATTCTGCTGGTGCACCAGGCTTTCACACTCTTGCTAAACTGCTGTAAAGTACTTTGTGTTGGTGTGAAGGCTGTGTGCACCAGCATGAAGGCTAGAACCTTCCCATATGTGCCAGTGGGAAGAAGGATGTTGCCAGACTGGTGTAGGGCGGGACGAGGACAGCTTGGGCAGTGGGTCTGCTTGGACCAGCACCAGTGATATTATGGTAGAAGTCTGTGTTGATCGATATTGGTGATCAGGCTTAGAAAGAGGGACAGGATATAGCATCCTGTCCTCTCCTGGAGCTTGAAGTCGCCCAGCTCTAACATCTAGCATGGGGTAACCAAAGAAGACGTGGCAGGATTTGCCAAAAAGCAATAGGCAGGGAGGTGCCGCACACCTGCTTGACACAGATACCTGGCATGTTCCAGCCTGCAGCTCCCTCTTGCTTCCCTTCCTCTCTAGCGGTTGCTCCCAATTGGCTCTCTTTTTTTTTGCCTGATCTTGTCTGATCTTGGAAGCTAAGCAGGGTCACGCCTGGTTAGTACTTGGATGGGAGACCGCCTGGGAATATTGGGTGCTGTAGGCTTATACCATAGTCTTTCGAGACTGAAGGTTGCCAACCAACCTCCCTATGGAACAGCAGTACTGCTTTCCCCCACTCAGAGAGGTAGGTGGGTGATCCATGTGTCCTCCTGGGTCAAGCCAACTGTCACCAGTGGGAAGGGCTCCCTTACAAGTTGCTGAAGGGGTGTCCAGAATTTAACATTACACCATACTGGGCACAATTCACTAACAGCATATTCCCTCAGAAGTCCTATTACATTCAATGGTGCTTACTCCCAGATAAATACGTATCAGATTGCAGTCTAAATGTGCATTAATTGTCTTAATGCACATTTAGACTGCAATCCAGTATGTTTCCTTCCAAATTTATCTCCGCCTTCTTGCATTTTAGTTAACAAGCGGAGAGTTCTGGAGAATCTTTGTGATCTTTATGTTGGCTGTAAGTATCTTCCTTTAGCTTCTGAACAGGGAAGGATGGCCATTTACATGGGAGCCTGGGATGCTTTCCCATGCATTAACGTGATGTTGCAAAGACCATCTCCCACAGTGCCAGTACAAATGTTTATACTAATATTGTCCCATTGGAACAAATAGGTCCATTCTAGCGTAAAACTACGAGTGGGCAATCTTCTCTGGAAAAGAAAACCAATTAACCGAATTCACCAAATGTCTGCTGGAAGAAGAAAAGCGGCTTCAGTAAAGATCTTTAGAAGCATAAACTCATACAAGCCAAGTGACAAATCTAGGACTCATGAAGGGTCTACCTAAGATAAATTAGACTAAACCCTGCTTAAATTAATACTTCATGAGAGAGTAAACCTTCTGACATCCTACAGCTGCAAAGCAATTTCTTGCACACTTCCAACTGCCTTCCACATTTCCAAAGCAAAATACAGTATTTCCACAATTAATCAAACCCCTTAAACCTTTCTCTTGTCCTTTTCTTGGCACTGGATGTGCAGTTAAGGGTAAGCTGAGAAATGCCTTGGGCGAGCATTTGGAGCTGATGCACTCACATTCATCAGACAGAAATTTTTTCCCCTCCACCTTCAAAAAATTCTGCATAAAAAAGAAATGTATGTATACAGTGCTCAAATGATTGGGAAAAAAGCTCTCAATGAAATCTACAAGCCTCACCTTTGGACCACTCATTTCAGCTAAATCACAGCCTCCTTATAGTCTTCTCAAAACAATTGCTAAGGAGGCCATTGAAAAAGATGGGAGAGCGAGAACTACAAAGATTCAACAGCTAAATTTATACCTACTCCAGGAGTGGAGATGACTTGCTTATTCAACATTCTAACAGCAGTTAATTACTAGAAAGCCATTTGCAGTGCCAGAACTCTATGCCCCCGATATGATATAATAAACAGTGTAAGATTGCAACTGGCAGGCACCATAAAAGGTCTTGACCCACTTGTCTTGAACTGGATATTACTAATTCTAGGAACTGTGTGCTTTTTTCCTGTTAGAAATACACATGTTCAAAATATGAGGATTTGATAAGATTTTGTTCCAAAATAAACTTCAGTAGTTTACTGAGTTATTCATCCAGTGAGAATCTTCAGACAAAAGTGAAGTCTAAAGGTTAAGTCAAAGGACTTACAAAAGCAAGATTTCTTTAAGTGGTAGAGCAAACTTGCCTCCTCTGGGTTTGTCAATCTCACCATGCCCTAGTTCAGTGATTTTCAACCTTTTTCATCTCGTGGCACACTGACAAGGTACTAAAATTGTCAAGGCACACCACCACGTTTTTGACAACTGACAAGGCACACCCTGCTACCAGTGGAAGGCTCACATCCCCACTGGCCCTACTAACAAATGACCCTCCCTCAAACTCTCATGGCACACCTGCAGACCATTCACGGCACACCAGTGTGCCATGGAACAGTGGTTGAAAATGGCTGCCCTAGTTGCACATTCAAAAGAGACCTTTGCCAGGGCTGATTTGTCCAATTCAAGACTATGGTGGAAGATTACACTTATTTTGATATACTAAATCAGTTAATAAAAGATTTATAACTTGCCTTTCCTATAAATTACAACCCAAGAAAGCGAACAATATAGAAACATAAAAACAATACACTCATGGAAATTATTTATGTTGTCAGTAGACCTGGATCTGCTGTATTGGTATCCTAAAGGAAAGCCAAGCCAAGTGAAAGGGTATTTCTGTCTAAACCCATACATTGATGCCTTCCCCTATTTCAATTCTCATCTTAGGCTGTAATTCTCGGCACGAATTCATAGGTAAATTACTCATAAGACCCACTGACTCTGGATGAGCTTCCTTCTGAGTAATCAGCTGCATATGCCTTTATGACATGCTCCCTTTTCTAGTGGGTCAGTTCACATGCTTACCCAGTTGATAATCCCTTCTTGTTCAGAGGAGGAGCAAGAGGTGACAGGTGCTCAAAACGTGAACATGTAAAAGCTCACTTTGGGCGGTTCTTCTCCCTCAAAAAAGGAGAAGTGATCTCACAAGTTGGGCCTCTACCCATGTTAAAATGCTTATGATGAAAGAGGGTGCTCCAGTTCCTCAAGCAGAAGTCAGCTAGTTTAGCACGTAAAACGCCCCATATTCTCACCTCGCTATTTGCCAGACATTTCTCCTTCAAGCCTAATTGTGAGGCCAGCTCTGATTGAAAGATGTTTTCCAAATGGTTGTTTGAATAGGAAAGGGAGGAATACACACACACACACACACACACACACACACACACACACACACACACACACACACACAGAGAGCGAGAGAGAGAGAGAGAGAGAGAGAGAGTATATGTGTTGAGGCCTAACTTCTGCATCTGACCTTATGAAGAGACAGTGAAATGGTAAGTCAAGCTTTCTGCAAAAGCATAAAGCAGTTAGCATCCCAATATCATTGGGCCCCCTATCACTGCATGATTAAGTTCTTACCAGACTTTTCAGTAAGGGCAACCTTCTTGATCCGGTAACTGCCAAGGGCAAGCCAACTGCAGAGTCAATCTATGAACATTTAATCTCTGCAGAGAAGGCAGATTTAGTGTATAATTGACCCATATAATCCACGTATCATCTCCAGTCAAATGCTTCCTATGTCCGGTTTAGACAGTCAGGGGGCCTATCAAAAAAAAAGCTATCAGAGGCTGCACATTATCAGGGCTGTGGATTTCATCAAAGTTCGAGATGGCTTTTTAATCACTGATCTCGGAGGCTGCTAGATTTAAGCAGATGAGCTAGCTGCTAAGCACATCTGTTTTAATCCTTATCTTCTGCTCAGGTTTGTCTTCAAGAAGTACAGAGGGAGCAAATAAATTAATTTTTGTTTGGATCTTTGCAATCTTGGGAGCTTCACTGGATGATTTGATTTCTCATATCAAAAGTATGTTGTTTTTTTTAGTATTTTTTTGGGCAAGGGGCAAGATATTGAATTAATAATCTTTGAGGAAGAAAATGCCATCTGCGACTTTTATGGGTGTGCAATTTTTGCATCAGTACCCTAAGAGCCACCGGCATCTGAGTTTATGCCTTATCCTCAGTCATTTGTATCTGCTTTCTTGTGACTTTGAGAAGTACTTTTCATAATATTTAAGACACAGATCATCACTGTGGGACTTGCGGTTATTGCCTTTCAAATGCCTTAACAGCAAAGGTGTCACAGTATGCATCGCAATATGAGTTCTTCTGCCGCAAGTAACCTGCCAGAACCCTGCAAACATGTTCTCCATAATGTTGCGAATCACAGCTACTTTACACATTAGCAGGTACACACCTGTATACTGTGCAACTGTGGTACATCTGAGCATCACACTTATCTCTATTTTTATGGCACATACAGCAATACCTTGCACTTTTGACTGGTTAAGGACCAGAGCATGGATGAAAGCCAAAAATGGATGAATATCAAAGCATAGCCTTATTTAGCTTGCAAATTTGTTCTGACAGGCGAAAAACATAAACAAAACTTTATCATGCATGCGAATGTGTGCAAAACCTAACTAAACAAAAAGAAAAGAAAAATAAACATAAGAACGTCAACAAATATTGTGGAGTGTTGGATGAAATAGGATGAAAGAGGAAAGCACATGGACAAAATCTGAAATGTGGGTATATCAGTGGTGTACATGGGGGACAATGGGGCAAATGCCCTGGGCGCCAGGCTTGAGGGAGCAGTGCCACAAACCACTCCCCACCCAGTTTTGTTGATGCAGTCTGGAACTGTGCCAATAGTGGCTACATTCCCACAGCCACTGTTGGCTCTGTTCCTGACCACATCTGAGGTCTGCCCTCTTCTTCTCCATTTTAAAGAAAGGGGAGGAGGGTGGCCATCAGAACGGCTGGATCGCTGATTTTGGAGGAGGTGCATGCTGCTTCTAGCTCTGATGGAGCCTTTCATGCTGCTTAGCAGCTGCATAAAATACTCCATTGGAACTTCTTGATACTGCTGGAAGCCACAGCTTCCAGGAGCCAGGCAGAGCTTGCCTCCTAAGTGCCTCTTCCAGCAGCACAAAACAGCTCTGATGGGACCTTTCGTGCTGCTTAGAAGTGGCGTGAAAGGCTCCTTTGGAGCCTGGGCCACATCCTTCCTCCCCCTGTTTTTTTTTTTCCACAGGGGGAAAGGAGGAGGTGGCACAGAAGTAATTGTGGTGACGATGACATCACTGCAATTACTTCCGAGTCGTAGAGGGTGGCAAATGAGGGGGCAGCCCCTGGTGGGAAAACTTCCAGTACTGCTATTGGGATATAATTGGCTGAAAGAGCAAAGGAACGAAAGTCAGTGTATTGCTGTATATGATCATACAATGACTTCATCAATTTTGGTCAATCAACCAGGGTCAATTGGGTTCCAGGTTTTGACCACCTAGGGAAAGGGGGCCTAGAAATCCCCAAACAAACACATTTCTGACTCTTTGACATGTGAACATAGTGTACAGTGTACATGAAGATTAAAAAGGAGTCTTTTATATTTTACTGAGCACATGACATGTACCCAAGCTACAAAGATGTGCAATTTTATTTCATTAATATGAAGCAGCTGTGTGAAATCAGCTTGGCAACTAGCCAAGAACACAAACACACATTAAGAAACCATCCTTGTGTTTCTTTCCTGCTATTAACAACCATCCTTGTGTTTCTTTCTTGTTACTAACAGGACCTGTTACTTCTTTATGGCCACCCTTTTAAGGGGATGGGACAAACAAAGAAGATATATGAAACTGCAGTAAATAACTCTTGGGGGAAGAAAATAGCCTTGTTAGGTAGTGATTGCCAGCGCAACTTCTTAGCCAATCTGTTTTTCCCCCAGTGACCCGAAGAGAAGATTTTAAAAAATGATGATGACTTTATTCCACAGTAAACCTGACTAATTTACAAAATAAAGGCGATTAAAATGTAGACCACACAGTAATATTCAGATAATCTCCTGCATACCCCAATATCCACCAGGGAGAATAATTCTCCTGTTATAGCTCATGTGGGGAAGGGGATCTGGGGAGGAAATGAACACTAAGCAATACAAAGTGAATGGCTTGAGGAACAAAGGAAAAGGCAAAATTAGCATTTTGAAAATGTACTCTTCTTAATAACAATAACTAAATATGGTCTTATTAAACAAAAAGTTTAAAGGAAAGAATACCAGACGGGTTGGAGAAAAAATTAAACGACAACACTCTGAAGAAATAAAAACAAGACTGGGCACCTTACAGTTGAAGTCATATTTTTAGTTGTATAGATTTTAAACCAACATGCTGGCAATGAACAGTCTTAGCAAGCCAAGGTCAACCTGTGCATTGGACAGACTCACATGGCTCTAGATGCAAAAGAGGAGAGGACTTCTATACTGTACTTTTAATAGGTACACAGAAGAGAGAAATTTTGGCAGGTGCAACTTGTGATGTTGAAGTAAGGACGTACCACCTGCTGAAATACCTTCCTCTATACAATTGTAAAAAGTATAAGGACAATATTGTCCTTTGCATCAAGTCACTTTATCCTTGTTCCAGACAAAGGGCCTGAGGTTAAATTGTTCCTTCAAAGTTAATAGACAAAAACAATGTGCTTTTCTGATTTTCATGATAAGAATTTGGTCATTGCTGGCCCAAACATGAAGATACTGATGGAGCCTGGGACAGCAATAGCTTGTGGGAGAGGTGAGGGGTGATGGATTTGGGGTGCACTTGACCCTGAGTGCTGCCACCTCCCTTCAGTCTAACATAGATGCGAGCCACACTGATTGCTTCTTGCTCACTTGAGTGAGAAGCAGACCAAATGCCTCCGTTTCATGATTTTCTCAGACCTGGAAGTACAGGACTGCTGTTGTATTTATAGGGACTTCACAAACAATGGAGCTCCTTTGTTTGTGCAGTCCCTTTAAATCAGGGGTCTCCAAACTTTTTGGCCAGAGGCCCACATGAAATATCTGGCGCAGTGCTGAGGGCCGGAAAAAAATTTAAATATAAAATTTAAATAAATAAATTAGAGATGGAACTTAGATGAATGAATAAATGAATGAGTGGGCTAATTCACTCAGCCTCTCCAGCCCTCAGAACACTCTCCAGATGCAATCAGAGCACAGCTCTGGTCATGTTCAGTTGAGTGGGCCAGAGGCTTTCAGGGGACAAGAGGCTGGCCGTGGGCCGGAGAGAGGCTCGCCGTGGGCCGCATCTGGGCCCCAGGCCAGGGTTTGAAGACCCCTGCTTTAAATGATACAGGAAGTCTTGCACTTCCATGTTTCAGCAAACCACACAAGGAGCATTGTAAGGGATATTTTTGCTCTCTAAAGTGCAGCAGAAGGAATTTCCTCTTAAGAATGTTTTCATATGCCACCTGGAACATAATGCAGGTGTGCACATGAAAAAAAAATCTGCTGCTGTACATGGGGAAACCCTCAAAGGTTCAGAAACACATTACATTTCAAATGGCAGCAGTAGAAAACGGTATACCAGTTTGTCATGACTGCAGCAACACTGAACCATTTTCAACTTAACCCATTTTTGCCCAGCCCACAGGTGTACACATTTGATCCCTGTTGTGTATATGCAACATTGGGCACAAATGGTTTAAGAAGAAAGCAGGCTTGAATGTGCAAACCGATGCAATGACAGAGGGAAACTGTGAAGAATTAGTGCCCTTTCAATCCTATAGTTCAGGTCATAACACACATAGCTCTCAATGGAGAACATGATATAGTTTAATCCAGCATCAGATCATAAAATGCATATATCTCCTTGCAATACAGCTTAGTCTATATTGTTTAGGGATATGTTTAACATGCTGTGGCTTCAACCCAGTTTTAGATCCAGCACACATTCGTGTCTTCCCAAGAGGTTTATTAATTCTGCTTAGAGATGTCATTCATATGGTGAACATGATGCAACTTTAGGAGCCCAATCCTATTCCCCATCATACTATAGCATGCAGCTGCACCAAAAGGAGTGTACTGCATACTATGGTGGAAGGGGGGAAAGCTGAAAGTAAACAGGAAATAGATAAAACATTTTTACTTCCTTCTGTGTAAGCCTATAGGTCTATGACAGCGCAATCCTATCTTGTGCTGGAACAGGCAAGCCAAGAGGCTTGTGCTGTATCCAGTGCAAAATAGGACTGCAAAGTAGCTCAGCCGAAAGTAGGGGTAAACTCTTCCCCTTACCCCTGGGTAAACCACTGCAGCCCCTATTGGTCTCCTTGGACTTGCGCCACCTCCTGAGATGGCACAAGTCTGAGGAGAGCAAGAGTGACTTGGAGCCGCTCCACGCTGCTCGGGCATGGGGGCTAGGATCTGGCATAACAGCTGAATCCCAGCTCTACCTCCTGCTCCCTGTTCACCGGCCCCGGGACCACCCAGGAATGCCTTCCTCCCACCTCCTCCCCGCCTCCTCCCCACCCACCCCAGAACCTTGCATCAGCTGAGCTTGGCCAACGCAAGCCTCGTTCCCTCAGATTGAACTGAAACATCCTAGGCAGCCATCCCTCTTGTAAAGTTCAAGAGAAGCTAATGGGATGCACACAACACTGGAAACTGCTCAAATAATAGACTGCCCTGAAAAGAACAATCCCTGAAATGTACTGCTAACAGCAAAAAAAATTCAGTGTAGTTGGGCAGAATGCTAGCAGATTTGTAACACAAAGGAAATGACTGCCTCTTTGTCAATGCCAAGTGGAGAGGTGATTTGTCTTTGGCATTTTTTATGCTAGAAATTCTCTTAAGAGGAAAAGAACCACTGGAGTGCTTTATGGATGAATGAGGCATTCTCAGTGGATATGGGTCATGCTAGTAGACGTACACAGGAAGATTATTTGACTCCAATTCATGCCACTTGATATAATGTGATAAAACATTTGACATGAGAGATAAGTTCCATTTTAATATTGTAGAATATGGGGGGGGGGAGGAGAGAACTGTGCAGTAGGAAGATTCTGTAGAAAAGGTAAATGGAAAGAAAAATGAGTAACAAGCAAAAGAGGAATTTGATGACATGGGATGGGCTAGAGGAGATGTTTTTCTCTCTAATGTAGGCAAGGGAGCAAGTGAAGAAAGCTGTATTCCGAAAGTATTGAAATCTGCATGCCAGAGTAGAAAATGAAAGGATTGAGCAGTGAAAGAAGAGAAAAAAGGAAGAAGTTTTACTGTCACACAAGAACATGAAAAAGATCCATTCTAACAAGTGATTGAAACAGTAATGCTATGAGTCTGCTGTAAACGCTAGACTACAATTGCATACAAGAATAGAAAATCACTATAAGAACAGCAAAAGTAATAGGCAGAGAAGACTGTTTACAAGCACTTCATCCCACTCAAAATATAATACTGGTTGATACTGAGAAGTTATTGGGCACCATAGTCAGAGTCCTCTTTTAAGGTTTATTAGGAACCACATTAGATAAAAATATTGCCTGAAGTGTTCAGATTTTTAAATGGAAGATAACTACCATTCAGTATTTCCGAGAGGACCCATTTCAGGGTAAAGCACCCCAATTATGTCCTACAGCACAACAATCTAATTTTTAAAAAGAAAAATGCCATGGTTGCTTTCTTTGATTACATTGAAGAAATTCAGGTCTGAAATACACGTTCAAGTTTTTGATCCTTTGGCAATGAGATTCATACCAACTTAAATTACCCTCTCCCCCCCTTTAGAAATAGGACTTTATATGAGCAGCGACAAAAAAAAAATTCTTGTCATAGAATGATTTTTCATGTGCTGACCTAAGGCAGCATCATTCCAAAATCTAAAGAGAGTAAGAGAAACTGGGACAAAGTTGATCTGAGTAGAGCATTAGAGCAGTCAGACAGAAGATAGATCCAATTTCAGTGAGAAGGCAAAGCAATATATATCTATTGAAAAATAAACAGAATCTGTAACTAATCATTTAATCTCAAAATGTGACTTCTCCTCCTGTCTCATTTTGTCACATTTTGCAGTTTCTCCTCCTTGTGGTCTCCACCCTGGAGGAGGCATTTACTTACATCAAATAACCTTTCTATATACATCTCCTCATTGACCTTATCACGTAGGATGTCCTGAGAATGGCGAACGAAGGTCACGTAGGCATCAGCAACATCCATCCCTGGTTTCTGTACAGACAAAACGAGAAGGGAGGGTGGTGGAAAAGAGATGGACAGCATGAAAACAGCATCTTCTCAAGGTAGTTATTTATTCTATTGTTAAGTATCTCCCCCCACCTCCAATGTTTTATTCTGCCTCATGCTGTTGCTAAGAATCCTTCTACTATGTAACGCTGCCATGTTTGGGTGTCGATGATAGTATGCTGCAATGAAAGTAGCGAAAGTAACTACCTCTTGCACAGCACTAGATCACTGTGTGCACACACACCTCTTTCTCTCTCCTTCAGTGAAGCCACTTGAATGAATAAAGCTTTTCCTTGACACACTAGTGCCTGGAGGTTTTCCCTTATACTGTTGGGTTACTATTGACCTAATTAACAAAATGACTGTTTTTCTGTGTGCTATTTTTTCCCCTGCCAGTGTTATCTTTTATATGCTATCTTCTAAAAGCGAATATCTGTTTTTCCTTTCCTTGTAAGGCATTTTGGCATATACACTCAAAGACATCAAAACTACAGATTGTTCAAGCATTTACCTGATGTGATTTGTCTATTGTAGTCTGTACAAAGTGGGACCATTAATATTTCTACATATCCAAGGGCATGGTGAAGCCAGTCTATTGGTTCAGAAGGCAAGTTAGGCACATGCTTTACCTTTCCCCATTGAAATCAGTGGGTCTTATAGTGTCCTAAATGTAAAGCTATTTCATCTTCTGCCTTTTCCCCTGCATCTCTCTGTGTCCTAGTTTTCCTTAAAACTTATAGAAAGCTTGCAAGATCTGCAGAAGGTCATGACGCAGTTTGTGCTTCCTTTACAAGAAGCAAGTAGTGGAGGTAATTTGGGAGATAATAATCACTAAATAAGTTCACACTCCTTGATATGTTGGCATAGAAGTTATCTCAAAGGAAACCCATTAAAATGCTGAAATAAGAGTCATTATGAAAGCTGCCACACAAATCTTAAATGTCCATGGCACATTGGAAGTTTCTTAATAATGGGTGTCATTACTTTTATTACTGTGATTTACCGCAGATCACAAAGTATCATTTCTGTATGAGATGTGATTGTCAGCCACTGTAAATTGAAGTTAGTTAACACTTCTGTGTAATTTCCAGGGTGAAAATGAGGACAGTTTGAGAAGCAGTAGGAAGGTAGTTTTTTTACATATATATATGAATACAATTATCAAGCAAAGGGCCAATGGTTGGCCCTAGAGATGCCAGTAACAGTTTTTAACACCTACTGAAACAATGACAAGGTATTAATTTAAAAAAACAACAACAATGAGGACAATATAAATGTGACTGTTATACTTTTCAAGCAATTTCCAGCGAGTGGATTGTGTCAGCATTATGATGCAATAAAAAGTGGTGCAGTTCAAAACAATAATCTTTCTGGAATTAGCTAGGAATGGCTACTTGGTTGAAGTTTTGCCTGGAGATAACCTGGAGATGACAGCTTAAACCCAACTGTTTGCCTAAGCCTTTTGCTTCTTATTTGAAGTATTTGCTACAGGGCTAGAATGTGAGAGCAAATAGAATGGGAATCCTGATCTAATTTTGAAAATCTGATTCTAACTGCAGGAGCCCTACACCACAATCCTAAGCATGTCTACTCAGAAGTAAGTTCTGTTATGTGCAGTGGAGCTTATTCCCAGGAAAGGGTATAGAAGATTGCAGCCCTAGTCTTTGGTCTGTCTGTGTCTGTCTGTCTGTCTAGGTATTTATACCTGTTTTTTTGGCCCTATAAAGGGTCCCCAAGCTGGCTCAGTGTCTATTGAAATGCCCAATGGTTGCATCCTAAATTTAGTTAATCATAACTAAGGAAGGAGTCATGACTAACTTCCACTGATTTCATGACATAGTCATGACTTTGTAAAAATACATAGTTGGCAACCTTCAGTCTCGAAAGACTATGGTATCACACTCTGAATGGTGGTTCTGGCACAGCGTCTAGTGTGGCTGAAAAGGCCAATTCGGGAGTGACAATCCCTTCCACACTGGGAGCAAGTGTAGTGTGTCCCTGGCCTGTCTCCCTGGCTATGGGCCTTCCTTCTTTGCCTCTTTGCCTCAGTCTGTTGGCCAAGTGTCTCTTCAAACTGGGAGAGGCCATGCTGTACAGCCTGTCTCCAAGCGGGATGCTCAGAGGCCAAGGTTTCCCATCTGTTGAGGTCCATTCCTAAGGCCTTCAGATCCCTCTTGCGGATATCCTTGTATCGCAGCTGTGGTCTACCCGTAGGGTGCTTTCCCTGCACGGGTTCTCCATAGAGGAGATCCTTTGGGATCTGGCCATCATCCATTCTCACGACATGACCGAGCCAACGCAGGCATCTCTGTTTCAGCAGTGCATACATGCTAGGGATTCCAGCTCATTCCAGAACTGTGTTGTTTGGAACTTTGTCCTGCCAGGTGATGCTGAGGATGCGTCGGAGGAAGCGCATGTGGAAAGCGTTCAGTTTCCTCTCCTGTTGTGAGCGAAGAGTCCATGACTCGCTGCAGGACAGAAGTGTACTCAGGACGCAAGCTCTGTAGACCTGGATCTCGGTATGTTCCGTCAGCTTCTTGTTGGACCAGACTCTCTTTGTGAGTCTGGAAAACGTGGTAGCTGCTTTACCGATGCGCTTGTTTAGCTCGGTATCGAGAGAAAGAGTGTCGGAGATCGTTGAGCCAAGGTACACAAAGTCATGGACAACCTCCAGATCATGCGCAGAGATTGTAAAAATACAACTTCTTTAAAATCAACAGAATGGTGGTGTTCCCACCTTTCCTAGGTGGCTGGTGCATTCTTTCTGCTGCACTGGCTGCCACTATTTCCCACTCCCAACATATCATACTGAGAAGATGCAGAGAGTGTCCTTCCTTACAGAACAATATGAAAACAGGGTCTACTTTCATTTACATAAAGTAGGCATATGCCCACCTATTCTTATGGTGCTTGAAGAGACATCTTCACTGTAAATACGAGTATTAGTCTCAGTGTATCTTCCAGCAAAGTTTTCTGACCAGACCCATGGTTTCTGCAGCAGCACATGTCTGTGGAACTCACTCCCCAGAGATGTTCCTGTTGATCCTGTCGCTTCAGATGTTTAAACAAAAATTAAAACCATTTTTTTCCCCCAGAAGGCCTTTATTTGATGCCCTGAGACATTTTACTAAATATTTGCCACTGACCGCCTTTGGATTTTTACTGATTTTATTGATGCTATTTCAGATGGGTGCTGTTTCAGATTTTGCTTTCTGTTGTATTATATTTGTGTTATTTCTCATTATTTTAAATCGTTTGGTAATTGTGCGAGCTGCTTTCCATTTTAAATACACAGTGGGATAAAATAAATAAAATCTGTGTATTGTCATAATTTCTGGTGCTTACTGGGTCCAGCAGCTGGCATTCTTGTTATGGCTAAAAACACATCTCATGGCCCAGTCCTAGGGTCCCAGGCTGCTAGCATAATGTATGTTGTATCAGCAGCAGCAGCAGCAGCTTTACAGCTGTCTTAAAGCAGCTGCCACTGGCATGTGCTGCCAGGCTACTGGTGGCTTGGCTGGAGCAGCCTCCCAGGTGCTGGCGGAGGACCGAAGATCCACTGCGGAAGGTAGACTAGCAGGGGAGGTAGGATGGGTGGAGGAAGAGTGGGGAGGAGGTAGGGCAGAATGGGATGGTGATGGGGCAGGGAGGAAGGTGTATCGGTCCTTGAAGAGGACTGGTTCAGTGGCAACAGTGCCTGCTAAATCCTGATCCCCTTCTTGGGCCTGAGTCTAGAACAAATATCCGCCATTGAGCTGGCACAGGTCAAAGTTAATGCATACTGGATGCTGGGGCTTACCCCAGGACAAGGGAACAAATGGTCCCTTGTCCCAAGGAGGCCTCCAGAGGCAAAAACATCCAGTGAAACACAGCAGTAGCTGTGTTGGCACCACACAGGGAGTTAGTTAGGGTTGGGCTGTCAGTTTGCTAGGGTCAGGTGCCACTGGCAGCCATTTTACAACAGCAGAACACCTATCCTAGTTAGGATTGGGTCCTGAGTTATTTTACAGGATGTACATTTTCAAAAGTGGATGGTAGGAGGGAACGGACAATTTCTGGTTTCAGCTCTCTGTGTTTAGTAAATCACAGGGCTAATTCAAGTCTGCAAGCAAAGTACTATAGTGGGTCCTCCTTACCTGCGCGGGTTTGGTTCCACACCCCCTCCCCAACTGATAAGGAATTCCATGGATGCTGGGGTCCACTCTTGAAGCTTGCACAATTACTTACCTGGAGTCTCTAGAGGCCTCTCTTGGGTCATGCCAGGCTGGCAACCCACTCTGTTGACTTCTGCAGCCTCAGAATGGCCTTCAGAAGGCTCTGGAAGCTACTTCCAGTTTTGGGAATCGATTTCTGGTTTGACTGGAAGTGGCTTCAGGAGTCTTCTGCTGAACATTCCGAGGCCTGTAGAGGCAAAAGGATTGGTCACCAGCCCAGCAAAACCAAAGTGAGGTATCCCGAGACTCCAGGTAAGTAATTCCAGGGAGTCTCCAGAGGCAGCCATGTGGACCCTGTGTGTCCACAGATGGTCAAATCCTTGGATATGGGACCCGTGGATGGGCGGGGTCCACTGTACTTTATATTTTACAAACTGTAGACTGTTGGAGCTGCTACATGTTTTCCCCTGCTTTTTTGGCTAACCCTGCTTGATGAAGAGTTCTGTAGAACTCGAAAACTTGCTCTTTGATATTTCACTTAGAACAAAGTATATGTATTATTCTCCTCTCAATTGTGGATATATTTTTTTTGTGGGCCAACACGGTCTTCTACGCTTTCATATTGCTTATGACCTGGTGAGAGTGGGTGCCATTTCCATCTTCACTTCATGCAGCAGAATATCTTGGACCAGCCCTGAGCCTTCCTGAGAGTGAAACAGCTTCCTGCTAGTGGAAGTGTACCTTGAGATCCCAGCAAATGCTTAGAGTATTTCATCATCAGAAAACACAGAGAAAAATCTAATTTTCAATGTATCCTGTAACCTATAGATAAATATACATAAGAAAGCAAAAATGCCTTAAATCCTGTGATTGATGAATACTTACAACAGTAACTTCTGTTTATTTATCTGAACACCTTTACAGGCGTGAAACCACATGCAGAATTTGGATGATAAATTTAATAATCATTCCTACTAGTAAATTCTCAGAACAAAATGCCTGTCTGCAATTGTCTCCTGCTTCATCAGTCATAATCCCTGACTCCAACCAACATTCATATATTGCACTTAAACTTAATTTAAATGTTAATTTCTGGTAAGCAGAGTGCTTTGCCTGAGATCTTTAAGGGCTCTCTTCATTATAATCCAAGCACTAAACAGAGGAACCATTTGCCCTTTTAAAAATGAACTAAGGTGCTTATTTTGCAGATATCTTCAAGGTTGTGTCTGGTATACACATCCCCAGTTCACTATTGTTACTCCAGAATGGTTTTCTTAAAAGTTAAATTATGCCTAAGAATTAGAAAAATAAATATTAAGTAGTCCAGCGGGCATGCAGATAAAACATGAAGTAGACCAGTGGTTCCCAAACTGATGGGTCGCGACCCACCAGCGTGGGAAGCACTGGCCAATGCCTCTTTAAGTGGCAGGAAGGAGGGAAGGTAGCAGCATGGTCCCCAGGATTGCGCTGCTGCTGGCGATGGGAGGGGGGTTTTCTACTTACCTGCAGCCAGTGCTGCAGTTCTGGGAGGTCGGGGGAGCCCTCTGCAGGGCTCCTCATACCTGCAAAAATGTAAATAAAAAGAAAAAAAGGACACTTATGGTTTTCAAAACTAAACCAGAAATGCCTTTAAAAAAACAACAAAGCCCTCCACAGGTCTTCCTGTTTCTGCAAAAATGTAAAAAAGAATAAAAAAAAAAAAAACCAAGATCCTGTAAAGGGCTCCCTGCATCCCCTGGATCCTCCAGGACTGCAGTGCTGGCTACAGGTAAGTAGAAAACCCCTCTCCCATCCCTGGCAGCAGCGTGATCCTGGGGATCATGTTGCTGTCCCCCCCATCCCCTGCAACAACTTACAGGGCTCCCAACTCCCTTACAGGGGTTTGGGTAGCACTGAAATAGACTGTCACATTGTATAATAAGTTACAATTATGGGTGTATCCTAAGGGATGTGCGCGGAAGGGCAAACCTCCCTTCTGTGACATCTCCCGACTGGTGTGCTCCCTGGGGCATTTGGTGGGCCGCTGTGAGATACAGGAAGCTGGACTAGATGGGCCTATGGCCTGATCCAGTGGGGCTGTTCTTATGTTCTCCCCCAACCTCTCGGATGGCAGGAGACCCTCTAGAGCAAGATTCTGAGAGGCATGGAGGATTCTGGAATTAGAAGACATTGGTGATTCACTCTTCCCATTCCCCTTGTGTGAATGAATGAGGTTTGAGGGACAGAAGGTTAGAATACAACCCTAAGGCTATAATCTGAGCTTTAGACCATTAGCTCTATGTTGGTTTGTGGTCTAATTAAAAATATGATCAAATGTCTTCTGGCATTTTGGTGTAAGGTCCCAAACTGAAATCTGAACAATTTTAATGTCATGCGTTGTCACAAGCTGGCTTACCTCCTCCTACGTATTGGTCATGCCACATATGAAAATATGAGCAGCTGCTATTGGTGACCAAAACAAGCTTTTGCATTCCACAGGATCCCCATGTACTCAGCCATTTGTGGAGAGAAGGAGAAAGGGAGGGACACATCTTGCTCCTTCAAATATTTACATCAAAGTTAGAGTCTGCCTAGCTCTGCTTACAGAACATGATCTAGAATCAACCCCAGCTTGTCTGCTTTTGCACCTAGAAGGAACAATTTTCAGATGTTCACCTCTAACGTCCTCCTTGGTTATAAGACAATTCTCATTTGTCTTCCTTTAGTCACTGGTTTCTGCCCTCAGTATCCCCTTATTGAACCAACCTTCTGGAGTTATTAAATTTAAGAGTTAGGGCGCAATCCTAACAGCGTCCTGGGCCAATGCAAGTCCCTTGCACCGGCCCAAGGAGGGTCACAAATGTGCCGACTCCTTGAGAGTCAGTTGGGCTGGTGCACCAACATGGGGAGGGAGCCTTGCAACAGCTGAGCTCCGCTGGCTCAGCTGGGAGGAGGCAGGAGGGAGGTGTTTTGGGGAGGGCAGAGGTTGGTCTTGGGGGTGGGTGGGGAGTGGGAGGCGGGGTTGGGACCAGGCAGTTATGAGGTGGCACAAGTCTGAGGAGATCCAAGATAGGATTGTCTGTTGGTCTATCTAGAATCTATAATAATAATAATAATAATAATAATAATAATAATAATAATAATAAGAAGAAGAAGAAGAAGAAGAAGAACAACAACAACAACAACAACAACAACAACAACAACAACAACAACAACTAGGTATTTATATACCGCCTTTCTGGTCATCGGATTACTCCTCTGACTTTATTCAAGGTGGTTTACATAGGCAGGCGTTCCTAAATCCCTCAAGGGGATTTTTACAATCATAGAGGTTCTCTCTTTCAAGAACCAACAACATTTCAGATGGATCTTCCTGGTTTGGTCTCACTTCTGGCCTCCAGTTCTCCCACGCAGGCTGACAAGCAGCTCCATCTCTCACATGGAGGGCAGCCAAGACGCTTCTTGCTCACACCAAGAGCAGGTGGAATCACTCCGCTGGGCTTGTCAGCGGCTTCAAGGTCTTGCCATTCTCAGCAGATCAGGGAGCTGCCAGTGTCCTCGAACTGGCGACCTTCTGATGTTATCTTCGGGCTAATGGAGGCTCTACCCTCTAGACCAGACCTCCTGCCCACATAAGTATGTGATGCTGGTAACACCTTGCATATAGAGCTTTCACTGACTAAAGACTTTTTTTAGTTATTTTATCAAATGAGTTTCAATTAATTGATTATAATTGTACAACTAAAACAATCATTCTGAAGAGAAAAATGTTTTTAGATGGTGCATGTATATGGTGCTGCATGTGCTATTTTAGAAGTGTTATTGCTTTTTTGTGGGAATGTGGGGAAATGTGTCCTTGAAGATGGTGTCTCCCATCTTCACTTTCTGTAAGTAAGAACATAAAAAGAGCTCCTGGCCTATCAGATGCCTTGGGGAGCATACAAGACAACAGGAGACCTGTGTCCCGGTGCCCTCCCTCGCATCTAGCATTCTGAGGTAGCCTACCTCTAAAATCAGGAGGCTGCACATACGCATCGCAACCTGTAACCTGTGATGGACTTTTCTTCCAGAAATTTGTCTAATACCCTTTTAAAGGCAGTCAGGCTAGATGCCATCCCCACATTCGGTGTGTATTCATATGACGTATTCATAGGAAAAGCAATTCATTATTATTAAAAAAAAAACCTGTTGCTTGATTAATCAGATATGCTTTTTAATTAATTAGAAATGTTTATGATGTATTAATACCATCAATTAATGGATTAAGGCTGCAATCCTATACACACTTACCCGAGAGTAAGTCCCACTGAACTCAATGGAGCTTACTTCTGAGTAGACTTGTTTAGGATTGCACGGTAAAGGTTGCAGTCCTACTTTCAATATGTTGACAAGATAATGTTCCCAGTCCTTTACAGTTTTTTTCTTTTTTGACTGGCTTGTCTCCTATTCTTCATTGGGAAGCAATCATCTTGTGACCTGGGGTAGATGGTACAGAGGAAGTCACCCAGAAGTGATTGTGACTTCACTAATATTGATTCAAAGGTGAAAAAAGTAATCACTGCAAGTTTGCATGATATTTGGTTCTATATTCTTAACTGCATGGTATTTTACATATTATTGGATGATAAATGGCTTATAATCATCCAGTATGAATAATCTCCCAGAAACCTTTTTACAAAAAGCCTCAGGGTCACTATTGGTTAAGAGAGTTCAACAAAACAAAACAATGACAACAAATGCAATCAACTCAGATTAAAGATGTGAATCTTTGTTTCAAAAGCAAGCCATTGTTCAAATCATAAAAATAAGATCCAAGTTTAGATAATGCTTACGGGCACATCCACGTATTTGGAAGCTGCTTTCACCTGAAATTAAAAACAAAAGCGACTTCAGAGTAAATTTTATGTTTCTGAGACATACAATGTACAAACAGGGTAACAAAATATGGTGTCTGAAGCATTATCAGAAAATCAGGGATGCTATTCTGTACATTAATCTCTGCTCCTTGCTGAGAGTGCGCAAGAGGAGGATTGTGACTGACGTCTTCCCTCCATGCCATTACCACAAGCAAGAACAGCAGCAGTGCTGGGAAAAGCAGGGGGGCCACAGCAATCCTGTTCTCGTCACTCCCCTGATAGGAGTGCAAAGTAGGATTGTTCCTCCTTTGTTACCTTCTACTTGCACACCTGGTCATTTCTTTAAACAGTTACATGCTGATTAATCAGGCAACAGGACTCTGCTCCCAATATGCTCTGTCCAGCATATTTGTCTGATGACACAGACGAATGGGAATAAGGAGGCCATGGAGGAGTAGACACAAGGCATTCCAAAATCATTATGCTCTTGCTGTATCCTTCTAATCTGGGTTCTTCTTTAAACTGTTTGGGTAAGAGTCCAAAAGAAATGGCTCAGATGGCAAAGAGAAGGCAGGGGAGAAAGAAACCCCCTCTGGATGGGATGTCCATACAAAACGAAGGACAGTGGAACGTTAAGGCACTGCTTCAGGGATTGTTTTAGCTTTGGTCTGGACTGAATGGTGTAACATGATCATATTCCCTTGCGCCAGTCAAAACTCTTACAGCTGCATTCATGACCAATTGAAGTTTCTGGGTGGTCTTCAAGGCAGGGGCAGATCCAGTGTTTCTGTTTGAGGAGGGGCCATGAGCCCAGAGCCCCTCCAGAGCCCAGGTCAACCAGGCTGGTAGACCTGGGCTCCCAGTTGAAATTTTGGCCTCTGTGGCTGAAGTTTGCTGGGCAAGTAGACCTGGGTGTCTGCCTGGACTTGGAGCCCAGAGCTACCTGCCGGGTAGACCGGGCCTTCTATTCCAACTGCCCTCTGGAGCCACTTCTTCCAGTTTGGTAGACCTGGGCTCCTGGCCATGCTTGGCATGTGCACACACAGGGCTCTGGAGCCCAGGTCTACCCAAGAGGGGGTGATAAGGTTGCGATACCTTGGGCCAGCCAGAACTTCGGCCAGTCATGATATTGGCACCAACGCACTGTCCAGTGGGTGTTCCCCTGGCGCCTGACCTCGCTCCCTATCTCAGCGGATACCCTTCCCCACTGGAATGACAGCTTGGGGAGGGCATGCACCTATGGCTCCCCCTTGGATGCATTCCTGCTTCAAGGACAATCCCATGTGTATTATCTCATGTGTTAGTGTGTTGCATTACCCAACTGAGAGGTGACTAGAGCATGTGTAACATGACCAAATTTACACAAGGCAGAAATGGGTGCAGCTGCTATGCCAGCTGAAGCTGGACAAAAGCTCCCCAGGCCACAACTGTTACTTGGGCATCCAGGAGATTCCCAGCTGTTAACCTGATCCCTATCCAGAACTGTCACCACACCTGAGCAGGAGAACCTCTTTCTTTTCGGTTTTAATTTCAGTTTGTTAACACACATCCATCATTAATTCCAGACACCAAATCAGAATCCCTATAGCTACTCCAGCTAGCGATGACAGAGATATATACAATTGGGTGTCATCTGCATATTGGTGAAATCCAACACCAAACCCCTGGATAGCCTCCCACAGGAGTTTCCTGTGTATTTTAAAATGCATGGAGGATGAGATGGAATCCTATGAGATTCCACAAGCTAAAGGTGAAGGCATCAAGCGGGAGTCCTCCAATATTGCCCTCTGGATTTTAACCTCCAGGAAGGACTAGAGCAACACAGTGCCTCCTAGTCCCACCCCAGACAACCAAACAAGAATACCATGGTCAAAGGGATTAAAAGCTGCTAAGAGGTCCAGCAGAATCATCTGCACTTTCTGTTTTCTTTAAAGGGATCATAAGAAAGTAGTCAGGTAAGTGGCTGTTTCCCCACCTCCTTACCTTACTTCTTCCTCACACACTTGATTGGTGTACAATCATTAATTTTTTTAATGTCCTGCTATGATCTCAAACGTGGATTTTTCTAGTACTTCAGGTTAAGAACATAAGAACAGCCTTGCTGGATCAGGCCATAGGTCCATCTAGTCCAGCTTCCTGTATCTCACAGTGGCCCACTAAATGCCCCAGGGAGCACACTAGCCCCAGATTGTACAAGAAAAGCAAAAACATACACCTAGAATTGAGGCTAATATGTATGCACATTTTAGTGTTACTGCAGATATCTAATTTAAATTTTATATGTAAGGATAAATGCTTATCTATACGTTCAATAGAAATGCAAATATAGCCCTACTCAAGAACTAACCCATCAGCTATTGAAATTTCAACATTTAAACTAATGAAGTGTCTTTCCTAGAATTGAGTATAGTCTTTTATGGGACTAGGAGAAGTATACGCTTTTAGGATACTGGTTTCCAACCTGTGGTCCACAGGTGGTTCCTGAGACCCTGAGAATTGTTCGCAGAGTAACCGAAAAAGAAAAAGTGATCACCTTCTATCACTTCCAACCTCTTGCCAATTGAGAGCTCCCTCATGGACCACGTGAGAGGGTGGAGAACGGACCACCTGCAGCCAGCACTGAAGTGTCAGCTATGACTGTGGCGGTCTGTTCTTTGCCCTCTCTAGTAGCCCGTGGGGGAGTGCTTGCTGGGAGGATGTGGAGAACAGACCGTCTGCAGCCACAGCTGGTAACAAACACAGCAACCCACACTTCTATAAAAAAATCTCTAATAAGAACATAAGAACATAAGAACAGCCCCACTGGATCAGGCCATAGGCCCATCTAGTCCAGCTTCCTGTATCTCACAGCGGCCCACCAAATGCCCCAGGGAGCACACCAGGTAACAAGAGACCTCATCCTGGTGCTCTCCCCTACATCTGGCATTCTGACTTAACCCATTCCTAAAATCAGGAGGTTGCGCATACACATCATCGCTTGTACCCCATAATGGATTTTTCCTCCAGAAACTCGTCCAATCCCCTTTTAAAGGTGTCTAGGCTAGATGCCAGCACCACATCCTGTGGCAAGGAGTTCCACAGACCGACCACGCGCTGAGTAAAGAAATATTTTCTTTTGTCTGTCCTAACCCGCCCAACACTCAATTTTAGTGGATGTCCCCGGGTTCTGGTATTATGTGAGAGTGTAAAGAGCATCTCCCTATCCACTCTGTCCATCCCCTGCATAATTTTGTATGTCTCAATCATGTCCCCCCTCAAGCGTCGCTTTTCTAGGCTGAAGAGGCCCAAACGCCGTAGCCTTTCCTCATAAGGAAGGTGCCCCAGCCCCGTAATCATCTTAGTCGCTCTCTTTTGCACCTTTTCCATTTCCACTATGTCTTTTTTGAGATGCGGCGACCAGAACTGGACACAATACTCCAGGTGTGGCCTTACCATAGATTTGTACAACGGCATTATAATACTAACCGTTTTGTTCTCAATACCCTTCCTAATGATCCCAAGCATAGAATTGGCCTTCTTCACTGCCGCCGCACATTGGGTCGACACTTTCATCGACCTGTCCACCACCACCCCAAGATCTCTCTCCTGATCTGTCACAGACAGCTCAGAACCCATCAGCCTATATCGAAAGTTTTGATTTTTTGCCCCAATGTGCATGACTTTACACTTACTGACATTGAAGCGCATCTGCCATTTTGCTGCCCATTCTGCCAGTCTGGAGAGATCCTTCTGGAGCTCCTCACAATCACTTCTGGTCTTTACCACTCGGAAAAGTTTGGTGTCGTCTGCAAACTTTGCCACTTCACTGCTCAACCCTGTCTCCAGGTCATTTATGAAGAGGTTGAAAAGCACCGGTCCCAGGACAGATCCTTGGGGCACACCGCTTTTCACCTCTCTCCATTGTGAAAATTGCCCATTGACACCCACTCTCTGCTTCCTGGCCTCCAACCAGTTCTCAATCCACGAGAGGACCTGTCCTCTAATTCCCTGACTGTGGAGTTTTTTCAGTAGCCTTTGGTGAGGGACCGTGTCAAACGCCTTCTGAAAGTCCAGATATATAATGTCCACGGGTTCTCCCGCATCCACATGCCTGTTGACCTTTTCAAAGAATTCTATAAGGTTTGTGAGGCAAGACTTACCCTTACAGAAGCCATGCTGACTCTCCCTCAGCAAGGCCTGCTCGTCTATGTGTTTTGAGATCCTATCTTTGATGAGGCATTCCACCATCTTACCCGGTATAGATGTTAGGCTGACCGGCCTATAGTTTCCCGGGTCCCCCCTCTTTCCCTTTTTAAAAATAGGCGTGACATTTGCTATCCTCCAATCTTCTGGCACCGTGGCCGTTTTGAGGGACAAGTTGCATACCTTAGTCAAGAGATCTGCAACTTCATTCTTCAATTCCTTAATAACCCTTGGGTGTATGCCATCAGGGCCCGGTGACTTATTGATCTTTAATTTATCAATGAGGTCTGAAACATCTTCTCTTTTAACCTCTATCTGACTTAACTCCTCGGTTAGGAGGGGCCGTTCGGGCAGCGGTATCTGCCCGAGGTCTTCTGCCGTGAAGACAGATGCAAAGAACTAATAAATCTCTAATTATTACAAATTTATTTGTAGTTTTTGTGTGCAGGGGGGTGAGGGGTTACATGTGATCCACAATGATTCCAATTTTTGCCTCAGTGGTCCATGGGTTCCCAAAGATTGGGAACCACTGTCTTAGGGTGTAGGGAAATGAGTGAATACCGTGTACTGCAATCTCCATCGCAGTATGTCCTTACCCTATGTCCTGAAGTGGTATAGTTATGGGAAGACTGTATCATGTTTTTTTCTCAATATTTAAATTGACTCTCAGTGTAAACCTAGGGAAGCTTCCAGGCATTTCCTACTTGGTTCATCTTCTTTAGTGAAAAATTGCTATGACAAGAAGAGCACTGGAGGGATGAAAGAAAGCTTTAACATGCTTGATCTTGAATTTTTATCAAGAATAACAGAAACCGTGTTAAATATCTTGCCACCTAGCTATGATAATGTCAATTAGGACCTATAAGTCGGAGGAATCATGATGCTACAGTCAGAATCATTATTCGCTAGGGTTATGTTCCTGGAAAACCTAGTCCATAACAAATTAGCAGATACCAAATCACGGAGCCTATAGAAAAAAGTAGTTAGGCTCCAGGGGACCCTCTTCACTATACATGATATGAATTTTATGAACCTGAATCTTATCTTAAAGTCTTTGGGGCTGGGTCCTCTGTGCTGACTATCCCTCAATACGTTGAAGGTTGCTGGCATCAGAGTTCAGCAGTGGGGAGAAGGCTGCCTCACCCTTGTTCCTCCTCCACTTGGTTTCTTCCCTGGGCATGGCTCAGCCCCAAAACAGCCCTCTGGTAGCCTTCCAGTGACCTCTCATCATTATCATCACCAGGGTTGTGAAGGTTCAGCTTGAGCGCCCAAGATGGTGGGGCAAATCTAAAAGCAGACACAAATGTGCCTGACGATTCTCCACATGCTAATCCCATAATCGGCTTTTTCAGCCACACTAGACGCTGTTCCAGAACCACCTTTCAGAGCGCGATACCATAGTCCTTCGAGACTGAAGGTTGCCAACATAATCCCATAAGAACAGCCCCACTGGATCAGGCCATAGGCCCATCTAGTCCAACTTCCTGTATCTCACAGTGGCCCACCAAATGCCCCAGGGAGCACACCAGATAACAAGAGACCTCATCCTGGTGCCCTCCCTTACATTTGGCCTTCTGACATAGCCATTTCTAAAATCAGGAGGTTGCGCATACACATCATGGCTTGTACCCCATAATCCCAATGCCTGTTCGATGTGGAAAATTGACACAATCAGTGGCGTCGCTAGGGGTTGCTGGGGGTGCGGACCGCACCGGGTGACGCGCACAGGGGGATGATGCGCACTGGGGGGGTGACGTGCCCAAATCGCAGTGGTTAGAAGTAACCCCATCATATTATATACTGTTGGATGCGGAATTTTGAGCAGAACACAATGCAAAAAACCCAAGTGAAATATCTCCTTTCTATCAAAATATATGGCCAAAAAACTGGAGAAAAATGCATGGATCCCTATGGAAAGTGAAAGTGAGCCGTATCGCGCGTTTACTCATGAGTAGGTGAATGTGCCTTAGTTCATAGGAAGGGGCAGGCTGAGAGGAATCCAATGATACCAGAATGGTCCTGATCCAATGAATGCAGCCCCAAAAACACCTGAGAAGGAAGTCCCTCTCTCCAAGCAGACAAATGTACTGAGCCCTATGGAAAGAGAAACTAAGCCCCATGGTCACGTTTACTTGTGAGTAAGCAAACATGCCTTGGCTGGTGTGGAAGATCAGGTGAAGGAGAGTGCAAGGCTATCAGAATGGTCCTGATCCTATGCACCTGCAGCTAAACAAGTGCTCCAGAAGGCAGCCTTCCCCCCCACCCCTAAAAAGGATCAAAACAGAGGCTTCAGCTGATAAAGTGAACCTTTATGAGACTTGCAAAGCCAGGTGGATCCTGACAGTAATCTGGTTTAAACAGAAGTTCTTAAATTGAACTTGGCACTGGGTTAGGCTGAAAACCTTACTGATTTTGGAGGGGGGTGTTATTGCAGGCAGGCTACAGAGGAAATTCACTTGGGCTGGCTTCTGCTTATTTAATTATTTGTTTTACTTCTTTATGCTTATTTATTTTAATTTGCTTGATGATGTCACTTCCACCATGACATCACTTCTGGTGGGTCTTGGACAGGTTGTCATTCTAAAAAGTGGGTCCTAGTGCTAAATGTTTGAGAACTGCTGCAATAAGGTGTTAGTAAGTTGACACCCTGGGGGGGGGGTGGCACCACTAGTGACCAAAATCACTAAAATCACAGTTTGGAGGAATAATTCTAGCATGTTATATATCAATCAATGCTTAATTTCATGCAGAATGTGTTCTATCTTTGTTCGATCAAAAGGTACAGCCCCAAAACCAGTGGGGGCGGAGTGATGGTACATCACCATGCCCACCACCTGGGGTGTTGCCCCGCCCACTGCATGGGGGTGACGCGCTGGCATCCTGCACTGGGTGACGCGAACCCTAGGGACGCCACTGGACCCAATCCAGACAACTTTCTAAAAAATGAGGAGTATAATTGGCTGGACATTATTAAAGCAATCCCTCCCTGTCAGCCAAATACTGTATACTGTCTCTTCCTCTCTCCCCCACATGGTACACTGTCTTCTGCTCATGAAGAGGCCACAGTACTCTTCTACTACTCTTCTATTACTGCAACATCTTTCAACCCCACCTGCCCTCTCATAGCTGCATTAAGCCCCACACCACCCCACCCCCAGTGCAATGGCACAAAATTAGCAGATAACAAGAACAGAATCGAAGATAACAACAGATAGGTGGCAACTCTGTCACTTGCGCATAAGTGAATTTGCAGATAGCGAATTCGCGTGTAAAGAGAACTGACTGCACTTCCAAGTGGAATCATGTAGGATGGATTGGGATTTAGATAAGGAAACATCAGCAAAGTCACCCTTGTGATACACTGTAGTTTTGATGTATATTTTAATTTATTTGTCTGATATGGGAGCTTCAGACCAAAAATGTAGATATTTTGCAAAGGCAATAAAATCAGGAACAGAGAAAGTCGTGTAGTGGAGCCTAGGCGAATGAAAAACAAATGTACTTTAAACACCCAGAAATAAGAAGCCATGGAAATAAAATGAACATTTACCCTGAAAATATATAAAAAGCAATAATTCAGTCTGTCTTCCACATTCCCTTCTCACAAAAAAAGAAAAAAACCCTCTAATTTTTTTTTTTTAAATAAACACAACGGCTTGTTTTTCTTTAGTGTAAAATTTGGCTCCATGTATTGCAATTTCCACACTGCCGCATGTTGTGTGATTTTTTTTGGCTAGGCTGTAGCTCTTCAGGAATTACATGACTTTTCCCATGAAATTTCTCAGTTTATGACAAAAAATTGGTGCAGAATAAAGATAAGATTGCTAGTTGTCTCTCCCAGGGGCAAAATGCATTCTCTAGTTTTAATTAATGTAGCAGTAATTCTCTCTCTCTCTTTTCTATTCAAAGAGAAGAGGCTCTCCAGATTAAATGGATCCTTGGCAGCTGTCATCAGCTTGGTTGCAATTCATTTCATAGGCTTAGATAGCCATCTAATGACTGGACTGCCAGTTCTAAGAAACGCTATGTAGAAAACATCTTATTTTGGCTATTCATCCAAACGAAGAAAGATGTTCTATTTAGAAAAACCCAAGCAATACTTCATAATGATGTGGTTAGTGAGAATGCTATTAGGACAACTGATGCATTAATTTTAAGATGGATTTCACAGCAAGAATTGAAAATCAGGGTCTCCTACTAGGTGATAAAACGGCTTGTCATAAGACCCCGGCGACATGTCACTTCCTATGACTGGACAATGTTTGATAAAAGAAGTTGGTAGAAGGCTGGTTTATTTTTTAAGTCCTGACCACCATGTTTTGGAGATAACTTATGCATGTAAGAGAAGAAAAAACAAATGGAATGTAATACCAATTGGCTTATTGCTATTCTATATAAAAATGATAATACAAATGAAGAATCATGTCACTGCAGATGTTACTTTCCCTCTTTTACACATTCCTAGTCCGTTCAGGAAAACAACCTTGCAGTGAAAATCTGGGTAACGAGTACAATTATTACATTAATTCCAATGGGAAAATTTCTAACTTGTTCCAAAGCCATTCCATGTTCACCTCCAAAATCCCCCTAAATGCTTTCAAGTTTCATGACACCGTAAAATAGAATAAGGGTTCAATGCTAACCAACTTTCCAGCACTGGCATAGCTGTGCCAGTGGGGCATGTGCTGCATCCTGTATTTGGGGGGGGGGGGCAGTCACGAAGGCCTCCTCAAGGTAAGTCAATATTTGTTCCCTTACCTTGGTGCTGGAAAATGGGTTAAGATGGCACCCTAAATAACATTTAATGTCAAAAACATACAGCATCAGTAAAGTGTTAAAGTTACCGATGAAAATGTTTCAGGTGTTTTAGCATCACACAATGAGGTTTAACACCTCAAGCTTTAGTTGCAAATTACGAGCAACAGAAGATAGTGCGCCCGTGGGATGGCCTGCACCATCCTACTGGTGCCAGATCCCAAAGGAGCATGCGCTGGAGCAGGTAAGCTCCACACTGGGCAGTGGAGGGTGGGGAGGGGAATGGATCAGACCTGGGAGGGGTCGGGATCAGCATCACCGGTGCATGCAGTATCCCATCCCCCTTCCCAGGTCAAATCTGCCAACACTGCTCCACTCCAACTGGTGCTAGCAAATTAGCCAGCACGGGTTTGTGCAGACCCATTGCAACAGCTGGGGTTTTCCCTGGGGCAAGGGGATAAATATCCCCTTACCTTGAGGAGACCTCAAGCCTGCTCAATTCCCATGCAGGATGCGGCGGGGTGACACTGGCCCTGTTACACTGGTGCTGAATAGAACTGGGTTGTCCAACAGACGGCACCTTTTCTCTAGCCATGCTTGGTTCTCCAAGGGTCATGAACAGTCCTCCCCCTAAAGCCTGCAGGACCACAACTGAGAAAGGGACCCCTTTGGACCTTTGTCCTACCAGGGGAAATCCAAAATTCAATTGAATCCCCTGGAACTCCTTCGCACATGATACAAATTCCTTCTCTGTTTCCAGAAAGAAGGTGTATCCATTGGGTAAAATGGAAGGTAGACCTTGCCTCAGTGAGACACTTGGTCCTTCCCCCTCCCCATTCCTGGACCCTATATTGCAAAACTTGGTAGGGATAAGTTGGGATGGTCTTAACATGTGCAATATGGTTCATGAGAAACCTGTACAAAGGCATGGGCAGGGAGCCAGGTTCAAGCCCAGCCAAACATGGGATCTGCCCTTACTGGTAAGGCACTCACTATTTGCATTGACCTGGCCAGAAGCATCCATGGCAGGGACAAAAGAGGGTCTAGAACCCTCACAAGTCACTCCACAAAGTTGGTTGCTAATCACCCGGCCACAGTGAAGTCAGGCAAAGAGCACCCTGTCATCATCTAACACCTTGCATCACTGCAAACAAGCACACCTGACCGGGAAGCTGTAGCACATAGAACTATCTGAGGAAGTAAAATCCCCTTACTATTTTATTGTATGTGATTTATATTACATTTGTGTCTCACAATTCTTCCATCATGGCACTCACAGTGATGCACACAGAGTGTTGTAACAATGTCACACCAGACTTAAAGCTAAGGGGAAGGCTGCTGCATCATGTACCTTTGGACCATATAAGAAATTAATGTGATTTTCAGTATAAGTATCTTTCTGTCAATGAGATCTGTTCCTTTTAGCTGCAGACATTAGATAATTATGGTGCAGGTGCTAATGCTTTGTTGTCCTTTAAGAAAAATCGTACAGTGCAAAAAGCATAGAATAGGAGGTGCAGGGGAAGCCAACTTACAGTAAATGACAGAAAAGAAGAAAACAATGTCCCTTCATCATATCTGGACAATTTGGCCAGGACTCCTTCCAGAATCGTGACAAACTGAAAAAAAAGAGAAATTTCAATCTCAAAAATCGGATAGAAATCTGGATTACTCTTAACTTCACTGAGTTTTTATTATTAATAATAATATCTATATACCATTTCCATCAAAAAGTTCATAAAGTCTTTATATAGCTAAATAAAATAATAAATAAATGTCTCCAAAGGGCACACAATCTAGTATTTACAAACATTTTTTCTAAAAAAAAAAAAGTAAACTATTTTTTTTAAAATATTTTTTTCAAATATTTAAATGATCTAGAGTCCAATCCTGAGCTGCCCCGGTGCGTGGGGCTGCAGTGGCCTGAAAGTGGCTGCCACTGGATCCTGCATGCTCCAGGCAGCCGCCGCTTCCTCCTCTTTCATCCCCTTCCCCTGGGTAAACCAAGGAGCCCTGCAAAGGGGCTACTCGATTCTACAACAACCTGAAGGTTGGTGTAGACATCAGAGCCTTCGTGTTTTGCAGCCATTTCGACATGGAGGTTCAGAAATCTGGGGGAGTCAAGCTCCACTGATCCTGTCTTCCTCCTGCCCTGTTCCCTCCCCCCACTACGTCTCCTCCCTGCCCTCTCCCTGCCCTCCCTTCCCTCCCCCTGCCCCGGAATGCCTCCTCCCTGCCTCCCCCCACTTTCTCCCCCCCCCATCTCCACTGCTGGATGGTTCGTGCAACCACTGAGTGACGGAGGTCCTGTGCTCCACCGGCGCTAGCCCAGCACCAGCCAATGGTGGGCTAGCACTGGTGGAACACCGGTGCTAGGGCCCACAAATGTTCCTTACAGCATGTTTGCGACAGTGCGTGCTGGCCATGAGCCAGCGCACGAAGACTAGGATTGGGCCCCTAGTTAGATAGACTACTCATATGGATGTAACACAGTCTTGTAATATAGATATAAAACTTTATCCTCCAAGCAGGAAAGGAAAGTCTATTGCAAAGACCAATCTATAGACACTGATAATCGAAACTTATGGGTGCCTTCCACTGATGGAATGACTGTACCTCAAGGAGACCTCTGTGACTGCCCTTCCCACAGAATACAGCACGTGTTCCATTGGCATAGCTGCATCAGTGGGTGGGCTTTAGTTAGGATTGGGTTGTTTGTGAATGTGCAAGATATACATTTGGATATGGTTATACAGCATGTCCTATGGTTGCTAAGCAACCACATCATGCTCATGTCACTTTCTTACCGGCCAGTATGAAATTATAGATGGCAGCAGCAGGTAAAAGGGAATGAGCTGGGAGGAGAAGCAACACGTATTTATTTAACATGAACCAGTATCCCTCCCAAGCCTGCATCCACAAGGTGGTTAGCAACTATAGAATAATATAAAATCTATAATATAATATAATATATTATAATATATAAAATCTAATGAAATACCATCTAAAATCAAAAATTGGGGACCTCTAAAACAGCAGAAAAACTACAAAAATCTTAATCCCTAAAGGGTCAGAAAATTTTTTAAAAGGCTTTATCAAGTTTTGGGGGTCAAAAGGGAAAAAATTTCAAAAGAGAGAATAATCCATTAGTAGGCATTGGGAGAGAAACTGCTGTGAATGCCAGTGTTACCATGGCTGAAGAAAGCACCAACAGGACTGTGCAGCCTGAAGATCTAAGCACCCACTGAGTTTCATGGAACCCACTGACTGGATGAGTTGGGAGGACTGGATGTGTTTTGGCTCAGAGAACGGGAACTGGTGCAGCTGTTTGAGGGACAAGTAGTAGAGGCCAAGCAAAAGGAGACTGTTGCTGTCTCCATGCAACAGGAAACTGAATTGGAGAACCAACACTACAAGGCCCTTGACCACATGCTGATGCTCCCAACCACACTCGCTAGTCCATTTCAGACGCCTGAATGATCTTATCCTGCTCAGTTTCGAACAGACGGTCATCAGGAGACCATTCATCTGTCAAGACAGAGTGACGTCCGATCTCTCCTGTAAGAAACCACCACCACCTCCACTTCTTAATGTATCACATTTTAATGGAAATGCTCTTTAAAAAAAGAAGTGATGCGAACAGTGATCCGTTTCACCCAAAGCTGAAGGTTACCTTTGCCACGAGGAGTGTTATCATTTCTTTGACGGTTTCATCAATCAGTTCATCTATTTTTGAATGATACTGGTGCTAAGGAAGGGGGGGGAAAGACGGAGGCAAAGTGTTATTAGTACATAGCAGTGGTAATCCATGCTTCTTTTTTTGGTATCAACGATGGCATTAAATGGCTATTAACACGTGCTCTAGCGTAGTGGGCAGTAATGGATTAACATTTACACAAGGCTTTTACTTAGGAGCCTCTGATAGGATTTTTGTGAATCATGGTCAAATCCTAGCTTCAGTTCCATGCATGCAGCTGAACTGACGTTAATGAGTCAAATGCATGCAGCAGAGGACAAAGTCCAGCAAATTTTTTGCGATATGTAAATCATGGTTGTAGTGGGCCCTGTTGAGAAAGCCCTTTATAGCTCTTCTTTAATTCTAATCGATCCAAAGCATTGCAATTAAGAAGTTCACATTCTTTAACAGTCATTTAAATGACAAATGAAACATGGCCCCCAACAGAGAACAGCATAGCAGCCTTAAGTTGGTGCACAGCGGAGCTGTTACTGCTCAGAGGGGAAACCTACAATGGAATTGATTCTAAGCAGACAAGCTGCAGTAAGTTGAGTCATTGGATATAAAAGGTCACACACTTCAAAAAGCCGAGCAGAATTTTACTTAGACTCCACTTGGGGGCAAAGAAATTAGCCAAGAACAGAAAGCACCAAAGCATGTTCTCATTAAGCACTTGGGGGAACTGGGGCCTTTATGACCAAGTGTAGAAATGATTGAGACATGGGTGTGCTGACTCATGCAAAAGATGGCAAGTGCAGCACTGAGGCCCCTCAATTAACACCATGCTGGGGCATTGGGTCAGTGCTGACTCATAGAGAAGACTGACACCTACTGAACATTCAGCATCACTTTCTACACAGCACTGGAGTTTCTCCCCAAAAGTCTCCCACCCAGTTACTGACCAGATCAAACCTTGCTGACCTACTGAGCTCTTGGGATGGAGTGCAAAGATAGGGTGATTTCAAGTTAAGATGTGATTCATTTCTCATTAATTTAAGCGAAACCTGCTTCCTTTTTACAACGGCTTCATTACTAAGCCAACACTATAGCGTTATATTTTGTTTTGCCAAAGAACAGAACAAATATTTAATATATGATTATTTTTTTTTCCACATCCCCTCTCCCCCACATTAAATAAAACACTGAAAGCGCTGATCTTAGTCACTGTATTTATTTCCATTTGTTTGCGCTAATGTTATTTTAAAATGTTAACATCCAACAACAACAACAACAAAAAATTAGAATAGATAAATCTGCTATAAATACTAAATTATGCTTTGGGGAACAAGGAGTGTGAGGGGCAATTAGAAGTGCGAGACAGTGGGCCCTCAACATTGACTAGCGTTCCTCGCTAGTTTGAGCTGCTCAGTGTTTTTCTTTCAATGAAACAGTCACATACTACAACAGGAACTTGGAAGAAAAGAAACAAAAATGTAGGACACACTTACCCACTCTTTAGCAAACTTTCAGATGATTGGGGACAGAAATAAAGAGGAAGGTGCAGAAGACAGGAAAAAGAACATATGAAGGTAAACAATAAATAAAAACAAAATCTTCAAAAAAATGGGACCTTCTAAATGGGGACCATGAAAAAAGCAGCAGCATGCACCGAAACAATAAGCAACAGGGAATGAAATTATGAATGGAATCCCTTTTCACTGAAACACTTGAGACTGTCACCAGAGATCATGATGCAAAAATTCCAAAAGGGCTTTTGATAAGTGATTGTTGCACAGAACACATACACAGGACATCTCTAGTAACACAGAGAAATATCATTTTGGTTGCACTTGGAAAAAAAGAAAAGGATATATGTACAGTTTTCAGTGGCATGGCAGCTGTTTTCTGAATTTCAATGGACAGGCTTGTTAGACTCTCCAGTTTGGGGATGGAGGAAACTCAGTCCTATTTTCTCGCAAACTGAATCATGAGGTAGTGGACACCTGGAAAAGACTATGCTCTCAGAATTAGCACATTTGCTTTGTCTACCTTCATAGGCCAGAACAGAATTGACTCTCAGCTACTGTAAGTTTTCTCAATTAAAATTTGTACCTAACATTTTAGAATAACCATTTAAACGTAAAGTTGGTATAATACACACTTTCTAAATTTTCATCTACTCACTAGAGTCTCTTTCACTATAGATCCATCCCCAGATCTGGGAGAGCTCTGTCAATTTGTCTGGGATGTGGCTGAGTGGGGAAGGAACTTTCAAATTAATATGGGATGCCGATCATCCTTTCCATTTTTTTCTTCCATTGACTGCACTTCCAGACTATCTTGGACCAGCTAACAGGTTAGAAAAGGTATGTGTGTGTGGAATGTGGAAGTGTCTCTACAGAGGCAAACGTCTCTTAGGTTGGATCTACACAGGCAGCAGAATAAGGTGAAAGGGGGTTGAATAAGGTTAAACGGCAGTTGAAAGCATCTTTTAATGTTCCCTTATGTAAAAACATGCAAATAGAAAACTGGCGTAACAGAAAGAGGATTAAATTAGAAACTTTCAACCTCTTGTATTAGAGATTGAGTTGGAGGGATTTAAAAAAGAAAAATTTAGGGGAGCATCTAAAATTATCTCTCATTGGTAGTCTAAAGTGGTAGTGTTCATTGCCCGAGTAGCCCTCAATAAACACACAAGACTGTGCTGTGGATTAAAAGAGGCTTTCATGTTTATTCAATAAATGCCAAATAAAAAGGTGCTATCCTAACTCCCAAGCAGTCCTTCTCCCTCTAGTATGGACACCTAACTTGAAACAACGATTAATTTCCCCTACAAGTGTTTGGACATTGATTCAAAGTTGGGACCTGTCTGTTGCTGATCCATGCTTCTCAATGCCAACCCCCAAAGGGGTTTGGACCACTGAACTGTGCCACTTCCCCCAAGCTGGAAAGCCTTTGAAGTCAATTTTGAGTGCTTACAGTCCAGCATCTCCAATGAGCTGGTCTTCGATTGTTCATCAGGTGGGGTGTGGATATCAAAGATGGTTCAAGGACATTGAGCCAAATGCAGGCATGCCAAAGTAATTCATGCCTTGACTGCACCCCCTCTACATGAAGCATCCAATAGGGTGCTCCCAATAGCCTACCGGTGCACCATGTACGGGGCAGATGGGACAAACCTTAAGGAAGGAGGTGAAAGAGTGGTATTCTACCACAAACTTCTGCTACAGGTGTAGATCTAGCCTCAGATAAAAGACTGTGTGTAAAGAACCTGAAAGAAGCAAGTTAACATTTCAGGGTGTGTGTGTGCACACGCACTAGAAATGGTAAAGAAAAACTGGAGATCAAGGGAAGGAATAACTGGGTAACTGCAACTCGCAGTGAGGATAATGGCATAGGAAATGGCAGGAAGAGGATGCTGAGATAAGTCCTTCAAAATCCCTCTCAAGTGTTTTTTTTTTTTTTTTTTTTTTTGCCTCTTTTCTTCACACAATGTTTGGCAGAGAAAAACTAACCTCAGTTTCCCCCTCCCCCACTCTGTAAGGAATCCTGCTCTTGACCCAAGTCGGCTGTATGACACAGGCAAATCTATATTTGCCCAGGAAACAATGGGGATTTGGGAAAGGTGAGGTAAAGAACTGAGGTAAGGAAGTAAAAGCTAATGTAGATATCCCCTAGCTTTCTATCAGGGACAGTATCACCAGGCTACCAGGCAAATTAGAACAACACAGGCCAACACACATTTTACTTAAAAGTAGGACTTGTTTCTGGGTATATTTGGGGTGCTGATTCCAAAAATGGCATCAGTTTTGCCCTATCACATCTAGTTTCAGAGTTACGGCATAGCTTCATTATGCCTTGCCTTGCTGTGCCATGGCTTCCTTATGAGGAAGCTGCTTGAACCATTCACTAATGTGGCTATGCCATACCTCCAAAACTAGATGCGATAGGGTGAAGTGGATGCCATTTTTGGAATCAGCAGCCCAAATTCATATATAACCACCATAAATTTTTCTGACCCTCTTGTCTGATCTTAGAAGCTAAGCAGGGTCAGGCCTGGTTCGTACTTGGATGGGAGACCGCCTGGGAATACCGGTTGCTGTAGGCTTATACCCATAGTCTTTTGAGACTGAAGGTTGCCAACCAATTCTGAAGGCTTGTGTCATTAAGTGCCCATGCACATCTGGCTGTGCTCCCTCCCTATTCACTAAATGTATGAATTCAAGTGTGGGATCCCTCTCTCTCTAGCAGCCACAGCCACTTTTGCAGATATTTACTCTGGATGGTGGAATGCAGACAATGCTGCTGAGAAGTTGCATGCTATAGCGTGAAGGGCATGCTGAACAGAAAAACTCCCTGGATGCATGAATCAACGGACGTGTCCTGGAGAATGTAACCCTTTGACATATTTACATGTGCTACTCACTAAGCACAGGACAGATGAAGCTTCCAAATGCACACCATGCACACCACTGGAACTATGTTGGCTGAGCCTCATTTTGAAAAGCATAAAAAGGTGAATCTAGACTAGGCACGGTGGTGCACATGCCCAAACCTGGCACGCTCTGGCTCTGATGCATGCATGGAAATGGTACCCTTCAAGCATATTAGGCTGAGCAGAAGTGCACCAGAGATACTGAACGTGCAAGCTGGACATGTCCAAAAGTGCATCTATGCTTTTGAAAATGTGGCCCATGGGAAATGGTGTCAATACATGGAATTGAGAGAGAGAGAGAGAGAAAAAAAAAGATTTTCTTGAATGTGTTTTTTTTTAATCCTGGTTTTGCATACAAATCCAAAAGACATGCTTAATTTGCCACATTATCATAATGTTTTAATCAAGGAGTTTTGTTTGTTGGAGGTGAGGGAGAGTGACATTTCTGTTACTAAGTGTTCATTTTCATTGGATAAATTATGAGATTTAACTAAAAGGATGGCTAGGTGTGTGCAAAATAATACAGTGTGAAATGTATTGACAAATATATTTTCAATTAAAATCTTGTTCACAACGCAGCAGCAGCAGCAGCACTAGAATGCAGCCAGGAAGATAACCGACTTGCTGTCTGATCCTCAAACCACTTCACCATTGGAAGCTCTATTGACACGAACAAAGCTTATGCTGGTGGAGCTGTGAGAAGGCCTGCAGCTTCAGAGCTCGAATGGTCCCTCCCTTGCAGAAAGCATTGACTACAGCTGCCGACTTAGAGAACTATGTATTTCCCCAAATCTGCTTTTGATTCTGTTGCTAAAATGAGTTGGCCAATTAGCTCACATTCACTGGGTCCGTTAGTTCACATTCACTGAAGCTAAGTTTTATTCCTGGTCTGCCTTACCTAATCAGATATTGTGAATTAATGTTCAGAACCTTTCTTCCGTCGGATTCCTCAGTCGTGAAAAAGCTCAGAGAAGCAAGGCAAAATTTAAATCAACTTTATGACCTTTTGTTTGTGGAACTGTATTCTTAAACTATTTTCTGCAGGTAACTCTCACCTTGTCTCCTCTCTAATTGCACCATGCTACAGTTTGGATGATGTAGATTGACATATGGTGATGTTAGTTAATATGCAGAAGATTAATCTTAGGGTAGATGTTTGAATGGGCACCCTATGGATGCCTTTCAGGATGCCACTGCACAAAAGTGATGGGCAGGTCCCTGCTCATTGGGCAGGACCCAAGGACCTCATTGGGCAGGTCACTGCTCATTGCAAAAAGAGACTCCAACTCACTTACCATGAGCAGAAACTGCCGTTTTAGTTTGCGTGATATGAGCTCTGGGCTGAATTATGGCTTGCAAATTTGCAGTTCCCACAGCCAGCTGTGGACGTGGACAAGGGAAGTTGTGACAAACAGGACAGATAACCACTGTGACAGAAACATTTAAAATTTGAATAAATTTACATAAGTTTACATAAATGAATATATTAAAGATGAACTTATATGAATGAATGAAGGTCTTGCAATAGCTCAAGGCCTATAAAAGACCTTGCACAAAGCAAGGCTGGCCTTTCCTTTGCTGCCGCTACTGCATCACAGACGTGAAACAGCAAGCAGTGTAGGAAGCCCTCATCCCACAGCTCACGTGAGAGGTCAAACAGTCACCCTCAGGCTGAGAGCAGTTGCGTTGGGCCAGTGCAGGCTCCCACAAATCTCTGGAGGGCCAGAAGCTCATTGGAGACTGTGGGCTCCCTGAGGGCCGCATTGAGAGACCTCGAGGGCCGCATGTGGCCCCAGGGCTGGGGTTTGGGCACCCCTGGACTAGCGGAATGACTGCTGTGATGGTGAGCCTCATAGTATGCAGGTGTACCATGAGGATAGGATTGTGCTGTTAGGCTGCAATCCTGTACACAACTACCTGGGATTAAGCAACACAAAAGAATGGAAGTTACTTCTGAGTAATCATGTATAGGATTGTGCTGCTATGATAGCTCATTATCAAGCAGGAACTGGTGGCACTCATGGCTACAGTGTTCCGGTACTCAGCTCCTTGGTGCAGCTGCTCAACTCATTCTGACTGCCACTAACCATGTCTGTATCATGTGTTGCTCCATACCTTATCACCCCCAGCTTCATTTGTGGGCATCTCCTCCCTCACGCTGCTCATGAGGGGCTGCTAATTTAGCTGAAGTATTGGGAAACTTTAGCCTACTTTACTAGTAGATGGATTCGTGTGTGTGTGTTTGTGAGTAAGTGAGGCACATTTCACCATGCTGTTACTGACAGATTGTGTGTATGCTGCATTTCTGTTAGGACCATCTGACCTTGGAGAGGAAATAAAAACATACCAGACCAACCAAGAGATGTTTGATACATAAGTTTATGCCTGTAGATACATTAAAAATTCAGAGGAAAAATAAATATTTAAGGTGGTAAATTATGTCTGCCAAATGTCTGAACAGCTGCCTTTGAATATAAGGACACAGGAAGAATATGGTTGTATATGTTCATAAGTAATGTGTATTGAATAGTTCCATATCTAATATAAAAGAATCGAAACACTGCTGAAATTTGGAGGCACAGGACTCAATCCTATCCAACTTTCCTGCTCCAGTGTAGCCACAGTGCAGCCTCATGGTAAGGAAACACATGCTCCCATACCCTGAGTAGGCCCCAATGACTGCCCCTCCACCACAGGATGCGGCACACACCCCACTAGCACAACTACACCAGTACTGGAAAACTGAATAGGATTGGGCCATAGTATGATTTAATGCATAGGCCTCAGGCTCTTTTTTTGTCCACCCACATGAGGGAGTTTTATTGGAAGAGGATTTGACAAGGTCTCAGCTCCAACCTTGCTGTTTCTGGCCCACTGGACTCACGCAGGAGGAGGTTTCACCTGCAGATTATTTAGACAGCTTTTCTTTCTGTCAATTAGTGGCTGATCCATATCATTACCTGCACTAAAAAACTGGCTCCAATGCTGCTGAGTAATGTATGGAAAAGGCCTTGACTAGCCTTATGATGAATTAGACAAATACGTGTTTAACGTTGTACAGGGGTTTATGCGGGCTTGGAGCAATAAGCACACTGAGGACAGTGAGGTATTCCTTTGGAAATAAGGAGGCTAGCTCACAAGGTCCCAAGGGGCTCCTGTATTTTTCAGAATGGGTTTGTTTCAATAGCTTGAGTGGTGTGGAATGGCAAAGCAACCTGAAAGGGATGTGGCAGAAATGTGACAGTCAGTACTGATATCTTTGGAGCCAGGTTGGCGTTGGCTACATGGAAAGGGTTAGGGTGGCTGGAGTCAAGTGCACTCCTAACCATCAAGGAAGGAGACGGCTAGGCTGGTTTTCAATTGGCATTAATATCCCTTGATATACCCCTGTATGTATTAGAAGGTGTACAATTTCAAGATGAATAAGAGAAAAGCAAAGAGAAACGAGGCGGCATGAGCGACTGGAGTGAGATAGGAATTCATTAAAACGAATAAAAGAGATAAAACAAAAGAGATGGAAAAGGAGGGGTGTATGAAATCCTCCAGTCCTAAAGAGTAACTTATGCACTGATAATTCACATCTGATTTACAGGTCTATTACTTTAGCTGTTTGTTAAAAACATCGTACCACAGTAACTGCTATTTCACACAATAATCATGTGATCTCTGTACTATAGTATCAATACCTTCTCAGACAGGCATGCACACACACACACACACACACACGGATTTCCTTTTAAGGCTGATTCTTTGTGCAACTGAATTGCTGCTTGTTATTAACCATGATGGGTCATGGATTTGCAGGAAGAATATGAGTGACAAACCAAGTAAAATGCGGAGCGGGGCAGGGGCAATTGTGGCTGTGCCTTTTGTCTAGGTTATATCTGATGGGAAATGAATCTGATGCAATTGAAAAATGATCCAAAAAAAAACAAACCCAAAAAACCCTGCAGAATTTTACAGAGCATGTACAATAAGACTACAGAACTCCCAGTCACCATATATGGATAAGGCCCAGAATTTATTACAGCTAAGAGCATTATTAATTGCTGGAAATTCTGATGGAAGGTGAGGGTGAGTTGAATTTATCAGATAGTACTTCAGGAATCAGGTGCCAGCTCTTTAATTAGTCACCCACTATAAAAAAAAAATATTTGGAAGAGATACTTCAGGCCAAATAGCAGAAAGCTCTGAGCAGAATTTTCCAGAAAAAGGGAGTAAGGTGACTATGTGAAAGGATTATGTGAATATGTCCTATTTCTTCCTAGGACCTTCTGATTATGCCAAGTTTTAGAGACAAAGCACTTCACAACATAGAATTGTCTCTGAAGGGCTCCCGAGTCTTTCTCTTCTCTCTCTGAGAATCCTAAAAAAAGAGACTCTAAAAAGACCTCTCTCCCTCAAATTGTGTGCTCTCTTGCAAGGAATTTTGCAAAGAAATGGTAAGGAATTTTGATTCAGAAATAATCAAGTTGTAGTAACTTAATCGTCATGATTGAAAAACTCTGCTACAACAATTTAGATAATGTCAAGAAAATTCTATAGTTCTAGTTAATAAAGCTAATTTCAGGCCTTGAGTAAAGGGAGATCATTTAAGTACATGCTTTGACTTTGGAGAAAGGCTTTTAGTGTTCGTGGTAGTAAAGTTGCACTCTGCACTAAGCAACAGGAGAGACACCTAAGAGAATACATGACATACCAAACAAAAACGAAAATGAAGACTAAAGGACCTGATTCAATCCTTGCTGAAGTCAAAGCAGTTTCCCCTTGAACCAGTGGGCTCTGAACTTGACCTTATTTTATCAATGAGGAAAATATTTTAACAATACAAAAATTGGTGACCCATCTGGCATAGATTCTGAACATGAGAAGCTGCAGTGAAAGACTATATTGGAGAGACAACACATGCTATTGAAAATAAGGTAGGAGACTCCAAGCTGTATATTTGGACTTCTCACAAACCAAGATGAAAAGTACTGAACATCGTTGAAAGCCTTCAGAGCTTGAATGGCTTATGATGATACATTTCTGCTAGTCCAATTCAGCATGTCTTTCTACTTCACAACATCACATGTGGAAATTTTCAAGTTGCAACAAAGTCTTGAAAAGTGAAACAAATTAGACCAGCAGATGATAAAAACTGGACCAGTTTGAAACCTTTGAGTCATTAAGGACCTGGACATGTAAAGAACATAGATTTTGGAGCAGTCAAATCAGACAGATTTGGATTTCATTTAGGAAGCAAGCGGCTAGAGAGATTTATTTCCCTTCAGTGCTTTTATTCTGCTTTTTTGTTCCTTTCTTTGTCTGTTGGTCATCTATATAGCAGTTCCTCTGAATCGGTTGAATGCATGTAAACGTCTAGTTTTTAGGCAAACCTCCATGTGGTTCCAAGGTGGAGTTAATGACTCAATATAAAACACTCTCATGCATAAATAGGCTTTAGAGGTACCTTGTGCACACCACAGTTCTTGCCAAAAGTCACTTCTAAGTGACTGGGGTTCTGAGTTTCCATATTGATTAAGATTTGTTTGACAAAGTGACCCTGTATTTTTTCATCTGCATAGTCTACATATGGAAGACTAAATCCACAACTGTTAGAATGTTTCTGAAACCGGCATACTATGAGATGAGGACTTTTTTTCCTTTAAACAATTAATAAAACTCTAAGTTTTACCTCTTGGCCCATTTCCATACTGCAAAGCTTTGTCGACTGAGCTTTGGCATCAACCATGACATTAAACATTGTGCATATTGACTGTGGAACTCTGAAATCTGTTGACCGACTTGTTTTTTGCAGCTTTACTTCAAATGCAATTCTGGTTCTATTAAAACATGATAGAAAAGGAACATTTTGGATAGGTTTTAAGATACTACAGTTGACAATTCTTGTGATCAATGTGATAGTCTGAAGGTTTTTCAGTGCAACAGCAGTCTGAAATCGGGTATGTGCCATATAATGGCTAGACCAGGGGTGGCCAAACTTTCACCTTTAGGGCCCTGGGCCTTTAACAATTGTGTACAGGAGGGAATTTCAGCTGGTGCAGCTTGTCATCAGTGAGATGACAAGCTGTACCTGCAGAAATCCTTTTTTCTACACAAAGGTCTAAGAGCTCTAGGTTGGGCACCCCTGAGATAGACTGACCCAACAGCACTGATAAGGTAGAATAAAAAGCTTTCAAGATGCATAACATAGTCCTTCAGGCAGGCAAGAGTTTTCTCTGAAGATATGTTCTGTGAAATGTGCTATGCTACCCCAACATTTGTTAAATAATAAAGGCATAATACCCATTTGGCAGCATTTGGTCTAATAAATTATGAAAAAATCAAATGGATCCTGTCTGTCTTGCTTTGAGATCAATATGACAATCACTCATAATATCGCATGAAAATAGCTTTATTATAGTTTTTTGGGTTGATAATTGTTTTGATTATTGCTTTAATGATTCTTTTTAGTTGCTTGAATTCGTCTCTTGACAAAGCCTTCAGATATTTACTAAACAGTGTGATGATGTTATCAAGACAAGTGATAAAAATGCACACCTATAATATGGTTGGTATTAACTAATTTATAGCTGCAGTTTACCAGGAACCAAACAGAAAACTTGCAGAATTATAGGGCACTCTATGGGTGTGTAGTGCTAAGCACAAATTATACAAACATGTTAATTGCTTTGACTCCATGGTAATACTGAATTATTGCATTTTTATCTTTTCATAGTGTGACTTGTTTGCCTGAAATCTTCTCAATTGTCACACAAGGAATTATTATAAGTTGGGGTTTTTTTTGACAAATAAATACATAACACTTCCTCAAGGTTTCATTGCAAAACAGGTAGTTAAAAGTGAATATATAATCACACACATAAATCCTGGCATCTCCAGCAGCTCAGATAAAATTTGATTTCATTAACACTTGATTTCCACTAAAGGTTGAATGAGACAAGATGAAGGCCTGATAGAAGACACGACATTGTCGCCAAAAATGGGAGACCCATGCTCATTTATCACCTTTTTCACACTGTGAGTTTCCCAGCATCCACCAATAGCAACCAATTATGTGAATCAGGTGCGAAAGAAGCACATGTCACTCCATGAGTCACACTAGGGATTATGGAAAGAGAGGAGAACTAGATTTGGCACTGTCATTTCTCACAGTGATGCTGTGTCTTCCATCATGCTTAGCTCTTCCCTGAAAAACAGTTTCACTAAAGGTGCTTGAATTATGATTTTGGGCATGATGTCCATCAGAGAAGCCTGAGCACCACTACTAACCTATATACTGCGGAACTTTGCTAAGCTACCAATCAAGTATTCTCCAAAACAGTATGAAAATTACTGATTGGGAATGTAGTTTAGAACCTAAGTGTGATGTAAATGCACAACATGGTTCAGTGGAAGGGAAGATTTTTGTTTTTAATTAATAACATGCAAGAAGGGAACAAAATCCAGAAAAATCACAGGGGTGGGATAAGTAAACTATAATACTTTGCCCCCACCACAGTTTTGATCCCAATTGCTGCTATGCTATGATTCATTTGAAAAACTTTCACTGGATTGCTGGGGGGGGGGGAGTGATTAGGATCAAAACTGCCACAGCACAAGGTATTAAAGCCCACCTATGGGCCATGGTTTTCTAGGGTTTATGGGTCCTCCAGAAGTACTGGCCTTTACAGAGGTGAAGAAAAAGTGATAATATAGCAGATGGAATTAAACTCATGTTTATTCACTATTGGTAACCCTCTTCATTTTGTAATTCATACTTGCCTCTTCACACAGGATTCAATCATATCACTAGCCATTAGTTTTAGGCGCTGTTCTAGGTGTTTTCCAAATTCTTCCTCAGGCCAGTGCAAATCCCTGATGAAGGTCTGTAAGGCATCAAGTTTCCAAAACAGATCTTCTGAAGTTCCTGAACCATTGCTAGTAGAATACAATAAAAATAAAAATGACAACAGAGGTTACAGCCTGCTTCCTGGATCTGGAAACCTGATGTGGAGATTGCTTTTGCACATGTAATGGGGCGTAATAGTGGTTGAAGACACAACACAATGCCAGGGAGAATCTCCATCATCAGGGTTTTAGGTTTGACCACACAGTTTTTCTAGTCTACCTAGCTGTTACAAGTCTTTCCAGATCAGACAGGGAAGACAAGTAAAATACAAAGATATGGACGTTAGCTGGAAACAGTGCATATGGTAAAAAAACATCCAGCCTTACTCAATAACCACATTAGCATATGTCGTTATTGAATTTAAGACTCTGCAAGGTGAAGGGAAATCTTTTGTTGATAATAACCACAGTGCACAAGTGTATGTGGCTATTTTTAGGTTTTCATGCATTTTACTTTCCCAAATGACAGGATTTGTTCTTTTCCCCTTCTCCCCAGGGTTTCAAAAAACAACAACTCAGTGCTAACAAGTGGTGAGCGAGGACACACTTTTTGAACAGCTGGAACGAAACCAGAGTAAGGAAACTGAATTCAGAACACTGAGACACCCTTTTACAGATCTCAAAAAGTTTCATCTTGGTTGACTACCTCTTTTTATTTTGGGATTTTTTTTTTTAAGAGAGAGAGCGATATATTTGACCAGACCTTTGCAAGGTTTTGGGTTTTTTGTTTTTTAAAATGTCTATACAAATCATATGTCTTAGAAAATGCAGGTTTTCTTATCCAGACCTTCAGTACAAATGGAGACAGCCTGCCTTGCTGCTTATTATACATCTTCTGCTACAATTATGTCTAATACCTATATGTCACTGGATAAAAAACAAGCTTTGAATTTTGCTTTGTGCAGAGAAATTTATGCATCTCTTATCCTTTCTCTTTCCCTCTCTCTTTTTTTCATAATGATTATAACCAAGGGAACTTCAAGAAGTTTATCCCACTCCTCGCATACCACTAATGCTAACACAGTAATTTATAAGGTATATTTACACACCATGCATTACCAGCTGGATGCTGACATCGTCTATAGAAACAAACGAGGAAAGGTGTTTCTATTGTGACAGATGCCAGCTGCATTGAGTTAATGCTACAGAAGGGAAAACGTAGCTAAATGCACACATGGCTACTGCAGGGTGAAAACCAAACTCCCAACATGCCAAGAGGGGTCCTTTGAATCCTGTGCTAACAAAGGTAATTATTCAAAGAGTAGAATGCATTGACTCAATCATAGGAAATAAGACATATCTATGTAAGGATGTGACAACATGGAAACATGTCCTTAATGGGTAGACGAGAGCTGGGGTCCATGAAAAGATATAGAATCAGGCATTTCTTTTAATCAAAGAAATAGCACGCAATCATTTCTGTTTCTTCTCTTTCAGAACAGTATTGGGAAAACCAACCTTTTAATTTAAAAAAGTTCCAGGCTAACCCTGCTTTTGGATCAGAGTGTATTTATATTTTAAGCAATTAAGATACCCAGGAATACAATAACTGATATTTACTTATTACAACATGGTAACACCCATCTGCCTTCAGAATTCTCAAAAATTAATCTCTGAATTGTGGAAGAGTTCATTGGGCCTGAAAAGGTGGAGAACACTGTACACATTTGCTTTCAAGCTGATGAGTATCATAATTCAGGCAGAAGCACCAACTTGATCTGTTATATAACATGGTTTATAAAATGCATTCTGTGTCCACATTTTATTTGTTTATTAAAAAAAACACACGATGACTGCTCCATTGTGATGGCTCGGGCTGCAATCCTAAATGCATGCTCTCATGAGTATGTTACATTCACGTAGTTTGCTGAAGTACTCATGAGTACGCAGGCATAGGACTGAGGCCTTGATTCTTATCTTTTCAACAAAAAACCGAAAACCAAAACATCACAGAGCATGCACAGAGAGAAAATAAAAGCTTCAGTTACTATTTGCTTATGCTACCTAATCTAGCCTTTAAGAAGTCAGCTTAGCATGAATATGAGTTGCATTTCATATAAAGGTAAATTTCAGTATTTTTTTCCCCAAAAAATATGAACATATAATTTTTGAGCAAATAAGTAATTAATTGCAGTTCAATGCCTTGTTTTTCAAGTCATAAAAATTTGGGTGGAAACTGCCTTTAAATAGAAATTTAAATACAGACCTCTGTTCCTGCTCAAAAAGATAAGGTTTTAAATTATGCAATTTTTAGAGTTCAAATCTGCAAGGTGACCTGCTTATAATTTGGAGTTAGGGCCAAGCATTATGCTTACAGTTTAGATTTAGGGCCAAATTAGACATGACCCATGAAATTCTTTTTTCTAGTTTTCAAAAATGTTCACAGTGTCTGTGATGATGGGAATCCAATCAGGAACATGGGATGGAAGACGGATGTTAACCTTTTGCTTTGTGCCATTTTCTCTGTTTAAAATTGCCACTCAGTAGCACAGCTGGACACCTGTTGGGCATGGGACTGAGGGCAAGTTAGGGATGAATCTAGCTCTTGGAGCTCCCATGTAGGTTGCATATTAAAATATAAGAAAACTAACAGCCCAGTTCTGCCTCCCGGTGATGGATTTTGCCTTATGACCTTATAGATGTCATAAACAGTCTTATGGAGATGCATGCTTCTGTTCTGCCACTGGAGAGGTGTTGTGCAGGATCTGGAGTGGCTGCCACTGCCTGTAAGTAAGTAGTAGGGTGGTCGAGGCAGGGGTGAAACTGGGTGAGGAGGGGGAATGAATGTGGTGAGAGGGGTAGATTCAGCAGCAATGGTGCATGCCAGATTCTATCCCCTCCATTTCAAGGCTAATGAGCTGGCACAGGTCTGAGGAGACCCACTGTCAGTCAAGAGGCTTACAGAGGGGTAAGGGGAAATAATTCCCTTTCCTCCTCCTTAGCAGACTCCTGCTGGATGCAACATGCACCTTTTTGGCACAACTGCTCAGTGGGGTGGGAAAAAGATAGGACTGGGCTGACAGATATTGAAGTGACTCTATCTAGTCTTATCTTTATAAGACTCGCACAAAGAATTAAAAGTAGTCACCATGCAACCATATATTTTCTGATACTTCTATATGTACTTTGCACAGTAGCTCCTTGTTTTGCCCTCCTGACCACCTAAGGTCCATGTGATATAAGAAACATAGAAGAAAGTTGGTAGAATTCTATGCTTTAGTGCAGTGTGTCTCAAACTGTGGGTCAGGACCCACTAGGTTGGTCACAAGCTAACTTCAGGAGAGTTGTGTAGAACCTAGCTCAACCATGACCCAAATACAGAGCTGAAAATACAGAGTACAAAGCTATTGGGCAGGGAGGACTACAGCTGGGAGAGAGGCCTGGTGCTTTGACCTGAATAGGCAGGAAGATGGGATGCTGGAAAGGAGGGAGGGCTGTGTGGTTGGAGAAGGATTCAAGTCTGCATTTGGCTTTGACTTCTGAGCTGGAATGTTTGAATTCTGAGCTATGCAAAATAGCAGCATGAGTGCACTGTAATGAGTGCAATGCAAAATAGCAGCATGAGAACCTTTGGCTGATTTTGGCTTAGAAGCTAAATTGATAATGTCACTTCCAGTCATAGCATCACTTCTGGTGGATCCTGACAGATTGTCGTTCTAAAAAGTGGTCCTGGTGCTAAAACGTTCAAGAACCACTGTGTTAGTGATAGTGAGATAAGGAGGACAAACTGGCTGCAGCTGAGTGAAGTCAACCATGAGGTAGTTCTCCGTCCTTGCGTGCTGGCAGTTCTCACATCCCATGAAAGCCTCAGGGCCCTGAGGAACCTGGCTTCAGCCCAGAAAATTGCCTCCCTTGTACTCAGTATTTGACCTAGGAAGAACTTGGAACATCCAGCTGCAGAGGAGGCTTAATTAATAAGCAATTAGAAAACAGTGCAGGAGAAAGTGTTAGCTCCCTTTCTCAGTGCCATAATCCTTCCTGTTACTATTAATTAAAACAAATGAAGGAGTTCCTGATCACAGATCTCTAGCATCATGTCCAGTTTGGCCCTTGCACATGATCCAATGTGTCAACAGGTACACTCAAAGAGTAACCAGCCCAGAACTCCTTTAGTCACATTTGAATATAAACTGCAGGATTGAAGTCACAGCTAGCATTGCCAACTCTTCATCTCCCAGTGTTCCTTGAGTGTGCCTTGATACAGTGGAAGTTCAGCAGAAAAGAAAAAAAGAACTTTTCTCATCATGCATAAAAAAATTCCATCTGTTGAATTTGTAATATACCTGTCAAGAGCTCAGAAGTTTCACTAGAAAAAACAAACAAACTAGGAATATATTTATTCTAGTAATTCCAGATTCATCACACTGGGATTCAGTGGGGCAATTCAGAACATGGCTGCCAGTCTGCAACCCTGAAAGATCTCTTCTAATAGCAAACTCTGATGACTGAACACTCTGATGAATGAACACTGAAACAAAACACGGCCACTCCAAAATAAGGCAGTGGTTTCTACATATTCTGCATAGGGGGGGGGGACATGGGGGCGGGGTCCCCTGAAGTATATTAGTTTCTAAATTAAAAGAAAAAAAGTTTTTTCTTGAATCCAAAATTGCCTATTGTAGGATTGATGGCTGGATTGCTCTTGAGACGTTACGGGCGCAATCCCAAAAAAGGCAACAGGCCAGTGCAAGTCCCTTGTGCCGGCCCGCTGGTGTCACAAAAGTGCTGTAAAGCACTTTTGTGCCAACAGGAGAAGACAGAGCATGGATGTGCTCCAGCCTCTAGACGCCGACATGAGCTCTGCTTGTCCGGCCTAAAAGGTAAACCCATGCTGGCCAAGCTAGGCCAGTGCAGGAATCTGGGGGTGTGTGGGGAGTGCGGAAGGGAAACATTTCAGAGTGGTGGGAGGGTGGGTGGCGGGCGGGTGAGGGTGCTGGGGCCAGGATTATATCCCCGTTCCAGAGCAGTCCAGGGCAGCTCCAGGCTGCTCAGATCTGCGCCACCTCTTTAGGTGGTGCAGATCCGAGTAGCCCCATTGGGGTTGCTGCAGCATTACCTGGGGTAAGGGGAAGCGATTCCCCTTGCCCCGCACTGAGCTGCAACTGGCCCTGCCTTGGATGTGGGATAGGCCTGCTGGCCTGCCTGCTCTAGGGTAGGCTAGGATAGGGCTGTTAGTTTGTTTTTAAAAAATGTGGAGGACAGAGGAACGGGCTGACTTAAGCCTCCAAGAGTTTGTTTTAAATATCCTGGGATGGGGGGATTGGGATTGGTGGGATCCATATTTTGTGCTTTAACTCCCCTCCCTGTACTGTATAGTGATGCTTTAAGAGGAAAGGAAAAATGACACCTTTTCCACTCTTCAGAATTATTTTTCCCCAGAGTTATATAACTATAAAATGTTCAGTTTCAGGGCTGATTGCCAGCTGACTCCAACTGACTCCCTGCGCAGACATTCTTTAATGTTTGTACATTAGATCTAGAGGAGAAAAGGCAATCTTGAAGGGGGAGAGTGCCATGGGAGTGGGGCCTGAAGGGCAATCAGTTCCCTCTGGGAGCACTGGAACATCACATTCTTCCTACATATGCACCCCCAGAGAATTTAGAACTGTTTGCGCCTCCCCCAATTTTTATTTATTTTATTCAATTATTTATTTTTCTGAAAACGTGCTGATTTTTTTTTTTTTTTTTTTTGTACAGCAAAAAGTGGAATGTCCAAAAATATTATGTTTCAATTGCAGGAAAAAATGTGTTCCTTCACAGAATTTGAAAACATCAAAAGCTCATAATAATCTAATGAGAAGGCTAAAACCAATAAATATTGTTGCCAGTAAGAAAATACATTATTGGCTTTTGTTGGCCAGGGCAAAATTCAAAACTTAAAAAAAGTCCTCACATAAATCAAAAAGTTGTGTATGAAGGCATTCTTTATTATTTATTCTGGGGTCACCTGACATACCCTCTGGGCTCCCTTCACACACCCCCTAGAGGCGCATGTTCTAGCAGAGATGTCAAACTCATTTCATATAGCGGATCGAATAGCATTCATGGCGCCTGCTGAGGGTTGGAAATGACATCATTAAGAAGGAAATGACATCATTAAGCAGATGGTGGCCAAAAATAAGCACTTCGTTCTCACACAGAAACTCATTAGCTACAAATGACAGAAATGTGCAAATCTTGTTCATAATTTCAAGATATGAGAGGGCCCAATTATCATGCTGGGAGAGCCCAATTACAATGGTAGCTGGAAATATTGTTTCCAGGGGCTGTGTCCAACCCACAGGCCTTATATTTGACTCCTATCTTACATCTTAAGAACCCCTAGTTTAGTGCTGTAGAATACAGTTGGAGGAAAGGAATTCTCAAAGGAATGGGAAAGAAACAAAGTGTCTTTTTTCTTTTGCTGAATCTTCCTGTGTGGACTAAGGAAGGATGCTATTTTAGGTTATCTGGATACCAGAATGAGCTCCATTTGTGTAAAATTTGGATGCAGGTCTCCTTCTATGCCTCTAAACTCCCAGTGCTGTAGAAGACAAGGCAGCTGGCTTTTCTCCTATCCATTCTCTTCCAGGTCTTATCTTCTAACCCACCCATCCCACTTTCTGTTGTGAGCAGGACTCGAGGATACCAGGCAGCAGGTGGGAGGAAGTTGTTGACAACAGGAAAGGACGTGAAAAGCACAGGTTAAGTCAATCTAAAAGTATATGAATTTTCTCTGGGTTGCAGCCTGATAACCCTAGTTCTAGATCATAGGTTTTGAGCAGCATAAAGTCAGGACTCATATGAGATCACCCAGCCCTTCTGCAAATAGGAAAATTACAATTTGTATCTTTCCTTTTCACAGAAGGGGAGCCACAATCTTACACGTATTTCGCCTTCTGATGTAATGCTATTCATCCAGGTAATCATGTGAGCCATTAAATGAGAGGGTTAGCCATTTTGCATAATCATAGTTAATCCGTAAACAAATCATGGCCATTATTGTTTTATTGTAATGTTTGATTGATGTGCCAGACTGCAGTTCTAGTTTACCTTGGAAAAGGACCCAATCACGAACAACTTAGGTCCAAATCCTAACCCACTTTCCCACACTGGTATAGCTGTGCCAAGGGGACATGTGCTGCACCCAGCAGTTGGGGACACTCATGGAGGCTTCCTCTAAGTAAGGGAATGTTTGTTTCCTTAACTAGGAGCTGTGTTGCCCTTATGTCAGTGCTGGAAAGTGTGTTAGGATTGTGCCCTTAGGGTCATATATATTTCCTAGATTCATCACTTCCAACAATGCACTGTGTAAAGATTTTTTTTTTTTTGTTAATTAGAAAAGCAAGAACTAACTAGATCAAAGATACTGGCTTTTGATGCAGGTCATTAACAGTGGTCCTGAAGTGATCTCAGTGCATGTTGGGAAATGAAAAAAGGAAAAACCCACAAATTGACACTTATCTCATGGCTCACATTTTGGTATACACACAATAATTGGATTCTTTTTGTATCGGACAGATCCATTTTGTGAGCAGGTATGTTGATTGATTCAAGTTTCAAGTGAGTTGAAGAAAACCATCTTCAACATAAATATTTAACTCAAGTATAACTAACTCCATGCCAGATTGAGTCAGTGTTGACTTGCTACAATCAGAGAGATGTCAGTCTCAGTGGTTCTTTTGACAAGACTGTATGCATACATTTAATGCAGAGAAATAAACAATACATATCCATGCCAAGATTACTTTTTGATTTAAATGAGATCTATTGAACTGAATACACACTCAGCATCATATATAGCAGCCATCCATGACGGTGCGGAAAAGGCAGGCATTTGGGGGATGCCTAGTGGGATGTTAACTGGTAGATTTGGAACTTTAGGGAGGTTCACATTTGGAAGATTCACATTGGGTAGATTACTGGTTAAACTCCTGTGGAAGAAACAGACAGAAAGAAAAAAAATACCATCACAGTGACAATGCAGATGCACAGCAGAAGCAAGGTGGCACTCGTAAACTAATCTGCAAAGTTCACAGCGAGACAACAGTCAAAGACCCAAACCAAAAAACATTTCAGAGAGAAGCATGGATATGGAAAGCTTAAGTATGCAATTTGGGATTTTTTTTTTCAGCAGTCTGCAATAAAAAAAGTTGCTTAAAAGAAAACAGAGCAAGGACAAAAAGGAAAGAACATTTATAAAGTAGCAAATTAAAACATTCATACAGAAGGACACAACCTATATAGCTTGAGAACTTTTCAAGGCACAGTTTGCTAGGACAGAATACACTTGAGAGATAAAAATGTGGTTTGGAAGGATATAACGATATGGACACACTAAGAGACTTAACAGAAACCTTTAAAAGAACGAATTTAACCTGTCGATACAGAATACGAACTGCCTTTCTTAAATAACAGAACAAGAGGAGAGACATTGGACTTAGAAAATGGTTTTCTAATTGACCGTCAACAGCTGAAACTAGCAACTATTTATGCAATTAGGGAACACACCAATTCCTGTAAGCCCTCAGTATGGGAGCTCTGATGAGGAAATGGAGCTTCCCTGTCTGCATGGGCTTCCTCAACTGCGTCAACAGAATGGACAAATATAAGTACGTAATGATGACATGCACACATATAGCCGCCCCCCCATCCACGCAAACAGAGAATCCTATAAGTATATTTGCAACTCAAAGAAAGTTACTCATTAATAATTGCTAGAGAGGGTACTGAATTTTGCTCAAAGAAAATTTGATGATTAAGGTTTACTAAACCTTCATGAAACTCAGCCTTTCTGGAATCCATTCAATTCCACTGCTGATCCATAAGCACATGTGAATGTTATAGGCCATTCTATTCAGGTGTGGAGGCTTCTTGCACCTGTGTCATGTGGTCTTATGGTGTTGGTAAACTTGTGAAGTCAACAGAACCTTCAGAATCAGGTAAATTTTCTGGAAGAAAAGAGGACTTAAAGAATCCTAGATGGACTCTGAAGTAGGATGTGGAATTCTAGCAAAAAACCAAACAAACACACTAACAAACACAAAAAAACAACAGCCATGCAGCCCAGTTCTGTCCATAATGACTCAGAAATAAGTCGCGCCAAGTCAAATGACTGCATTTTACTCGTTACACTTTCACTGAATTGTGCTGAAAGTTTTGTTCCTGATTTTAGAAGGGAAAAATGAGGAAAAAGAAGGAAGTAAATTCTGCAGGAATCAGGAGTAAAACAGCAGGCAGATAAGCTGTAAAGAGCCAGCAAGATTCCATTTTTATAAATGGAAAAAAAAACTAATCAAGCTTACAGATTGGATAATCAAGGTATTTTGCAATTAAAGTTATATGTCAATGATTAATAACAAAAAAGAATTTAAGTGCACTGGTTCAATCTGAAATTTGTGGGCTTTTTCCATGTGGAAAGTATATAAATTCAGATATTCTCCATGGCTAAAGATAGAGTCTCTCCTTCAGCAGTATTATAGTTCTAGAGCAGAAATCCATTCTAATTTCTAATTTCAACAAATTAGACTCTGGAATGACTACCCAGGCAGTTAATAATGTGGATAATCAATTCTTCTGCTTTCACACCAGCTTTCTCTACCTTCCTACCCTGTATAATTTTATATTGAGTACTAACAGCAAGGTGGCAGGATTTCTGGGACTGTGGGGAAAAAGGTTAAAAACATTGGCACAGCATGGTCATTCACAGGTCATGGCCCAGTTCTCCCAAAAATAAGATGTCTGTAGTGGAATAGATATGACCAGATCACAAATGTCCTAACACTTGATATTCAATTACTAAATAAACTCTAAAAAGAAAACCTACTGCCTGAGTATTTCTGGCATACCTGAGAAATGAACATTTAAAATGTTCAACAATAATCACTAAAGGTGATTGTAGACACATATTTTACAGAGAGTGGTAAAAATGCTTTCATATCATCCATTTCTTTTAGGACAAAATGATCTAATGATCACTAAGAGCAGACTGTAAGAGTAGTAACATATTCTAGAGAGGGTGATAAAAATACTTTGAACACTCTCATAACATCTTTCATAGGATAAAATGATATAATAAATATCTGCACAGTTTAAGACACACAAAACTTCTCTGTGTCCACCAACTGTTCCTATAATGCTGAATTCTAAATTTGGTGTCAATAGTTCTGTAGGCCACTCTTTATAGCCTTCATAGATCTCACAAAGGCTTTCGACCTGGTCAGCAGAGACGGCCTCTTCAAGATTCTCCCCAAGATTGGATGTCCACCCAGGCTCCTCAGCATCATCAGATCCTTCCACAAGGACATGAAGGGCACTGTTGTCTTCGATGGCTCCACATCAGACCCTTTTGACATCCGAAGCGGAGTGAAGCAGGGCTGTGTTCTTGCACCAACCTTGTTTGGGATTTTCTTCGCTGTCCTGCTGAAGCAGGCCTTTGGAACTGCAACAGAAGGCATCTATCTCCGGACCAGATCAGACGGAAAGCTCTTCAACCTCTCCAGACTGAGAGCAAAATCCAAAGTCCAGCTGAAATGTCTGCGTGACTTCCTCTTTGCCGACGATGCAGCTGTCACTACCCACTCTGCCAAAGATCTCCAGCAGCTCATGGATCGTTTTAGCAAGGCCTGCCAAGATTTTGGACTGACAATCAGCCTGAAGAAAACACAGGTCATGGTTCAGGATGTGGACTCACCTCCCTGCATTACAATCTCTGAGCATGAACTGGAGGTTGTCCATGACTTTGTGTACCTTGGCTCAACGATCTCCGACACTCATTCTCTCGATGCCGAGCTAAACAGGCGCATCGGTAAAGCAGCTACCACGTTTTCCAGACTCACAAAGAGAGTCTGGTCCAACAAGAAGCTGACGGAACATACCAAGATCCAGGTCTACAGAGCTTGCGTCCTGAGTACACTTCTGTACTGCAGCGAGTCATGGACTCTTCGCCCACAACAGGAGAGGAAACTGAGCGCTTTCCACATGCGCTGCCTCCGACGCATCCTCGGCATCACCTGGCAGGACAAAGTTCCAAACAACACAGTCCTGGAACGTGCTGGAATCCCTAGCATGTATTCACTGCTGAAACAGAGACGCCTGCGTTGGCTTGGTCATGTCGTGAGAATGGATGATGGCCGGATCCCAAAGGATCTCCTCTATGGAGAACTCGTGCAAGGAAAGCGCCCTACAGGTAGACCACAGCTGCGATATAAGGACATCTGCAAGAGGGATCTGAAGGCCTTAGGGATGGACCTCAACAAGTGGGAAACCCTGGCCTCTGAGCGGCCCGCTTGGAGGCAGGCTGTGCAGAATGGCCTTTCCCAGTTTGAAGAGACACTTTGCCAACAGTCTGAGGCTAAGAGGCAAAGAAGGAAGGCCCATAGCCAGGGAGACAGACCAGGGACAGACTGCACTTGCTCCCGGTGTGGAAGGGATTGTCACTCCCGGATTGGCCTTTTCAGCCACACTAGACGCTGTGCCAGAACCACCTTTCAGAGCGCGATACCATAGTCTTTCGAGACTGAAGGTTGCCAATACTGTAGTTCTGTAGGCAAAAGCAGCAACCACAGACAACAGGAAGGTACCTGGATGTAGATAATTCCTTAAAGTAATTATGTAGATACTTATTAAAATAAGTATGCAGAGCTTCAAAACATAAAAAAAAGACTTATTTAAGGAGCCACCTCTTCCAAGAACCCCTTCTGCTTGGAGAATGTAGAAATTGAGGAGACAGAGGGGAGACTCCTTAAAAGGTTAAAGACAGCTTAGCACAGTCATTTCCTATCAAGTGTAAGATGGGACCAGGCAGAAGGGTTTTATTTTCTTAGTGAGTAGTAGGTTCACCAGTGAGTAACAGGATTTATTTGAAGTATAGGAGGGGAAAGGAGGACATTGGAGACAGACAAGTTAAAAAGAAGGAAAAAAAGAGCAAAGCTTAGCCAAGCAGATTGAAGACACAGTGAGTGAGCACTATAGCCATAGATCAGGGATGTCCAAACATTTTGGCAGGAGGGCCACATCAACTCTCTGATACTGTGTCGGGGGCAGGGAAAAAAAGAATTAATTTACAATTTAAATTTGAAAAATTTACATAAATGAATATATTAGAGATGGAACTTACATGAATAAATGAAGGTCTTACAGTAGCTCAAGGCCTATAAAAGGCCTTGCACAAAGCAAGGCGAGCCTTTCTTTCGCTGCCACTGCTGCATCGCAGATGTGAAACAGCAAGCAGTGGAGGGAGTCCTTGCCCCACAGCTCAGGTGAGAAGTCGAACAGTCGTTCACTTGCTGACAGCAGTTGCATCGGGCCAGCACGGGCTCCAACAAGTTTCTGGAGAGCCAGAAGCACATTGGAGACTGGGGGTTCCCTGAGGGCCTGATTGAGAGCCCCTGAGGGCCACAAGTGGCCCCCGGGCTGGGGTTTGGGCAACCCTGCCTTAGATAGTGACTGGAGCATGATTTCCCTGAAGAAAGCCCAACAGAGTCAGTGGGGCACACTCCATTAAGATATGGACAATAAACTAGAAAAGTGTGAAGGAAGGAGACACACACAAAAGGCTCAAACCTACCAATGTAGCCTAATAGCTTGATCTAGACTTCAACAGGCATGTTTATTCTGAAGTGAGCTCCACAGAGTCCAGTGGAATATGTGCAAGAACAATGTGGAAAGCTGCGAAAAATTAAGAGGGAGAAAAAAAGAAAAGATTCTCACCAAGCCCCAGTAACCTATTAGTGTGACCCAGTTTCAATGTAAGTAAGTGTAAAGTAAGGCAAATTGGGGCAAAAAAAATCAAATTTTCACATATAGGCTAATGGGTTCTGAGCTGTCTGTGACAGATCAGGAGAGAGATCTTGGGGTGGTGGTGGACAACTCCATGAAAGTGTTGACCCAATGTGCGGTGGCAGTGAAGAAGGCCAATTCTATGCTTGGGGTTATTAGAAAAGGTATTGAAATACAATGGCTAATATTATAATACCACTGTACTAATCGTTGGTAAGTCTACACCTGGAGTATTGTGTCCAGTTCTGGTCACCACATCTCAAAAAGGACATAGTGGAAGTGGAAAAGGTGCAAAAGAGAGTGACTAAAATGATTACTGGGCTGGGGCACCTTCCTTATGAGGAAAAGCTACAGCGCTTAGGGCTTTTCAGTCTAGAAAAGAGGTGCCTGAGGGGGGACATGATTGAGACCTACAAAATTATGCAGAGGAAGGATAGAGTGGATAGAGAGATGCTCGTTTCCCTCTCACACAACACCAGAACCAGAGGACATAAACTAAAATTGAGTGCTGGGAGAGTTAGGACAGACAAAAGAAAATATGTCTTTACTTAGTGTCTAATTAATCTGTGGGACTCCTTGCCACAGGATGTGGTGAAGGTGTCTGGCTTGGATGCCTTTAAAAAGAGATTGGACAAATTTCTGGATGAAAAGTCCATCGTGGGTTACAAGTCGCAATTTGCAATGCGCAATCTCCTGATTTTAGAAGTGGGCTATGTCAGAATGCCAGATGCAATGGAGGGCACCAGGATGCAGGTCTCTTGTGGTCTTGTGTGCTCCCTAGGGCATTTGGTGGGCCACTGTGAGATCCAGGAAGTTGGACTAGATGGGCCTATGGCCTGATCCAGTGGGGCTGTTCTTATGTTTTTATGCTAAATTGAAATGAACAATAGAGAAGCACAGAGAGTAAAGGGATGGGGAGAATGCAAACAGGCAAAGAGTTAATGATAGGGAATATATTGGGGGAAAAAAGTAGAAAAATACAACAGGAGAAGGAAAACTGGGAAAAGAGACAGAAAATAGAAGGAAGTAACAGACAGAAAAAGTGAGGGGCAGATTGAAAAGGGGGGACTGCAGGACAAAATGAATAAAAATATAATAGAAATAGAAAAATCGAATATACAAGTCCCCAAATAACCGACATCCATAAGAACATAAGAACAGCCCCACTGGATCAGGCCATAGGCCCATCTAGTCCAGCTTCCTTTATCTCACAGCAACCTACCAAATGCCCTGGGGGCACACGGGGTATTGTACAACGGCATTATAATATTAGCCATTTTGTTCTCAATACCTTTCCTAACGATCCCAAGCATAGAATTGGCCTTCTTCACTGCCACCACACACTGGGTCGATACTTTCATTGACCTATCCACCACCACCCCAAGATCTCTCTCCTGATCTGTCACAGACAGCTCAGAACCCATTAGCCTATATGTGAAGTTTTGATTTTTTGCCTCAGTGTGTGTGACTTTACACTTACTTACATTGAAACGCATCTGCCATTTTGCTGCCCAATCTGCTGGTCTGGAGAGATCCTTCTGGAGCTCCTCACAATCACGTCTGGTCTTCACCACTCGGAAAAGTATGGTGTTGTCTGCAAACTTTGCCACCTCACTGCTCACCCGTCTCCAGGTCATTTATGAAGAGGTTGAAAAGCACTGGTCCCAAGGGTTGTATTGGTATGTTTGCGCAGGTGCTATCTTCCCTTTAACATGCTTTTGTGCAGGTGTGACAGTACTGGGCTTGCAGAGCCATCTGTTCTGACTTACATCTATTCCAACTTGCAGACAACACTTCGGAATGGAAACAAGATGTAACTTGGGGACTGATAGCCCAATCCTATCTGCACTGTCTGCTGAAGGAATTAGAGTTCCATCCGCGGTAGACCCACACCATCAGTGTTGTGGTCACTGTGACAACACATGCAGTGGGGCCACATCCCCTTGAGTCCACTTGGACTTGTTCCAGCCAAAGAGGTGGTGCAGATTCGAGCAGACCTGTTGGGGACCTTGTCAGGGTGAAGTAGGTAAGTAACACTTTTGTTTATTGACCTCTCTGTTGCGCAGATTGCAGCAGAGGCAATGTCAATGCTGCGGTACCCCACAGGCTGGCCGAGGAATAGGATTGGGCTGTTAGTGTATTCAGAAAGATAGAGCACACATCTACTTGGTCCAATATATTCAATTAATAAAAAGCAAACAAATTACTCATGTTAGGGAGTGGTTAGATGCTGCAATATTTTGTGCCGGCCCCTTCTTGTATTTATGCATCATCCAATGCAGTATGAGATGAATTTGGAACACTCTTCGCATTATGAACAAAAATCCCAATAACTCAAAACTATACATTAAATTCTCTATGTCAGTGGTTCCCAAACTCCTACAGGGGAGTCAGGGACAAAATGAGTCTTTGAAGGGGGCGGGGAGGGGTGCAGCAACGATGTCGCAGCGATTGCACGAAAACCGAAAGTGGCTTCTGATCAGAGATGAGCGCTGTTTATAGCAGCATGGGGGCCTGCAGAGGGAGCTGCAACCCCCCCCACCCCCCCGAAAGGCCAGCACTACCATTCAGTTAAGTTTAAAAGTTCCTTGCTCCTGGTGGCACTGTAGTTGCTATGGCACCATTGGGGCACTCATTCCTGGGTCACTCCCTTTAAGGGGGAATAGCCCTCCCTGGCTCCCCTGGTGGGCTGTGACCCACCAGTTTGGGAACATCTGCTCTATGTGCTTAGGCACTTTCATATTATGTGAGATTTTGTAGATTCCATTTTTTCTTTTTCTTTATTAGTAATTGGGTAAGGGGTAAGGGTAATTGGGTAAGGGGCACTTTTTTCAAGTGGGTGCTCCTTTTTTTAGCAGGGGGAGAGTAACTGGCCCACCTCACCCCAGCAGTGTCTGTTCTAGTGGCTGTCTGCTGGTGTTCTTTTTGCATCTTTTTAGATTGTGAGCCCTTTTGGGACAGGGAGCCATTTAGTTATTTGATTTTTCTCTGTAAACCGCTTTGTGAACTTTTAGTTGAAAAGCGGTATATAAATACTGTTAATAATAATAACAGTATCATTTTATTGTTTCATGTAAAAAAATGTAGTGGACACTTGCTATTTTACATAGTCCACACTTTAGTGCTGCCTGAAACATTGATGTGGGTGGGAAGCAGCAGTAAATTGCATGCACCAGGCAGAGTCGTGCGCAAACACTACTTCGAAATGGGGGGAAAAAAAGCTCCAGCTACTCTATCAGTACACAGACAATGACGTAAACGAATTCTGGAATAGTTTCTTGTTCAGTGACCTTTCAGTCTGCCTGTTATAGGGCATTGGTGTTGTTCCTGAGTGTGTTCTAGTGGCATCTACATGCCTTTCTGCTACATTTCCTTCAAGTAAACCATATGTCCTGATCATGCCAAGAAATACTATGGTGTTTGGGTAAACGAAATTTTTAAAAGGTTTATTTGCCACCAAGGAGACTTCTCCTACCTCTTCGGCTACGATAGCTTGTCTGAACAAGATCTGACACAGAGCTAAACAACAAATCCAAACCAGCCCTAGATGTATTTTGTTGTGACAGAATCGCTTACAGTAAAGTAAGGACACAATCCGAATGTGGCCTTGGGCCAATATAAGTCCCTTGTGTTGGCCTGGGAGGGTTGCAAATGTGTTGAAAGGCATGTTTGTGCCTCCTTGAGAGGAAGCTGGGCCGGCACTCTGAGAAGCGCCGGCCTGTGGAGGCTGGCGGAAGCCTCCACGTCGGCTTCCTCTCTCAGACTTGAGTTGGCCCGGAAGAAAAGGTAGGAGGGAAGGCAGGGAGGAGGCGGAAGAAAGGTGTTCCTGGGTGGGGGGAGGGTGGGTGGTGGGCAGCTCCAGGGGTGGGCAGGTGGGGAGCAGGAGGCAGGGCTTGGGTCTGGCAGTTATGCCGGATCCCAACCCCTGTTCCTGGGGAAAACGGAGCAGCTTCAAGACGCTCCACTCTCCTCGGACTTGCACCACCTCAGGAGGTGGCGGAAGTCCGAGGAGATCCATAGGGACCAGCAGCCCTTACCCAGGGGTAAGGAGAAAAGCTTCCCCTTGCCTCTGGCTGAGCTGCTTCTTGCCCCTATCCTGCCCTGGGTACAGCGCAAGCCTCTTGGCTTGCCTGTTCCAGCACAGGATAGGATTGTGCCCTGTCACTTACAGTACAGTAAATCCTATGCTTGTCTACTCAGAAGTAATCCTCATTGATTTCAATGATACTTACTCCCAGATAAGTATGTATAGGACTGCAGCCTTTTAAAAGTAACTGCTTATGACCAGAGTGTGGTTTATTTGGTGAGTATTGGGTAAACCATCATAACTTATGCAAAATGTAACCTAATCCAATCCACATGGTCCAGAAGGCTGTGCACAGCTGACAATGTCCTGCAGATTGGCCACTGACAGCAGGGTGAGGTTTGGGATGGGGTTGATCTGGGAAGGGGTGGACCTCAGTGGCAGCAGTATACATTGAATCCAGAACCCCTGTCCAGCCTGGACAAAACCACACCTGAAGGGTCCTTAAGCCTACGCCAGCAAAAGAGTTGGTCTAGAGCAGCCCCATAGGGGACCAGGCAACCCACGCACCCTGGTCCCCAGCTGGCCTGCAGGATGCAACAGATACTGCATTAGCAGCCGTGCACTGTGCAGCCTGGCCCAGGATAGGATTGGGCCATTAGAAACGCACCTGATAGAAGTCAATGGTCATTTTGCTTATACTTTATTACAATCTGTGGGTAGCTATACGTAGGAGGTCAAAGATATATCCTTATTTTGGATTTTGCAGCTCAACCTTTCCACACGATACGCTGGCAGATCTTGCAATGCTCCATTGTACTGTGCAGCCTGCCATCACTGCAGCCCCTCTGATAGTCGGTGGCCTGCTGCTGATGGCATGGCAGCTGGGAAGCCCAATAAGCAGTGGCGGACCTGGCATTAAATCAAAGGGGCATATGCCCCAGGCAGAGAGCCTTGCATGCCTCTAGGACCGCATGGAAGCCTCTCTGAGGCTCCTGACACGGTTGGAAACTGTCCTTCCAGTTTTCCAGAAGCACAATTTAAAGCGTTGGGGAAGCTCCAGGAGGCTTCCCCGATGTGTCCTGGAGTCACGTGAGGCTCTGTGTGCTCCAGATAAGTGGGGAGCGGGGCAGATTTCCATGCGGGGGCCAGAAGCATCCCGCGGGGGCCACCATTGCGGACCTTTGCTCCGGGGCACGGGGCAGGGAAGGTCTGCCACTGCCAGTAAGCTGATGGCAGGGACAGACTGGGGCAGGGATTGGGCCAAGCTAGGGTGGAGGTGTCAGCAGCAGCAGCCACAGGATCCAGAGTGTCCTGTCTGGGCCTGATGCGCCCTACACCACAACAGATCTATGCCAACAAAAAAGATGATGTAGATCTGAGAAGGCCCATAAGGGACCAGGGAGTGACAGAGAAGGTAAGTAAACATTTTCTTACCTTTCCTGGCTGGCCTGGTCCCCAGTTAGCCCTTGGGATGCAGCGGAGGCTACGTCAGTGTCTCTCTACCGCGCAGGCTGGCCCTGGATAGGATTGGGCTATTAATAAATTCAAACATTTATAGTGACATGTATAAAACAATGACAAGCAAATCCCATGCATGTTTACTCAGAAGTAAATCCACTCTGTTCAATTCTTGGGTAACTCTGCATAGGATTGCTGTCTTAAAGATTTTTTAAGGGCCACATCAGACTTGAAAGTAAACATGTTCTGTTTAAGCATTCTTCCATATAGAGCAATTTAAAACAAAAATAGTAAAAATGACTCATTGGGGTGACCCTTGTTGGGATGGGGCCATGTGGAGAAAGGGGAAACCATCCCTTTGAAGCAGTGATTTGCCTCAGAAGCAACAAGTTGAGAAAATCACCAATTCTGAAGCAGAGCGCTACTTCAGGGAGATGACTTTTGTCTTCAAAATGGCAGGGGTGGGTGGGAACAGTGAACCCCCATTCCTGCAGCACATTGGTCTGATCAGAGCAGTTGTCCCGACTGGTTCATTTTATATTTTTAAAAAAGCTTCTTGTTGGAAATATGATTAAATGGCATGCAGGTGTAAATGAGGATCAGGAAGGTCTACTGATTTGGGAGTTGGTCTAAGACCTGGAAGATCCAGGTTCAAAGTTCTGCTCATGAAGCTTCCTGGGTGACCTTGGGCCAGTCACTATCTCTCAGCCTAACCAACCTCACAGGCTTATTGAGAAGACGAAAGTAGGGAAGGAACTACTGGTCAGGAGGTCTGGTCTAAAGAGTAGAGCCTCCATTTGCCTGAAGATAACATCCACAAGGTCGCCAGTTTGAGGCCACCGGCACCGTGCGACCTTGAAGCAGCTGACAAGCAGAGCCGAGCTATTTCCATCTGCTCTGAGCGTGGGAGGATGGAGGCCAGGATGGAGGCCAGATCAGAACGAAACATCTGAATTATTGTGGCTCTTGAAAGATAGAGCCTTCTTTCAATTGTAAAAATCCCTACGGGGAATTAAATTAGCCTGCCTATGTAAACCGCCTTGAATAAAGTCTTGAATAAAGACCAAGAAAGGTGGTATATAAATACCATTATTATTATTATTATTATTATTATTATTATTATTATTATTAGCTATGTACACCACCTCAAGCTCCTTGAAGGAAGGGTGGTAATAAAATGTGAAAAATAAAAATAAAAAACAATGCGGGCCCTCAACTCATTTCTGTCTCTTGCTTCTCTGTATAGAATAGAATGGATTTTTAGGTAATTTTAAAAAGTAGATATTAAATTAAGAAAACAGTTTAATTAATATTTATAGAAGCTTAAGTAAATGAAGTGAAAGTTTATAAAATGTTTTATTATGCTGTAAGTTAGATATTTTTTTACTAGATGTTCAATAAATATTTTCTCTCTGTGTAATCATTGGTTGAAATACTTATATAAATAATTGAACAATTAGGTTTGTTTTCATGTGATTATCATTAAAAATATTCCCAGCTGAAGAGTATCCTTGGTCAAAAGCAGGTGGTGATAAGTTTCACTGAAGAGTTGTAATACCCACATTTTGAAATGTTTTCTTGTTTCCACAAAACGAGAATGAATTTTGAATTACAGTATGAATTTGAAACCGAGGGATTTCCGATCTAGTAATTAAAGACTTCCATAACCTTTCCATACTTATGAAACAGCATTCCTTCATCCGTTCTACAACATAAGCTGGAAATGATGAGTTCTGACTTCTTTGTATCATGGTTTAATGGAGCTGCTGCCTGTTCGCTGATGATTCTCTTTTTGAGCATAAGCCTGCAATTCATCACCGAATTATGTTTCCTTTAGTGGGACTTAATAGTTCTGAACTACATGCTTCAATTTTGCAATTCTATTGCAAGTCAAGTGATTTCGTTATACTTTCATCCGGGAAGATGAATGATTGTCAACAAACTTTGAAATTAGCACACATGATACTAAACGATCCAAGGCAGAAGGCTTGCGATCCATTAATTGTGGAAAATTAATGAAACGAAGAAGGGGATGACAGGTAAGTTCATGAAGAAAAGCAACTAGAGTTGGTCAGCCGGACATAATTAAAAAAAAAAAAAAACACTTAAGAGCTGAGTGACACGTTATGACTAGCATATAAGTTAGGTCTATATCAGTGAGAGGCTGAATGTAGTCATGTACGTCTTATCTGTGCTACACAGCCACCATGGTTTTTGAGAAGAAAACACTACATGTTTAACATAATTTATCTGCTGCTTGCAATGCTCTGAACTGAAAGGCATTAATTAACTTCTGTTAACCTTTGCAAGTTTCTTCTAGAAGTTTGCATCCTTCTTCCAATGTGTATATTGATACACTGCCATACAAGAGAGGGAGATGGCTATTTTCAGGTCATGGCAGTAGTGGTACAAAACTTTGTTCCCATGGTGACTTACTGCCTGCCCTCTGAGCCCGTGGGGGTTGAGTTTGTCTTTTTCTTGCTGGCTGAGGAATGCTCCGCTATGATGGAGTTCAGTTTTGGGGTCTGAAAGAACATCTCTCTTCTTTGACCCTATTCAATGGCTTCAATTTCCTTGATGTTTATGTCACTGATGACCACTTCTCTCAAGCTACTTTGCTGAGTTCAAGAAGATAAATAACACTGGCAAGATCCTTATATGTAGGCATCTGCTTCCATGAAATTGTGTACTGGCCCATCTATGCAATTGTTTCACAAACATTTTTGACTGTGACCTTAAATACAGTTATTATCTCGGTTTAGGTACCCATGGTGTTGGTACATGTTAATAAGAATAACAAGGAATGCTGCATTCCTGCAATCCTTAGGAACATCCCCACAATGCTCGTTCAGTTGCGGCACCTGGTTTGGGAACCACTGATCTGTGTGTTCTACCTAGAGTTGATATTTCATATTGAGCGTGGGTGCCATCATAATTATATTCTCATTATACAGCTTTTGGCCCTCTGTGGGAGAAACTGGTGTTCTGGCAAAGGTTCAGAGAGTATAATGGAGGTAGCCCCAGAACCGAACTATTCTGAGTTTGGTTCTGGGGCTGAGGAAGAACTAGCTACAGGAGCTGACAGTGTTGATGGAAGAGAAGAGAAGATTGACATATGCGTTGTCACTGAAGAAATTGTCAGAGTCGACAATATTATTATTGATGTAGCAGTTGCAGATGGTGGAACTGTAATTGGTGCTATTAACAAGATGGGAATGTGGGTAGATGCTGTGGCACAAATTCTGTGTAACTTGATTGTTGTCTCCATAGGTAGTACAGCCAGTAGTTCTCTAGCTTCTACAGTGTTGGGTGAAAATGATGACCAGATGCCCAGCAACAGTGGGGGATGAGGGGGTCCCTGGCCCCATATTGTCAGGCTGGTTCATGCTGAATATCTAATGGGATTGTATGGCTATGGTGAGTGAATGTATTCTGAATATCTAGGACTTGATTTATGATCACAGCAGTGTGAGTGTCTTATGCAGTGTGTCATATAGCACCGGCATGGCAACATAAATGTCTGATGGTGGCACACTGGGCTCCAAATTTGAGAGTTCTTTGCTTGGTGGCTGAAATCTGTGGCACAATAGGAAAGACAAGCACCTAGACCAGTGTTTCTCAACATTTGTTCCCTGCTATACCATTTCACGTGGTCTACCTGTTGGAAGTACCATCGGAAGTAATGGGTGTTGATCTCATCACCCATTACTTCTGGATTGGGAGGCCAGATGCAATGCCGTAAACACTAGGAAATTGGTCAGGGCGGGATTTTTTGAGCTTGCGAAAAGTGCTCGCTGGAGCTCTGCCTGCTGAGCTCAGTCTCCTACAGCTTGCTGCTTGTTGCATTGCATTTCTGGTCTCATTGCCAGGTGGCAGGAGCCCCAGGTGTACCATCAGACCCCATTGATCTACAGGAGGACCCCAACAACAACATTTTGGGGACAGGTCTCAGTGGCAATAAGATTAATCCATTGCCTGTTCACCAACATGTGTGGCATTTGAGCCCCAAAACTTTGTTGGTTGTGATTACCTGGTTATTAGATGTGCCACTGAAGTAGACTATGGGAACCCTAGAAGCCTCCTCTGTTGACCTGGCGTCCAGGTACTCTTTTGCCATCTTTTGCAACATTTCCAACACTGACCACACACCCAGTGGTGGAATTATGGCACTTGCCAAGCCTTTTGTGGGCACTTTCTTCATCCTGATGGCTCTGTTTGCTGTTTTGTTTGCTGTCTTTCTTGTCTGCTTTGAGTATGTCACCGGTAGTGGTGAAGTATGCATGATGGCCAGTGGCATCAATGTAGCTGTTGTGGGAGTGAGGGTTGTCTCCCAGAACATGGACTTGAGGCAAACATGGAGTGAGGGTTGTCTCCCAGAACATGGACTTGAGGCAAAGCTCCTTGTTCTTCCTCACCTACCTGGAAAACATATTACAGTGGGTGCAGACATGACTCTCTTCTCGACAAAGAACTCAAGTATTGTAGCGGTTAGTTGCGGAGAGCTTTGTCCTACAGTGGGGATATTTCTTAGAAGTGACCCTATTCATCACACAAGGAGGCAGAGTTAACTAACCGACTAAGAAAACTTTATTTTAGCAAAATGAAATACTCCTAATTATATTATCTATAAAAATTGTCAAAAGTAAGATAAAGATGATTGCATTTTTAGTGAGAGGGAGCAAATAACTAAGGGAAGTATTCCTTATATGTTGCTTCAGTGGTGGTCAAAAAGGGACTGAGGGATTGGGTGTTCTATCTGCCCTTGAGGCACACAGCTGTGCAGAGGGGTTCCTCACCCAAGGGCAGGGGCAGAGTGCTTGACAGAGCTCTGGAAGCTGTGCAAGTGCAGAATTCCACTATGTCTGCAGCCACTGTAAGGTGTGTACAAGGGGAAAAAAACATATCTATACTAATCTGTAGAAATCATCTATACACATAATGTTATACTGCATTGTATGGCTTGATTTATTTCTAAGGTGCTATGCAGCATTTAGCAATCTTTTTTTTAAACATGAACATTTACATTCTCTTATATAGCCATCTGCTTAGGTTAAGTAAAGTGCCATATATGTCAACCTTGGTTTGCAAGCAGACGTGTCTAAGGTCTATTTTAAAGAGTCTGTGTTGTGATAGAACTTCCTAGCTTGTACGAGGTAATGAGGTTTCATTCACACAATTTGACCTAAAGATTCAAAGCAAAATAGCAGAAGGCTCAATAACATATATGTATATCCTGCTTTCCCTATTTAGGCAAAGTTGAAAGCTTTTCTTCAACCCTCCACCAAGGAAGGAGATGATACAGTTGTCAATAATGCTTTACAGTGTAAAGAGGTCAAGTTAATGTAAATCCTCAAATTGAACTTTGATGAAAGGAATGGTTTTTAATTGCTGGTCTGTAGCCTGCTTCCCACTTGTCTATAGCTAGGGAATAAATTGAGTGCTCTGTTGGTAGACAGGAAGTCCATTCAACAGGGCACAGACTCCCAGTATATAATTCTATGAAATTTGAAAGGTTTGCTTCATCTCTCTGGAAGTATAAAGTGCTCTGTACAAAATAACGTTCCTCCTATGCAACACGAACAAGCACAATTTGACTCACACTATTATACAGTAGATGAAGTCCTGAAAGTAAAAATTTGGCCCCATCCCGCACTGCATCTTACTATATTGAGGAAGAAAGGTTACTGAGAACATACCATGCTGCTGAGGATTCCCTCTGAGTGACATGACAATTCCTTGATAATGTACCAAACTGGATGACCACTTGCAAGAGCAACCCAGTGGTGAACTCCTGTTGCAGAGCAGTCCTGCTGATTTGCAAGACTAACCTAATGAGAAATTCATTTTCCAGCTTTCAAGGCCACATTCACCAAGTCTAGATAGTAACCCGACGTTTCACCCTAAAATCTGTGTAGAGGATTATCAAGGGAATAAAGAAAAATAAATCCTGGCATTTAGATGGGAGTAGGCTCTGCTGTAGGCAGGTTACAGTTCTACGTTTAGGGTTTTTTTGAACTTTGGCAGGGATGTTTGCCTTAGTTTTCGGTTTCATGCAGTAGAGCGTGATATTTTTGCTCCTAGTGGGTTTCAGGATTTCCAGGTATCAGCTTAGTTGTATTTTTCTTTATTCCCTTGGTAATATTCTACAGAGGTTAGGGTAAAATGTTGGGTTACTATCTAGACTTGGTGAACGTGGCTTTGAAACCCGGAAGAAGAATTTCTCATTAGGTGACAACTATGACCCCAAAAGCATCAGACTGCAATCCTACGCACACTTTCCTGGGAGTAAGCCTCACTGAACACAATAGGACTTACTTCCGAGTAGATATGTATAGGATTGTCCTGTCAGTTCCTACATTGCAAGGTTGCAGGGTAAACTGTCCTGCACTGCAAGAATTTTCCAATTTGAATGAAATTTGAATTTCCAATTTGAATGAAAATGGACTCCCGAATCGGCCTTTTCAGCCACACTAGACGCTGTGCCGGAACCGCCATTCAGAGCGCGATACCAGAGTCTTCCGAGACTGAAGGTTGCCAACCTGAACTGCAAGAATGTAGGGTAAATCGGTAGGGTATTGCCAGGGTCATCCCAAGATGCCTGAAGTGACTGCATATTAGAGGTACACTCCAGAACCTCTTGCAATACTTCAGAGGATGCTAGGCCACACCAATAGAATAGTGCTCAGACAGACTCAATTTGATGGCCTGTGATCCAGTATCCTTTGTAGTTTTTTCAGTATTTCAAATTCTCAGATGGCATGCTGGTGCCCCTAAAAATACAGACATCTCAATGAGAGTTGCTTGTGTGGCCAGGCAAGTATGGGGCATTGTAATTTAAAAAAGGAATCAGAATGAGGCTTTTTTTCTCAATCCTTCTGAATTCACCCACATTTTCATTTGACTCTTGGTATTTAGCCTTAGACAGACTCAACCATCCATCTGGGTGACATTCTCAAGCAATTTGAGTCTAAAAAAACCTGTGCCAGGAGCCTTTACCAGCTTCACTATCTACAGGCATGTCATCAATAGGGTAAATTATCATCAGTATTCATATACCGCTTCTCAACAAAAAGTTAACAAAGTTGTTTACAGACATGCAGCACAATCCTATCTTGCTCTGGAACAGGCAGGCCAGGAGGCCTGTGCTGTATCCAGCACTAGATAGAGGCCCAAAGTGGCTCAGCCGGAGGTAGGGGAAACTGTTCCCCTTACCCCTGGGTAAGCCACTGCAGCTCCAATGGGTCTCCTAGGACTTGTGCCACCTGAGCAGGTTGCATAAGTCAGAGGAGAGCAGAGCAGCTTGCAGCCACTCTCACTTTGGGCTCCTATCTTGCAGCTGCTGCACGCCTCTTGGAGTGGGGGCTAGGATCCAGCACATTTGCCAGGTCCCAGCCTCTCCTTCCACTCCCTGCCAACCCTCCACCCAGACTGCCTTCCACCCACCCTCCCCCGCCCCGGAACACCTCCCTCCTGCCTCCTCCCAGCCTTCCCCAGACTCTTGCGTTGGCCGACACAAGCCTCCCCTTTGAAGTTGCCGCGGAGTCTGGATTCAGCTTCTGTGGGCTGGCGCACGTCAGCCCACACGTTGCAACCCTCCTGCAACGTTGGAGGCATGTTGTAACCCTCCTGGGCCGGTGCAAGGGACTTGCGTCGGCTCAAGGCACAGTTTGGACTGCACCCAAAGTCAAATAACTAAATGGCTCCCTGTCCCAAAAGGGCTCACAATCTAAAAAGATGCAGAAGAACACCAGCAAACAGCCACTAGAAAAGACACTATGCTGGGGTGAAGAGGCATAGTCAGTCTCCCCCTACGAAATATAAGAGGAACACCACTTAAAAAGTGTCTTCTGCACAGTTAGCAGGGGATCTCACCTAATCTAACCTGTCTCATAACAGTCTAATTGAAGACATCATTGTCATTTGTGAATCTCAACAATATCACCGCAACATCACATATACTTTGTGAATGATAATAACATTTTAGAATGTGAGTCCTTTGGGCCAGAGAACCATCTAATTCTTTTCTTTTGTAAACTGTTTTGAGAACTCTTTGCTTAATAGGGTTACGAATAAATAAGTAAAATAAAGAAATCTATCAAATGCAAACCTAGTGTAAGAATTCAGTTAGGATGACAATATGCAGAACGCTTTTTTGTATACCACACTATGTTTGTATTAATAAATAAAGATGAAAGTAAATCTGACAAAGTTAAGCACACTTACATTTCCATTAATTTTAAAGAGAGTTAGATATATTCTGAAAACTTCTGCTGAAATCAATTGCAGTTAAGAATATTGAGAACTTCTGGATTATGCCCATGTCTGGCTTGAAGGCCATTTGCATATGCAGTTGTTTTCTTGGTACAACTTCAAATAGTAAATTAAAACAATACTTTTACAGCACAATACTAAACAGTGTTATTCAGGAGTGAGCCCCACTGGGCTCAGCAGGGCTTACTCTCTAGTAAGCATGTTTAGGATTATAGCCTAAGGCTGCAATCCTATCCACACTCACTGGAATAAGTCCCATTGAGTTCAATGGGGCTGACTTCTGTCTAGGCATGCACTGTTACTTTGTGATTCTGTGACAGTATTGGTAATTTATACATTGTTACTACAGAAAACAATGGCTCTTGTTCATGCACAGAATCACAACTGTAATTCACAAGAACCTTCCAAAACGTATTTAGAATCATAGGTTACTATTCAAAAGTAAAAAATAATTACTGTAGAAGAGTCTTATGCTGTAAGTATAGGAACATGTGCAAGAACAAATGTTTATTTGCAGTCCATATACTCCTACATAAACATGACTCTGGAATAAACACATTGTGGAATCTATTAGACATAAGAACTGCACTTGTGAAAGCATTTAAGTTATAAAAAAACAACAGCATGCATGCATTATTTATTAATGGCCTAATCCTATGCAGAACTTCCGCTGATGGAATTCATGTTTGGTTGATGAAAGTCCTGGGCTGCTAGCACTGCAGTGATGACGCATGCAACTCTGCTGCCAGAATGAATTGCAGGTGACTATGCATGTGCACCAGCAGAGCACCCAGCCACTGCTAGTACCCAGCTGCCTGGGTGGGCTGTGGGCAGGGAGAGGGAGGATCATGGTAGGCTGGGGCCAACCAGGGACATGAAGGGGGAGGACAAGGAGTGGGTATAGCTGGCAGCAGTAGCACCAATATCCAATGCCACTTTCCAGGCCATGACATGCCCTGTGAGCCGTGTGGTGATGCAGCGCTGCCAACATGGCATCCATTGTATCCCATGGGCGAATTTTGGTCTGTTGAGGCCTTCTTGGAGTAAAGGGATATTTGTTCCTTTGACCTGGGATAAGCCCCAACAGCTGGCATGCATTAACTCAGATCTGTGCCAATGATATCATTGGTGCATAGCCTCGTTGATCTGTGAAGGCTGATCAGGTCTGGGAAAGTGGGTTAGGATTTGGTGGGTACAACTGCTGCTGAACCGGCCCAGTTCCTGGGCCTGATCCACCCTCCTCCCCACCCCATTTCATTCCTGTTCCTCCCACTCCCACACACACCTGCTTTCTCTCTGCCCTGGTTTGCCCCATCTGTGGCCTTACCTGCACCGGTGGGTATCCCTGGAGCACAGACCCAGCCGCTCACTGCTTGTGGCAGAGGCCAGGCCACATTCATGGGCATAGTCGTGTTTGTGACTATCATAAACCGTCTTATGCCAGTGGAATATATGTTCTGCTGGCCAAACGTGCTCATAGGATTGGGCCATTATGAAAAGTGAGGTTAACAACATATTATATGCTAAAAAGTTTATATTATTTCTTCATAAAACCTTTGAGCTAAAACTAAGTCTTATATTTGTATCACTTGATGTAGGAATCTTGAGATAGATATATATCTACATATCTATCATAGATATAAATATCTATCTCATATATACATATGTAGGGGCCTTCCCCTGGAGGGGCCTGGAACAGGCTTGTTCCTCCCCAGGGAGGCCTCAGATTGGCTGAAGGGGGAGGGGGTTCCAGCACCCTTGTCCTCCTCCCTAGCAGAGCTGCCAAACCTGGCCTAGGAGCAGGAGCTGTTGACCTCACAGCTCCCTGCTTCACACTGATTGCCTCTCATCCCTGGCCTCCCTGTTTTATGGAGCAAGCCTGCCCCCTTTGGTCCCTCCCCTTCCTCCAGGTGGGGCAGAAAAGGCCTTTCCTGTTCCTGGCTTGTTTCCTTCTGTGTTCCTTGTTTGCCCTGCCAGCCCCCTCTGGCTGGTTGAGGTGAGCCAACCTGCTTTGCCCCCTTTGAGGGCAGTGAAGCCTCCCCACCCCGGGCCTGGGGTGCCTGCTCCCGGGTAAGTCGGGGGTCAGGGCATCTGGGAGGGGCCCCGACAACATATATATAAAAGATGTGATACATGTATGCATAAATAAGATAAATAAGAATATTTGCACTAATATTTTACTAATGAAGTTTTGTATGTGTCCTCTTGTACCCGAAAACTCCAATTGTATCAAAGGAGGTTTCCTTACTTTACTGGCTCCCACGACTCCCGCTCAAAGCCCCTGTGAATTGATTGTGCAATTGAGGATTCCATGAGATCGACATATCTAACAACAAGTGGAGCAAACAGGTCCTGAAGATGTTTGTGGTATTTTCCATTGCACAAATTATCTAGAATAAATAAATAAAAGTATAGTAAGCAATATTTCATAGTAATCCACAAATAGCCATATTTATTACACATTGTATTTCTGAATACTGTGTAGTAGCACAAAAAGAACTCCACAGAATTTCATCCATTCATTCATCACACCATTTACTCAAGATAAATTTCTTAATTAAAACAAGAAATCGGTGAAATTGTACCCATTTGTGTCAAAACTTAACTAGCAGCAAAAACAGCTATTTCTGGGTGCTAAAGTTCTGCAAAGTAGCATTCCCTTTGTTATCACCTCTATAGGAATGAAATTCGTGCTTCATTCTATTATTCTAGAACTTTAGAACTTAGAATACATCTATGCTACAGATCCAAAGTGGAGTAACTTGGGAACTGTAGTTTGCGTGTGGACAATTCTGTCTGAGATTCTATTGCCTCAGCCTCCTCAGAACTACAGTTTCTAGGGGTCCTTGTAAAGAAGCTGTAACATTTAAGCTGGTTTAAGTTTGTGAAATACAAATGCCCTTAGGCACAACATTATTTGTCTGGCATGGGCCACGGACGATTTGTGGCAAAACTCCTAAGACAGTAACTCAAACTCTTTATGAATATTTACCATTTGTTTAAGGTTCACCTGTGAATTCTCTCCCAACATCATTCCCATTTAGCTCCTTTTGCCACACTGTGCATACTATTCTTTGCCTGAAGCCTCATGCCCCAACAACCAGGTGATCCAACCACAACAGCCCTGATCTATCAACAGAGAATAACTGAACTAAATCCATGGTCTCACTGCCAGAAATGGAGCCTGTGTTACTACTATGAAAAAGATGGAAGGAAGACATTATGACCATTATGAATAAAATAATACATACATCAAATGACCCAACAAAGAAATATGTACATGCAATGGAAAGCACATTTGGAGGTTTCTTTGAAGTCTGCGGTGCAGCTGTCCCTGCTGCTGGAGAGGCAAATGGGCAGCAATGAGCAGCTGCAGTGGAATCAATTTTAATCATAACAATTTTAATCTCATGCTGGCTATGAAAAGGATCTCTGTTCAACTTACATATTTTCAAAAATGTCACTCCTGTCTTCTATCAAATCATTAAACTCTGAGACTATCATATTCCACTTTGCATGATCCCAACTGTAATGATTGAACTGTGTTCCTGTAATGTGCTTTCCCCCACTCGTTCATGACTGTTGGCAGCTTTGGGTGTCAAACAAAAACCACCAGATTTTTCTGATTTCAAAACCACCAGATTTCAAAAACTGCGCAGATCCCTCAGCAGTTATCTGGCAGTGTTTATTTTGTACTAGTGGGGCTTTGGTATTCATCCTTATAAGGCATTCTGAAGCCTGGGGAAGCCCTCCAGGGCCTCAAAATACCTTATAAGGCATAAAAACGTCACTTTGGGTTTCCCTCTGGAAACCAGAAGGTGCATTTCTTCTTGGTTAAACAGTCATTCTGAAGTCCAAGAGGCTGCAGTAGATGTGTGCCGCCTCTGCAGAAAGCCCTCCAGAGGCGACCAGAGTGCAGCTCTAGTTGCCTGTGGAGGGTTCAGATTGAGCCAAGTCTGGTTCAGTGTAGGTCCAAGGCACCTGGGTTGAGCCAGGTCCATGGATACAGAATCCACTGACACGGAGGCCCCACCTCCCCCCAAAAAATCTTGTACAGAAATGCTTCACAGCTTGTATTCCCAATTCACAACCTTCATAAGATGCTTTAGGACAAATTTAACAAGCACCACCAGCTGACTGAAGAAGAGGCTGCATAGCTGGTGTTGCTCATTTATGTGTCCAAAGCTGCTTTTGAACACAATCCAGTCTTTTGACAGGAGCAACCACCTCTATTAGTTAAGGCATGGTACACAGTTTCTTGACTAATGCACCTCTTCCAAATGATTACTGAAGGCAGTTTTAAAATGCCCCTAATTTTCCACAGAGGATTGGGAATCAGTGAAAAATACTGACATTAACTTTGCCTTAACAGCAACAACATTCAATGGCCAGATACAATACATACAGTCATTACGGAGAGAATCATTTAGAAGCTGAAATAGTGGAAAGCTGTCCCAGGTATCTGGGGGCTGGACCTCTAGTGCGGCATCCATATCCACCGCAAACAACGACAGGAAGGTTTCTGCATGTTCAACCATTAAGTCTGACCACCAAGCAAAGGCCTTGAAATGTAGTATGAAAAACAAAGTGAGAACAGTATTAGTATTATAAACCATAGGAAATTTCATCCATCTTCAACAGGCATTTGAAGAAAACCCACTAATGAACATCCTCTAGAAAACTAGCTTTATTGTAAAGAGAACAGAAGTGCAAAATGCCATGATCCCACATATACGGTACGTACTGCATCCACAAAAGCTACCTGCTACTTTTAGGCAGGACTCAAGGAGCATGGGATCAGAAACACATTGGGACAGAAGAGGTATGTCTGTTCAGTTTACAATAACCCACTGAATTCATTTTGGATCATGCTATTTACTAGAGGGGCAAACTAATTTGCTGTCTAGAACATCTGAGTTTCTTCACTGTGTTTGTGGGTTTTCTGCTTTTCCTTCCCATAAAATGTTAAAAAATTCACCAGATGAATCATCAGTATGAAAATTGCACTGGCGCTGTGACTGAAATTAACAATTCAAACAAATGGATAATAAACCTATCTCAATTTTATATACAGTCTTTGTGTTTAATGTTAAAGCTTGAACCACTAAACCAATTTTAGGGAGGAAAAAACCCATCCACAACCAAGCCAGGGCTTGACTACGGTAGGAAATAAGTTGAAAACCAAGAAATCTCAGTGAAGTAACTCATTGTCATGCGCAGGGGTCCTTAAAAATCCACTGTAGAGTTTCTCTGAAGTAACATTCACATCATACATAACTCAGATGTGAATGTGCTTGGAACACATGCATGCGTCTTTAAAATCACTTTTGGCTTAGGAACATGCAGTATGAGTGGTGCTGTCAACAGGACCTTGTGCAGTTACTACAGAATGAAGTAGAGACTACTCAACAGATCTGTGTTTATACATACTGAGAAGTGCTACCTAGTATTTTCCAAGGGGAGAAAATAAGATTTGAAAAGTGAGGCAAATGCTAAGTTTATTTGATTAAGGGTCCTGTCCTTTCTTGGCCAACAGCTGCTGGAACTTGCATTCTGGCAACGCAAGGCCCTTTCTGATGACGTGAAAGCCAGGCTCCTGTCTCACACTTCCAGGCTACTGCTGTAAATGGACGGCGGTGTGGCACGCGCTGCAGTGGCTCTGCTGTGCCCAGCAAGAGGTGTGTCATGGGCAGGGAAGGACAGGGCCGAAGGTGGTTCAGGGGCAGAGAGGATGGATCCCAGCTGCAGTGACTTGTGCCAGGATCTTATCCCCTCATTTTGAACCTGTCCTGCTCCTTTTCACTCTTCAGATTTATGCCAGCTAAGCGTGCATGTCAAGGAGATCCATAAGCCATCTATGGAGAGGTAAGAGAAAAATATTTTTCCTTACCTCTCCTCCCTGGCCATCGCTATCACAGTGTGTAATGCACACCACCTCGGCATGGCTGCATACTACAGCATGGTGGTGGTGGTGGGGGGGAATGACAGGATTGGGTTGTAAAGCTACTGTTCTTGAAAACCTCTGTTCTCTCTGCTAACATTACTAGTAGATTATCTTGGAAGGGGGGGAGGAGGTTAAACATTATAACACTGCATTACAAATTGTGAAATTGACAGGGTTTGGAAGACCTTAATAATTATGTTACTAATTATTAATACTGGATGCATTGTCCAGATTATTATTATTCATACTGAATGAATATATCCAGTCTTTGAGAATAGGAAAATAATGATTTCTCCAAATGACAGCATATTTATTTTTGAATTCTTCATTTAAAATTCTGTTTTCAAAAGTCTGGGAAAAAAAAAACACCAAAAACTAATGCTTCAGAAATTCAAAAGAAAGGAGGGTGGTCATTTCTGAAGAACAATCTTTTTCATTTTGTACAAAGCTCTTAACTTGCACCTTAGTAGAGTATGTCATTTCTTCTCAAAATGAGAGAAGTATAATTTCTCAACAATCCTTTTCAACAACGTTTGGTTTCCATCAACTTACCTTCTTTTATTACAAACATAAATAGGAAGTGTCTTCCCTACACCATCACACCTATAATTACATGTTACCCATGGGAACACATGTATATATGCATGTCTTCAAGGAGGTAAAATACATATATACATATTCATACATACATATATATGGAGAGAGAACAGCAATACTGAAAATCTATGATTGCTAGCGTCTTATAAAGTTCCCGATAATGTAGTTTTGCAAATGGAAAAAGAAACAACAAGTTTTAGAAAAGTGAGGCATATGGCATAGACTCAAAACTACAGGCATAAGCTTGAATCTCAATGCTGGATTTTGGGGTGGAACCCCATGCTAGAGCAGAAATGGCATGTGAAATACTTCTTAATGGGGCACAAGAGACTACTGCCTTAAAACACAGGCGACAGAGGCAGTAAGGCAGAGACAGTGTCGATGGAGGCGGATCTGGACCTGGAATGGGGAAGGTTCAGCAGCAGTGGCGTCTGCCTAAATCCAAGCCCCCTTCCCAGACCCGATTCCCCAACCTGGACCCACATGCACTTGCACCAACCATTTCACTGGCACAGATCTGAGTAGGCCCAGCAGGGCCTGGGAGGCTTACCCTAGTGCAAGGGAAGAGCTGGCTGCATTGGTGCGGCAGGAGGAAGGATAGGATTGGGTCCTAAGTGGCTTAGCTAATAGCCATCTCATCTCGGAAGCTAAGCAGGGTCAGGCCTGGTTGGTACTTGGATGGGAGACCGCCTGGGAATACTGGGTGCTATAGGCTTATACCATAGTCTTTCGAGACTGAAGGTTGCCAACCATCTCCTCCTTTACAAATTGCCAGCCACCTCCAACCATAATTTCAGGTTCTGCTCTGCATTCTCTCAGAACTGGAGGTCTAGTTGGGGAGTAACAAAGGACAGGGCTTTTTCGGTTGTATCTCCTCTTGTGAAACTTCCTGCTTCCAGAGATGCATTTGGCCTCTTTACTGTGGATACTTCAACCCCAGGTTAAGGCCTTTCTTCTTCGCCAGGTATTTCTGTGTTGGCATTTTAGCTTACAGAGTTTAGTTGATTGTTGCTATTGTTCCTATTCTGCTCTTACTACCTGTTTTGATTTTATTGTATTTTTTTGTTTTGTTTTATGGTCATCTAAAACATTTAAACACCATGTTCAAAACATTTATGTTAAATTGTTTTATATTATGTGAGTTGCATTGGGGATGGGTTCATAAGGTGGGATATAAATTGTGACCTAAATAAACAAATAAATATTCTAACTTCCTGGCTGGGCAAATGAGGTAATAGGCTCAGTACGTGGATGTAACCAGCAGGGGACTAGGTACCTATGTTATTAGAACTATTATATATTTTTCTTATGGTTTCACTTACTTTACTCACTATGGATGCTCCTTCAACTGTTCTGTCAAAGTCAAACCAGAAATTACATTTTTGCCTCAGTTTTTTGAAAGGAAGTTTCTCAACTTCACTTATAGAACCTGCACTTCAGAGTCATAGTCACTTGCCTCTAGTTTCATTACTACTGAAGGAGTAATCTACTATAGATTTCTTTGACTCTGCAAGGATAGCGTATCAAACATGACAGGATGAAAAACAACATTATTTTCCTTACACATGCCATCACAGCTCACAGAATTATGCCTTCCCTGGATTATGCTGTTAGTTTCCCAACTACATAAAAGTAGATGTTGCTTCACTTCTGAATCCTAGAATATCTCTCTCCATATATACATATGGTATATAGTAAAACAATACACACAATGAACAAAATTATAGGAAGGCTATTGTTATCCTAGCAAACCATTTGTCCCTCATTTCTATTACCAGCATGGTGAACTAGATACCAGGTGTACACTGAGCAACAGAGGTAAACAAAAGGCTGAGGAAAGAGCCCAGGCAGGAAGGACAAGTGTTGGGATGTAACTGCAGCGCTTGTAAAAATATATCCATTGCTACATGCACGGGCTGGAGATGTTCCCCCACGTGGGCCCTGACATGTAGGGGCTACAATTCCACAAGCAGTTTCTTCTGAAGTTGCTGTTACATTCCTTGGATCCAAAGTTACAAAGCAAGGATGACCCAGGTAAGATCCCATTAGGACACATGGCACCGAGAGGGCATGCACGGAATATGACAGGAGGTGACTTGTTTCATTCAGTTCAGTCACATACCTCTTTCCCCTGCCAGGATCATCCAAGATTGAATGAACAGTAGAAAAACAGGGAGGAAATTTAAATATGCAATCAGGCATTAGTTGGGACTTCTGGATTGCTGCGCACTAGAAATCAATTAATTTTACTTTGTTTTTATTAGACATTGAATTTATGTTGTTTTTTTTAATGGTGAAGTTATTTATATTAAATGTATTTAATGCAATATAGACATGTCAATGAGAAAAGGCAAGCAGAAAATAGGGAATTAATGTTACAGAGTTAAATGTTATAAACAAAGGATTATTTTATCTAATTTTTAAGAGGCTCATTTATGAAAAATTACAAATCACTTCATTTTCAGAGAACACTGGGCAAGAACCTGCAGATAACTAACTTCAGATATGCAACATCACTGCATAGGGGAGATGAAATACTGGCCCCACTTAACGGCAAACTTACATGAATCACACAGGAGCCAGAACTTCATCTATGAGTGAGGGCACAATCCTAACCAGGTCTACTCAGAAGTAAGTCCTAGTGTGTTCAATGGGACTTACTCCCAGGAAAGTGAGGTTAAGATTGCAGGATGAAAGTATATGTTTAAATCCTATTATAAATTACTTTCGTCCATAAGGAAAGAGGTCTGCCAGTGTGTCCTATGTGTCCTATGGACCTTTAGCTTCAGAAGTCCCAGCAGTGGTATGTAAACTGCAAGTGAAAAGTGATCCAGCAAGTGGTATGTGGAGCACGGCTGCTAATCCTGCCCCTTACCTTCTAAGCAGACCTTCTTTAACACTAGGTTTGACAGCAGGGATTTGCCCTACCTACATTGGCTCCTAGATGTCTGTGAGATCCATCCATCATTGTGTAAGTCATTGTGTAAGTCATCATTGTGACCCCTGCTAATTGGGTAAGAGGCACTTTTTCAAGTGGGTGCTCCTTTTTTTAGCAGGGGGAGAGTAACTGGCCCACTTCACCCCAGCACTGTCTGTTCTGGTGGCTGTCTGCTGGTATTCCTTGGCATCTTTTTAGATTGTGAGCCCTTTTGGGACAGGGAACCATTTAGTTATTTCATTTTTCTCTGTAAACCGCTTTGTGAACTTTTAGTTGAAAAGCGGTATATAAATACTGTTAATAATAATAATTAATAATAAGTGGACTGGACAGGTTCTGATCACCTGCCAATGCTAGACACCATCCCTTACATGACACAGCTATACTGCAGCAGGGGAATGAGCTATGCTGATGATTGCTAACACTAACAGAGCTATGCTGATGATTGCAGCTACTCTGGTGAAGGCTGGTGCTATCACCTAATCATATCATTTATGCACATGAGAATACTGTTTCCTCTGTTTTAAATGTGCTATCAAGTCACATTTCCCCCTAATGGATGGCTTATAAGATGAAAGTGACCAGTGTTATTCAAGGCTTCTGGCACAGGAACGAGTAACTAAAATGGAATTCCTGAACCCCATTATGCGTGCTTAATTCCATGGTTATTAGTGCATACAAACAACTAGATACTTATAGAAATTTGATATGGTCTGAGTTGTCAAGTTCTTTAATTTCTATTACTAACTGTACATTAAATATGCTTAAAAAAACAACAACAACTCAATACCTTAGCCCATCCTTTAAACTGGACAGCCTTTATGTTATAATTATTTGGCTGTTTAAAAAAAAAATAGCGTAATCCTGTTGTCACTAATGGTTATGAAAAAATCTACAAAAAAGTTAAATTCAAAGTTGAAGAACAGCAGAATCTGACCAACAGAGGGTACAATCCATCTTGAACTACTTTCATGAAATTCCACTCTGGTGGAACTTACACGTAAAAAATGCTCAGTCCATTGCACCATTGGTTCTTTAATGATTTTAAACATATTTCCCTGCAAAATTATTTTTAGTGGCATTGCAGCATTTTTTTTTGAGGGGGGGGGGAGACTAGAATGGCCTTTCTCAATGTTTATTCTATGGTATAAAGAACTAAAGGCCTAATACACACAGTCACCCACTTGATCCAATAGGTCCTGTTAGTCAGAAATGGTTTTAGACCACTGCCACTAACCTCTGCATGATGCTCTTCATTCTGTTGTAGAACTTCAATTACCAATTCAGCCAGGCGAATTGTATCTTCTAGTTTTTTGGCAGGTGTGACTAACCGACCTACATTTTCTGTAGTACAAGAACTTGAATTAAAATGGAGTGAAATAGGATAGGCTCAATGTAAGGCCAACAGATTAGGTGGTTAACTAAAAAAAAACACCCCAGAATAATTAAAAATGATGCTTTTAAAAATCTACTTCATGCAAAGGTTAAAATGCTAGGTAGTTAGTACTGAGCAAACCATAAAGCAACATTTGTTGTTATACTATGAATACAGTGCTCCAGCTCTAAATTTAAATATGCAACACAAATTGTTTTACTTTGCACTTGAGATGACAGCTAGTAACTAGCTGAGATGAGAAATTTACATTTCTTAGAGACAGCATCTTGGTATTATAACTGTATAGAGAACATTCTATTTCAAAAGTTATGCATACATATGTTTGAGCTGTGGATGTTGTTGAGTTAGTGACTATTATTCAAGTTGATCCACAATTCACAGCGCAATCCTAATGTGAAAATCCCCCAGTGCAGCAGTCCCTGCACCGGTGGAAGGTGTCGCAAGTGTGCTGTAGGGCGCTGAATTTGCCCTACCAATCCAACTGCCACTGCTGGAGGTAAGGTTTGCTCTGGGCAGCAGAAGGTGGTTCGGAGGCATGGATGGGGCGTTTTGGGACGGGGGGTGGTGGAACAGGGGAAGGTCAGGCCAAGAAGGGGGAAGGGATTGGTGGAGATTTCTTCCACCATATCCTAACTCCCGTACTTGGCTGCCTAGCATTACACCAGGTTGCTTGGACTTCCATCAGCTGAATAGCTAGTGGAGATTGAAGTAGCCACACAGGGCAGGCTTGGGCATTACTCAGGGTAATATGAAAAATATCCCCTTACCCTAAGGAGACCTCCAGCCTGCTCCTAACTTGTGTTGGACGCAGCGGAGGCCATGTGGCCCATTGCGCCAGGTCAGATTAGGATTGGGCTGCCTGTGATGTCAGAATTTAAGCTAATTCACCTCATGCAGATATGAGTGGGTTTATGTGGGTTTATCATGAACGTAAGTTCAAGTGGTGTGCTCACAATGGCCACATGCATTGAAGGCTATACTTGCTTCAGCAGCAAGTGGCTACTCCTCCGTTAAAAGTAACAAACTTTTCTTTTGTTAAGCATGCAATGTGTGAATCTGACCTGACTGACTCCACAAACAATTACTAGTAGAAGAAATGAAATGGGGAGCTGTCCTATATATATCTTCTAGCCTGCTTACCTTCTTCTACCCTCCCAAGTATATTGGGAATCTCATGTGCAACCCTATGCTTGCTTGGAAGAACTTGCCACTAATGGGGGAATTATTTCTGAGTAATCATGCTTAGGGTTGTATTGTAAGAGATTGGCCCTTTTTCACAGCCTTCAAAATTCACATGACAATTCAATTATATGTTGAGATTCAGCATGAATCTGTATGCATGCCTGTAAGAAATGTGTTTCATTAGAAACCTGACTGTTATCAGGTACTTGGATGGCGTCTTAATTTTTTCCTCAGCAGGGGTAATAGCATTTTCAGTGGTGGGGGCAATCTAAACCACTGAAATGTCATGGGGAAAGACACTCCCATCCAGCTTCACTTCTCCAATCAAATTAGCAGCCCCCAGAGTGTTTTTAATTAAAGAAAAAAGATATTGGGAAATCCTGTCTGTTTTGTCCCTCACTTGAACTAATGAAATTCTCATTACACTCTGTAGGTCTCCTTGACTGCGTCAATAGACTCTTCCGTGCCCCACAGATCGTGCTGGCAAAACTGAAGGCTTGCTGGATGTGCCCTGGCCAATGGAATGCAGACTGACGATCACATGCAGATAGTTGTTGTTTTAATTAACTTATTTGCTTTTTAATTTTAATCTATTCGCTTTTCGATAAATTTTTGATGAAAGGAGGTACATATATTTTAAAATTGATCATAGCTGTTGCACTGGAGGACATTTTTTGAATGATGGTGGGGGAGGGAGGGAATTCTAAGTAGCCATAGTATGTGTGCCCTAAACACATATTACAATATAGCTTTATCTTTAGAATTTTTTTCTGTAGCTACGAAGTTCACATTATTTGGAAAAAAAATAACAACAAAAGTGGAAATTTGGGGCATGCTTAGAATAGCCACCCAGACAAAACTTCCAACTATACAAAATATCAAGACAATTTTTTAAAAAATCATGCTTATTTGAATCAGGATCTTAAGTAATCTTTTTCTTAAGATTTCTAGTGTTCCTTGAGAACTTTAAACAAAGAAACATAAACCAAACTGGAAATCAAGTAATGGATCTAAGTTCACAAGAAGTGAAGTTATTATTATGAAGCAATCTTTGTGAGGTGAGATAATCGGCTCAATCCAATATTGAGGGCAGCGTTGGCAGCCTGCGCACTGCCCCGGCAATGGCCATTGCAAATATACTGTCAGACATCTTGCGGCAGCCAGCAGGGGAGAGGCCCTGGCAGAAAGACTAGCACCAGTTGGCGCTGGGCCTCCAAACCAATGGGATGAGAAGCAGGAGCCCATGGCGGGGAGTACATCACCAAACAGTAGGTTCCAGGACAGGGGGAGGGGTGAAACTGGGCAGGGGAGGGTGGGCCAGGGGCAATTTAGGCACAGGAGGGGGTTGGGGATGGCAAACTCATCTGCCGCCAAATCCTATCTCCCCCTCCTGGGGCACAACACGGGTCTTCTTGGTTGTGAAACCAGCTAAGGGCCCAATCCTAACCCTTTATGTCAGTGCTTTCCAGCACTAACATAAGGGCAATGCAGCTCCAAGGTAAGGGAACAAACATTCACTTACTTTGAGGAGGCCTCTGTGACATCCAACTGCAGGATGTAGCACATGCCCCACTGGCACTGCTATGCCAGTGCTGGAAAGCACTAACATAAGGGGTTAGGATTTTGCCTCAAATAGCTTATTAGGAGTTGTGTAAAAGCTCCAGTGTGGAGCACTATGTTTCTAATTCCATGCCAAAAAAGCAGAGAAAGGAAGGGTAATGCTAAAATAGGAGAGGAAAAGTGGTCTTAAAAGTTACATGCAACATGCAACATTATATGCAACAATCTGCCAACTCTACTACAGCTCTATGCTGGGGAAAACTTTCAGATTACAATTATGGAGAGGCTGAAACAGAAAATATTTAATAAAAGCTTATCTACACAAATCTGTCTCTAGATAAATGTAGATCCTTCCCAAGCTTATTTCTTTTTCAACAACTTTTTCAACAAATATTAGTGTATCATATTGTGTGCAAATAGCTGGAGCACTGATAGGTCAATGAAACAACATTTCAATCATTTCATAATAATTTAAATCATACAGATTCACATTTCCCATGCAAAATGTTAAGCAACAATAATGTTATTTTGTGCTGACGTTGATATTTGAAAATGTTGCATATGTCAGACATTGCTAGACAAAAAATGTGGACATTTTGAAATCAAGGTATATCTAAAAGCGTTGCGCTAGAAATTTCTTTGTCCAAAGCCTATGGTTGCGACTAGCTTCCTAATATCTAAACTACCATAAAATAATGAGGAAAAAGCTAAGCTAGGAAATAGTGAATAAAATAAAACTATTACAGTACTTGGTGTTTGCTTAGGTATGCCTTTCAGCATCTGATTTATCATGTTAGTCTGCGTTTGAGTGGAAGGAGTGGGCCCAGTTGGGGGCTTGGGCACTGACGATCGAGCTGTTCATGAATGATGTAGAGAGACAGCAAAAGTAAAGACACATGTGACATCATAAACAGTGACAAAAAAGATGAAAACTTTGAACGAAAAGTAAGCAGAAATGATAAAAGTACAAATGGAATAGCTGCTGTTTTGCTTATCGTCAACTCAAGTACTACACAATTATGACAACAAACATTTTTTTTCCGCAGTCGACAGATTCCACTACGCTACGAGAATTCACAATCCAGGATGCTTAAAATTCAGCGTGAATGCTAATTGTTATTTCGTGTAGCCAAGTGCAAAAAGCAAGATTTTAGTACAGTCAATTAGTTTTTTTTCCCCTCTCAAAAGAACTTAATCTGCATGTGTCAAATGTGAAATAGCATTGCCTGCCTTTGCACCCATATAGTGGCATGAAATATTGCCTGCTATAGATTGATTCTGGTACTGTCGGATTTATTAACTGAAAACAGGGCGACGTAAAAGTGAATCAGTTTGGGAAGACTATTAACATTAAAAAATATTTGGAACACCATTTTGGGTTAAAACTACAGCTATACACTACTCTTCATGCAATTTAAATATGTACTAAAATCTCTCACTTTTAAAAAGTGTGGTTTCTGATTGTTTCCAGCTCATTATTTTCCACTTGGAATTCTAGTGGCTTTTATATTCTGAGTTGAATCATATATAAAAACTTGCCAGCTTTATCAAATATGTTACTTTGCTATTCCAAATGTTAGAATGCGGCAATCAGGACTTGACCCATCTGTCATATAGTTTGTGATATCAGCCTAGGGGGAATATAGATCTCCTTTCCTTCTGTATGCACACAGCAATGTAAATGTACTTCTCCTATAGTTTCTGCTATATTTAAGATCAACATTTTAATAGCCAACGCACTTCTCTAAACATCTCTGTCTGTAAGAAGACTGGCATATTTATCTGGATGGTATCATGCCAGAAGCCCTTTTCTCTTTGCTCACATTTCCCAGAAACAGGAAGAGAGAGATAATTCAGCTGTTTATTTAAAGAAAGAGGTTTGCTGGTTGGTTGTAATTTTGAAAGTGTTGAAATAAGAATATGGGGGTATGTAACATCAGGATGGTAAAAACATTTGGCTCTATAAAATAGGTCAATCATTTCCCCCCTCTATTCCTGGGTGGCAGGCCTGCACAATCTTTGGCTTCTTGAATCCCACGGAAATCAGTGGGATTCAAGCAGCTTATCAGTGCGTAGGCTTGAAACCCTAACCAGGACAGCAGACACTTCATCTGCATCCCTATAGCACCTTGACATGCAAATACAAAAATAAGCAATACTTCTTAGAAGCTGGAACCAGAGAGAGCTCAGCTGTCTTACCCATATAGCAAAATTGGAGAACTGAAGATTCATTGTGTTCGTTCTCTTATTGCTTTTTGATGTGATTACTTTTCACAAGGTGTCTTTACCATATTAGTTTTTTTTGAATGCCCTTTCCTTGAGAGATTCAATGTCTCAGGTTCAATCCCAGGCACCTCCAGTGAAAAGGATCTCAGGTAGCCGGGTTGGGTAGGATATCATCACTGATACTGAGGAGCCACTGCCATCAGAGTAGACTGCAGTGGTCTAGATCAGGGGTTTTCAATTTTTATTTTTTTTTGGTAAATGCCACCAGAGACAGCAGCTGTGCATAAGAGAGAGAAGCTGTCACATAGTTGTCCCTGCAGTGATGAAGAAGGTTCTCTGTTGCAGACCCTGCTCTCTTTTCTGCTTGTACCCTTCTAGTCCAGTGTTTCTCAATCTGCATTATGGGTACCATTAGTGGTGTCTGGTGGTACTTGTAGGACTTCTGGAAACCTATCGCTCTGCAGCAAGTCCAGGAACGCAACACAACAAACAGCAGTAGGAGGTCCAGCGGACAGAGTTCCAAAGCCTGCTTTTCCATGCTCAAAAAAGCCAAGTACTGAGGAATCCGCCCTAAGCTTCTTACCAGTGTTTGTCGCAATGCATCTGGCCTCCCAACCCAGAGGTAACTGCTGATGTCATCACCAGTTACTTTCAGTAGTACTTCAAATAGGTGGACCATGTGAAGTGGTATGGCAGAGAACAAACTCGAAAAACACTGTTTTAGTTCAATATGTTTCTTTTTTTGATGAGGCTGCCACAGAGCCATACCACATTACTGGTCCCCATTCTGATGGGACCAGCCAGGGACCAGCCAGAGCAGTGTCATATAGTCTTTGTAGCAGTAGAACCAAGTATCCCCTAGCACACCGTGAAGTACAACCAGAGGCACACATATAATTGCTTGCAAAGCATATATCTATATGGGCCAGTGTTCTGACTCAATATGAGGCCGTTTCACATGTCTATTGGGCAGCTTCTGGTATTTAACACAGGACAGAAACCGAGTATGCCATGGTCCTGGAAAATATCAGATCTTACAATATGAGGAAGTATACAGATTGCACAACAATCTGTAAGTCTGAGATTACTTACATTCATATTTAACATGGTATTTTAATATGAAAGTAAGCTATCTCAGACTGTTGTGCAATAAGTGCTCTACAAATCATTTATGTGACAGAAAAATTAGTCATGTCAGAAAGTAAAATGGAAATGAAGCCTCAAAATTTCTGTTAAAGAAGACTTCATCAGGAGTGGGCAACATGAAGGGGAAAAGCTTTCGCAGAGCTCTCTCTCCCCCCTCCATTGTAGCTACTTTCCAAGATTGGGTTCTTATTCCATGTCTGTATAATGCAGTCATTTTCAACCACTGTGCCATGGCACACTGGTGTGCCACAGATGGTCTGCAGGTGTGCCGTGAGAGTTTGGGGGAGGATCATTTGTTAGTAGGGCCACTGCAGGATGTGTCAGTGTGGTGTGCCTTGTCAATTGTCAAAAAACGGTGTGCCTTAACAATTTTAGTGCTTTGTCAGTGTGCCATGAGACGAGAATGGTTGAAAATCACTGGTTTAATGATTAAAATCTTCTTAAGTCATCTATGAGAGACTAAAGTCAAGGTTTATGTACGCACATAATGGAAAGGTAGTTTTATGGTACACCAAAAGTCATTTGAGTTTCATGCACAGAAGAGCCAATAGTTAGGCTTAATTCCAGGTCACAAAAGAACTGTATAATCAATATGTTTAACATAGAAAGTGAGGAGGACTGGAAAGCCGTTTTTGAAGCTTTGGGAGAAGTTTGAATTTTCTATGCAAGATCTGCATCATAATTATTATGTATCTTTATAGCTCTTCCTTGCTTAAATGTTCTTCTCCTTTTCCTCAGATTTGAAATCTGTCCATCAATTCATGTCAGAAAACATCTTGATCTAATTTCTTATTTCTCATGAGGTAAGAAAGGGAAGGAAGGAGCAGGCGAGACTATAAAAACTTTTGGCCTTCTGCTAAATAAATTATTTCTCATTTAAAACATAACTAGAACTTGGTCTCACATTTGTCTAGTATTTCCATATCCTTCCCTGCTTGGAATTTGTCTCTCCTTGAGGGCTTCCATGGTAGAGAGAAGCTCAGTCAGTCTTCTCCACTTTCTCCCCATGATGTGAGGATAAGCTGGCCGTTTTGCAGAACCACAGTGGTAAGATTGAAAATGGAAGGCTTCTGTCTGCAATGGAGCTCTTAGGAAAACAAGAACTCTGTCCAAGTGAACACCCTCCAATCTTGACTTTGGAAGTTAATTTTGTATTAATTAACAGTCGGTGGCTAGGATTGGTGACTACAGCATGACAGTCCGACTTGAGAATGACTGGTTAGCCTGTACATGAACATTGCACCAGAATGTTCTCCAAGGCTGAATTCCTATGAACTCTTTCTTGGGAATAAATCCCACTAGACACAATTGGATTTATTTCTGCATAACCCTGTCTAGGATTGTGATGCACATTATCAAAGGAGCTTTTGAGTCTTCTCCAGTACAAAGGGCACATGAGATGGCAGCTTCCCACTTCCCTACCCAGGTTTGGTACTGTGGTATTCCATAGGTAAGCTCGCCACAAAAACTAGTACTCAAAATTTTACTGACTTTACTAGTTCCACAAAAATCCCCTTCTTCCATGAGTATCATAGTTGAAACAGCACTGTGATTATTGTTAAGAATATTTATATATTGGTTTTCAACAAAAGAAGTTCACAATGTGATTTACATAGCAAACCCTATGGGCATGAGACAAAGCTTCTCTAGATATAAACTGGAGACAACTGCAGAACTACAAACAGTAATCTAACCTCTGGAAGTCGACCCTCCTGACAATTCATACAATGACTGTGGAGCCTTTGTTTTGCTCAGACTGTCTCTGTATGTGCTGGGAACATGCTTTGGCCCAATTTAGATTGTATGTATCATGGAGAGACAGGTCAAAAAGAGTATGATGCCTCTCACGGCAACTGGCTGTGCCTTTTTACAGGAATGTCACATTTTTGAGAATCTTCGGCATATGTGTCTGTATCGATATAGATATAGCAATATTAAATAAAACAATGTGAACTGATAGCTGTTGAGACCTTCAACGAAAGGAGCAGCTCTTGCAAAAGGCTACCATACCGTGGCACCTAATATGCATTAGTCAACTGTGCCATAGGAATGACTCTGACTGGTTCTCATTCTAGTTTACAATATGATTGGCATGTAACAGAGAGGCATTTCCTCAAAGGGTACCAAAGCCAGAGGACAATTGTACCCATGAGACACAGCCAAGCTGCACAGCAAGACCTGCAGTAATCCAACTCTGCTTTGGCTTTAAATATGTTTCAGCTACTGAACTTGCCGGCAGCTGCACATTTATGCTAGTTGCTACAGACCTAGACACCTACAGTGACCCAGATGAAAAATATATTTTAGAGCTGATTGGCATGTAGAACCTGCAGCTGTCAAATATGCCTGGATTGTACAACTTCAGTTATGTTCTCTGTGTGTATGTGCCCAAGGCAGAAAAAAGGGGGAAGAGAATGGCGGAGGGAAAAAAAAATAAAACAGCATAAAACAAAGTGGCCATAGCAGCTGGCCTTATCAAGTTGTTTTTAAAATATAACCTAAAACACATGACCTGTAGATTTGACTGTGCTGTTGTCAGCAAATTGACCCGCTGTGGATTCCATCTCACTCTCTTTCTTTCTTTTTTTTTTTAAAATGAAATTGTAAAAACAGCAACAAAAAAGTGTTTTTGAAAAGCGATCGGGGAGGATCTGTGCATGTTTCCCTGCAGCTCTGCAACATGTACCATAATAGTAATTAAAATACTCCTGCTGATTCCCTGCTGATGCCAGCAAGTGTATATAATAGCTCCTGCCAAACACTGGCATTGTTTCATGCTATGTTATAAAGACAGTGGATAGAAGATGGAACTCACTATCATATTTTTTTTTGTACAAGTTCAAATCCTTATCACCTATCCCTAGTGCTTTCAATTTAACATTAGCAGTACTCTTTAGATTTTGCTTTTTCTTTATGCATCACTGTGTACTAAAAGAGATTACAGTTTCTAGGACTGGTTCACATGCTACTGGAGCCTTCGTGTGTGAGTCTCAGCCTCAGGACAGCCTAGTTTGCGGATGGGCAGTGCTCATGCAGAAGTCTGTCTGTGAACTGGCATCTCCCCATAGGAACTTCACATAGGAGCTGTCTATGTGCTGATATAAGGATTTCACACATCATGGTACTGGAGGAGACATAGTCCATGTGGAGGCATTGGTTCTTGCAAGTGGTGTGGGCCTGCTTGTTTGCAGCTCTGTGTGGTACTGATGTGCTCATGTAAGAGGCTTCTAATAATCGATGATATTGACAACATCAAGGAGGAGTGCAACTCTTGGGACTGTGTGAAAATCATTGTATCCTGCTGGTACAAGTGCTCAAAAGTTGGGACCATACTGGATAACTCAGTACCACTGAAGGTCATGCAAATATAGAAAAATGTCAACATTACTACTATACTTGCATAATTCAGATCCTGAAAATTTTTTTCCACCCTGTGATGATGTTCCATAAAGATTGCTAGATGCCACAGGACTGTGTATCTCTTTACAGTCTGGGTGGCTTTTTCTTCTTTGAAACAACCTGTAAATATGCAGATACATTCTGTCCACACTAAGAGGGAGCTTCAGTACTTTCATGCACAATATTTTTTGTTCTCTGCCCTCTCATTGCAGAGAGATAGTGGGGCGGGTGGTGAATTTTTTGACTGACCACCAAGGGCATCAGTATCACCTTCAAAGTATTTGGTTTGTTGATCCAAATTGGCCTGGGAAATTTTGTTCTTTTCCCCCCTCTACATTCATTAGCCAAGTACTCATAGACTATTTTAGATAGCAACTGGTGTGAGCAGGAATAGGCAGGATGAATATACAAAATTGGGCGCAATCCTAACCCCTTATGTCAGTACTTTCCAGCACTGACATAAGGGCAATGCAGCTCTGAGGTAAGGGAACAAACATTCCTTTACTTTGAGGAGGTCTCCGTAAGTGCCCTAATGAAGAGAATAAAAAGGGACATAAACTGTGGCATAACACATGCCCGATCTTGTCTGATCTTGGAAGCTAAGCAAGGTCAGGTCTGGTTAGTACTTGGATGGGAGACCGCCTGGGAATACCGGATGCTGTAGGCTTATACCATAGTCTTTCGAGACTGAAGGTTGCCAACCAAAATGTAAGAAGGTGATACGGGAGGCCAAGTGAGACCATGAGGAACGCATGGCCAGCAACATTAAGGGGAAAAATAAAAGCTTCTTCAAATATGTTAAAAGCAGGGAAATTAAATGAGTTCTTTGCATCTGTCTTCACGACAGAAGACCTCGGGCAAATACCACTGCCTTAACGGCCCCTCCTGACCAAGGAATTAAGTCAGATAGAGGTTGAAAGAGAAGATGTTTCAGACCTCATAGATAAATTAAAGATCAATAAGTCACTGAGCCTGGATGGCATCCACCCTAGAGTTATTAAGGAATTAAAGAATGAAGTTGCTGATCTCTTGACTAAAATATGCAACTTGTCCCTCAAAACGGCCACGGTGCCAGAAGATTGGAGGACAGCAAATGTCATACTAATCTTTAAAAAGGGAAAGAGGGGGGACCGGGAAACTATAGGCCGGTCAGCCTAACATCTATACCGGGTAAGATGGTGGAATGCCTCATCAAAGATAGAATCTCAAAACACATAGACGAACAGGCCTTGCTGAGGGAGAATCAGCATGGCTTCTGTAAGGGTAAGTCTTGCCTCACAAACCTTATAGAATTTTTTGAAAAGGTCAACAGGCATGTGGAAGTGGGAGAACCCATGGACATTATATATCTGGACTTTTAGAAGGCGTTCGACACGGTCCCTCACCAAAGGCTATTGAAAAAACTCCATAGTAAGGGAATTAGAGGGCAGGTCCTCTCCTGGATTGAGAACTGACTGAAGACCAGGAAACAGAGAGTGGGTGTCAATGGGCAATTTTCACAATGGAGAGAGGTGAAAAGCTGTGTGCACCAAGGATCTGTCCTGGGACCGGTGCGTTTCAACCTCTTCATAAATGACCTGGAGACAGGGGTGAGCAGTGAGGTGGCAAATTTTGCAGGCGACACCAAACTTTTCTGAGTGGTGAAGACCAGATGTGATTGTGAGGAGCTCCAGAAGGATCTCTCCAAACTGGCAGAATGGGCAGCAAAATGGCAGATGCATTTCAATGTAAGTAAGTGTAAAGTCATGCACATTGGGGCAAAAAATCAAAACTTCACATATAGGCTAATGGGTTCTGAGCTGTCTGTGACAGATCAGGAGAGGAATCTTGGGGTGGTGGTAGACAGCTTGATGAAAATATCAACCCAATGTGCAGTGGCAGTAAAGAAGGCCAATTCTATGCTTGGGATCATTAGAAAAGGTATTGAGAACAAAACAGCTAATATTATAATGCTGTTGTACAAATCGATGGTAAGGCTACACATGGAGTATTGTGTCCAGTTCTGGTCACCACATCTCAAAAAGGACATAGTGGAATTGGAAAAGAATATAAGAACAGCCCCACTGGATCACACCATAGGCCCAATTAGTCCAGCTTCCTGTATCTTACAGCGGCCCACCAATTGCCCCAGGGAGCACACCTGATAACAAGAGACCTGCATCTTGGTGCCCTCCCTTGCATCTGGCATTCTGACATAGCCCATTTCTAAAATCAGGAGGTTGCACATACACATCATGGCTTGTAACCCATAATGGATTTTTCCTCCAGAAACATGTCCAATCCCCTTTTAAAGGCATCCAGGTATGATGCCATCACCACATCCTGCGGCAAGGAGTTCCACAGACTGATCACACGCTGAGTAAAGAAATATTTTTTTTGTCTGTCCTAACCCTCCCAACACTCAATTTTAGTGGATGTCCCCTCGTTCTGGTGTAATGCGAGAGTGTAAAGAGCATCTCTCTATCCACTTTATCCTTCCCATGCATAATTCTGTATGTCTCAATCATGTCCCCCCTCAGGCGTCTCTTTACCAGGCTGAAGAGGCCCAAACGCCATAGCCTTTCCTCATAAGGAAGGTGCCCCAGCCCCGTAATAATCTTATTCGCTCTCTTTTGCACCTTTTCCATTTCCACTATGACTACATATATAAGAAATACCCTGGTCTGCAAACTGCAAAACTGTAGAAACCTTAATAAGTCACTAACAGCAGATCATGATGGTCATTGAGCATAATCAATATATCTACACTATTTCTGGAGGACATCTTATGCTTATCCAGCAGAGTAAAATGAGCTCATGAAAATTACAGCAATTAGGGCACATTAACATAAAAATTAATTGCATAGTTGTGCATTAATATTTCATAGGAACCAAATCTAAAGACTTCAAAAATTATTATTTTCTAAAGAAATAATGGACTTCAAATTTTCACAGGCAAAAACAAGGATACCTTTTACATGACATTATATTATATTTTTTTCTACTGAATTTAGTAGAAATTTTATGTGCCTATGGATTCAATCTCCTAAATGCTCTTCTGCTATTCAGTTCAATTCATTTGCTTCCCTAGGTCTAATATGTTAAAACACAATGTAAACTGGCAGTCCAACCAGATTTAGGCCCACCAGTGCAACCTTTGCCAAATCCTATGCACCAACAGGGACCAGACTGGCCTGGAGAAATAAGTAAGAACAAGAATAAGAACATACTCAGATCAATGTCTGCTTTTTTTGCTGGTATAGATCTGTTAGGGCCAAGGGTGTGAGTGGGACAGGAAATGAGAGCATCAGATCTGGCAGACCTCACTGCTGCTAAGACCCATCATGTCCCATCCTCAATCCACCCCAGACCAGCCTGATCACCCCACTTTGCCATTGTTGCCAACATACCTGGATTGACAGTCTGTCTGCGAGTTGGTACTTGGCTTTTGCACAAGTGGCCATGTTCTGAAGACTTTTGGAGAAGCCACTGCAATCGTAGACCATGGGATACGCTGGTGGATCTTGTAGTCTACCAGCATATCCCATGGATAGGATTGAGCCCTAAGTTTAGTTTAATGCAAATCCTAGAATTCTGAACAGTGTTCCCCATAAACTGCATGGTTGTGTGGTTGGGCAGTTCCAAGGCAAGCTCTGTGCAGCATGGAGCTCAGCAACCTGAAAGTTTGGCTATGATGGATGATGTCATAGCTGAACTTCCAATGATGCTTTGCATTGCACTGTCTGCACCTGCATGGATCCCTTAGACAGAATATAAATCCTGACCCATTTTTTTGATTATGCTTTACACATGTGGTGGATGTTCAAATATCCAGAGGAAGATCAGTGAATGTTGACAATAATATAATGCACAAATTAAGACTGAACACTTTAACTTCATAACTTTGGACATTCACCAGTTGAATAAGGTACTGATAGCATTCCCTCATGATTGTCAGTGATCTCCTTATTTTGTAGACATGCACCTAGATGTAAATGTACATCCATGTCTGATAAACCCATAGCGACCATTGTAGATGCCTGTCTAGATTTACTAACATCAGAAATATATAACTGCTTCAATTCCACATGGCTCTTAGAGAACTGAGTGTTTTTGATATTATGACAACATAGCTGTTTTCTATTACAAGTTTTATATAAGCCGAGTTTAGAGCAGTGGTCTTCAAACTGAAGACCGCTGTGTCCCAAAAAAGCCCACCCCATCTCAGACAGAGCTTACCGTTCTGTCATCACACCACATTTCTTTGAAGCAGAACATGTTACAGGGATGCTCTGGGCTGTCACGTCTGCCTGGACATCCTGTTACACAGCCTTCTGAGACACTGGGCAACAGACATGACTGCCCAGAGTGTCCCTGTAACATGTTCTGCTTCAAAGAAATGTGGTGTGATGACAGAACGGTAAGCTCTGCTCACGGGAAGGGGGACTTTTTCCAAACCCCAGATTCGGCCCGCGGGCTAGTATTTGGGCTATTTGTTATGGGCTTTCTTAGGGCTCACTGATAAATTATGTACATGGATTCTCTAGTCCAGAGTAGTTCATAGTAGTGTAAGTGATCTATGAATTATTGTGAGTATGAAAAATGAAAGAGATACTGTGTTTGCATTATTTTCACTCTAAGATTATCTCAGTGCAATTACCATCAGAAACTGTCATGAAATTATTGGGAGTTTTTCCTTTTAAAAATTATTTTTTCTAAAAACAATTCAAAATCCAGACAATTTGCTTTCACAAAACGTAAACGAAAGACTCAGAAAAAAATAAAATTCAATTAACAGTTCAGATCTAAAGAAATTTCAAATGAAGATTTCTTATATGAGTAGAAGTCATGAAAAAAGTGGCCTGTCTTAATTTTGACAGTATTGCTTTTTTAAATGATCTGTATCTGAACTGTATTCATGTTTCATTACATCACATGTTACAAACAAAAAGAAAATTTACGACAAACATGACTTCTGTCTGACTGTATTGTTAGTTACACATTAACAAGAAAACCATTCTTCCCAAACAGGGCATAAAACAGAAGATACAAAAAACAAAAATGAGAATTAGTTTTGATATCAAACAGTGTTTTGAACAAAAAGCCAAATTGTTAATATTATTGGGTACCAAACTGTAGTTTTGGGGTCTTTTAGTTTAAACATATGACTTTGTTCTTGGTTAGGCTGTGTCTCATCTCCTATTAAGGTTTGCACTGTATTTCTACTGGATCTACTACGGGAGAACGAGAACACCAGGTACATGAATTAAGACAGCACAAATTAACTCCTTAAGTATTATTGCAACTCCAACTTCTCTCTCTAAGGAGCACATATCTTAAGGAGCTACATAAAGGAAAACAAAGATCAATAGAAACTCAACAATCCTAGCAATTGATAATGCATATACAGTTGTTCACCTGCATCCTTTTGATTCTCTATATGAAAGAGAAAGAAAGCAACAAGGAGAAAAGAGAGAGAGAAACAAGAACAGATATGCAGGATTAATGAGCAAGTGGATCAAAATGCTCCCCAGTTATGTGTGGTTTATGACATTACAAAGAAAAGAAAAAAGTTGCCCAATCTCTCCCACCACCCAGAATCATGGGTATCATAAAAAGGTCTCATTTTGCAAAGGTAAAACTGAATGTTGTACAAAACAAAAATTGTGTTGAGTTGGTTTAAGCTCTGTGAACACACACTTCCTAGTAGAAGAGTAAACAAGTATACATAATATGCCTGATTCAGTGCTTGCTACTAAGGAATAATAGTAATAAAAAAGGTAGGATAGCATTCTTCTTGAAAGGTGACAGACAAAAAACACTGAAGATCTAACGTACAGGAAGGACATTTTTCTGAGGCCTTACACGCAGAATTTTTTTAAAAAAATGTTTAAAGCACACACATTAGGGAAAGGTAAAGACGGTTCTTCCCCAATGTCTTTTATCTGACCTCTAGCTCATTGCTCCCCCATGTAGTTTCTACCTTTTGATTGTGTACCAGTGACAAGTGTTTACAAATTGGGGCTACACAGAAGCAAAGTAAAAATGCATTCAGGTCACAGACAGAAAGAACTGAAAAAACTTACAGACAAATTGGAGTTCGTCACAAACAAAAACAGCTTAATTTTTCTAACCTTTTTTTTAAGGCTCATAAAAAGTGACTGGACTTCTCACACTGGGACTTTCACAGACAGAAGCAACAGACAAGCCAATGCTAAAAGACTTGAAGCAAGGAAAGTGAGTTGGTTTGGCTCTGGATTGTACTGAAGTAATGAAAACAGAAAAGAGTGGAGACAGCATGGAGAGGAGGGTGGAAAGTACTCACGAATGGTTAAATCCATCACTTGAGAGGCCAAGCAGAAGACAGGATGCTCATACATTTCTCTCTTTTTCCCTATAAAAGAGGATTTGGGCATGCAAGAGGCTTAGGTCAGGTAAAGAGGTTATAGGTCATAGGTCAGAGGAAAACTTTACATTAGCTTAGAAGGAAAGTAGCTGTAGAGTATTTTGGGATACACACAGGATAAAAATAAAAAAGGAGGTTTAAAATTGGAGGTTTACTGGATTAACCATTCAGCATGCTCATGAGTCACAAAAGGGATTGTGACCATGATTCTAAAGGTTTGTTCTGAATTGTTTGCAGGAATATAATGGTCAGAACGTCATGAATAGAAGGAAATAGAATTCTATTGATTTAAGGCTCCGAGATACTAAGGATTTTAGCCTTCAGTATCTAAGGCTTTTGCAGGTATTTCTTCATAAACATAGCCTCAAACAGCATTGCTGCTAATTGTTTATCTTAATTTCAATGAGGCATTTCATTTTGGAGGCATCTAAATTATAGACTCCTCAGGAGAAATGGGTCATACAATGATAATTATTTTAAAATAATAAAAAAATAAGAACTCATAGTGAGCCGACTATGCTCATGAGAGAAAACCTGAGGCATGCAGCTTGCGGATGTTGGGTTGTTTGAATTAACAATCCCAGCATGCTTTGAAACTGACACAACCACTTTTTATAGAGGTGGCATAGAAAAGTGGCTGCACCAACCACGAACAAGGAAGGAGAGAAGCAGAAGAGAGCAGGTAGTGTGGGATGAAGTACTTCTCTGAAAACAATAGCTGGAATTGAAGGGGAAAAAAAAAAGGAAACTAAAAAAAGTTTGTTGCTTCAAAGTATTCCCAGACCTAAAAGTCACAGTGCCAAAAAGAAGGCAGATAATTAACACAATCAAGAAGAATTGAGGCACAAAAGGAAAGTACACACTAACTGTTCTATATTTTGGGAAATGAATGCATTTTTACTTACAGATCATAAAGTTTGTTTTTGCATAGATATATCTGAAAGAAGAGAGCAAAGCTTACCGACAGAATTAGTGAGCGTTACACAGAGACCTTGGGAGTCCAGTGTCCATTCAAAAGAAAAATACAAAACAAACCCAAAGCTGCCTTTGAACTGGAGCTCTCCCATGTCCTCATGAGGCATATTTAAACATTGAATTTTTTTTTAGATGGAGTTCACCAATTAAAACCATTCCATGAAGCAGAGTGATTTGATAAATGGCTTGATAGCACAGCACTCAAGAGATCTGCGTTCCTTCTCTATTTTCATGGCTCATTACCAAGTCAAGAGTTGATAAACATCCTTTTAGTGCCCAATTCTTAAGCGTTTCTCACTGGATGCATAACAATGAATTCATTACCACTGGTACACAATTTGCATTGTCAATGGGGGAAAAACACTGAAAAAGAGAGGATGTGTATAATGTACAGACCCTGAAAATATGTGACATATCACAATAATCCAGTCCTTCTGACAAGCAAGGACTAGGGAGAAAAGAAATTGAACGGTGATATTGTTTCCTCTCGTGTTAACTGAACAAAAACATAGCTTTAGTAAAGCTTCATGGCTCATGCATAACAAGAAACCAAAATCTACACTGCACAATTCAATTTATACATCTTATAACAAGGCATTCATCATGTTGTGTGGGAGTTTCAAATTACTGTACAGCAGCCAACAAGGTAACAATGAGAATTGATTAATGTATAAAGATCTATCTGCATGTATGGAGCTCCTGCCAAAAGCGTATCTTCAAGCGAGTTTTAAAATGTCTTTTTGATGGCTACATGTGTCTCTGGTCACTAGCTGTTGTTCCTTCATAATGTAAAAGGTCAATAATATCAGCTGTGGAGAATTTAGAGTGACAAGAATGAAATCTGATGCAAGCGCAGGGCCAACTGATTTGACAAGATCTGCTATGCATAAAGAAGGTGGCAAAAATTACCCAGAAGAAAAAAATAGACATTTTAAGTTGGCTTACAAACAAATGAGCACAGTTAAAACATTTCTTAATTTCTGATATTTTAATTGCTCCATGAACTCCACTGTCACAGGCAATTAACTGCATTTCCCTTTCTAACTATGAAAATGACATAGTACATTGGTCTCAACTTGCATTTTCCAACTACCACCCACTACATATATTAATATTGTACTATTTGACCAAACATGCTTACAATCTTATGAATTATTATTCTGTTCACCATTCTACCTTCTAAAAAAATAGAAAATATTTCACATAATTTTTCTTTTTAACAAAAAATCAACAATTGTCACTTAAGTAATAACAGAATAATTACACTGTATTTGTTTTAAAGCAGTTGTCTTTGTTGTCTTGCTGAAAGAAGAACCAATGTTAATTTAAATAATAAAATCACCTTACCTTCAATTTTGGCATACTCTGATAGCCGAGTATAGTTAGTCAATGCAGCTTGTTCTAAGCATTTACGGATGACAGCTTTTACCTCCTCTTGAGGGACTGGAGTAACTATGTCTTTCATCAAAACCTTGATACAAGAAACACTAATTTATTGTGTCATCCTGACAAATTTTTTAATTTTTTTTTACCTACCCTCTTGATACCTTTTGTCTCCCTCTGCTGGGCCAAATACAGACAGCAAAGGCAATTCCCAGTGTTCACTGGAAGGAACCCCTGGACCAGATCACCAAGGCCCTCTTCTGACATTCCACTTCACTATTATTTTGAAATTTGTCTGACAGGAAGTGGCCCGAAAGTGGCTAAAGATATGCACTTGGTAACCTTTTAGAATGGTTAGATGCATGTAGAATACACACATCTTGTAAAGAGTCCTGAATTATTACCCATAATTCACATTTATTATAGACAAGAATGACTTGACTTTATGAAGACATGTTTTAGACCATGTGGACAAATTTCAGAAAGGTAGCTTTGGGCGCAATCCTAACCCCTTATGTCAGTGCTTTCCAGCACTGGCATAGCAGTGCCAATGGGACGTGTGCTGCATCCTGCAGTTGGATGTCACTCACGGAGGCCTCCTCAAAGTAAGAAAATGTTTGTTCCCTTACCTCAGAGCTGCATCGCCCTTATTTCAGTGATGGAAAGCACTGACATAAGGGGTTAGGATTGTGCCCTATGTTAGTGCAATATGGCAACGTACCACAAGAAGAAGATTCTTGTCTACAGATGTTTATTGCACAACAGTAGTTCCATCATAGCTTGAAATAAAAGGTTTGTTTCTAAAAGATCACATGATTAGGAGCACAGTTTAATATACTGTGATGTTTAGGTATATATATAAAGAAAACTTTAAAATATTCAACATTGAAATGTAATTTCTATACACCGATTTCATATGATTCCATGCTAAAATTTATAGACCTTCTTTTTCAGTATTCAGAATTTTTGTACAATAACAGTGTGGTCTCATAGCATAGAAACTGATAATTAGAATTCCATGCTGCCCTGTGACATTAGCATAATAAAAATATTATTCCATTTGTGTACATGAAGCATCAGTGATTAAATATGTTGTCGCATAGAACTATAGTTCATCAAAAGGCCATCCAGCCAAATCTATCCAAGAACTGCACAGTATGTAACATGTAGAAAGCAAGTATATTGCTGAATATGGCTCATGCCGTGTATTATCACATACAAATGAAACAGGAGAAGAGACATTCTTTAGTAGAGGAAGGGTGGCATTTCTGACATATGGAAGTCCCTCCCCTCCAGGAGGCAGAGTCGGTCTGGCTCTATTTTGGGGGGTACGGCATAGCCACCTTAAATGATGATTCAAGCAGCTTCCTTGTGAGAAAGCTGACACTATGGCTTCCTCACAAAGAAGGTGCTTGACTCAGCATATAAGATGGTTTTGCCATACCCCCAAAACTAAAGCCAGTCGGGCAAAACTGATGCCATTTTTGGATTCAGCACCACAAATATACCTAAGAATAGGTCTAACATTTTCGACAGCAAAATGTGTGCAGGCCTGTGTAATCAAAGTCAATATAAATTCTATAAAATGAAAATAGTCAAATATAATATCAGGAATTCTTCACCAGCCTTTCAGCACTCGTAAGCTTACCCTTTCCAGGAGTGACAGTGTGGCTTTTAATGCGCCTTCTGGTCGGCCAAATGGAAAACAATACCTAGAATAAGTACATAGTTGTTAAAAATTTTCCATATGTTGACATATGCTAACAAGTTTTACACAGGCATGATAAAAAGGATACTTTCCCATGGGCTTTTGCCTTTAAGCCAGTGCTCCTTAAGAAGTTTGGAATTTCCAAATATTGTACAATGAGCCTGGAGGATATGTAAGTCATAAGACTGACATCTTGAAGAAGTAGATGGAAAAGCCAGATCCACACATCTTTTCATAGAGCTGATGTTCTTATTTATTACTCTACAATTTATATTTCACAAGGTAGTACATACTGAATTTGCATTAGATAATAATGTGAATTGCATTCCAGAAGATTATGGAGATGGGAGTGTACAATTTCATTGACATGGTTATGATTATTTCAGTGTTGGAATAGCTACCCATGATATCAGACCAGCAGGGTACTGGAGACATCTGGGGATTTCAAGTTGGAGTTGCAGTTGCTGGAAGAATTAGAAGAGTAGCAATGTAGTGGAAGGAATCATGAATGAAGTGGGTGGCCTTTGATTTTCCATGGATGACATCTTTCTCTCTCTCCCCCCACACAAGCATAAAGTTGGAGACTGGGATCTGCATCTCTCCACAAATGTTAAAATGGGGTGTATAATGGTTATCCTTCTAAAACAGTGTTTCTCAACCAGTGGTACAGGTACCACCAGTGTTACTTGAGGTGATGTCTGATAGTACTCACTGGACACCTGAACACCTACCTCCCAGTTGCAAGACCAGGAATGCAACACAACATACAGTGGTAGGAGGCTCAGCTTAGTGGGTAGAGCTCCAAGGCATGCTTTTCCATGCCCTCAAAAGCCCATCCACCCTAAGGCTCTCACTGATCCAACAATTCAACATATCCAGGTGGGAAGACCATGGCTGTGCTAAAAGATTAAAATCCATGAGGTTAAAAAAGTTCAATGTTTTGTTCTGCAACTTTTTCAGAACTTCCTCAGGGAAATGAACCTGGATAGGACAAGTGTATCCAAGCTCATTTCCCTGATGAAGTTCTGAAAAAGTTACAGAATAAAATGTTGGACTTTTTTAACCACATGGATTTTAATCTTTTAACACAACTATGGTCTTCCCACCTGGATTTATTGAATTGTTGGATTGTTGTTGGCCATGAAAACTTACGAACATACCTCTCACTGATGTTTGTCACATTGCATCTGACCTCCCAACCCAGAAGTACCTGGTGATTATATCGCCAGTTACTTCCGATGGTACTTCTAATAGGCAGACCATATAAAGTGGTACGGTGGTGGATAAACCTTGAGAAACACTCTTCTAAAAGGTAAGTCTGTTATAGAGCCAACTACATAGTTGGTCACAGGACATGGTGATGGCACCTGACCTAGATTACTTTGAAAGGGGACTGGACAGATTTATGGAGGAAAAGTCCATCACAAGTTACATTATGGTATGTGCAACCTTCTGGTTTTAAAAGTATGCTACCTCTGAATACCAGATGCAAGGGAGTTGCAAAAGGGTACAGGTATCTTGTCCTGTTGGTTCCCTGAGGCACCTGGAGAGCCACTGTGAGATACAGAAAGCTGGACTAGATGGAACTTTGGCCTGATCCAGCAAGGCTTTTCTTATGTTCTTAGTTAAGAGTGAGAGGTATTATTCCTGTGTGTGTCTAGGAAAGCTGCTTAAAAAGTGGAAATAGTTTCAATTCCTAACTTTATGAAAATCAAAACTGTCCATTCAATTTCCTCATCTTCTGATCACTTTTAATTAATAAATATTGAGGAAGTAAAAGCAGAAAAAGAAAATCTGAGAAATTTCATCCATAATTTGGACAATTCTGAAGCTTTGGCAATAAAACCTGAAAGGCAATAATGAACAGATAGCTCAATTAATATTTCTTTTTTTAAATAGCTACTGTGATAACCACTGTCATCAATAAGCTAAAACACTGTCCTGAATTTGCTTAAAATGTTCTTATTGTTTATGCAAGTAAACGCTATTGCAGCACAAGAAATACAGCAAGCGGGGCCTGCATTTGAAAAAAACAAATATCCGTCGTTACCTAAAATGCGTGATCTGATTTTCCAATAATAACCGTAGCCTCTCTTTAATTTCTTCAAAGCGTTCTTTCTCTTCTACTGTTACAGTTCCTATTCCATCAGGCCTGAAGAAAGAAAGGCTATGAATAACTCATATGTACTTCAACAAGAATAATCTGAATTGTGGAGTCCATTTTTCTTTTGTTAAAAAAATACCATTGAAACTTTGTCACTTCATTTACAAAACATACAAATGTATAATTGAGTCTGAAATCTAGATACTCAAAATTCTGATTATATATTGTTCCAATTTCTGTTGTGAGTGGCAGCTCAGCATATGGAATGGTGGGACAAATATTTTCCATAAATAAGTACATTCAATTGTACGTCGTTATTCTTTTTTCTAGCATTTCAACTCCACCTTTCTAATAATTATTCATGAATGCTTGCAACCAAAATAAAATCCTACACAATATGGAGCTCTTTGTGAACAAGGGCCAACTCAGCAGTAGGTATCCTTTTTGTGGGTGAGGCAGTTTCCAAGACAAAGAGTCCAATCCTATGCATATCTACTCAGACGTAAGTCCCTTTATAGTCAATGGGGTTTACTCCCAGGTAAGAATGAATAGGATTGCAGCTACGGACATGCATTCACTGCATTGGGAAACCTTGCTTAGATGATATTCTGCCCTTGAATCACAACCTCTAAAGTATACATTGAAGCCACTGAGCTAAGGTAACTGTGCATTTACTATAAAATATTTGTGATCAAAAATCACTGGGCACATTTAAAATGGTCTGGGAAATTTGAGGCCCACAGAGAAAAGTATGCCTTTCATTGGCCTATTTCAACATGGCTTATTTTAACTCAAGTGTTAAATAAACTAATGAAGGACATACTGTTTTCCCTATACAGTACAGGTATATACCTAATTTCCCAAATCATTTTAGATGTCCTCAGTGACTCTGGATTACAAATGTTATACAGTATATATTATCAGTTGATAGACCATGAATAAGGAATGATGCAGTGGGAGAAATCACAGATGTGAAGAGCAGTGAGATTTCTAAAAATGGCTATTTTCACCTTATGGGTATAATCTCTGATTATTAGTGAAGGAAAGAAATCAGCATATTTCTTGATTGTTTCAGGAAGAATATAGTTCTTTTGACAAAATGACATAGTAATATAGAATTAATTAAGCATCTTACCTGAACAAATATTTAAAGTACTGTGAAATTTGGTACAAAAAACCAGTTAACCACAAATTGGCTTAAATCAGGAGACTTGACGTAACTGGTATACCGTTTGAATTGATAATATCAAAGCAAAAAAAGATACTGTAGTTCTGAAGGATGAACAAAACCCCTGTACACCCAGTTTCCCTATCCTGTTCTATTTAATATATTAACAAGTTATTATGTAAAACCATATGAGTGAATGTTGTACACAGGGTTGAAAAAGATTTATGATAAATCACAGAACATTGTATTTCTCAGGCAGGACTGAAAAACTAGAACAGCATAGTTGCCAATTGTTAAAAAAAAACATTTAATCAAGGAAGGTTTCTGATGAACAATTATTGTACAGTATACAGTATTGTATTTAGAATAAGATGTCCTAATTCCTTCCCACCCGTAATAAAGCAAAACAGTTCTTCTGTTCTCTATTTGTAGTGCAAAAGTACAAGCAAGACCTAAGTGCTTTTATATTCATGTTCATGTACTGGTTTACACTGACTAGCGGCTGGTTTACATTACTCAGATATGAGAGAGGGCGAACACAGGCTTCTTATTTCCTCAATTTCTCCTCATAATTGTTGTGTCATTGAATAATCCATAAAGAAGGTAACAAACTGCTCTAATCCATCCTAGAAAATGAGCCAACAAGCCAGACAATTAGTAGCACTCTTCTATTACTGACAAGAATGCAGTTTAGAATTGAAAGTATTTTTAAGAGTAACGTAAGAAGTCTTAAAATTACACAAACGTTCTTACTTAAAGGCCTCCTCCAGTGTTTGGATTAAGCTTTGTAAATCCTTCGTACTAGACTAGCTTGACTATACAAAAGACTTGGCAAAGGATTACAAAGCTTCTAATGAACCTCCTGTCAGGGGTTAATTGGTAAGCTTTATTTTCCTTTTAAAGAATCAAAATGCTCCTAAGATTTTTAAAAAATTACAATCTGTACAGTCAATATTTCATTGACCTAAGGATACAGAAACCCCAACATATAACAAATATTAGCACTTAATATAAAATATGGTTAAAACTCACTAATTTGAAACAAAGACATTATACTCCAGATTTTTAAATTCTTTTTAAATCCAAGCGTTAAAAGGAATACAATCACATTTACATAGTAAATTGCTCAAATTGCGATACCTGAGAATAAATCCTGCACATTTATAGTGCATGACGATCAGAGAGCCTTGCATGCAACTCAACGTGCTTAGGATTGTAGCCCATATATTTGGAGTATTTAATGGTATAATGATCATTTCAATTCAATATGCATGTCTATTGTTGATTATTCATCAAATACAGGTGAGTACACACAGAAAATTATATGCCCAGATCTAGAATAGTGGATAATATATCACATGTATCAGAAGAAAACACATAAATATAGTGTTTTGGTATCATTTTTATTAAATACATAAGGCTTTATAAAAGTAAAAAAATTGTTTAATTTCAAGTAGTTAACCACAGAAATCCACAGAATATTTGAATTACAAAATGAAAAAACAAAACACTATTGTTCATGTGACTTCATTTTTACACAGTTGAGGAAGCAATTGAAATGATGCCAAAAAGAGACCAAAAACAGATGTTCACTGCTTAGATTTATACCTTATATCCACAAATTGTTTATTTTGGAGAAGTCCCATTTATCAACAGTAATTTTCAAGAATAATTAGGGGACATAGCCTGAGATATAGGAAGGATTTATTTACAATAGCACTCAAAAGGGCCGAAAGACTCTTTCAGGCCAGCAAGTACACAGTCCATTTTGTTTATGTGATAACTGCAATCACTGTAAACCTGCTATCGCTAGTTATTGCAAGATCACTAATTACAAATCATTGCCCCTTAACATGTTAGGCAATTACCCAATAAGGGAGACCATAAGATGGGATGTGATAAACCAGCATTGTGATTGTCCATCACATGTTCTCAAACTATTATCAAACTAATCCAAACTAAATCCAAACTAACTACTATCAAACCAATCCAAACTAAATTCCTTCACACTGATGCAGATGCGCCAATGGAGTGTGTGCTTTATCCTGAGGAGGGGGGACAGTTGTGGACATCTCCTTGGAGTAAAGGAACTTTTGTTCCCTTATCCTGGGACAAGCCTCCACTGTTCCAATCGGTCTCCTGTACCTGCTTTTTTGCTAGTAAAAGTCCAAGAAGAATAAGGGAGAGGGAAGGGGATTAGGATCTGGTGCATTCCAGTGCCACCAAGATCCACTCCCCTCCCAATCTGCCTTCCTCCTGCCCCCTCCCCACTCAGAAACTCCCCATTCCTCCCCTCCCCATTCCTCCCCTCCCCCATTCTGCCCATCCTCAACCATTCCCCCTGCCCCTGCTGCTGACTTACCTTTGCTGCTGGAGGTAGCCGGCAGCAACAGCATGCCTTTGGCACTACTGCCGACCCCAAATTGCCACTAAATGGTCACGTATGACAGCAGAACTGCAACCTGCTCTTACTTAGGATTGGCCTGTAAGTTGGTGAATTGTGGCAATAGTCTAGGAAGTGTTTTGCTGAAAATATCTCGACATGAGTTTAAATGCAACAGAAAACAAACTATGCCTTAGCAACTAATGTCTTGGCTGCACTTCAAGTGAGAGATGAAGGAGCTGCTTGTCAGCCAGCGTGGGAGGCAACTGGGGGCCAGAATTGGCACCAGACCGTGAAAGACCCATCTGAAATGTTGTGCAGTTCTTGAAAGACAGAACCCTTCTGTTACTGTAAAAATCCTCTTGGGGATTTAGAAACAGCCTGCCTATGTGAACTGCCTTGAATAAAGTCAGAGGAGTAATCCGATGACCAGAAAGGCGGTATAGAAATACCAGTATTATTATTAGAAACTAGGTCAATATATCAGTTTGAAGTTATGGTGAATTCTACATGCTTATTAACAAAGAACTGCTTATTCCAAAAAAGAAATGGTAGCCATTGGTCACAGATAGCAATAACTGACTCTAATTCTGAACACTTTGCAGTGGAACTTCCTTCCAAATGCTTTTAGGACCAGACCACTGAACTGTGTCTTCTGTTGCTGCACTCTGCACAAACCACAGAGTTTTAAACTCCTGGAGGAGAGACTGGTGCTTCTGCCCAGGCTTGGCCTCATGTAAGAGGAAAATGTTCAATTTTTTTTTTATTTAAAACATTTCTATCCCCCCCTCTCCTCCCATAACATGGGATGCCCAAGGCGGCTTCGAAGTACTCGTATTTGGTAATAGTGGTGCTGCTCCATGAGGACACACGCATGGTACTGCATTGGCAATCAGCAGGTGCCCAGCATGGCAAGAGGCCCAGGTGCCCAGCATGGCAACATGCGATGGGTGCACAGGATCCACCTATGCTGTGCCTGACATGGATCATAGGAAGCTCCTGTATACTGAGTCAGAGCATTGGCCCACCAATACTAACTGGCAGTAGCTCTCTATAGTTTCAGGCAGAAATTTGTCTCTGCCCTATCTGGACAGATTGCTAAAGAAGACTGGGACTTCTTGCTTCCCAAGGAACCTAGGAAGCAAGATGTATGCCAAGGAATATTAAATTATATTTAAAAATATTTAAAAATTTAATATTAACCCAACATTAAACACACGTGACCAATTTTTAAAACATGAACTCTAATGAACACACTATCCCTTCCTCGCCAGTCTGGGGTAGGAGAAAAAAACTGCCATCCACAGCCAATTTGGATGACAGGAAAAATTCCTACCTGGCCCTCATGATAAGATACGAACTAATCTCAGACTTTACATACTCATCATGGCTTGCAACCTGTGATGAAGTTTTGCTCCAGAAATCTATCCAATCCCCTTTTGAAGGCATCTAGGCCTATCACCATCACCATTCCCTTCTTTAGTTAGGCTAGGCCTCTCCAAATGCTTCCTAGTGACATTGGAAGTAGTCCAAATTAAACCCAAGCCCCAGTTCAGCATCTTCATGTGGGGGGGGGTGCGCGCGAGGGTAAACAGAATACCAGATGCAGGGGTGTGGCAGTGAGATGCAAGTATCTTGTTGTCTGGTGTGCTTCCTCAGGCATCAGGCGGGCTGCTGTGAGATACCAGCTTCCTGTAGGACAAGCTGGTATCCCCTTAGAGGGCCACTTAGAGGGCCACTAGGACATGACTGGAAGCCACTTCTGGTTTGTGTCTGCAACTTCCAGTTGTGTACAAGATGCTTTCCGAGGTGCGGTGGCCCACTCCATGGGCCTCCTTGCACTTCAGAACACTTCTGGATGTGACCAGAAATTGCAGGTGCAAACTGGGTGGCTTCCAGTTGCTTCCTAGAGGCCAAATGAGGAGGTGGAGAGACCCGTGGGCACAGTGCGACTTCTGGAAGGCCCAGTGCGGCCCCCAGGTAAGTCATTGTGGCACTGAGTGCTGGTCTTCAGCATCCATGGAATTTGTGATCCACAGGGGAATCTGAAATGAAACCCCCATGTGTATCAAGTGCCCATTGTATAAGAATGCATGTAGAACAGAAAATAAACAGGATGAGCTTGAATTTCTAGCAAGGGAAGGCAAATTTGACTTAATAGGAATAACCAAAATCTGGAGGGATGATTCTCATGATTGGAATACACAAATGGAAGGCTATCAGTTGTTCAGGAAAAGAGAAAGCTGAGTTAGTGCTCCTCAAATACCTGAAGGGCTGCCATGTGAAAGGAAGAAATTTGTTTTCAACTGCCCCTGAGCGTAGAATTAGATTGAATACACACAAACTGCAAATGCACACAAAATTATGCAGGGGATGGACAGAGTGGATAGGGAGATGCTCTTTACACTCTCACATAACACCAGAACCAGGGGACATCCACTAAAATTGAGTGTTGGGAGAGTTAGAACAGACAAAAGAAAATATTTCTTTATTCAGCGTGTGATCGGTCTGTGGAACTCCTTGCCACAGGATGTGGTGACGGCGTCTAGCCTGGACGCCTTTAAAAGGGGATTGGACAAGTTTCTGGAGGAAAAATCCATTATGGGTTACAAGCCATGATGTGTATGCGCAACCTCCTGATTTTAGAAATGGGTTATGTCAGAATACCAGATGCAAGGGAGGGCACCAGGATGAGGTCTCTTGTTATCAGGTGTGCTCCCTGGGGCATTTGGTGGGCCGCTGTGAGATACAGGAAGCAGGACTAGATGGGCCTATGGCCTGATCCAGTGGGGCTGTTCTTATGTTCTTAGAGGAGATTCCAGTTGAAGACATTCTTGATGGTAAGGTCAGTTGATCAAATTTCTGAGGGACAGTGGTGTAGCTGGGGGGGAGTCAACCCCCTGAGTACTACACCTTGGGGGATGTCAGGGGGTGCCTTTCAGAAGCCTCAGAAGGCCTGCTGGAGATCTTAGAAAGGCACTTTTGATTTTTGTTAAAACCAGAAGTGCTTTTTAAAAGCCTCGGGCAGGCCTTCTGAAGCTCAGGAAAGCCTTTCCACACCTCAGACCTCCTCCTGAATATCCCCTGGAGTGTGTTCTGGACATCTGGCCCCCAAGGGGTATAAACTTCCAGGGGGAGAGTGTTAGACTGTTTTTGTCCCTAGGTGCCAGATCCCTTAACTATGCCACTGCTGAGAGAGGAGGCAGATTTTCCCTCCCTGGATATTTTCAAGCAGAGGTTCAACAGGTCCCTGCAGGAGATGCTCTAGGATTTCCTGTTACAGGCAGGGGGTTGGACTAGATGTCCTTGTGGGTTACTTCCAACTCTATGATTTTATGAAAATTCCCATTCTTCGACACTGCCTTGTCACTCATACATGAGCAATATCCATCCATCCATCCTAGTTCACGTTCACCACTATGTCTATTCATTCCACTATAACCAGCCCATCCTATAAGTATCGCTCCTCTTTTATTGGTTTTGTCAGATCTCTCTTGTCCTAGCATCTAATCCATCCTTTTAATTATTGATCCATTTCCTAGAATATTCACAACAAAATAACATTTAAGGAAGCAGACCACAAGATTCTTACATTTGCCCGTAAACAGCTGTTGCCTTTTTGTGCCTCCGATATCAACTGACCAGTTGATGAAAGTGACTCACAACTCAATCTTATGGATCTTGTGGATCACAAGTGGATCTTGTGATCTGCTGATGACACAAAAGGACCAGGAATGACAAAAACATGTGACTGAGCCGCTAGGGGAAACAGTCACTGGCTCTGTGTGTGCACCAGACTTGGCTGGACACTCTGCTGGTGCAGGCAATTTGGTGGGGGTGGGGTGGGGGGTGTACTGTGGGTGGGGAGAGGGAAGATTGGGCTATTTTGGGGAATAACTGGGGGGGTGATTCTGGGGAGGGAAGGGGGTTGATTCAGCAGTAGTTGTGCACACAATCCCTACCCCTGTAACCCTGCTCTGAAATGCCCCCGGCTCTCCTTGGGCTGATGCCAGCTCCATAGATGGCATGGGTTTGAGGAGACCCATAGGTGGCCAGAAGGCCTAATGCAGAGGAAAGTAAAGAAGTGTTTTACAGTACTTCAGTTTGCCTTCTGGTCCCCCCCCCATGTCATGGTGGGTGATAGAATTGGGCTTCAATTCAGGTTAAACCCGAATACTTTGAGTTCACCGCATTGTAGAAAATGCCCATATATACAGTATTAAGCTAATTCTGATTCTGAAATTACTTCCTCCAGGATTGTCCCATTCAAAAATTAGTCTATGTGACATTAAGCAATTTTTAAATTGCTTTTATGGTACTGGATAAAGGGTTTGTATAGACACTAGTCCAGAATTCTGCATTACATATTGGTCACACTTTGCATTTTGTAATATAGAACCCACAAAACCTCATCTAAATTGAAACATTTCAGTTGTTGACTTAATACCCAGGCCTAACTAACCTCCCCCCCACCAAGGCAGCTGTGACAATGGGTCATGCACTGAATCCTATGGTGGGACGGCAGTGGCGGAGGTTTCCTCATAGTACGTGGAATTATATTCCCTTACCTTGGAGTAAGCCTCCACTACCTAATGGTCTCCTTGGATCTGCACCAGCCATTTTACTGTCCAAAACTAAGGAGATTAAGGGAAAGGGTAGCGGGAAAGGGGATAGAATCCTGGTGCATGCTGGGATCCACCATCTCTCCCCCCCATTTTGCATCCTGCCTGCCTCTCCCCACCCAGACATTCGCCTGTTCCTCCCTCTCCCTCATTGTTTCCACAGCCTGCCCTCACTTTGCAGCAGCTGCAAAGCAGCCTGACGCAAATTGCTGGGCGCAACTGCTGGATGCAAATCGCTGGTGGGGAGGCCGGAATGGCCTTCTCTATGCTGGTCAGGCTGCACAAAAGGGTAGCAGGGGGAGGGTGGGGATAAGGCAGAACAGGGAAGGGGGCAGGCAAAATGGGGCAGTGGTGGGGGTTGGGAGGAGAGCGGATCAGTGGGTTTGGGGGTGCACACTAAATCCTGAGCCCTTTCCCAGGACTGATTTGCATTCCTGGGTCAACATGCAGGAGCTGGAGCAGGTCCAAGTTGACCCATAGTAGTTTGAGAGAGGCAGGCAGGATGCAAGTGGATAAATTTCCCTTTACCCCAGAGAGGTCTCCAGCAGCCAAAAATCCCTCACAGGTTGCAGCAGAAGCTGCACCAGCTCATTACGATTGGGTCCTCATGGCCCAATCCTATGTTTTTCTACTCAGAATTAAATCCCACTGCATTCAATGGGGCTTACTACCAAGAAAGTGTGTATAGGATTTCAACCTTAGCTCTATTTTTTTTTTTTAACTAAGACTTAACATTTGTAACACTTAGAATTGTGAAAAGTGAACAGTCTTAAAGAAAAGCATTGACGGGAACTCATTTTGTCCATCATAATGATTGCATAGCAACAGCAGCAGTCGAACCACTGCTATCTATGAAAAGTATTTGCAAGATGTCTGTTCTACATTACTACGCAGAAAGCAGATTTTATTGACGCAGAGTTCATTGTATGCATGACCATATGGCTCTGAGGAAATAGAGCATCCTTCAAAAATTGCATTTGTGACACGAGTATAATAAGTACTCTGATTTTATGTTTTAGGTCCTTTTCCTGAAGTCAGTGTTATCGATAGAGCAGGGTAATACAATTATTATTTTATAATACTAACAAAAAGTTCACGGTTTTAAAAACAACAACAAAAACTCGAGAGCAGATTAAGGAAAAGAAAATAAATGGCTTCTATGTATCATGCAACAACAAACTTGAGACAATCTACAGGTCAACTGCAGCCATTTTTGGAGCAGCTTGGATGTCTGGAAGGGCCTGCCAACTAAGAGCCGTCACATCTGCAAGGACTTTCTTTCTCAAACAGCTGTGGACTATATTACATCTGACATGACGAGCATCTCTTGGATCTACCTTTCAAATATTCGGCAAACCGTTTTCTCACTGTCCTTCACAAAGTTGACATTTTCGGCAGCATGATAGGAAAGATGTCACGTCGACTGCTTTTCAAGTTCTTGTCACAGTGGTTAGCACCAGTTCTGTCATCTTTACTCTCCTCACAATCCCCCATCTTTAGCCATGTCACAAATAATAATACTTCCAATGTGTTTTTTTTGTCAAATTTCAAATATTATCACCCAGCTGCACAACTTTAGAATCTACTAGTTATGTTAATTTTAGTTGCTCATCTCCCCAGAAGCTGAAGCACAATGAGTTATTAATTAATCACAAAGCTGCAGACAGAACTATGATTATATAAACATTAATTAAAAGCCCTGTACCTAATTTTATATACTTGGGAATGTAATCACTGTCACTATCTTCTAAATATATGCATGCGTACATTTTGCTGCAAATGAATGCTGTACAATTTGTATTTTTCCCTATTTTCGTTCAATGATAAAACACATAAAAATGAATAAATGTAATGTGCATATGTCACGCTAGGGCTGGGGTCAGAATATAAAACATGAGGTAGAAGAGAAATGAAAGAAATGTTGGACGTACGGTGGTTGGAAACCTGCAGTCAAACAAAGAATTACAGACGCGTACAGTGCATGCATCTCTATATGAATTTAGGTCAACCTACAGAATCGGAAACATCTCCAACCTGAATGGTAGCAGATTTTTTTCCTTTGATACTATTTTGATCCTGCCAGAGAAATTAGAAGGGCATAGCGTAGATTTGGGGGGTGTGAGTGGAGGGGTGAGAGTGAAATGAGAAGTAGTGAGAGTACCAGGAAAGCATGCATTTACCACTGATACTAAAAGTCTAAAGTAGCAACTTATATTGTGGACTTCTAAAATAATATAAACACATTGCAAGCTTTAATTTTCCTGCCTATGCCTTGCATCCTGCTTTGATCAATTTGAAAACGAAAGTAAAATATTTTATAGGGAAGTTGTGAAGCTTAAAAATATCCTTACGTGAGCAGCAAAATCAACCCTTTTGTTAGACTATTTTGTGCAAATCACGGGGTTAATTATAAATTATAATTAGGACCAGGGGTCCTAAGGCCACTGTTTTGTTTGGAAGCCCCACATCCCCCACTATGCCCTTTTCTAATTGTACTTGAGTGCCTTGGGGGCTAGTTATGCTGCTAAAGCAAATATATCAAAATCATTTTCACCAAACAGTAATACACAGACAATAGCATGCGTTTGTATGCAATTATAAATACACAATTACAGCTCTTTTGGGTTAAATCCTTCGACACCAGCCTGTCCCAATGTAGCTTTGAAATGAATACACCTTGTCTTTTGCACCTTTAGTGCTAACCACTCCCATCTTGGAGGGAAAAAAAATACCTCAGTGGACATAAATTTGACTATGATTGACCAATGCTAGATACTTGATTTGAATTGTTGAATTTTAAAGTTACCTTGGGTCAAACTACATTACTGCCCCTTAGACTATTGGAGAGGACTTGCAGTATCTGTGACTATTATGAGGCTAAAAACTAATTTAGAAGGCTGCTTGGCATTAGGCCTAGCCCTTCATCACACCACAGACATCTCTGACCCAGGTGAACAAGATCTGATCTCAACACGTGGGTCATAAGAACATAAGAAGAGCCCCACTGGATCAGGCCAAAGGCCCATCTAGTCCAGCTTCCTGTATCTCACAGTGGCCCACCAAATGCTTCAGGGAACACAAAAGACAACAGACACCACCTGTTGCAAAAGGTGCAAAAGAGAGCGACCAAGATGATTACGGGGCTGCGGCACCTTCCTTACGAGGAAAGGCTATGGCGTTTGGGCCTCTTCAGCCTAGAAAAGAGACGCCTGAGGGGGGACATGATTGAGACATACAAAATTATGCCGGGGTGGACAGAGTGGATAGGAAGACGCTCTTTACACTCTCACATAACACCAGAACCAGGGGACATCCACTAAAATTGAGTATTGGGAGAGTTAGAACAGACAAGAGAAAATATTTCTTTACTCAGCGTGTGGTTGGTCTGTGGAATTAGGTGGAATTAGTCTGTGGTTGGTCTGTGGAATTAGCTCCCTGGGGCATTTGGTGGGCCGCTGTGAGATACAGGAAGCTGGACTAGATGGGCCTATGGCCTGATCCAGTGGGGCTGTTCTTATGTTCTTATGTTCTTAACCTGCGTCCTGGTGCCCTCCCCTGCATCTGGCAATCAGAGGCAGCCTGCCTCTAAAACCAAGAGCTTGCACATACCTACTATGACGTAACCCGTAATGATCTTTTCCTCCAGAAATTTGACCAATCCCCTCTTAAATGCATCTAGGGAAGATGCCATCACTACTTCCTGTGGCAAAGAGTTCCACAGACTAATTACACGCTGGGTAAAAAGGTATTTTCTTCTGTGTGCCCTAATTCTCCCAACATTCAACTCTAGGATGTCCCCTGGTTCTGGTGTTATGTGAGAGGGTCCTTGCCTCATCTCACCCATCAGCTTCTCTCCATTTCATTTTTGCCATGGCATGCCAAAACCATGGCAATGAATGAGCAAATCATCCTGGAGAAAAGTTATAGGGTAACCATTCCTGCCTAGCCACAAAAGGAACATAGGAAGCTGTCTTATGCTGAATCAGACCACAGGTCCATCTAGCTCAGTATTGTTGACTCTGAGTGATAGCAGCTAACCAAGGTTTCAAAAAGGAAATTTTCCCCCCTGCCCTACCTGGAAATGCTGGGGATTGAGCCATCTGTAATCAAAGCCTGTGCTCTATCACTGAACTACAGTCCCAGATATGATGTCTCATGGCTCATATGGGCAAAACTATCCATCAAAATGTACTTTGTCTTGCAGTACTACAGTCTGTGTACTTTGTGTGAGCAATGAAGCAATGAACAATTGACAAAGCAAAGTTCATCATGCCTTGTGCCAGTCAGCATTGCATTTTTGCAGTTGCTGGAAGTTATTGAATGCTTTTCAAGGGTAGCTCTATGTAGACCATGTAACTGTAATCCAAAGATGTAACCAGATCATGATCAAACATAGCCAGGTCTGAGTGATGAAGGAAAGAATGTGGTTGGCACACCTAAGCTGGCAATGTGCCACACGTCATGGCAGTCACCTGGGCATCCAGGTGTAGGGTTGGGACCAAGAGAATTCCCAAACTTGGAACCTGGCCCTTTAAGAAAAATGCAACCCCTTCCAGAGAGGGCCGAAAATTCATAGCCAGGGCTACAGATCTCCTGACTTGTCTTGTCGGGATATAATTTTCTACTTGTTTGCCCTAATTCACCTTCATTTATTTATTTATATCCCACCTTTTCCCACCTCAAAGGCGACTCAAGGTGGCTAACAATATCAACATAAAATGAAACAATATATATTAAAAACAATTAAAAACATTAAAAACAATTTAAACCCCAGGATCACCATAATTAAAAATAAGTAATTTAAAAGCACAAGTCCCCAGTATCAGTCAAAAGCCTTCATAAATAACAAGGTCTTGAGACCCTGCTGAAAGGTCTCCAGGGAGGAAGCTGTTCTCAATTCCACATTTTGCCCTAGTTGCTGAATCAAATAATGATTCAAGAGCTCATCAACTTCCCTATTATCAAGAGAACAGATATATGGAGCTGGTATCATTTGCATATTGGCAATACCTAACCTCAAGTTCCATGTAGATCTCCAGTAATGGTTTCATGTTAAATGGATGTTAAATAACATGCAAAATAGATGTTAAATGGATGGTACATCAATAGGATAAAGAGTTGCAACACAATGCAACACAATGCAGGCTGTGGCAGATTCAAGCAATTTTATCCACAAAATGTCTCACAAATTGGTCACTGCAAACTACTAATGTAGTTTAGTAGCTCACCTTTCTGCCAGCCTAGGTGTAAAAAGTCACACATCACCTGAAATAGTTCCACTAGATGAATTTCTGTGGATGTAGAGGTGGCAGAGAAGAATGCTGCTATTGTTGCCACAGAGTATCCTTAAAATGAATCTCCTCCACCATCACTCCAAATGCCTGCCCAGCCATTTGATTATCAATAGCTCCTCAGTAAACCAGGGGGCTGACTTGATTTTACAGCTAGCACCTAAAGGACTCTCAGGTACAATTGCATCAATATGGAATTTCCTCATGCCAGAGATCCATGAAGACAACAGTATCCCTAGAGACTGGAAAATTTCCTGGAGCTGTCAGGAATCCATCTGGATCCATAAACCTTCAGAGGCAGACCTGCTGATTAGGTTTCCCATCCATACTGAAGAAAGCAGCCTCCAAATGTCTAAACTCTACCAGGTAATGGTCTGTCTTTGACAAGGGAGTGGTTAAACTCCTCCACAACCAGATTTTCATGAACTTGCTCATCAGTAAATATCAGTTCCTATGTGTGTCCAGCATGATACGTAGGGTTAGATATTAATTGATAGGATGAACATAAGAACATAAGAACAGCCCCACTGGATCAGGCCATAGGCCCATCGAGTCCGGCTTCCTGTATCTCACAGCGGCCCACCAAATGCCCCAGGGAGCACACCAGATAACAAGAGACCTCATCCTGGTGCCCTCCCCTGCATCTGGCATTCTGACATAACCCATTTCTAAAATCAGGAGGTTGCGCATACACATCATGGCTTGTACCCTGTAATGGATTTTTCCTTCAGAAACTTGTCCAATCCTCTTTTAAAGGCGTCTAGGCTAGATGCCATCACCACATCCTGTGGCAAGGAGTTCCACAGACCGACCACACGCTGAGTAAAGAAATATTTTCTTTTGTCTGTTCTAACTCTCCCAACACTCAATTTTAGTGGATGTCCCCTGGTTCTGGTGTTATGTGAGAGTGTGAAGAGCATCTCCCTATCCACTCTGTCCATCCCCTGCATAATTTTGTATGTCTCAATCATGTCCCCCCTCAGGCGTCTCTTTTCTAGGCTGAAGAGGCCCAAATGCCGTAGCCTTTCCTCAAAAGGAAGGTGCCCCAGCCCCGTAATCATCTTAGTCGCTCTCTTTTGCACCTTTTCCATTTCCACTATGTCTTTTTTGAGATGCGGCGACCAGAACTGGACACAATACTCCAGGTGTGGCCTTCCCATAGATTTGTACAACGGCATTATAATACTAGCCGTTTTGTTCTCAATACCCTTCCTAATGATCCCAAGCATAGAACTGGCCTTCTTTACTGCCGCCGCACATTGGGTCGACACTTTCATCGACCTGTCCACCACCACCCCAAGATCTCTCTCCTGATCTGTCACAGACAGCTCAGAACCCATCAGCCTATATGTGAAGTTTTGATTTTTTGCCCCAATGTGCATGGCTTTACACTTACTGACATTGAAGCGCATCTGCCATTTTGCTGCCCATTCTGCCAGTATGGAGAGATCCTTCTGGATCTCCTCACTGGAGCTCAGTCATTGGATGCAATGATTGAGACTGGAGGCTCTTGAATCCTGAGCCTGTTTCACCAGAAAACTTGGAATGAAAATTAAAGTCCATTAGCACTAACAGTGTAGGAGATTCCAAAGCCTTGTCCACAATTACCTCAGTCAGCTCATGGGAAACTCTTGGGCAACAGGGTATGCAGTACACTAACAGAATCCCAATTCTGTCTCATTCATTAAGAACACTCAGACCTCTGCCTATCACAACCATCACAACTCTGCCTAACTTGCAGCCATGGCTACTGAAAAACTGAAAATTGGGCGAGACCAACCCTGAAAGCTCAGAGAGCACCAATCCCACCCACTTCATCCAATCCAGTTAACCTCTCACATACAACATAGCTCTCACATATACACATAGCTGTCACACATGTAGAGGTCACTGCTTTCAGAAGAGCTGCCTATAAGGAAAAGGGGCAGGAAGCTCCTATGGGCAGGGAAGTATAAGTGGGAGTGTGTGGGGAAAGATGCAATGGATGGCTGAATACCTGTACTTCCTTTATTGCAGTGGTTCCCAAACTTTTTCAACTAGTGGCTCCCTTGAACTACTGGGCTATTAGCCATTAGGACTACAATCATGCACACTGTATTGGTCAGTGTGCTTTTTAGGAGGATTCCATGGATACTCTGGCTGGTTTCCATGGTTCCCTGGGGAGCCACAGCTCACACTTTGGGAACCACTGCTTTATTGTATTAATGTAGGTCAGCGGTTCCCAATCTTTAAGAGACCGTGGACCAGTGAAGCAAAAATTGGAATTGTCGTGGGCTGTATGCAACCCACCCACCCCCCCACACAAAAAATACATTTAAATTTCCAACACAGGTGGTCCTCATTATCCACGGAAGTTCCATCCTTGGAACCCCCAAGGATAAAGAAAACTGCAGGTATTTGAAACCTGCAGTTTTCTCCACCTCCTGAACACGACTGGAGCTGAGCTTCTGATGGTCTGGAGGCTCTTCTGAAGCCCACAGAGACTGCATGCAACCCATTTAAAGGCAACTTCTGGTTTTTGCCAAAAAGCAGAAGCTGCCTTTAAGTTATTCTGGGCTTCATTTTGAAGACCGCAGAGGCTGCAGGCAGATGTGCACGTCCTCTGCAGTCTTCAGAAGAGCCTCTGGAGGTGACAAGAGAAATCCACAGGTACAGAACTCGCAGACAACATGGGCTGCCTGAAATTAGAAAAGATTTATTAGAGATTATTATTCGATTTATGGTTTGCTGCCAGTTTGCTCCACCCTCTCTGGTGGTCTATGGGGGACTGCTCAATCAGCGAGATGCTGGGAGTGATCCAAAGTGATTTTTCCCCTGAGACTTCATGGACCACTTCTCAGGGTCTCGCGGACCACCTGTGGGACCATGGGTTGAGAACCAGTGATATAGATGAATCCTCACGCCGGCCCCTGTCCAAATCCTTCTTCTCTTTTGGAATGTCCAGACAAAGGCAACGCAACCACATAAAAAAGACTTCCAGATCACAGTATATATCTATTAATATGTCAGTGAATTGCTTCCAGTGGTTCTCAAACTTGTCAGCACTGGAACCCACTTTTTAAAGTGACACTCAATCAGGACCCACCTAGCTTTACGAGACTTAAAAGAAAGTGATTTAGAAAGAAACAATAATTTTTATTTATTTACATTCAAGTAATATTTATTTACTTGGAAAAACCTCAATACATTTCTCATAATGAGGCAGCCCTAATGAATAGTCTGAAGGGCCCAATCCTATCCAACTTTCCAGCACTGGTGCAGCCACAATGTAGCCCGGGGATAAGGGAACAACTATTCCCATACCTTGAAGAAGCTTCTGTGACTGCCTCCCCACCACAGGATGCAGTGCACACCCCACTGGCACAGCTGCACCAGCACTGGGAAACTGGATAGGATTGGGCCCTTAGTTATGTGACTCAGCCTTCACCTGCCCCCGCTACCTGCCATTGACTGACTTGAAGAAGAAAAAAAAAACACACCAGAAAAAATACACTCAGAGCCCAGTGCTGTGGTTCACGGCACGGCTCTGCGCTGCAAGCCACAGTCACAAATGTGCCGTAAGGCATGTTTGCGGGGCTCACCGCCGGGCTCCTGCTGGAGCGAGCCCAGCGCTAGCTGGAGCTGGGCTAGAGCACAGCGGTCACCTGGGTTCTGTGGCTCGGTGGTCTCCTGGACTGCCAGGATGCAGAACAGGAGGCGGGGGCATGGCCGGGGGCGTGGGGGAGGCGTTCCGGGGAGGGGGGAGGCTGGCGAGGGCACCGAGCCCGGGCGCTGCGGGCAGCTCAGAATTGGGCTGCCCGAAATTTATCTCCCTATATTTACATAAGCTTTCAAGCTGCAGGAGCTCAGCTCTTTGCAGGCCAGTTATCAGCTATCAGATTCTTGAATAGCCTCAGGGCTTGAAGGAATAAGTTATCTGATCTTTCTGTCACCTGTGTTTTCATTGGAGGTTCTGCAGGACTCACCAGAAACAGGGTCAAGACCCACCAAATATGTCCCAACCCACAGTTTGTATGCACTAAGCCAACATTTCTCAAAGTATATAGAATATATTAGTACTTGATCTGATCAATCAGAGTCACAATTCATTAGCCTTTTGAAAAGCATAAGAACATAAGAACAGCCCCACTGGATCAGGCCATAGGCCCATCTAGTCCAGCTTCCTGTATCTCACAGCGGCCCACCAAATGCTCCAGGGAGCACACCTGATAACAAGAGACCTGCATCCTGGTGCCCTCCCCTACATCTGACATAGCACATTTCTAAAATCAGGAGGTTGCACATACACATCATGGCTTGTAACCCGTAATGGATTTTTCCTCCAGAAACTTGTCCAATCCCCTTTTAAAGGCATCCAGGCCAGATGCCATCACCACATCCTGTGGCAAGGAGTTCCACAGACCAACCACACGCTGAGTAAAGAAATATTTTCTTTTGTCTGTTCTAACTCTCCCAACATTCAATTTTAGTGGATGTCCCCTGGTTCTGGTGTTATGTGAGCGTATAAAGAGCATCTCTCTATCCACTTTACCCTTCCCATGCATAATTTTGTATGTCTCAATCATGACCCCCTCAGGCGCCTCTTTTCTAGGCTGAAGAGGCCCAAACGCCATAGCCTTTCCTCATAAGGAAGGTGCCCCAGCCCAGCAATCATCTTAGTTGCCCTCTTTTGCACCTTTTCCATTTCCACTATGTCCTTTTTGACATGTGGCGACCAGAGCTGGACACAATACTCCAGGTGTGACCTTACCATTGATTTGTACAATGGCATTATAATATTAGCCGTTTTGTTCTCAATACCTTTTCTAATGTATTTCTAATACCTTTCTAATGTTCTAAGCGCATGATATATTTTTTTGTTTTGCTTATTCTGGTGGGTAGAGACTGGATTTTTAAAAACATTTTCCATGAGTTTGATCATATTCTTTATATATTGTTGGTATGTTTTTTAGGGCACAATCCTAACCAACTTTCCAGCACTGACCTAGCTGCAATGCAGCCCCAAGATAAGATAACAAACATGCCCTTACCTTGAGGAGGCCTCCTTGACTGCCTCCGCAATGCAGGATGCAGTGCATGCCACATTGGCACAGCTATATCAGCGCTGGAAAGTTGGTTAGGATTGCAACCTTAATTAGATACATGTGATAAAAGGTCTTGCGGAATTTATTAAACAACAAGAATAGTGAAATACGTAATGAAATACGTATACTGACTATATCGGTATGCTGACTATATCATGCCTAATGAATTATGAAGCCTCAGGAAAGAAAATAAACTGAATATTACAAACTCGAAACCACCTTTTGCATTTTATTTTCAATACTGAAAGAAGGCAACTTGCGCTATATACTGGAGAGTATATTATAGTTTCTCATCATTAAGCATCAAGGCAATCCGTTCACAAAATCTCCACTGCAAAGTCTGAAAATATGAAGTTCCAAATTCTCTTTTCACTTTGTGGATATTTCACATCTGGCAGAAGGGACACAGCTGAACCAGAAGAGTATGTCTAACAGCAGCCATTTTGTTCCTGTCCTGCGCCGACACTGATCAGATAACAAGACTCTATTCATGAACCAGGACCCTGGACAGCATCTAGTTAGTTTCTTTCCTCTGACGGCCTGTCATCCTGTCAGTCCTGACCTTCAGGCTGTCCTGCACCATCTGAATCACATTCTCTCTGCACTTTCTCACTGACTGCAAGCTACCGTTGTCTCACTGCCTGACCTTACACAAACACAATACAAACAGACAACCCACTCAGCTCCATCACTGTCTATCGCTTACATAGGAGATTGATAGCTACACAGAATTCTCTCTTTGACCTTCGTTACTAGAGTGGCATATTCTGACTGACAGCCAACCTCATTTCACAGAAAGCTAAACTACCAGTTGTTGGTGATGTGATGAGTTTTTTTTTTTTTTACTGCCTTCTTAAAACCAAAAGAATTAACTTGCAGTTCTAACAAGAACCATATTAAACACATCTGCTCACGTTAAACATTTAAAGTCTGCTTTAAAAATAAAAATTGAGGGGGTGGAGAGGGAAGGTAATTCTCGAAGCCAAAACCAGTTTAAAAAAAATACACAGAACATGTGATTATTTTTTTCTCCAAAAATACCAACTGAAATAAATCTGCAGACCACATACATCAGAACAGTCATATTGGCTTAAATTGAACAATTCTTTCCAGTATTTCCAGTCGGCTATCCTTAGGCATATGAATTTTACTGAAAACAAATTGTGTAGCAACATGGATAGAGTAGCATTTTTCTTCAATGATGTACATACCATCCTCTTTATTATTTTATTGACTACTTTGATATTCCTTCTTTCTTTCATCATGAAACACAAGGTGACATGAGCCTCCCATCCAGATACTAACCAGAAAGCAAGAGTGGTGTAATGGTGTACGGTCACATTTGGAGTGGGAAAACCCAAAATCCAACTCCTATTCAACTCTAAAATGAACTGCGTGAGCTATCACTACTCCTTAGCCAACCCTATCTCATAGGGTTGTTAAGGTAAAAAAAGGAGATAGAGCCATTCAGGCAGCCCTGAGCAACCTGGAAGAAGGGCAGCATGCATACCTCTCTCTCTCTCTCTCTCTCTGTTGAACTCAACATCATTTTATGATGGAGGCTCACAGAAGGCAAAATAATATGAAACAGTTGCACAATGGCTATCATTACATATACAGATGTGCACATATAAGCACACTCTTAGGGCCCAATCCTATCCTCACCAGCCCAGACCAGCAGCATTGCTGACAGAGAACCACGGGAGTAGTGTGTGTGAACCAGACAGCCCAGGAGAGGTAAGTAAGAATCTTTTTTTCACTTAGATCTCTGTAGGTTGCCTGGCCTCTTTAGCTGGTATAAGTCCAAGGAGGCTCTTCGGGATAGGATCAGGCTGGGAAGAAGAGATAGCATCTCAGTATACATGAGATACTTCCCCTCTGACCCTGGGCTTCTGAGATCCTCCCCTCAGATGCTGGCCTGGGCTACTTCCCACTTCAGACAACCCTGATCACCATCTAAGACTGCCCAACAGATGACCTACTGGCAAAAATGGGGGACAAAGGAGGTTGCGTGTCACTTTCGGTTGTTTGCCCTAGTTGTGGACCTCCCATTATATTCTATGGGGTAAATGCCCTGGGCGTAAGGCCGTAGGACCCCACGGAAGCCTCTCTGAGGCTCCTGACAGGGTCAGAAATGTGCTTCCAGTTTCCCCGAAACATAGTTTATAGTGTCAGGGACTGCAGTCCTATAACACTTCCTTGGAAATATGTCCCACTGAACACAATAGGACTTTCTTCAGGGTAAAAATGCATAGGATGTTACTGTAGTTATAGTTTCACTTATACATCAGCAAGCATTTTGTTTTTCCCAGCTGATTATAAAAATGTTCAGCTACATGCACTCAGTCATAACACACACAAAGCAGGTCTTAAGTATGCAAGTAACAGCTACTTCTGTGAGCAAGGATTCTTCTTGAAGCCATATCAGTTTAGGTCAGAAATCAACAAATGCCTTTCCAGAGTATTAAATTTGTTAACTAGAATCCACCTTTTATATCACTTCTAAACCCAGAATGGGTCGTTCCTCCTCCTACAGCTCACCCAGCTCATGTCATGTAGAAATGACTGGAGTTTGAGAATCACACCTCTTAACTATAGATTGACTTAGGTATACTGAAAAACTTCAACCTGATTTTTTGAATAATGGCTCTTGCTCTGGGCTTTTCAATCCGTACAAATTACAGAAAGACTTCAAACACATGGGAGCTGGGTGGTAGATGCAAAACTGTACTGAAGAACACAATCAAGTAGGCTGCCATTTCTTACCTTTTGGGTTCTGGAGGTGGCTGAGATTTAGAGTCTTTCCTCTTTTTGGACTCCTTTTTGGAATCCTTTTTTGGCTCTACTTCAGTGGCTGGGGGATTGTTTGCGACAGGCAGTATGCTGCCAAGGATCTCTTCCATTTTTTGACTTTGGAATATATTAGGAATTGTTTTAAATGAAAAGAGTAAGGACAACAGAAAGGAAAAAAAGTGAAAGAAACAGAAGAAAGCATAACAAAAGAAAGGAAACAAGCTAAAAGCAAACAACAATAATAATAATACTAAACAATAAATAATAATAATTAATAAAATAATAAATAAATGCCAGTCAGCAGCCATGAAAAGAAGCAAAGAAAGTCAGAACTAAAAAGGAAAAAAGGAGCTTCAAACTCTGGTATCCTGACAAGATGTATCAAACAAACTGTGACTTGAGTGGCAGCCTTTTAATGTGGAATACAGGCAATGTGTATAATAATTCATGATGATGTTTACCAGAGAGCTTACAAAAACACTTCATTATTTTATAACACTCTGTTATTCAGTAGCATATGTAAAACGGAGTGTGACATCTCACTCTACAAAATGCAACTTCCAAAAAGAAAAACATCAGTGCAACAAATACTGTAGCTGTCTGCGGAGAAAGAAAACTTATCTCAGCAACATGCTCAGGTGTAAAATCTTATTATACTAAAATTGTTGTGCATTATTGTAACTATTATGGCTGTCAAGTGGCAGAAGGATCTTTAAGTATTCAATTAACGTGCAACAGTCTGCAGGCTGATCAACTTTAGTGGGTTAAATTGACATACCTGACCAAGGGAAGGTAATTACATAACTGATAACCCACAGGTAGTCTCCTATATGAGGTTGTGGCAACATTGCATGGAGACAGATGACACAGTTCTGTACCCTATGTTGATGTATCACAAAACGCTGACAGAGAAGCTTTTAAGAGGTGGGGGAAGTTAGTATCATGCTGGGTTTTCAGCCATGGAAAAGTTTTAAAATATTGCAAAGAACTTGCAGGAAAGCAGAAAGCTACTACAACTCTCTGTACACTTCCCTTCCTCTCATTCTGTTAAATGTCTGGAAGATCCAGGATGAAGGCTTGTCTGTATCCACGCAATACAAAGACTGGTTGAGAATTCAAAAGTATGATTTCTAAACCTACTTAAATAAATGTTGAAGTATTTCTACACATAGTGTCAAAAAAGATAATCTGAGATATACCACCTGAATCAAATGACATTTGACAAATGTCTAGGCATTAACAACAAAAGCCAACTGCAGTTCACAGCACTATTTTTTTTTTAATCATTTTTAAACTAGGGTTAATTAATCAACTGTCCATATCAATTCATTAATTAATGCTTTCTGTCTTATGCCGTATAAGAGAATACTATGGATTCAAATCTGTCTACCTCTCTATCCAGTCTCAGCTCAGCCATGAAATTCTCTGTGTGACATTAGGTCAGTCACTATCTCTCAGTTCAAACTATCTCCCAGGGTGGTTCAGAGGATAAAATAGGGATGAAAAGTATCATGTACAGTGCCCTGAATTCCTTGGTAGAAAGCTAGGGTAAAAATATAATAAATAAATAAATAAATAAGTAAGTAAGTAAATAAATAAATAAATATCAAAGTATGAAGAGCAAGTGATACAATGTATGTATCCTGCTGTGCCCTCTGCATTCTGCAACTTCACACTACTAATCAAAAAATGCTCCCGTTTAAACAGAATCAGCAAAATAAGCATTTAAGCAGAATATAAGGAGATGTCACCTGTTTCAGCTTTGTGCTTGATTTTTTTTTTTTTTTTTGCTGCTTACATATAGTAAGTTGATTTATGAAGGTGGATACACAATAATAAAGATGCAGACACTGGGGGCTGGTATATGTTAGCCAAATAAATGAAAGGGATTCTCCTTTCACTTGTGGAGGCAAAAGTTGTCTTCTTACCTGTTGCCGTGAACATGTGATGCACAAAAGGCAAAACTGTAGTGAAGCAAGGTGGGGTCAATCATTGCTCCATTTTCTGCTCGCTCAAGCAAATCACTGAGGTAACAGAGATGCCTGTGACAGCCTCGGACTCCGTTACGTGCACAATACTCATCTAGCACAAATACCTGGCCAGGGCTGAACCAGCCCTGTATGGAAACAGAGAGAACTTATTTCAAATACAGATTTTGTTTCAAAGGCACAGTAATGATTATAACTGGTCCACATCATGCTAGACCAGCGATTTTTAACTACTTTTGTGGCACACTGATGTGCCATGAATGGTCTGCAGGCATGCTGTGGGAGTTTGGGGGAGGGTCATTTATTAGCAGGGCTATTGGGGGATGTGAGCCCCCCACTGGAAGTACGGTGTGCCTTGACAGTTGCTTTAATAATTTTAGTGCCTTGTCAGTGTGCCATGACATGAGAAAGGTTGAAAATCACTGTACTAGACAATAGCAACAACGAATACTGGAAACACATATAACGACACTCTAATAAGCAATTGAAATTAAATGCATATATTAAACACCTTATGTAATATCCTAGCATCAATATAAATATATGAATGGATATGCAATAGTTTTTAGAAGATACAGTGGTGCCTCGCATTATGAATGCCCTGCGCACCGAAAAACTCGCATAAAGAAAGAGTTTTTCGATTGAGTTTGGTAACTCGCATAACGAAAGTTTCTGGCCGTGCTTCGCATAATGAAAACTTTTTAGGTCCATGCTTCACATAACGAAAACTTTTTAGGTCCGTGCTTCGCATAACGAATTTTTTAAAAAATTAAAAATTTCGTGTATGCTTCAAATTTTAGAAATCCTCTGTACAGTATGTATGCCTTTAAAGAGCAAGTAATAAACACTTTGTAAACCAAATTTGACTTCGTTTTGACCTTTTTTGCCCATAGGAACGCATTAATTAAATTTCAATGCATTCTTATGGGAAAACGCGATTCGCAAAACGAAAAATTCGCATAACGAAAGGATTCGCGGAACGGATTAATTTCGTTATGCGAGGCACCACTGTACCTGGAAAAACTTTACATCGGTTCTAGAGCATCTCAGGTACAATTAGATTTCATTCTATTAAATTTTACAAAAAAGAAGAACTAGTAGGTTTGAACAGCATTACTGCTTATTGCTTATTTGCCAGAAAAACACAAAAAGCAAAATCCACAGTTTACCTTCCTCTGGAGCAGGGTTTCTTTGTCCCAGAGGAAGAGTCATTGCTCTCAAGGAAGGTAAACCGTGCCTGCTTCTCAAGAATAACTAAATCAGTATCTCAGTTATCTGCTGTTAACAGTCCTGCAAAAAAAGGTGGGGGAGAGAGCCAGACACCAATCCTCCATCCTCATATACAGGGATAAAATCACCATTTTCATCAATGCTAATACAAACCAACTAGCAGGATAGGAATGAGAGACAGGCTAATGGCATCATAGCAAAATAGTGCCATATTTCTAAACCAGTGAAATAGGAAGCAGATTCATGAAATACTATCTATTGCACTTCCTGATTCGTCTATACTGTATTTGATTACATAATGTCCGGAAGTGCTTCTTACAGCATAAGCCTATATGTGTAGGAAGCTCCATTTTGCCCAGTGGAGCTTCCGTCACATGTAAGTGTGTTTAGGATTTCAGCCAGGCAGCCCAGTCCTATTGGGCTCTTACGGCAGCCAATCTCCTTACCTGACATTGTAAGTGCCAGCATGCTGCCAAAAAGGCAAGCCACTGTCATAAGCTGTGGGATCACTGGTGCAAATGACTGGAAGCCCCATGTGTACACCAGTGGTTCACCCAGACCACACCAGAGCAGGTTAGGTGGCAGTGGGGCGAGTATAAAACTATTATACATACATAACATACTGAAAAAATTAAATACAAACCCATACACACCGTTGCCTACTAAACAGAATGCCTAATGCTAAACATTTTGAATTCATTTGGGCTTTCTCAGATCTCTGTGGGAAAGGAGTTCAAGAATCACTCAGGAGAGCATGATGCAAATGTCTCATTTTGTATAGGCAGAAATAGAGAGAGCAATATTAAGAAACTAACCTTAAAGATGAAGATTTTTTAACATAGGTAAGACTGAGGGCCCAATCCTATCCACTTTCCAGCATTGATGCGATCATGCCAACAGATGTGTGCACTGTATCCTCCAGTGGGGAGGAAGTCGCAGGGTCATCCTCAAGGTAAGGAGATGTTCCCTTACCTTGGAACTCTATTACAGCTGTATTGCTGCTGGAAAATTGGATATGATTGAACCTATAGGTTATTTAGAGATTGAGGGCCCAGTCCTAATGTGGGCCAGCACCAACACAGAGTTCCAGTGCCAGTGGTGGGTGTTGCAAAAGTGCTGTAAGGCATGTCCATGACGCCCAGAGAGGAGTCAGTGATGGCCCAGCACCAACTGGCACTGAGCCCTATGCTGGACAGATGCCACCCAGAGCACAGTAAGGGCAGTAGGGAGGTCCTTGGGGGTAGGGGAGGGAGAGGGAGAAACTGGCCCAGGAGGGGGTTTTGCCTGATGGAGCCCCACTCCACTGGATCCTACTCTCCATATCGGGCTGCAAAGCCTGACACAGAGGCTCTAAAGTCTGTGCAAGCAAAATAGCTGTCGCAGACTTGAGAAACCCCATCGCTGGGCTTAGGGCTTTCCCCAGGGGAAGGGGATGAAAGTCCTCTTCCTCCAAGGAGACCTCCAGTGGCCCTGGCAGTGCCGCTGGATGTAGCGTTAGCCGTTTTGGCACCACTGCACATGGTGGCGCTGCCGGGAATAGAATTGGACTGTTGTAGATCAATACGAAGAGCTTGAATTACAGTCAGAAGGTGACTGGAATTCTGTGGCAAATCGGGTGTACTTTATGCATGATGGTTTTATACTCCCACCATCATGCTTGCATCAAATGACTTCTCTGAACAGTCTCCAAGGATAGCTACACACGATAGGAAGTGTTATAACTGTGAAGTCTCAAGGTTACATGGGGATGTAACAGAAGCATCTTTGCACATCCATCTAAGAATGCCAGGGGGTGATTCCATCATTTCACTGAAGTTTGTTATCCTTATGAAAACAATACCCTGTAAAGGTAGCTTCTCAGGTAGACTAACTTTCATCCAACTTGATATTCTGTAAATAGGATAAGAATCACTCTCACCGCACTTTGAAAAACGCTATCAAATCTTCACTATTGACAGGAATGCTGAACAATTGATGTGATGCATCTCTGCAGTGTCTGAAAACTGCAAAATCTTTCATCTTTTAATTGAAAAGTTCCTGCGGCGACTAGATCAGTGCCCTGCCCCTTTAGGCAACTTCTTTGCCACCCCATCTGCCACCCCAAATGCTACGTCTTTGAAATGATGCTACTGTGAAAAGATTAAAATATATTTTCTACCACTCGGATGACACCAAATCTTTTCTGGATGCCAAAATAGCTACTGTTGAGGAGAGTTGAAGAAATATCAATTAAGAACTCCGTCGAAGGGATTTGCTTATCCTTGTTGGGCCAACTCCAGAACAGATTGAAAAGGGATTAAAATAATGAGGGGCAGAATCAAAGGCATGGGAAACAGATATCGTTCCTTTCATTACTCCAATTGCCAGAAAGCGCATGTGTGAAAATGAGGATGCCGATTGAGAATAACGCAGAAGGTGGGCTGTCACAAAAGTGCTCTCGTGGCGGTTTCTTTTCTGCTTCACTACAGTAGAACTACTGGAATTTAGTTTTTGAGTCGAGAATGAAACAGAAATATTTGCCATATTTGAGAAATATTCAGCGGTTTCACTTTTCAATAACATTTTGGTGATGAGAGAAAAAGAAAAGGTAGATGGATTCCCAGGAGCCGAATGTGGATTTTCAGAATCACATAGCTGCCAAAACCACAGAGAAGTACATCTTGATGAAAATTTAGATAATGTTTATAAAGATAAAAAAATCAATAACTTGCGTTAATGAGACAATATTTGAGAAAATGATCTGAGTTCATTTTTCAAGAATATTGCCATCCGTTTTCTTACACTTGCCTTTGACTCAAAGATGCAGTTTCATTTCCTCATCTTGTGTAGTATTTTCCCTAATACCTGACATTTGTCCTTTTACTCTAAGGGTGCAATCCTAACTATCTGTTAGACAGGCGCAAGTCCCTTGCGCTGGCCCAGGGGGGTCACAAACATGCCATAAAGCATGTTTGCACCTCCTCAGAAGTCGGCTGGGCCAACGCAGGGACATACACCAGCCCATGGAGGCTGCACCCAGCCTCCACACCAACCTGGGAAGGGAAGGTTGCATCAGCCAAGCTTGGACAACACAGGAGTCTGGGGAGGGTGGCAGGGAGGAGGTGGGAGGGAGGCCTTCTGGGGCAGGGGGAGGGCAGGTGGAGGGCATTCCAGGGGGCAAGAGGGCAGGGAACGGGAGGTGAGGTTGGGACCCGGCTGCTATGCTGAATCTAAACCCCATTGCCCGAGCAGTACGGAGCAGCTCTAAGTCGTTCCTTTCTCCTCAGACTTGTGCCAACTCCTGAGGTGGTGCAAGTCTGAGGAGATCCATCGGGGCTGTGGTGGTTTACCTGAGGGTAAGGGGAAGAGCTTCCCCTTACCTCAGGCTGAGCCATTTCTGGCCCCAATCTTGTGCTGGCCTCCTGGCCTGCCTCTTTCAGTGCATGATAGGATTGCGCTGCACATGCCATCCAACAGGAACCAGAATTTTGTTTCAATCACTAATTTACATCTGATGTAATCATATTTATGCAGTAAAATACAGAATTAGCATTCTGATTTTTCAGAGGATATTTTCTTAGTTACAAACTGTAGAACTAGTATGATGGATTAAGGGTAAAATCCTACAGTGCAATGTCAGACTGTAGTTGGAATTGCCTTATTCAGTATTTGACTTTAAATTCCCAACAATTTAATTCCCAACAATTCCTAATTTGTCTGTCAAAAAAAGAAATGAGAAGAACTGGTTACGGCCTTTCTAGGCTTTTCCCTGGCCACAGGAAGGCCTTCTGAGGCCTCTGGAAGGCCTGAAAACTTCCAGTTTTTCAGGATTTTTCTAGTTCTGACTGCAGACCATGACTCAGTAACTGTAATTCATATCTGGACAGGACATTTACAAGTTCATCCAAATTGCTGACATCCATCTTGCATATTTTTTCTCCTGTGATGTACCGTGGTAGACTGGGCTCTGACGGACATGAAAACTTTCCCAGTCACTATCTTTGCAGTAGATGGTTGTTGCTATCAGCTGAGGAATAAAGTTTACTTTACTAACTTTATTGGCAGATCCAAATTAACAAATGCACATGCTACCTCCACCCTCCCGGCCCAATCCTATCATCAGACTGAGCAGCTGGAAATTGTGTTCATGCAATGCAGCTTGACTTATGACATCACAAAACGCAATGCTCTATAGCAGGGGTGTCAAACATGTTTCGTACAGTGGGCCAAATGGCATTTATGATGTCTGCTGAGGACTGGAAGTGATGCCATTAGGTCGTACGTGATGTCATTAAACAGGTCATAACCAGAAATAAGCATTTTTTCTCGCTTAGGAACACATTAGCTGCAAATTACATAAGAGAAAATACACAAATCCTGATTGTATTTCAAGATATGGGAGAGCCCAATTATGTTGGGGGTCACCCTTTCAGAAGAAACACTTCAGCAGCTGAGAGTCCAAGAGCTAGATAAAAAGCTTCCGTGGGCTGCATCTGGCCCCCGGGCCGCATGTTTGACACCTCTACTCCATAGCGTGCTGCCAAGCTACTGCTGAAAATGGTGAGTGGTGCTAGCTGCACAACAGCTCCTTTCTCAGATCACTCAACACCAGCAAGTTGGTGGCAGGCCATGGATGGGGAAGGAGAGGAATGGAATATTCCGAGGGAGGAACTAGGGTGTGGGGAGGGGGAGATGGGTCCAATGGCAGTCACGCAAGCTGAATCTTATTCCCTCTTTTCAAAAATCACCCTGCCCCTTACCCACATAGGTAGCCTATGTCGGAGGAGACCCATAGGCAACTGAAGGGCTTATTTGGAGGTAAGTAAAATGTTTTTTACTTACCTCTCGTTTGCCTTCAGGTTGTCCCCTACCACAGCATGTAGCGCATGCTTTTTTGGCACAGCTGCAAGCAGGGAATAGGATTGGGCCCTCAGACAACTTTTAGGAATTAAACCACCCTGCCCTGATACGTAGCACAGTGGGGTCTTTCATGAACCGGGATACCAGGAATTTCCTTACAGATATTGCAAATTTGAATTGCCGTTTCAAACAGACTAGCATAGGAAATTGATTCATGCATTTTGAAATTTTCATGAAATCTGTAGTTCCCTACTTTCGAATGCCACAATTTTTGTGTGTGTGTAAAACCACAGAACTTTCCATTAAAATGTTGCCCTTTTTTCTTTTATTTCAATTAAACTGCAGAAAGAATCTTTATATCAATAGCTTCTAGATGCAAGGGTAATAGAAGGGAGTAAGGTAGTTATCACATGTCAAATCTTTAGGGTGGAAAGACACCAGTCACAGAAGCAAGTGCAATGATGGACAGCACAGCTCTTTCTGAAAAGACCATTTGCAGAGACCAACTGCAGAGGAGCCCCTGGCCATGAAAACGGTGGCAGGCAGGCAGTAAATGATGCCAGCAACACCTCTTCTTCTTTTTCCAAATGCTTCTTCCTGCCAAGAACTATCGCCTCTGCCTTATCTGTGCTTAGTCCGTTTCTTTGTTTTCAAACAGATTCTGCCTCAGTCAGATTGTGGGAAATGAAAGGCAGTTGTAGAATGGGCTCAAGAAAGAACAAAGAATTTACATCTTAGGGTAACTCTCAGTCTTTGTCAGATCCCGGAAAGATCACAAATAAGAGTTGTTATAAGAACAACAGCAGAAGTACTATTTGCAAGTGAAAGATAAGATGTTTAATTCTAAACTCCATGATCCTTAGCCCTCCTCTAGAGGTAGAGTATAAGGTCCTTATATGAATAGATTGGGGTGCCCTAACCCCAGCCTGGGGGCCACTTGCAGCCTTCAGGGACTCCCAATCCAGCCCTCAGGGAGCCCCAGTCTCCAATGAGCCTCTGGCCCTCCCGAGGCTTGCTGGAGCCCGTGCTGGTCTGATGCAACCACTCTCAGCATGAGGGTGACTGTCTGACCTCTCGTGTGAGCTGTGGGATGAGGGCTCTCTCCACTACTTGCTGTTTCACATCTGTGATGCAGCAGCGGCAGCAAAGGAAAGGTCAGCCTTGCTTTGTGCATGGATTTTTATAGGCCTTCAGCAACTGCAAGACCTTCATTCATTTGTATGTTCCATCTCTAATATTGTCATTTATGTAAATTTTAAATGTAAATTAATTCTTTTTGTCCCCGGCCCCCAACATAATGTCAGAGAGATGATGTGACCCTCCTGCCAAAATGTTTGGACACCCCTGGCATAGATGATTACTGCCACACTCAGTATATGAACACCTGACAAAACTAAGTAGTTGATCCCTTAATAAGATAATGTGTTACTTGCTCTGATCTAGTATTTTTCAAGCAAAACATCGTCGTGTCCAAACATGCTCAAGCACAGAACAAAAGGAATGGGGGCAGTTTTGAATACTAACAGTGCAATTCTATGCATGTCTATTCCGGAGTAAGTTCCACTGTGTTCAGATAGGCTTATTCCCAAGGAACTATCTACAGGATTTCAACTTTACTTAATATACATAAAAGGAAGCTCAATTTTATCAGTGAAACCAAGACAAACAATTCCAAAACAAAGTTTTAAAGTTAAAAAAAAACTTAATTAAAATAAGCAAGCCCAGCCACACAGCCTTACTGCAAACACTGCTCAATGACAGAGCTATGCAGCTATTTAGAAAGACAAAATTACTAAAGGTGATTGGAAGGAACCAAAGGAGGGCAGGGATCCTTGCCAGTAACCTATGAATATTAAGAATCACTGCTAGGTTACCAGTGAAGGAAACTTCTGTTTTAAAAAGTGGCTTTTTTGTTTTGTTTTTGTTTGTTTTAAGACCACTGAAGTGCCATAGTTGGTTAAAACAGATGTATTCAGAAAGATGGGTTAATAATACTTCTATTTCAGCCTAATCCTATCCTCAGGGAGTGTTAGTGTACTGTGAGGTATGCCAGTGCAAGACAGCTCTGCTGTCATGGTAGCCCTTTCACCAGCAATTGCTGAACAGGTGCCAGTGCAGCAGCTAGAAAGCTGCATTTCACTGGCACCAGAGTGCAGACCGTTCACTGGCACAACCCCATCAGCAGAAAAAGGGGTGGGGAGCAGGGAAGAATGGAGTGGGAAGAGGCATAGCCAGTGGCCACTGAATCCTGAACTCCCATTCTGTGCTGGACATGCACCTGCTGGCTTCTCAGAGCTATCCCTGCAAAAGAACTGGCATAGCTCTGAGAAGTCCCATAGGGAGCAAGGCAGTGGCAGGTACACAGGTAAGTTGAACACTACTCGCCCTTCTTGACAGCATGTTGGATGAAGCAGACATGGTGCCGATAGACCTGCATCCAACGTGTCATCCTGCATACGATAGGGCAATTTGTCTAGTAATTTTTCCGGATACATTTGTACATCTATTCATAAATCCACCCTCAACCACAAATTAGCCTCACCCACGAAGAATACAATGTGCCATAAGAATTATAGTACCAAACTATAATGCAGAATATTGGCACGAATGATGCAGAACATTAGCCAAGTTTTGTACAAAGTAAGAAAACCACGCTAGATTATTATCTAGCTAATTTGGAGGAGGAATCCTTCACGGCTCCAATAGAGTCAGTAAGACCCCCCAAGCATATGTCTCATTGTTCCAAATTTCCCAATGAAAATGTTACTGCACTGTGATCCCATGTCTTATGACTAATAAATGTATGCAACGTATGTAAACCTACTACACAAGTTTGCCTACACTTTCTAGGTGTCATTATAACAATACCCCTGGCCACTATTTGTCCCTTCAGCTCTTTCCCTTGATAGTCTTGATCCTTACTAAGGATCAAGACTCTGCCCTCCACCACCCTTGTGGGTGGGGAATTGGACAGAGTATGTCTGGTTTACGTGTTGCAGTTCTGATCAAATCTGGGAGGGGCTGCATCAGCTGTGGCTAGGGTTCTTCCAAAAGTCAATGTAAAGGGACTGTTAGAAGGAGCGTTGACACGGACTCCCACCACACCACTGAAGTTGATTGTTGGGGAGCTCTCAAATGAGCCCCACATATATTATCCAGGAAATTGGGGTGAGATGTATGAATTAAAAAAAAAATTGAATTCATTGTACCTCTTCTAATCTTCAAAACTTCCATTTTCACTTTTTCTTTTTAAACTCTGGGAAAAATTATATCACATGGACTCATCTTGCAGAGCTTCCATTGTAGATTTTTTATTAAATTCATTTAAGATGAAAGCTTCTACTACATTTAATGTGACTGCTCTGTAATGATGGGCAGCCCAGTCCTGAGCTACCCATTGCTCCAGGTAAACGGCACTTACCGTTCTGCTGGGGAGCCACTCTTTCGCTCTGCCAATCTCCCCGAAATTGTGTCCTGGCCAGCCGCTCCTTGGTTCTGTCACACCAGGAGCCATTGTGCCCAGATTTCCAGGTAGACGTGGTTGGTCAGAGCACAGTTTCAAGGAGACTGCGGAAAGGAACAGCGGCTTCCTGGCAGAACAGTAAGTGCTGTTTGCGCCAGGGAAATCTTTTCTGGTGTGCAGCAGTCTCCAGTTTGGAGAACACTGCTCTAAAGCTATTTACCCTGTTAAGAAAAACATACCAGTATTTGCATGATATTGTATTTTCTGCCCTAACAGGCCAATAGCAACTTAGGGGTTAGGAGAAATTTAATTTAAAAAATAAATGTGTGCAGGGCACTTGCAAAAATGAAGCTAAAGACACTCTAAACTTATCAATTAGGTGGAAGACTAATGGTTACTTGGTTGATTTTGTATTTTTATTCATTCTAAGCTGCCTTAAGGATCATTTGATCAAACAACATAGGACGCAATCCTATCCTGCACTGGAACAGGCAAGCCAAGAGGCTTGCGCTGTATCCAGCAAAGGACAGGGGCCCAAAGCAGCTCAGTCAGAGGTAAAGAAAACTATGGGTCTCCTCAGACTTGTGCCACCTCCTGAGGTGGTGCAAGTCCAAGGAGAGCAGAGCGGCTTGAAGTCACTCCAAACTCCCTGCGTCTCCCACTCTTAAGTATCTTCCACTCCCCACCCACCCACCTCTGGGGCCGCCCACTGCTCACCCTCCCCCTGCCCAGGAACGCCTCCCCCCCACACACCCGCCCAGGAACGCCTCCTCCCCACCCACCCCACCCCAGAGCCAGCCGGGCCGAGGCAAGTCTTGCCAAGGAATCCAGTGTGGTGGCTTGTGTCAGCCTCCGTACTCCGGTGCTCCTCCGTGTACGGGCCTGGCTTACTCCCAAGGAGGTGCTAACGTGCTTTATGGCATGTTTGCGACCCTCCAAGTGAAGGGCAGGATTGCGCCCATAGTATACATTCTCAAAATAAATGAGTATTAAATTTTAAAACCTATGAGAGTGCTATTCAAATCTAGTTTGGTCTTTAGATCAGAGACGATGAGATTGCACACCTGGTGTGCACTAGCTCAAATTAAATTCTGGAAGAAATAATGGTATTTATTTATTTTTAATCCTTGCTATAAAGCTAGAGAATAAAACATATATGTTGTAAACAATGAAAATAGTAAAATGAATTTGATTTTTTGCTAAGTTCTGTAAACTGAACATTTTAAATCACATAAATCATGGCCATTTTAATTGTCACAATTTGAAAGCTGGTATTCAGCTATTTTCAAAATCATTTTGACAAAAAAAGAAAAAAAAGATTCAACACAGTCAAATGAAGGTCAGTGTAGTGTCAGAACTATCATCCTGCTATCATTTAAAGTCAACATAATTTAATTCATTGGATGTGCATTGGGCAGTCTAAGGGCACAATGCTAACCAGGTCTACTCAGAAGTAAGTCCTATTGTGTTCAGTGGGACTTACTCCCAGGAAAGTGAGGTTAGGATTGCAGCCTAAGAGGCCAAGTACTAACTGAGTGAGATGCAACTAGAGGAACAGATCCAACTCTCAGCATCTAAGTTGGAATCTGAAGGTTCTGAGGTCTTGCCTGACAAACATAATACCAAGAGCCTAATTGTCACAGTGTGATTTCATATTGCTGGTCAGGGTATAATGAGCGATAAAAACAAATTACTAAATACGAATGTCACTGCTACACACTGCTTATGAGAGTGTATTGGAACGCTAAGAAAAAGAAAGAAAACCCTGTGCTGTGTGGTGTTGCTAGGAAAGACAGTAACTACAGAAAAAGATTTTTGATTTTACCAACACAAGATCTCTTGGAGCCAAATTCAGACCTGGAGTAAGCAAGAACTGCCTCCACTTCTGGCAGTGGCAGAGTACACACTTTCACCAGATCAGATTTTGGTGCCCAGCATTTATTATTGCATAGACCAAAGAATATACTTGCCAGACAAGAATAGGAATCATTAAGTCTGTGGTCCAAAGTGAGGCGCTGAAGCATCTCAAAGAGTGCAGCGTGGTCAAAGTTACAGGGATTGGAAGAGATAAATTCATCCATGCCATGCTTTTGAGCTCTATCTGCATCTGTTTGTTTATACATATAAAGAAAGACACAATTTAGAGAAAGACGTTGCATTGCATTAGATGCATCAAAAACACACCATGAAGCATGAGGACCGAGTCACTCCCTAGCTTACAGCTGAATTTCAGGCTACCAGGCCTCTATCAAATATCATCTTCAGCTTCCATTGTCAACTTGCAACTTATTGCTTGCTTTATTGCCTTTAGGCCAAAGGTACTAGAATAAACATCTCATCACTTACTCATTAGAGTGCATTGATTCTGTACTTAACAAGAGAACGGAACTATTCAGGAAAGTTCCCCCACTTAAGAAACAAAAACAAAACTAACTCTAAATGCAAACTTGCATCTTGGGATTACAATAGTCAGCCATCTCCTATTTATTTATTTCTAATTATTGTAATAGATTCTGCCATTCTAAGGAAATATGGTTCATTAGATTTTCTTAGATATGCTATATTTGACTAAGCATAAACCCATTTAGATCTGTTTTTGGATCCAAATATCATTTATTATGTTTTTCTGCCCAACCTGCTGTCATAGGCATGATTTTTTTTTCTGTTTGTTTGTTTATAGATGATTTGAAATCTTTTCTGAAAGAAGAAACAAAATAACAAAAAAGGATGCTCATATAAACATTTCTGACACATTAAACAGAGGTGCAACTTTCTCTTCAGTGATAGTCTAATAGCTTTTGGGGGGGTACTATTAATAACTGCAACAGAAAAATGAAATTGTCCCAGTGTTTATCTTCTGATCTACTTTTGAGGGGAGATAAGGTGCAGCCTGATCCTATTACAGTTTGCTCTGAAATAAATCTATTTATAATTCAATGGGACTTACTCCTAAGCTTAGCACTGCAACTTTAATTTTTTCTGTATACCTGCTCTTTTTTAGGATGATATCCTTTGGCAGAAAGTCCTCAAGGCTAAAATAATTATTACTCACATGAATGAATGGAAAATGTACCTAAATTGCAGGAAGCAAGCACAGTGTGGGGCATGGCTTATCCAAGCCATGCCCCTAGACCTAAAATGAATGGTTTTGTATTACAAGGAGTCACTGAATTAAAATATACTTTCCCTTCAAATTCTTTTCTTCATTGATTCAGATTTCTGCTATGTGGGGTCTCACCCAATTCCTTAACAAATAAAGCAGGATTTAAATCCCCACCTTATTTGGAGCTTTCTAGGGCCTTAAAGGAATTAGCAAAACAGAAGGGCACAAGAACACACTTTTTAAAAAAAACAAAACTACTGTTTCTGCTGGGTAATTCTCACTTTTCAAGCACAACAAGAAGAAAAAAGAAAAGAAAAGCAATGGGAGATGTGCTTATAAACAAACAGTAAGAAACTTCTGCAAAAGGCTTCTTAAGTTAAATATGTTACATCTATCTACTGATCAATTTATATCCTGCCTTTCTGCCAAAAGGGTCCCCAAGGTGGTTCACATTGCGCATATATATATGAAATTTACATATGCACAATGAAATTTTTTTTTAAAATAAACTCTTTTAAAAAAAAAAAAATAAACTCTTTGTATTGGGTTAAATAAAAACAACTCTATACACATTTACTCCAAATTAAGAACCCAATCATATTTTTCCCCCCACCACCGATACCAAAAACAACCATGCTGTATCTGGGGGTGGGAGGCAAATTGGGAGGCTCCTTATCCACAGTGGTTGCCCCTGAATCTGTGCCAGCTTCGTAGCTGGCACAAGTCTAAGGAGAAGAAAAGGGTAGAGATTTGAAAAAGAGGAGATGGGTAAACTAGATGTGTGCAGTAGATGTGCACTAGAAGTGCACTAGAAGACACCATTCTTGTCTTCTTCCTCAGCACTTTTGCTGGCGTAAGTTGGTGTGTGCTGTTGCCGCTTAGATCCTCCCCCTCCTGTCCTGGTTCAGCCTGCTCACTGCCCCATTCTCTCCTGAACCGGTCCTGCTGCCACTTTACTTGCTGCAGTGCGGCAGCAAAAAGCCCCTGGTGCATACATGGATCTTCTGGTTGTTTGCGCCACTGACTCTACAGTACACAATGGCGGGACAGTAATTGTGGGCAGCACCAAGACTTATGGTGGCAGATCACAAGATCTGCCGCCATAACTACCCAATAGGACTGGGCTGCCAGGCTGCAACCCTATATTTGAGAGTAAGCCCCATTGAACACAATGGAACTTATGCCTGAGTAAATAAGTATAGGATGTATACTTAAACATGTATAGTGGTTTCAAGTGGTGGGTTGCAACCCACCATAGAGAACCAAAACCGAGCCATTCTGCCTTAAGGGGAGTGACCTAGTAATGGGTGTCCTGACAGCAATATGCAGCAATTTGCAGTGCTGCAAGAACCCAAGGGCTTTTCGCCTTACTGGGTGGGGATGCACTGGCCTTAGGGAGGGTCCCAGAGGCCCACAGCCTGGTCTGCGGGCCTCCCCAAACCTAGAAATTGCTCTGTTTGGGGACTGAAGCACACTTCCGGTTTTTGCACGAGTGAAGTGGTAAGTTTGGCTTTGTGCACAGATGGGAGGACATGAGGCCAGGGCAAGGTAGATTGGTCCCAGTAATGGGGTAAGTTCGGTGGCAATGGGACTGATCCACCTTCACAGGTTAACATGAACTTCTTCCAGTGATGTTGCTGGTACAGGTTCAAGTTGACCCATGAAGCAGTGGGGGCTTACCCCAGCGGAAGGGAATATTTGTTTCCTTCCCCAAGGAGACCTAAACATGCCAAAATTCCATCACAGGATACAGCAGGCTCCAAGCTGGTGCCACTGCAACACCACATAGGAGTTACAGGGGATTGGGCTATAATTCTACCATACTCACCAGCCCACCATATTTTCCTTTATTGTGGAATTGTATAGTTAAATATCTCAGAAACTATCAAGCTGCCTTGATTACCCTCACTGGGAGAAAGGCAGGATATAAATAAATAAATAAGGGCACAATCCTAACCAGCAGTTATGCCGGCATAGGTGGCCCTGAAGGGCCGCAAATGTGCCATAAGGCATGTTTGTGGCTCCTTAGGCAGGAGCTGCGTCGGAGCATTCAGATGTGCTGACGCGTGGATGGAGGCAGAAGCCTCTGCCACGGCTCCCGCACCACTGCTTTGTTGTCGTGAACGTGCTGACATAAGTGGCAAAGGTGGGTGTGGGGGGGCGCGGGGAGGGGGTGTTACTGGGCGGGGGAAGGGCAGCCTCCGGAGGTGGTGCAGGTCCGAAGAGACCCTTAGGGGTGCGCAGCCCTTACCCATGGGTAAGGGGAAAATCTTCCCCTTGCCCATGGATGAGCCGCTGCTTGCTGCAATCCTGCATTGGATACAGCTTCCTGGCTTGCCTGCTCCAGCGCGGGTTAGGATTGTGTCCTAAATAAACTAGCCCGTGGAGATGATCCATGCCCAGGACAGTTCATGTTCATGTTCCTGGTAGCATGGGACAGTACAATACACACTGATCGCATTCACAAGACAGGTTCAAATAGCTATGCATCTACAGGCTTGCCCTGTATCTGTGGGAAGTTCTGTTCTGGAACCCCCTGGGGATACCTGAATTTGCAGATATGAGAGGAAGCCTCCCTCACCCTCCAGAGGTGAGGGAAGCTTCTCTTCCCTCACATCCAGAAGGTCCTCTGAGTCCAGCAGAGGCCACAGATGCCCATCTGCAGCCTCTGCTGGGCTCAGACTGAGCCTCAGAGGTGAAAAAAAATCACTTCCAGTTTTTTTCTAGTTTCCAAAAGTCACTTCCAGGTTTTTTTTAAATGCCTAGTGATAAGGTATTTAAAATGTCACTTCCAGTTTTACGAAAAAAAACTGCAGCCTCTGCTGAGCTCAGAGGACCCTCTGGAGATGAGGAGAGCAGAGTTCCTCCTCCCCTCCAGAGGGAGTGTGTGCTGGTGGCGCACATGTGGGTATCCCATGGACCCAATCCACGGATAAGTGAATCTGCGGATACAGGTCCCCAGATTTAAATGACGTGACTACTGCAATCTCAGGTAATCTTGAGGGTTTGAAAGGACGGAAGGAACATTTCTGCATGATGTATGTGCAATCTTTTGGAAATTTAACAACAGATTTAACAACCTGCAAACAATCTTTTGCCTAGCTTTAGAATCCTAGCTTTACGTACCTAGCTTTAGAATACCCATTACTTCAAAATTATGAGTCAGCTCGCAAGAAACTTTGTGAAAAGACATATAGTAAATGGCACTTGTGAATTATAATTAGAGTGATCATGTTAAGGAGGTTAATTAATATGGGCTCCTTTCTGGCCGCTGCAGATATAGATATGAAAAGGAAAAACACCATGGTTCTTACACAATGCATTCAAATTGTTGTTGGCAACCTTCAGTCTCGAAAGACTATGGTATCACGCTCTGAATGGTGGTTCTAGAACAGTGTCTAGTGTGGCTGAAAAGGCTGATTCGGGAGTGACAATCCCTTTCACACTGGGAGCAAGTGCAGTCTGTCCCTGGTCTGTCTCCCTGGCTATGGGCCTTCCTTCTTTGCCTCTTTGCCTCAGACTGTTGGCCAAGTGTCTCTTCAAACTGGGAAAGGCCATGCTGCACAGCCTGCCTCCAAGCGGGCCGCTCAGAGGCCAGGGTTTCCCACTTGTTGAGGTCCACTCCTAAGGCCTTCAGATCCCTCTTGCAGATGTCCTTGTATCGCATTCAAATAATGATCATTGATTATTAGGTATAGGTAAGACTGCAATACTAAAAGTGTGCAAATTGCCCTTTTCAATCCGAACAAAAAGAAATAAAGGTTCTTACAAGAGGAGATCTTCTATAAAAATGATCTCATGGTTCAAATTAGCAGAGTAGCATGCTACAGATTAGACATCCAGGCTTAACTTAAAATGTTATGTTTTCTAACTGCATTCTCTTTGGAATCCCTAGCATCTATGTTGGAGGATAAAGTAATAATTAACATTCTACACTGACAATACCGATTTTTTAAAAACTATACAATAAATGTACCAGCAAGCTGTTTTAGAGTTTTTGATTGGCTTCCATTTTTAGCAAGTGTTGATTTGGCTGGGGCAGGAATATAGACATCGTTTGCACTACTACAACATTTCTTTATATTGGAAAAGCAAAGCACAGTCTCTAAATCTACTGTCCCTTGCACCTTCCCTCCTGCTCCAATTTAAACTGCACATGGAGCCAATGGTTTCAATGGAATTCCTGCCAGCGGAATTAAAATATAAATATTCAACAAGATTTTAACTAATTCTCAAATAAATTTAGCTACTTATGCCAATCCCAAAATGTATAGATGTTAGAGATCTTAAATCTATCACTGGACACTCTTAAATAACTTACAGCCTAATCCTAATATGCCCTGGAGCAGACAGGTTGGCTGGCCTGCACTGTATCCAGAACAGGGCTGAGCCGGGTTGCAGAGCAACTCATAGTAAGAGGAATTAATTCCTGCCCCTATGGGGCTACTTGGATCTGTGCCACCTAAAGGGGTGACGCACATCCAAACTGCTTGGTGTAAGGTCGGGCCACTTGGGAGGGGGGTTACTGGATCCTAGTACCACCCCCTCCCAGGCCCACCGGCCCACCCACTATCTGCCCTCTCCCATCCCAGAACATCCCCAAAACACACCATGATGGCCACTCCAGGCTGGCGCTTAGTTACTGGGTCCAGGTTAGGATCTGGCGGGAGCCGGCCAGTGTGTGTCCTTCCGCTGGTGCAGCCTGCTCCCGATTCATCGCACAAGCGCCTTATGGCATTTTTGCAACACCTGGAGGCCATCCAGGTGTGACTTGCGACTTGCACCGGCCTAGGGCGCAGTTTGGATTGCGCCCTTAATTCTTCTGTAAACCCCAAGATCTTATCAACAACAGCAATAATATGTAACAACGTATATTTCTGCAATCATATACAGCCCATTTCCATGGCATCTGTGTTAAAGTATTTGGCACTTTTGAAATCCATTCAAAACTGTGCTGTAGGCCAAGGAAATGGGTCGTTCAAGAGGCAAAAGCCTGTAATACGAGACTGGGCTCATAAACAAGGCTGATTCCTTTGGCAGTTTTGGGTGGCAGCCTTTCATTATATAATGCATTTTGGTATAAAAGCCTCTTTTTTGTTTGCATTAATCATTTTTTAGAAAAAGATACTGGTTGAGATTGCAAGGGGGCATTTCAGTCATCCCCCTTTCAACCCCTTTCATTCCCTTTTCAATTTCCCCCTTTCAACCTGTGTCCCTTGAAAAGTTGCTCCGAAGGTGTAGAGACTCTAGAGTGGCAGCCCAGTAGGCACAGGTGTGCCGCTGGAATGAAGAAATTGGCAACCCGCATAGGGTGCGTGTACAAAGTCTTCTATGAATTCTGACAATTAACGGACATAATAAACTTCTGCTATAATTAATGACATTTTGTATATATGCTTGAATTTGCAAAAAGTCAAGCAGTTAGCAGGAAGCTATCAATCTGAAACATAAGAAATGCCCCCCTCCATCATCCTATAAGGTAGAAGGGTCACTTTGGTGTGGCAGTCTGTAGGGTCCCTGCCCTGGAGGGGCCTGGAGCAGGCTTGCTCCATCCCCAGGGAGGCCTCAGATTGGCTGAAGGGGGAGGGGGCTCCAGCACCCTTGTCCTCCTCCCTAGCAGAGCTGCCAAACCTGGCCTAAGAGCAGGAGCTGTTGACCTCACAGCTCCCTGCTTCACACTGACTGCCTCTCATCCCTGGCCTCCCTGTTTTATGGAGCAAGCCTGTCCTCTTTGGTCCCTCCCCTTCCTCCAGGTGGGGCAGAAAAGGCCTTTCCTGTTCCTGGCTTGTTTCCTTCTGTGTTCCTTGTTTGCCCTGCCGGCCCCCTCTGGCTGGTTGAGGTGAGCCAACCTGCTTTGCCCCCTTTGGGGGCAGTGAAGCCTCCCCACCCTGGGCATGGGGTGCCTGCTCCAGGGTAAGTCGGGGGTCAGGGCATCTGGGAGGGGCCCCGACACAGTCATTGAACAAAGTAGACAGAAATGTCAAACGTCCTTCTCCTATTTATTTTATTTTTCTCAGTATCTTATTGCTACATCGAGTGTTTAGACACAAAGTGAGGGCGCTTTACAAATGGATGCAAAACTCTATAAAAGTTCCTTTTACAAAAAGCTACAGAACAGTCATTTGTTTGTAAGAATTTGGAATCCTGTTTTATTTATTTTGCAAGGAAAATAAGTAGCTTTGTTTTAGCTCAAAAGGCAAATGAGCATCTGAGTACATTTTTAGAACAGATTTGTTTATTTGAAACACACACACGCTTACCCACAACCCAACCACCACCAACCATCCAATTGTAAATTAAAAGGTGACTTTGTATTTTATTCATCTGGAAAATGCGTGCTTGTCATATTTGCTTGACGTTACAAGAATGAAGCTATGGTTTGGACAGTAACAAACAATGACACTAGTCAACCTCATCAGTAGACATGAAACAAAGGAATGACAATGATTGATGGCAGCTATTCATTTATAGATATTTCTAGAAGATTCTTTAGTGGCATAGTCCGGCTAGCATGGTAACTATTCTTAACTCTTCTTTAGGTCTGCACAACAGTGGATGAGAGGGCAAAAGGGGCTGCAGGCGACACCAAGTTTCTTGTACACATAGTTGACTGCATGCTTTGAAGAATTGCTATGGTCTCATAGGTTTAAACTGAATACATGGTTGGCAACCTTCAGTCTCGAAACTATGGTATAAGCCTACAGCAACCTGTATTACCAGGCGGTCTCCCATCCAAGTACTAACCAGGCCTGACCCTACTTAGCTTCTGAGATCAGGCATGTGCAGGGTAACAGTTGCTGTCAGTGGGTGTTATAAACTGAATACATATACTGGAAGAAACTACTGTACTTGATAACAAAACACCACAAAAAAGTGTCTGAGGAGAACAAGTACCCTCCAGGTTTCCATGAGAAAAAAACCTCAGCAGCATATAATACAATTCTAAACACTGCCTCATTGGTTATTGTGGCATTTGGTACCAAATCTAATTATAGGACTTTTCCTATCTCTCCTGCTGTTTTAAAGTGTGCCATAATCTCGCCTCTGGTTTGAAGCCAAAATAATCAACTAATACAGGTCTACTCAGCTGAGTAAAGTTTCATACAATACTGATCACTCCTTTGGCGTTATTTCAGTGACTTTTTACAAAACTGACCATGCTTTATATTGTTTTACTCCCTATGACATAAACAAGCATTTTTTTTCTTAAAAAACGGTTTCAATGCTTTCTCTTCAATGCATTTGACTGTAAATCACTAAATATAAATTAGAATGCGAATAGTGTTTAATATTTAGTGGGTAATATTTCAACTGTATTTGAATAAACCAAGTGATCCCCTGGATAAACAGATTTTAGAAAACAAAAAAGTGTGTCTTTAATCACATTTTGAAATGTTTTGAGTTTATCTAATTAGGGGTAATTTTAACTGCTTTTCTGTTAAACCCAGACAGTGATTTACAGTATATTAAAAGTTCATGCAAAAATATGTGAAAACTGAATTTGTATTTTAATACTGCATTCCTGTAATGTAGCATCTGCAAGTTGACAATACAAGAAAAACATAGCCGTGTTCTCATGAGATAAATATAGACTAAAGCAACTAAAAGCACACAAATTTTTGGAAAAACAAAAAACAAAACAAAAAACTAAGATAGCAATGCATTCTAATGCAAGATACATATAATGCTGTCAGACCAGAATTCATTCAGTCTTTCTTTTTTATTTAAAAAAGAAGCAAAATCCAGATTTTCTAACAAAACTATATTCTATTGCAAATTGGATCCTCTTCAGGCCTCCCCCACCAACTTAAAAAAATAATGAAATAAAAATTGAATAAAATAAGAAAATAAACAAAAGAAAGTATTTGCTAGAAGTGGTGAAGAAATTCTGCCTGGTATCCAGGGTATGCTTATGGAAAAAAGAAAGAAAAAGAAAAAAAGGAGTATTGCCTCATGGTCAGGAGGTATGAATCCACCTGTTCCATCTCATTACTGCATTCAGAATACTCCAGATACATATTTGCCAGCTCTCGTGACCAGTAGTAGCTCCAATTCCCTCTTAAGTAAAGGTGCACTCACCATGTGTTTGAGGACAGCTTTTTAAATATACGAATAAAGAGTTAGTACAGCATATTATTTGTTTAAGAATTAACATGGGAGGGAGGGAGAAAGCTTGTCTTTCTTCTGCAACCCAATAGGAAAAAAATTTTAACCCATCTAAATTTAATAGACTTTCTTACACTTTTTAAAGGTATTGCTTTGCTGCAAAAGAGTTATATTTGAGATCACATGTTAAACATTCATTTTTAAAGGATTTTTTTGTGGTGGGAGTGGTGGTAATAGTAGGAAGAGAGTGGGAGAGGTGAGACGGGATAAAGGAAGGGTTCCTATTGTGACTAAGATTTTGTTTTCTTTTTCCTCTTTGCTATGTGGTATGTATATAATTGTAAACTTAAAATTTTTTTTTTTTAAATCCTCTCCCAAAATGATTACCATCCCAACATCCATTTTTGGCTTGTAGACAATTGGAAGCTGCCAAACAATAAAGATGCCTACTTGAACCCAATTGTAATTGTTGATTATTATTGTGGTTAATTTTCCCCCTTTAACATAATGAGCCTTCTCTCATTTGGTTCACTATCCTACCTTTCTATTCTTGGAAGTGTCCAGCATTAATACTATTCTGCTGGTGCACTATAACATGCTTATAATTGGGGGGGGACGACGACGACAAAAGAACAGTAGACTGGCAAAGTGCAGAATGATCTGTTGTCAGGCATTAAAGCAGTCAAACTAGATGTTCAATTCCATGAAAGAAAGGAAAGGTAATAGTTACGGTCTCATTGTGATGTTAATTCATATTTACAACCTTGGGATGGAAAAAAAAGAGGAAATGTTAATGGTTGGCTTTTACTAAGAGGATCAGTTGATGCCAATATGAAAGCCAGGGAGAGAAGGCAATTATGCAAACACCACATGCATCCTAATTTCGTATGGAAACTTACATTTCAAACCTAAATTCAGGAAAATAATATGGAAAGTTTTACTACAAAATCTAAACATGAGAAAGATTTAAGAGAAGGGAAAAAAGCACATTGCATATGTCAGATAATCGACTCTGATTATCTGAGCTGTGCTAGCTACAGGGAAGCACTTACCCTTGAGTCCAGCTAGAAGTTAGCAGGGTAAGAAGGAACAAACCAGAATAACATAAAGACTAGCAACAAGGCTCAGGAAAGCAGACAGGAGTTCTAACCTAGCAGCTAGAGTACTTGGGTTCAAGCAAATAATGAAACAAAAGTAAGAAAATTAAATAGAAAGAATAACTTAAAAGATTAAGAACAAACAACAACAACACTTAACAGCTGAAAGTTTCTTATGAAGCTCAATAAACCTAGCCATACAAATATATATATAAAAATAGATAAAGGATAAAACAACAAATCACAACTTCTCAAAAAGAACAGCCAAATCTTTTGCACGTGATGTGATTAACATCATTAAACAGAACATATAACAGATAAAGAAAGATAAACAGATACACAAAATGAAATAGGAGAAAAAGAAAGAAAATCACAAGTGATATGTGAAATAAGTACTGGAGAATCTTTCATGTTTAAAAGAACTTTTAAAAATAAAAAATGAAAGCCGTGTGTGTGTGTACATGTATGTGAATATGTGTGCATTAAATGTGTGTGTGTGCATTTTGGCTAGTGTACCAGTAATAAGACAGAATGGACAAAATCTGATGTCCCCAGACAAATGGCCTCTTCATAAAACTTAATATATTGCCAAAGGGTGTCGTACATCATTTTAGCAGTAAAGAGCAATGGCTTTTGAATTTCTGTTTTCCTTTTACTGAAAGCATATATAGACTGAAACTTCTAGATAAATTTTGTTTTTTGAAAAAGCAACAACAAAAAATACCAGTCACCCACAAAAAAGGAATTGTAGAACTTTACGAAATTGATGAATAGCAGGATCTATTGTTTTCTGCATTTAATATATGTAAAACACACTCCACTGTTTTAAAAAGAGCTATCTGTTTCATTCAAAGTTCGAAGCCAGTTATCAAGTGGGAAGCTGAGCACTGTATTAGGTTTACATTTGCTAGGTCAAATTAGGTTGGAACCAACTGAATTCAATATTATTCCCAAATTTCCCAACCGTAAAATGTGTTGTTCTCAAGTTTCTATTTTACAGACAGCTTCATCATAAGACTGGAGTGTTTTTCCCCCCTTTTTCTTTTCCCAATTGGTAACACAAAGCAGTTCTGCCATCTTTAGGCAACTTATGTCATCTATGAAAGTACTGTATTAACAAAAATTTAAGACTAATGAAAAGTGCTTCTATTGTGTACTTTCTTTCAAGCCTTTCATGTACCAAGACTCTATGATGCTGTGAACAAGGAAAAGTAAACAGAAAGAATATGCAAGCTAATGCACAAGAATAAAAGCATTTCACATTCCTTACCTTTTTGCAGGAAAAAAAGAAAAAAATTCCTATAAAATGCAATACTTGATTTAAAGGGGAATTTGAACTAGTTGTTTGTCCAGTGATACCTTACAGTTATCATCATGTGTGCATAAAAAGGACTCGCTTCTGGTGCTTATATCTCTACCTGCTTATGTTCTGTTGCCCATTGACGTATTTTAAAGGAGCTTGGTATTCTGATTCAAGAAGACTAAATGCAAATATGCAGGCATTAAGCATGATCCTTCACAGCCAGAGCTCACTGGTGATCTGGTGAGCACATAAAGCATTAGAGATACATGGGTTCAGGATAAAGACCTGTGCACTCATTATGCTTTTGTAAAACCCCTAAAGTTTAGTTCATTCCATCCTGGATAACAGCACTTCATCTCAAGTTTGCATGAAAATTTTTTCACATTTACCTTTTGATGGCTTTTCACTTACCAGACTATGGACTACCTCTAGCAACCTCTAGTGGTAGATCTGCAGTTATTTAGAGCTACCTATAGTCATACAAGTTACCTATTAGTAGAGGTGTTTGAAAACTGTTATTTATTTTACTCAGAAGTAAGCCCACTGTGTTCACTAACACTTAGGCTGTAATCCTATCTTATTCACCGGAAACAAACACCTCTACCTATTAGTAAGTTGCTTTTGACTTTAATTTGCTTGAAAAATTGTGTACATTGCAACCCTCAAAGCATTTTTTAATGGATGTCTTCTATATGTACTTTTCAGTTTCTATCACAATAAAGCAATAGACAAAGAACATGAAGAAACAGGAGGTTGCTTCCACTCCACTCTGGTACTTGCTAAGTCAGAGTGTGTGCTGCTTCTTTAAAGTAGGTTTTCTTAAGTGGGGTCCCATTTTGGATGCTTTGTTTACTACAGGGAAAATGGACAAAACAAATTCCGCTTTCGCACTTCTTCCAGCTCCTTTCTATGGCTTAGAAGTGCAGGGATTCCACTGCAAAGTCGAGAAGGGAGAGGAAAGTTTATCAAAGAAGGAAACCACATCCCACAAAGTGGCATATGACTCCTCCCACCAGTTACCATTAGCTGCTCAACTCCATGAATGGCTCTGCTAGGGATAGAACATTATCTCTGATTGAATCAGAGATCATTGAACCCATTGTGTTTGGCTGAGGAGTTCAGGAGCTACCACATGATTCAGTTATTGAGAGGAAATGCATAATGTGTGCACAAGCCCACTGCCATGCTTCTGTCTTTCCCTTCGTGCCTTGAAAAGTTGCTCAACATGGCATTAGAAATACAGGGCTGAAAAAAGGGAACAGACTGGGGAAGAAGCCACATTCTACTGTTTGCTTGGTCCATCCAAAAAGCAGTGGAGCAATCTGGTGCAATAGTTCGTCTGGATTTCCCACTGTTTCATATGGAAATGTTAGGATTTTTTTTTTTTTTTTTTTTTTTGGTGCCCACGGTAGGTTGCAGTTTTGATTAGGAGCATCACTGTCCCCTGAGACAGTCATGGTAGAAAAGAATTGTGATGAGTAAAAGAAGGAGAGGAGGAAAATCTAGGAATCAGTACAGAAGCTCCAGATTCTGATCATGGAGACTCCTTGGAATTGGGGGATCTTTATATCTCGAATTGTAATTTCACCAGCTTGGGACTGAATAAGAAATGTTAAGGAATGAAGAGGAAAACTGCAAGTTCAAAGTCATGGAAGGCATGATTTGGGTTGACTGCTCAGCTAAAGACAGAGCACATGGAATGCCTGAGATGAGAACAACACAGCTCTTGGGAAGAAAATTGGGTTACATGAAGGAAACATATTTCTATGGTACACTTTTGAATCAACCACCCACCCACTCACAGAGCTAGGAGGGGCCACCAAACTGCTCCGCGATGTCCTGGTACAAGCAATTCAGAAACGTATGCTGCTACTTACCTTGTCTATGTCACACTGGTGCCATATAATGTGAAACGTGAAGATGGGGAGGTCTTATTATTTTCTGTGTACGTGATTGCCTAAAGGAGGGGGGCGTTAGGATGCGCATGCCATTATAAGGCCCAGCATTTAAATCAGTCAGTCAAGCTGCCACTTATATCAATGACAATTGTCCTTGCATAATGTATATGGGCAACTGAAGGGAAAACATGAAATGAACAACCTTCAACCAACCTACACCATGCTACGTTTTCATTTGTACTGAAATGAAAACCAAGCTTTCCTGGGCAATAATAAAGACAGAGTAAGAGTCCAGACTATGCAAGCATGTGAAATCGATAGCTTATTATGTCCCAAATATTATAAAATGTGGCAAATCAATCAATCAATCAATCAATCAATGGCAAAATGTTGATGTTGGCCTTGGAAGTTGAATCAGCTCCCTCTCTTGTTCAAAGGAGGGTTATTTTAGGGTTCCCTTGTTCTATTAGGAGAGTTCAACATAACAATATATGCAATCTAATTACTGCCATTCTTGTGGCCCTCTCCCCTCTAATCGTTGCTGAAATAGTTGAAGTGTTGAAGTGCTTCTCTCAAAATGTCCATTCTGTTGCTCTTTTAAAAATTTGTCCTCCTGTTTATTGTGAGTTGAGAGAGGCTTTTTAAATGTTTATACCTGCATTTTCTTGCTATATTCATTTAAAACATTTTAAAAATATTTTTACGCAGAGGGAGGTGATGCAGACAATCATGGGCTACATTTTAGCTATGCCCTCCCGGGAGGTACAATGGATGCTTTGGGTGGTGGGTTCAGGGTAGGAAGCAGTTTTACAAAGGGTAGTGTATAGGCACTTCACACCTGCTGAGTCGCTCACCCACTCAACTCTCAGACTCTGTCCTCAGTTCAGTTGAGAGCTGGTCAATCTGAGATGGACTTCTGGTACCTGTTCCTGCTGGGCCCCCAGACATCTTGGGACTGTGTAGGAACAGGTATTGTTGGGTGGAGAACTGGCTGGCTTCTGGATCTCTTTTGCCCCAAGAAGTATTTGGTTCTCCAGCCCCTGCCTCTTCTTTCTGCATTCCTAGGCTGGCAGGTCCAGGGGGAATAGGGAATACAACTTTTTGACATAGCTCTTTGATGGGGAGATGAGTGAGCGTAGGTACATGAACCACCCCAGGAACAAAGAGACACAGGCAAGTTGGAGGGGTGGGTAGACTGGACCTTGGTGTGGTCTAATACTTGGATTAATAATGTTTTAAAACACTATGTTGTGGAGGATTCAGTGTCGGTGCAAAAATTTGACTGTGGTGACCTGATCCTGTCTGGCTCTATGATTCTGCAATTCAGTATAATAATATAAGTTTTGGAATTCACTTCCTCTGAAAATTCATCAAAACTTGGGCTTGTACATCTCACAGAAGTGGTATAAGATATTTTTATTTAAGCATTTCCCAAATACTTTAAGTTCCCCTGGAGCAAAGTAGTTTTTTACAGGCCTGATTCCTCTGTGACTTGCTCTTTTGTGCTCTTTTTATTTTGTCTTTTAATCTGACTACTGTTTTTATGGTCTCTGTTAATGTGTTTTTTAATATGTTTTTTATCTTCTATTTGTGCTAATTTATGTTTTTTAAATCTGTTTTTTACATGTTGGTAGCCGCCCTGGGTCCCTTTTAGGGAGAAGGGCGGGATACAAATAAAGTTTATTATTATTATTAAAGATTATATTTCTACTCAGGATGATGGTCTTTGATGGACAGTTAAAATGTTTAGATTTTTTTTTTCCATATATTTTACTGGCGACATTTTCTCTTATGAGAAAAAAGGTTATGTGAGTAACATTCAAATTGATCTTACCCATGGCCCAATTCTATTGTTTTTCCCACTATAGCATGCAACCATGTCAAAACAAGCTGTGCTGCATGCTATGATAGTGGTGGTGGGGGTTTGATCAGGAGGCTTGGGCGAGGTAAGGGAAAATATTTCCCCTTACCCCTCCATTAGCCCCTCCATCACCAATAGATCTCTATAGCTGGTACAAGTCTTAAGAGACAAAGGGAGTGTGTCAGAAGGCTCTACAGGGGATAGAATCTGGCGCAAGTCAGTTGTGGGAGGCACAAGTTCCTCCTGCCTCCGTCACAAGCCTATCCCTTCCCCATTCTGTCCACCCTGGCAACTTACCAACATTGGTGGGATTTCTACTCTCTGCTACTACTTCTGGGGGCTGAGCCACTAATTTGGATGGTGTGAAAGGTGTACCTAGAGGAGTCTGGGTTTACACATTTCTACACACTTGCTTCTTCAAGATCACCTGGGTGCAAGACTCCCCTCCATTCTTCTTCCCCTGGAGCAAAGTAGTAAAATGAACCTATGCTGACCCTGACTAAAATATGAGCCCTTCATTATAATAATAATAATAATAATAATAATAATAATAATAATAAAAAAAAAACTTTATTTTTATCCTGCCCTTCTCCCAAAAAGGGACCCAGGGCGGCTTCCCAAAAGACAGTTTTCTATGGGAAAGAATGTGGCTGTCCCAAGTTGGCTTGTTCTAGAAAACAAGCAGAGAGCAGAGAGAAGAGAAGCATTGTGTGAATGGGCTCACAATCATGTAAGATGCCAATACAGAAGACCTTGTATCCTTCTGAAAAATCTCTTCTAACATAATCACCATCAAGTATTGCATTTTAGTCTTTCCTCTGAAAGTTTCTCAGCTGCATTCTTTTCTTGGTTCACTGCACATATCATTCACAAGCCTCCAAATGTAAAAGTAAACCAATGAAAAAAATGTATTTTGAAAAAGTTTGTTTTTTTCTGCACACAAATATCTATGCATAAGCACCCTTTTGGGGCAAAGTCTTCTGCTTCTATGACAGCAAGTTTTACTTACAAAATTGAGAGATTGGGGCGTCTAGCTGGGGTACATTTCCACCTTTAGCATTAAGCTTCTGAACTTGAGTGGGTGGCACAGGTTTGTGGGACTGGCCCGTGGCTCGGTACATGGCTTGGACCCACAGGATACGATCCTGTTCATCGTCGCTCGCAAAAATCACAGTGTCACCTTCTTTTACGGCATTAAAAAATGCTCTGCCACCCTCCAAACCTGAAGAAAATCAGAAAAAAAAAGCAGTCATTGGGAGAAATCATGTGGAGATATGATTTGATACACAGTACCACTGGCTTGGAACCTAAGTCTGGTGGATGGAGTTTTACTTGCATAAAAAGTTGATCATGCCTGCTCCTGTCTATAGAACCTCATGCCTTTCAAAAAGGTTCGTGATAGTCAGGGAATCCTCTGCAAGGGTGTGTGAAGTTGGTTTGAGGGCTGCAACTGAGGGAGGAATCGGTGAAAATCAACACCACATATTGTGAGAGTAAACACGCCTTCCCCTTGCACAAAGGTTTTTTTTTTAATCTAAGCAGTGAGCATCAGAAGTGGAGTTATGCAATGATGGCTCTTATCACAGACTGTAATGGAACCAAAATGTCTAACCATTTTTAAAATCTATGTCTTGCAGAAAATTAACGAAGAGTGAAACTGAGTGCCAAAACTAAAGAGTCAACTTCAGACATATCACAGTAATGGCATGTTAGATGCTGGTTTTTAATTTCTTTCAGTGCAGTTTTGCGGAACTCAGTGCAGTGTTAACCAGAATACACTTTACAGTTTAAATTTATTAAACTTGGCTTTATTGTAAAGTCTATATACAGAGAACCTCCAAAGTTGACCACCTCTCTATAATGACCACCTCCTTAAGTTGACCTAATTTTCTAGAGCCTTGGGTTTTTCTAGACCTAGTTTTCTACAACCTTTTTTTCCCATATGTTGACCACCTCCCTATGTTGACCAATTCCTCCAGTCCCTTGGGTGGTCAACTTAAAGAGGTTCAGCTGTATGTTCTTTCTTAGTTTCCTTATAATTGTCCAAGATGCTATGTCTTCTGGTGCTTCCTTGACTGGGGGTTCTTCTGTTTTTGCCAAATATGATCATGTGCATAAGGTACTGGGCACAAATCTGGTCTTTCACTCAGGCACAGTGGAATGTTTGCTTTGATTAAGTTATTTGATTTTTCTCTGTAAATCGCTTTGTGAACTTTTAGTTGAAAAGCAGTATATAAATACTGCTAATAATAATAATAATAATAATAATAATAATAATAATAATGTAGAATGTGGAATGGAATTTTAGAAAGTATCCACTTTTAAAAGGTAGACATAAAGCTTATCTACTTGTCAGGTGAGAAGTATTGAGAGGTAGTAGTTGAAGTTTGCAACTATAAAGTTCCCTATGAATCAGAGGTTATTAAATTGCTCAATGCTTTTTCCTATCAGTCAAGGCCCAGGAGGAAATATCACTTTCTAACTCCTGTCTATCTTAATTTATATTTTAACTATATAATTTATTATTGTATTGTTTATTCCTAACTGTTGTAAAATGTTTTGGTAACCTTGTGAAAAGCAGGTGTGCATTTTGTAAATAAAAAAATAATAAATCTAAGCATCCAAATATGTAAGTGAGGTCTGGTTCACATACATCGCAGAATCCAGCAGTGTGACAATGGATGTGCATGTCTCCACTATATATAAATCACAGTCATTACATATTATGCATTATATCTATATATACACTAAGTCCCCAACATACCAATTTTGTACCGGAGGTCTGTCCAGAAGTCATAATGTACAGGGGGGCCCCATAACAGTAGATGCAGGGGGACCCCCGCATCCCCTGCATCCCCTGGAGGTTCTTCTGAGCCCCACAGAGGCCACGCGCATCAGCATGTACGTTTGTTAAAACACCCCTCTGTCCCTGGCAGTGGCATGATCATGGCAATCTCATCGCTGCCATGCCCCTGCTTCTTAAGGGGGCAGAGATAGGGCTTCCCAGGCTAGTGGGTCATGACCCACCAGTTTGAGAGCCAGTGGTATACATGAACATACCAAAGAATAAAGACTTTTGAATAAATGTGTTGCACTGCAATCCTATACACGTTTACTCAAGATATAAGTACACTGTATATGTTTTTTCAGAATAAGCTTACTCAGAAATAAGTATAGGGTTTTTAGCTTTAGCAATTTGCAAGTATAACCATGAGGGTATGTATTAAAGAGGTCATTTCAAGATCAAAGCTAGTCATTTACCTCAAGAAATTAAGCACCCAAGTGCTGTTAGTTTTCAAGCGTGGTATTATCTATACTGTTGATATTATTACTGTTTACCACATTTAAGATAATTTATTTGCAGTAGTAGGCTGATTTGAAAAAGGGTATAGAGAATATCTATCATCATTATTTTATTAATGATTAACCTAATTATTATTAACCTATCCTGTGACTGCAATTCTATGCATGCTTATGCGGGAAAAACCCATTGAATTCAGTAGGGCTTATTTCTGAGTAAGAATGCACAGGATGAGGCTTCATGTTAAATTACATGTCTTCCAGACCTGAGACCTATGATTATACAAATTTCAGTTAGTTCTCCAGTCAAGTCTTATGTAGGTGTGCATTGGACATCTCACAATTAAAGCTTGTTGTCCATGGTACTCATCATAGATTTGAGGTACTCAGAAAGTATGTAGGCCTTCCTGAAGAGGAGTACGTTAATGCTAGGGAAAGCACAAATTACCTCTTTATACTCTTCTTCCTGCCGTAGGTTATGCATATTGCCTAGTGATCACAACTGCCCATCAGTTCCACTCTATGGCTACCAACACAGGAAAAAAAACCCCCCCAAAAAAACTTCTTCCACTTTTCCCCTGAAAATTAATTATCTCATACTCGGGAGGGCTTAAAACTATGGAAGAAACCTTTTGCTCCCATCCAGTAATCAACTAATTGCCCACGGCTATGATTCAGTGATCATTATGAAAGGAAAGGCTTGGATGGTTTTAATTTCATGAAGACACACTCTATAAAAACCATCACACAATGTGGCTAGCACGGGGTATGCTTATTGTGCAAGACATTGTTTAAGAATCCCTTATGTCATTTCCAGTAACGTCTAAAAGCTTAAGTCTACATATAAATACATACGAAAGTGAAAAGCTGTAATTAGGTCCATAACTGTTTAGCAAACAAATTAACAAAAAATAAAGAATACTAGTCAACTATCTTGCCTACCTGGTTGGGGGTCTGTGTAGTCCACTGTGTATCCATCGAGCTGCAGCAGCTCCTGAGGTTCAGCCTTTTTCTCTCGGTAACTGCACATAGCAAATGTATATTGACTAACCTGCGGAAAATCACAAAGCTTAGATAGCATCAAGTGCTGAGAATATAAATTTCAAAGTGGCAGTATTTTGCAGATAGTGGTGTGTTCAGATTATACCTCACTTGAAGTGCTAATACATAAAAATATTTTCTGGTACAATTTGTATACTATTATCCCGTTCTGAAGAGCCATGCTCTTTTTTGGTAATATGACAGCACACGTTTCTTCTGAATGGAAAAAAGAGAATGCTAGGATATAAAAATCTTTATTTTACAGTGCAGTAAAAAAAGGAGTACAGTAGTTCTGCCATTAGCAAATATTCTCTTGAACGTCCTTGTATGTACGCAGGGCTGTCTGTTCAGTAGATGTTTTTTTCAAAGACAGTGAAGGAAAACGGAAAGGAAGGGTCTGGCATTGCATGGTCCAAAGATACAACCAGCTTGTGAACAAGCCGCAAAAGGAATCAAAATACTGTTCTCAGAGGACCGCTTCATGTGATTTAGCTATATACAGTATACCTAACATTTAACATTTATATACAGTACACCTAATATCTGCATCTAAAACTGAAATACATAAAGATATTTGAAAACATATTCCTAGAGCTGCAGATAGAGAGAGGTGCAGATCCTTGTTGATTGTATAACTGCTGACTACACCCTGTTTGTTACTTTGTCATATGTGAACTTCACATATTAGTGAACTGGTGAACAGTTCACCCTTAGTGAACTGGTGTAAGAGAACGTCATTTCATCAAAGAGGTGTCTACAAAGTCTTGCAGCAGGCATTTTCTTGATCAAAGTTTACTAGCTGCATGCCCTTAACCTGGGTATATGAGTCCATGAGGAACAAGCGATAGTAAACAGGAACTTCACGCTCTTGATTTTGGTGGCAGCTACTGTGACCATTAACAGAAATGTTGTTGATATGGTGGTTGCCATGGCATGATTGGCAGAGCTAGGGGCTGACTCCTGGACATTAGGCTAAGAGACGGTTTGAGGAGTACTATTGTTCAAGTGTGGATCCATAACTTGCATCTACAGAAGACTAGAGACAGGTTACTAGTCCTAGCAGAACATAATAATCCTAAGAGGACAACATAAAAGACTCTGTTATTCCCTGGACTCAGTGAGTGGACTCACAAAAATGGCATCTAGTTTCAAGTGGGAAGCTGACCCCCATCCTATATCTCTTGTGTATCAAACTTGTATCTGGTCTCCATGCAACATCTAGGACGAGAGAAACCTTTAATGGGTATCAAGAAGTCAATATGGCAAAAAGATTCTTTAATTCTTACGACCACTGAAATTATCCTTGAATATTCCCCTATAAATAATTTTACAGTGGGCTTTTTAGGCTGGAATGCTACGCATTCTTACATGGGAGTAAGACCCACTGAATTCAGTAGAATTACTGCCATATAAACATGTAAGGATTGGGTCGTACACCTCTGAATGGTCCCCTGACTAGCTGGGAGTAGGGTGGAGCATGTGTGTGCATGTGCATTCTCGAATAGGAGATATCCGCATACTTTGAAAACTCTTATCATTCATTTTGATAGCGCCAGAGTGACACACTGTCAGAAACAATGTGGCTACATTGTTAGGTGCCAGTCATATTAAAGCAATCTTAAAACCTCACAGATCTGTACAGTTGTCATTAGTCCTGTAAATGGCAGCTCTCACTCGTCTGAGTTACCATCTATTGGCATGACATGACGCATTCAATGTCAAATTCTTGACGGCAGCCTTTTTATTGGCTGCAGGGGGCTTTGACATTGCCTTTAGGTGCCCATCAGGCTGCATCAAGACCAGCTTGTACTAAGCATTTTAAAAATCAGGATGGTCTAGGAGAATGCTGTTCGAAAGCCAAGGATTCTCCCATGCTCTAGGCTAGGAACTTACAGGGAAATTTACTGTCAAATGATTTCAAAATGACTTTGTTAAGGTTGTGTCACATTCTGGATTCCTTACATAATTATATTGGTTTAGACATTTCCTTGACCTCTGGAGGAAACTTTGACTTGTGATGGTTCCTTAACATTCTTGTATCAATGGATTGTGTTTGTCATTTTGGAAGAATGGGTGGTGATAGAAAATCCCCTCACAAGTATATAGACTCAATAGATGTGAGTGTCTGCTGGCCATAACAGAAACAAGCTATGAGACTTCAAAATACACAGAAACTGCCACTATGAGCAAAAATGCATGAGAAACACTTATATCCATGTGCTTTGTTGCTCTGTAGACAATAAAATATGATTTCTAGTGGAAGATACAAGACAGTTTTCAAGCAAGGCAGGATAATTCAATGACATGCTGCCCTCCACTGGCCTCAAATCAGTATTAACAATTTGCTTATACGTAATTCCTTCTATTCCAGTCTCTTCCTAAATGTTCTTAGGATTCTCTATTCTTTGATACTCCATAGCTCAAACCTCCACAAAGTATCTATGTGGTCTGAAACCCACAAAAGGGAAGGAAGTCAATCTTCAGTGTGTCATTACAGTGGAATCATCATCATCAGCCATGACCCATCTGGATGTTTCTGTTTGCACCTAAAATACCCAGATTATTATTGCCTTTTTTTTTTCCTGGTCTATTATAATCTTGTTAGCCTGTTCCAACACTTTTGCAAGTTTCCCTCCAAAGATTAGCAGTCATAATGGTAAGTCCAAACTAAAAATTTAATGTTTCTTTCAAGTATCATTCAGAAATATTACCCTGTTTCATTGCATACAGTCAATAACGTAAGAAAAGCCTGGCTGGATCAGGCCAAAAGCCCATCTAGTCCAGCTTCCTGTATCTCACAGTGATCCACCAGATCACTTAATCCTACAGATTAATAAGTGCAGATTAATCCTGCACTTAATCACTCAGATCCTCCAGATCTTCTTCAATAGAAGACCTGCATCCTGGTGCCCTCCCTTGTATCTCCACTTCCTTCTTCAAAATTCACTCCCTACATAGCCTTCAAGCTCTAATTCAGAGTGTAGTAACTGCTGAAAAACCATTCCAGGCATGTTTCACACTGCATCAATAACACACAGAGAGGCTTCAATCATGTGGATAAAACCTCATCTCATTCGGCATACTAACCTTCTCCTTCCTACACTCAGAATGCTCACTCCCCACTTTCCCCCTACTCCTCAACTTCCCCCTCCCACTAACTTTATTGCACGCACCACCACAGCTGCTCCTAGAGCATGGCAGGACCTGTTCTAGAGCAGCAGATCAGCTCTGCCCCATGCTCTACCCATAGCAACTGTCACAACGATGGATAGGTGAGAAAATGGGGCATATTTCCCTATCTGCCCACTCTTCCTGACGTTATTGAGATGGCTGCAGTGGGAGGAGTACAGGGAGTCACTCGCTAAAGTGACAATTGCAGCCTGCCAGAGATGCAGACAAGGAATGCTTAAACCGTCTAACAAACCAAGGTGTTGGGTTGGGATAGGTTCATTCCGAACCCAGCTCTTATATTTGTGCTGTCTGGAATAGAAAAGCATTGTGCACCCATCCAAAGCCCTGTCAAAAAGGCTTTGGAAAAGGGGAAAAGTGACACATGTTTTCCAGCCTCCCAAAGACAGCTCCTGAGTATGAAGCATAAGAACATAAGAAGAGCCCCGCTGGATCAGGCCAAAGGCCCATCTAGTCCAGCTTCCTGTATCTGACACTGGCCCACCAAATGCTTCAGAGAGCACACAAGACAACAGACACAACCTATGACCTGGTGCCCTCCCCTACATCTGGCAATCAGAGGCAGCCTGCCTCATGTGGCTGCCGCTGCTATGCTAACCTCAATGGTCCTAAAGAAAGGACAGCTGTGCAGTGGGAAGCAACAATGTGATTCAAGAGACTCGTGATACAAGAGCTTGTAGTTACTGATGCAAGTGAAGCCCAAGCACAAGAAAGTTGTTGGTGACTACTGTTAGTGGTGGCTGGAAAGGTAATGTGATAAGCTGGATGGGGTAGGAAGTAGTCACTGCTGCTGGGAGATAACTGGTAGATGGGAGCCCTCACACTCTTTTTTAGTGCGAGATACAAAGTGGCAGTAGTCACAATCATGTAGAGATGTGAGTGCTGACTTGCTAAGAATACTGAACATTGGCTACAGATGTTAGTGTATGCTTTGGGTGCTCCTAGCTAGTCAGTAGGTAAAGGGAGGGCACCAGGACGAGGACTCGTGTTATCTGGTGTGCTCCCTGGGGCATTTGGTGGGCCGCTGTGAGATACAGGAAGCTGGACTAGATGGGCCTATGGCCTGATCCAGTGGGGCTGTTCTTATGTTCTTATGTTCTTATCCTTTCTTCTATCTTGGCCTGATATCTCTCATCAGAAAGGGAGAGGGACTTCAGTCTGCTCCAAGTTGGAGGAGTGTTCCAGGCTGCAGAGCCTGTAGCCTCATGTTTCCTTCCTCCTAATTTGGCTGAGAGGATGACACCCCTCACCCTGCATTTCTGGGTCACTGCTCTTTGACTGCCAAGGAATCTGTTGTTCCAGTTCATTCCTTGACAGGTAGCCCAATCCTAACCAGCGCAGGAGCAAGGGGGCTGCTTGGCTCACACCGTATCCATATTGGGAAGCAACAGGCTGGAGGTCTCCTTGAGGTAAGGGGACGTCCCCTTAACCTGGGTAAAACGCTAGTCCGCGCAATGGGGCTACTCAAATCCACATCAGCAAAATGGCTGGCACAAGTCTGAGAAGTTGGGCTTTCAAGCACAGGAAGGGGAATAGGATTTGGCATGCACCAGTGCTACCAGACCCACCCCCTTTCTGGGCTTGATCTGCCCCCATCTCTGCTTCCCAACACCCTGTTACACCCCTCCCTGGCCTCCCCCTGCCCCTGTGCTGCCCGACGGAGGCTTACCTACTCCGTCGGGCGCTCCATTTGGATCCAGCACTGGTGTGATGGTTCAGGTCTTCCTGCAGGCACTCCCAGGGTGTTGTGAAGCATTTCAAGGCACTTTTGCGACAACCTAGACTGACACAGTGGTTGCTGTGCCAGCGTTACTCAAGCACAGGATTGTGCTATCAGACCCCTATCTCCTTTGTTATCTTCCCTTGGTATGGATCCTGTTCCTGTGCCCTTGGTACACTGAGATGTTGGCAACCTTCAGTCTCGAGAGACTATGGTATCGCGCTCTGAAAGGTGGTTCTGGAACAGTGTCTAGTGTGGCTGAAAAGGCCAATTCGGGAGTGACAATCCCTTCCACACTGGGAGCAAGTGCAGTCTGTCCCTAGTCTGTCTCCCTGGCTATGGGCCTTCCTTCTTTGCCTCTTTGCCTCAGTCTGTTGGGAAGTGTCTCTTCAAACTGGGAGAGGCCATGCTGCACAGCCTGCCTCCAAGCGGGCCGCTCAGAGGCCAGGGTTTCCCACCTGTTGAGGTCCATCCCTAAGGCCTTCAGATCCCTCTTGCAGATGTCCTTGTATCGCAGCTGTGGTCTACCTGTAGGGCGCTTTCCTTGCACGAGTTCTCCATAGAACACTGAACATGGTACACTGAAGGTGTCCTGAATCACCCAAATGCAGACTTGTATTGATAATTCTTTGTCCTACTCTGATATTGTTCAGTAAAGGTAAGAGTTCACCAGCTAGTATTTAGAGCTCTCTCTCTCTCTCTCTGAAGTAATTGCCATCAGATATTTAGTCTGTTGCTGCCACCTCCTGGGGAAACCACAGAAATTATAACTGACAATTTAGCGTCTACAGCTCCCAGATGCCCAATCAAAACAATCACTCCTGAATTACGACATGAGCGTGAACTGAAGAATGCCAACAGAAATTACATTTCTGGGGGACACTAATTTCTTTTCGATCTAGAAATAACTCATTAGAATTTTCCTACTTGCTATAGAAATAGTTTCCTAGAAGATAATGCTCTCTAAACCAGTAAATATGTTCTTCATTTGCTATCTCTTTGAGAATGTATAGTTTCTTTTTTGCACAACCAAAGCCTTCTTTCTCAGCTTACCACAAAAATAAACAACAGATGCTGAATTCATCAATTTCTGTCAGGCACAAGCATCTGTGTCTGATCTACTAGAAATACAGTCTGGTTATGGTTCATCTTAACTTCCTAGTTGATTTCTGTTTTGGGTATCCCTCTTGAACAATGTTTCTCAAACTGTGGGTCAGGAAGGACCCACTAGGTGGGTCGTGAGCCCATTTTAGGTGGGTCCCCATTCATGTCAATCTTAGATCTTAGGATCTTAGGATCTCATGTCAATCTTAGGATCTTAGACTTGATGCTACCATGGTATGTGACTGGTAGATGTGACTGGTATGTGGCTGGTAGATAGTGCTGGGGAGGAGGTAGCGGTTGTGGTGCATGTCGGCACCAACGAAGCGGGGAAGTTCAGCCGGAAGGTCCTGGAGGCCAAATTTAGGCTATTAGGTTGGAAGCTGAAAGCCAGGACCCCAAAGGTAGTTTTCTCAGAAGTGCTACCTGTTCCGCACGCAGGGCCAGCTAGGCAAGTGGAGATCAGGGGTCTCCAAGCATGGATAAGATGGTGGTGTAGGGAGGAAGGGTTTAGATTTGTTTGGCACTGGGGAATGTTTTGGGACAAGCAGGGCCTGTACAAGAGGGACGGGCTTCACTTGAACCAAAAAGGAACCAGACTGCTGGCTCATAACATTAAAAAGGTGGCAGAGCAGCTTTTAAACTGACCCCGGGGGAAAGCCAACAGGAGACGAGGGGCATCTGGTTCGGGACTCCTTATCCCTATGGGACGAGGATGGGGAGGTTAGAGAACAACAAGGCAAAGACAGAGTAGGAGAAGAAATTGGGAATGGTAGCATGATGGGATATGATGGACGGTTTGGTACAATGAGAGGTTTCAGGGATAAAGGAGCTAATAAGCAGCCCATCCTGGGGCACTGCATGTTCAAATGCTTTTATGCAAATGCCCGAAGTCTCCGAGCAAAGATGGGAGAACTGGAATGTCTGGTGACAAGGGAAAACATTAACATAGTGGGAATAATGGAAACCTGGTGGAATGCGGAGAATCAGTGGGATACTGCAATCCCGGGCTATAAACTCTACGGGAGGGATAGGGTGCTGCTGCTGGAGGTGGGGTGGCCATTTATGTTAAGGAATAGATAGAATCCAGCAAAGTAGAGACTGAGGGCGGGTCCGACTCCACCATAGAATCTTTGTGGGTTAAATTACCAGGCCTGAGGAGTGATGTAATACTGCTAACATCCTCCATACCAGAAATTGGAAGGGGAACTTGAAATGAGGAAACAGAGCAGGGAGGTGTCGAGGAGGGACAGGGTTGTAATTGTGGGGGACTTCAATTATCCTCAAATCGACTGGGTCAATTTGCGTTCTGGTCACGAAAGAGAGACCGGATTTCTTGACATGCTAAATGACTGTGCCTTAGAGCAGCTAGTCATGGAGCCCACCAGAGCACAGGTAACTCTGGATTTAATATTGTGTGGTACTCAGGACCTGGTTAGAGATGTCAATGTTACTGAGCCATTGGGGAACAGTGATCATGCTGCAATCCATTTTGACATGCACATAGGCGGAAGAATACCTGGCAAATCTGTCACAAAAACCTTTGACTTTCAACGAGCGAACTTCCCTCAAAAGAGGAGGCTGCTTAGAAGGCGGTTGAAAGGGAAGGTAATCTCTCCAGAGTGCATGGAGGCTGCTTAAAACAACAGTAATAGAGGCCCAGCAGAAGTGTATACCACAATGGAAGAAGGGCTCGACTAAGTCCAGGAGGGTGCCTGCATGACTAATGAGCCAAGTTAGAGAGGCCGTAAAGGGCAAGGAAGCTTCCTTCCGTAAATGGAAATCTTACCCTAATGAGGAGAATAAAAAGGAACATAAACTGGCAAAAGAAATGTAAGAAGGTGATACGGGAGACCAAGAGAGACTATGAGGAACACATGGCCAGCAACATTAAGGAGAACAATAAAAGCTTCTTCAAATATGTTAGAAGCAGGAAACCCGCCAAAGTGTTTGGCCCTTTGGATGGTCAGGGAGGAAAAGGGGAGATAAAAGGAGACTTGGAGATGGCAGAGAAATTAAGGGCGCAATCCTAACCCACTTTCCAGCACTGGCATAGCTGTGCCAGTGGGGCATGTGCTGCATTCTGCAGTTGGGGAACAGTCATGGAGGCCTCATCAAGGTAAGGCAATGTTTGTTCCTTTACCTTGGAGTTGCATTGCCCTTATGTCAGTGCTGGAAAGTGGGTTAGGATTGCGGCCTAAATGAGTTCTTTGCATGTCTTCACAGCAGAAGACCTCAGGCAGATACCACTGCCCGAACAGCCCCTCCTGACCAAGGAATTAAGTCAGATAGAGGTTAAAATAGAAGATGTTTCAGACCTAATTGACAAATTAAAGATCAATAAGTCACCGGGCCCTGATGGCATCCACCCAAGAGTTATTAAGGAATTGAAGAATGAAGTTGCTGATCTCTTGACTAAAATATGCAACCTGTCCCGAAAAATGACCACGGTGCCAGAAGATTGGAGGATAGCAAATGTCACACCAATCTTTAAAACGGGAAGGAGAGGGGACCTGGGAAACTACACGCTGGTCAGCCTAACATCTATACCGTGTAAGATGGTGGAATGCCTTATCAAGGATAGAATCTCAAAACACATAGACAAACAAGCCTTGCTGAGAGAGAATCAGCATGGCTTCTGTAAGGGTAAGTCTTGCCTCACAAACCTTTTAGAATTCTTTGAAAAGGTCAGCAGGCACATGAATGCGGGAGAACCTGTGGACATTATATATCTAGACTTTCAGAAGGCGTTCAACATGGTCCCTCACCAAAGACTACTGAGAAAACTCCACAGTCAGGGAATTAGAGGGCAGGTCCCCTCCTGGATTGAGAACTGACTGAAGACCAGGAAACAGAGAGTGGGTGTCAATGGGCAATTTTCACAATGGAGAGAAGTGAAAAGCGGTGTGCCCCAAGGATCTGTCCTGGGACCGGTGCTTTTCAACCTCTTCATAAATGACCCGGAGACAGGGCTGAGCAGCTAGGTGGCTAGGTTTGCAGACGACACCAAGCTTTTCCGAGTGGTGATTGTGAGGAGCTCCAGAAGGATCTCTCCAAACTGGCAGAATGGGCAGCAAAATGGCAGATGCGTTTCAGTGTAAGTAAGTGTAAAGTCATGCACACTGATGCAAAAAAATCAAAACTTCACATATAGGCTAATGAGTTCTGAGCTGTCTGTGACAGGAGAGGAATCTTGATGCGGTGGTGGATAGCTTGATGAAAATATCAACCCAATGTGCAGTGGCAGTAAAGAAGGCCAATTCTATGCTTGGGATCATTAGAAAAGGTATTGAGAACAAAACGGCTAATATTATAATGCCGTTGTACAAATTGACGGTAAGGCCACACCTGGAGTATTGTGTCCAGTTCTGGTTGCCACATCTCAAAAAGGACATAGTGGAAATGGAAAAGGTGCAAAAGAGAGCGACTAAGATGATTACTGGGCTGGGGCACCTTCCTTATGAGGAAAGGCTACTGCGTTTGGGCCTCTTCAGCCTAGAAAAGAGACGTCTGAGGGGGGACATGATTGAGACATACAAAATTATGCATGAGAAGGATAAAGTGGATAGAGAGATGCTCTTCTCCCTCTCACACAACACCAGAACCAGGGGACATCCACTAAAATTGAGTGTTGGGAGAGTTAGGACAGACAAAAAAAAATTCATTATGCAGCGTGTGGTTGGTCTGTGGAACTCATTGCTACAGGATGTGGTGATGGCATCTGATCTAGATGCCTTTAAAAGGGGATTGGACACGTTTCTGGAGGAAAAATCCATTATGGGTTACAAGCCATGATGTGTATGTGCAACCTCCTGATTTTAGAAATGGGCTACATCAGAATGCCAGATGCAAGGGAGATGCAAGCACCAGGATGCAGGTCTCTTGTTGTCTTGCGTGCTCCCTAAGGCATTTGGTGGGCCACTGTGAGATACCGGAAGCTAGGCTAGATGGGCCTATGGCCTGATCCAGTGGGGCTGTTCTTATGACTGCATTTGGGGAAATGTTATAGACCTGTACTTGTAACAAGCTACTATGTATATTCTTTTAAATAATGATAGCAGATGCAGCTTACTCCTGGGTAAGTGTGGGTGGGATTGCAGTTTTCTGCTTGATGATGTCACTTTCACTCAGGACATCATTTCTGGTGGTTCCTGACAGATTCTCATACTCAAAAGTGGGTCCTGCTGCTAAATGTGTAAGAACCACTGATCAAGACAGCGGTCTCCAAACTGTGCCAGAATTTTTGATTTAAGTGCAGTAGCGGCACCTTACGGTTTCATCCTGCAGTCTCTTCTCTTCACACCTGATAGTTGCAGAAACTTGAGCTGGGCAACTGCTTCTGCTGCTGGTTGCCCCAGAAGGATCTGCACTGACTTCCTGGGGAAAGTGGCTGCCCAGCACCAGTTTAATAATTGGCTTTGTTTTTATTGTACTTGATGGTAAGCCACTTTGGGTTGAGAAACAGAACAAAGCAAATTATTAAATAAACTAATTAGAGGGCAGCAAACATTCAAACCATAATCCACAACTAACCCCCTACTAACAATATCACCCAACCACCAGAAACCGCAGCCGGCATCACCCGGTGCCCAAAAACAGAACAATAAAGCTAGGTTTAACACAGGTAGGGGCCAGTTCGGCTTCTATAGCAGTGGTTCCCAAACTTTTTAGCACTGAGACCCACTTTTTAAAATGACATGCTACAGCGACCCACCTATGTTTACGAGACTTTTTAAAAAAAATCTAGAAAGAAATATTTATTTTTATTTATTTGTAATAACCAGAAAAAGATGCTCCAACATTTATCCCCTTATACGAATGCTTTAAACAGCAGGAGCTGATTTTTTAAAAGCCGCAGGGCTTGAAGCAAATAGTTATCTAATTCTTCCATCACCTGTGTTTTCATTGGAGGCTCTGCTTGGCTGCTGTGGGACTCACCAAAAATTAGGTCCTGACCCACCAGGGGGTCCCAACCCACAATTTGGGAACCACTGCTGTATAGCTTACAAGCATATGAACTCAGACCAAGGTTTTTCCTCTGCTGTCTTGACGTCTCTTACAGCCCAATCCTATGTATGTCTACTCAGAAGTAGGTCCCATTATAGTCAGTGGGGCTTACTCCCAGGGCAGCTGAGAGCTGGCATTGGAACGAGGATAAGGTGCCTGATGATCCCCCTTTCCTAAATTTTCCTACAAACCAGATGTTACTATATTTCAAAAACAAGTTTTTAATTGACAGTTTTAATTTGGCATAAGTAAGATTGAAACTAAATGAAAACGTTTATTAGAATGGGATAATTTCCTTGCTTTGAGTAGGGCTACTGCAGGCCAAATCCTCTCCAACTTTCCAGTCCTGGTTAAACCATCCAATGGAGTGTGCGCTGCATCCTGTGGTGGGAGGGTAGTTTAAGGAGACCTAAACAAGGTAAGGGAACATCTGTTCCCTTGCCTTGGGGCTGAATTGCAGCTGCACCAGTGCTGGAAAGTTGAATAGGATTGGGCCCTGCATTTTTTTCCTTCTATCTCAGCAATCTCTTCCTCATTTGTTTTTTTCTTCTAATAATGCACAGGCACCCAATGACTGGCTTTTGCAATATTCCCTCATTACTGTGTGAAGCCAGGTGTAAAAAATTTGCCTGCCTTTCTTTGAGTTCACAACTAGGAAGTGCTTTGTGCCTGCTTTTCTTCAGTGTTCTAAGCATCAGGGAGCCCTGCGGAGGGCTGTCCAGGGGTCCCCGCACCTCCTGCAATGTCCTGCAACCGCCTGTAAGTAAAAGCACCACCTTCCATACCCATTAGGGACTTGATCCTGAGGATTGTGTCATTGCCCTTGCCCCCTTCCCCACCCTTTAAAGAGATGGGGGACTCTTTACACAAACCGGTGGGTTACGACCCAGCAGTTTGAGAACCACTGCAGTATGGTCTTTTCCCTCTCACAAAACACCAAACGCTCTTTCCCCTCTCATATAACACCAGAACCAGGGGGCATCCACGAAAGTTGAGTGTAGGAGACTTAGGACAGATAGAAGAAAATATTTCTTTACACAGCGTGTAATTAGTTTGTGGAACTCTTTGCCACAAGAAGTAGTGATAGCACCTTGCCTGGATGCCTTTAAGAGGGGATTGGACAAATTTCTGGAGGAAAAGTTTATTACGGGGTTACAAGTCATGGTAGATATGTGCAAGATCGAGGTAGGCTGCCTCTGATTGCCAGATACAGGGGAAGGCACCAGGTCGCAGGTTGGGTCTGTTGTCTTGTGTGCTCCCTGGGGCATTTGGTGGGCCACTGTGAGATATAGGAAGCTGGACTAGATGGGCCCTTGGCCTGATCCATCTGGGCTCTTCTTATGTTCTTATGCAAAAGAGGTGCTGGAAGCTTCCACAAGCAGGCTATAAAAGAGTGAAGAGTGTCACCTCATTTGGGTGACAAGGGTTCATTCTGGGAGAAATCCAAAGAATTGCTACCCAGTCCTAAGTTAATGTGCTTGTATCTGGTATGGTTATTCTGTCTGAGAGCTGTGAAATCACCTCTTTCGTTCTTAATCATACATTGTTAATATTACCTCCTATGGCTTGGGGACAGTTGAATCTTTACAGCATATGCTCTTACAGTGTACCTGGTATCAGGATTTGCGCTTATATTATCTAAATTGGTTTTTTTTTTTGGGTCATTCTGGCTGGACTGATTTGGATAAAATTTGTTACTTGTTAAGAGACACCAATAAGGAGTTAACTAAGATGGTAATTAAATACATCAATTCTATTACGCAGAGGCACAGTGAAATGCTGGCATTTACTTTTGAACCTTAATGCTCAAAGCTGGGCAGTGGCTTCACTAGGGTTTGCATCACCCGGTCCGGGAGCCCAGCGCATCACTGCCATGCAGTGGGCGGAGCAACACCCCAGGTGGTGGGCATGGTGCCATTGCCCTGCCCCCACCATTGCCCTGCCCCCACTGGTTTTTTAGCTTTATCTTTTGATAGAACAAAGATCTTTCAACACAGTCTGTTTTGTTGCATGAAATTACTCATTGATTGATATATAGAACACGATGGTATCATTCTTACAAACTGTGACTTCAGTGATTTTGGTCACTAGTGGTGTCGCCCCCCCTCCCGCCCAAGGTATCAACTTACTAACAACTTATTGCAGCAATTCTCAAAGTTTTAGCACTGGGACCCACTTTTTAGAATGACAATCTGTCCAGGACCCACCAGAGGTGATGTCTTGGTCAGAAGTGACATCATAAAGCAAATTAAAATAATTATAAATAATTAAAGTAAAACAAATAAATATGGGGAAGGCAGCCCTGTTCCACCAAGTGAATTTTCTCTGTAGCCTGCCTGCAATACCACCCCCCCCCCTCAAAAATCAATAAGATTTTCACTACCTGGTGCCCAGTTCAATTTAAGTTCTTATGTCTAAACCGCATCACTGTCTGGATCCACCTGGCTTTGCAAGTCTCTAAAAGAAAAAAGTTCACCTTACCAGCTGAAGGTTTTGTTTTTATCCCTTTGGGTGGGGTGGGGGGCTGCTTTCTGGAGCATTTGCTGAGCTCCAGTTCCATCCAGTCGGGACCATTCTGGTGGCCTCGCATTCCACTTTGCCTGGTCTGACTATAAGCCAAGGCACGTTTGCTTATTTGTGAGTAAACGTGACCAAGTGGCTTAGTTTAGCTTTTCATAGGGCTTAATACATTCACCAGCTTGGAGGAAGGGACCTCCTTCTCAGGTGTTTTTGGGGGGCGGCATTCATTGGATCAGAACCATTCTGGTATTGTTGGATTCCTCTCAGCCTGCCCTTTCTAACAGACTAAGGCACATTCACCTACATGAGAGTATATGTGTGGTATGGCCCAGTTTCACTTTCCATAGGGCACTGTGCATTTTCTGATTTTTGGTTTTTTGACTTTCAGGCTTTCAGGGACCTTTTTGAGGCTTGTGGAGGCTGCATGTGGCCTGCACAGGCATCGGAAAGGCCTCCGGAGGTCCTAGAGAGGCACTTCCGGTTTTCAGACAAAAACCAGCACCGGCCAGCGCTGGGCTAGCACGGGTGCTGGCCCGGCAGTAAGGCTCGCAAACATGCCTTATGGCACGTTTACAATGGTTAGCACCAGCAGTAAACCGGTGTGCACTATTCAGAATTGGGCTCTTAGACTGCAATCCTATGCACAGCGTTCCTGGAAGTAAGCCTCGCTGAATATAATGGTGCTTACTTCTGAGTAGACATGCATAGGATTGTGCAGTTACTTCTGATAAAACATGCATCTGTATGTTGTATGCATCTTGCACTATAAGAGTAGGAAGACAAGATAGATGAAATTAGGTAAGCCAAGTCATTGGTAGAAAGAAAGGATAGACTAAGAAGTTGATAAATCATAGCAATATGAAGAAAAAACAATATGATAACTTCAGAACAAGTGTAGGAATAAGAAGAAGGAAAAGAAAGAACTTGGAACTAGCAAGAACAGGGGTGTCAAACATAAGGCCCGGGGGCCGGATGCGGCCCCTGGAAGCTTTTTATCCGGCCCTCAGGCTCTCAAGCTTGCTGAGGTGTTACCGCTGAAAAGGCAACCAACATGAAAATTGGGCTTTTCCAAATCTTGAAATATGATCAAGATTTTCTCTTTTGTCATTTGCAGTTAATGAGTTTCTATATGAGAACAAGGTCTGATTTCTGGCCATTAGCTGCTTAATGATGTCACTTTTTGCTTAATGACATCACTTCTGGCCCTCAGCAGGGGCCCTGAATGCTAACTTTGGCCCTCTGTATGAAATGAGTTTGACACCCCTGAGCAAGAAGGTTAGAGGAAAAAGCCAGAGGAAGTTCCAGAATAGTAGTCTTACAGTTCTTCTTTAGCAGTAAAAAGACTAATTTTGTAGCATTTTAAGAACGATCAAACCTTTTTTTTATGTTATCCTTCAAGAGCAACAATTAAAAGGGTCATGAAACCGTGTCTTGTGAACTGCCATATGTTTTTAAGGCATCCCATGTTTGTATGCTATATCAGTCTCAAGCCATATAAGAAGAGGTGCTTGACACATGCATTCTCAGGACGTGATGGAGAAAACAAGGAGATATTTATAAGATAATAAGTGATTGGCTTATGGCCTTGGAGGATCAAACATGGTATTTTTCACTTAGCGCAGTAAAACTATTCAATTTAAAAGCTTTCCTGGCTGACTCAGACCAGTTATGAGGATTAGATTGACTTTGCCCTGCATTTTCCTTGATTTATGTTGCTGTGGACACATTTTCATTCCTAACCTCGGGGTCATATTCTGCCATCACTTTCGCACTGCATATCTCAGAATTCACAATGAGGTGGATAACAAGTCTGTGCCATGAAATTTGCATGCAATTAGCATGCAGTTCTTTTCAGAGGGTAAATTTGCTACCAGAATGGCAAGAAATGTTCAGAAAGGCACATTGCAGACCACAAGAGAACATTATATTATTGGGACTTACTAGCAAAATATATTTATTTAAATGCATACTTATAGGAGCATGTGTTGGAGGAGCTTGACAGTGAACCAACCCTAGCAGAATTTCACATGGCCCTGGACTCCCTCGCCTCTGGCAAGGCACCTGGGAAAGACAGCATCCCTGCTGAAGTCCTAAAGTGCTGCAAAGAGATCATTGTCACTGAGCTGCATGAAATCCTCTGCCTCTGCTGGAGAGAAGGTGAAGCACCACAGGACATGAGGGATGCAAACATCGTCACGCTGTACAAGAACAAAGGCGACAGGGGTGACTGCAATAACTACCGTGGCACCTCTCTCCTTAGCATTGTAGGAAAGCTGTTTGCCCAAGTTGCACTGAAGAGGCTCCAGGTACTTGCAGAGAGCATCTATCCAGAAGCGCAGTGCGGATTCCGAGCCAACAGGTCCGTGAATATGGTATTCTCCCTTAGACAGCTGCAGGAAAAATGCAGAGAACGACAGCCACTCTTTATATCCTTTATAGATCTCACAAAGGCTTTCGACCTGGTCAGCAGGGACGGCCTCTTCAAGATTCTCCCCAAGATCGGATGTCCACCCAGGCTCCTCAGCATCATCAGATCTTTCCACAAGGACATGAAGGGCACTGTTGTCTTCGATGGCTCCACATCAGACCCCTTTGATATCTGAAGTGGAGTGAAGCAGGACTGTGTTCTCATGCCGACCTTGTTTGGGATTTTCTTCACTGTCTTGTTGAAGCAGGCCTTCGGAACTGCAACAGAAGGCATCTATCTCCGGATCAGATCAGACGGAAAGCTCTTCAACCTCTTCAGACTGAGAGCAAAGTCCAAAGTCCAGCTGAAATGTCTGCGTGACTTCCTCTTTGCCGACGATGCAGCTGTCACCGCCCAGTCTGCCAAAGATCTCCAGCAGCTCATGAACTGTTTTAGCAAGGCCTGCCAAGACTTTGGACTGACAGTCAGCCTGAAGAAAACACAGGTCATAGTTCAGGATGTGGACTCACCTCCCTGCATTACAATATCTGTGCACGAACTGGAGGTTGTCCATGACTTTGTGTACCTTGGCTCAACGATCTCCAACACTCTTTCTCTTGATACTGAGCTAAACAGACGCATCGGTAAAGCAGCTACCACGTTTTACAGACTCACAAAGAGAGTCTGGTCCAACAAGAAGCTGACGGAACATACCAAGATCCAGGTCTACAGAGCTTGCTTCTTGAGTACACTTCTGTACTGCAGCGAGTCATGGACTCTTCGCTCACAACAGGAGAGGAAACTAAACACTTTCCATATGCGCTGCCTCTGACACATCCTCAGTATCACCTGGCAGGACAAAGTTCCAAACAACACAGTCCTGGAATGAGCTGGAATCCCCAGCGTGTATACACTGCTGAAACAGAGATGCCTGCGTTGGCTTGGTCATGTTGTGAGAATGGGCGATGGTTGGATCCCGAAGGATCTCATCTATGGAGAACTTGTGCAGGGAAAGTGCCCTACAGGTAGATCACAGCTGCACTACAAGGATATCTGCAAGAGGGATCTGAAAGCCTTAGGAATGGACCTCAACAAGTGGGAAATCTTGGCCTCTGAGCATTCTGCTTGGAGGCAGGCTGTGCATTATGGCCTTTCCCAGTTTGAGGAGACACTTGGCCAACAGACTGAAGCAAAGAGGCAAAGAAGGAAGGCGCATAGCTAGGGAGACAGACCAGGGACAGACCGTACTTGCTCCCAATGTGGAAGGGACTGTCACTCCCGAATCGGCCTTTTCAGCCACACTAGACACTGTGCCAGAACCACCATTCAGAGCGCGATACCATAGTCTTTCGTGACTGAAGGTTGCCAACAACTTATAGATACCGCTAAGTTCCTTCCCAAATGATTATATATTACAACCAAAATGGCATATAACATTGCAACAAATTTGGAGCGCTTACATTATAAAGAAAAGACTAAAGGAAGACTGTAGAACAGCTTTTCTCAATGTTTGTTCCCCGAAGCACCACTTTTCATGGTTCTCCTATTGGAAGTACCACTGGAAGTAATTGGTGATTATGTCATCACCAGTTACTTTCAGATTGGGAGGCTGAATGCAACGTGACTAAAACCGGTAAGAGGTTCACAGTGCATGCGGCTTTTGTGAGTGCCTCAAAAGCAAACGTTGGAGCTCTGCCCACTGAGCCAAGCCTCCAACTGCTGCTTATCCTGTTGCTTCGCTGGTCTCTCTGTCAGGTGGTGGAGGTCTGGGGGTCTCACGGGTGTCACTGGACACTACCTCAAGTACCATCAGTGGTACAAGTACCACCGGTTGAGAAACGCTGCTGTGGAATAAAGTCGTACTAGTTCTGGAATACAGACTGCCAGGCTAAGCTCGCAATATCTCCAGCATGGCTGGGAAGGTACCGCCACGTTTCCAGAAAGCTGCTTTCAGTCAGAACTGACAATACTACACGAGGTGGTCTTCCTGTAAGGCAACTTCATACGCAAGATTTTTAAAGCATCATTTGGCAATATCATTACCAGAGATGGGCGACTCCCCCCCCCAATGGTTCAGTGTCCAATTCTGCTTGGCAAACCAAGCTGTTTCCCCCAACATGGAAAATAGTGGTTTTTTTTTATTTATTTTGAGCCCAATGTCACTTCTATTTCAAATCCTGTTGTGCTCGCAATGACATCATCTAAAGCAGGATGTGGCCTGGATCTCATCCCAGTCTATGAGACCCTAAGCCCATTTACTTGGCTGACATGGTGACAGGAAGGGAGGGAGGTATCTCAGTCTTTCTTTCCCCCCTCCTTTAGGTATCAGGGAGCCTGGGAAGTATAATTTTACCAAACACAGGGGCCCTAACTCCTTGATTCTTCTTCCTTGCTGCTACATTAGCTACTTATCTAGGGCTATGTGGTTTGGAATACAAGCATGCTTTACAATCATACAAAATTAATATTTCCAACTGGGTAATTATGGAGTCGCGTCATTAGTATTAGCTTGCTCGTTATGGATAATCTTTCAATTCACTAACTATCAAATTACCATAAAAATCCATGGATGTTGCTGGCATATGTCTCTATGGAAGCTTTGGATGAATGTAAATGTAAAGTAGATATGTTGTGATTAATCACTCAAGTAATTAATCACAGACTTCAAATCTCTACTTTGCAGTACACTTTTCTACATTCTAACAGCCAAAACATCCATCTGGACATATGTCAACTATCTCTAGCAGTATATGATGACTTTGCAGCTGGAAAGAAACATAGAAAACCACACAGAAAACCAAAAGCTCTAAAAATTGTTCTTGGAGATTTTAGTCTCTCTCACAATTCTACAGTTCTCAATATTCTCACAAAGCAAAATAAATGGCCACTGAAATTTGTGGTTCAGACAGGTTTTGAGGCTCCTTGATGTGTGTTAGCTATTCTCAATGCATGACAGCCGTAGGCAAAGAGCCTTTAAACTTGCTGTTATGGTTCTTGAACAGAAGGCAAAATTATTGTGAAACAAGCCTCCCTATTAGAAGAGGGACAGTATGGTGTGGCAGTTAACACCACAATCCTATGCATGCCTACTGAAAAGTAAGCCCCATTGTATTCAGTGAATAGGATTGTAGTCCAAGACTATTCTTGAACTTGGGCTCATATTTCTCCTCAGTGTGAAGCTTGCTGACTGAGCTTGGGCCAACCAGTATCCCTCAGGTAAACTTATCTTACTGTAAGGATGAAATGGGAAAAATTATAAACAGCACCCCAAAGTCCTTTCTGGAAAAATGTGATATAAGTGTGATAAAAGTAAAAGCATTTACTCATCTATCTCTTGCAATAACAGCTTAGAGTTCCTAGCTGAACATCTATTTCACTGACAGCAACTGTTACCCTGCACATGCCCGATCTCATCTGATCTCAGAAGCTAAGCAGGGTCAGGCCTGGTTAGTACTTGGATGGGAGACCGCCTGGGAATACCGGGTGCTGTAGGCTTATACCATAGTCTTTCGAGACTGAAGGTTGCCAACCAGAGTTTCAAACTACAGCTCACCTTCTAGTGGCCAAATACCACATGGGTTGTTTACAGTTCAAATGAGAGCTTGGGGGTCTACAGCAGGAGTGCCCAAACCCCGGCCCTGGGGCCACTTGCTGCCCTTGAAGACTCCCAATCCAGCCCTCAGGGAGCCCCAGTCTCCAATGAGCCTCTGGCCCTCTGTAGACTTGCTGGAGCCCGTGCTGGCCTGATGCAACTGCTCTTAGCATGATGGCCAATTGTTTGACCTCTTGTGTGAGCTGTAGGACGAGGGCTCCTTCCACTGCTTGCTGTTTCAAATCTGTGATGCAGTAGAAGCAGTGAAAGAAAGGCTGGCCTTGCTTTGTGCAAGGCCTTTTATAGGTCTTGAGCTATTGCAAGACCTTCATTTGTTCATATAAGTTCCACCTCTGATATATTCATTTATGCAAATTTATTCAAATTTGAAAAGTAAATTAATTCTTTTTTTCCCGGCCCCCAACACAGTGTCAGAGAGATGATGTGGCCCTCCTGTCAAAAAGTTTGGACACCCCTGGTCTACAGAATAGAATATTTTTTCTTGGAATTGGGTGATGAAAGAGACTGGATTGGCATCTATCATATATCGCAGGGGTGGCCTGCTAAAATTCCCTCCTCTACATAACTGTCAAAGGTCCAGGAGCCCTAGAGTTGAAAGGTTGACCACCCCTGGTATATTATATACCCAAAATAGATTATAATATCAAGTCTACTCAAAAGTTAGTGATCAGGAAGCGTGCAGATTATAATTGTTAAAGTGGCTTCTTTGATGCCTATGGTGGACTACCTATGCAGGATATTTCCTGCACATAATTATTCTTAATTGGACCAGAAAGCTGCTCTAATTTATAATAATAAAATGCTCAGTTCAGGCAATCATGCAAAACATAGTTTGGAAGGATGGAAACAACACAAATATTTGCGCACTAACTTCTTCCCCTACCTTTTCCCCTTTCATGCAGACTTTCTCTTTGTTTCTTGTTTACTGCTAACTATAATTTGCTATGATATCTGAATTGGCAAGCTATGGTTTAGCACTTACCCTCCTAGTCAGTACGTAGGTGCTTGTGGTATGACAACCAACTGTTATCGGAGTAAGCAGAAAGCACCAACATTGGCAGGCTAGAACTCATGCTAGTGGAAGCACCAAAGGGTGCAGCTAATAAGACAAGATTAATTCAAAATAACCTTATGCTACAAGTTAAAAAAGTGAAAAAACAAAGTGAGGAATTTATATCTATACAGCGTAAGTCCAAGTGAAGCCCTGCTGTTAGGAAACAATCTCCTGAATGCTTTTGTTTATTTATAATGTTTGTTTTATTTCTTGCAAGTTTTTTGAATTAATACTAGTATACCAAATAGCTACACTTAACATTAACATAACTCTTTAAGGCAGTGGTTCTCAAACTTTGAGGGAGCTTTATTCCCTCAGTAAGTTCTTGTGGGGGTGGGTCTAGGGCAGTGATGCGATCCCCACGATCGCGTCGCTAAGGAGGGTAAGGGGGGGTGCTTTGCACTTATTTTCAGAAGGCAGGGCTGCAGCAGGCTACAGGAGGCGTGGGCAGCCCTGCACAGTGCTCCCTGAGGCTTGGAACGTTTGCTAAAAGCAGGCGCAAAGCATCTCCTGCAAAACGGAAGTGCTTTGCGCCCAGTTTTAGTGAGAGTTCCAAGCCTCGGGGAGCGCTGTGCAGGGCTGCCTGCCCCTCCTGTAGCCTGCTGCAGCCCTGCCTTCTGAAAGTAAGTGCAAAGCACCCCCTCACACCCCCTTAGCCTCCCCTTCCCCCGCCCCTTAAAGGGACGGGGGAAGCGTTACACGACCTGGTGGGTCGCAACCACTGCTTGAGAACCACTGCTTTAAGGTTTCAATCTTAAACACAATTACTGGTGAGCAAGCTTCACTGGACACAGTGGAAATGAGTAAATATGCATAGAATTGTGCCTTAGAGTTTTCAAAGCACTTCATATATACGATCACATTGAGATTTCCAAACATTATTATCCCGAGCAGCAGCTTGTAAAGAGAGTTTGTTGGAGTCTACCAGAATTTGCTGCTGAGTGCTGGTGTGGGATTTCCGTGTGTGGAGGCAGCTGTGAGGTGGCAGTGAAGTCATGGGGTCTGTTAACTCATCCCCAAGCAAGAATGACGCTGTGGAGTATCTACCAGAGCCCAGCACAGGCCAGTGACATCATGTTCTACACCTATGAAGAACAAAGGCAAGACACTCAGCTGAGCACCTGTATGGAGCCGCACTATCAGCCCCAATGGCAGTTGCATAGCTGGGGGGGGGTCACAGGAATACTGGGGGTCACAGGAATACTGTGACCCCAGGTGGCACTCCAGGCTCCTGCCCCCCTTGCTCACAACCACCCTTGCAACCCCTCTGAACGCGACCAGAGCTGTGACCCAGCTGCAACTGGAGGGTGTCCTGAGGCGCGTGGATTCCCCGGGACTCAGAAGGGCTTCTAAAGGCCTTAAAACATCACTTCTGGTTTTGCCAAGAAAACTGGAAGTGACATTCCAAAGTCCTGAGTTGGGTGAATTTAGACTGGCAACCTTGCTTGGCGAAGGGTTTTCAGATTTTGGTTGAGAGTGCAATGCCAGATGGATCAGTAAGTAAACTACTCTGGATTCTCCTGTTGGACTCTGAACCTCCTCCAGGGTTAGTCTTATTTAGTAAAACTATGGGGCTTGCACTTGACTTATTAGGTTCAATGACTTTAGATCAGGCTTTTAGAACCTTGAAAGTAAGGCTCTTTGATATGAAACAGCAAGACCTGTATGGTGATGCTTCTAAGGTTTGCTTCCCACTTTATTTTCAGCTTCCGGTCATGTTTGGCAGGAGGGCTGAGTACCTACATTTTTTGTAAAGTCCCCAAGAGTGAAGGGCATTTACCCTTGCTAGGTGAAATGTCATCCCCTCGGAATAGTTCAGCAGATTCAGAAATTTACTAGCTGAGGAGAGACTCTGCTCTTGTGGGTTGGGGTGTGTGGAATCAGTCTACCATAATAAGACTTATTAATTAAGTCCACCATTAACTACCATATTAAGACTGTATTAAGACTTATGGTCATGTTATCTAACCCCAATCCTGACCACTCACTCAGGCTGGAATGACCAGGACAAAATTGGTTATATTCTTAGAGGTGTGGATGTGGAGTTCTCAGAAGTGGTGATCAAGTATATAAAGTGGATTATAAAGAGATGTAGCTCAACAGCGGTTTCTAATTGTTGAATTTCTGTTATGGTATTTGATTTTAATGTATGATGGGGTGGGCCGGGATAGCTAATTGTGGAATATATGGAATATGTGTGCAAATTTATTATGCCAACAAAGGTTCTGATGATGATGATGAGTAGGCATGCCAAGGATTGCAGTATAAAGGCTGCAATAGCATATTTAGGGCCCAATCCTATCCAATTTTTCAGTGCTGGTGCTGTTGTGCCAGTGGGGGCAGTCACTGGAGCCTTCTCAAGGTATGGGAACATGTGTTCCCTTACCATGGGGCTGCATTGTGGCTACACCAGAGCTGGAAAGTTGGATAGGATTGGTTTCTTACCCTCCAGGTAAGGAGGATAAATCCAGGGTAAATCCTGGAGGCTAAATCCAGGGTAATTCCTTGCTAGTAAGTGGGACTTACTTCTGAACAGACATGCATAGAATTGTGCTATTAGAGGAAAAGGTGATATTAGAAAAGTAGATTCACATTCCTAGCCAGAAGACACTGACTTAGCTCTCAGCACTGCACAATTTCATACAGCATTTCCACGAGAAATTAAAACAATCCCCAAACAGATCTAGCAAAGCCATTACATAACATTAAGATCTTTTTAGATGACATATTACCTGAACCAACACAAAGAACCTTTTCTTCCATCTCTTCCAGACATTTTTGCCAATGGCCCACAAATATCTACAAAAGAAAGAGAGATTATTTCAGTATCCAAATGTATGAATAAGCATATGATTATAAAGGGATAAAGGTTAATTTTTTTGCTGTTGAATGACAAAAGTAAATTGAAGGCCACCATACCTCAGAACTTGTTTTCAGTTCAATGCTTAAAAGGATCAATTTGTGCTCATGCGCAAATCTCCATGGTAAAAAATAAAAATATTGCAAGCAACATTTTGTCGTCTTTAAAATGGATAGAGCCTAATGATCTTCTTATTTTCTCACCTTCTGAAGGGAGTCTAGAAAGTTTAGGTTTGTATCAATACCACCTTCCCTCAAGAAATCCGGTGTATATTTGATTCTCAGACTTGTTTAGTCTGAATTTGGGAAAGGCTAGCTGTGGTGGGTGGCATTTGAGGCGAATGGACAGCATGGCATGGCAATTTTGGTGCTTTTTGTTGTATTAAAAATGCTTTTAAGATGAACCCTCATATCTGTGGGCATCCAAAGTTAGTTAAATTCATGAATGTTGGACCCACAGATACCAAAGTTGCACTGTATTTTGTGAGATATTTGTTAAAAATTGTTAATCCTATTGTTCAGTGAATCTCTCCTTTTTCAAGCTTTCATATATGGTTTTGTGGAGGTTTCAGATTCTGCTTTTTTGTTCTCACAGTATTAAAGAAACAAAGTACACAGCACCCCACATAGTTCCCAAATCTGGGATTATCTTTGTATAGGGAGGTACCTTGTTGAAAAATTTCATCTTGAATTTTGTGGAATTGGGGGGTGGGGGTACTGAAACACCCTCATGACTTGCCTTTTTTGCCACTGCCACCAATATCAGTTTCTTAGTGGTGGTGATGCTTCTCTGGGCAGTTGCCATGTTTATTTTGCAGCATACACCTAGAAATGATGCTACATAATCATAATCCTAGAACACAGGAAGTTTGATGCAGCCCTGACAGTTATAGCTAGTGGCATAGGCTGTTAGGAGTAGATCTCAACAAGTGGGAAACCCTGGTCTCTGAGCGGCCCGCTTGGAGGCAGGCTGTGCAGCATGGCCTTTCCCAGTCTGAAGAGACACTTGGCCAACAGTCTGAGGCAAAGAGGAAAAGAAGGAAGGCCCATAGCCAGGGAGACAGACCAGGGACAGACTGCACTTGTTCCCGGTGTGGAAGGGATTGTCACTCCCAAATCGGCCTTTTAAGCCACACTACACGCTGTTCCAGAACCACCTTTCAGAGCACGATACCATAGTCTTTCGAGACTGAAGGTTGCCAACATGTACAGGCTGTTCAAGACAAGGTTTATAATTTTTTGCTTTCAATTCTGATTTCAAGGTGAGGCCAGTTAAGCAAGAAGCATTCACCTATGTATCCTATACACCAGCCCCCTTTGTCGGCTTGTACATGTTACCATGCAGGGATTCAAAATCTGGGCGGGCAATGGTATGCAAAGATTGCAAGCACAGAGGCTAAGGACCTGGTTTGCAGAAGATGCTGGGCACATGCAATCTGGGTGCATTCCTCTTGCCTGGCCGGCATCACATTTACATCAGGCCCAAATCTATGCAGATAAAACTGACAGGCATTTGGCCTACATGATATATATTGATGAATAATTTAGCAGAAACATCCAAGGATGCATTATTTATGGCTTGATCCAAAGTTCTATGAAGATAGTGGGGAAAATTGTAATTGACTTCAGAGAGGTCTGGAGTATCCAATTTGTAAGAACAGGGCAGATGGCTTAATCATTTAAATGTACTGAAGATTTCAGAATCAACTGTGAGTCAAAAGGAAATGTGACAAAAAGCCAAAGCTAATTAGCAGAGTTGCGCTCTGAAGCTTCTAAGGAAATGAAATATCAGTACTGAATGAATATCTTGTACAAATGACAATTTAAAATCCCAGACTGGTGAGCTACTTATTCAGCCGTGCCCATAAATTAATAAGAACAAGAAAGAATAAGAGATAAGAGGTCAACTGTGGATTAGTTACTGGTTAAAACAGGAAAAGAAGTGCAGGAATAAGCATATTTACAATTGGCCTATGGAATTCACTGTCACAAGGTGTGGTGATGACCACTAGTGCAGGTGATTTTAAAAAGGTATTAGGCAAATTCCTAGAGGACAAGTTTGTTGATGGTGATGTGCTACCTCCAGAGGCAGCAGGTCTCTAATAACAGTTGCAGGGGACAACAGTGAGAGAGGGGTGTGTGTTTACTTGCTGTTTGCATGCTACCCAGAGACTGTGGAAAACTGTGGAAAACAAGTTGTTGGGCTACATGGGTCCTTGGCCTGATTCAGCAGGGAATTTTTTATGCTCTGAAGGGAAAAAATGAAAAAATTGTTTGACCTAATGGGGTTGGCCATTAGTTTTTGGATTAAACCCAGATGTTGCCTATATGCCAAGCAGTCACAATTTTATTTGCTCCTTGGTTCTACAGAATAGGTTGTGCAAGCACTTTTGCATAGTCTGATACTCTTTGTTTTAATGGAAAACAAACTTTTATTTTTTAAAACTTTGTAAGCATATCAATAGAATTGTTTTATCAAATGAACTTTGTGAACAACCAGTCTGACCAACATTACACCCCTGTGGACCCCAATCCAACTAGTCATTTCTCTCATTCTTCTTGGATAGGATTGAACCCTTTATTAATTTAATGAAATTACATTTTTCCAGCAGCTGATGGGGAAAACAAAAGCAGACCATGAAAATCTATCAGAGCTGATAACGGTTTGGTTAGGAAGCTGATTTGTCTCCTATACTAGGAGATGCACAGCCTAATCCTACACATGCCTATTCAGAAGTAAGTCCCATTAGAGTCAATGGGGCTTACTCCCAGGAAACTGTGGATAGGATTGGGCTGGCAATCACTTCATCAATGGCTGATAAGTATTCCCTTCGAAATAGCAAGATTCATCACTTTAAAAATACAGCCTCTCCTCTTCAGTCAAACAACAAGATTAATAAATCACTTTAAAAACAGTACCCTTTTTCTGCTCCTGGCCAAGTAAAGTGTGTGCTTCTCTCTCTCCACACCCCCTTGCCAACTGCATGGTAACAACTTTAAGACCCCTGGTGACTGGTAAAATAGGAAGCGTTTTATTTGGGAGGGGGAGGAAAGCGGGAAGGTTTGGAGATCGAAAGGGGGGAGTGGAAGAGGGAGGGGGTTGAAAAGAGAGATTTCACTTTGATGAGAACCGATCCCAGGCTGGGAACTAGGAACCAACCAGACAAGGATCAAGGAGGGTTAAGGATTGCAAGCTGAGCATGCTCGGTACTTGCCAGATGGGGGTTGGAGTCCAAGAGCTTTGGAAACAACATGCAGCGAACACAGAAGGCGGCAGCCTCAGAGTGGAGGGAGAAGAGGGTGGGGCGGCAGCAGCCACTCTCACAGCTGAGCAACTCCCGTTTCTTCTGCTTTAAAAACCTGGCGCCTCCCTATAGAGCCTCGCCACACAGTTTGAATAACACTGTCATAGGCCATTGAATTGATTGTTTTTGAAATATGGAAACAAACTAAAATTCAAGAGACATTGGTCCATCTTCTATTTTAGGTAACCTTATTAAAACTTGGGAAGAATGAGAGAAACCATACATTCACCATTTACTATAAAAAATGAAATTGTGCCCACATGCACTGACAAGTGATTGAACTATGCAGAAAACAAAACAACTTACCCAGAATGCTTCATGTTTTGAGGTTTATCCATTCGGACTGCAAGTTTGATTTTCAGATCTTGATCTGGGCAGTTTTTGGAAACAGCCATTTTGTGCCATTCTGATTGTTTTGGACTGTTTGGGGTAGGATGAAGAACAACCTGAATGTGACAACAGTAAGAATATCTTAGTGAACTGAGATCTAAGGAGAATATACATGTAAAGAGATTGAGAATATTAAAATCTAATTTTCACTTTTGCAATGTTGCCATATCAGTGTATGAAAAACAAAACAGATTACACAGCCTCTAGACCACAGCCCAAACCAACTTGTTTTATACAGAGTGCTGAAGTTAGCATTCATGGTGCCTACTGAGAGCTGGAAGTGACATCATTAAGCAGAAAGTGACATCATTTAGCAGATGATGGCCAGAAATAAGCACTTTGTTTTCACACAGAAACTCATTAGCTGCAAATGACAGAAAAGAAAATGTGCAAATCTTGTTCATATTTTTAAGATAGGAAAGAGCCCAATTATCACACTGGGAAAACCAAATTATAAAGGGGTTGGATAAATTGTTTCTGGGAGCCCCATTCAGCTTGCAGGCCTTCTGTTTGATACCCCTGGTCTATACTGTCAAATATGCTGTTTTTAAGACACGTAATAAAATTGTAACAGGATGCACAGAGGCATACATGTTTTGACCTACACAATCCTTTAATGAACATGACACTTTCCTAAATAATGGTGAGAACTAGCATAATTTTGCCAGTGCACTTACAGAACATAAAGATCCTTTATTATAACTATGTGGTACAAAAACATCCTGTTTCTGTTTGAATTGTTTGAACTGTAAGTAACTCTTTAGGAAAGATTTAAGGTGCAATCCTAACCTTGAGTTAGGCCGGCCCAAGTCCCTGGGAGGGCCTGGGAGGGTCACAAATGTGCCGTAAAGCACGTTTGCACCTCCTCGAGGGGAAGCCAGGCCGGCGCTCCGAGAAGTGCTGGCCTGCAAAGGCTGACAGATGCCTCTGCACCAGCTTCCCCTCAGCCGCGTCGGCCCGCCTGCACAGACACAAGCAGAAAAGGTAGGCGTAGGGGGGCAGAGAGAAGGAGGGAGGGAGGCATTCCTGGGCTGTGGGCGAGGGAGGGTGATGGGCGGCCCTGGGGGCGGGTGGGCGAGAAGAGAGAGGCAGCGCTGGGATCCAGGAGTTATGCCAAATCCCAACCCCCGTCCCCATGGAGAACGGAGCGGCTTCAAGCCGCTCCACTCTCCTAGGACTTGTGCCACCTCAGGAAGTGGTGCAAATCCTAGGAGACCCACTGGGGCCAGCAGCCTTTACGCAGGGGTAAGGGGATGAGTTTCCCCTTGCCTCTGGCTAAGCTGCTTCTGGCTACAATCCTGCGCTGGATACAGTGCAAGCCTCCTGGCTTGCCTGTTCCAGCGCAAGTTAGGATTGCGCTCTTAAGCTCATTCAATCTAAGAATCTGAAAGGGAAAGAAGACTTACTAGGTGACCTGCAGCAAATCATTATTTCTCAGCATAATCTACACCACAAATTCATTATGAAGATAAAAGGTGCAGAAGAAGCCATGTATCCTGCACTGAACTCCTGGTGGAGGGGAGGTATACAAATGTGAATGATAAATATGTATCAGACATCAGAATCTTCCTGTTAGAAGAACAAGAAATTCCTATTTCTGAATAACCAAATGTCTCACTAGGAAAGCATACAAAATGGAAGCTGTGGCTGCTTATATGTTAATTCATAATTGCAGTTGTTGGTTACTGCAACATAAAAAGACAAAACTAATTAAGTTCATATGTAAGGAGGAGCAATACTGGAATAAACTGAGTTTAATCTAGGCTTAAAGCAAAGCTAATGGAAGGAGAAACTGTTTACATTATATTAACAGGAACATGAGATTAAGGAAACAATAAGATCAAATTAAAAGCTATGGAGGGTTATGCAGATTTATGTGCTTTCACATAATTAAAAAAGTATTTAAAGCAGGAAAATTACTCCAGGTTTGCTTTATGCACCTTTTCATAAGTATGATTCTGTGATGGTTCTACTGCTGAAATGAATAAAGATGTATTTTTATAATTTTTCTCTTCTGAACTCTGGCTACTGCATTTTTCAATTCAGTTTATTCTGATGACTTAGGAGGTGGCATCTCATTATAAAGCTTTTTATTATTCTGCAGCAAGATTAAATTCCTCTTAATGCATTAACCTTTTAGGGCATGTCTTCTCATTACTCAAATGGTTTCTTTTTCCTCACTGTATTTGCCCAATATTGACATCCAACTCCATCTTCCTAATATTCCATTGATCTTCAGCATTTTTGCTAATTCAATAGACTACAGCTTTTTAGTCTGATTATGAGATTCAGGGCCCAATCCTATCCAATTTCCAGGGCTGGTGCAGTAGTGCCAGTGGGGTGTGCGCGGCATCCTGTGGTAGAGGGGCAGTCCCTGGGGCCTTCTTAAGGTATTGGAACATGCGTTCCCTTACCATGGGGCTGCAGTGTGGCTACACCGGAGCTGGAAAGTTGGATAGGATTGGTCCCTAAAATATCTTAGGCAGTGACTCCTACAAGACAATCAATTTTGGGCCCGTCTCAGCGAGTTGCAACCTGACACACGTGGCTGAACACATGCTGAATCTTATTTCACTGCAGGACAGAGGGTGATCAGGTGGTGGTCGAGGTAAAGGTTACACCTTTGTCACATATAGATCATTTCTGGGTGGGATGTAGATTGACAGCATTGCCTAACCTCTGCAAGGGGAATGTCAAACGGGATGGTCTGTCCCTGGTGGCAGATGAATCCAGATGGTTTCCTGAGGGCTTGGGGAGATTTTCCTGTTATTAGGGCTGGCAATTCACCCATTGTTCTGGTTATCCTCTGAAATGGGGAAACGGCTGGGGCAGGGGTTCTCAAACTGAGGGGTTGCGACCCACCAGCCAGGGAACTCCTGCTTCTGCCCCCTTAAAGAGCAGGAAGGGGGACAGCAGCAAAGCAATTGCCAGGATCGCATTGCTGCCAGGGAGAAGAAGGTTTTCCACACTTACCTAAAGCCAGAGCCGGCCTCCAGGTGGTACAGGGAGCCCCGTGGATGCCTCTACAAATCTCCCCAAGCCTCCACAAAGCAAAAATAGTGATTGGAACCCACTTCTGGTTTCACAAATGCTTGGGGACTTCTGCAGAGGTATCCACAGGGCTCCCTGCACCCCCCAGAGACCAGTGCTGGCTTTAGGTAAGTGTAAAAACTCTTTTCGCCTCGGCAGCAACATGATCCTTCTGATCCCTTTGCTGCCTTCGTCCCCTGCATGCGCTTACCTCAGTTCTAAAACTCCTGGAGAGTTTGAGAACCGCTGGGCTAAGGTGATGGATCCAACTGCTCCCATGGAGCAGGTCATACAGTCTTGGCCAGGTCATACAGTCAGGTCAGGTCCTTGGTTTACCAAAGAGCTATGGATGATGAAACAGCTTGGCAGACATCTAGAGTGACAATGGAAGAAGATGGACAAATCTAATAGAATTGTCTAATAGGACAAATATAATAGAACATGGACTAGCGCACATCTTAGTGCTTACTCCTTGGCATTGATGGCAGCAACGAAAGCTTTTATACCCAACATCTCAGGAGAATCAGACAGATTCTAATGCCCACTGTGATAATTGCAAATAGAATTGCTCACATCCACCTCAACCTGGTCTCCTGATTGACAGGGTCAATAGATGTCTCTCGGGCACCTGCCTGTCTACTTGAGATTTTTTTAATTCCTTTTTTATGGCCTGAGGATGTCAACGGAATTCTCTGGATCCTACTGCTTGCCCAGTGTGGCTATTTTATGATCAGCCTGGGGTGAGGGGGGGAGAGGTTAGGGTTACATTATGATGTGTTTTTGCCTTAGGCTATTAGTAGAAATTGAGTGTCAAGATTTCAGAGACATTTCTTCTTCTGCCTGTCACTTTTAAGTGTCGTAGAACAGAGATCTGTGACTCACTGATCTTATTGCTCCCCATTTTTACTGCCACAGCTAAACTGAAAGCACCAGAGTAGCCACTGAGCTGCAACTGAAATACTTCCAGTTCAAATCAAACCCAAAACTAGTTTCAAGCAAGTGTGTGTGTGTTTGTGTGTGTAAAATAGCCTGCTACTGCCTGGAAGAAGTTACTACTATACTTCCTTTCTTTTTTCATCAGCAAGAGTTGGTTGTCAGTTCAAAGAGCTAAAATCAAGGGCAAAATGTTCTCTTGGGTTGAATAACCATGAATCACCAAAGCTGCCTTCTCTGTTCTGAAGCATGGATAAGTGTCAACACTGGACAAAAGAAGGCAAATGTGATTTACAGAATTTTTCTTTGAACTTCATTTGATGATGAGTAGCAATAGGGGCAAGACAGAGAGGAGAACACAGCTCAAATAAAACCACTATCTGCCTATATTCATCAGCAATGGGTTGCAATAGTAGATTTAAACATTAAGCAGGGAAGTCTATACAATCTCTGCTGAATTCTGAGAATTAAGTAGTTGGGAAACTTCCTTGGTCAGGATTTTTTATTTTATTTTTTAATTTTTTTTGAGGGGATTGCTTTAATCTGTCCTCTTTGGATAAACCAGGCTTCATTCTAAGCATTAAAAAAAGTTTGAAATTGCCTACTGGGCAAAAATGACGATAGAGAAAAAGAAAATGCAGAAAAAACAACAAAAGGGAGTGAAGATCCAAACTAATGTTGTCATTTGGTAGAATATAATTATTCCCATATAATTGAGTCTCTCTGCACTCCTGAGCGCTCACATTCAGAAAGAAGAAATAAGATGCACTGAACAAGTTTAAAAAATTCCACTAGTCTTATTGGAACTCTTTGCTACCCTCACAAGTCCTCAGATGTTCCAATGAACATTAAGCTTCAAACTGACCTCAACATTTCTCTTTAGGTACAATGTAGTAGAAGCTTAAGGATGTGTCTTTGCCCATCCAATACAAGTTTCTTGTCTTACAGAAACTTTTCTTCCATTGAAATTCCTTAGACATTTTGCTGGAGTAGCAGAGTTCATTCTGGCCTTGAAGTCACGACTGTTGTCCTGACATAGTTCTTCATAGTGCTTTTTTTGTAAATAAAAAGGTGCAGGAACTCACAACTTGTTAATCTTTTAATTAATTAATTAATTAATTAATTAATTAATTTATTTATTTATTTATAAACCATTTTTATTGGAGAAATAAAATATTTTTTATGTGCTTCCCCCTCAAGATGAACTTACTTCTGAGTAGACATGCACAGGATCGGGCTGTCAATCTCCACATCCCCTTCCCCCTAGCTATTTTTTTCTATACATGGGGAAAAATACTGTACAGGTGCACTTGTAGCACGTAGTATGTAGTGTGGCACTACTTCAAGGAGAGGAAGCAGTGAATGGATTCCGGAAAATGGCTTACATGAGTTCCATGTAGTAAAATTACTCTAAGCAACTGTGGGAGTAAGAACAAAAAAGGAATTCTTACACGAGAGGGGTCCTTAGGTGCACATAGAAACAGCTACGTGTCAGCTTGAGTTCTGAGTGATGCAGAACCAAAGCTTACATGTTGGTTCAGGGAGCAGGTGCAGAGCAATGATTCAGCAGAATCAGCAAGCACCTGGGACAGGCACACCCTGGGTGTGACCAAGCCAAATACTGATTGGCTGAGCTGACTATATGAAGATAGTCAGGAGGAGCCTCAAGTGCAGCAGTAGGAGAGTTGATGGTGATTACTGTTAGACTGCTGCCAGTGATGGAAGAGGCTGGATACTGTATGTATGTGATATTACTGACTTATGGACTGAACCTTTGACTGTGTATTATTGGAACTGATTTGGATTTGTTATACTGGAACTGACTGCTCTCTGTGCTGACTCTTGGACTGTTAAATGACTACTCTATATGTGATATCCCTTGACCAATACAACTGCTGAAAGTACTCTGCTGCAGCTGAAGTGTTGTTCTTGCAACCTGCTCATATTGGGACAAGACTGGGAACCTACACTAATCCTCTTATAATTCTATACAAGCCCCCCTTAAACCTTAACACTATGTTTGCAAACAAGCAATTAAATATGGTTTAATTCAGGTATCAGAATACTCTGTGTCTTTGGGAAGGCGCTTGGCATGCAATTGTATGTTCTCTGCTGCCCTGAGCAGCTGCTGTGCATTGCTGGAGAGGAGAGGAGCTGCAAATGCTGGCTGGCAGAGGGCATGCTTGTGGGGGAAGGATGAGGAGGATCTCTGGCAAGGCTGGACAGCATGTTGTACACACGTAGAATCCCTTTTCACCTGCCCTTAGCATGTGAAAACGGGTGCAGATATATATATCTCTGCCAGGATTAAGAGCCCAATCCTAGGTATGTCTACTGTGAAGTAAGTCTTGTTCTAGTCAATGGAGCTTACTCCCAGGAAAGTGTCTAGGATTGCAGCCTAAGAGCCCAATCCTATGCATGTCTACTCAGAAGTCCACTTTAGTGAATGGGGCTTACTGTGGATAGGATGGCAGCATCAGGGCCCAATCCTGTGCCAATCTACTCAGAAGTCAGTCCCACTAGAGGCAGTGGGGCTTCCTCCCAGGAAAGTGTGGAGAGGACTACAGCCACAGAGCCCTTCCTCTGCCTGTCTACTCAGGCTGCAAGGCTATGATGCTTTCCCGGAGTAAGCCCCATTGAACACAATGGAAATTACTTCTGAGTAGATATGCTTGGGCTCTCAGGCTGCAAGGCTATGCACCCTTTCCCAGGAGCAAGCCCCATTGAGCACAAAGAGATATACTTCTGAGTAGACATGCCTAGGCTCGTGCTGCAGATTGGCACGGGGGCTGCACCAGCCAGTTTCCTTCCCCTCCTCCTCCAGTACCTAGGCGTTCTGTGGGTGCCGCACCCCGTCACCCTGGCTGGCTGTCCATCCTCCTCCTCAGTGTCGGCGCGTGTCCCCCCGTGCCCTCCACCGGCTTAGAAACTGCACTGGGAAGCAGAGCGCAGGGGGAGGGGAGGCGGGCTGGGCTCAGGCGAGAGCTTAGAGATGAGGGCAGGAGGGGGACATTGTGCGGCCTGGCGCCTGCCCACTCCCCAAGTGAATGCCTCTACTTTGCCCCCCCTCCTGGAATGCCTCCAAAGGGGAGGGGCCCCTGCAAAAAAGTGCCGGAACTCCGTCTCCCCGTGTTCCATTAGGAAAAAAGCCCTGGTTCTTCAACATTAGGATGACAGGGAAGGTAGTTTTAGTGTCAGAGCTGTGACATGGGGCAATCTAAAGTGTATTTTTGGTTCAGTAGTTCTTAGCTACCAAATCGTAAGATGCTTTTAAAATATCTTAGAAAATCTCATGAACACACATACTACACTCACATGTGACCTTGGGGATCTCAGGTTTAAGGGAACTACAGTGCAATCCTAGCCATGTCTAACCAGAAGTAAGTACCATTGTGTTCAATGGGGTTTACTACCCAGAAAGTAGCATTGCAGCCTTAGGCCCCAATCCTATCCAATTTTACAGCACTGACACAGCTGTGCCAACAGGGTATGTGCTGCATTCTGTGATGAAGAAGTAGTCATGGAGGCTTCCTCAAGATAAGGGAAGATTTGGTCCCCTAACATGGGGCTGTATTGCAGCTGCTTTGGAACTGGAAACTTGGATAGGATTGGGCCTTTAATCATTCAAAGAGGCTGTGAGAGTCATGTGACAGGACCATGGAAGTGGAAATTCTGAATTTGTGCCCATTCCTCCGAAATGCCATTAATTCTACATGCAGGAAAAAAGAAAGCAGGTGGGAGGGTCTGATTCTGAAGGCCAGTGGCGTAGCTAATGATCATGTAGCCCGGTGCCAAGCTCGAAATGTTGCCCTGAAAGTGATGTCACAATCGGAAGTGACATCACACCCAGGCTTTTTAAAAAGTGAAAATTGGGAGGAACCCACCTTCTCCCCCCCAGCAGCTCACCACCCACTTGCTCTGCTGCCTCCCCCCAGTCAGTGGCATAGCCAAGGCATCTATCTGCTATCCGGAGTCAAAGAAGATTTTGTAGCCTCCCCCAGCATGATAAAATCAAATTTATAGAAAATAAATAAAAAGTTATTGGTTCCATGCTGTATCATAATAACATCTCATTGGCACTCAGAACAAGCAGTCTCATAGGTGAGTTTGGAGTTAAGCAAATCCATTTTTGTTCCACAAGACAGTTGTGTTTTCATTAATTGGCCATAACTTTTGATAGGATATAGATATTCCAGTGCAGTTTGTTTCATTGCACTCTGCATTAAATTACCTTTCCAAAGACGTATAACATGATGGTATTATTCATACATACCAAGATTTTCACAATTGTGGTCACCAGTGTCAAGCTCAGCTGGTTGCCCTCCTAAAGCTTGATGCCCAGGGCAACTACTACCCCCTGCACCCCCTTAGCTACGCCACTGTTGAAGGCATTTGATTTGACAGCCTCTGTACTTTAAAGTCACCTCACACTTAAAGATGCTTTTTATGTATTCAGTCTAAATAAGTGAACAGTGCCAGGGGAGGGGGAGAGGAGGAAGAAGGCAGACAGAAAATTCATTGGCAATTATGTCTGCCACCGAGAAAAATTGTGTGGCTGCAGGCTCTGTGAGAAAAAAAAAATCAATGACAACAAACTCAAGTGTCATAAAGCAACAGAGAAGGAGCATTCAAGAGCACTCTGTATGTAGCTGATGGCACCAAGGAACAAGAAAGGGGAACTGCTTTTATGAACTTTTACAGCTGTGGGAATGGGGGGGGGTGAGATAGAAGACAGGGACAGTCTGCTGTGCATTCAATAGGGTACTGTTGCCAAACTGAGCATGCTGAATTAGTCACTGGCCAGCCATCTGACAAACGGAATCAATCTCCCACATGAACCACAAACCCCTGGAGCTCAGACAGGCCAGGTGGAATATTCTCCAGTGCAGTCCTCTGTTTACTGTAAGGCAAAAGCGCCAAAGCTGAAGTAAACAATAATAGCCCTGGGGAAGGAGCTGTTATAGTTTACCTGGGGGAGTGACACTTGAAAATAAATCCCTGGTTAGTTGTTGTTGGTATGTGTTTGATCAGATCGGCCAGCACTCAACTGTTCTTTCATTGCCATCCCTTTGCTTGCCTGAGGTAAAATCTCTGTTGGATCAGTAACAAAATCAATGCTTTTAGCTAAGAGGTTTCTGTGTGGTAGAATTAGGTAAGAGAATTACAACACTTAAGAGCCAAGGTATCAGCTGGGGAGCTGAACTGAAAAAACTAGGGGGACTGATTTCACATTTCCTAGACATATACCTGAACTAATGAGAATTGTGCTTTTGTTTTATTGTGTTTCAACTTTCAATAGTTGTTCTCAATGTCTTTTCCAGTGTTACTTGTGGTCACACAAACATGAAATAAATTTAACCACTGCACTCAAAGTAGACTATTGAGGGCCCAATCCTATCCAATGCAATGCAACCCCAAGGTTGCAAGCCGCAATGCAACCCCAAGGTAAAGGAACACATGTTCCCATACCTTGAGGAGGCCTCACTGACTGCCCCTGCACCGTAGGATGCAGCACACACACCATTAGTACAATTGCACCAGCACTGGAAAATTGGATAGGATTGGGCCCTAAATCATCTTTGATCATTTTCATGAAGGATAAGTCTATCAGCTGCTATGCATGATGTCCATATGCTGTCTCCAGGTTCAGAGGCAGATTGCCTCTGAACACCACCTGCAGGAGAACCATGGTAGGAGAGAGTGGGTATCTCATCTCCTGCTTAGGAACTTCCCAGAGGCATCTAGTTGGCAAACATGAGAAAAAGGATACTGTCCAGAAGTGCTCTACCTATTTTCTTATGTTCTTTTTGCAGCCGCCTTTTACCAATTTAGAGAAAATATTCAACACCCCACCTCTCCTATCTGAGGAGTTCACCTAGTTCTCCTCTGAAGTCCTTCACTGATTGCTATGCTTAAGAAATGCAAATACATTTTTTTTTTTGCTTTCTGTAATTTCCATTTTAAGAGAGAAGACTTCAGTTTGAAAGTCTGATATCTACAAAACAACAGAAACAGATATTTTAAATCCATAAGATCAGGGCCTTCACTAGAAGTGTGTGGGACCTGGGGCATCTCAGCCAGTGCAAAGACTCCTCTTAAAGTTTCGTTTCTTATCCAAGAAGGCGGCCAAAGTGAAGTTGCCCTATCTCTCTCTACAGCTAGAATAGACTAATAATAATAATAAAACTTTATTTCTATCCCGCCCTTCTCCCCAAAGGGACCCAGGTAGATGTGTTCTCTCAACAAAGATGGTCACATTAACCTTGAAGGGAATGAATGAAAAAGGGGAGAACTGAATTTTTATGATGATCAGAAAAGAGGAGTAAGTTGCAACACTCCATGGCCCCCTAAGTGTGGGGCCCAGGGTTGTGCTATCCAAGGACAGGTGACCACTGCCCAGCACTCTGTGGGAGTACAGGGTGGTGGAGAGCTAAGTGAAGGCTTGGGGGAAGGCAGGGCAAGACATGATGGGGAGGAAGCGGGGTGGGAGGGGCAGGGCCTATGAGAGGAATTTTAGCAGGGGGTAGAAGGTTTCTTCTGGGCCCTTTCCCAAAGAGGAAGGGGGGCAATGGGGGCAGGCAGAACGGGAGAGGGCAAAATAGGGCAAGGAGGGTACTGACAGCAACAATAGTCTTTGTAGTTCAGGTCTACTAGGCTTCTTGATGCAGAGTCCAGGTCTACCTGACCACGCAGCATTAGCAGTTAGAAAAAGTAATACGGAAAACCAAACACACTCCTAAGTCTCTCTAAAATTTTTGAAATATAGAAAATGGATTGCAGAACATTAGCATTATCGTACTTAGGCTCACACTAGAATGGACCAAAACGGACTTCTGCAGCAGCTGTAAACTCACAGCTGGGTCCCTGAGCTTCTACACGCTCCTCCATGGTTATGGGATCCACAAGCCAAAGAGCTACTGTAGCAGGCCAGTTGTGCCTCAGCACTATGCGCTGGCAGTTAGTTTCAGGTAAGATAGGAAAATGTCAGGTCCCAGGAACTTTCTGGGTCCCCCCCTTTGGCTCCTGGGCCCCCTTTCTGACCCTGGGTCTGGGTACAAATTACCCCCTTTACCCCCCTCTCCTAGGCCCTGGGGAGGGGTGCTGGACCGGTGGAGCTCAGCTATGATGGATTCAGAGCCTCGTGTTGAGCCTCTCGGCCTGACACGGAATTCCGTTACTCTGCATTGGCTAAACAGTTGATGCAGAGTTGAGTAGCCCCATTGAGCCATCTGAAATGAAAGATCTTTCAGAAAGATCCATCTGAAATGTTGTGTGGTTCTTGAAAGAGAGAACCTTTCTGTGATTGTAAAAATCCCCTTGAGGGATTCAGAAACAGCCTGCCTACGTAAACCGCCTTGAATAAAGTCAGAGGAGCAATTCAATGACCAGAAAGGTGGTATATAAATACCCAGTGATGATGATGATGATGATGGAGCTACTTTTCTTATGCGGGGGGGACAAATATCCCCTTTCCCCAAGGAGCTGTTTGCAGCTGCCTGGCCTGCTCAGAATGCTGCGGCAACCATTTTGGCACCATGGCAGTCCAGCGTGCCGAGCAGCTCACGATTGGGCTGTAAAATGGCAAATCCAACAGCATACTTGTGTTCTGAGAGAGAATATGAGAAAATGTACAAGGCATGGATGCCATTTTTTGCGTGGTGAAACAAACACCAGTAGGAACATTTAAAAGATGAAAGATGATTATTTTAGATTAATTTGGATATGGGGCTCAGAGTGTTTATTATATTAACAGCATAGTATATGATAAAAATTATTATAGGTGATTCAGTGTGGTGCTTTGCTAGATATAAAAAATTGGTTATGATTGCAAGATAGCATGTAACTGTGTTTTAGCCATATAATTTACCTTTGGTACGATAATCATGAAGTTTTGACTCATAGGTACTAAACTGCGATGTAATTCCATGTTTCTTTTAAAATTGATTATATGGTTTTGCAAACTAGGTAGAATATAATATATTTTGGAAATTAATTTTTTAAAAAGTAGAATGTCTTCCATTATATTTCTTGTCCTACAAATGTGTGTGTCTGTGCGCAATTTTCAATAGCTGCCAATTTTCCTTCCTTGTTCAAGGGATGTTTAGCTAGCTGTAATTCTGACACCAAGCAGTAATGCCAGAGATAAGATATGAAATGTTTTAATTTCCATAGCAGTAGGGTAGAAAGTCTACGTTCTTTTATGACTTGGTTTCACAAAACCGCAACTGCTGATGCTGCTGATGCTGCCACTTTATTCTGTAAACACAAGTGAACAGGTGTCATGGTCCTTACCCGTCCAAGTTCTTTGTCTTCCAAAGCCAGCACACCGGTACTTTCTGTAAACAGCTTCACTTTCACCGCTGGAAGGGCATGCGTTGTAGAAAAGTCACCCTGAGTCCCCCAGCTGTGAAAACATCCGCAACAAAGAATTAGACAAGTACAAGAGCCCGCTAACTCAGCACCATCACCTTGGGGTGGAAAAGGTTAACACAAATGTCACCAACTGTCACAGGCATTAAATAAGCAACGGGAGTGACACTGTGCTAATTAATTGATACGAAAAAAACGTAAGACAACAACTCAGCAAAGTCTTAAGCTTCCTCTGGGAAGGCAACAGAACAGCACAAGAATGAAACTTTTAAAAAAAAAACAACTCTTACTTTTGTTTATTTTACAAGTTGGTAAAATGAAAGCTGATGAAAATATTTTTGTACTACAACTATGCATAAAAATTACAGTCATCTATACAGCTACTGATTATGTCTGATTACTCCAGTAACCATATCTTTCCCCTGGATCCATATCTGTCTCCTGCAGTACATGTAAGCCTTTTCTTTTAAGAATCCCCACTGCTGCACAACAGCATTTTGAGGGCAGAATTTAGAATTCCTTTGCAAAAGGATTTGCTGGGTTGCAACCACTTATATAACCAAGCCATCAGTCCTTCAGTAACAGAGGTATCTAGGAGCACAAAGTGAATCCAAATCAGTGCAATTTTCTCCAAGTTCTTGTGCAAAGGACTTCTAAATTCTGCCCTCATAATGCTATTGTGTAACAGTGGGGATTCTTAAAAGGAATGCTTACATGTACTGCACCTGATTTTAGAAGCTGGCTACCTCAGAATGCCAGATGCAAGGGAGGGCACCAGGATGCAGGTCTCTTGTTGTCTTGTATGCTCCCTGAGGCATCTGGTGGGGCACTGTGAACTAGATGGGCTTTTGGCCTGATGCAGAGGGGCTCTTCTTATGTTCTTATGCAGGGGAAAAATATGGATCCAGTTTTGCATACAATAATAGTCAACAATTTCCTACGTACCACTTTTTAAAACTGGAATTCTAGCATTACATAGGAAGCTACCTTATACTGACTCAGTACGATGACTTAGGGCACAATCCTAACCAGGTCTACTCAGAAGTAAGTCCTATTTGTTTAATGGGGCTTACTCTCAGGAAAGTGTGGTTAGGATTGCAGCCTTAGACTGGTCCATCAAACTCAGTACAGCCAACGCTGACTGATAGCAGCTCTTCAAAGTTTCAGTCAGGAATCACTCTCTGCCCTAATGTGAGATTACAGGGATTTCACTATGTATTCTGAACTATGTCCCCTCCACTGCTTCTACATTGCAAAAACTCCCCCAAAGTCTCCCATAATCAATCCGCACAATAACAACTACTTTAAACAACATTTTGGCACTTCTCAGAGTAAAAAAAAAATCACTTTACTGTGTTTATGTAATTTATTTATCCTCACAATATCTTAGTATTATGACTCAGGGCTGACTCAGCTAAGGCTATGTTGTCATTTTCAATGCTGATTAGGTGTCTAGACTTTGGCATCCAATACCCTGTACCCAAAGAATGATTCTGTTATTATGGTCACTACATCACTATTGTTCGCAAGGGATGAAACATCATAGTGACTATGCTTGTGAAAAAGCAGGGCGAGAGGTGTCTACTGCACTCAAATTTCTCCTGCACTACAGAGTATTCTGAAGAAGGAAGGGTCCTTTGGTTTGTGCTGACGCTGAAGGGCCAGGAAGTGGGCTTAACTCTGACTGGATTGTGGCTCATGTTTTGCAATATTTATTAAACTTTCTCCCTCATAGCCCGTGGTATCCCACAGCACCTGAGCTTTAAACATCTCTTCTGGTTCCACAGGGCTTTTTGTCAGAGGCTTGGTCTGCTTAGGATCCCAACCCAGGAAACCTTTTCTACTATATACATTCAATTGAATTTAACAATTCATAGCAGGTTTTCCCTCTCTAACTCTGAAGAGAAGTCTGAAGGGAAGTTTTCATTATTTCTGTGATGGATTTTCAATAATCTTCACAGCTCGTTTAATTTTGTTTCTTGAACTTTAAGCTGTGCAACCATTTTTTTTTTTAACCAAATGGTGCATTCACTCTCATGGAGGTAGGCAGTCTTCTCCTCTCCCTGTCTCTCTCTTAATGAAACACACATACGGCTCTATAAATCTTGATCAAATAGCTTTAATATTGCCATTTTGTGGAAAGGGATGCCACAAAGTACTGTAAGATTAAAGTATATGAAACACTGTCAACCTGTTCTGCATGGTGTCAGCTGTCTTTTCTGCACCCTTCAACACCTCTCCAATGGAAATATGGACACTGCTATGCATGAGTGGGTGGGGTTCGAAGCAGAACTTAGCAGCCCAGAGATATAGTGCGGTGGATGTTGATAGGGTCAACACAATCCGGACTCCAATGTGCCTCTAGTAGGAAGCGGGAACTAAAAGTGCATGCAAGCAGATGGTTCCAGATGGCAAAAGCCATGAAGTAAGCCACACTCTGCACAGAGTTTAGTTCCCTGGGGTGAAGCTTGGAAAAACATGGCTGTTGTAGCCGAAGTAGGCTGGTTAGAAGATAAACTGTTGAATGTTTTCACTTTCTGCTTGCTCTTTAGCTGATCAGCATATTTCGGTTGCAATGCTATGCATCATTTATTTGGGAATTAGCCACTTTGAACTCTAAGGAATGTACTTCTGCCAAAACAGGGCAGGGATCCATCTGCATAGGTCAGGAAAGAGTATTCTTAGAAGTGAAGTTTGCAAAGAAACTTATGTAGAAGCTTATGCTTATTTCAAGCTTTCTTCAATATGATAAACATGCTTTTGACTTGTCCAGTGAATACTGTAGGTGTTCACTGGAAAAGTCAAAAGCATGTTTATCATACAGAGGAAGTAAAAACAAGTAAAAAAAACAATCACAGTAAAAGCCCATGCTCCCCCCGCCTCGCCTCACGCCCCCACTTATCTCTCCAACACCCGGCCTTATGGCATGTTTGCGACAGTGCACGCCAGCCAGCGTAACTGAGGTAGATTTTGCATCAAAAGGATATGCTTTGTATGCAGATCACAGCCCTATCCAGGAAAAGCAGGTCTTATTGGTAGAGCCTTAGGGCCCAATCCGAATCAACTTTCCAGCACCGATGCAGCTGCAATGCATCCCCTTGGTATGGGGACACATGTTCCCATGAGGAGGCCTCTATGACTGCTCCCCCACCACAGGATGTAGGGCACTCCCAAATGGCATGGCTGTACCACTGCTGAAAAGTTGGATAGGATTGGGCCCTTAACACCCTCTTGCTTTGGCCTTATGAATGAACACGAAATACTTTCAAAGTTATGATCTGGGAGAGGATACTTTCATGTCAAGTGAACATTCAGAAGCCTGCCGGGGGGTGCCTCTGGTATCTTAGTTTCGATGGTTCAGTTCAATTACGGTACTGGCCAAATGTTGAATGGTTGCTTTTTCTAGACTCACAAAAGCCCAGATTGTTACAATAAAGAGAACAGAATGCATGCCCCGTGCATTCAAAGTGACTGCATTCAACAGAAGGATTGAGGATTGCAGGCAAGTAAACCAAAACACAGATGGTGAAACTAATTTTAGTCCCACCAGAAAAGACAGTATTGCTCTAAGCTGTTTGTTTCCTTGACAATATCTCACTGTGTGCTTCTTAACCCACAGAATATTGCTGTTTCCCAGTTTTGCAGCCAAACTTCTCCTGAGAGTGAGTTATGTGCTTCTTATATGTAATATGGTGTTTTCAGTGAGCCCGTACAACAGCCCTCCTAATTAAACTCAGGTTGGGGATATATATGCATGAATCATTTTTTGATTGACACCACTGATAACTCCATTGAGTTCACCTTGAGTACCTGGCATGCCAAAACACTTTTCTGGACTCTGTCACCTCTCTATAGCTGCTACATTTCTTCTGTGTTATACAAACAGAAAAGGCCAACATCTACAGAAATGCAATTTTGTAAGGTTATGCAAAAGCTTCCAGAAGATCATGTTCTAGCCCTGTGGTTCTCAAATGTTTTAGCACTGGGACCCACTTTTAGAAGTACAATCTATCGGGACCCACTAGAAATGATGTCATGGCCACAAATGGCATCATCAAGCAAGAAAATGTTTAACACCCCCATACGAAAAAATCAAATCAAATTAAGAAAATTAAAAGTTTACAATAAGTGTAAGTTTAAAAATATTTAAAATGAAGAAGAACCCTCCTTATCTTCCTAAGCAGTTAATTATCTCTTTTAAAAAAATGTCCCCAAACATCCCAAAGGCTGCAATTCTATCCACACTTACCCAAAAGTAGGCCCATCAACTATCATTGTAAAAAGCAAATACAGGCGTGCATCACTTAACCATGATCCGCTTAATGACAGACCACATATATGACGGTGGTCAAAGCACAACAAAGAGGCTCTTAATGAGGCAGACAGGTCTCCCATAGCCTGCAGCAGAGTGTCTGTTTACACAACAATGAGGCTCTTAATGCAAAAAAGAGCCAATCTATCTCCAGTAGCCTTGTGCAGCCAGCCTGTGTCTGGCAGGGAGTGTCTTTTATACAACAAAGGCACTAGATTGGGCTGATTGTTCACTTAATGACCTAAACACATAACAATGGGGATCAAAGAACATATCCCAGTCATTAAGTGGCACACATCTGTACTTAGTAGCTTATTAAAAGTACAAATCTGCAACATTTCCCCAGTACTCTGCATGACACAAATGCAACATACAGGAGGTATAAATACTTTGATCTCTTGCTTGTGGGGACAAAAAATCCACAATTCAAAGTTGGGTAACGGATATAGGAGGACCAAATCAAAAAGGATCTAGGCATCAAATAGCAAGCTTCCAAATCCTATAGGATTCTTCAACAGGCTAGATGGTAAGCAAAAGGAGGAAGGGAATAGTGAGAATATATTGTAGGCTCCCCAATAAATCTGCAGCTTGTCAAACCAAAAGACAGAGTTTAGAAATCTTTTATACAACCTTGAGTGAGGTGTAAGGCAGTTTTGATATACACATGGAGGGCTGCTTAGAAAATGGAAGCAAAAAATGGTCAGGCTGTGTCTGCCCCTCCCCCAATGTACATCTGGAAATATACATTCTGCAAAAAACTTAGGGTACAATCCTATCCTGCGTTGGAACAGGCAAGCCAAGAGGCTTGCAATGTATCCAACGAAGGATAGGGGCTATAAGCCGCTCAGCCAGAGGCAAGGGGAAATAATTCCCGTTACCTCCAAGTAAGGGCCACTGGCCCCTAAGGGTCTCATCGAACTTGTGCCACCTTGAGCCACCTCTTGTGCCACTACCCGCCAGCCCTGGGACCGCCCACTGCTCGCCCCCACCCAGGGATGCCTCCCTCCCACCTCCTCCCACCTAGCCTTCCTCCTTCCATTCGCCCAGCTGGGCCAATGCAACCCGCGTGGAGGAAGCCGATGCGCGGAGGCTTGCATTGGCCTCCGCAGGCTGGCACTTCTCTGAGCGCTGGCCCGGCTTCCTCCTGAGGAGGTGCAAACATGCCTTATGGCATGTTTGTGACCCTCCTGGACCAGTGCAAGGAACTTCCGCCAGCCCATGTCAAGGGCTGGATTGCGCCCTTAGTCCAGTCTTCAGTGCTAACTTGAAATACACAAGGTTCCTTGCAAGAAAGAGAGCAGCAAAAAAGCAGAGCAACACAGTAGACTTGCTATATTCTCAAAGCAGGAACAAAGAGAACCAGCAGAGGGCAGTGTAGTCATTAAAATTTCTCAGAGTCATCCCATCTACTGTTAGTTACATGGTCAGTATTTTATTTTCTGGTTATTTTCAAGTACTGTAATGCAAAGCATGCAGGAGACACTCATTTAAAACACATTTACTTGGTGCCAAGAGCCTGCCTGAGAGTAAAGGGCCAGTCCAGTATCAGGACTATTGGACTCACAATCTAAAAATGTTAATGTAGTTTTCATATCTCCAAAATGGCAATGAAATGTTCCAGCTCTAAATCCTGCTGGCAGTAACATAGTTGGGGGCGGGGTGGTGGTGGTGGTATATACTGCAGGTGCCACAGCGCACAGTGTAAGCTTCTCATCAGAGCCATTCCGGGCAGCAATGGCAACACGCAGGACATGCTGTTTGGCTCAGCAAGCACCTGAAAGTTGCTGTCACTGCCCAGAATGGCTCTGACAGCGAGTAGGGCCACTGACACCTGGCCTGCAGTACTTACAGCCCCCCCAAGCTACGCTACCGCCACCTGGAACAGCGAATTTAGAGCCCAATCCTATGCATGTCTACTCAGAAGTGAGACCCATTGTAATCAATGTGTGGATAAGTGGGGTATAGGTAGGATTGCAGACTTAATTTTTTTTTTATTTTTAAGCCTAGCCCCTGGATTCCTGGGGGGAAAAACACCTTTTGGAAGAAAAAGGACAGGTTTTATGCCTCCAGCGGTCCTCACCAAATTCATGATGAGGTTTAATTTAGAAGCTGATTCAATGGCTGTCTCCTGGTCACTGCAACCTCAACTGCATGGTTAAAACAAAGGCAGAACTCATCATGGGTCTTTTATGGCCAGTTCCCATATCTATCCCTTGCCTAAAGTCCTCAGTTCAGGCCACAGAGAACCATTTGCAGCCAGAGCTTTCTGCTGAACTATCTGCACCTCTGTTTTTTCTTTTTACCAACCCCTTGGCTGTCTCCTGCCTTTTCCTCTTTCCTGCACCTCAAGATCCTCCTTTTTTATCCCAAGTCCTTCAGGGATCCTGCCCTATCTAACTATGTCCCTTCTCCCCCTCTTTGCCCTGACTCTTCTCCTTCTAACAAGTTCATCTCTGCTTCTCATCTCCTCTCTCTTTCTACTAACTAGCTTTCCTTAGGGCTCCATTACTTGTTTGTACGTGTGCTTGTTAGCACTAGATTTCCCTTCATACGGCGTAAGAGTGAATGTGATATTTCAGAGTCCATGTCCAAACCCCCATGTCGCTTTCTGAGCACTTCTGTAAAAATTTCCATGCTCAGTAACCTTTTCACCTCCAAATTACAGAGAAATGCTTCAGCTTCGACATAAGATCAGTTGATCATACTGCACTTACTGAGGCTGGAATGAAAAAAAAATACAGTGAAGGTAGAATGATGGTGGCATTGTTATCCATGTTGACACACTCATATCTGTTGCCTCTGATCAAACAGGTTGTGCAGGTTTTTGAATCACTTTGAAAACACCACTCTCTATCTCTACTTTGAAAACACCACTTTCTATCTTCCATTTGACTGAAGTCACTAAGGAGATATTTCTTCCATGTACAAAAGGAATGGACCAGCAGTTGTAAAAAGGTAGAGCAGAACCAAAAGAAACACACAGTTGCACAGACATAGTTGAGTTTCTAAGCATCCCTCCCATATGTGTTTGAACAGCTAGAATAGTTTTCTTTTTATAAAATATTTAGGAACTAACAGAGAAAGGAAGGTACGCATAATTATGCACATTCAGTGTGCCTTTCTGTTTTGTTACTGTTAGCAACTGAAATTTTTTATAAAGCAGGATTATGAAATAAAAGTGGCTAAGGACTTTGTGGTTTCTAGTGGACCCCAATGGCCAAGACTGTGAAGGTAGCCCAGGCCTACCCAGTGCTAGAACGAGCAGGGCAAGTGGCCTGTGCTGTGATCAGTGCAGGTTAGGAGGTGGCTGGAAGGCAATTTGGGGTAAGGGGATATTTTTCCCCTTACACCAAGTGATGCCCTAACTATCCCCATGGGGCTACTCAGATCTGTGCCACAAATTCACAGGCGCAAATCTCAGTAGCCCGTGTAAGGCTGCTTGGGCCAGGGATGGAGGTTAGGACGTGGCCTGCACTGCTGTGGCTGATTCCACCCCCTCCTGGGCCTGATCTGCCCCTCAGCCCACCTGCCCCCACTCTGAAATGCCCCCACCTCCATTCTGCTCTCCTGACACCCTCTCCTGCCCCCCTGTGCCAGCCTACCCAGGCTGGCACAAATGTATCCCCTCCAAGGCTAGATGCAGCCTCCGGGAGCCGGTGTGTGTCTCTGCACCAGTCTATTCAGCTCTTGAGTAGCCACTAACGTGCTTTATGGTGTGTTCGCAACACTTCTGGGCCAGCACTGGGAGCCTGCACAGGCCTATAACAGAGTCTGGATTGTGCTCTTGGTTAAATGGGCCATGACAAATCGAGGACTTGGAGAACTGACTTTGCGGATAGCTGATTTTATGGGTAGCTTTGTACAAGTCACTAATACCCACTCAGCACTCCATTAAGTAAAAACAAATCCTTTGAAATAGTACTGATTTCACACTCATTGTGAAATGAATAAGAAAAGGATGCGGGGAACAAATGATGAGAGAGCAATAGGTTAGTGATAAAGGATACGCTTCTCATGTAGAAGGTCGCAAGTTCAATCCCTGGCATCACTAGATAGGACTGGGACAGGTCCCACCTCCTAGACCCAGAAAGGTCACTGCCAATCGGTATGTAGACAATACTGAGCTAGATGGACAAAGGGTCTGATTTATAAGACGGCATCTTGTTCATAAGGATAATAATACTGCAGGAGTTTAGTACTAGCAAGGCTAGAAATACTTCACATCCAGATACTAGTCATGGTTGGAGACAGTGGCGTAGCTAATGATTGTGTAGCCCAGTGCTGAGCTCAAAATGATGCCCAAGAAGTTATGTCCTAATTGGAAATGACGTCATGCCTGGGCTTTTAAAAAGTAAAAATTGAGGGAAAACCCACCTCCTCCCCCAGCAGTTTGCCACCCACTTGCTCTGTTGTCTCACTCCCCTAGCCAGTGGCATAGCTAAGACATCTATCTGCTACCTGGGGCCAGGGAAGATTTTGTAGCTACCCCCCCTAACAAAATCAAATTTAATTAAGTAAATAAATAAAAACTGTGCCCCTTTTTGGGACACTGTGCTGGGGTAAAGAGGTATGGTTATTCTTCCCCTGCTAAATATAAGAGGAGTACCACTTGAAAAAGTTGTTCTTTATCCAGTTAGCAGTATTATGAGACATGAAAATGAGAGCTGACTCATATTAACACCTTATTGGTTCCATGCTGTATCATAATAACATCTCATTGGCTCTCAGAATAATCTGTCTCATAGATTAGTTTTCAGTTTAAAAAGTCACTTTTTGTTCCATAAGGCAGTTGCGTTTTAATTTTCTGGTTACTTGATCATAACTTTTTATAAAATACAGATATTCCACAGCATTTTGTTTCAGTGCATTCTGCATTAAATTACTTTTCCAATGATATATAACATGATGGTATTATTTGGAAATACTACGGTTTTCATAATTTTGACCACTAGTGTCAAGCTCGGCTTGTTGCGCCCCTAAAGCTTGTTGCCCAGTGTAATTGCTACCCCCTGCACCTCCTTAGCTACACCACTGGTTACACAGGAAGGTTTTAGAGTTCCACCAGGAATACTCTAACACTGCCCAGATATAACAGGAAAGTTTCACTGTCATAAATGGGAACAATACAAACAGCCCAATCCAACCTAAACCCATGTGCAGTGATGCAGTGACACTGGTGCAGGCTAAGCTGCACCCAGCAGGGAATTTTTGGCTGCTGGAGATATCCTTGGGACATTTGTCCCCTTCCCCTGGGGTGAGGCCCAGCAGCCAGAACTGGTCAACTCAGAGCTTGGTCAGTTGTATTTCTGGCACAAGTCCACATTGATTCATACAGGTTGATCAGGTGACGGAATGGGCCTAGGATCTGGCATGCACTGCCACCAATTCCGCCCCCTCCTAGGCCCAATCTTGCCCACCTTCCACCCCATCGCCTCCCTGTTCATCTCCCTCCCTCCACCCCATTCCACCCTTTGTGCCAGGCTAGTGAGCCTCTGTTTCTCTGCCAGCATATGCAAGAAGGCTCCAGCAGCTCCCTGAAGTGCCACAAAGTACTTTATGGCACTTTTGCAGCAGCCAGCACATATTCAGCTGGCTTTTCCTATCATTAGGCACAGGTCAAAAATCAAGTTGCCTTGGGTTGCATATTTATGGTGAAAGACCCATCATACTTGAGACACTTGTCAAACATATCTTTGCTGCATGGACGAACCACTCTGATCACTTAACAGCATTTTTAAAAACAGGCACTATGTATGGCACTGCAGACTTGCCCTTTCAATAAACACAACATCTTAGCCAACTGTCAGCTCAATCCTAGGCGTGTCTACTCAGAAGTAAGCCTCATTTAAGTCAATGGGACTTACTCCCAGGAAACTGTGGATTGGATTGGGCTGCGTATCTTCCCAAGGAACTGGGAATGATAACTGGGGTGATAAGTGGGTGGGAAGCTGTTCCTTGAGATGGGCTTGGCTGATGTTGATGTCCACAAAACCAAGCTCTTAGAAACGATCACAACCAAGGTTTAATAACCTGGAGGCAGGACTTATGGGGTTCTACCTTCATGCATCTCGCATATATGTCTAACCAGTTCACCTATGATCTAGAACAGTGGTTCCCAAACTGGTGAGTTGTGACCCACCAGCCTGGGAAGCAGTAAGCTCTGGCCCCTTCAGGGGCAGGGAGGAGTGGAAGGCAGCAATGTGATCCCAGATTGCACTGCTGCCAGGGGTAGGGGTTTTTCCACTTGCCTAATGGGGTGCCAGCCTCCAGGAGGTGAAGGGAGCCCTGCAGATGCCTCTGCAGGGTCTCCAAGCCTCTGTAATAGTAAAAACAACTTGATTAAAAACCTGTTTATGATTGTAAACAGGAAGCTGCTTTAAACTGAGGATTTTTTTTTTTTTTACTGGTTTGGAGGCTTGGGGAACCCTGCAGAGGTGTCTGGCACCTGTGGACACTGGCACCCCCTTAGGTAAGTGGAAAAAATCCCTCTCCCTCCCCCCCCCCGGCAGCAGCTGATCCTGGGTATCACATTGCTGCTTTCCCTCCTCCTCTGCACATCCTTACAGTGCTTCCAACTCCCTTGTAGGAGTCTGGAAAGCACTGATCTATAATGCAGTTGAAGAAGAACGATTCTTCCATTTTTGTTTGGCTCTATTTGTGCTCCTTGATTCATGTAAATTGAGTGTTGGGAGAGTTAGGACAGACAAAAGAAAATATTTCTTTACTCAGCGTGTGGTGGGTCTGCGAAACTCCTTGCCGCAGGATGTGGTGACGGCATCTGGCCTGGACGCCTTTAAAAGGGGATTGGACAAGTTTCTGGAGGAAAAATCCATTACGGGTTACAAGCCATGATGTGTATGTGCAACCTCCTGATTTTAGAAATGGGTTATGTCAGAATGCCAGATGCAAGGGAGGGCACCAGGATGCAGGTCTCTTGTTATCTGGTGTGCTCCCTGGGGCATTTGGTGGGCCACTGTGAGATACAGGAAGCTGGACTAGATGGGTCTATGGCCTGATCCAGTGGGGCTGTTCTTATGTTCTTAACAGGAGAAGCAGCAGAGGTTTCATCAGAGGAGTGTTACTTCAGTCATGCTTTCAATTGTGTCGGAAGCTCTGAAAATCTTTGGACACTTCTAATTTCAACCTCCTCACTGAGAAAGCTGCTTGCAACACAAGGATCAAAATGGCCCGCTCTTGTCATTATGTAAGTCTTTATTAACAGAAATTCTACTGCTCTTTCGCTTTCTTGGATTAACATGCTGCATTGACATGCTCACTGCATGTTAGTTTATAAATAGGTCCCTGTAGACCCTATTTAGACCCTTGAGCTAACTAGCAACCATCGGCCTTGGGGGAACGGGAGAGATGAAATGCTATTTGGAACCAGCTGCTACTCTGACCTGAATCTTTTGATGTCTTTCAGACACTCAGCAGGCTTCACAAAATTTTATGTACCAACATGCTGCTCAGGCAGCCATCAAAATCCCAGGCCTTCTGACTGACAAAAATCAATACACCCTTAATCCTATCTTAACTTGGGTTGTTTCCTGTTCATTAGCAAGTTGCAGGGCATTTCAACAAGCAATCAAGAGGAATATGGTCTTAATGTTTCCCAGAATTTGGCTAAAAATGAGGCTTTGATTTAGAAAGATCAAAGGTTAATGGCATTTGCGAAGTCTGAAAGTCTCTGTTGAACAATCTCATTTAGACGCATTAGAGGACTTGATTTTGAAACATAATATTAAACACAGAAATTAAGATAAATTTCTCCCTGCGTGCCAATACCACAGTGCTTGCCTGCCTGTAGCTTGTAACAGCTGCAACTAGGGGAGCCTAATGACACAAGCATAATGATCACTAGCAGTAAAGATAAGGCTGCACATTCTGGACTAGTTCTTCCCAGGGGGATAGGGTGTCTACCTGAAGAGGAGAGGCCATAACTCAAAAGAAGAGCACATGCTTTGCATGCAGAAAGTTCCTGGTTCAATCTTTAGGAATGGATGGGAAATGCTTTTGCATGAAACCAATGAAAGTTGCTGCAAGTCAACAGTGTGCCTTAATTTGGTATAAGGCAGGGTTTTTCAAACTGGGGTGTCACAACACCCCAGCCTGTGGGCCCTGGCCACTTTCACCTTAAGAGGTGGGGGCAGTGAAGAGGCAGGGAGGAGGCAGTGGTGCAAACCCCAGGATTGCGCCGCTGAGGGGGGCTGCAGGGGCTTGGGTCCACTTACCTCCTGCAGCCTCCCGGGGGTGCGGGGAGGCCTGCGCGACCTTCTGCAGGGCTCCCCGCAGCTTTGAAAACGAAAGCAGAGTGATCGCTCCCAGCCTCCACTAAAGCGGAAGTAAAGCACGATCGCTCCACTTTCACTTCTGAAGCTGCGGGGAGCCCTGCAGAAGGTTACACAGGGCTCCCCACACCCCCGGGAGGCTGCAGGAGGCTCGGGTAAGTGGACCCAAGCCCCTGCAGCCCCCCTGAGCGGCGCGATCGTGGGGATTGTGCCGCTGCCTTCCCCTGGCCCCCACTGCATCCCCCCTGCCCCCGCAAGAACTTAGAGCAGCTCAAACTCTCCCTGAGAGTTTGAAAACCGCTGGTATAAAGCAATAACATTGCATTGGGTCTCCACAGCACTGCCTCGTTTAACCATAGAGCAGTGGTTCTCATACATTTAGCACTGGGACCCACTTTTTAGAATGAGAATTTGTCAGGACCCGCTGGAAGTGATGTCATGACCGGAAGTGATATCATCAAGCAGGAAATTTTTTTTATAATCCTAGGCTGCAATCCTACCCACACTTGCCCAGGAGTAAGTCCCATTTACTATCATTGTTAAAAGCATATACAGAGTAGCCTGTTAAAAGTACAGATTGTAACATTTCCCCAAATGCAGCCACATACTATGGTAGCATCAAGTCTACTATATTAAAAATAAAATATGGAAATGAATTGGGACCCACCTGAATGTCCCGACCCACAGTTTGAGAAACACTGCCACAGAGAACTATGAAAGCTGCATATACAGGGGGGCCCTGTATCCGCAAATCCTGTATCTGCAGTTTACATTAACTGTGGATCGGGTTCATGGGTCCCTTCCAGATATCCAGGGACACCCCTCCAGCCCTCTGAACCTGACTGGGGCTGCGTTCCGAGGGGGTCTGAAGGCTTTTCTGAGGCCCACAGAGACCATACTCGTCCACCCACGGCCTATGTAGGCTTCAAAATAGGGCCAAAAAGATATGACTACCAGTTTCCTCAGGAAGCTGAAAGTGACTTTTTTGCCCTTATAAGGTATTCTAAGGTCCAGGGAGGCAGTTATCCATGGTTTTGTTTAACCACGAAGGGGGGGGGCAGTCTGGATACCAGGACAACTTATTTTGTGTTGTAGCCTTACAGCCACTCTCCATTTTACTTCAGGACAGCACTATGCAAGTTATGTTCATTCATTTGTCTTAAATTGGCTTCAATGTATTGGTTCAAAGTAGTTCTCTTGCTCTGCTTTTAACACAAGGCAGTGCTATGTAGGCTGCACAAGTCCCTTCCCCTGACTATCCCAGGTTCAGATAGGCCACCACCCATTTAGTACTAATTCCCAAGGCTGTGCTGGATATACAGTTTGGACCTATGAGTGTGTGTACATGTGATACTGTTATGAGCCCTTTTCGTGCTTGTGGATATTTGTAACCAGGGAAAACAAAGAAAAGGTTCAAACTACACACTAAACAGAATTGGGAATAAGCAGCCCAACTGTAGGATCAGGTGGCACTGCGGCACTCTGGAAGGGCAGTCTGTCCTACGGCATTGCAAAACATGACGCCGTATTGCATGTGACCAGGCCACTGTCAGAAACAGCAAGTGGCGATGGCCTTGTGGCAGCAGCTTAGCTGTAGCCCTGCTGACATACCTCTTAGCCAACTGTACTCTTAGAAAACTGTACTGAGTGCTGACACTAGTACTCACCTGCATGGAGGGAAGTGGGAGTGAGAGTGAGAGGACTAGGTGTGTAACTGGGTGGGGAGCAGGGAGGAACCAGGGACAGGTAGGAGGCAGAAGGGGGTGCATCTAGCGGCAATGGTGCATTTCCATCCAATGCCAGATCTTATCTCTCCATTTTAAACCTCCCCATCCCTTTTCTCTCTTCAGACATACACCACCAAAACAGCAGCATATTTTGTTTTATTTTTACTTACTTCCCTTTGGCCTGGGCTCCGTTCCCCCCTACTGGAAGCGGCACACACATTTTTGGGGTGGCTGCATCAGTGCTAGTGGTGGGGATAGGACTGGGGTCTAAAAAAATGGAAGAATGATAGTGTCCAGCTTTAGTCAATAAGGTGCTACAGAGCCCAGAACAGTTGCCACCCAAATGCCAGGCAATGCCAGGAATCTGCTGAAGGCAAGTCTTGCCTTTAAAACATTTATATAATAAATGTGCACTATCTCCTGTTATGCCTAACATGGGCACATGTCTCCAGGGTGATAATGTCATGGGAGTTTAAGAAAAGATAAAAGCGGCTGTCTGAGAAGTCTAGAAATGCAGGTGCTATCTCTACTATTCTAATCAGAGAAAATATCAGTCTGCAAAGGAAACTGCAAATTTCCAAAAATAGTCCTATCATGTCTCTAGGCAGTGGAGGGGAAATGAAGTCTTGGGCTTGAAAATGTCTAATTCCAAATAGCATCTGATTGCAGATAGCTGAAATGCTTTTTCTTTCCCCAGCTCTCCTTGTAGCAAACATTTTGTGGTCCTTTGTTATAGTGAGCTGGGCTCTTAGGATAGTCTGGGATATGTAGGGTAAACATTTTTGTATTAAGGGGGACACTGATGCGAAGCTCTTAACTATCCTTTGCTGGTTAAAACTAAGCAGTCCACATTAGTAAAATGATGGAAGGGGGAAAGTGGATCCTCTGGTTCACTATGAACCATGAAGAATGAAGATAAAATAGGCTTGGAAAGGGTGCAGAGGACTGTTCAGGCAAGCTTCAGGACTGCCACAGTACGATGAAAGACATGGAAGGACATCCTAAGAAGGGAATAGGATCTGGTGTTCACTAGTTGGTCTTGGAAGTGGGTCCCGTGTTACAGATTGAGGTAGTTCTCAGCTCTTGACAAGGTGAAGACCCCTGGCCTAAAATAACATAAAAACCATATAATGGCCGTAGAAGCACCAGCTGCCTTGTGAGGAGGAGGAAAGGAAAGAAAGGACAGCAAGGTGAAAAACCACCATTGGCAACTCCACCTGCACTTGCCTCCTTGCTTAGGCTGGGTCCCCACCCTCTCTCAGTGGCTACTGAAAGACCAGTATCCTGTGAAGAGGCAGAGAAGAAAAGAAGCAAGCAAGGCACATCCCTTCTCCTTCCATTGCAATGGTTTCCCATTCTTTGATCATGGGTAAGGCGATCTGGGAGGCTTGTTGGCTGAAGGGCAGGACATAAATGCTCTATCTCAGTGTTTCTCAACATTTGTCCTCCAATGTACCACTTCACATGGTCCACCTATTTGAAATACCACCGGATGTAACTGGCAATGACATCATTACCAGTTACTTCTGGGTTGGGAGGCCAGGTGTGGCACAACAAACACCATAAGAAGCTCAGGGTGGACGGGAGGGCTTTTCTGAGAGCAAAAAAAACATGCTTTGAAGTCTAGCTTCCTTCCATTGTTTGTTGCATCCCATACCTGATCTTGCTGCCTGGCGGCACAGGTCCAGAGGTCCTGCAAGTACCACCAGACACCATCTCAACTACCACTGGTTGAGAAACACTGCTCTGTATACATACATACATAAAGGACACCCAAGTCTTGACAACCATCATGCACTGCTTCCAAAATGCTGAATCAGTGGTTCATGGAAGCCCTGCTGCAAGCATTGTGTGCAGTGCAAGAGACCAGTGGGAGTTCATTTTTTTTTTTTTTGTCAGCTGTTGGAATCTACAGGCAGGTCATAAATGAAGGGGCGAAAATCCATTGGTGAATTCCCTTAGTGAAATTATTGGAAGCCATTCTCAACATTAGTGGGAACATTTATTAGACACCCTCCCATACATGCAATTTTCTTTCATATCTGTAACCAAAGACTGAATTGTGTGAATTGCTGTCATTTCACACAAATTAAAAATCTGATCCCAGGGGGACATTTTACAGGATATGCAAATAACTATTCTCTCCCCCCCCCCCCCAAATCAGAAAGCTAACAGGACAAATATTCTGCTCTAACCTGGCTCAAAAATAGTATGTGTGTATGTTCTGCTCTGTTCCAAATGCAGCTCACCATGACTCTGCATTTTGCCTCTATTATTATTATTATTATTATTATTATTATTATTAACTGTATTTATATACCGCTTTTCAACTAAAAGTTCACAAAGCGGTTTACAGAGAAAAATCAAATAAATAATGGCTCCCTGTCCCAAAAGGGCTCACAATCTAAAAAAAAAAAAAAAAATGCAACTCTATGCAACTTAATGCTGAGCATGGCAGATGAATTAACTTGTTTGCATCCTCATACATTTTGCTCTCCGATCAACCTACTTCCAGCTGCTACGGAATGTCACCTTACAACCAAGCACCACAGGACTTCATCTTTCATGTCAATACATCAAACTGCCAGAAATATCTAGCGTAATTTAACCTCATTTCTTAGGGACCAACCACGTGCGACACTAAATGTCACTGACTAGTGGCCACAATAAATTGGAACTGCGGAGGTAAAGGATGTTTACCTCTCTGCCTCCATGCCGTTTTCCAGGCTGTAAACCACAATTAAGAAGCAGCTAATTAACCCTAAAAGTGCCACTGTAGCATTCAAACCTCCAATTTCCAGAGTTCTAGCAGCTTCCCAAATAGTACTATGTAAGAGATATTATACAGTTATAAACTGCAAACAAGTAGCAATTTCCTAGCTGGAATGGTATTAAACCTACTAGGAGAAAGGAACAATCTAAATTTTCTGCTTGCATTTCAGTCACAGGGCGGACTTGCCACTCTGAATGCAGTCATCCTTTCTCCCTCTGCTACCTCTCCCTCCCCATCACCCCTGCCAGAGATCCATTTTCACAGAGGGAAATGAAAACAAGAATGGAGAAATATACTTAAAGTATGGAAGGTGTAAGAAGTGTAAAGGGAAAAAAAAACCTCCCACAACCTTGCACTGTGCATTTTGATAGCATCTGCTTTATACAACGCCTGTCTCTGCTTACTATTAAAAGCCCCTTATTTGCTGAAGCATTCCCACACCATATGTTATTAACAAATGTTACTAACCAAATACAAACAGTAATTTTCATTAGGTTTTCTTTATGAGAACAGCATTAGTCACAAAGGGAATAAACCAAATGAAAGTAAACACACATAGCAAACCTTTGACAACAACGTGATACTTATGAATTCATACTTAATAAAACTGAGAAAATACCTACTTCATTACAGTAATGTCAGTTTAGCACTGGGATTTAGGGCAGACTGGATTTTAGGATAATGTCATTAGTTGCCATAGGGATGTACAGCATAAGGACATAATGTAGGCCATGGAAATATGATTTGCATTCATTCAAAATATGCAGTGTCTGTGCACAAGGTTTAATGGCAACATTCATTTAAAAAAAAGGAAACTGATTCCAGAAAAAAATACCTAGATACGATTGGCTGGCTTGATGCAAGGCAATATCATTCACAGCTCTATTACAAGAGCATTTATTTCAAGTTCTGTTATTCCAAAACTTTGGACTGCACTTCATACATCACTTAATAAAGGCTGCAGAGAATCAGGGTTAGAAGGGATTTCAGGGGTCATCTAGTCTGTGAATTCTCAATGTTTGTCCTTGTCAGGCATTCTAAGTCTTGTGAGACAGAGTGCGCACCCATGAAAAAAGGGCTCATTCACATCCTTAGCTTAGACGGTGAGCATTCAAAGGATCTGTCACGAGATGGGATGAATAATGGAATCTAATGGAATTAAATTATAATTAATTAACAGTACAAAGGTAGGAAATTGGATTTTGGTGCTTCCCCCCCCCCCTTGTTTCAAAGCATTTAAAGGTGGACCCTAGTATCAGTGGCAAGTCAAATCAGTGGATACCAAGATCCCACCTGTATTGTGCCTGCACCATTTTGAGACCTTAGTGGCACTGCAAGCCTATGTATGCCTACACAGGAGTAAGTCCCATTGAGCTTCATTGAACTTACTTCCAGGTAAGTGTGTATATGGTTCCAGCTTTAAATATTTATTTTGGATTTTAAAGGCCGAGTGTTCCTATGCTGTTCCACTCAATGCAGGAGCACACATAGAATAGAAGAGTAAAAAAAAAAACAACAACATAAGAACATAACATAAGAATATAAGAACAGCCCCACTGGATCAGGCCATAGGCCCATCTAGTCCAGCTTCCTGAATCTCACAGCAGCCCACCAGATGCCCAAAAGGAGCACACCTGATAACAAGAGACCTGCATCCTGGTGCCCTCCCTTGCATTGGCATTCTGACATAGCCCATTTCAAAAATCAGGAACTTGCACATACAAATCATGGCTTGTACCCCGTAATGGATTTTTCCTCCAGAAACTTGTCCAATCCCCTTTTAAAGGCGTCCAGGCCAGTCGCCATCACCACATCCTGTGGCAAGGAGTTCCACAGACCAACCACACGCTGAGTAAAGAAATATTTTCTTTTGTCTGTTCTAACTCTCTCAACACTCAATTTTAATGGATGTCCCATGGTTCTGGTGTTGTATGAGAGTGTAAAGAGCATCTCTCTATCCACTCTGTCCATCCCCTGCATAATTTTGTATGTCTCAATCATGTCCCCCCTCAGGCGCCTCTTTTCTAGGCTGAAGAGGCCCGAACGCTGTAGCCTTTCCTCATAAGGAAGGTGCCCCAGCCCCGTAATCATTCCCATCTGTCCTCTATGAAACATTTATAAACCTTTGTTTCAGATTCTCAGAAATCTGTGCACTTCCTTTATTCAATACTAGATTGCCTTAAACTCACTGGATTATGATGGAACCCTGGATCCCAGTAGACATATTGGCTATATGCCACCTGCATGGTCAGGCAGAATGTAAGGGAGTACCTGTTATTGGGGAGCAGCGGTGGGGACATGTCAGTACCTTTCCACCCCATCTGTGGGCTTTGTGCATATGCGAGATAGGGATTTTGCTGCTGTTGTACTCAGACTCTGAAACTCCCTCTGCTCAGGTCAAGCCCCTTCCCTACCATTTTTTCAGGAGACGTGTGAAGGGTGCACTGTTTTGACAGGCTTTCAACAGGGAATAAAGTGTTCCCTGATCAGTGTTGCCATTGCTGATGCTGGGCTGCTTTATGTCTGTTTTATGGTGGTCAAATTTATTATGCTAATCCTTTTAATATCAATTAAAAACTCAGCTGTTAGTTACAGATGAATATTAAAATGCAAAATGGACTTATAGTTGTTATATGCCACTTTGGGGGGGGGGGGGAGACTTCTTCGGCCCAAAAGCAGGTTCTACATTTTAATGTACATTTATTTTAACTGATTTGGTCTGTGTGGGAAACAAGATGCTGAACCAGATGGATCTTTGGGACTCTTCTTATGTCTTTATGCAAAGGGTCGCCTTGGGATTGTCTGCAAAACAGCAGCATGCATTCTGCGCTGCAACTAGTGCAGAATGCGGCGGCCCGTGTGGTTACTGGAGATAGGCGGTTCGACTCTGTCAGTCCGCTTCTCCAGCGGCTGCATTGGCTGCCCATTCGTTTCCGGGCCCAATTCAAGGTGCTGGTTTTGACCTTTAAAGCCCTATACTGCTCTGGGCCAGGGTATCTTAGAGATCGCCTACTCCCATACAATCTGGCTCGTCCTCTTAGGTCATCAGAGAAGGCCTTTTTATAAGTGCCGCTGCCTAGGGAGGTACATGGGCGGCGGCAAGAAACAGGGCCTTCTCAGTAGTGGCACCAACGCTATGGAACTCCCTTCCCCTTGACTTAAGAATGGCTCCCTCTCTTGAGACCTTTCGGCGAGGCCTGAAGACCCTTCTGTTTAAACAAGCCCTCTGAGTTCTTGGCCTTTTAAACATCTTTTTAACATCTTTTAATATTTTTTACAGGCCTGATTCTTTTATGACTTGCTGCTGTTCTATGCTCTTTTTACCTATTTTTTTATTCTGACTGCTGTTTTTTTATGATATGTGTTAATATGTTTTTATTTGTTTTAAATTATGTTTTTAATCTGTTGTAAGCCGCCTTGAGTCCCTTCGGGGAGAAAGGCGGGATAAAAATAAAGTTGTTGTTGTTGTTGTTATTGTTATTATTATGCTGGAGGCAGTTCTTTCTGACCACAGTCAGCCTGTTCTTGAAACTCAGCAATCCTCCAGAAATGGTTTCCAATGCAGTTCCTAACTCCAGGGTGTCTCAGTTACCCTTGTTACTCAGGATAAAGTTAAAGTTAGGAAACTTTTAGTTCCCTAGTTAAATTTCCAGTTAGGTAGGTAGATGTCACTAGAGCTTGTGGTACAAATGCAGGCGCGCCCCCCCCCCAAAATCCACAAATCCAGGTTTCATTTATTTGTGGTTCTTGGCATACCCCCGCACTGACTACCTTCATTCTTCTGTACTTTATTTCTTGCTTAACACAGGAATGTGACATGCAGGCAGGCAGTCTGCATGCTAGAGGGACACAGCCAGAACATTAACAGGAAGCAGGAACTGTCCTATTTCCTGTTAATCTTCCATTCGTCTCCTCCCTCTAACTCTTCCTGTGTTAACAAGAAAATAAAATAAAGCACAGAAAAACAAAGGTAGGAGAGGGTGCAGTGCACAATGCTTTATATAGGGTTACCCCATATCTCCCTATCCATGGAGGGCAGAACGGAACCCCCATGGATATAGGGGGATGCCTGTACTTCCTCTGACATACTGCAATGCCAGTATGCGTAAATTTAATTTACCACAGGAAGCTTTTGCTTATTTATTGCCGTAACCCAGCTTGGTCAAATCTGAAATATACTACCAAATTCCTGAGTTGCCAGGAATCCACTTAGGTACCAATATCCACAGAAGAATTCAACAGAAGATGGATTTAATTGTGTGCATGGCTATGACTTCTAGAGAGTACTAACTTATTAATTTAAAAATATTACAAAGAAGATTTAGCTACAGGTGAATATTAGCACAGAATGGATGTCTTACATACTTTTCAGTTTTCCACAGATTGGTTATGCCTGATGTTCCGCTCTGCCCGTCCTCCAACTGTTTGTAGAAAACCTCGATAATTAATTTAGGAATTGGTGCATGCACAGTTTATTCTTGCCAGAGTTTTCTTTTCCATCCATTCATTTGCATGGTGTTTTTTTTTTTCCCTTCCCAAGCCCGCTTGGAGGCAGGCTGTGCAGCATGGCCTTTCCCAGTTTGAAGAGACACTTGGCCAACAGTCTGAGGCTAAGAGGCAAAGAAGGAAGGCCCATAGCCAGGGAGACAGACCAGGGACAGACTGCACTTGCTCCCGGTGTGGAAGGGATTGTCACTCCCGAATCGGCCTTTTCAGCCACACTAGACGATGTTCCAAAACCACCATACCATAGTCTCTCGAAACTAAAAGTTGCCAACAACAACATTGTGCAAACCCATCTGTATCTTAATGCTCATACAGGCTCCATTTAAAAGTATGTTGATTTCAGTAAACAAAATAAAGCAAAGTTTATTATTAAAAAACAAAACAAAAAACAACTCCCTTAGCCCAGGGTAGGGCTTTATTTTTCTTGAAAAGGGTACATATGCACACCACCGCAGGAATAAGAGAGCACATATATTCCTTTTAAACTGACTAGCTTGGACTGTCTAGGACAGGGGTGTCAATCATAAGGCCCGGGGGTCGGATGCAGCCCACAGAAGCTCTTTATCTGGCTCTTGGCCTCTCCCAGCGCCACCATCAGCTGCTCTCTGCTGCTGAGCTGTGCTGCGGTGTCATTGCTGAAAGGGCAGCCTGCACGATAATTGGGCTCTCCCAAATGTGATCAAGATTTCTATATTTTCTCTTCTGACACTTGTAGCTAATGAGTTCCTAGGTTACCAAAAAGTGCTTATTTCGGGTCATGACCTGCTTAAAGACATCACATCACCTGCTTTATGACCCGGCCCTCAGCAGGCATCATGAATGCTCTTCGGCTCTCTATATAAAATGAGTTTGACATCCCTGGTCTAGGAGGACTTGAAATTGTGACTAAGGCTACGACTGTACACATACTTGGGAGTGATTTGCTCAGAATAGTAGACAGCTTTCAACTGACTAGCCAAAAACTGCCTAGGAGATTTATCCCTGGGTTGATTCTAGTAGGTAGAAAAGACGACATCAATCAACAAACCTGTCTTTGTCAGTTTCAAGCATTTTCTTTCTATGCAAGAGGGCATATAAGCATAATTTTTTAAAGAACAAAAAAAACTGATGGTGGTGAAGTGACCTTCCCCCGCCTTCTCCATTTAATTTGCATGATTGTCCCTAGCCAGCAAGCCAGCCAGCCAAAGCAAAAAAAAACTTTTCGTTTTTGTTCAAAAGGGTGTGCATGCATGTGCAAGCACTGGTGCATATGTTACATCTCTCTCTTTCCTCCCCCCCCCTTATTAAATCTCTGCAGAAAGCTTTCAGACAATTATTTCTCACACAGGGGCTCTTGAGATAGTTTCCAAAAACAGAATGGTTCCTGCCACCAGAACTCCATGGAAAAGGGAGGCAAATGAACAGCACATGGAAATAAGTTCCAAAGTTCTGGTGGCACCAATCAAGCATGTCCAGCTGCTGCGTGAGATGGAATTTGAAGGAGGGCTTCACTGACAGATCTTAAAGTTCAAGAAGGTTTAGGTGGGTGAATGAAGACCTCAGACCATCCCTAAATCCATATTCACCAAGACTGTCTGTAACGACGACACTATTTAAGTCATCATTGAATCTTTCATTCATTACTCTGCCTGGGACTGTGTCAAACATCAAAAAGCTGTTTATGAAAATAATATATTATGGCACGTTTGTAACACTGAGTGCTAGTGCTGGGCTGGCGCAGGCCCAATAGGATTGGGCCTTTAATTGCCAAGAGGGATGAATCACTGAAAGGGATGCAGGGATGAATTAAGAAGCAAAACAAAACCTGACTGTCCCATCTGGGGCATCTAATAAAGACTTCAAATCATTCTTCCACAGCACAGTCCATCACTGGGGAGTGGAAGCAAGAATCGAAAGCCCATCATGGTATGCTGGACAATGCTTGCTTTAGGCCTCATTTGTTCTTCACTGTGCTATGTTTATCTCTGCCTGCTTTCTTGCTCCCATACCAATTAGCTGGATGCTTTATCTTGAAGGACCGTCTAGAGAAGTTGAAAGAATGGTGACCTTTACAGTGAAGAAATTGAAGTGTCTCGGTGTATAACTCATTCCCAGCTTAACTGTTCACTGAACAAGAAACACGCACACACAAAACTGTGCATTGATGGCAGTTCCTACTTTCAAAAAATGCAGTGTTGCTTTTTAGCACTAGATGGCACTCATGAGCTTTGGATTTTCTTCCATGTCTCCCCAGTAGCTGCAGCTAACGGCACCCCTAAATTATAGGTAGTCTCAATGGAATTTCTTAACAATCAGATTTTCCTGCAGGAATACTTCATACAGCACAGACGGGACATTATGGCAACACTGATCATTTAAAATTTACTAGATGTTCCTAAGAAAATAAAGTACATGTGATTTAGTATTGTTTTCTTGTTTCTCTAGAATTCAGAACTCAGAGTTAATGCCTCTTTACTGTGCCTGCAGGGGAGAAAGGAACGGGAACAAAATGCCAACGATGCTTTGATTTGAAAAGTAGTAAAAATTGATTTGTGCAGGCATTTTTGCCCTTGAAAATAAATTAACTCCTTAGATGCACAGAGTGAAGATGTTGATCCAACAGTGATTTCTTATGGGTGCATAAACTCTGACATTCTTGCACCAGCTCAAGCCCACTGCCCGAATTCATTTCAATGGATGCAGTACATGTATGTACATCCATGTATACTTTTGCATGTGTCCAAACATCTGCTGAAATGAATTGCGCCTGCAGACAAAAGCATTCCATGCATGTAGAGCTGCTTACTTTTGCAGTCCTCGAGATAGGGTAAATATGTTTGTTGGACCATTTTTTTTTTTTTTAAAAAGCTTTCAAATCACACAGATGTTTCTCATCAGATATCAGAGCACCAAATTAAAAGCCGTCTGAGCGCTACATGTTTGCTTTGTAATTGATCCAAAGCATTCCCCTCCCTCTTGAACAGTCAATGATGAATCCAGCAAACCATATCACATATGCCTTACGGTATATCTTTCAGTCCAAAAAACAACTGACAATTTGACCTTTAAAATATATACATGGTTACATTCTGTAGCCATTTCTATTTAATCCAGGTTCTTACACAGAAGCACTATGCTCCTGTCTGGAATTAGAGACTCACATCTTAGAAAACCAAGAAGTCAGATGTAAATTCTGCAGATGGATTACCTCCAGAACAAACGACTGCGTCTACACCCACACACAGTAGCAGCATGGGGGAAAGATGATATTAGTTTTGGGAACTTTTTGTCCTGTTTTATATTCGAGGGTTACCAATCATGTATACTGCACTTTTAGATTACAAAGAACTTTATGGTCTCACTTCCCATAACAACACCCGTAACACTCAAGGTTTACAAAAGATGAAGTAGGATAAAATGTTAAGGACTTGCTGAACGCAGTGGGCAAATCTGAGGTACAGCAAGTATCTCAAACTCCCTTCACTTGAACACTATTACCCTAATCTTGTCCTGGGTCTACAAGAGAGAAAGAGAGCGAGTTATAAATCAAAGTAAATAAAGACATTGAAATTAGCTCTGTGGGCCCAATATCCAGCTGTTCTGGCTTTTCTAACACTAGGGGAGCAGAATACCACCTCCTTTATCCATCATTCACTGAGGACCCGCTACTCATACCATTTCACAACTTGTTAAATGCAAAGAAAAGCCCATTCTGTGCCAATTGTTCAGGACACCTGGGCAATAAAACCAGCTGCAGCATTCAAGCGGCATGGAAGGAACATGCTGAAGGAGACCGAGATGATGGCAAGGAAGGGAAGAATTCAGTAAGGGAAGGGGGAAGGAAGAAGGGAAAAGGTCTGGATACTCCAGGAAGGATGCCTGGCAATAAGATTGTGGTCCCCCTGCTTTTTGATCAGTATACTTTAAGTTTCTGCAGGAATGAGGAGACCCTTGATTAAGCTAAGGCATAAATAATACCTATCAGTTGCAACAATCTAAAGCAGTTGCTAAACCTCCATCTTAAGCAACTTTGCAGGAGACAGGCTGATGCTTCTGTAAAGTATTTCTTTAGGTCTGCTCAGCACCATTCACATAACTCACATGGTCTGTGGCTACACAGAAGCCTTCCACCTTTCTGAAACAGGCCAGAAAGATAAAGAGGGAAAATGCCAAAGATAACCAGCTACTATTTGGAATATAACAGGGGAATGGTTTTCATAATGTGTTCCTAGGAACTTAAGGGTTCCTTGGTAGAAGATACTCATTGGTTCTTCAATGAGAAGACCCACAGTCGACCTACCCCTGCAATATTTAAGTACTGCACATTGCTACATGTTCTCAGTTCATAAGCTGTTCTGACTAGACTTAACCACTCTGGTCATGAATGAATGAGAATGTGCCATAGAAAAAACATCAGAATTGCATAATGAAGGGATACTGTGGCAGGTGTTCTTCAGCATACAAACAGATATGAAAGTAGTGTATTTCTTGATGGCAGGAATTTGAAAAAAAAAATACTGGGACAAGGAATGACAGATAGAATCATAGGAAGGCCACCAAAAGTTCAAGAAAGCCTTTGCCAGAGAAGATGTTTCAAGAACTTAATTTTTTATATTATCCATGGTTAATAGTGACGATGAGTCAGAAGTAAATACCAAATTCATTACCTGTTGTGTTTGTAGTGGGTGAGTGAAATGTGAACCTCAGTCTCTGAATACCTGGAATGGAGATAGCTGGCTCAGCTTCTCCAGAAGCCCAAAGCAGGGCGGGTGAAGCATAGCCACTGAGTGCAAAATTCTTTCTCAAGGGCATTACTTGCCCTCTGCAAATTTCAAGATAAAGACTTGGAGGATCATTACAGAAGGTAGGGCACAATCCTATAGTACTAAGGCAACCCCAAGGTAACAAATGTTCAATTACTTTGAAAAGGCCTGCTCCCCCTCACCGCACTGAAAAGTTGGATAGGATTGGGCCCTTAGTCTCTGTGGGGAAAAGTATCATTCTGCTACCATGAAAAAACCTGCCATGACAGGATCTTTCTCCTGTGAGATCTACTGATACACAGCTAATTTTGTTCTTGTTTCCTTTAAGTAACAGAGAAGGTATATCCCGGGTAGGTTTTTGTCTTCAAACTTCAGGGAGCTTGGGTAATTAGATGCTTGCCCAGTTCTGCCATGGCACAAGGCAGGTATTTTTCATCTCATTTTGACATGAAGCAGTTCAGCCACTTTTCAGTCCCATAATAAACAAAAAGTTACTGCAAAAGCAAAGCTGAAATGCAAATGCAATCAGTTAATCCTTATCAAAGACCATGTGCACAGCTTGCCGATATGTGTTTCAGGAGAGCTGATGTTCTGATCAAATGTGGAAACAGAAAACCTTTTCTACCATAAAGCTTTTGAGGCGTGTGCCAATAAATTAGAAATAAACATCAGAGGAGATTTTTGAATTTCTAATTAAGCAGGCCATGAAAACAGGGCGAGTGCTTATTCTCCAATGAGCAAATAATGAAGTATGCCAATATGCAGGGCTTGATTTGAGACAAGCCTCAAGGGAGCTTAGGCCTGGGCTATGCTTGCAGCAAAATGAGGTGGGAAAGAGGTGGCGGAGTGGAAAGTAACACTTCAGATTGGGGGGGGGGAAATGACTTTTGTTACTGGTCCCATTGGTAAAAAAGCTTCCTGCAAGTAGAAAACTAGCACAGGAAGGCAGGCTGAGCCTTGAATTACAGAGGAAAAGATAGTAGGGGGTCTTAATGAAATTCTTGAGCTATACTCCAACTCCCCCCTGATTTTAGACAAATTATGCCTTCCTATAGCCTTTTAAAACAGTAGCTAAAAGGGCCACTGCAGAGATGACATGCATCCTGATACAGTCCACCGCTCTCCCCCACCTCCAGATTGTTTCACTTATGTGTACATAAAGCCTCAGTCCCTTTATAATCTTTTTTTTATTACTAGGTATACTGGTCCTGAATATGGCAATATGGATAATAGTACATCTGTAGGAAAACATGGCACCACATGTTTACATAGGAAAAATCCCTTTCACTGGCACACGCATCAATTTTTTAGCTCTAATCACTCTAGGCATGTTTAAGGATAATATCATATTTACCTTTGTTTTTCACCTAGCAGCTAATAGCACCTTCAGTGAGTGCATGCGTGTGATTTCAATTGGGTTAATGCAGTGGTTCTCAAACTTTGAACTGCCACGAACCACCTTGTTCTCTGTGATGGGTCATGACCTGCCACTTCCAGGTCACAATGGGCCTGCAATCCACTCCATTCGCCTCCACGGGCCCCAAAATGCTTTGCAGAAGCAAACCAGAAGATGGAAGCAAACCAGAAGTAGTTTCCGGTTGCTTTTGCAAGACATTCTGGGGCCCACAGATGCCAATGGAGTGGGTCACAGGCCCAGTGTGACCTGGCTTCTGATGGCTCCCAGTAATGCTCTGCGGTACTACAGGGAGCATTGGGTCCCAACCTGCAGCACATCGGGTCGTGACCCACCAGAGGATCATGACTGACAATTTGAGAAACACTGGATTAATGGTTTTAGGAGAAAAGATTTTTAAAAACCAACCATGCCTTGATCCAGTTTGTCCTCCATCCAATAAAGATGTCAGGTACTCAGGTCACAGATCTTCCACACCACACAGCTACAATTAGGACATGGATCTCCTACATCACTTGTAACTTGGCCCTAACTTCAAAGTTCCACTTTGCACAACAGGACTGAAGAAGATTGCATAAGACTGCAGGCATATTCCACAATTTCATGGACCACTTACAGTGGTGGAACTCCCAGTCCATCGCTGTAAGTACCACTGGAGTGTTGTAAAAGATGCACTGCCTTAGTGCACTTCAGGGGTATCGGCTATGAACCGATGGGGGATAGGAATGAGCTGCCCAAAGACTGTCATTAGAAAAAAAGGGATTCTTTTGCTATTGCTTATCTATCAGCTTTCATTAGGGCTGGGATCATCTTCCTCAGACAGGGAAGTTTTGCATTTAAAGTACGGTACATGCTAGTTTGATTGTGATGTCCAGTCTAATCTGGTCTAGGGTCATGCAATACATTCCTTCCAATTAACTTTTTAAAATGTCCATAATGAACTATGATTTGCTCCTGAGGACCCCTGATCTGTAAGGAGAAATTTGGATGCTTGGAAATGAGTGTGATGCAAGATTGGAAAAGATCCTCCCCTCATTGCTCCTATCAGACCAACAAATTCTTTCACTTGTGATGCATGAACAGGCACAGTCTGTATTGTATATTGGATTTTTAATATATTGTTTTAAAAGAGGGGAACAGATAAGAAGGTCAAGGGATGAGAGAATGTCCTCGATTCTATAAGATTAATTACACCAGTGGCGCGTTTGGCAATTTTCAGTTCACAGCCTTTTTGCTTCCCCTTAGGATACCGAGAAGTAAGAGCACACATACACATGGCCTACAACACCATACAAAAAGGAAGCTTGATGATATTACACCAGTGGTTCCCAAACTCCTACAGGAGAGATGGGAACCACCTGAGTTTGTGGTGGAGAGGCATGGCAGCCACAAAATCCCCAGGATCATGCTTCTGCCAGGGATGAAGTGGCTTTTTTTGTACTTACCTCTGTCAAGGCAGGCCTCCTGGTAGGGGTACAGGGAGCCCGCAGATGCCTCTGCAGGGCTTCCCAAGCTCCAAAAGTAAAAAAAAAAAAAAGCAATCAGAAGCCACTTCCAGTTTTTGATCATGAAACCAAAAGTGGCTTCCAATTGCCTTGTTTAGCATTCTATTTTATTTTATTCAGCAGTGCTGAGGACATCGGAAGGGGCTGTGAGCCCCCCAGACCCTACAGGAGATCAGAACTGCCCTCCAGGTAAGTAGAAAAGCCCCTGGGTCCCCATGGCGCTGCGATTCCTGCACCCATTTCTGGACCAGTCCCCTTATGGGAGAATGCCCCTTTTCTGGTTTCCCTGATGGGTTATGGCCCACTAGTTTGGGAACCAGTGATCTAGTATGTTTCTCTGATCTAGAACTATCATATGATTTTCTGTGAATTTTAGGATGAAAATTTTGCAGATACTATATGTCTTTGAATATATCAGAATTTGGCAGATCTGCATTTAGTCTGCTAAATTGGAGGAATTGTGCTTACAACACAGAACCACTAAACCTCAGTGGTGTATACACATTTATATTTCTAACTTGCAATGCAGCCTCAGCAATTGGTCCCCAAAAGTTATGATATTGCACAAATGCCAATGACTTAAAGGGAAAGCTTTTAAAGAGAATGAGAGTTGAAATGCTATGAAACTTCAGGATGCTCGGCTCAGTCAGTAATAAGAGCAATCTCCAGGTGCGGCACCAATTATTTGCAGAAATATGCCATTTGGGTGGGGGGGGGATAGGAATTTGAATTACTGGAACTTCGGTATTCAACCCACATTCTGGCATATTTCAGTGGCAGCAGCAAAGAAAATCAGGATGCACCAGGAACAGTACTGGCTTAAAAGCTTGTCTAGACAGATACACTATTGATCGACAGCCTAAATGATGACTAGGATTTAGCTGAAGGATTCCAAGATGGTTCTTTAAAATCTCTTTACTGCACCTGATATATCAGAGAAGTGGGGAAAAAAAAAAGATTGCAAAATCTGATACTGCAAGTGTATGACCAGGCTGGAAACAATGCTCATTATGCTTTGTGTTACATGTGAACAGGCTGGTAGATTTAGACCAGATTAGAGCAGCTGTTTGAGAACCAGATGATTATAGTACACGCACCGCTGAAAAGTAGAACATTTTTTGGATAAAGAAAAGATAGCAGTTGCTTGTAAATTCAGAAGCAAAAGCATCTAGAAAGCTCACACCTCCAGGATGACACAAAACCAGAGAAATATCCACATCATAGGGCTGGGAGGTTCACTTTGAACGGCCACTAGACTCCCTGGCTAGGGCAAAGCTTTACGCTCAAGCTTTCATTCACTGGCTTCAAGTTCCATCAGCTTCCTGTGCTGAAGTGCTGCTGTAATGCAGATGTTTTCAATTAGTGATTCGGGACACAGAAGTGGGCGGCAACTCAACCTCAGGTGACTTGTGGCAGTGTTGCTATCACCATTTTGTTTTCAAGCCCAGGCCTGCAGGACTCAGCAGCTAGCACTAGGAGTCCTAAATGAGGAAAATATCAATAGTTTGGCTTTGCAGGGCTTACACGGCCAGCTCCCAGCAGCCCCTTCAGGCCCCCACTCATCTGCCTGTACTTTCCGACTGTGGCACTCTGCCCTGCCTACTTAGGTTCCTCTTTCCCTCCATTTTTCAACCTTGAGTGCATGCTCCTGCTCTCAGCTCCTCCTCCCAGTCCAATTTGGTTGGAAATTAAGGAGCAGAAAAACATAGTAGCGGCCAACACTGACTGGCTGCCATTGAGTGGAAAGGGAAGGAACTGTATGCAGCTGCTCACTCAGCCATCCCTTTCACCTGCCGGGCTTGTGAAGAAGGGTCTCATATTGCAGGTCGGGGTTCGTGGTGGGTCCATGCCCTTGACAAGTAAAAGCTCTCTGGTGTAGTGAATAAGGAACTACCCCTGGACCTCAGGGGTCACTGTTTGCCTGTTGTAGTGAAATGAATGCATTGCCAACTCACACGTGCCATTTTTCAATAGGGCTCCCTTGTCTGCAAAATGTAACACAAACCAGTGCAGAGTTCTGGGAAGAAGGTGAAAAAAAGAACCACACATGGCCAGAATGAGGAATTTTCAGGTCATTGTACAGTACATCTTCTTTCATAGAATAGAATCATTAAGGATCTGAGCTCCTTCTGATTTTTCACTTCAGCAAAGCAATTCAGCATATACGTAATGTTAGGCGTCTTGCTAACTTCAAGAAGACTGAAGAGTAAGCTGTAATACTTTGCTGACTCATGGCTCAGAAGTTGTTAATTCACAGCCAGGTGAATGATCTCATACGGGGAAAATAAAGTTCTTAAGTTGAAGCTGGAGGAGATTTAACCATTCCTCCTGCTAATGGCAAAGCTGGTAAGAAATGTGAGAGCGAAAGAAAAATACTTACGTTGGTTTTGATGCCTCGGCTTGATCCGTCTGTAGTTTTTCTCCCCCCTCTACCTCCATAGTACAATAGACAATGCGGTTTGGTGCTAAGGATTTGAGACCCTGCACTTCCATGATGACAACCTATTAGAAACGGAAAAGGAAGAAAAAGAATTTGAAGAAAGTTCTCCACACAGCAAGGGGCTCAGGAAAAAGACTTATATACAATGCATCTGAGGGAGGTGCCCAAATGAGATATGCATCTAAGAATCTGCCATGAAAGATAACAGAGAACTTAGGGGTAGGCATGAAATGATGCAGGACCAGCCCAGGACATCCTGACGCCTGAGGTGGTGTGCAAATGCCATCCCTACCCTTACCTGGGGATGTGCCAGCCTCTACTCTTGGTGAGGGCATAAATGAATCCTTTTTTCCTATGAAGAAAATTGTCCCCTACCCCTGAAGATGAAAGGGACATTGCTATTGGTGTAGGAAGATGAGTGGCACAGGGTAAAGTCACCATACATGGACTTGGTTTAGGGAGAAAAGGCTACAGGAGAGATAGAGAGCTGGAGTATGCAGTGGCTAAACTACAAATAAAACTGAGCTAAAAATCAGACTCAAATCTCACCTCCATCATGAACCGATTAGGAGGGGTTGGACTGCCTCTCCCCAACTGCAATAGGGGAAGAATAATATTTATGGGGTTATTGGAAGGCTTATTATTAAGAATATTTTTAACCAAAAAAAGCTCATAAAGAAAGACAAAAAAACCCAAATAATAAATGGCTCCCTGTTCCAAAAGGGCTCAAGCAGAAGAGATACCAGCAACAGCCACTAAAAAAGATGCTATGCAGGGGTAAAATGGGACAGTTGCACCCCCCCCCCCCGCTAACTGTAATACAAGCACCACTTGAAAAAGTGCCTCTTTGCCCAGTTAGCACGATTCAATCAAGAGTACATATGAAGAACTTCGCACATTCAGGAAGTGCTATACAAATGTTCACTTATTTACATTATTTACATCATTATTTCCCTTTCGGTGTAGTGTGTGGCATGGCTCACTGATTCAAGTCTTCTGGAATCCACAAGTACACCACTGCAATGTACCCAACCTCCACTAAAGTTGAGTGTTGGGAGAATTAGGACAGATGAAAGAAAATACTTCTTTACCTACTGTGTAATTAGTCTGTGGAACTCCTTGCCAAAGGAAGTGGTGATGCCTAGATGCCTTTAAGAGGGGATCTGACAAATTTCTGGAGGAAAAGGTCATTACCAGTTACAAGTTACTGAGAGCCAGGGTGGTATAGTGGTTTGGGAGGTGGACTTAGACCTGGATGAACCAGGTTCAAATCTCCCCTCAGCCACAAAGCTTCCTGGGTGACCTTGGGCCAGTCACTTTCTCTCAGCCTCACCTACCTCACAGGGTTGTTGTGAGGACAAGGTGGAGGGGAGGAGCAGCTGTGTAAACCACCCTGAGCTCTTTGGAGGAAGGGCGGTATAAAAATGTGAAAAATAAATAAAATAAAATAAATAAAGTCATAGTAGGTATGTGCAAGCTCTTGGTTTTAGAAGCAGGCTGCCTCTGATTGCCAGATGTAGGGGACGACACCAGGAGATACAGGAAACTGGACTAGATGGGCCTTTGACCTGATCCAACAGAGCACTTCTTACCCTGGACTTTGCTGCATCACAGAGTGGTCCTGCCACTGCCACCGAAATTCCATGATGGTTTCCAAGTCTTTTCCATCTCTGGCAGCATGATCAACTCTCCTTCCCCTTTTCCAGCACAATTATTCATGCACCAAGGCCGTATTCACAAATCCTGTCCCATCTGCCTCTGCATCCCTGAAGGGACATCTCCTTTGGAATGCTCAGTCTAAACAACTCATGATTAATTAGTTGAAAAGTCTGGGATCTGGCTGTAGTCTGTGTGCTCCAAAATAGGCCCAAGTGATGGCAAAGTCCTCAGTTTTGAAGCAATAGTTTTGAAGCAATGCCCTACAGGTTTCACTGCACTGGGAAATAACTTGTATTGAGACATGATCCTGCAGCTATTTACAAAAAAACCCATAAGCTCATCAGGTTCAAATCATGCATAGTTTCATGTAGTTTGGCTCAAAGGCAGCATGGGAATCATGGCTAAGGAGTGTGAGCACATATGTGTATTCATCAGAAGGCAGGTGCATTGATTTGTACCTGCAGGATCAAACTAATATCTGCACAATATTCTCCTATGCCTTTTTAATTGTGAATGGATATTTCTGTATTTGGCATCAGCGAGAAGGAACAAAGCATGTTCATGTGAAAGGCAGAGGTGGAAGGTAGGAGTGGTTCATCACTGACTACTATCCTAACTTTGCATATGATCTGTTTCCCTCCCATGTGCTGTACAGCATGGAATACAGAGTATTTTACTTGAAAAAATTGAGTTGTACCTTCATATATTTTAAAAAAAATGTGTGTGAATATAATTTGTACTTTTCAAAAATGTGTGTTCCCAGCAATTTTCTCATATTTCCAATAGTTAAAAATCCAGACTTCCTGAGAGAGGAAGGTGACACCTCTAATTAGCAATAATCAGATGCAAAGCACACAAAGACAGACAATTTAGTTCTTCAGGTACAGCAAAAAAAAAAAAAAAAAAAAGTCCTGTGCAACACCTCTAATGAATTTTACATCATCCCACCCCAGAAGTCCTATTTTTGACCCAAACCAATCAACATATTGTCTGTAATGTGCAAATGATGGTAGGGGAAGCATACAAAGGCTACAGTAAAACAGAGAAAGATAAAAGTAATGTTTTTCAGGTTATATATGGGCCAATTTTTATCAAATCTGAATGGTGTAGGAGCTGTTATAGAATGGCTCTTTCTCACATCCCTCTAGTAATGTTGGAAGAGGCGTAATTACATAGGAGGCCTGACTGATGCTGTAATTATTTTTTCTAATAATGGGGAATGTTGGTGTGGAGTTTGGTGTCCCTCGTGATCTCTGCTCTTCATAAGTTCCCACAGTGGCATGGAAAGCAGTCCTCATGCTGTTCAGGTAAGGTAGGAATTGGGCCTACAGTTCAATAAGATTACCTTTAATTTAACCCTGTGTATAAGGACAAAAGTACACTTTACAGGACTGTGTTTGCCATGCTTCCAACATGTTGATTTCTTTCTGTCTTCAGGTGGCTCCGTTGGCATGGATACATTGATGGGGGGAGCATGAATTTAGGTAGGATTGGGCTGTAATTGACTTAACATTTTGCTCATTCTGCTCATGGATTTTACTAACAAGGCAAAAGGAACATGAGAGAGCAAATCACACCGTACATGAAAGGACTCTCTGTCTGTTGTTTCCTCCTAGAAGATTAGGCTGTTCACTCAGACATTAGAGGCCTGTTTTTTGTTTTGCTGACCTCACTATACAAAACTTTCATTTTATGTTCAACATTAGAAGAAGACATTGATTATAAGATTTCTTTTATCTGAGTATCCCCACTTCTCTAATCAATCTGAAGAAAATTACATCTTGTAGCTCTTACCTCCAAGGAAAAAGACAGCACGACATCGGACTTTGAGAGCTGGTTTTCATTTTCTTCTCCCATGTCAATGATTGAGGTGTTGTGGCTGCGTTTTAATTTTTGTAACTTGAACTCAGAGCCCCCTTTAGACACTGGCATGCTCTCCAGGTTTGCCATCAGCAAGTTGACAGATGATTTCAGTTCCTCAATGTACATGTTTTCCATTTCTTTGGATACAAATTTAGGAAATTTGCGCTCCTTAGATAGAAAAAAATAATAAGTTAGGGTTTAAACACCACCACCAACACAACACATGTATTTATGAATAATGATATTGGTCATTCCATAAAGCATACTAAAAACAAAAATAAAGATATTGAATGGAAATAGAGAACCATTATCCAGTTAAAAACCAACTCCTCAAGCCATAATAGCCAATTGTTGCCAGGTATTATATAGGATGGACCTAAATATGCAGCAGAATGGGCTAATAAAATGGACTGCCAGCCTAAACCTACCTAAATCTCTGCACTACATTCCACGGGGGATTTTTGGTTGCTGGAGGTCTCCTCAGGATAAGGGAACATCTGTCCCAGTGCCCTGTGGTAAGAACATTAGCTGCTGGTTGGCAACCTTCAGTTTCGAAAGACTATGGTATAAGCCTACAGCAGCCAGTATTCCCAGGCGGTCTCCCATCCAAGTACTAACCAGGCCTGACCCTGCTTAGCTTCCAAGATCAGACAAGATCAGGCATGTGCAGGGTAACAGTTGCTACGGGCAACTCAGACCTGTGCCATCTCAAACTGTGCTCAGCTCAATTGACCTGTGCCAGCACAAGTCCCCCAATCAGCCCTCCCCCTGCCCTGTTCAACCCCCTCCCCATACCACTGGTGCAAGCAGCACCAGCTCACCTCCTCTTGCAGACATCCAGCATTAGTCAGTATGCAGCCAGTCATGCCTAGTCATGCCTAGCCACTGGCCTAGTCATATTTGTGATGGCCGTAACAGAGGTTACACCAGTGCAACATGCATTCTGCCAAAGTAATCGTTCAATGGGATTGGGCTGTGTGCTTCTTCCGGTTCCATGTAAGGGATACAACTCTTGAACACTACCCCATGTTAATAAAAATCTCTGTGTGACTAGAAAACGGGCTTATCAGAAAAAAGTTCTAACCCAGTGATTTTTAATCTTTCTCAGGTCACAGCACATAGACAAGGGACTAAAATTGTCAAGGCACACCATCAGTTTTTTGACAATTGACAAGGCACACCACACTGACAGCAGGGGCTTGCACCCCCCAGTGGCCCTACTAATAAATGATCCTCCCCCAAACTCCTTCAGCACACCTAGAGAACATCCATGGCACACCTGTGTGCCATGGCCCAGTGGTTGAAAATGGCTGTTCTAACCCTTTGCTTGCTGTACTGTTTTGAAACGTAAAGGGATTTGCACAGGATAAGTATGACTTCAGAAATGGGAAGTATGGAGCAAAGTTTCACCCATGCATCAGATGCGAAGGGAGGACATATGGAAACAGGTGTTCTCTAGCGCAAGACAAAGATAGGGTGTTCAAAGATTTAAAGGTGACAGGCAATACCTTGAACTGGGCACAGGAATAAATTGTAGATGCACAAGGTAAGAGTAATACATGGTCCTGCATTATCAGGAGACATACTCTAGAAAATGTCAGGCCTTTCTGGGAAATAATTATAACACTTGCTAAAATATTAATAACAAATGAAGTTTCATTAGTGAAACAATGCAACAATTGCACAATGGGAGTGCCCTGATGTGAGTAGCTCATGACCACATGTGAGTAGCTCTTGATCAGAGGAACATTTCAAGCAAATCCAGTTTATTTCCTTTTAACAGATGCCATTCCATGTTTAATTGGAGGCTAATATTGTGTTGGCATCCTTCAGTCTCGGAAGACTATGGTGTCACGCTCTGAATGGTGGTTCTGGAACAGAGTGTCCTCTCCAGTGCGCGAAGCCTGGGTAAAGTAGGTATGGAGGATAGGCTGTTACCCATGCAGCAAATCCCCCCTCTCCACGTCGCTGAAATGGTCCAATGGAAAGGCAGAGGCCAATACGGTTGGTTCCAGCGGCGTTGCAGGAGTTGCCAGAACATGACTGTGTTCAGCCATGAACTGCCTGAGGGACTCCGGCTCCAGATTTTGCCTCGAGGTTGACTCCTGAAGCCTTTTCCATAACTGGATGTAGCCACAAGGCAGTGGAGGTTTGGAATCAGAGTTTTCCTTCTCTCAGATGAGCTGCCTTCCCAGGCTATCGAGTCCCATCTACCCGGTGGCTGTTTAGTCGCCTCTTACGACAAGTACAGCCAAACTGAGGGCCTATTCTTATCCCCAGCCCCCAGGGGGATAAGAAGAACCATGTTTCAGCCATGAGAACAGCTGTACGGGGGCCCGGCAATGGCGGCAAACCCATAGTAGTTACTGGCCGCCATCTTGGCGTCTTCACAGGACAGTGTGGGGGAAGCCGGGCATCATATTTCAGTGAAATAAACCAGATTCACTTCTGAGTAAATGACAATTTACTCAGGCTAATAAGACAATTGCTATCTTGGTATTTATTTATTTATTGAACCCCATATGTTTAATCTAAATTAATTAAGCCTATCCCATTAGGGCAGATCTAGATATTGTTGAATAGATATACGGTACTTAAAAACCTGAGGTTAAATAACATTCTGATTGATTTAAAATATTATAAAGGGTTGCTCCAGTTTTTACTCTGAAAATGAATTATGTGGGACTTTTATTGCTGCTGCTATTATTGCCTGTCTCTATATTGGAAATGGTTCTTATTGTAGTGTTATTGTTTTAAATTGTGTTTTGCTTTATTTATTCACTTTTATTCGATACCTTGAAGTTCAAGAGAAAAAGCAGGATATAAATGGAAAAATTATAAAAATCAAATAACAAAAATATTTCAGAGCAGCATTTCCAAATTATTTTTCTTCTATGTTCAGAGGCCCAATGTATGCACTATTTATTTCCGAAGGTCTGATTTCAATAACATCAAGGTCTGATTTCAATAATTCAGGCTTTACTGATAAACCTCAAGTGATACCGCACTTCCATAAGCGGCTACATCTTGTTTACACAGGCACTTTTGGAACAAAAGTCATATCTTGGGAGATTCCTGACTTAGGGTAAACAAAGCCACTACCATAACAAATAAAAAGGGTCTCCAACCATTGCTGCCTTCACCAACTTCATAGCTAAATTCAGTCAAGAAGCCTATGTTAACCAAACCACTGGTTTCCAGAGCTAGCTGTTGCACTCTTGACTGGGTGCAAAACAGTAGAAGCTCCCATTTAAGGCTGGTAATGTGCTATCAAGTCACAAAATAAGATTCCTTGATGAGTGCACTCCACAAAAGATTCCATAGGGTTCTATGGGCAGAAAAGGTATAAAAAAAACCTGGGTCACAGGACCCACATATCTTCATTCCTCATTCCATGCTCTGCCTTGCTGTGGATATTGTTGCTCATTGGCCTACTTGTGCTGCCCAAAGCCCCCCATTCCAACAGCTATCCAAGAACCATTGTGACAAGCTGGCATCCAGGGATGGTGAACCAACAGTTCCTTTCTCTTCCCACCCTTTCCACCTTCTCCTTCCCTTCCTTGAGGACAGTTGAGAAACAGCTGCTACAGTTTCTGTTGAACAGGCACCCTTTCTGAGTGTAAACTCTCTGCACCAGCATGTCCAGAGGCAGCAGTTCTTTTGTGGGTTGCTTTGCAATGTGCCTCTTCTCCCAGGAAGGCACCTTCAGGTCCCTTGTCCTGCTTCCTTCCCTGAAACAGCATAGGTCTGGGTTTGGTTTTCAACCCCTTTCCAACAGTGCACCCCGTTTCCAAACAAGGAGATCACTTGGTCTTAGCAACCCAGTCCCATGATTCATGCCATGCTTTGCCCATGAGTCAAGGGATAAGCATCCTTGGCCCCTCACAAAAGGGCCCAATCTTATTCAATTTTCTAGCACCAATGCAGCCACAATGCAGGCCCAAGGTAAGGGAACAAATGTTTCCTTACCTTGAGGCAGCCTCAATGACTGCCTCTTCCACTGCAGGATGCAGTGCATGCCCCGAAGGCTAGGTTGCATCAGTGCCAGAAAGTTGGATAGGATTGTGCCCACAGTCTGTTTTCTTGTCTTACATGCAGTCAAAACTGATGATATGCTAAGTGCCTCTATCATTTTCCTACTGTGTGTTGCCTTTTATTTTTGATTCCCCTTTTCTGCAATTGGATACCATCACACCCTCAGTCAAGGTTTTGTTATTGCACCATGTTATGCATATTCTGGAAAGAGTTCTCGGTACCAGTGTGCATGTATTGAGTTGCATAACTTCCAATTTCCCCTTCCCTTTCATTATATATTTACCCCACAGTAAACTGCATTGTCAGCGCAATCCTAACTTGCACTGGGAGGCCTGCGCTGTATCCAGCGCAAGGTTGGGGGTGACTCCACGTGCCTTGGGCTGAGCTGCAAACCTTTCCCCTTACTCTGGGTAAAGTGGCAACAATGTGTCTACTAGGATCTGTACCAACTGACAAGGTGACGCAGATCTAAGCAGAACATTTCAGCCCTGAGCTGCGCTGCGTGGTCTGGGAACAGGGTTAGGTCCTGGCCCCACCTCCCGCTCCCTGCCCCCAGGAATGCCCGCTGCCCACCCTCCCCCTGTCTTGGAACTCTCAGCTGGCGTGAACTCATCTGTTGCTGCTGCCGAAGAGGCTGAATCTGGCCTCTGTGGGCTAGCGCACCTTTGTGCACTGGCACAGCTTACTCCCACAGAGGTACAAGTGTGCTTTATTGCACATTTGAGACCTTCCCAGGCTGATGCAAGGGACTTGCGCCAGCCCAGGGCGCAGTTAGGATTGCACCCTGTGTCACACATGTGTCTTCATGTCATCCTTATTAAATGCCACTCCACTGAAGTGTCTCACAAGCATATATCAAAGTCTCTGCAAATGCATTCAGCTCTCCCATCTGTGCATGTCACACATGTCTTGAAGTAAAAAACCTAGAATGCTGCTTGGTTACATAGCTGTGGTTGGAGGAGTTATCCATAAAGCCTGTCTCACGCACTAAGGCCTATTCAATATTACCTTCCCTTATTCTTCTCTCTCCCATTTTTATCCACTAACCCATCCTCCTTGCTTGACGTGCTTTATGGATGGTTCCTTGACAGGCCTAAACAAAGTCCTGACGCCACCTTATTGAGGAGTTTAATCTAGGATTCAGATCTGACACTCCTAGATCTCCCTAGCATTTTTAACACTCTGAGTTGATAATCTTGTTATGCTTTTCACAGGCTAATGGTGGATCTCATAGATGCAATGAGGAGGGCGGCATTGTTGGCAACTATCACCCGCCAAGGACACCTATACAAGGAATGCTTTTGAAAAGTGACACACTTCAATTATGACTGCCCCTCTTATGATATCTACCAGTTTTAACTACAACACAACTACTATCATATTTATTTAAATAGCAGTAGAGTTCCATGGATGTGCCAGGAGCCTACGTTAGTTGGTAATGCAGGATAGGTGGTGGTTCCTCCATCCCTAAAACCCTTCCCAAAATGGTTATTTTGAATATAAAAGAAAGGCACCAATAAGTCAGAAAAGATTTGGGGGAAGTAGATATTTTTATTCCTTGCCCCAATTTATTCTTACTCCCTATCATTCAAACTTGATGCATAGTCTCTGAGCCCCAAACCTTCTTTCCCCATTATGCTTTCAGGGATGCAGGGAGGGCTCAAAATAGTTGCCGCATATTACTCAGTCCCTCTTCCCTGATCCCAAACCAGAAGATAACCTCATGCCAAAAAACATAGAAAAGTGGACACTATCTTTCATGCAGTGTCACTTTGAATGCTAGCCATTTTATGACCCAATCCTATCCAACTTTCCAGTGCTGATGCAGCCACAATGCAGCCCTGAGGAAAGGGAACAAACATTCCCTTACATGGAAGAGGCCTCTGTGGCTATCCCCCTACCACAGGATGCAGTGCATGTCTCATTGGCACAGCTGCACCAATGCTGGGAAGTTGGTTAGGATTTGGCTCTTAATCTGCAACCTTCCAAATATCTAATTATAATAATTACTACTGTGCTACGGTAAAGATGCCATGCTACTAACAGCATAAATATGTTATTACATAATAACAGTAAACCTCAGCAAAAAAAATTGCAGGCTCAAAATTGTCATCATTTAAAGCAGCCATTTTCAACCACTGTGCCGTGGCACACTGGTGTGCTGCAAACGGTCCCGAGATGTACCGCGGGAGTTTGGTGGAGGGTCATGTATTAATAGGACCATTGGGGGATATGAGCCCCCCACCAATGGCATGGTGTGCCTTGTCAATTGTCCAGTGCTCTTTATTTAAAATATATCCTGCCTTTCAAAGTTACAAGTTGCCCAAAGCAGTTAGCAGTTGAATTAAAAATAAATACATACAATTAAAAAACACAGCAATAAAATACAACAGGGAAGAAAACAGCAGCAGGGGGGGCGGAAAGCTAAGAATGGATCAGTTAAAAGCCTTGTGGAAGTGAAAAGTTTTACTGGTCTCTCAAAAGTGGCCAACAATAGGGCCTGATGGATCTGCCAAGGGAGAGAATTCCATAAATGTGGTGCCACCACAGAAAAAGCCCTGACTCTGGTTACTGCCAAACAGACATGAGACAATGGCTAGCTAGAGCATAACTTGTGATCTAAAAGCCTGGGCAGGTTCACATGGACAAGGGCAGTTTTTAAGGTAGCCTGGCCATGTACACCTTAACAGATTAAGACCAATTATTTGAATCAGGCCCAGAAGCAAATTGGTAGCTGGAGTAGCTGGTAAAGGATAGATGTTATCCTCTCTTGCTGTGCTTTGATATCTGGAGAAGAAAGATATTGGGGGGAAAAAAAAGTTGGGAGAAAGGGAATTTTTGTACAAGACTTTCCAGAGCTGCGATCAAGCTGCAATGTGAAGCTAAGTCTTGCAGGTTCCTACAAGATCTGCTGGAAGTGGGAATATACTAGGATTGACAGTGCTTTCCTAAGCAAAGAAGTGATCACCTGCCACCACCATCACTGGACCTTTGCTGAGATGAATTCTTGCTTGTTGTGCAGCAGTCATCCCTCTGGCAAGGGCTTCCTTCCACAATACTTTTGTGAAATCACTGCTGACAATAGCCGCTTTCGTGAGTTCTTGCTCTTTGCTGAGGACAGATCTGAATGTGCCAAAGCAGGCACAATCCCAAAAATTTCAGGCATGTTAGAATCAGTATCAGCATGGTGTGGTGGTTTGAGTGCTGGAGGAATAGGACTGGGGGCACTTGGGGTTAGTCCTTGCCCAGTGATGAAGTTTGCAAGGATCAATCACTATCTTTGATAGTGAAACTACTTCACAGGCTTGGCGTGATGATAAAATGGGGGACCCATGAATGAGAAGACCCATGTACACCACCCAGAGTTCCCTGAAGGAAGAGTGGAACATAAAGTACAGAGTGGAAGCTGAACTGCATTAAGTAACTGTATCAGAAAAATCAAACGTGATTTTTCTTCTAGGCATGGGGAACAAGCCCTCTTGAACACTTTGAGTTAACATCTAGGAGAAAGAAGAAACTGGCAAAGCAGCCAATTCAAACCTGTTCTTTTCTCTTTAGATTTGAACAGAAGTATTTGTTTTGACATTTGTGTTTTGGAAGCATTTTCCGTGCCGAGCACCTGAGCCTACACATTTGATCCCAGGTTTTCTAGGTGGGGGATTTGAACTGTGAAGGGTAAGAAAACCACCCCAGGCATCTGAACGTGACCTCTGGGTCTACAGCCCTGGAACAAGAATCATGTCATTCCTGAAATAATGGTGGACACAAGCAAATCAGTTTAAAGGGAATGGGAAAGAAAAAGTAAATAAAAGATAAAGATGAGATAAACTCAAGGCCAATGTCCTAATGTTTTGATGTAGAAGATGACCCCAGATTATATTGTAAAAGGCAATGGGAGAGATAATTCAGGTTTTTCTGTCCTGAGAACCAGCTGTGTAATAATCATCTTTTCCTCCAGATCATTGTAGCCTTAAATTCATGGGCAATCATCTAACATGGAATGCACCTGATCTCTCCTTTGTGTAGTCTTTTCAAAATATTTTATAAATTTTTTCCCTTGTCTTTGCCTGGGGGCTAACCTGTAAGCATTAGTATAGGAGTCTAAGCATCTGTCGGCATATTAACATATACATGCCTGAGTCACAAATCCTTTCCACGCATCTTTCCATCTAAAGAGCTGTGGCGTTTTATATCCTGTCTGGTTTAAAAAAAAAAAATCCTTCATACTGATCAGTATTTGACTTCACGAATCATGCCTGGGGTGGAAGATTACATATCTACTGCCAGAGAATTTTTCTTTTAATGAATAGACAACAGGCAGTATCAGGACAAAATCTCTCCACTGGGCACCATGAGAAGCAGGCCAAGGTATGACAGGGAAGTTACAGAGGGAGAATTTAATTAAGAAGTTATTTAGGAAATGAGAAGCTCTTTACCTCTGAAAGCTTTTCAGTGACATATAAATTCACACTTTTCTATGTGATATTTGAGGCAGAGAATGTGGGCTACATTTTGTCCATCTGTTCCTAGCTACAAAATTTCTGGTCAGATCATAATTTCTGTGCCTTTTCTAAGAGAACTGAAATGCTCATTAGTCTACCAGACATTTTCAGTATTATTATTTCAGCCAAGCAGAAGTCTCACTGGGTGAGCTCTTATTACCAATAACTAACAACAGCCCCAAAGCTGTGATCCATTACTCTTCAGGTAAACACTACCCTTGGCAAAAGTGTGAAATTACAACACAGCTGAGACTTTTGTAGAACACTGAGCTTTACCAACAGTGGCATACATAGAACCTTGCAAGTAGCATTATCACATGTTCTGTCTTCTGTTGGATGTCCCACCTGGGGGAGATTCCCTATATCCTTTTCAATATGTGATGTGCCTTTCCCAGTTTGAAGAGACACTTTGCCAACAGACTGAGGCAAAGAGGCAAAGAAGGAAGGCTCACAGCCAGGGAGACAGACCAGGGACACACTATACTTGTTCCCAGTGTGGAAGGGATTGCCACTCCCGAATCGACCTTTTCAGCCACACTAGACGCTGTGCCAGAACCACCATTCAGAGCGCGATACCACAGCCTTCCGAGACTGAAGGTGGCCAACATTTGATGTGTCACTTCCTTGCTCCTTGAAAGAAAAGCTGGGGAAATGCAGAATATGATGACATCATGTCCTAGATGTTACCAAGAACATGAGCTGGTGGGAGGGGGTTTAGTGGCAGCTATGTGTCTCATGCCAAGTCAAGGTGATGGTCAGTCTATAACTCTGATGGTTCTATATACTGACCACCAGCTTGACGTGGCATGAAACACATAGCTGCCACTAACCCCCCCCCCCAACACTTGTTCTTGGTAACATCTAGGACATGATGTCATCATATTCTGCATTTCCCCAGCTTTCCTTTCAAGGAGCAAGGAAGTGCGGAAGACAATGATGACACAACATAGGCTCCTTTTCCTAGAGATTTCCAGGTAGTCACATCGCAGAGACACAGCTTGGCTGCAGCTATGCTTCCCAATAATGCCTAGTTAGGCTGTGAGAGGAGCTAGGACTTGAAAGCGAGCAATCCCGCAAAGTGATAAAGTGCTGCTATCTACAATTGTTTGATTAGCTCCTGGAGATGTTATCTTTCCCAGGCACTATACCCAATACACCTGCATTAAGGGAAGCAGAACCATTAGACTTCATTGGATTAGCTACATAGCTATCATATGATGATGAACGAAAAGAAATAGCAGGAGAGAATGAAAGCCTTATTATGGTTACCCACATACCAATACCTCAATAACATTTGATATTTCAAATGGGAAAAGCTGTTGGTAAACAATGACTTGCAGGCTCATATTTTGTAGTTAACTCTAAACTGTAATAAGTGCCTGTGATGCTTTATGGCAGAGGTTCTCAAACTTGGGAGTTGCGAAAGCCAACCTGGGAAGCTCTGCCTCTGTTCCCGTAAGGGGAGGATGGAAAGGCAGCAGCACAATCTTCAGGATTTGTGTAGCTGCCAGGGCTGATTGGGAGGCAATTTTCTCTTACCTGAGCCAACTTCTGCCTCCTGGGGGTGTGGGGAGCCTGCAGAAGCCTCTACAGGGCTCCCCAAGCCTCCAAAAAACTTTTAAAAAACCAAAATAATTGGAACCCACTTCCTGTTTTTCAATTGCAAACAGGAAGTGGGTTACTATAGGATTTTTTTAAAAACCTTTTTAGAGGCTTGGGGGGGGGCTTGCAGAGGCTTCTGCAGGGCTCCCCTTATCCCCAAGATGCAGGGGCTGGTTCAGGTAAGTGAAAATCACCTCCGATGAATCCCAGCAGTGGCACAATCTCGGGGATTGTGCTGCTGCCTTTGCTCCATCCCCACACACATGTCAGTTCTCAAACCATGGGTGGAAATTTGAGTCAGGTGACTTGAGTTCAAGTCACAAATACACGCGTTTTTCACGGACTCATGCAGACTCAAGTCACCTGTGTTGATGACCCAGGCATTTACTCGAGTCTGAGCCACTAACTGGGCAGTCGGACCTCACGCATGCAGACCCAAGTCTGTCTGCATTTGCTTACTTTTTTTGCGGCGTGAAAGACCTCGTGGGGCCATCATTCAGACCAGGTGAGCAACAGGGAAGTTCCAGCCAGGAGGTAGGGAAGGGTTAATGTTTTGGTTATGCATTGAGCAGGAGGTGGGAGGCAGGAGCGAGCTCTCTTGTCCATCTCTGAAGGAACCAAAGATCATTGGATGAAGGAAGGGCAATCTAATTTTTTTATTTTTTTTCAAATTTCTTTGGATGAGATAGGAGAGAAGGAGGAGTCCAAGGAGGTTCTTGCCTTACAATTGGTTGGAAAAAGCCCAGGGAGGAGGAAACCAGGGAGGTGGGGCAGCCAGTGGGGAGACAGTTCTTAACAATCATGCTTTCCAAACACATAGCTCCTTTTGGCTGTGTTGTTACTTGGGAGGAGGACACCTCATTGAACAACTGGCACAAATGGGACTACTTCTGAGTAGAGCTGCAAAGGATTGGGTCATACTAGTAAACTCTAGCTGCTGTGTGTGACCCTCCTCCCAATTGCAGCTTCTGCCCCCTCTGTCACACAGTCCGTTCCACCTGCTCTGTATACAGATGGGATGGAGATCAGGGGAGTGTTTAGAGAAAACTCCAACACACACATACACCCAGCAGCAGCTCCGTGTTTTTTTCTGTGGAGCCACATCTGATTTTTTAAAGGGAAAGAATCATGACTTGAGCCTTTTTGAGTCACCCAAATGCAGAAAGGACTCATTTTTGACTTGAGTTCTGGGGTGGAGACTCATGACTCAACTTGAGTCAAGTCACACTGGACTCACCCATCCCTGTCTCAAACTAATTTCCAGAAGGAAAATCAAATCCAATATACAAACCTAGTCCTCATGTGTTAGCCTCACAACAACAAAGTCTTCCTTGGTGGGAACCACTGTGCCATCTGAGAGGCATTGCCCTAGCATGTTGTGGTAAATATATGCACAAGCACTAAGCTTGGCCTTAGTATGTTGGCAACAACGACAACAGTCGCGTCTGCGCAAGAGCAAACTCTTGGCCTTGGTAATATGCTGTGCCTGAAGCCCAGTGAAGTAAGGTCTTTATCTCAAGAATGTTTTGTGGTTAGCTAGAAAGCCAGCTAGTTACAGCCAGTGTAAATCTCAGCATCCTTCAGTAATTTTCCTATTGCCTCATGTGTTTTGAGACTCAATAAAAAGGGCTTGTTGAGAGCTAACTGGAAGCTTTTTTCCTCAGTTCCAGCTCTCCCCCTGCCTCTATACTTTGAAACCAGTCTGCGTCTCTTCATTGCTTTGACTTTCTGCTGTTCTAACCTCACTTTTAACCCTTCAGTGCTCTGAACGCCATCAGGGAGCAAGGTCCAAGCCTTGTGTGCTTCCCAAGCAGCATTGCGTTGCAACACATGTCTTTGCCTACAGCGTCTTGCTCTGTGAACATGGAGAGTTTTCTGAGCAAAGTTTAGCCCTGGAAAGAATTCTAAAGACTGAACCACACAGATGATTTTGAGAAACATCTTCTGACTTAACAGCCAATATTCCTAATGACATTGGACAATGTCAAGTCTTGCTGAGGGAGAATCAGCATAGCTTCTGTAAGGGTAAGTCTTGCCTTACTCAAGAACCTTTTGGAATTCTTTGCAAAGGTCAATAGGCATGTGGATGCAGGAGAACCCATGGACATTATATTTCTGGACTTTTGGAAGGCGTTCAACACGGTCCCTCATCAACGGCTACTGAAAAAACTCCACAGTCAGGGAATTAGAGGGCAGGTCCTCTCCTGGATTGAGAACTGGTTGAAGGCCAGGAAACAGAGAGTGGGTGTCAATGGGCAATTTTCACAATGGAGAGAGGTGAAAAGCGGTGTGCCCCAAGGATCTGTCCTGGGACCGGTGCTTTTCAACCTCTTCATAAATGACCTGAAGACAGGGTTGAGCAGTGAGGTGGTTAAGTTTGCAGACGACACACCAAACTTTTCCGAGTGGTGAAGCCCAGAAGTGATTGTGAGGAGCTCCAGAAGGATCTCTCCAAACTGGCAGAATGGGCAGCAAAATGGCAGATGCGTTTCAATGTAAGTAAGTGTAAAAATGCATTTCAATGTAAGTAAGTGTAAAGTCATGCACATTGGGGCAAAAAATCAAAACTTCAAATATAGGCTGATGGGTTCTGAGCTGCCTGTGACAGATCAGGAGAGAGATCTTGGGGAGGGCGGTGGACAGGTCGATGAAAGTGTTGACCCAATGTTTGGCTGCAGTAAAGAAGGTCAATTCTATGCTTGGGATCATTAGAAAAGGTATTGAGAACAAAATAGCTAATATTATAATGCTGTTGTACAAATCTATGGTAAGGCCACACCTGGAGTACTGCGTCCAGTTCTGGTCGCCACATCTCAAAAAGGACATAGTGGAAATGGAAAAGGTGCAAAAAAGAGCGACTAAGATGATTGCTGGGCTGGGGCACCTCCCTTATGAGGAAAGGCTATGGCATTTGGGCCTCTTCAGCCTAGAAGAGAGGCGCCTGAGAGGGGACATGATTGAGACATACAAAATTATGCACGGGAAGGATAAAGTGAATGGAGAGATGCTCTTCTCCCTCTCACATAACCCCAGAACCAGGGGACATCCACTAAAATTGAGTGTTGCAAGAGTTAGGACACACAAAAGAAAATACTTCTTTACTCAGTGTGTGGTTGGTCTGTGGAACTCCTTGCCACAGGATGTGGTGACGGCATCTGGCCTAGATGCCTTTAAAAGGGGATTGGACAAGTTTCTGGAGGAAAAATCCATTACAGGTTACAGGCCATGATGTGTATGTGCAACCTTCTGATTTTAGAAATGGGCTATATCAGATGTAATACATATTACATATGTATTACATATCAGATGTAAGGAAGGGCACCAGGATGCAGGTCTCTTGTTATCTGGTGTGCTCCCTGGGGCATTTGGTGGGCTGCTGTGAGATACAGGAAGCTGAACTAGATGGGTCTATGGCCTGATCTAGTGGGGCTGTTCTTATGTTCTTATTTTTAAAAGATCAAAAAAATATCAATGGGAAAATAAAATAAAATAAAATCATGGTTCTTCCAGGAGAACTTCTTAGAGCCATTCGGAGAAATATACGCAGTCAGTTTGTGTTGCGGGTAGAATGGGAGGATTCTAATAAGCTCTTGCACTGAAAAATATATCTAAAACAAAATTGCTTCTCTACCAGGCAAATCAACAGACAGCTTCCCACTCCAACTTTCAAGGCTGAGAAATGGTTCCTCTCCATTAATTTAGCTACAACATAAAGCACAGTATCTAGTTAAACTGAGATAGAATGGCTTGCTGAAGCCTTGCTTGTGAATATTTGAGAAATTGGAACTTGAGGTTTTCATTTTCAAACCCCACACTCTAGCACAGAGATTCTGAACCTTTTTAATCTCACAGCATACTGACAAGGCACTAAAATTGTCAAGGCACACCATCAGTTTTTTGATAATGGACAAGAACATAAGAATAGCCCTGCTGGATCAGGCCATAGGCCCATCTAGTCCAGCTTCCTGTATCTTACAGTGGCCCACCAGATGCCTCAGAGAGCACACAAAACAACAAGAGATCTGCAAGGTACCATCCCTTGCATCTGACATCCTGACATTACCCTTTTCTAAAATCTGGAGGCTGCACAGGCACATCAAGGCTTGTAACCTGTGCTGGATTTTTCCTCCAGAAACTTGTCCAATCCCCTTTTAAAGGCATCTAGGCCAGATGCCATCACCACCATCCTGTGGCAAGGAGTTCCACAGACCAACCACACGCTGAGTAAAGAAATATTTTCTTTTGTCTGTCCTAACTCTCCCAACATTCAATTTTAGTGGATGTCCCCTGGTTCTGGTATTATGTGAGAGTGTAAAGAGCATCTCCCTATCCACTCTGTCCATCCCCTGCATAATTTTGTATGTCTCAATCATGTCACCCTCAGGCGCCTCTTTTCTAGGCTGAAGAGGCCCAAATGCTATAGCCTTTCCTTATAAGGAAGGTGCCCCTGCCCAGTAATCCTTTTAGTCGCTCTCTTTTGCACCTTTTCCATTTCCACTGTGTCCTTTTTGAGATGTGGTGACCAGAACTGGACACAATACTCCAGGTACTCAAGGCACAAACCTGCGGATGGGAGATTTGCATCCCGCAATGGCTGTACTAATAAATGGCCCTGTCAAACTCCCACGGCACCCTTGCGGGCCATCCATGGCACACCAATGAAAATCGCTGCTTTGACCACTGCAACTGCCTGACACGGGCTCTCTCAAAAACTCTGTTTGCATGAAAATTGAACTCACAAAATATAATTTTTCTTTCTGGCATTCAGCACTCTTCCTAATTCCCCTCTCAAAAGCTTCCAGCAAGCCCATAAGCAAGTTTCCCATTTCAAAAGGTGCAAGCTGAGGATCTTAGCAAAATATTTCTGTACATCAGCAGTCCCCAAAATGGGGGTAAACTTAAACTGAGCTTTTATTAATTGGACAACGCCGCTGCTTTCCCCCTTTTCCAAATTTGTGTACCTTTTTTCCTCTGCAAACAAGTTGCCTTTCTATGCAAATCTCCCACAAAAACAAATCTCCCCTTGACTTCCGACGAGCAGACTTCCCTCAAAGGGAACATCAGGGGACATCCACTAAAATTGAGTGTTGGGAGAGTTAGGATAGACAAAAGAAAATATTTATTTACTCAGCGTGTGGTCAGTCTGTGGAACTCCTTGCCGCAGGATGTGGTGATGGTATCTGGCCTGGATGCCTTTAAAAGGGGATTGGACAAGTTTCTGGAGGAAAAGTCCATTATGGGTTACAGGCCATGACGTGTATGTGCAACCTCCTGATTTTAGAAGTGGGCTATGTCAGAATGCCAGATGCAAGGGAGGGCACCAGGATGCAGGTCTCTTGTCTGGTGTGCTCCCTGGGGCATTTGGTGGGCCGCTGTAAGATACAGGAAGCTGGACTAGATGGGCCTATGGCCTGATCCAGTGGGGCTGTTCTTATGTTTTTAAATAAGCATACCTTAAATTTTATTTTCAAACTAAAAGAAGGTATTCTCTTCACTACCTTTTGGTTTTTCAGTTTCTTAACAAGAAGCTGACCAATACTGTACTCAAGGGATAAGGGGGAAGATACGCCATTCTAAACAGGGTTCTCTTAGGAACAAGAATATACATATAGGTTCAGCTCTGCCACTAATTTCTCCAAGTATCTATTTTGGTCTAACTCATTTGTCCAGATCTTTGAAACGGATTCTATTTTCTGAAAATTGCTACCCGCTGTGAAAATACTTTAAGCCTGCATTATTTTGAAAAGCAGTATGTAAGAGCAGAATGGGGAAGGGTACGGTGTTCGTACAAATGTGGGTGCTCAATAATGAATAATAAGAACAATTAATAATACACTGACTTGTCTCATGGCTGTTTTGCTCAGAAATCTCTCTGAGAAAAACGCCTTAATCTGACACTCTGCAAAGCCTACGAAATGCTGGTACATAAACACTGAACTTGGCATTTATTCTTCTGGGATTTGTGATATACTCTGGAGGGACTCCTTGTACAGCTGTGCTTCTCAAAAATGCACTGGAGGGGCTTGGGATTGGTAATACATTCAGCTGCATGGGCTGTCAAAAGCAGTAAGGCTATATCTGGCCTTGTGAGGAAACACACTGTATCATATTTGTTCTCACAGATGGGAATGCTTGAACACTGATTCTTCTTCTTCTTCTCCAGGAGAATGATATGAGTGAAGTGACCCAGCATCTGGCAAGCCTCACGTAGGGGCATTTTGCTAACTGAGCCTCAGCTACCAAATTTAGGAAGGCCAAACTCCCTAAGCTAAGAAATAATCAGACGGCCCAAACTTATGCTCAAATTATGACACTCAGGGAGCAATCCTAACCTCTTATGTCAGTGCTTTCCAGCAGTGACATAAGGACAATGCAGCTCTGAGGTAAGGGAACAAACTTTCCCTTACTTTGAGGAGGCCTCCATGAGTGACACCCAACCACAGGATGCAACACATGTCCCATTGACACTGCTATGCCAGCACTGGAAAGCACTGACATAAGGGGTTAGGATTGTGCCCTCAGTGCTTGTCCTGTTGTCACAAAAGCCCTTATGATGGCACACAGAGTGCATTGCTGCTGGGCTAGTCTGAGCCATTGCTGGAAAACAGCAGCAGGATTGGAGCAGTGGTGGTTTGGGTTGTGGACCCCAGCAGTGCAGGTAAATTAGCAGGGGTGTGTTTGTGAGCAGGGAGGGCAGGGGGAGGGTTGTAGGGGGGTGGATCTTAGTGGCAAATACATAGATCTTATCCTCTATTTTGTGCTTTTGTGGATCTTATGCATTTTGTGGATCTTGTGGATCTTTTGTGCATTTTGTGGATCTTATCCTCCATCTTATCCTCTGTGAGTGCCTTCTCTCTCCTTGGACCTATGCCTGCCTGCCTGCCTGCCTGCCATCCATCCATCCATCCATCCAGCTGGCATAGAACCAATATGCCAATATGCGAGAACCTTACCTCGAGCAAGCCTCTTGATCACCACTGGATGATGCAGGGGGAAGTCATTGATTTAATTTCTGAGCCAATCTGACAGAAAACGGGACGTTTTCTTTGCATTAGCTGCTACAAATGCAGCTCCTTCTTGCACTTCTAGGGTGATATGAGAGCCCTGGGCTATGTGGGAGTTCCTGTAGTATGGGCTCCTATCGTTGGTGGTGCTGGAAGGAGTTGCATAGGGAGGCTTCAGCACTACCAGCAAAACATATGGAAGGAACCACTATCAAGTCCAGGTTCTTGCTCATAACCCATGTGGATCCTAGAATGCATTGTGTGCTGATGGGAGGAACATTTTCTGCTGCACATGTAAGCTGCCAGGTCAATGAGACTCTACTTGATCATGTGCCTTCCCCTTATGGTAGCTAGACCCTTAGGACTAGACTACATGACTACAAGTTGCGACATCTAAATAAACACATGTTGTTGTTCCAGCCCAGCCTGTCTGAGAAAGACCGAGGCTGAGTTCTTTTTTTTCCCCTTCTGGTGCTAGAAGTGCTAGAGAGCTTTTTTCTTCTTCTAAAGGTTCCAGCATGCTTGGGTCACATTCTTTTTTTAGATTCCAGTGTGCCTGCCACGCTAGAATTTCTCCACGCAAGCTCGGAGTTAAAAAAGACGGCCATCTCTATCCTTACGTTACTTCCTCCTATTTTCCTATCTAAAGAACAGAAGAACCGGTCAAAAATATGGCGGCCCTCATCGTGTACGGAGTGTGTGGAAAGAATATGGTGACCTCCATACAATTGATTTCAATGAGAAGATGCCATTTGGTCATTTTCAAATTAACAGCACTGGAAGCATGCTAGCTGCATGGTGGAAAAGTCATTTTTGCCAATTCTCCTGTCTGAAAAAGAAGACAGCCCTAGTCACTATAGGTAGTGGCATTATCAGAACTTTTTTTTTGTTTGTTATTTACCTTGGCAATCTGATCCGCCATTTGGAGCCGCCCGTCTAATTCTCGCCTGATTTGCGCTGCCTGTTCGTCTGGATTATCCAGCTGCACAAAAGGAAAACAAAATCATTTGTGTTGGTATAGGAATAAAGAAAGGTGGGAGAATTCTCTGCAATGAAGAAGCAATATTATAGCCTTTCACGACAGCAGCTTTTTCTTGATGTCAAGAACTTCCAGAAATTCTATCATTTACTCGGAAAAGCAATCTCGTGTGCAAAACTCAGTAAGGTGCGAGCACACACACACAGGCACATACACACCCACAACAGGGAGTTCTTTATTCACTAAGCACTGCTGCTGAATGACTTCTATTCATTTTAATAGAATTAGGCTGGCTTTTAAGAGCAAACTTTATTGAAGTGGTCTTCATCATTTTTTTGCGCCATAAGCCAACACAGAAATAAATAAATAAAGTATGAGACTGGGGACCCGACTGTCGATTCCACCCCTTCTCCCAGGACCCTATCCATCCACCCCCTCCCATCACTGCCCCCTCCCCACCCCCATAATGCTCTCCCACCAGTGGCTTCTCTAGCATTTGCATTACCCGGTATAGGAGGAGACCAGCATGATGGCCCTCCTCCCATGCAGTGAGCAGGGCAAAAACCCAGGTGGTGGGAGGAAAATGTACTTTTTTGTTACATAAGACAGTTGCATTTTTGTTTTCTGGTTTTTCAGCCATAACTTTTGATAGAATTGAGATATTTCACTCCCATTTTTTTTCATTGCATTCTGCTATAAATTCTGCATTCAGAGGTATATAACATGATGGTATTATTCCTAAAAACTGCTATTTTAGTGCGTGACCCCTCCCAGTGTGTGTCACCCCACCATGCACATTACCCGATGTGGGCTGCACCCCCTGAGTGATGCCACTGCTCCCAGCACTGTTCATTGTAACCAACTATTCTTATTAGGAAGAACAGAAAAAGTTTCCATGAAGCCTGGCACCAGTGAAAGCCATTTTAGCACAATTGCTAAGAACCTGAGCAGGACTGAGACACAATCTGCTGGTACTTGAAGGTGTACACCAGATACCTTCCCCTTTATGTGATGGTGCTCTGATCCAGTGGTCTTCAACATTTTTCATTCCCATAAGTTGCAGCGACCCCACAACTGAGGCTTCATGACCTTACTGGGGTTCCAACCCCAAGGTTGAAGGACACTGCTTTATTGGAAATACCCACAACCAAGATCCTAATGTTGTTGCTTCCGAGGTGAAGGCATTTTTGGCTTCTTTTCTTTACACTACATGCACTGGTTTCTTCCCTGCAAAGTTCCAGATGAGCCTAGGTGGGTACTAGACACCCAAACAATCCTCTTCACTCGTCAAATCTGCCTGTCTCTGTGTAGAGCCAATGCCTCTCTCAAGACAGCGAGTCAATCAGCAGTCACAAGCAGAGGTTATTACATCTTTATAAAGAGAAATTGTCAGCAAGATGGATTGCTGAAAAGACATTACTACTTATATGTACTTCCCCATGGCATTTGTATTAAAGGGTTTGAAAGCTTTTATAAATCTCCATTTTCTTTAAGGTTCAACACTTCACCTCTCTGCAGATAAGGCCTCCATCTATTATATTACCTATTGACTGTGGGTGAGATAATACCCCAGTTTTTCAAAGTTACTTACAGCGCAATCTTACTGTTCTTTTGGGCCAGTGCAGCCCTCCCTGCACTGGCTCCAAATGTTGCAAATGTGCCATAAAGCACTCATGCGGCTACTTGAGAGCTGGCAGCCCTAGCCCAAAGACATGTGTCAACCTGCTGGTGCCATATCCCAGACCAGCACTAGCCACACCAGGTAAGGTTGCAGTTTGGAAGTGGGGAGAGGGCAGTTTGGGCTGGGGGAGAGTAGAACGGGGGAAGGATCAGACCTTTGAGGTGGGTGGGATTGGAAGCGACAGTGCATGCTGTATCCTAACCCCCTTCTGGCAGCCTGCTGGACTTGGACTGGCATACTGGGCCTCCTGGACTTGCACCAGCTACATAGCTGGCATGGATCCAGGAAGCCCCATAGGGATGACTGGGGTTTTATTTGGGGTATAATGCCTTACCATGAGGAGCTGCACTGGATGCAGCACAGGCCATGTGGACTGGCTGTGTGGGTGCAGCTTAGAATTCAGCTGCCATAGGATGCCTGAGGGGAGGCAAGGGGAACAAAGGCCCCAGGCTTGGTGGGCCAGTGGCACACCACCATCCACTCCCCCCCCCCACAGCGCTCAGTTGGCCAGTGCACTGATCTGAGGACTGCCACCTGAGTGCCTTTCCCCAGAGGCTTTCTGAGGGCCAGGGAGCTGCACACAGTATTCCTGTTAACATTCCCAACTCTCCAAAGGACCCTCTAAAGCCCTCAGAGTGCCAAAAATATAACTTCAGGTTTCACAGAGGAAACCAGAAGTGACTTTTTATGCCCTTAGAAGGCCACTTCTGATTTCCACCGTGAAACTGGAAGTGATGTTTTGCGGCCCTCCAAGGGCTTTACAAGGTCTTTGGAGGGTCGCAAAAGGTGCATGTGACCTCCCCGAGCTTCTTGAAGGAAGGCAGGAGGTGGGACCAGAGGGCGCAGCCCCACCAGTGTAAGGGAGTTTCAGCTTGCAGTTGTAGCCCCAGGTGGCATCACTTCCAAAAGTGAAAGTGGAGTGATTGCGCTCTGCTTCTGGTTTTGCGGAAGTGGAGCACGATCGCTTCACTTTCACTTTTGACGACCTGGGGAGCCCTGCAGATGCTCACGCAGGGCTCCCCGCGGCCCTACAGGCTGCTGCAGGGACTGGTAAGTGCATCCCAGTCCCTGCAGCCCCATTAGCGACACGATCCTGGGGATTACGTTACTGCCTCCCCCCTGTCCCCACCAAGACTTACTGCGGTTCAAACTCTCCCGGAGAGTTTGAAAACTGCTGCTGTAGACTACAACATCCATTACTTAGTGGCTTGACCAAGTGGCTAGTCAGGATTCTGGATACCTATTCCCAGGACACAAGCTTGCAAAAGATATTTTAGAGCAGCATTCCTCTGCCTGCAAAGGTACTTGCACTCTGATTGGTCTTCCTCCTTCGTTACTTATTCTCCTGGCCACTGGAGGTCCTGGTGCAACTAACTAACTGCAAAACTGGTGCAACTAACAACCTGGCACAGACATGGGCCTATGTTTAAGCTATTCATAACATCCCCACCCCCCCCAAGAGCCACCAACCCTGCTGGGCCAGTAAAGGCTAGTCAGCCAACTTGTTGGGTGGTGTATCGCTCTAAGTGCCCCTTCCCTCCAAGGAAGGCAGCTTGGCTCCCTTACCCAGCTCCTTTAAAGGCTACTGCCTCAGTGCATGGTATGGTTTGGTTCAGAGCCCTCTTCCAGCCCTTGAGATGCTTCTTTGGATCAGGAAGGTGTGCATGGCTGGCTCCTTTTCTGCCAAAAGCCCTTGCAACACAATATCAACAAGCTTTTAGGATAAGTAACTTTGATCTGCAGTGCAGCCATGCCAAAGACACACCAAGTTCCCCGCTATTTTTCCTGTTTGTTGTCTTGCGTGAAGTCACATTCACTTTGTGTTTGTCTCTGTCCCTACTTTCTATGAGTGCCGAGTGACTGTGTGTGAGCAAAGCCATTTTCTGCTTTCCGAACATTTTTTTGTGGGAGGCCTGAGATTAGCCTCAGGCCTCCTTTCTCCAAACAAACTCCCTTGACCAATTCATCAAGGAGGAGAATTTCACTTGCTGCTTGCTTCTGATCTCCTTTGGAGGTCTCTTGGAGTCAGGAGAGCATGTTCAGTGAGAGAGATTAGCTTGCCCATCAGAAGTGGGGGGAGCGCATTTACAGTCTGTTTCTAGGCTCATTCCTTGCCTACAGTGGTTGGTTTAGACTACAGAGAACTGTCTCCAACTGCAACCTTTTGCCACAGCCTGTATCACCCAAACTTTCCCTCCCTTCCCCACTAATCTCCCCCTTCTTTCTGCTTTCCCCCATTTTCCTGACACCTCCAAACCTCTACTTTCTTCTCCCATGTTCTTCAGGGAAGTCCAATGAATCTATGCCCCCCCCCCCATTTCCTTCTCTTTCCTTCTAAGGAATTTTTCTCTTCTCCCTCTAAATCCTATTCCAAGGGTTTCAATGCCAGGAGGGTTGGCAGTGGGGACGGGCAGGGAGGGGCTGGATCCGGCAGCAATGGAGCATGCTGGATCTTATCCCCTTCCTTGCAAAGCCCCCTGCCCATTTCCTTAGACCAGTGATTTTCAATCTTTTTCATCTCGTGGTACACTGACAAGGTAATAAAATTGTCAAGGCACACCATCAGGTTTTTGACAATTGACAAGGCACACCATGCTGCCAGTGGGGGACTGACATCCTCATTGACCCTACTAATAAATGATCTTCCCCCCAAATTCCTGGGGAACACATGTGGACCACTCGTGGCACACTAGTGTGCCACGGCACAGTGGTTGAAAATGGCTGCCTTAGACATATGACACCAAAATATATGGCACATGTTTGAACAGACCCATTAGAGATGGGCAGCCTACCAGGAGGTAAGTCTAAAATGCTATTACTTAACTCGTTCAGGCTGTCTAATATCCCCCCAGCCATAGGATGCAGCATACACCTTTTTGGCACATGTACATTTGCGTAGTGGGCCTCGAGACAGATAAAATTATACATGGGATAGATCAAGTGGATAAAAGGAAGTTCTTTTTCCCTCTCACACAACACATCTTCCAGGGCTGCAATCCTAGGCACATTTTCTTGAGAGTAAGCCTCATTGAATTCAATGAGACTTACTTCTAAGTAGACATGCCTAGGATTGGGCTGTAAAATTGACTGGCAAGAGAGCCAGAACACACAAAAGGAAATATTTCTTCATCCAGCATGTAATTTATCTGTAGAACTCATTGTCACAGGATGTTGTGAGAGCACCCGGCCTGGATGCTTTTAAAAAGAATTGGACAGATTTATGGGGGGAAGTCTATCATTGGGTTAGACATCAAGATGACAGTATGCAGGTTTTAGAGGTAGCCTATTTCTGAATACATGGGAGTGGCAACAGAATATAGGTGCTTTGTCATCTTGCGTGCTCCTAGGGACTTCTGCTGGGCCACTGTGAGATACAGGAAACGAAACTAGATGGGCCTTTGGCCCAATCCAACAGGGCTATTCTTATTTTCTTATGGGCCAGTGATTCCCTTGGGCTCATTCACAGAGCACCAATCCATGGTTATCATTATGTCTGAATGAGTCCACTGTCTGCACTTGAAACACTGTTCTGCCAGTCACTGACCTATTGCTTGAAAATACTTGTGATTCACGATGCTTGGCCCATTACTTATCACATTTATATCCAGCCTTTCCTCCAAGGAGTTCAGGGCAACAGAATGGTCTTCCCCCTTTTCATTTAATTTTACAATATCCCTGTGAGGAACATTAGCCTTAGAGATCATGACTAGCCAAAGTCACATGGCTGAGGACTCATTTGAATACAGGCCTCCCCAGTATAAGCACAGTATACTATCTATAAATGCTGCAATGTTACACTGATCCTCAGCCTGTCATTGCCAGGTGCTTTCACCACACTGTATCTTGATTATTGTTCACCTCTTCCCCCCACCCCTGGAGTTTGCACATCCTGAAGCGCTCAGTGATCCTTTCCAGCTACTAGGGGAAAAAAACCAGAAGCGTTTTGTGTACAGTAGGGCTATCTGTGATGACAGCTCTCCATAAAACACTGTTATAAGTTGGCTTGGGGTTGCTGTAAACACCAGCCTATATTTTATCCTTTTCCGGAGACAAATCGCTCCATACAAGCCAACGCTTACTTGGTGCAGTGCAGTTTGGAAAGTTACAGCCGCAGCAACCATTACAGTTTCAATTCCCAATCTGACTAGACATTTAGCGCTTAGGTTATAGTTCCCTGAATGAATTAGGCTCTACCATCTATCCATCAAGGCATTTCTGAACCTGCAAGCTGTACCAGCTGCTCAAGAAACTGTCTCCATGCACAAGTGCATTAGTAGGTGTGCAGGTCTATATCCTACATGCATGAATACATTTCCAGCTGCTCCCCTCACCCCGGTGTCAAGGTTGTCAGGGACTGATTCTGCTTCAACAAATGTAGCATGGATTCAGAACCTTCCCAATCTGTCTGTTGATTTGTCGAGCAGAAGCAGCAGCCTTGTCCCATTCATTACCCCCACACACAACCCCAGAAGATGCATCACTTAGACATCATATCCACGGCAACAAAAACGATTTTTGCTGCAATCTCTCTTCTCTGTATTTCACTTTCAGGGAAGGACATGCAAAATCCTACGGTCATGATGATTTCCTTGCTTTGGTGAATTAAAAAATGGCTGATTATTTTGAGCTCTGTTAATTGAGGTTAACTGCATTGCTCAAAATAACTCTCAGGCTATATTTGGAAACGAAGGGTGCTATTTTGCTTGAAAGCTGTCCTCTTGCTTTTCTGAGAGAAGCACCTTCTATTTTACAGACGTTTTCCAAGAACGTGCACTAGAAAAGAGGCTAATAAGATAAACAATACAATGAATGCAAAGGCAGCATTTTCAGATCAAAGACAGACCACAAAACATTCCCTTTTATCTCTGCTTTATGAACCACAGGGTCACTGCCCTCATGTTTTCAAAGTAATCAGTTTCAATTGGTGGCACTGAGATTCCTGCCTTTGAAGGGAAAGCAGAAATGTACTTTTTAATAGCAACTTACAGACTACATCTTCACCTTGAACCAAAATACAATAAACATGGTCGAGCACAGCGTTTCTCAAACTATGGGACAAGACTCACTAAGTGAGTTGCAAGCCAATTTCAAGTTGGTCCCCATTCATTTCAATGTGTATTTATTTTTAATATACAGGTTCAGCCTCATTATTCGTGGGTTCCATTCCAAGCACTCACATGGATGGCAAAAATGATCACCTTTCTTTCATGTGCTCAGGGGGAAGGGAGGGGTCACCTGGAGAGAGAAGGACTGATGGATTGACAGCCAGCTTCCCTCTCCCTCTCATTAAGGAGGCTATTGTTAAAGGACTGTTCAGTTTTTTTAAACTGATTTTAAAGGGGTTCATTTTTCCCCTTCTCCAGGGATCAGCACATTCCTTCTCATTTGCAGGAGCCATTCGTGTTTAGTCAAATCCATGTATAAAAAATCCGTGTATAAATTGGCTGGACCTGTATTAGACTTGATGCTATCATGGTATGTGACTGCATTTAGGAAATGTTACAGATCTGTACTTTGAACAGGCTACTATGCATATGCTTTTCACACTGATAGTCAATGGGACTTACTCCTGGATAATCTGGATAGAATTGCAGCCTTTGGGATGTTTGGGGAATTTTTTTAAACAGATAAGTAACTGCTTGGAAGGGTTAGGAGGGATTTCTGTATTCTAAATAAATTTTGAGAGTTATATTTATTGCAAACTTTTAATTTAATTTGATTTTGCCGTATGGGGGTGTTAAAAATTTTCCTGCTTGATGATGTCACTTCCGGCCCTGATATCACTTCCAGGTTAATGACCACTTCCAGTGGGTCCCAACATCATTCTAAAAAGTGGGCCCTGGTGCTATAAAGTTTGAGAACCATTGGTCTACCAAACTATTAAGGCTACCATCACAGCTCCATCTCTTAATAAAGATGCATCTATGTTTCTCAGAAAAGGCTCACAAACACCACAGCTACTTCCAGGCCTTGTTCAGCTTACATCAACATCTTTGGAGGTGACACAGGAGAAGACACTTGAGAAGTAAGAAGGCCTATATTTGCTTGCATTAGAACCAGTCACAAACTTGTGTAGATTTGATTGACAGCTGAAGCATGGTGCTTAACTTATTCAAAAGCCTGAAATCGGTTACAATGCAACCCTATACATGCTTACTTAGAACTTAGTTCCATTATTTATTTATTATATTCATCCCCTGTCTTTTCCCTCCTGCAAGGGAGGCATCCATACAATACCAATAGAAAACAATCAAAGCCCCTGAGTCCTCTGGCAAGCACCAATAGAAACCTCCACTTTCTTTTCTATCTGGGGCCAGTCACTATCTCTCAGTCTAACCCACTTCAGGATCATTGTGAAGGTATGGCATGGATACTGCTCTGGTGGAAAACTCTGGTAGAAAAGTGAGCAAAACATTAGAATAAAAAGAAAGGAAGAATAAAAAACTGGCTGTAAATGCTGCTTAATGTCCCTGGCATTTGGGAATGACTTGTTGGCTTGACAGAGTCAGATCATGCATTTAACCTAGAACCCAATCATATCCAACATTCCAGCACAGATGCAGTCGCAATGCAGCCCCTAGGAAAGGGAACAAATATTCCCTTATTTTGTGGAGGCATCTGGGATGGCTTCCCTACCACAGAATGCAACACATGCCCCACAGGCACAGCTGTATCAGCATTGTAAAGTTGGAAAGGATTGGACTCAAAGATGTCTGATATCTGTGTTCATAGTATATTATATTTTAAAGGCATCTAATGGAAACGAAGAAATCAATAAAAAATAAAAATGATCGCAGTGCTCAACAACCTAGCTAAAGCAAAGTATTGTATAACTCAGTATCAACTCAATTCCTTAACTAGTCACTTCCTTAAAAAAGAATCATCCATTTTACTTTTCACAGTGGGTATGCACACTACAAAGTCAGATCCTAACAATCAAGATTTACTAGGTCAAGGAGAAATTGAATTAAATCGGTTTTGCATTATGAGTGCCTTATGGGTGTACTCTTAATAGAGCAAAGATATAAATCATGAGGATTCCCCAGTCAATTAAATTGGGAATGGAAAGAAATTTAATCTATCTATCTATCTTCATCATCACCACTTATTCCAAAATTACAATAACACAAAAAAGACACAACAAAGAACATTACCTATAAAAGCAGAGGAGAAAAAAATTTAACAAAACATAGCATGATCAAATTTAAGACATAGTCAAATCTATTTAAAACCAGCCAACCAACCAACGCTGCCACATTAAAAGGTTTTCCCTGTGATGTGTCACAAACCAAAGACATAGTGAATTCTGCAAGGTGAACGCACACATACACAGCTATATGTATGTTGGCTCTCCATGCAGACTTTCAGCCAAACATATCGAGGGAAGGAGGTTCAATGAATATGTGGGCAGGGGCAGAGTTGCGAATAGCGGTTGACCTTGGTCTAATCTGTTTCTCTGTTTATTCTCTCAATTTATTTGATTATTTGTTATTATATTCTTCTCTTAAAGCGTTGTGTCCTGTCTTTTCAATGTACCCCTTTTCAGGCAACCCCTTCCCAACTGTATCATGCCCTGCCCCCCACTTCTGCCCCATTCCACCCTCCCCCCTGTTCCGCCACCCCCTGAGTAAGAAGATTGTCAACAATAAACTAGCAATACAGGATAGCTACACATTAAGGAGCATAAGTAATCATTAGTAGGGTTTTTTTTTAAAAAAAAAAAACTAAGGACAAATCACTGCTTAAAACAGTGGCGGGTATTATGATTTAGGAGTGGGATGGGTAAAGAAAATGCTTTATGCAAAATCATAGAAATCTAGGCCACCAGGAACCCTCACAGGAAAGAGAACTTTCTGGGATATCAAAGTCTCTAATTTAGCATTCAGCACAGGCAAAACAAGTTTTGGGGAAAGCTATTAATAGTCCTTTTCATTTCTGTTCTGTAATAAGGTCCCAGTGGCAGCATTCCCTGATCCCTGATTTGCTGAATTTAGCTTTGCTAATTGCACTTTTTGTCCAGGATCTAGAGAGGCCAATGCTTAGTTGTGCACAGGTAGTGAGGACAGAGAGTCCTTTTGTTGCAGCACTACTTGCCTCATGGACTGGTGTGCTGGAGTGTTCCTGGTTCTTGGAACATGGCTTTTGAAAGGATGTGGGAGATGGCTACTTTGGATCCTGGACTTCGTCGATACCCTTACTACAACTTGGAAACTGCTGGTTTCAAACTCCATGCTGCACATCATTGAACAATGAACATTACACCATGTCTGTGTAATTTTTTTTTTTAATGTACTGTGGGACCCCCGAGAATCAAAGAGTATACGCCCCTGCTTAAGCCCCCAGCTAAAAGCTTCCTTAACCAAAGTCAAGGCCTGTGTAAGCCTGTGTATGCCTTGACCAAAGTTAGAAAGTCTGTACAGCCTGTTTGTGTCAAGAAGCAGACAAGAAGAAAGGTGTAACAGACTTTGGCTCAACCGCAAGTTGGTTTATTTCCTGTCTGAAGCTGCAGAAACGGCGAGCTAAAAGCCAACATGAACAGGTGGTCGTCTGGTAAAGAAAGGAGTTATCGCTTTATGCTAGCTAGCTGCAAGATTAAAGATAACAGGGGAAGGGGGTCCAGTCAGCCAAGTGGTTTCCTCTACCCTAGATAAGAGTTCACCACAAATGTAATGCTTGCTGGAAATCCCCTCACCCTATATGCTGCTTGCCAATCCAGAACGTATCTAAGAGCCTAGAATTTTCTGCCAGCCATTCAGAGACTTGGTTAATGCTTTGCAATGAAAGCTTGAAAGTATATCTGTCCAGACCCCGAAAGAATCGGGGTCGCAGTCTTTCGGAAATTATTGCACTGTGACCTTAGCCGGCTATGAAATAAAACTTGTTTTCCTTGAAAATCCTCCTGGTGTCCAGTTTCATCCTTGCTGTAACCTGCAACAGTACAAAGGCAACACATGTCCCTAACTTGCAGTAAATGCAGATACCTGGAACCCACTCCACGCAACCCTTTGCATGCAATCACATCCTCATAACAAAGTGATCTGTCAGGCCATCTTCAAACATGACACTACACAGGTGCATGACTTTTACGGCTCAATCCTATACGATTTTCCAGCACTGATACAGCCACAATGCAGCCCCAACATAAGGGAACAAACATTCCCTTGCCTTGAGGAGGATTCAGCCTTGAGGAGGAGAATCAGCCTCCATGATTGTCTCCCCACCACTGGATGCAGCGCATGCCCCATTAGCACTGGAAAGCTGGATAGGATTGGGCCCATAATGGCATAGAGATCATCACCACATAGGAAAAAGTCTTATATGAAGTTGCATACCACCAGGCTTTTGTATACAATCTACAAACTAAATGTTTCTGGCTATCCTAGCAAATGTTATTTCTTGGATCCTCTCAAAGTGGCAACATTCCGAAAGGATTCCCATTTTCTGTGTAAGCAGGAAGCCTGCAAAACAATAAGCAATAAACTTGCTCACTCAAAGCCTGGATGACAGCATGACTTTAGCCCTTGCCCTAAGCAATACTTTTATTAGTGATGATTGCTTAGTATTACACATTCATTTTGTGTCATAGGCATATTGTTTTTATGTGAACTCCATAATTGGTACTAACCTTGGGTTTAGGGTCACCATACAGTTTGATAATATTGTGGGTGGGATGGCAAAAATTATTGTTCACAGTAATTCCCTAGAAGGGGGAATAAACCATAACTTCTGGTTCAAGGTTATTAAAAACTGCAAGTGGTGCCTATTAAGCTATGGTTTGAGAAGATCTGGGAGCTGCTCACTTGGTTACCTTTCACTACATTTGCACAAGAAATGATGTCTAGACAACACAGTCTATTAGATAGGTGTGCCCCCATATCTGTGGGGCTTGTGTTCTGGAACCCCCCATGGTTACGTGAAACCACAGATATGGGTCAACTCCTGCCCCCCACCCTCTACAGCCAAAGGGAGCTCGGCTCCCCTCACCTCTGGAGGGGGCAAGTGGTGGGGGCTCAAGCAGGTGGCCCCACAGACTTGGGATATCTGGGATATGGGATCTATGGATACAGGGACCCACTGCAGCCTAGTGCAGTTGGTCCCCCCCGCCCAAAAGCCACTTTTAATGGAAACACTGCTGACAGAGTCGAATGCATGGGAGCTTTGGGGGAGATGTGATTCAAGAGTGCCTGGCTCAAGCTCAGACTGTTAACATTTGTAAATATGTGGCTGCAATCCTATACACACTTTCCTGGGAGTTGAACACAATGGAACTTACTTTTGAGTAGACATGCATAGGATTGTGCTCTCAGATTGACAAAACAGACAGGAGCATAAGGCTGCAATCCTAACCACACTTTCCTGAGAGTAAGGAAAGCCCCATTGAACAAAACAGAACTTACTTCTGAGTAGGCCTAGTTAGAACTGTGCCCTAACATTATTTAGTCACATTCCTTGGCTGCTACCTTCATCAATAACATAGAAAGCTAGGAGAGTTCAAAATAACTAATTAACAAAAACAGGCAGTGGGAGCCAAGATAAAGGAAAAAATTCTCAGGAAAGTGACATAAGCAGTACTGAAATACAAGAAGGTCTGGAGGAAAAAACTATTAAAAGTGTACAGGTAAATGTTAATTTATTACCCTTCAGCATAAAGCCTCAGGATACTACGGTATTTGGCCTGCAAGTTTCTTGATCCTAGTGCTTTAAAATCAGACAGATTTTCAATATGGAAAAGGTATCATTGTGAATACTATCATTGTGTCACTTGAAATTATCTTAGGGAAACTGTCACCTTCAAAAGTAAAATGGCTGAGCAAAGCCTTGGAAGGTTTGCAGTCATCCAAATTGCTCTAGATTTGAAACAAACTGCTCAAGATTTGTGCTCATGTGCACTCTGACCTGCAACTTCAAAAACAGGTATAAATATCTGTAGTTGCAATTTTGCATGTGGCATCCAGGAAGCTTGAATTCCTCCTGGACATTATGAGGTGTTGCTGGATCTACAAGAGGTAACAATCCTTTTCAGATGCTCTGTGAGTGACTGAAGGCAGGGAGTAGGATGTCATCTTTTCCTGACCTCCATGCATTCTGCTGAAGGTCTAAGTGGAAGCTATGCATATGCAATAAATAAAACTCAGGGTTCTTGACAGCATAGAGAAATCTGTATGTGTGCAACTTTGGTGCAGACTGTCAGCTAAGCGTGTAGAAGTCACTGATTATCTGAAAGGGGCTACTCTGCTTAATGTAATAGGTCTTGCCAATCATTTTGATTTTGAAGGGGACACTTTCCCAAAGTAAAGTACTGGTAATACAATGAGGGTGTTCACAACTGTCAACATCACATTATCTTATTTCTCATATTTTTATCCTCCTTTTCCAACAAAAATTTTCTGTCAAAGAGGTTTACATCAATCACAGATCCAAGATAATGCTGTACTGATTCCTTTTTGCCTCTTGTTTTCCTTCTCCTGATTTGCTAGTTTATGACAAGCAGGAAGCCTTTGTAGGATGTCTCCCCACCAATAGTTCAATGTGGAAAAATCTAGAATTCTACCATTGCACTCTGAGTGATGTGTAGATTGGGTCTCATTGTGGTAAGAGTCTTCTTCAACTATTCTTGGTGACAAGGAGCTGCTGAGAATAATTTTTTTATGCACTTTACTTGCTATATAGGTGATATGATACTATAGGTGCTACTTGGTATATAGGTGATACTGAACTCCATTATGGTTGCCAGCTGATTTTTAAAAAAGCCTGCCTTGTTCTTATAACGTATGTCTTTATTAATAACGATTACTCCTGCAGAAATCATCAGATGAACCTTTCATTGGCAGAGATATGCACATTCCCTCTTCCCCCCCCCCCCCCACTTATTTCTGCTGGTTAAGCTACTGATAACAACAGAAGCCCCAAGGATGAGTAAAACATTAGTAACCCTCGTCCCCATTCAAGTTGCACCATAGTGGAGCACGGCACAAATTTTCCACACAGCTATGCAGAAGTCAAATGTACAAGATACATAGAGTCATTCACTCATATGCACTGTAGGTGTGAGCCACGGCCTACTCTTATGATTACATTTTCTGTATTACCCCAGCAAGCCACCTCTTTTTTCAAGTCAAGTTTATTAGGTTGATCAGCACATAAGCCATACACCTATTTATCTAAAATCTTAAAACCAGAATTTAAAACCACATAGAAGCAGAATTTGGCTATATCCACAACACGCTCTTTGCAAAGACTACTTAACAGTAATTTCAGTCTTAAAGAGTCCGAAAACATAGAAAATTTATGTATCAATTTCTTTAAGAATCTATCTCTCCCTGCTGTATTTTGGACATCGGAAAAAGATATGCACCGAGGTGTCTAATTCAGTTAAGGGACTATCACAATAACCCTGCTCAGGAGGGATCCTTTGAAAATGTCCCTTCATTTGTGCCATTGGTAAAGCATTGCATCGTGCAATCATAGAAGCACGCCTCAACTTGGGAACCGTCAGTACATTAAAATAAATGGGTAAATTTAGTGGGAAATTTAATTCCGAAATAAGGACAGCATTTACCCTTAGCCTTCCTTAGAAGGCAATCCCAATCTTGAATTAATAGCTTTTCAACAAGCAGCGAATGGCTTCTTCCACTGAATTTTTTCTAGTGACTGTAGGCCCAGCTCACATATTTTCAAATTAATGTTGTTATTCCATTTTACCCAGCAGCATTCCTGTGCTGCTAGTTTTGTGAAAATAGGAAGATTTTCAGCAATTGTAAGTCTGTATTTAAATCCGATAACAGCTTTCCAAATCAAGGTTGAAATCTTTGGAAGTCCCAATTCCAACCGTATAACTTCAGAGGCTATACATGGGGGTAGGGCTAAAAGCTTCCAAAAAAGACTTTCTGGAGTCGCTCAAGCTGTTCTATGGGTCCCAAAAACTGGATCGGTGAGCTATATAACATACGTGGCAATACCAATGCTTTATATGCCTTTAGGAGTGCTGGCACGCCCTGTCTTCCTTTGATGTAAAAAATTTCTCAGTGCTAGTAGTGTCAATTCAATTTTCCCCTTAAGATACTTTATATGTTTGGACCATGCAAGGTTAGATTGGAACACTATTCCAAGATAGCAAAATTCATTAACCAGCTGCAACTTATACGGGCCAATTTTCCATCTTTCATTGGTCCTTCTTATTGATTTTATAAAAACCATTATTTGAGATTATCCTCATTTATTTCTAATAGTTTTTCACTACAGTAAGCAATAAATGCTTTAATGGCACATTTAAGACCAATCTGAGTTCTGGACAATAGAACAAGATCATCAGCGTATAATAAGGCAGGAATTGGTTTGTTATCTAGGCATGGTGCATGTCTATCTAAATCAAGTAATTTAGGAACGAAGTCATTGAGATAGAGATTAAATAAATGCAGCGCAAGAACACATCCCTGCCTAGCCCCTCTTTCAACAGATACGGGGCGAGAAACAGCTTCATCTTTGTTTAGTTTAACATATAAGGAGATTCCAGTATATAAATTCATTATTAATTTTAACAATCTTTTAGGCATATGTAGAATTCAATTTATTTCAGTGTCTTGCATGAGACACAGAGTCAAAAGCAGCTCTTAGATCTATAAATGCTACCTATAAGGTGCCAGGAACATTTAATGCATATTTCCTTATCAATGATGCCACAGTAAAGCAATGATCAATACAAGAGTAGCCTTTACTGAACCCTGCTTGCTTGTCTCCTGGTATCTTCTCCTGTTCTATCCAATCAAGCAGTTTCTCTTGCAATAAAGATGCATGCTGTTGGCAACCTTCAGTCTCGGAAGACTATGGTATCACGCTCTGGATGGTGGTTCTGGCAAAGCGTCTAGTGTGGCTGGAAAGGCCGATTCGGGAGTGACAATCCCTTCCACACTGGGAGCAAGTGTAGTGTGTCCCTGGTCTGTCTCCCTGGCTATGGGCCTTCCTTCTTTGCCTCTTTGCCTCAGACTGTTGGCAAAGTGTCTCTTCAAACTGGGAAAGGCCATGCTGCACAGCCTGCCTCCAAGCGGGCCGCTCAGAGGCCAGGGTTTCCCACCTGTTGAGGTCCACTCCTAAGGCCTTCAGATCCCTCTTGCAGATGTCCTTGTATCGCAGCTGTGGTCTACCTGTAGGGCGCTTTCCTTGCACAAGTTCTCCATAGAGGAGATCCTTTGGGATCCAGCCATCATCCATTCTCACAACATGACCAAGCCAACACAGGCGTCTCTGTTTCAGCAGTGCATACATGCTAGGGATTCCAGCTCGTTCCAGGACTGTGTTGTTTGGAACTTTGTCCTGCCAGGTGATGCCGAGGATGCGACAGAGGCAGCGCATGTGGAAAGCGCTCAGTTTTCTGTCCTGTTGAGAGCGAAGAGTCCATGACTCACTGCAGTACAGAAGTGTACTCAGGACGCAAGCTCTGTAGACCTGGATCTTGGTATGTTCCGTCAGCTTCTTGTTGGACCAGACTCTTTATGAGTCTGGAAAACGTGGTAGCTGCTTTACCGATGCGTTTGTTTAGCTCGGTATCGAGAGAAAGAGTGTCGGAGATCGTTGAGCCAAGGTACACAAAGTCATGGACAACCTCCAGTTCATGCACAGAGATTGTAATGCAGGGAGGTGAGTCCACATCCTGAACCATGACCTGTGTTTTCTTAAGGCTGATCGTCAGTCCAAAATCTTGGCAGGCCTTGCTAAAACGATCCATGAGCTGCTGGAGATCTTTGGCAGAGTGGGTAGTGACAGCTGCATCGTCAGCAAAGAGGAAGTCACGCAGACATTTCAGCTGGACTTTGGACTTTGCTCTCAGTCTGGAGAGGTTGAAGAGCTTTCCATCTTCTGTTGCAGTTCCAAAGGCATGCTTCAGCAGGACAGCGAAGAAAATCCCAAACAAGGTTGGTGCAAGAACACAGCCCTGCTTCACGCCGATTTGGATGTCTGTAGTCACCAAAGAAGCGCTGAACAACATTGAGTGCCTGCCTGTGTTGGAGGAGCTTGACAGTCAACCAATCCTAGAAGAACTTCACGTGGTCCTGGACTCCCTTGCCTTTGGCAAGGCACCAGGAAAAGACAGCATCCCTGCTGAAGTCCTAAAGTGCTGCAAAGAGATCATCATCACTGAGCTGCATGAAAGATGCATACATCTTGCCAATCACTGTTAAAAGGTTGATTGGTCAATAATTACTCTGTCCTGTTCCCTTTCCTATATATGGGCGCTACTAAGGATACTTTCCAAGCACCTGGGATAATTCCGTCCTTATTAAACAGCGTAAAGAAGGGTGCGAGTACCTGTGCGCACCAGATCAGGTATATCTTATAAAGCTCGGCAGGAATTGCATCTATCCCAGGGGATTTCCTCAGTTTAAGCCTGTTGATCAACGTTATGACTTCCTTGCAAGTAACAGGTTCCCATTCAGTAAACTGTGCAAGATAGATCTCAAAGTTCAGATCTGGTTCATGTTCATGCTTCTTGTAAAGATTTTTAAAATGTTTTTCCCAATTTACCACAGATAAAGACGACCCAACAACACTTTTGGCTTCAGCATTGGAGTAATTACCGTATTTTTTGCTCCATAAGATGCACCTGACCATAAGACGCACCTAGTTTTTAGAGGAGGAAAACAGGAAAAAAAATATTCTGAACCGAATAGTGTAATAAAATATTTAATAAACTATAACAGAATAACATTTGAACCATGTAAAGTGAACAGCAGTCAACAGTGGCATTAAGAACCATTATCACTGTCATTAACAAATGGAAAGACTTAAAGGTTTGAGTACTCTAGTTTTCTGGAAACCCCAAGAACTCATCATCGCTAGAGTCAGAATTTATGAAGCTCACAAAAGCAGGTGCACACAAATAGGGAATCATATTATCTTTCTGCTACAATGATGTTCTGCCAAATTCCAATCCACTGGGCCTCGTGCCCGCTTAAGGCTGATCAGTCCCCCTTGTCCAACTCACCAGTGCAGGAAGCAAAAGTGAGTCCAGTTCCAGTCCACAGATGCCAAGTAAATCAGTCCCATCAATCAGAGTTGCCAAATCAGAGTCCAGAGCCAATAAGCCAAATTACAGTCCAAGGTCAGGTTCCAGGTAGGTCAGTCAAATCCATCAGGGTATCCAAGTCCAGTCACAATCCACAGTCAGATTCCAAATTCAATAAACCCAGTCAGTCTCCACTCCTACCTCCAACCTGCACTCCTTCAAAACCCACAAACCCTTTCTGCCTCAGGTACTCCTTATTTCCCTGAGGGCCCTATTGCCTTCCAGTGGCTGCAGCTGTGCAGCACACTCTGCTGGATGACCAGGCCTTACCCTTAAAGGGGCCACTGCTGACACCACATCTACCTCCTCACCATTTCTTCTGTGATTCCAATACAAATGAACAAGTGGAAAGTCCAACCACAACTTGAATTCTCAAGACACAACAAACCTCTGGATTTATGGTGAGAACCGAGCCTTACCTGGGACTTGTGCAATAAGCATTGCTGTGCAATAAGCATTGCTGTGTGAGTGTGGGGGGGGGCAGAGCATCTGTGTGTGTGAGAGAAGGGGGCAGCCTGTGTGTGTGAGAGAGGGGGGAAAGTGTTTGTGTTGCAGAGAAGTTGTGATGCTCCAGGCTTGGGGTGGGGGGAAAGAAAGGCTGTGATGCTCCAGGCTTGGAGGGGGGGGGGAAGAGTCTGTGATGCTCTAGGCTTGGGGGGGGAAGAGAGAAGCTGTGATGCTCCAGGCTTGGGGGGGAAGTCTGTGATGCTCCAGGCTTGGGGGGGGGAGAGAGAAGCTGTGATGCTCCAGGCTTGGGGGGGGGAGAGAGAGGCTGAGATGCTCCAGGCTTGGGGGGGAGAGAGAGAGTCTGTGATGCTCCAGGCTTGGGGGGGGAGAGAGAGAGGCTGTGATGCTCCAGGCTTTGGGGGGGGAGAGAGAGAGGCTGTGATGCTCCAGGCTTGGGGGGGAAGAGTGAAGCTGTGATGCTCCAGGCTTGGGGGGAGAGAGGATGTAATGCTCCAGGCTTGGGGTGGGGGGAAAGAGAGGCTGTGATGCTCCAGGCTTGGGGGGGGGGAGAGAGAGTGAGCCCCAGTGACGCTTTCCTGGGAGTGAGCCCCAGTGACTCTGAGACTTACTTCTGAGTAGACACGCGGACTTGGACTCCATCCGTCGCTGCCACAGTCTGCGCGGGCACTGAGGGAAGGCAGGAGCCCCCCTCAGGAGCCAGCTCAGCCTCTGAGTGCCTGGGGAAACCGAGCAGAGCGATCGGGCAGGGGGCGGAGTTTTTTTGGTTTTTTTTTGCAGTATTCGCTCCATAAGACGCACACACTTTCCCCCCCACTTTTTTGGGGGGAAAAAGTGCGTCTTATGGAGTGAAAAATACGGTAGTCACCAAAGATATATACCAGACTTCTCATTGGCTGCCACAATTATCCTATCCCATGTGGATCTCATAAATTGCTGTTTCTTTGTTTTCAATAATGCTTTATATTCCCTTCTAGCTTGAAGTAAGGAGGCACGTGCATCTGGTGTAATGCTTCCCTTAAAAAATTTGTAGAGTCGTTTCCATTGATTTTTTGCTGACCTACAATCATTATCAAATCATCTCTTTGTCTGCCAACGAGTTTTTGAGATTCTTCTATTTCTCTCTTTAGATAGTAAAGATTGAACATTCTAAAGAGTGATAACATATTTCTGGATATTATAGTGATGTCTGATCCAAATAAAATTTCTTTTTAAGCTCTTGTACCTTTGCTGCACAAAGAATTTCTTTGACAGCTTCAGGGGTTTTGGTTGTCCATTTCTGCCTTAAAGGCGGCATCTGAGTTTCTGTTTGACTAATACTGGAGTGTAACGCATCTTCAACTTGCACCTTAATGGAAATGGGATCACTTATTGCCTGATCATTCACTGTGAAGTTCAGTACTTTAGGATAATTTACATCATCGATCAACATATAATCAATAACGCTGGCTCCTTGTGGTGAGATGAACGTATATTCACCACATGGATCAACTAAAGTATTCCCATTTATAATGGTTAGCGAAAGCTTAGAAGTCATATTAACCAATTGAGCTCCTGCCTTGTTAATAATTTTATCCTTAGAAATGCGTGATCCTTCTGTGGCATTATAATAGAACAAATCTTTTTTTCGAGAAATTAGACGATAATAATTGATAGTCACTTGCACCAATTCTAGCATTAAAATCACCCCCAATTAGTGAGATAGCTTGGGGATAGTTGCCTTGCAAACTCAATAAATATTCTTCCAAAACTGTCCATTGTTTTTCCAGGTCTAGACTACAAGTTGTAGGAGGGAGATATACATTCACCATCAAACTTTCTATTGAGTTGATAACTATCTTGACTGCCATAGCTAGTTTAAATGGGCCAGGGGGGAGGAGAGATGACTTCCCTAATTTGTTGGGCACAAAACTTAACAACCCCCCCCCCCCCGGGACATCCTTTGCATTTTTCAGCTGACAAACAGAAGGACTTATATCCATCTAGATCCCAAGGGGTACAAAGCCAGGATTCTTGTATCATAATACAGTCAAAATCAGCTTAAAAGGGGATAGGATGTCATAGCTTTATTCCGACCTTTTAAGTTCCAACTAAGAATTTTTAAAGCTCTCGGGGAAGCAGTCCTACACTTCCTAGACCCCTTTAAACTAAAAAAATCAACCTTATTAGTTAACTGGTTGGGAACATTTACAGTAGTTTCCTTAGGAATAGAGGTAGGAATAACTTATCTCAATTCCTGTAGATCCTGATTGGTATCCAAGTCAATAGATGGAAAAAGCCCAGCTCTGTGAACTTCTCCTGAGCAAGGGTTTGAGGAAAAGGCATTGCTATTTAACACTATGTTACTCTCTACAGGCTCAGCAATGTCACCAGTGCCGTTGTTCATGTTATCCACATTGTTACTTACTCCCAGAGTCTCACCCAGCCCGACGCAGGACTGGCTGCTTTCAAAATTACAAGGGCCTTCTGTGAGATTCAGTATACAAGGCTGGGGAGTCTGTGTTGATATCAATTCTATTGTATCCTCTGGCTCTACATGTGTCCTTCTCTTTAACTCTACCAAATTTGGATATGAGAATTCTGTAGTCAAGAGAGTTTCTACTAGAGGATCCTCAATCTGCTCAAAATTTTCCACCATCTTAGGTCTTCTGCCCCCTCCACCCACAGTGCTGCTCTGTGAGCTGCGTATTGAAGACAGCACATCTGGAACAAGAATAGCGGACACACTCTCAAAATGTGGGTCCATGGCCAGCAGCATCCCTGGTCGATTTAACTGTGGGTCTATAGCCCCACTTTTAAATGTGGAGGACAAGGTGACCTTTCCCAACATTTCCTCCTTGTTACCCTGCACATGCCCGATCTCGTCTGATCTCAGAAGCTAAGCAGGGTCAGGTCTGGTTAGTACTTGGATGGGAGACTGCTTGAGAATACCGGGTGCTGTAGGCTGAAGGTTGCCAACCAGTGCATTTTCTGTACCTAATTTTGAGATTGTAACCATGTTTTCCAAATTGGAATTAAGTTGCTTTATTAAGGGTGAGCACCATCCTATAGAAATGTCCAAGTCTATCATACCACTTGTCATTTCAGGCTCCGGTTTAGCATTTTCCAGACTACAGCAATTCTGTCTGTTCTGCTCAAAGTTTCCCCAATTTGGCTTTCAGATCCATCAGCTCCACTTTCCCAGGAATTGGTTCATCTACATTCTCAATATTCTAGGTTCCTATTTTCTTATGGCTTACTGAATTGCAAGTGTTTGTCAAGTCTGGGTTCCAAAAGTGACTACTATATGATCGTTTAACATTCATTAATTTTTCTAGGACCCAACTCTTTAAATACACGCCGTGGAAAGATATTCATTCTTGGAAATCGCCTTATAAATAGAAAAATTAGAGATGGCACAGTTCTGGACCTAAAGTCTAGAAACAGCCTTATATAGTCCTCCTGAGCAGGTAAGAAGTAGAAGTAATTTAGTTCTGTTGAGGCTATTCTGCAATTTAAAAGCTCTTCAAGAGAGATAAGAATTTTGTCCTTACTTCTCCAAAGGTGAGCATCCCTTCTAAGAAGACAAATTAAAATCTGGTGACTTTGCAATATTCTGTGTACACTTCTCTGCTCTACATACTTTGTACAATTTGTGCTTCTTGGTTTTACTATTTCCTCCAGGAAGGGAGATAATTTTATGATGTCCTTGTTGTTGTTTGCCAAAGGTTGAAGCCTGTCCACACTCGGATCAGGTTGACTCAACCTCTGGGTCAGGATTTCCATTTGCCCTTCCGTTTTATTTAAGCGCCCCAATATCAATATTAAGGTTTTTGCAGATATAAAACATGCGTCTCCCAGTTGTTGAAGGGTGAAGTCAGTAGCTGTTTGGAATAAAGTTCTACCGCTAGTTGCACTATTTCTCTGAGAAGTGTTTTGCTTGTTAGCCTTCCCCTTCCACTCAGCTGTGGATTTACTGCCTTCTGTCATTTGAATTACTAAAACATCTTTAGACTGAGTTACTAAAACATCTTTAGATTGTGCAAGTTCTGACACCAGAGCCTTAGAACTGTTGCTGGTACTCACAGGGTATGCAGATTCCAGAGAGGGAGAGAAGAAACTTTCAATTCCCAACTGCTTCTGTTTCTTCTCTTTTCTCAAGTATTTCTCGTCAGAACTCTCCAGGCATTTTGTGTGGGGGCTCATCCGCAATCTTTTCTGTCCCCTGTTAGGTGTTAAGTCTTTGTTTATCATGTTTACCTTTTGTGTTTTGAAGCTGGAGGGGAAGAGTGGAGACACCTGGTCCTGGATACCAGCTGAGTCCCAAAAAAACTAGAACTCAAATTAGAGGTAGTCAGAGGGTGGGAGTTTAGTTAATACTTCGACCAATAGCTAACTATGGGTTATTAGTAGTTATCAATGATTCATTAAATAAAAGTATTAATAAAATTAGTAGTAATGAATGTAAAATTATTAAAATGGTTGATAAAATGAACAGATTAAGATGGCCATACTACCCTGAATGTGCCCGATCTTGTCTGTTCTCGAAAGCTAAGCAGGGTCAGGCCTGGTTAGTACTTGGATGGGAGACCTCCTGGGAATACCAGGTGCTGTAGGCTTAAGTCCACTGCCATACTACCCTGAATGCCTCTTTTTTCATCTATTTATCTATCCGAGTCTGAAGTACGAAAATAAGCAAAATCTATGAGAAATAGCTATTTACAGTAACACGGGAGACAATTTGGTAAGAGCCAACGCTTCTTTCCTTAGTTACCGAAATCTTATTTCACAGTTCAGAGACTCCAGGCCTCTGCCTGGGTACTATAATAAACATATTTCCAAAGCTCAGGCAATTGGCCCGCCTTTCTTGAATGCTAATAACAGAGGGCAAAACAGCTTTATTACTATAAATAAATTTGCAGTTCTGCTTGTGAAACCTATACTTTCAAGGTGTCATGTCATCAAATAAGTGTCAAAAATTGGATATTCCCAGCAACTGTGTTTACTTGGAGGACGCTGTGCACCCATTTGGTTCAGTATAGTTCTATATGCATTTATTTATCCATATTTTTAACCTTCCTGTATCATTGCAAAATGTGCAATCAAAATGTATGTGTATACATGAGCATAAATGCATTTAGATCTGTATTCTGGGGTAGGTGAGCAGCAGGCTGCTTGGTCTAAAATTGAACTGGGTCCTTGAGCATTCTACTCAAAGCTCAAACACCCATAAGGATGGGGGTGGGGTGGGGTTGATATTCTAAATCTAAAGAGTGCACAAAGGAGCCTAATCCCCTTCCTTTTCTCCACGCAACATCATAAACAGAGTGCTTCAGGAGTGAAGGAACATGGCTTGCAGCATACTCTTTTTCATAGGCACCCTCTGTTTAATGGACAGATATGCAGGCAGCATAAAGTGTCTCAGTTCTGCCAGCAAAAATCAAACACAAGTATTCCCTTATTGGGCTGCTCACCACAGTCTATATCTGTGCCTATAAACATACAGGATGGTGTCTGCCCAGAAGAACAATATTCACCCGCTAGATCCATATGAGTAGTTCATCACTCAGTGATATCAATAAGGAACAAAGAATGTTTCAGGAGAACCTTTGCTAAAGTCAGGTTGTGTGATTAGCATGCAACATTATATACATTTGTTGGCCAAGTGTAGATGTGATAAATTCTGCATTTGCGCATGTTCAGAATGCCTTTCTTCACCAGTCAATACACACAACCATTTTCCATAACTTAGAATTAGTGGTCAGAGAGGCTGTTGGTTCCTGCATACCCACCAACATTGTACAAACAAAAATAAGGAAATGCTTTTATAAAAATCCAATTCTCAAAATAAGCGTCTTGTGCTCCTGCCCCTACCTGCACTTCACAAGCCTCCTTTTGTATCATAAAAGCCTCCTTTTGTATCACATCTACAGGTGGTGCCTCGGTATCCACTGAACAGTATAGATGCTATACTGCATTCAGCCACTAGGATGGGTCGAATAATGGAATCTAATGGACTGAAATTATTCCATTAGGAGCAATGGTGAAACAAGAAACCTGGAAGTGGGTTTTTAAAGCTGTTTTTCCACTGTTTTGATAACCACTGATTTTTTCTTAATCTGTTGGGGGTTCCAGAACAGAATCCCAGTGGATAATGAGGCATAATGTACTATGTTTAATCCTGCCTTTCCTCCAACAAGCTCAGGGCAGCTGACATAGATCCCTATTGTCATTTTATTCTCACAACAACCTTTTCAACTGGGGAGAGAGAGAGCGAGCGCGCGCAAGCACAACTGGCCACTATAGGTCATCCAGTTTGTGTTATTGCTGAATGAGGATTTGAATGAGGATCTCATGAGTCCCAGTCCAACACACTAATCACTTCACCACAGGGTATGCTATGGAGGCAGGAGGTCTGGTCTAGAGGGTAGCGCCTTCGTTTGCCTGAAGATAACAGCTGAAGGTTGCCAGTTCGAAGCCACCGGCACTGTGAACGGCGAGACCTTGAAGCAGCTGACAAGCCGAGCCAAGTTTTTCCATCTGCTCTTTGGCTGCCCTTCAAGTGAGATATGAAGGATTGTCAGCTTGCGTGGGAGGAAACTGGAGGCCAGAATGTGATACCAGATCATAAAAGGATCCATCTGAAATGTTGTAGTTCTTGAAAGACAGAACCTTTGTCAATTCTAAAAATCCCTATAGGGATTTAGTACAGCCTGCCTGTGTAAACCGCCTTGAAATAAAGTATGAGGAGAAATCTGAAGACCATGAAAGGCGGTATATAAATACCTGTATTATTATTATTATTATTATTATTATTATTATTATTATTATTATTATTATTATTATTATGCTGTATTTGTTCACTATGTTATTGCCTGTCATCCTCTGATTTCAAACCCAGAAGAATGATTCTTCTTTTTGTTAAGGATACACTGACTAGAAGACATAGTGGCCTTATGATATGCAACATGTCTTACAAATAATCCAAAATAAACCTCAGCAACTATAGGGTGTGATTTAGCAGTGTGGTCCGGTGCACACCAAAGTGTGCCAGAGATAAGGTGCACCTATTCTTCACTCTAAGATTTAATTTCTAGAAAACCTGAGGAGGCCATTGAACCCTGAATAATGACACCAGCAACTCATATTATTTAAATTTTAAGCAATGCATCCACAGAAGGCAAAATTAGGTCTGAAGAAGGGACAGTATGAACTGTCCTTGGTAAAAAGGGACAATTGGAACACAAAGTCCTGGACCACAGCATCCACCTGATCATGAACCTTGGTTCCTCGCAGTCTGAAAACTGATCATTGCTGCTATTATTTATCACATCCTACCATCATGGAGCTCAAGGCAGCACACATGGGGTTCCAATGCAGCCTCTCATCCAGGAACTGGATCCAGGCACAAAACTTAAATCTGCTTAGCTCCAGCAAGGTGGCTGTGTCATGTGCTCTCAGAACAACTCGAGTAATTAGTATTAACTTCCCTGTTCCAGGGTTTTTTTTTTCATATCTTGTCCAACTGCTCCTAATCAAACACTAGAAACTACATTGTGCCATTTGGCATCCGAGGAAAATTAGAGAACAAAACCTCTTCCGCAGCAACGCATCGCACACATTGTGAGGAAACTCCCCAGTGCTGATATGTGTCATGATTAATATCATTTGGAAGGCCTGGGTTAACTCCACACACAAAGCCAGATTGTTCACCCCTCTTGAGAAGGGTGGGGAAGGGTAGCAATTTTCAGCATATATTTTTTTTTTTAAAATGAGTTATATAAAGATGCCTACATATTTATGAGCAATGATAAAGAGAGATAAATGCTAATTCAGCAGTACAAAACATGCCTCCCACACATTTGCAAAAACCCTTATAAAAATTACTGAATATTCAATGGTGGAAGCATCCTTGTATTGTAGCAGACATTCAGCTTGTCACATGTGAGATGATCAGTCAGACAGTCACTCCTTCACAGTCCCATTCACTCACTGTGGATCTTGCTGGCTTCTGCTGCATGAAGTAGTGGCAGAATTTGCCTCCCCATTGGGACACTGGAAAGGTAACTGTTAAGAAGGCCCCTTCCTCTGCTACCCTCCTGTCTCTTCCCTGTGCCACTCTTCAGATTTGTTCAGCAAACTTTGCTGTTGCATATGGTTAAGGAAACATGACTGAGCTTGACATACATTTTGAGCCTGATAATATCAGTATTCCTTGTGGATGGATCCCAAAACTTCACATTCAAGGTACAGGGGATGGTTTCCACAGAACAAGTGTCCATCTGTATGGGTAAAGAGAGCCAGGATGGTTTAGTTGTTCAGGAGCTAGACCTTGACCTGGAAGATCCAGGTTCAAATCCCCACTCAGCCATGATGCTTCCTGGGTGACCTTGGGCCAGTCACTATCTCTCAGCCTCACCTACCTCACAGGAAAAAAGTTGGAGAGGAACTATGCATACCACCCTGAGCTCCTTGGAGGAAGGGTGGTATAAAAATGTGAATAATAAAAATTTTATCATACCGAAAGTTCTGTGAATGTATAGAACTCTACTGTGACATGCATGGCAGAAAACAAAGTGGTCACACTCATATTTGCAATCTGTCCTCAGCTCTTTTAATCAAGAGGGGGGAAAAAAGAATGTTTCAAATCCTCAGAAAGAACATATTGTAACACTATACAGTTAGAACCACTTGAGAATGAATGTGTGCATGCATCCAGAGGGAGGTAGTCATGGCTAGTAAGACAGGTATAGTGCTGGTGAAGGACCACAAGCTCCCTGCTCAGCTAATTACATCATTTGCTTAGGCCCAGATGAAGTATGGCTGACTACCAATAATGAACCTAAATGGTATTTCCTGACTTGCCACCACCAAACAGCAACTAGTCAGGGTGTTGCCCCCCTCCCTTTCAGTGACGGCAAGTTATTGTCATCTACCCCACCACCCTGGCTACTACTGCCCCATCACACATAGGCATTTTTGCCTGCTGAAACAGAAGGACCAAACCACATGCGCCGTCTGGAAATTTGAACCATTTTTTAATGCCTTGAATACAACGCAGATGCTTGGATGGGAAAAAATGGCAAGCAAGAGCACAGCCATTTTGTTTCTGCCGCACGCGTGACAGAAGACTGCAGAAGTACAGAAGGATAGTATATGGCAGGTGACGAGTATTACATGTGCTAAGAAAAGGAATAAGTTCAGAGTGTTTTCAAGCAGAGGACATGGCTCTTTCCAGTTTAAGCCTCCCCATTCAGTGACCAATTATGAGCCTTTCCTGTAATATCATTGTCTGTGATGCCCTCATGTCAATTGCAGATTGACATTAAGGGAAAGCGGTGCCTGGAGGGGAAATCACAGCAAACATTTCTGTTCAATTTCATATTAATGGAACTGAGCTTTGTCAAACACATTATCACGGCATGTTCCTGCCCCCTGCCAACACAGATTTGCATTCTGACAGCACATCAACAAGTTGGCCAACCAGTGCTCTTTTCAGTTCCCATAATGTATTTCCCATCTTTGGAAGGATCTCAGAAGCTTCAGTCATTTTTTTCTCTTGCTTTTCCTACTTCCTCCTTTCAGCCCACTAATTACATATCATAAAGGATCTACATTGGTTGAACATATGAAGCCTCCTTATACTGAGTCAGGCCAGCTTACGACTCCAATATACTTACCTGTATACCCTCACTACTATCTACACTTTATGGAAGAGGCTCTCCAGGGTTTAAATCAGGGAATTCTCGAGCACTCAGATCAGGGATTGTTCTGAGATCTTCTGCATGCAAAGCATGAGCTTACCACTTACCCAAGCTGTACTGTGGTTTATCACAGTGATTCATTAAGTTACATGCAGCAACAAAACAAAATATTCCTTTATCCTCTGTGTGATTACTCTGTGGAACTTTGTGCCACAGGATGTGGTGATGGCATCTGGCCTAGAAGCCTTTAAAAGGGGATTAGACATATTCTAGAAGAAAAGTTCATCACAGGTTACAAGCCATGATGGGTATGTGCAACCTCCTGCTTTTAGAAACCTGGCTACCTTAAAAAGCCAGGTACAAGGAGTGGCAAGCCAACAAGATACAGGAGAGAAAACTGAACACTTTCCACATGCGCTGCCTCCGACGCATCCTCGGCATCACCTGGCAGGACAAAGTTCCAAACAGCTTGTCCTGGAACAAGTTGGAATCCCCAGCATGTATCCACTGCTGAAACAGAAACTCCTGTGTTGGCTTGGTCATGTCATGAGAATAGGCGATGGCCGGATCCCAAAGGATCTCCTCTATGGAGAACTTGTGCAGGGAAAGCGCCCTACAGGTAGACCACAGCTGCGCTACAAGGATATCTGCAAGAGGGATCTGAAGGCCTTAGGAATGAACCTCAACAGATGGGAAACCTTGGCCTTTGAGCGGCCCGCTTGGAGGCAGGCTGTGCAGCATGGCCTCTCCCAGTTTGAAGAGGCACTTGCCCAACAGACTGAGGCAAAGAGACAAAGAAGGAAGGCCCACAGTCAAGGAGACAGACCAGGGACAGACTACATTTGCTCCCAGTGTGGAAGGGACTGTCACTCCCGAATTGGCCTTTTCAGTCACACTAGATGCTGTTCCAGAACCACTTTTAAAAGCGCGATACCATAGTCTTCCAAGGCTGAAGGATGCCAATGATGGTGTGCTCCCTAAGGCCCAGATGGTGGGCCAGTGTGACATACAGGAAGCTGGACTAGTTGGGCCATTGGCCAGATCCAGCAGGACTCCTTATATTCTTATGTTTAACAACACAAGTGTGTCCCAATAATGGAAGTCTATTTCCAAGATGTTGGGGAGTGACATCTCACCTTCGAGTAAGCTTGGAATGATGCAAGGAATGGAAAAGAAGGTAAAATACCTTTATATTTCATATAAAACAGACAGAATTGCAATTTAGCTATGCATTCGCCAGAATATACAGTGGAGCCATTTAAAATGAGAACTACAGACCAGCAATTATAATATCAATCTATGGTCACAACATCTAGAGTGATAGCCAGAATTATACTGCCACATATTCATAATGAACAGGACATACAGCATGGACATACAGCATTATCAGTTCTAGTCCAATGTCTCACCTCTGTATCTTATACCAAAGGGTTTAACAAAGGTTAAAAAATGGCACAAGTAGGAAATATATCAAACAGAGTGGCTGTAACTAGGCACTGGTTTAAGACTGCCACTAAGGAAAAATTCACATGTAAAATATGCCCTGATTATTATCTCTGTAGACATGGAGGCGTTAAATGTTCTGACCTCGATCATGCTCAAGTGGTGACGGCATCTGGCCTGGATGCCTTTAAAAGGGGATTGGACAAGTTTCTGGAGGAAAAATCCGTTATGGGGTACAAGCCATGATGTGTATGTGCAACCTCCTGATTTTAGAAATGGGCTATGTCAGAATGCCAATGCAAGGGAGGGCACCAGGATGCAGGTCTCTTGTTATCTGGTGTGCTCCCTGGGGCATTTGGTGGGCCACAGTGAGATACAGGAAGCTGAACTAGATGGGCCTATGGCTTGATCCAGTGGGGCTGTTCTTATGTTTTTAATACACTGAATCACTGCAAAGAGAAAAGCAAGTCTCAACTTAATATCTCTGCCTTGATTGCAAAAGGATGGTCAATGGAAAGACAGCAGAAAGCAAAGTAAGGCATAAGTGTTTAAAAACAGCTCTATGATAGGCAGCCCAATCCTGATCTGAGCACAGGCAGGCCACAGTGGCCTGTGCTGTATCCAGTGCAGGTTAAGTGCAGGCTGGAGGGAATATTTTTCCCCTTATCCCATGTCAAGCCCCAGCCTGCTATGGGACTACTCGGATCTGAACCAGCTAAATAGCTGGTGCAAATCTGAACAGTGTAAGACTGCTTGAGCCAGGGACAGAGGTTAGGATTTGGCCTGCGTCGCTGTGGCCAATCCTGCCCCTTCCTGGGCCCGATCACCCCATCTCCACCCCTGGAGTGCCCTTCCACCACCATCTCCCCCCTGTGCTGCCCAGCAGAAACCTCACTGGGCCAGTGCAGGATCTGGATCTAGCACAGGCTTCTGCGCCAGCTCAGCCAACTCCCAAGTCAGTGCAAACATGCCTTATGGCACATTTGCGACAATCAGGAGCGGACGCTGTGCTGGCTCAGAGCACCATTTGGACTGTACTGTTAGGAAAACACGGTTTAAAGCCTTCAAGGAGGACCAAAGTCAAGTCCATCCCAACCAATAAAGCCCATGCAACTGCTAAGAGTGATAGCATTACTGGTGACTATTTGGTACCATAAGCAATTCATGGAACATTTTAAACAGGGAAGCCGGTTTCCCATAAAGACATTTCACCTCGACATGAGGCAGTACACGTACAGAACCCCAATCCATAAAGGCCTCCAGTAGACAGGGTCTCCTTTCTTCCAATCCAGGCAACCATTGCTTGAGAAGGTTTCTAGCGTTCCCGTGTTTATGGAACTACTTTTGCCTATACATCTCCTATGCACAGTGATCCCTATCCCCTGTGCATAGAGATTATTTCTGGCTGCCTTCAGCTGCAGCCTTTGGGTCCTCTCCCTCCCTCCCTCTCTCTCTTTTAAGTGACTTGCTTGCTGTGGCAATGTCTGTTTCCCCTGAAAGCTCTCAGGGGAACACATGCTGCCAGAATAAATGAGAATTTATTGAGAGGAAAAAGGAAAGGAAATGGGGCTAGAGGTGACAGTCAGAGGATGCTAGAAGACAATAGAGCATACAGCAGTACAGTGGTGGTGGATCTATAAGGCCTGGAAGTGGCAAGAAGGCAGAAGTGCTGTCATATGGTTGCCTTTGATGTGGAGCCAGGGCAGGAGTCCTCTCCCCTCTCTGAAACAAACATGTAGCTAGTGTGGCATAGTAGTTCATGTGATGGACTAGGAGATGAAAGATCGGGGTTCAAATCTCCACTGAGTCACGAAGCTCCCTGGATGACCTTAGGCCAGTCACTATCTCTCTTAGGCCCAAATCCTAACCAACTTTCCATCTCCCACATAGCTGTGCCAATGGGGCATGTGCTGCATCTTGCAGTTGGGGGGGGGGAACTCAAGGTAAAGGACGTTTGTTTCTTTACCTCAGAGCTGCGTTCCCCTGACCTCGAGGCTGGAAAATTGGTTAGGATTGCGTCCTTAGCTAAATAATCTAGCTGAGCATGCACCTTCCTTATACTGAGTTAAACTATTGGTTCTCAGAGTGGTGAAGACCAGAAGTGATTGTGAGGAGCTCCAGAAGGATCTCTCCAGACTGGCAGAATGGGCAACAAAATGGCAGATGCGCTTCAATGTCAGTAAGTGTATGGTCACGCACATTGGGGCAAAAAATCAAAACTTTAGAAATAGGATGATGGGTTCTGAGCTGTCTGTGACAGATCAGGAGAGAGATCTTGGGGTGGTGGTGGACAGGTTGATGAAAGTGTCGACCCAATGTGCGACGGCAGTGAAGAAGGCCAATTCTATGCTTGGGATCATTAGGAAAGGTATTGAGAACAAAACGACTAATATTATAATGCCGTTGTACAAATCTATGGTAAGGCCACACCTGGAGTATTGTGTCCAGTTCTGGTCACCTCATCTCAGAAAAGACATAGTGGAATTGGAAAAGGTGCAAAAGAGAGCGACTAAGATGATTACTGGGGTGGGGCACCTTCCTTACGAGGAAAGGCTACAGTGTTTGGGCCTCTTCAGCCTAGAAAAGAGACGCCTGAGGGGGGACATGATTGAGAAATACAACATTATGCAGGGGATGGACAGAGTGGATAGAGAGATGCTCTTTACACTCTCACACAACACCAGAACCAGGGGACATCCACTAAAATTGAGTGTTGGGAGAGTTAGAACAGGCAAGAGAAAATATTTCTTTACTCAGCGTGTGGTTGGTCTGTGGAACTCCTTGCCACAGGATGTGGTGACGGCATTTGGCCTGGACGCCTTTAAAAGGACAAGTTTCTGGAGGAAAAATCCATTATGGGGTACAAGCCATGATGTGTATGCGCAACCTCCTGATTTTAGAAATGGGCTATGTCAGAAGCCCAGATGGAAGGGAGGGCACCAGGATGAGGTCTCTTGTTATCTGGTGTGCTCCATGGGGCATTTGGTGGGCCGCTGTGAGATACAGGAAGCTGGACTAGATGGGCCTATGTATCCAGTGGGGCTGTTCTTATGTTCTTATATTCATTTAGCTCTGTATTGTCTACACTGAGCCTCTCCAGGGTTTCAGGCAGAGGTCTTTTCCAGCCCTCCCTGAAAATGCCAGTGATTGAAACTGGGCTCTTCCACATCAAAGCAAGTGCTCTGTCATTGAACTATGGCTCCATGGCTGATGTGGCATGTAGGCCAGCTGCAGTTCCTTAGAAGAAGATGTACACAAAGGAGGTGCCAGGGCTCAGCACATAAACCGAAGCTAAGCAGGTATTGATCTGATCAGTGCCTAGGTGTGTAACCTCCTGGAAATCCCATATATGCTGCACTGATTTCCATGATGGAGAAAGATGGTGATATAAACTATCCGGTTCACAGATCTACATGTGAACCACATCTCAGAGCAGTTTCCGATGTCTGAAATTCTGAAAAGTTAGTATTGCAGGGACACAAAACACGAAGCTGCAAACGTAGTGGGAGGTGGAATTGCTGCTTTTTTGTCTCCATTCAGCAGCATGAAAAGGCAACATGAAAGACTAGAAGTGGCAGAGCCTGGAGTCAGTCCAAGAGCACAATTGCTAAAATGGATTTCAAGGTTTAACAGTCCTCTCTAAACCTGAACTCTCTTTTTATAGGATCTGTTTTTCTTAGATTCCCTCTATAATTTGTGGCCAGCTACTGGACTGTCCTTTCATGTTATCCAGAGATATGCTTGCTGAGTTCTTATTCATATCTAACTGAATTTATTTCCATTCATATTCTACTGTACCAGGCTTAATGCTATTGAAAAGGATTTATTGGACATCCAGTGAACTTTTTGATTTGATTCAGATTGGATTTTATCTTTTGCTGCTGACCAATGTTCTAGTTTGGCAAAATCTGATTTTCTTCTCTGCGACTGGCTTTCTCGTAAGATGAGATTGATTTAGTGGGCACGGATCGTTATTAACGATTAATAGGTTTTTACTATGAATTTATTGTTTCCAGGCAAGAGTTATTAGGTAGTCACTTATGAAGTCAAGTCAAAATGACTTCTCAAGGCATAAAACCCATGTTACAGTTGAAACACCATTCTGAGGACTTACATGGGAGAAGAATGTGATATGAACCAGATCAAAGCAATGCTGAACTGCCTAATAGGAAACCCTTACAAAGTTGAGGAGACAACAGATACCATGACATCAAAACACAACTCTGGGCATGCAATAGAACACTCAAACCATCCAGAAACTTCCTTTAGCACTAAAACTGGAGCAGCCTTTGAAGACAGTTGCATAAGAACATAAAAAGAGCCTGATCCATCTGGTCCAGCTTCCTGTATCTCATAGCGGCCCAAAAGATGCCATTGGGAGAGCATAAGACAACAAAATATCTGTATCCTGTTGCTACTCTCTTGCATCTGGAATTCAGAGACAGGTTACCTCTAAAAAGTGTAGGCTCCCTGAAAAAGGAGGCAACAGTGGGCCTCTTCTTTGAAACAGATTGGGTAAAGCATGCCCACGTATACCTCCACCCAGTGGAGACAGGAGAGGGCATATGCATGCAGAAAAAGATGAATCCCACTACAACTCGGACCAGGCCTGAATTGCAATGCCACCAACTAACAGCCCAATCCTGAGCTCCCATGGCACGCGGCTGCGGCGGCACCATAAACAGCTGCCGCCACACCCTGCACGCCAATGGCTGCAGCAGGTAGCACTTTGGGAGAAGGGAAGTAGCTCTGCAATGGGGCTACTCGATTCACTGCCAACCAAAAGGTTGGAAGTGAAGTAAGAGTGTTTGCGTCGGGTGCCAAGCCCCACACGAATGCTCTGGATCTGGTGGAGCAGAGCTCCACCGGACCCACCTCCCTCCCTCCCTGCTCCCTCCCCCCGGCACGCCTCCCACCAGCCCTCTCCTGCTTCCTGCCTCCCCGTCACGCCTCCTCCCCATCCTCTCCCCGCCTCCCCCCTCCCCGGAATGCCTCCTCTGCGCTTCCCCTACTTTCCTCTCTGCGGCTTGGCGATCCAGTGCTGGGCTAGCTCGGGTGTTTGCCTGGCGGTAAGCCTTGCAAACTTGCCTTATGGCACGTTTGCAACAGTGCGTGCCAGCAGTAAGCCGACGCACTGAGCCCAGATTTGGGCTCTAAGTTGGGACAGCTTCTGGTTAATCACTGCAATTGCCAGAATGTCTTGATCTCCGGTGCAATGTGCACAACACATTTATAGAAAAACCAAGGACATTTGTAATGTACTAGAACTGGAAGTGCAGAATACTGTTCAGTCACATAACTGTTAGGAGGTTATTTATTTGTATGACACAATATGTTTCCAATGTTTGTTGCAACTGGGGTTTGAAAAAAAAAAATTGCATTGTTTGGTTTTCTAATATTCAGCATTTGTATAATGAATGTAGGAACAGATTTACTGCTTTTTTCACATATTTAGAGTAAAATAATAACTTAAAATGTTGTTATGTCTGAAATAGCAAACTCATGTTAATGAACCACCAAGATAAATAATGCTCTTAAAGTGATTCAATGGCAAATCCACTGGGAAAACCATGCCAGCATTTTAGATTATCAGCTAAGAAGAGGCAGTTTCGGTTTCCTCAAGGAAATTGATAAATGTATCAATATATCTTAGTTTTTGAAACAGTGCCTCCCTTTTAGTGCCTCTTCCAAATAGTAGGCAAATTACAAAAGACAAGATGCACATAAGTTTAAGTACAGCACCGTTTGCGGTCATCAATCAGGCAAAACCCAATAATCCTATGTAACTGGGATGACATTACTGAAAAGAGAAAAAAAAAATACAGAAGCCAAATTCTAATATTGTGAAAAACAATCCAAAATTTGGCTTCTAAAATATGAGCTAGCTGTTGGCATTGCTAGAGCAGGATAACTCTGCATTAATGGATGAATTTGGACATGCAGCCTTCTAGATGAAGCATAACTTTCTAATTAAATTGGAGTGTGACGCTTGAAATGCACCAAGACTGCTGCTGTTCCTGGCCAGCTCCCAATCCCTGAGTGCTGATCTCCTACCAGTTGTGCTATCCTATATATCATATTTGTGCAGCTTTTTGAGTTTCTCTGGTGTCACACATATCACTGTGGCTGCTATGAAAACACTCAGTATAAATTGTTCTTAATTGCACAAAAGCACAAGACGTTTGTGGCAGCATGAGAACCTGTTTAAATTGTGTGAGTATGATCAAGCAAGATAGCTTAAGAAGAAAAAAAACCTGCCGCTTAGAGTGAAGCAGCATAATCATTTCTAACAGGGAAATCACATCGCCAACTGAGAAATTCCCATGATCCACCTGTTTATTCTTAGAAATGTGCTCCCGGGAGAATGCAAGAGAGAAATAACTACATTCAAAGAGTCTATGAAATTTTCAAAAATGCATTTTTGTATAGCTATCGTTCTTTTTTCACCATTAGAGAAGGTCAAATGCACCATATTATGCACTGATAACACAAATAACCACTGGAACAGCCTTTTTCAACCACTGTGCCATGGCACACTGGTGTGTCATGAATGGTCTGCAGGTGTGCCGCATGAATTTGGGGACGGCCATCTATTAGTAGGGCCATTGGGGGATGTGAGCCCTCCCCATCAGCAGTGTGGTGTGCCTTGTCAATGGTCAAAAAAACAAAAACTGATGGTGTGCCTTGACAACTTTCTTGCCTTCTCAATGTGCCATGAGATTGAAAAGGTTGGAAATCACTGCACTAGAAAATGCCAGAAGCTTCTTTTCACCTTGTGGGGAGAATTTCTATATAAAAATGGTTGTGCAAATGCACAATTAACACTGCCACAACAAATCAGTTAGAACTCAGTTGGCTACAAATATTTGCAGAATGAGAAGCACCACCCATATTTTCTCTATGTAGCCAAAAACAAATATTCAGTTAGGTCATACCTACATCTCTGGTGCTCACTATATAAACATATAAACTTCTTGGTTAGTTGTTTCACGGCCCAATCCTATCCAACTTTCCAACACTGCTGTAGCTGTGCCAACAGGATATGTGCTGCATCCTGCAGTTGAGGAAGGGGTCAAGGAGACCTCCTCAAGATAAGGGACCTTTTATTCCCTTATGTCAGGGCTACATTGCAGCTGCAATTACACTGGAAAGATGGATAGGATTAGGCCCGCAGTCCAGGTTCTATAGTTCAACCCTACCGAACAAGAAATCATCTGCTTTCCTAAAGCAGCAATGCACCTTCCTTCTTTTCTTTATCTTCTATTTCTTTATCTTGATCTTCTTTAGGAACATAAGAACAGCCCCGCTGGATCAGGCCAGAGGCCCATCTAGTCCAGCTTCCTGTATCTCACAGCAGCCCACCAAATGCCACAGGGAGCACACCAGACAACAAGAGACCTGCATTCTGGTGCCCTCCCTCGCATTTGGGATTCTGACATAGCCCACTTCTAAAATCAGGAGGTTGCACATACTCATCATGGCTTGTAACCCATAATGGATTTTTCCTCCAGAAATTTGTCAATCCCCTTTTAAAGGCATCCAGGCCAGATGCCATCGCCACATCCTGTGGCAAGGAGTTCCACAGATCAACTACACGCTGAGTAAAGAAATATTTTGTCTGTCCTAACTCCCAACAGTCAATTTTACTGGATGTCCCCTGATTGAGTATTGGGCGGGTTAGGACAGACAAAAGGAAATATTTCTTTACTCAGCGTGTGGTCGGTCTGTGGAACTCCTTGCCACAGGATGTGGTGCTGGCGTCTAGCCTAGACGCCTTTAAAAGGGGATTGGACAAGTTTCTGGAGGAAAAATCCATTACGAGTTACAAGCCATGATGTGTACGCGCAACCTCCTGCTTTTAGAAATGGGTTATGTCAGAAGGCCAGATGCAAGGGAGGGCACCAGGATGAGGTCTCTTGTTATCTCTTGAACGGCCCCTCCTGACTGAGGAGTTAAGTCAGATAGAGGTTAAAAGAGAAGATGTTTCAGACCTCATTGATAAATTAAAGATCAATAAGTCACCGGGCCCTGATGGCATACACCCAAGGGTTATTAAGGAATTGAAGAATGAAGTTGCAGATCTCTTGACTAAGGTATGCAACTTGTCCCTCAAAACGGCCACAGTGCCAGAAGATTGGAGGATAGCAAATGTCACGCCTATTTTTAAAAAGGGAAAGAGGGGGGACCCGGGAAACTATAGGCCGGTCAGCCTAACATCCATACCGGGTAAGATGGTGGAATGCCTCATCAAAGATAGGATCTCAAAACACATAGACAAACAGGCCTTGCTGAGGGAGAGTCAGCATGGTTTCTGTAAGGGTAAGTCTTGCCTCACAAACCTTATAGAATTCTTTGAAAAGGTCAACAGGCATGTGGATGCGGGAGAACCCGTGGACATTATATATCTGGACTTTCAGAAGGCGTTTGACACGGTCCCTCACCAAAGGCTACTGAAAAAACTCCACAGTCAGGGAATTAGAGGACAGGTCCTCTCGTGGATTGAGAACTGGTTGGAGGCCAGGAAGCAGAGAGTGGGTGTCAATGGGCAATTTTCACAATGGAGAGAGGTGAAAAGCGGTGTGCCCCAAGGATCTGTCCTGGGACCGGTGCTTTTCAACCTCTTCATAAATGACCTGGAGACAGGGTTGAGCAGTGAAGTGGCTAAGTTTGCAGACGACACCAAACTTTTCCGAGTGGTAAAGACCAGAAGTGATTGTGAGGAGCTCCAGAAGGATCTCTCCAGACTGGCAGAATGGGCAGCAAAATGGCAGATGCGCTTCAATGTCAGTAAGTGTAAAGTCATGCACATTGGGGCAAAAAATCAAAACTTTACATATAGGCTGATGGGTTCTGAGCTGTCTGTGACAGATCAGGAGAGAGATCTTGGGGTGGTGGTGGACAGGTCGATGAAAGTGTCGACACAATGTGCGGCGGCAGTGAAGAAGGCCAATTCTATGCTTGGGATCATTAGGAAGGGTATTGAGAACAAAACGGTTAGTATTATAATGCCGTTGTACAAATCGATGGTAAGGCCACACCTGGAGTATTGTGTCCAGTTCTGGTCGCCGCATCTCAAAAAAGACATAGTGGAAATGGAAAAGGTGCAAAAGAGAGCGACTAAGATGATTACGGGGCTGGGGCACCTTCCTTATGAGGAAAGGCTACGGCGTTTGGGCCTCTTCAGCCTAGAAAAGAGACGCTTGAGGGGGGACATGATTGAGACATACAAAATCATGCAGGGGATGGACAGAGTGGATAGGGAGATGCTCTTTACACTCTCACATAATACCAGAACCAGGGGACATCCACTAAAATTGAGTGTTGGGCGGGTTAGGACAGACAAAAGAAAATATTTCTTTACTCAGCGCGTGGTCGGTCTGTGGAACTCCTTGCCACAGGATGTGGTGCTGGCGTCTAGCCTAGACGCCTTTAAAAGGGGATTGGACGAGTTTCTGGAGGAAAAATCCATTATGGGGTACAAGCCATGATGTGTATGCGCAACCTCCTGATTTTAGGAATGGGTTAAGTCAGAATACCAGATGTAGGGGAGAGCACCAGGATGAGGTCTCTTGTTATCTGGTGTGCTCCCTGGGGCATTTGGTGGGCCGCTGTGAGATACAGGAAGCTGGACTAGATGGGCCTATGGCCTGATCCAGTGGGGCTGTTCTTATGTTCTTATGTTCTTATGTTCTTATCTGGTGTGCTCCCTGGGGCATTTGGTGGGCCACAGTGAGATACAGGAAGCTGGACTAGATGGGCCTATGGCCTGATCCAGCAGGGCTGTTCTTATGTTCTTATTCTGGTGATGTGTGAGAGGGACAAGAGCATCTCTCTATCCAATCTATCATTCCCGTGCTTTTTCATTCTTTTTTCATCTTTTTCATCTTATTCTTTTTAATCTCTTCTTTATGTTTAGCTGCTGGGGTGTGCAGAACCTACAGAAGAAATTTTATTTGCCCTACAGAAACTCACTTAGCTTCCCTTGAACATTCTCAGATGCTGGTCCTTAGGAGGGACTCTTAAATTCATTCTGAATTTCATTATTTTGAAATGGTGCTGCCAACAGTAGTTATTTTATGTCCAGGGAGGCTTACTGGCATCAGCTTGGTCACTCTTCACTGCTGCGTTTAGCAAACAAAAGCAGGCACATTTTGCACTACATGTTCCAAAGCAGCAGTAATGAACAAGCAATTGGTTATCAGAAAGATTCCCTAAGGTGATATATTCAATGGGAAGACTGAAAGGCAGGTAAGACTGAAGGGGGGAAAAATGTCAGGACTTCTTCTGCGTACGACCCACTGAAATGAACAAAGTATGTGCAAGTGTGTGATACTCCAGCAAAAGTTCACCGTCATGTTTGGTCATATCCAAACATAATAAGGAAAGCCTTGTTTTAAGACTTATGGTCCGAACATATCCTTTACTACTTGTGCCTGCAGAGCACATGCTCCACTGATGCTAGCTGGCGCAAAAGTACCATGTGGGAAGCAGCGTCGGCGGAAAGGCCAGAGCATTCCAAAAGGCACCAGTGTGCAGATATTGCACCAGCGATATTGCTGTTACCCTGCACATGCGCAATCTCATCTGATCTCGGAAGCTAAGCAGGGTCAGGCCTGGTTAGTACTTGGATGGGAGACCGCTTGGGAATACCAGGTGCTGTAGGCTTATACCATAGTCTTTCGAGACTGAAGGTTGCCAACCAACCAATCATTGCTGGCAAAGCTCTGTGTTGACCCATTGCACTGAATGGGGCTTACACTGGAACAAGGAGTCAAATGTCTCCTTAGCCTGAAGAGACCTACAGTCTGAAAAACTCCCCCCCCCCTTTGCAGAAGGCAGCGGAAGCCACACCAGCACCATAGCATTGGCATGGGAGAGGCTTTTAGAAGTCACAGTGTTTTGCCATACTCCAATTTCAAAGCACAGCTTCCACTGGAACTGCAAGTTTACTCCTGCATTAGGACCCTAAAGAAGGAGTATCTGGACACAGCTTATGAAGCATTCATATTTGCAACCTTAACATGATCAGCCAAGATGTGACCCCATCCTGTCATCGCTGTGAGAAGAAAAGCAGCATCTCTTATATTTCTGACTGCTAGATAGTTGATCTCTTAGGAAACAGGTTTTTCCGTCCTAGAAGGATATTGTACCCAGCAACAACAGGACAGTAATTATTTGAACTAAGGGCAAGACTAGTTCATAGAATCCTAGATGCTCAAGGATGTGAAAAGCTATCGAGCTCTGCAGACCAACTAAACGCTTCACCTTGTAAGACATGACATCTTACATGGTTTAGACTAGAATGTTGACTAGCAGATAGCAAGTGAGTGTGAAGAGAGGAGGCACACAGTTTGAGATGAGTTACATCATTTGCTGAGGAAAACTGTGAAGATCATTGGCAATCTGATGCTGTGAAAAACTTCCTTCCCAGCACCATATATGGCAACTAGTGACATCTCGAACATAAGTAAAACACATCCACTCTGTTACTGAGCGCTGGAGCTGTAACAAATGGGTTTGCCTTATGTGTGGGCTCTCAACTACTGCATTAGTAAAAAAGAGTAAGGCTGCAATCCTACATACACGTTCCTGAGAGCAAGTTCCCAGTGAGATTTAATTCTGAGTAGCTATGCAGAAGATCGTGCTGTAAGAATAGTGGTACAAACTGTGTTTTTGTAAGAATAGGTTTCAAATGTTGGCAAATGTACACTAGTTGCATTCCTGTGAACATTATACACCTTCTATGAAAACAGAGGTTTCCAGCAGGACTCTTACTGCTGTCATTTCTACTTGCCTACATGGATTAAGAAAATCACAGCCCAATGCGAACCCATGCTAGAACAGGCAGGCTGACAGGCCTGCCCAGTATCCAGCTCAGGGTTGGGGCTGGCTACGGCACTGCCTGGGGCAAGGGATATTGATTCCACTTACCCAGGGTAACACAGAAGCAGCCCCAATGGAGCTACTTGCATCTCTACCACCTAAAGAGGTAGTGCAGATTGAGTAGTATGGCCAGGTCGCCCAGGGCGCCCAAGAGTGGGGTAAGGATCCAGCCTAAGTGCTGGATCCTGGTCTCACCCCACATTTTTGGCACTTTTTGGACACCTCTGGGCCTCACAAAGGACATGTGCTGGCCCAAGCGCAAGTTGGGTTTGCACCTTCAGCCTCCTCTAGGAATTCTTGGGTATTAAGATGACTATATAATTAATTAAAAACAAAATAACATTTATACTGTGCTTCACTATCACCAATGTTCACCCATTACCCTTACAATTGTCATGTCGTGAGAATGGGCGATGGCTGGATCCCAAAGGATCTCCTCTATGGAGAACTCGTGCAAGAAAAGCGCCCTACAGGTAGACCACAGCTGCGATACAGGAATATCTGCAAGAGGGATCTAAAGGCCTTTGGAATGGACCTCAACAGGTGGGAAACCCTGGCCTCTGAGTGGCCCGCTTGGAGGCAGGCTGTGCAGCATGGCCTTGTCCAGTTTGAAGAGACACTTGCCCAACAGACTGAGGCAAAGAGGCAAAGAAGGAAGGCCCGTAGCCAGGGAGGCAAACCAGGGACAGGGACATTTGCTCCCAGTGTGGAAGGGATTGTCACTCCCAAATTGGCCATTTTAGCCACACTAGACGCTGTTAGAAGGAACATAAACTGTGGCAAAAGAAATGTAAGAAGGTGATACGGGAGGCCAAGCAAGACTGTGAGGAACGCATGGCCAGCAACATTAAGGGGAATAATAAAAGCTTCTTCAAATATATTAGAACGTTAAATATGTTCAAATAGAAGAAGGAAACCCGCCAGAGAAGCGGATGATGAGGATGATGAGGGAGGGAAAAGGGAGATAAAAGGAGACTTAGAGATGGCAGAGAAATTAAATGAGTTCACGGCAGAAGACTGCTGCCTGAATGGCCCCTCCTGACCAAGGAATTAAGTCAGATCAAGGTTGAAAGAGAAGATGTTTCAGACCTCATTGATAAATTAAAGATCAATAAGTCACCAGGCCTGGATGGCATCCACCCTAGAGTTATTAAGGAATTAAAAAATGAAGTTGCTGATCTCTTGACTAAAATATGCAACTTGTCCCTCAAAACGGCCATGGTGCCAGAGGATTGGAGGATAGCAAATGTCATACCAATCTTTAAAAAGGGAAAGAGGGGGGACCCGGGAAACTAGGCCAGTCAGCCTAACATCCATACTGGGTAAGATGGTGAAATGCCTCATCAAAGGTAGAATCTCAAAACACATAGATGAACAGGCCTTGCTGAGGGAGAAACAGCATGGCTTCTGTAAGGGTAAGTCTTGCCTCACAAACCTTTTAGAATTCTTTGAAAAGGTCAACAGGCATGTGGATGTGGGAGAACCCGTGGACATTATATATCTGGACTTTCAGAAGACATTCGACACTCACCAGAGGCTACTGAAAAAAACTCCACAGTCAGGGAATTAGAGGGCAGGTCCTCTCCTGGATTGAGACCTGGTTGAAGACCAGGAAAAAGAGAGTGGGTATCAATGGGCAATTCTCACAATGGAGAGAGGTGAAAAGCGGTGTGCCCCAAGGATCTGTCCTGGGACCGGTGCTTTTCAACCTCTTCATAAATGACCTGGAGACAGGGGTGAGCAGTGAGGTGCCTAAGTTTGCAGACGACACCAATCTTTTTCGAGTGGTGAAGTCCAGAAGTGATTGTGAGGTGCTCCAGAAGGATATCTCCAAACTGGCAGAATGGGCAGCAAAATGGCAGATGCGTTTCAATGTCAGTAAGTGTAAAGTCATGCACATTGGGGCAAAAAAAATCAAAACTTCACGTATAGGCTAATGGGTTCTGAGCTGTCTGTGAGAGATCAGGAGAGAGATCTTGGGGTGGTGGACAGGTCGATCAAAGTGTCAACCCAATGTGCAGTGGCAGTAAAGAAGGCCAATTCTATGCTTGGGATCATTAGAAAAGGTATTGAGAACAAAACAGCTAATATTATAGTGCCGTTGTACAAATCAATGGTAAGGCCACACTTGGAGTATTGTGTCCAGTTCTGGTTGCCGCATCTCAAAAAAGACATAGTGGAAATGGAAAAGGTGCAAAAGAGAGCAACTAAGATGACCGCTGGACTGGGGCACCTCCCTTATGAGGAAAGGCTATGGTGCTTGGGCCTCTTCAGCCTAGAAAATAGACACCAGAGGGGGGATATGATTGAGACATACAAAATTATGCATGAGAAGGTTAAAGTGGATAGAGAGATGCTCTTTACACTCTCACATAACACCAGAACCAGGGGACATCCACTAAAATTGAGTGTTGCAAGGGTTAGGACAGACAAAAGAAAATATTTATTTACTCAGCGTGTGGTTGGTCTGTGGAACTACTTGCCGCATGATGTGGTGACGGCATCTGGCCCAGATGCCTTTAAAAGGGGATTGGACAAGTTTCTGGAGGAAAAATCCATTGTGGGTTACAAGCCATGATGTGTATGTGCAACCTCCTGATTTTAGAAATGGGCTATGTCAGAATGCCAGATGCAAGGGAGGGCACCAGGATGCAGGTCTCTTGTTGTCTGGTGTGCTCCCTGGAGCATTTGGTGGGCCGCTGTGAGATACAGGAAGCTGGACTAGATGGGTCTATGGCCTGATCCAGTGGGGCTGTTGTTATGTTCTTATGTTCCAGGACCACTTTTCAGAGCACGATACCATAGTCTTTCGAGACTGAAGGATGCCAATGTAATGTACCCTTACAAGTCAATTTGGCAATAACTGGGCATAATGCTTGAATTGAAACCAATTCTGCAGCTCTACAGCAGCTGTCAGAAAACCTCTGTTCCTACAGCAGAAGCAAGAACTCACCACAGACTGTTACCTTTAAGAGTTAAAACGCCAACCTCTGATGAAGTGAAAGCATCCTAATACATTTAATTGACCATAAATTAGCCTTGACCATCTGTTCAGCAGTGTTTGGCTACCCTTCACAGGAACTATTGATCAGCTACTGCTGGAGAAGGCATCATTATGACATATCAGATTTATTTGGTTTAATGGAAGCTAATTCCTTTAAATTTAATTACAACAGCTAAAATTCCTCTGTCTAAATTCTAACATAAAGCACAATATAACAGAAAACCTCACAGATTCATGCTTATATTTCACATTCGCACACAGCCTTTCAAATTGAGTCTTGTTGGTCCATAACTTGATGCCTTTTGAGTTGCAACATTCACTGGCATTTTTTAAAATCATGAGATGGAATCACCCCTTTCAATAACAAACAGCAACATGGGCCTTCAAATTCATGGAATTCTGCAAAAAAAACCATGTGGGGATTCATTTTTCACTTCAGATAAAATAGTATTCTATGACCCATCTGCTCTGTCATTCTAACCATTAAAGAAGAATTTTATGAATACTAGTACTTCCAGAGCAGTAGGAAGTAGATTCAGCACAAGCCAATGAAAGTACTTTTTCACTGAATGCACAATTATCTTACAGAATTTCCGCATATGATGAGAGCTGCTTGTCTAGTTGCCTTTAAACCGGATTACAGAAACTCATAGAAGATAAATCTTTCTATGACTATAGGCCTTGGTAGCTAAATGAAACCACCAGAATTATTTATTTATTAGAAGAATTTCTACCCTGCTTTTCTCCCGGTAATGGCAATCAAGGCGACTTGCAAAATTTAAAACATATAGCAATAATAAACATTAAAAACAATTAAAAACGATAAAAACCAGTACAAAAAATACAAATACCTAAAATTGTTGAGGTAGAAAGTGGGGTTTGTGGGGGGAAAGGCAGTTAGTTAATGGGCAGCCTATCCTGCGCTAACGCAGCCAGGTCGCTTAGCCCGCACTCTATCCAGCACAGTTTAGGAGGCAGCTGGAGGTCTCCTTAAGGTAAAAAGATATGTTTCACCTTACCACAAGTAACAATCGAGCCTGCCCAATGAGACTTCTTGAATCTGCAACAGCTATATAGCTGGCCCAAATCCGGGAAGCCCAGTGTAACTGTTACCCTGCACATGCCTGATCTCGTCTGATCTTGGAAGCTAAGCAGGGTCAGGCCTGGTTAGTACTTGGATGGGAGACTGCCTGGGAATACCGGGTGCTGTAGGCTTATACCATAGTCTTTCGAGACTGAAGGTTGCCAACCATTAGTGTAAGGTTGGGAGTGTGTCAGGAAGGGAGTAGAATATGGCAGAGGAGGCCTCCACTGATCCACCCCCTCCTGGCACGATCTGCATGTATTCTTTGGCGCCCTGTAATCCGTACGGTAGTTAACACTTTCTGAGATGCAGGCACTGTTTCTGACTTTTTGTAGCATATTTTCATGTTATCTAGCAGAAAAAGCAGCTCTTACACAGGACAGAAAATGTAAAGCAAATGTTCTGAAGCATCCCCCCTCCATCAATATAGAGGACACACTTCACAGAACAAACAACAAAACAAATATAAATGCAAATTGAATGTTTCAGTTAGCTGCCAACTGCCTGTCTTTGCAACACTATGGTTTATAGATTGGGTTGCTGCAGGGAACTTGTATTATATCAAATTTCCAGGCTGGTACAATCTTAGATGGAGAGGACAAGTCACATACACCACATCTTTAGCAAATAAGGCTGCAATCCTAACCACACTTTCCTGAGAGTAAGACCCATTGTACAAAATAGAACTTACTTCTGTGTAGACCTGGTTAGGATTGTGCCTTAAGTTATATTGGATACTCAGCTTCTTTTAAAAAATTGCTACTCTAGAGCCTGTAGGGGCCATTTCTTGTGCCTAAAGAGTGATGTCACATGGATGGAGGCCAGAATGTGAAATCAGATCAGAAAGAAACATCTGAATGTTGTGGTTTCTTGAAAGATAGAACCTTCTTTCAATTGTAAAAATCCCTACGGGGATTTAAATAGCCTGCCTATGTAAACCACCTTGAATAAAGTCTTGAATAAAGACCAAGAAAGGCAGTATATAAATACCTGTATTATTATTATTATTATTATTATTATTATTATTATTATTATGTAGCTCTGGCACTGCTACCGAGCCCAGTTGGATGTAGCGGTAGCCATTTTGGCACCGCTGCAGCCCTGAATGCTGGGAAGCTCAGGGACTGGGCTGTAAAACTTTTATTGTTGGCAATCTCAATACAGAATAAATCCTTTGACATGCAACTTTCCAGCATCCTATACTCACGTCGATGCACAGACATGGCATGTTTGAAAAGGGCAAAGACGCCTGTTAGATGGGCTGCAGTGAAGACATCTGCATTGGTGTATCTGATCCTGCCTGAAAATGCTAAATAGGTGTCATAAACCGAAGAGTGGAAAGCTGCTGACTTTCTGCTTTTGACAATGAGAGTTGGCCCATGCCTGTCTGATAGCAAAATGCTGAGGACGCTGGCCTGTGAGATCAGCAACTCTGTCTTGATAGTTAGTTTGGAATTCTTCCAGGCTCATTTTGTCTGTCAGCGAAAGACAGCAGCTCCTTTCCTGACTGAAGCCTTATCGCACAGTTTGAGGCAACCAGGGAGTTCAAAACAGCTATAACAAAATACCAGGGGGAAAATCCCAAGAACAGCTGCATAGAAATCATATACATTTCAGACACTCTAGTTCAGTGCAGCCCTCAGGGGCACCCCAGTCTCCAAAGAGCCTCTGGCCCTCTGGAGAGTTGTTGGAGCCCGCACTGGCCCGACGCAACTGCTCTCAGCGTGACGGTGACTGTCTGACCTCTCGCGTGAGCTGTGGGATGAGGGCTCCCTCCACTGCTTGCTGTTTCACGTCTGTGATGCAGTAGCAGCAGCAAAAGAAAGGCTAGCCTTGCTTTGTGCAAGGCCTCTTATAGGCCTTGAGCTTTTGCAAGACCTTCATTCATTCATATAAGTTCATCTTTAATATATTCATTTATGTATACTTCTGTAAATGTATTCAAATTTTAAATGTAAATTAATTCTTTTTCCCCCCCGGCCCCCAACACAGTGGCAAAGAGATGATGTGGCCCTCCTGCCAAAAACTTTGGACACCCCTGCTCTAGTTCATTCTAGTTCCTGTTTTGAGGGATATGGCCTTTCCAGGTTAAGCACAGCAGTTGGATCTGCTCACCCTCTCAGTCTTGACAGCACCCCCACTCTCTCCATCCTACTTAAATATGTTTATGTCAAGGTTTAAATCTACTCAAGGCTGCTTCAAATTTGCCCTTTGGGGCCACTAAGGAGTCATTAACTTTTTTTAATGCATCAGTGGACCGTATTCTTGTGCATTTCGGGAATGTTTCTGAGACAGACAAGGAAATTTCATGCAGAGCAATTGACACATATTGATTTACTGAGGATGTGGGCCAATCTGTCTTCCTTAAGCTGTAAGGACCACAGCCCTTGAAAAGAGTCAACGTAACATACACTCTTCTACACAACTGTTCTTTAATTTTTTTTCATTTGTATTAGTCAATTCCCAGTTCAAGGAAAGGTCAGTAGTCACAATGGATGCAAGGAAACAGAACATATTAATGTCCTGAAGTGGAATATTGACAAGCAATATCATAGACTCTTACATAATGCTTTGCTGCATGACTGTGGTTTCTTAATGCTGGTTGTGTGGGAAGAATACAAAACATGCATTGATGGTTTTAATTTTTAAAAAATGAAAGGCAATGGCAGAATTGAATTAAAAATAGATGAAATTTACAGAGATGGGTGCATCTCCAGCAACTGTGCAATAGTTCAGCATGCCCAAAATTGCATTGCATTTGCTTTGCAGCTACTGTGGGCCACTTGTCACATATTCACTTCTTTTCTGTTGTACAAAGGATACAGCAGAAACCTCCAGCCACTTGAAAAGAGTCTGTGCTGTGACTCCTTTTACCTCTGTTTCAGGCCTGTGGACAACAATTATGTGGAGAGTTTTCAAGAGACAGAAAATGTTTGGAGAGCAGCCAGAGCATCAATGTTCAAATAGGCAGCCTAATATGTTCAGGGCCAAATCCTATTCAACTTTCCAAAGCTGATGCAGCCATGCCCATGGGCATGCACTGCATCTTGCAATGGGAGGTCAGTCAAGGTAAGGAAACGTTTGTTCTCTTGGGGCTGCATTGCAGATGCATCAGTGCTGGAAAGTTGGATAGGATTGAGCCCTTAGAGCAGTGGTACTCAAAACTTTTCCAGCCAGTGGCTCCCTTGACCCCCGTGGCTGTTGGCCATGACTCCCCATCATGTTCCTGAGGGCTGGAAGTGACATCATTAAACAGGAAGTGGCCAGAAATATTAACTAGATTAAATATATTAAATATAATAAATATTATATTTATTATAATATAATATTAAATATTAAATATATCTTAACTATATTAATATTAATTATATTAATCATATCATTAATTAAATACAGATCTTAAAAATATGTTATTAATACACAGCAATATACATGCTTTATAAATGATCAGCTGCTGATCACTGTTGGAGACAGGATGCTGGAGTAGGTAGATTTTGTCTGGTCCAGGAGGAATCTTTTTTTTAAACTTTGTAAGCATACCAATAGAATTGTTTTATCAAATGAACTTTGTGAACAACCAGTCTGACCAACATTACACACACACACCCTTGTGGACCCCAATCCAACTAGTCATTTCTCCCATTCTTCTTGGATAGGATTGAACCCTTTATTAATTTAATGAAATTAAATTTTTCCAGCAGCTGATGGGAAAAACAAAAATAGATCATGAAAATATATCAGAGCTGACAAGGATTTAGTTAGGAAGCTGATTTGTCTCCTATACTAGGAGATGCACACACTGGGGGGGATGACACACCTTGGGGGAGGACGCGCTAACATTGCGGGGTTAGGAGCTACCACATCAAGCCATACACTGTTGGATGCGGTATGCCCAGCGGAGTGCAGTGCAAGAATCAGAATTGAAATCACTCCTTTCGTTCAAAAGTTATGGCCAAAAACCCGGAAGGAAAAAATGCATGGAGCCCTATGGAAAGTGAAAGTGAGCCGTATCGCGCGTTTACTCGCGAGTAGGCGTACTTGCCATAGCCCGTCGGGAAGGGCAGGCTGAGAGCAATCCAACGACACCAGAATGGTCCCGATCCAATGAATGCAGCCCCCAAAAAACACCCGAGAAGCTCCCCCCTCCCAGCTGTGAGTCTGAGCCACGTGGCTGAGTTTACTCACGAGTAGGCGGACTTGCCATCGTCAAGGCAGTTTGAGAGGCTCCAAGTTCATCAGAATGGTCCTCATCCAATGAGTGCACCCCCAAAAAACACCAGAGAAGGAGGTTCCAACCTCCCAGCTGCCTCCCTCCCAGTCTATGGAGCCTTATGGAAAGCAAAGCAGCCTCAGTCACGTTTACTCACGAGTACGCAGACGTGACTTGGCTGGTGGTTAGGCCAGGCAAAGGGGAATGCGAGGACACCAGAAGGGTCCTCATCCGATGGAGCTGGAGTGCAACAGAAGGCAGTCCCCCCCCCCCCAAAAGAACAAAAAAGAGGCTTAAATGGTAAGGGGAAAGTTTTCTATTTTGCACTTGCAAAGCCAGGAGGGTCTTTATCTGGATATGCCTGAAATAGAAGAACTTTAAACTGGGCACTGGGAGGGCTGGAAATCTCACTGATTCTTTTTGGGGGGTTGTTATTGCAGGCAGACTACAGAGTAAGTACCATTGACCACTATGGGACTTACTTCAGAGTAGACATGCATAGGATTGGGCTCACAGGCTGCAATCCTACCCACACTTTCCTACGAGTATGCCCCATTGACCACAATAGGACTTAGCACCAATACACAATAGGACCAACACTAGTGGGGGTTGGAAGATGCTAGAGAAAGAGAAGGTCATCAGCTCTGCTGGAGGGATCAGCTCTCGGGAGCTGGAGAAGGGACTGCTCTCTGTTTCTTGGGTGGAGACAGAAGAACTGATTTGCTGGCAAATCACCCGGGAGATAGTGCCTGCTTATTCCCAATAAGTTCAGACTGAGTGACTAGAGGTTGGAGCCCAGTGGAAGTGGGAAGTGCATCACCATTTCCCCACTGCAGTAAGAATTAGGAATTTTCTTTTCAACAGTAAACAACATATTTATGGTTGGATGGAGCCTTGAATACAAGGACTATGAGATTTACAGGCCTCCCCAACCTGCAGTGCTTAAACCCAGGATGTCATGAACGTGCTTTATGGCACATTCGTGACACCTTCGGCTGCCACTAAGGCCATTGCACTGGCCAAAGTCTCTGTTAGGATTGTGCTCTTAGATAGTTTAAAGAGAGTATTATGCAAAATTATGCATGGGAAGGATAAAGTGGATAGAGAGATGCTCTTTACACTCTCACATAACACCAGAACCAGGGGACATCCACTAAAATTGAGTGTTTGGAGAGTTAGGACAGACAAAAGAAAATATTTCTTTATTCAACGTGTGGTTGGTCTGTGGAACTCCTTGCCACAGGATGTGGTGACAGCATCTGGCCTGGATGCCTTTAAAAGGGGATTGGACAAGTTTCTGGAAGAAAAATCCATTACAGGTTACAAGCCATGATGTGTATGTGCAACCTCCTGATTTTAGAAATGGGCTATGTCAGATGCAAGGGAGGGCACCAGGATGCAGGCCTCTTGTTATCAGGTGTGCTCCCTGGGGCATTTGGTGGGGCTGCTGTGAGATACAGGAAGCTGAACTAGATGGGCCTATGTCCTGATCCAGTGGGTCTGTTCTTATGTTCTTATGAGTAAAATAATCTAAATCACAGGACAGTTTTTTTTTTAATTGTGTTGAAATGATCAGAAATAGAGTCCTTCGGTCACAAATCTATTTATTTTTATAGATGAATTTCAGCTCTCCTTTAGCTTACTGGACATGATTTAGGGTTACAGCAGAGTTGTGGGTAAGTCAGATGTTACAACAGTGATTATAGAAACTGATCAAAATTTATGAAGCAAATAGGAAGATATATATTTGATTTATTAATTTTACTGGTTAAGCGTTCTTTTGAGAACAAGTTAAGACTAATTGATAGTCTTGTTCTTTGCCGATTTGCACACAGTGGTGAATTTGAGCACTGATAGCCAGTAGGAATTCTTAGAGTAATTAACAAAAGCAGTAAAACAATTGCTGGTTTTTTGTTTTTTTGCAGGGGACATTAAAGAAAGTGGAATTAATTATTGATTGCTTATTGATAACAATTTATGAATTCATCATTGACTAAGGACAAATTACCATAGGTAAGGAGGATGATCAAATAAGAGTAAAAACACATAGGCAAAGGAAATAAAAGGTGCTAAAGATGTTTTACTGCTGTTTTTGTATATCTTCTTCCTTATGTTTGTTTTTTTAAAGCTATGTTTTAATGTTATGTTTTTTTTTTATATTCTTGTCATTTTTATTCTGCTTTAATTATTATGAATTGTTTTATGTGTATTTTATATGCTTTTGTAAGCTGCTCTGGGACCCATCTGGAAGAAAAATTGGGATAAAAAACGAATGAATGAAGCGGTTGACAAAGTAACCAATATGATTCTAATCTTTGGTTCTCTAAGGGCTTTATTATCTTCTAAAGAATTCCAAAATTCTGAAGGGAGAATACTGAAAAAGACTGAGGAAAGAGAAAACTGATTGAAAAAGGATTTTGCAGAGAGAAAAGCAACCTAGAGCTGTATTTAAAAATGGCATAGGCAGTGAGACATGAGGTTGACAGAAATAACAAAAAACGTAAAAAGGTTTGATGCTACAATAAATAAGCAGGAAGAGAGAATTTGGAATGAACCAGGAAGAAATTCAAAAACATAACTCCAGCAATGAAGAGGCATATTGACAAGAATTTGAAATTAGTGGTTCCCAAACTTTTCAGCACTGGAACCCACTTTTTAAAACGACATTCTATCAGGACCCACCAGACTTTTAAAAAAGGAGATCTAGAAATCATCATCATCTTAATAGTAAACAGTCGAATTACAGAAGACTGCCATAATTGGCATAGCATCTATCCTTCGTTGGTACCTCATCTACACCTAGAAGTAAGGCAGATGTCTGGGTGGATCAGGATTTACCACCTGATAAATGTTGTGTTTTTTGTGTGTATAGGATCATTATAAGCTGTGTTGTCATTTTGATGTGAATAATAATAATAATAATAATAATAATAATAATAATAATAATAATAATAATAATGTCACAATTAATTATAATTAATTATAAGTAACAATAACCAGAAAAAGACCCTCAAACTTTTATCTCTCTCTATTTATACATGCTTGCAAACTACAGGAGCTGAGCTCTTTGCAGGGTAATTAGCAGCTACAGTATCTGATTTTGAAGTACATAAGAAGAGCCCCGCTGGATCAGGCCATAGGCCCATCTAGTCCAGCTTCCTGTATCTCACAGTGGCCCACCAAATGCCCCAGGGAGCACACAAGACAGCAGGAGACCTGCATCCTGGTGCCCTCCCTTGCATCTGGCATTCTGACAAAAATAGCCTTTTGAATAGCTTCAAGGTTTGAGATTAGTTATCTGATCTTTCCATCAACCTTTGTCGACCTACCAAAAATCAGATCAGGACTCCACAAACTGGGTCCACAGTTTGGGAACCACTGAGTTAGATGATAAAATACAGAAGCTACAGTTTTAGCCATGGAAACAGAATCTGAGATTTAGAAAATTGCCCGAGAAAGCAAAGACGGGATTTGGTGGGTTCTCTGTCAATAGCTCTTGGTCTTTGCCTTTCTGAGCCAGGCCTGTTTGTGCCTGGCAACCCAGGGTGGGCCTATCCCAGTTAAGTCACTTCTGGCTCCTATTCCTTGCATTTCCTGATTTATGAGTTTGACTCCACTTTCTCTTGCCATCTCCTAACTCCAGAGTAAAGCCCGCTTTTCATGTGGATGCTCCTTTGGAATGGTTTGGTGCCTAGCTGTGCAACCAACAGCATGTTTTGTGATCCCAGTGACCCAGGGCTATGACTGAGCCCTGGATAAGAACAGAAGAAGATCCCCACTGGATCAGGCCAAAGGCCCATCTAGTCCAGCTTCCTGTATCTCACAGTGGCCCACGAAATGCTTTAGGAAGCACACAAGACAACAAGACACAACCTGCATCCTGCTGCCCTCCCCTGCATCTAGCATTCTGAGGTAGCCTAAAATCAGGACCTTGTACATACCTATCATGACTTGTCACCCGTGATGAACATTTCCTCCAGAAATTTGTTTATAACCAAGTGGTCTTAAAAGCATCGAGACAAAATGCCATAACCACTTCCCGTGGCAAGGAGTTCCACAGACTAATTACACACTGGGTAAAGAAATATTTTCTTTTGTCTGTCCTAACTCTCCCAATACTCAATTGTAGAGGATGTTCCCTGGTTCTGGTGTTATGTGAGAGGGATAAGAGTGTCTCTCTATCCACTCTATCAATCCCCTGCATAATTTTATATGTCTCAATCACGTCCCCATCAGTCACCTTTTTTCTAGACTGAAAAGCCCCAAACACTGTAACCTTTCCTCGTAAGGGAGGTGCTCCATCCCACTAATCATTTTGGTCACTCTCTTCTGTACCTTTTCCATTTCCACTATATCCTTTTTGAGTTGTGGCGACCAGAATACTCCAGGTGTGGCCTTACCATCGATTTGAACATCAATCTTTTCAACTTCCTGGATACTGAACATATGAACATGTGAAGTGGTTATACTTAGTCAAACCATTGGTCCACCTACTGTCTACTGCAGGGGTGCTCAATAGGTGGATCGCGATCTACCGGTAGATCGTGAGGCAAAATGAGTAGATCGCGGAGTGCCAACCCCCCCCTTCAGGTGCCTCTGGGAGGAAACGCCGGGAGTAAGGCCCATTGTACTCAATGGGGCTTACTCCCAGGTAAGTGTGGCTGGGATTGCAGCCTCACAGCCTAATCCTAGGCATGTCTACTCAGGAGTAAGTCCTGTTATACTCAGTGGGGCTCAAGGTACACCAACATACATTGTACACATAAATGTTATATGTTATGATGGCGCGAACATTGTAAAAAAAACTCTGGTAGATCTCCGGGCCTTGCTGGGTTTCAAAGTAGCTCTCGAGCCAAAAAAGTGTGAGCACCCCTGGTCTACTGTGATGATAAGTTCTCTCAGGTACAGAGGTATTACCACCTGAGAATCTTTTAACTGGAGCTGCCAGCAGGGTTTGAGCTCAAAATACATTGTAAGTATAAAACAAAGGTCTCTTCAAATGGCCTTATAATTACTTCCCTGCTTCCTTTATTGTTGCTTGTTCTTTAAAAAAATAATAAACCAACTTAGCTAAAAAAGAATTACACTCCTCTGTGTTTAAACTACCTTATTCTACTACCAGGGACAGTCACATGAGAGCGATTTTTCTTTATTCACTATTTAGCATTTGGAGTTTAAACTCCTAAAGTCTCTGGAGCATCTACTCTGGAGCTGACAGCGATGCTTATATACAGCCCATTAAAAGTTACAAGAGTAATCACAGCCCTTCAGAAGGCTCAGGGCTGCCACTTCTGTTACTATGGCAATAAATGCTGATTTCCCCCAAAATAGATGACAGTGCATTCTAATGGCCTTTGGAACCATGGCAATTCTATAAGCACTTCCACCAATTTCCCCAAGCATTGGTAATATCAAGACGGTGTGTGTGGCTTTGTTTGTTTTATTCTGTATGGGGATGATTAGTATAACAGTGTATCCAAAAATTTGCGGGATGAGACCAAGGATTCCCTCTGTAACCAGTTTCCATGGGTGGCCAGCCACGTACTGCAGGAAAGTTTACTAAGCTGTTCCATTGCCTGTTGGGGACAAGGGTTCAGAATCCTGCCTAGCCATTCAGCAAGCTACCAAGTGCTCATTGAGGTCTAGTAACTTGAGGACTGAAGCTCTAATTGGAGAAAGAGCTCAGTGCCTGCAAGGGATAGAATTAAGCCTAGAGGGTCTCGGTGTCCTTGGACTGAGGCACTGGCACATACAGGATGGTGGCAGTACTACTGAGTAGAGGGGCCTTGAGGGCTTTAAGTTTCAAGAACCAAGAACTCTGAGCACCCCAAACCCCCCTAAGTTTGCAACAGGGGGGTTGGAGTGCTTAGAGTTTCTGGTTCTCGAACCCTAAAGCCCTCAAGGCCATTGTTTGCTGCCTAGCGACCAGACTTTGGAAGTCTGCCACCCATCATATCTAACATAGCCATGCACAGGCTTCTCCTTCACAAAATGGTCTGCTCCCCCTTTTAAAGCAGTGGAGACCCAATCTGCATATTGGATTAGGTTTATAGTGAGATGTTACAGTGAAGTAGGGAGTTGTATTTCTAAATCTTCTCCTGTACAAAAAAAATGTAACCATCAAGATAATGGGGAATGGGGGGGGCGGCAGGGGGGAATGTCTATAAGCCACAGCTTCCTCCTGGCACGTTACCAGTGTTAATTGACTTAGCAAGGCTAGGAAGATTTTGTTATCACTGATTACTCTGCTCAAATATTCATTCTGCTCACTTTTTACACATTTATGCTTTACACAGGACTATCACAGTCTGTACCTCTTGCATTTCATGGCTTTTGACCTTGTTTACATTTTTTTCCCTTTTTCTCTATATTTATGTGTGTGTGTATCAGTACATTTGTATGTGAATACGCAAGTGTGTACATACACATATACAAGGACCTACCAATTGAAGAGAGCACTCCATGCTTCTGATGGATTGTAAGAACATAAGAACAGCCCCACTGGATCAGGCCCTAGGCCCATCTAGTCCAGCTTCCTGTATCTCACAGCGGCCCACCAAATGCCCCAGGGAGCACACCAGATAACAAGAGACCTGCAACCTGGTGGCTTCCCTTGCATCTGGCATTCTGACATAGCCCATTTCTAAAACCAGGAGGTTGCATATACACATCATGGCTTGTAACCCATAATGGATTTTTCCTCCAGAAATTTGCCGATCTCCTTTTAAAGGCATCTAGGCCAGATGCCATCACCACATCCTGTGGCAAGGAGTTCCACAGACCAACCGCATGCTGAGTAAAGAAATATTTTCTTTTCTGTTCATATGTTCTTATGGCTATCAATTGAGGGCTGGATTAGGATGTGAATGCCTGATAAGAGAAGATGCAATTGTTCGGCCTGATCTAGGTTAGAAGCATTATTTAAAGGGGTAAGGGCTCTCTGTGGCTGCTATAAATAGCCCTTATCTCTGATCTAAAGCTACTTCCATTTTGGGGGGAAAACAGGCCTTTTTAAACAAGCTGTGGAGGAGATCAGAGGGGGCTGAACCTCCATGACCCTGCAGGAGGCCAGTGCTGCCCCCCCAGGTGAGTAAAAAAGCCCCTTTTTTACTCTGCAGCACTATCACTCCCATTAAAGCACGGTCACTCCCCTAAGGGGGAATGCCCTGCTTCTAGTTCCCCGGTGGGTCACAAACCACCAGTTTGGGAACCACTGATCTAGCATAAACTGCAATGACTTAGCCAAATGATAACTGAGCAAAAAAAAAAAAAACCTGTGCAAAGTTCACCTTAACAAGTTTGTTTCTGTGTGGATTGCTGTACTGTTACTGTAAGCTCTGGCCCTCAGCTTTCCATTTCAGTATCTCTAGAGATGACATTACTACGTTAGAGAAACATAATTGAACACTTAGCTGCTGTTTGTGACACGCGCAGGGCCGCTAAAGGAAATGTTTGATCAGCTTTTTAACCTTGTAGCTTTTCAGAAAATAAATGAGGGAAAACAAATTTAACAACAGTCGGTAACCTATGGTAACAAGCACGCTAAATGGTTGCTTTCTCAGCATTAGGTGCAAATATTACAGGCAGCTGAGGTCCAAATTTGCAATAACAAAACAATTATGAAGCATAGATACGGAGAAATTGCATTGTGGCTTCTCAGCTATTAGTACGTTCAGGCTTTGCAATATCTCTGGGTCAACACTCAGGTTGAAATCATATTTGTGGCAGATGGAGACTCCAGATATGTTAGCTGAAACTAGACGATACATCTTAGTGCATCATTAAAGAAGGCAACGTCTTTGATTGAAGTAGGTTTGAGGCATCCATCTAGCGCTTCCACCAAGAAAATTGACATGTCTGTTTCAAAGTGTGAAAATGCTAGCTCACAATGCTTGCTGCTGCCGTAATACTTCTTCACACAATGCATAATTTACTTACGTCGTAATCTTATGCATGTCTACTCAAATTAAATCACAGAGCGTTCAATGGAACTCATGCCAAGTAGTGTTCCCAGAGGGGGAGCAAAGCACTAAGTTTTGCAGGGCACCTCAACACGCCCTGTAACCTGCCCCCCCCCTTGCCACTGGAGCCATTCCAGGCAGAGTGAGCAATGTGGAGTAGATGCCTCCATGTTACTCTCACACCCAGAATGGCTCAGATGGTGAGGAGCAGCTAACAGGATGTGTTGAGGCACCCTGCAAAACTTAGCGCTTTGCTCCTCCAGGAATGTTACAACTTATGCACAGTTAAATGTGCAGAGGATTGCAGCCTTAGGGATTTCATTGCTCCAAGAGATTATGATGGCCATTAATTTAGGAGGCTCTTAAAAAGGTTGGACCAATTCATAGAGGATACAAGTTTATCACAGCTCAGTGATAGGATTGGGCCCTAAGGCAGGGGTATCAAACTCATTTCATACCAAAGGCTGGACAGCATTCATGGTGCCTGCTGAGGGCCGGAAGTGATGTCATTAGGCAGGAAATGATGTCATTAAACAGGTCATAACCAAAAGTAAGCACTTTTTCTCACTTAGGAGTTCATTAGCAGCAAATAACAGAAAAGAAAATTCACAAATCTTGATCATATTTCAAGATATGGAGAGCCCAATTTTCATGTGGGCTGCCCTTAAAGCAGTAACACCTCAACAGCTGAGAGCCTGAGGGCCGGATAAAAGCTTCCGTGGGCCGCATCAGGCCCACGGGCCTTATGTTTGACACTCCTGCCCTAAGGCATCAGTGCATGGTGAGATCCCATATTCCTCCTTCTAGCTGCTGCTTGTGGAGGTGGGGAATTCATGTTGCATCATGAGTGTTACACCACTATATATTATAGGAGGGAGAACTAAAGCTGCTATTTCTAGCAACTGTCACATGCAGTTTCAGTCTAACTATCTCTGATCACCAGTTGCTAGAAACATACAATCCAGGTGGCAATTCCCATCATGACCTGGTTGTGAGCTGGAATGTATTGATCTTTGCTCTCATCTAACAAGGCCTCCTCCAGCAGAGGTCATCTCTATGCTGTAAACTGCTCTAACAGCACAATTCTATGCATGCTTATCAGAAGTAAGCCTGCTCAGTGGGGCTTATTTCCAAGTACGTGCCCGTAGGACCGCCGCCTAAGGCCGGGGGAAAGAGCAGGTTATAAAGTAACGAATCAAACACACACATCTGGAGATTATGATTCTACATCACACAATAAACAACACTGAAAGCACATCACTCTTCTGCAACCTTTGGCAATGTCCAAACTGGACTTCCATTTCTCACTTCTACTGGACCGACCAATGTTTTTAGAGCTTATTTCATTATCTTGTGACTTACCAGAGAATACAGAAGCCTCATGAGATTACTAGGAACATTACATCATGATGTTACCAATGTTTGCAAACTAAAGCCTCAAGCTATCTTAACTACCATACGGTTGTAATGACGGTTCCCCCACCCCCACTCCGTGCCTCCTTGCTCTCCAGAGTGCCATTACTGCCTTGGAGAATGAGGCCAGGGGAACAGATGTCACGCTACAAAGCTGGGTATTCAAGGTGAATGACATATTACAAGGACAGTCTCCTGGAGGCTGAAACACTCCTATGAATCATGGATTGAACGCCAATGTCAAACTCAAGGTCATTCAGGAATTTCTGTTGTAAAACCTCTAATTACATTTTCCCTCTGTCTAGTCCAAATGATTAATCCTTCACCCACTGAGCAAATGTCAGTGGGGCAGTTCTGATATCATGTGTTCCATGTTTTTCAAATGTGAGCACTGGGATGTCTTGTCCTTTCTTAGTTTAAGTCCTCATACTGAAGGGCCCTCCTCAGCAATGCATTCACAGGACCTGTGCACTTTGCTTGATTGCTAGAATGCGTCAAGGGCATGTGTAGCAGCACAAAGCTGCTATGGGATACAACCAAGGCTTCTGGGGCCTTGTTGTTTGGTGGGAGTGCAGAGGCACTGAGAAAGTTTAGACTATGAACAGGAGCAGCGAAGAACAAAGCAAATGAATGAGAGCCGGGAGACAGGTCTCAGAGAGATGCAGAGAGGCTTGAGGCTGGAACAGATCTGACATCCTTGCCCCTTTTCTGCAAGCTTTATTTATTCTTAAACATGTGTTGCAATACCATGCAATACAAGGAGGGTTACTGAAGGTTATAAAGATTACACTGCTAGAAAACCGGCTAGCTCTAGCTAACCACAACATTGATAAGAGGCGCTTCTCCAAAATACCATTGCACTGGGCTTTAGACACTCAGCATGTTTCAAGGCTGCTCTCCAAAGAGTGTGCTCTTTGCACAGACGTAGGTGTGCCTGCTTTGTTGCCACATATGCCAAGACATCTCAAAGCTCCGCGCCTGTGCACATAAATACTACTGGCATGCAAATGAAGGCTGCTAAAGCGTGTGATGATATACCTGTTGATGTAAACTCTTGTTGAACAGAATGGGTGTTTGGCTATTTAGTTTCTTTGGGTCAAACTTCACATTAGTGTAAAACAGTGCTGTGCAGCTGCATGCTTGGCTTTTATCTGACAAGCATATGCACAAATGGGAGCTTGTCTCCATGGGCAAATAGCAGGAGTGGGGAGACCCACTCCATCCATGGGGGACCCAGCAGGGGCAAAGGGTTACAGTCTCCTTCCCATCAGCTCTGAGATGAAGCTCATTTCTGCACGGAGAGGACAAGAGAAAGAAGTAGTGATGCTTTCACTGTAAAGGGCAACAAATGGCCCCATCTCTCTTTGTCTTTTTCTCTGAACCCTTCTTTCTGATCTGTTCCCTGCCTAATCCGCTTCATCTAGAAGGCGAACAGAACAAAAACGCTCCTCCCACATGTTTACAAGCAGGGTGGAGTTATGAGACCCAGCACAGCTGCTGGAGTGAGTCAGTAGGCATCTGTCTCCAAGAGACCCCACAGACACCTGTTGGGAACTGAGAGCCCGCCTCTTCCACTGCCACAGTGCAGTTCCCTTTTTCTCAGCATCTTGTACTGGCAACTGTTTATCTTTGTGTCTTTCACGGGAAGCTAAATTCCGCCCATTCATATCCTTATAATTAATGTGACTTTCAGACCCAAATGTCATGCACATGTCCTGATGTTTACAGGGAGGGAATGGATTTGCAAGGAGAGAGGCCCATCTGGAAGAATTCTATTAGTCATAAACAGTCCCACAGCAGATAAGGAAGAGGTCTTAGTTTGCAGAACCTATAACTATTGATGTGGCACTGAATAAGGATACATTTTCATTCCAACAACAGCCCCTAAAATTGTTAAAACTGGTGAATTTATTTGTTTTGCTTGGCTTTCAAGAAGGGAAGAACCCCGTAGGGACCCCCTTTGCATTTCTGTTGCGGCTTTTATGTTGTTCTGCTTTTATGTTACAGCAATTTTCTACCTTAATTTGCTCTTGTGTAGTTTTAATTGTTTTTAATGATTTTAGGTTAATCATTATTTTAATGATTTTAGGTTAATATAATGGGCAGGAGGTCTGGTCTAGAGGGTAGAGCCTCCATCTGCCTGAAGATAACATCCACAAGGTCGCCAGTTCGAGGCCACCGGCACTGTGCGACCTTGAAGCAGCTGACAAGCTGAAGCCGAGCAATTCCATCTGCTCTGAGCGTGGGAGGATGGAGGCCAGAAGGTGAAGCCAGATCGGAATGAAACACCTGAATGTAGTGGTTCTTGAAAGAAAGAACCTTCTTTCAAATTGTAAAAATCCCTATTTAATAAGGGATTTAATAAAGCCTGCCTATGTAAACCGCCTTGAATAAAGTCTTGAATAAAGACCAAGAAAGGCGGTATATAAATACCTGTTGTTGTTGTTGTTGTTATTATTCAAATTTATTTTGATTTTATTCAAATGTTTTTACTTATTATATGTTTATTTTTTGTTGTACACTACTTTGGGCACTGGAAAAGTGGCATTTTTTTAAAAAAATCATTCGTTCATTATTAAAAAGCTAAAGCCAGCATCTTCAACAGGATCATCTCAGGAGAGGATTAGTAACCATTTAAGCGGAGCCAAAACAAGTGCAATGTGCTCTTAGTGGCTTGCCCTGACCAAAGTTCTTGCAGACACATTCTGTACCAGCTGAAGCTTCTAAAGTGTCCTCAGAGGGAGCTCCACATCACATGGAAGAGATTTTCCGACCTTCCAAAATGCTACTGAGCTGACTGCCAAAACTATCCTATCATGGAACCGAGGAAGAAGCAAAGCTCAGTGGCCAAGCATATACTTTTCCTGCAGAAGGTTCAAGGTTCGGTTTGTGGTGCCTCTGTCAAAAGGATCAGGTAGCCACAGTACCAGCCATCCCACTGAGACCACTGGGAAAAAGCAGCCAAACCGCTTCCCCTGGACCATTGGCTATGAAGCTATGAGCTCAGTCTCAGACATCATGGGGCTCAGACATCAACAGGGTGGGAGATGATGGAAAAGACCTGTGAAGGGCTATTGGCGTACAGACCAGATAACCCTGGGCTGGATAGACCAAAAGTCTGGCTCAACAGAGGAGACTGGATTGCATGGTCTCAATGATTGCATGGAATTTGTTGCCATAAGATGTGAAGATGGCCACTAGCCCAGATGGCTTTAATATGGGACTGGACAAATTCACGGATGATAGGCCTAATGACCACTAGTCTTGATGGCTATGCTTTAGCTCCAGGCACAGCAGTAGAATGCCTCTAAATCCCAGTTGCAGGGGAGCAATGGTGGGAGAAAAGCGTGTGATAGAGAGATTTCCGGGACTTGGTCTCTGGGTCAAATTGCTAAGCAGACATAGACTTCTTTATAGGCATATAGAAAAATTTATTTACATCCTATTTACAGATTAAGAATAGATTAGGATGGATACAGGTTCTAAGTTACCCCATGGTGGATCTTTGATACCTCTTTTTTTTTCCGAACCACACCCAAAACTCTTGTACTCTATGAAAAACAAGTGACCCCATGTGATATTCATGTCACTTCCCTCTCCTTATTTGGCATACTGGTGCATGGTTCTAGCCCTCACTGGGAAGTCCGTTATCCATGTATGGAGAAGTTCTGGCTTGCACTTTGATTTCACAAGACTCTGGAATGTTCCTTTTGGGAAAGCTATGACACACATGTTTTTCTCTCTTTGCAGGTCATCTTGACATTTTCTACCTTGTTTTTAACAGAAAAACACTAGTTATGTTTTTTCTAATGTTCCTCCTCTGAGAGAAGTTAGGTTAACCCCTAAAATCTATATCACGTGTCTTTATCCCCTACTTGTGGGCTTCCAGAGGCAGCTGGTGGGTGACTGGGAAATTGGATGCAGGATGCAAGACAGATCTTTGGCCTGATCCAGCAGGGCTTTTCTTATGAAGACAGCTTCATATGTCCAGTAAGCACAGAAGTAAAAAAAAAAACCAGTGCAGTGAACCTGGGGTATCCATGGGTTCGGCAATTGCAAATTTTACTCAGTGTGGATGCTCATAGATTCCAGGGGCGAAATTTAAAGGGCTTTTTAAAAAAGTGCACAAAAATCAGGTTTCCTGCCTTTGTACAGCAGAACCACACCATTTCTAAGTCTCCAGTGCTACGTTTAGAGCTGAAAGACCCACTTCCGGGTTGCGCAGAGATTCCCAGGTTCACCCCAGAATGAACTTGGGAGGAGTCAGGAAGCTCGGTGGGACCCAGAAGTGAGCCTTCCAGCTCTAAAAATAGCTGCAGAGGCTTGGAAACAACACAGTTTTTCCATGCAAAAGTAGAAAACCCAGCTTTGGTGCACTTTTTTTTTTAAAAGCCCTTTAAATTTGCCCCCCCCTCCCAGTACCTGCATGTACTGCAGGGAGACCTGTATATTCTAGTAGACTCCCTTTTTAATTCACCAAGTTTCACTCTGGCCATACCCCGAACCTGCAATATTCTGCTCTGGTTCTTCTCTCCATATATAATCCTGACCCATCAGATTCCTCCTTATCCATGATCCTTTAGGTCCTGCCCTGACTAACTCTAACTCTGACTGACAGGTGCTTCCCAACCTTTGCTTGGCTTGTCTTTACCCAACACTCCTGCCTAAAGGGCTAGTACTTCTGAAATCAAATGTTGGCAAGTCTAGTATTTGCAGGTGTCCACTAATTTCCACGACTGTCCCTGGATAGAATTTGGCCAACAAACCAATGAGAGTTCACTTCTACAAGATGGAGACTGCCCTTATGCATTTCAACTCAAATGGGGGGGAAAACACATGCTTGTTTTTCTCGATAATAGCAGCTATTAGGTGGAGGAATGTTCTAACAAAAAGATCATGTGGCCCAGGCAATGAAGGTTTAGAGCAGCCATTTTCAATCTTTTTCAGCTCATGGCACGCTGTCATTCTGGTAGCCTTGCACTCTCCTTCACCTGATCTTCCACACCAGCCAAGGCATGTTTGCTTACTCACAAGTAAACGTGACCATGAGGCTTAGTTTCGCTTTCCATAGGGCTCAATACATTCATCTGCATGGAGGGAGGGACTTCCTTCTCAGGTGTTTTTGGGGGCTGCATTCTTTGGATCAGGACCATTCTGGTGTCTTTGGATTCCTCTCAGCCTGCCCTTTCCAAAGGACTAAGGCAAGTTCGCCTGTTCACGAGTAAACGTGCGATACAGCTCACTTTCACTTTCTATAGAGATCCATGCATTTTTTGTTCTCCAGTCTTTTGGCCATAACTTTTGATAGAAAAGAGATATTTCATTCTGGTTTTTTGCATTGTCTTCCGCTCGAAATTCTGCATCCAACGGTATATAATATGATGGGGTTACTCCTAACCACCGCAATTTTAGCGCATCACCCCCCAGTGTGCGTCATCCCCGGACCGCACCCCCACACACCCCTAGCGACGCCACTGCAGGGAGGGTTGCTTTGGGGAGCTGCAGGCAACTGTAGCAAGGAGAAGGAAGTTTTGTGGACCCTCAGCCAGCCCATTCTTAGGCTGCTGGCCTCAGCAGACTTGTTCGCACCTGCTTGCCTGTCCCTGGCTCCCTCCTTCTCACTCACTCTGCCCAGACCTCCTCCAGGCTTCTCTCGCTGCCCAATCAGCATGCAGGGCAAACAACTGACTAGGCGGGTCTACTCAGAAGTAAGCCCCATAATAGCCAACAGGGTATACTCCCAGGTAAATTAGGATCAGGTTGCAGCCTTCCTCTTCCTCAGTCGCAGCTGCTCCTTTTTCGCCTGCCGCGAGAGGGTCAAAGCAGCCGCTTCTCCACCCACGGATGCTGCCTGCCTCCTCTGGCCACACCTGAGGCTGCCTCAGGGCACACTAGTGTGCCGCAGCACAGCGGTTGAAAAACGCTGGTTTAGAGTCTGGAATTCAAAGTACTACATACTGCCAAGAAATCTATAACACCTTTACAGGCCTTTAAATACTCCCTTTCAGAAAGCATTCAAGGTATGCCTGGCAATACTTGGAACCAGGTGGTTTCTTTTTCCATTCTGTCTGAATCAATGTAGGTATCTGGGTGATAGGGATTGCACCAGTGGAGCCAGGCATGTTTATTACCACCAATGCAAATCTGACAGCTGCATTCTTAGCACAGTTAATGATTTGTATTCATAATAACCAGTGTCTGCCGATGCAGACTCAGAAAATGTCCAAAACAGCAGAAAAAGGAACATCCCTGTGCTCTGACTTGACACCATTCAGGAGCCAAGGAAAACCTGCAGTGATTTTTAAGCTCACCTGAAATAGACTTTAAGGGTGCTAACTACAAGAGAATAGGATTAGAGAGCAGACCAGAAATCTAGATTCTATTTCTGGCTTTCACCTTGCGTCGTTCTGTGACCTTTGGCAACTCAATTCACGGCTATGTAATATCCCTCCTCTGTCTTTGCCTCAAGTGTAGCCCGCCGTTGCTTCCACTGCAAAAACACTGCACAATGCTTTGATAAAAGACACATCTGCAAAGTTCAAGTTCATACAAACAACAACGCTGCATCTTTTTATGAGGCATAAAAGAAAGCCAAGTTAAAAGGCGGTGTGAGTGACAAGCTGTCTCCTTGGATCTTTTCACTGTTGCATCTAGAGAGAGGTCTGCTTGGGCGATTAAACTCTTGACACCAAGGGCTTGGATTTGCTCGTGCTAAATGCATACGGGCTTTGTTGAAATACTTTAAGAAGCAGGAGAAACAACAACACCCTCAGGGTGAGTGGCTTAAGTCCAGAGCCTAAACCTTGTCATATATCCAACTTATGTTCACTAAGGATGCTTCCTCACTGCCTTCCTGCTAAATCTCACAACCAGCCATACTAAACTCCAAAGCCTCTGGATGACAAAATCAGCTGCAAACTGTGCTATCCGAGTGTGAGTGACTGACTGATTAGCTGGAATACAGCTGTGTAGAAAATTACGGCATTCAGACAGCCAGTCAAGGAAAAGTATAGTTTTCCCATTTGCAGCTTATATAACTAATGCAAGTCAAAGTCAAAATAAGACAAGCAAGCTTCCAGGGAATTCTTATACACCATTTAAAACCACTCATAAAAAGCTTCATTGTTCCCTCTGCTTTTGGTTGTAACTTCAGGCAGATTCATGAGTCACATTAAGAATAAACTTGTGGAGTGGGAAATTGGTCACAAATTTAACAGCACATGCTGTTCCCTTTAACCACTGATATGGGCATTGGCATCCCTTTGTGCCATGCACTGAGTTGTCTTAACGTGTATTAAGATTGTCCTAGGAACTCACACTCGCACCAGGTTTCTGTTACCCTGGTTCCATGAGAAATTCTGCCCCGTGTCTATCAAGGGGATCTTCTGACTCAATCCTAACAGGGCCTTGTGCTGCCAAACTAATGTTCTGGCAGCATAAGATCCTTTAAGAAAAATCCGACATGCATTACAGCACAGGCTGGCCACCACTGCAAGCAGTCCATCCATGTCTTCTGACACAGGTAAGTCAGTGAAGGGTGGGAGGGAGGTTGTGGGTGGATGGAATCGGGTGGGTAGGTAGAGGAACAGGGGGAAGACCAGAGCAGGGAGGAGGGTGGTTTGAGGCCAGGAAGGGTGTTGCCAATATCCCCTCCCCCTTCCTGGCCTTGATCCGTGTTCCTGGGTCCACTCAGATTTGTGCCAGATATATAGCTGGGGCAGGTCTGAGTAGACACAGCGGGGCAGTGAGAGATTACCCCAGAATAAGGGAACAAATATCCTTTTATCTCAAGGAACGCACAGCTCAAACTTCCCCGTGGGATGCAGCGGGCACCTCATTGGTGCAACTACATCAGCCGGCAGGGAGGATTGGGCTGCCAGTCTTCTCTAGCTTTCTCCTCCAGTCAACGTCTTTTGCTAAATTTCTTCTGAACTTTCATAGTAACCCCTTTTTGTCACTATTTGGTCTTTTCCATTTCTGTTTTGTGAATAGTACCCAGTTGGCAGAGGATGGTCATTTCTGGGTCATCTAAACACACACAAGCACAGTGTTAATTAAAAGAAATGGTAGTCCTTGGGGCACTGGTTGTTGCTGGTACATTTGCTTGATATCACTTTGAACTGCTCATTATGGGCTGAAAGTCATTGCAGACCAGATGCATTGCAGGTGCAGAAGACAGCTACCAAAATGAATCCTGGTCTGGGGCACCTCCCTTATGAGGAAAGTCTGCAGTGCTTGAGGTTCTATCTTCAAAGAGGCGCCCGAGGGGGGACATGATCGAGACATACAAAATTATGCAGGGGGTCATTAGAGTGGATAGAGAGATGCTCTTTTCCTCTCACACAGCACCAGAACCACGGGACATCCACTAAAATTGAGTGTCGGGAGAATTAGAACAGACAAAAGAAAATATTTCTTTACCCAGCATGTAATTAGCCTGTGGAACTCCTTGCCACAGGATGTGGCCATGGCATTCAGCCTAGATGCCTTTAAAAAGAGTTTGGACAGATTTCTAGAGGAAAACTCCATCACAGGTTACAAGCTATGATAGGTATGTACAGTCGGAGATTATCTGGTTGCTCATTATGGGGGCCGGGTAGGAATATTTTTCTGTCATCCAAATTGGCCGTGGATGGCAGTTTTTTCGCCTACCCCAGATTGGTGAGGGAGGGAAGGTATATTCAGTAGGTTTCATGGATTAAAAATTGGTCACTGTATTTAATAAAGCAGTACAAGTTAAACCCAATTGCAATCTGGTGTCTTTGCTGGGGGATGTGAGTGCAAATAGAATGCTAGTTGCAGGGAGGTGGCAGCGAGATGCAAGCATCTTGTGGTCTTGTGTGTGCTCCCTATAATGCATCTGGTGGGCCACTGTGAGATACAGGAAGCTGGACTAGATGGGCCCAGGGCCTGATCCAGCAGGGCTGTTCTTATGTACCCAGTGATATTTGGCAAGAAACAATGGATGGAGCCACTGTTTGCACATACTGGGATTTGTACTTCACAGATATATATATATGTACACTAATGTATGCCTTTTCTGAATACAGATGTGCCCCCGTATCCATGGGGGTTCCATTCTGGAACCCCCCACGGTTAAGTGAAACTGCGGATACAGTTGAACGCTGCTCCCTCACCCTCCGGAGTTGATTCCCTTGCTTCTCATGCTGACTTAGCACCAATTGCTGCTGCTAATATTCATTGCTTAAGGTTACAGTTTAAAAATTGACAGAGAAATGAAGCTTATAATAAGAGGTAGAGACTCAGAATATTATCTGCGTCTTGGTTTATACTAAATTAAAATTGCATGCACAAGATTGCACTCCTGAACTCAGAATTAATTAGCCTGAAACAGCCACGTCCCTTTCTTCATCAATATGAATGCTCCTTTATTGGAATGGAGTGAAATCCACAGTTTTATTGCTCTGTAACTGCCGTAATTGTGAGAATGACAGGGAGGTTAAACGTGAATGTGAGGAGGGTTTTTACGTGCATTTTTTGGCTAGTTAATCTGTCATTTGCACACAAGAAAAGCACACACCATTTCAATGTGACAGCTGCATATATTTCTTATTAAATGGTGCTCATACAATCCATAACATAACTACCTTAGAATATCACATTGACAGCAACACAGAACACAGGGTGCAATGTAAATAATAGCATGCTAAATTAACTGTTGACACACTGAAGTGATGCACCTTCCTGAAAGAAAAGAAAATTTAAAGCCACATTCACATTTTAGTTAATATGAAGTAACTGGATCAAAGACTGAGCTGATAATACATCCTGGTTTTCATGAGTATTTTTGGCAAGACCAAAAAGCGGCTAACATTTTTCAGATTTTCAGTACTGCTTCAAAAATGCCTGTGTATTGTCCTTATATCCACAATCTCAGTAGATAAATCTGACTACGAGAACTCGTACTTGTGTTCTTATATACGAACCTCTAGAAATGTCATAATATCAGATGTAGCATTGTGACATGATCCTGTTTACTATACGATATCTGATGGGCAGCCCAATCCTAAACTGTGCTGGGGCAGCCAGCCCACATGGCCTGTGCTGCATCCAATGCAGCCTCGGAGCAGATTGGAGGTCTCCTCTGGGTATGTATTTCCCCTTATTTAAGTAAAGTTCTAGCTACTCCATGGGACTTTTTGGATCTGCGCCAGCTATATAGCTGGCGCAAATCTGAGAAGCCCCATGTAGGGCTGCCCAGCCCAGGAAGGGGGTTTGGATGTGGTGTGTGCTGCTGCTGCTGGATCCAATCCTCCCCTTGTTCCATTCTCCCCCTGCCCCAAGACTGGATATGCATTCTATCCAAGACTTTATTATTATTATATCTATCAACTAGTTTTGATCAGGAAAACAGCTGATGCCTCTCTTAGAGAGTGTTTCAGCAAGGATTGTGGTCCATATCTCCTTGAAGAAAAAAAAATTCTGGAAGCAATTTGAAGAATTATCACTCAGTTTTCAGTTTATGATTTTTGATAAGGTGCACAGTTGTGTCTCAACTTCAGATGAAATGGATTATTCAGATCAATTTTAATCTGGTTTCCAGCCTGGCTTTGGAACTCAAATCACTCTGATTGCCCTGGGGCATGGCTTGCATCAGGAAAAGGACAGGAGAGTGAAAATCTGTTAATTCCCTCGTGTCTCTCAGTGGCTTCCAATACCATCAACCATACATAAGGGCTCAGCTGGGCTCCAGATCTCATCACAACTCCCATTTGACCTAATACCCGGACTGACATTGACTGATGAATTGACAACTGGTGGGTCAGACCCGTAGAACTTCCACTGCTGCATGAGTTCCTATTTGCAGGCAGAACAGGACACATGCATTAAAAAATTTAAATGTAGCAGTAGATTTAAAATCTACTGATTTTCTTTTTCTGGATATGAAGAAAACATTTGATTGTTTTAAATGGATGGGGTTTTTATGGTTTGTTTACAGAAATTTAAATTTAGATACATTTTCTTAAAATGGATTACAATTACGTTTGTACATCCAAATGCAATTGCTTCATCTTCCTTTTGGTAGACAACATTCTTTCAAAATAAAAAGGGACAGCAGATAAGGTTGCCCTCTATTAGCACTAGTTTTTGCTCTGGATAGAATAATTTGCTGTACTAGTCAAATGGTGTAATGGAATACAGGGACTGCATGTTAAGAATCCCCAATTAAAAACAAAATCAGTTAATATGTGGATACATTGTTCTACATTTGATAGATGCAAATGATTCAGGACATATACTTGGCGAATTCAGAAGCATATTGTAAACATCTGTTTATAAATTGGGACAGATTGCTTCCTGGAACAATGAAACTGATGTTTGCTTGGTCAAATATCTGGTCAAGTGTCCACAACCATAACAAATAATTACATGTTTAAAAATTAGTATACAATGTTAATTGAAAATATCTGTGATTATTTACTGATATGAGCCAATCTGAATATTTTTTAAAATTATTTTCCAAAATAAAAACAAATATAACCAAACACATAACAAACTCAATACACAACACAAAAACACACCGTTGGAGGGTGCAGGCAATCATATATCAATATATCTAATCAATTGATACATATCTTCTAATCTTGTTCCTCTTCTGGTTTAGCCTCTTAATATCATTTATCTATCATATCATATCCTGTATAATATATATACAATATATTCATCTAAATGCCCTATCTTATACATCTACAACTTCATTTTCAACCAAGCATAGAATGGTCTCCATTGCTCTTATCTGTGTCAGTTTGCGCTGTTGATCCAAAATCTCTGTAAGTCTATCCATTTCCACCACATTCATTATTTTCTCTATTAATTCATCTTTTGTTGGAGTTTTAATATCTTTCCAGTATCTAGCATATAAAATCCTTGCAGCAGTTAATATCATAATAACTAAATACGCATCATTTTCATCTGAATATTTTTCAGGATGAATTGATGCAGTCAAATTTACTGCATAGCATTTTCTAGATTGCATTTTCTATGGCATAATGTACTAATTTTAACACCTTGAAAGTCTTTATGAGGACAGCAAAACATCTTAACAACACTTATGGAGGGCAAGTTGCTGGCAAAAGTTAAACACCAATATATCAGGGGTAGCCAAACCATGACTCATGAGCCACATCCAGCTCTTTGACATATAATGTGCAGCTCGTGGAAAGATGTTGGCTGAGCTTCTTTCTGCATCACAATTAATATAAAACGTAAATCAAAAGTTGTCAAACTTTATAATTATTCACTGGGTGTAAATGGAGAGTCCACTGGATTAAAACATAAGTTTTATGTTCATGGTGAGTAAATATATTAAATAATTTAAATACTTCTTAAATATTACAGCTCTCAGACATCTCTCTTGAGGCTCTCAAACATCTGACGTTTTTTGTATGAGGCTCTTAATGTTAAGCAAGTTTGGCCATCTCTGTAATATGTGGAAACTAGGACTCTAGGAATATGTGCAAGCAATGACAAAGACATGCACAATCGTGAATCTAGTCTTCAATGGTTAGATGAAGTCACTGATCAGTCTGTTTTGCTAGTTGTAACTTGTCACTTTGTGTGCATGTGAGCTGAGAGGTTTACTATTTGCTTTAGCCTGTCTGACCTCAACTCCTCATGTGGACATGACATTGATTAAGGAAGAGGGACAGAGGAAGAGTCTGTGAACTGGCAGTAGTAGCTTCAACCCTTGGACAGGTACAGACACAGGGCTACATCAGGAGATAGGGAAGCACTTCATCAACGCATGTACCTCAAAGTCAGGATGGGACCAACAAGTTTAGAATAGGACCGGATAGTGAATGATATATATGTAAGTGGAGAATACCTCTGGCATGTTAAGCATACAGAGAATCCAGTAGATGGGTCCTCAACCAAATCCTACTGCTTTTAGCATGGAGACATTGCAACTAGGAGGTGGGGTAGCTATGGATATAGGGAAAGAGGAAAGAGATGCATTTTCCCCATGATGGAAGGGAAAACAGGTGCGGAGAGGAGACTGAACCAGTCACTGGGTTCCACAATCCTTAGTATGAGATGGAATGCAGTCTGAGAGAATAAATTACACGAGTAATTCCCCCCTCCTGGCCGCAATTTATTCTGCTTCCACTGCTAAACAGTTTCATAAGTATACACTTACATAAACAAAATAAATCACACCAAGAGATCTCTGGTGTGAAACATCTCTAGGCTCCATCGCAGAGTCCTTATTTTCTTAAAAATTTTAAAAAAACATGTCATCAGTTCATTCAGGAAATCAAGGGAGGGAGATGAAAATAACCCTACTGAGAGTTTTAATGAGGACAAGGTCCAGGCCAAATATTGGTCATAGCAGATTGCAACCACAGTGCTCCACCTTCATGGACATGATCATTTTAATCACCGCATACAACGATTCACAAAAATCCTTCTGAAATACCTAAACCCTTCCTGACAGGGCTAGTGCTATCAGTTCTGTTTCATTTTCTTCCTAGAGATGGCTTATATAAGATGCTTTCCCCCCTAGAGTATCTCCGTTAATTATCATCTTTATCATACACATATTAAAAATAGCAAAGTAATCCTTGTGTTAAGTGTTTGCGTTCTCACTGCAATATGTACTTCTAACAAATCCCTAATTAATTGCAGGCTTGCTGGTTTAATGAGCAATAAAAAGAACATAAATAAAGCCAAGCACTGCATCATACCCCAGTATTAAAACAAGTATTAAAACAAGTGGAAATTTTGCGCTTGGAAGATGGGTGAAGTCAGCCTGGAGGGAACGACTTGCCAGGCAGGTTAGCTAATCAACGGCCCCAATCTCTGACAACATGAGGCTCGCAGAGCATCAACACTGTGTCATACACAACGGACTTCAATTTGTGGCCTTCCCAGAAACTAGAGATGCAAAGAGCTTTAAAGAGAGCTAAATGGAGGAACTGCATCAAGAGAGTAATATTTTCATGCTGTTATAATAACACGGCTCTGGCTTACAGAGCAATTTACACACAATTTTTAATATAATCAGTTTTTCCAACTGGGGACTTCAGCATCACATTTGTAGAATCCTGTTTGTACAAAGACAAATCTGATAATATGAGACACAGCATGTGACTAGGAGCCCAATCCTAACCAACTTTCCAGAGCCGAGGCAGCCGCAATACAGCCCCAAAGGTAAGGGAACAAATGTTCCTATACCTTGAGGAGGCCTCCGGAACTTTTGACCCACTGCAGGATGCAGCACACAGCTTGTTTGCACAACTGTTATCAGTGCTGGACAGTTGGATAGGACTGGACCCAAACAGTGCTCAGCAGATGTTCTAATGTGCTTGAGGAGTAGGAATCATTATAATGCTGGTTGGTCCTGCCCCTTGAGTATACCTGGATGTTATATTCGCAGAGTGGACTATGGATTCAGGCCCAAGTGTAGACTTGGAAAGACACTGCAAAAAGAGGGTATACTAATGGCGAAATTCAATCCTACACATGTTTGGAGCCTTCTAGCGTAGGACGTGACATTCAAAGCATGGATTTCTGGCATACAATGGAGTGGAATCTGCAAGAGCGATCACTAGTCTCCCGCCCCACCACTTAAATATTGGAACATCTGTTTAGGGTCAGATTTAGTGTCTCATCTGAGTCACGGATCACCTGGTCACACCAAGTTCAACAGGAGAGTGAAAGCAAGTGACAGCAAAGAGGGCAAGCAACAGGAGATGTGACTTTGGATGAACATGGGTTGAACACATACCATATGCTTTATTAAGGCTGCAATCCTGTGCAACTTGATGAGGCTTTGGAAACGATATGCATAGGATGATACTGATAGCACAGGTATTCAGCATAAAACACATACTACGAATTGACTGTTTTAAATTAGTGTGATGAGAAGCACAAGCGGGAAAGTGATCGTTATTGCAAGTGAGGTACATGCGCACCGACTGCTTCATTAGCACAAGCAGGTGCTGCCATGGTGGTAGCTTTAAAGGTGATGGCGCAGGACTGTTCCAAGCAGTGGTAATCCAAGCAGATCTGACAAATTTCACCATAGCACCAAGACACATTTTGGGGTGGTGTATGGAGATCACTACTCACCCATCCCTGACAGCCAGTGGTCCAGCTTCCACCAAGGGTGGTTCTGTGTGTATGTGTGTATGAATGCACCAATCTGCCTGTCCCTGCCCTCATATAGTATGCAGGCCCTCCCTTCACATAAATTACGACAGGTATTTTGCTACATAACCATTACCCCGGGGTACCACTACCATTGCCAGTTGCCTTATACCACCAGAGACTGGTCTTTCTTTACACCACATCACCACCGCATGAAACATAGGACACACCTCATATTCTCAAGGCTACTGTACACAGAATGCTTTACTTTGGGAATGTTTATATGGCAGCCACCACAGCAGCACCTCTGACCAGACTGTGAGAGACAATACGGGGAGAGTGAGAGACAACATGGTGGCTATTGCTTCTTTCAGTGACATATACAGACCCTCATGCTGTTCTTCCTTCCTCTAGCTCACGGGTCTCCAAACCCTTGGCCCGGGGGCCAGATGCGGCCTGCGAAGTGCCTCTATCTGGCCCGCAGCCAGACTCTGATCCCCTGAGAGTCTCTGGCCCAATTGACCAAATACAACCAGAGTTGTGCTTGTGGGGTGGGGGAATGGGGGTCCATTTAAGTGTGTGTGCTTTACTTCTTGGGTTGTGCTTGGAGAAATCCTGGACATTTGAACCCATTCATTCATTCATTCATTCATTCATTCATTCATTCATCTAAGTTCCATCTCTAATGTATTTATTTAAATTTTATATTTAAATTTTTTTTCTGGCCCTCAACACTGTGCCAGGTATTTGATGTGGCCTTTCGGCCAAAAAGTTTAGAGACCCCTGCTCTAGCTCCACATTCACAGAAGGCCTCATCATTCTGCCTTCGGCACCAGTGTGCTGCTTCTTCCCTATTACTGGGTATGTGATTTGTCTTGGTCTGTCATAGGATAAGGGAGCAATTATCACTGCCTGAGGTACAGGGACTTTTAAAGGAATGAAGTACAGGAAGGAGAATAAACAGTCTCTGTACATGTTCAAGAGCCTACAGGTCTGCTGCCCAGAATTAGAATGCACTTTGATGTTACCCTCCTGCCTGTTCATTCCCCTAATTTCTATCCTTGATTCTCTCTCCTTGGCTGGGCATTAATCAGGGCAGAAATGCCCACTGTGTTCTTTTCAATGGGAGGATATTTCTCTCATTTTTGACTTTGAAAAGGAGAGAGATGAAAAAGGAGTGAAAGGCGAGGAAATTAATCTATTCATGAAACAAAAATAATCCCTGTCTGCTGGAAATGAATATGCAAATACAAGAAGGAAAAGTACAAAAATGGCTAAATTTGGTCTAGAAAAATTGCACTGCTGTGAATTTTGAGGACCAAATCAGTCTATCATCGTTCATACATAAAAAGGAGCAGCCAGCTAATACAAGGACAAAAAGTGACACATCAGAATTACTATTCTCCTTACAAAATAAGGACTGCTATTGCATAAGCGGCACAGAAGGGGATTTGGAGACTCAGTGGCTGACTGGTTGTCCAGCAGGCTTTATTCCCAGTCATTCTTATTTTTAAAATATCCACGGAACATCCAATCCAAGTGGCATCAGATATCTTCACATGTACATTTTGCTCTTGACTCCACTCTCACAGTTGCACCAGCATTAATTATGATGACACTTAGCATTCCCTAAGACAGCAGTTTTCAAACTCTCAGGGAGAGTGTGAACCACAGTAAGTTCTTGCGGGGGCAGGGGGGAGGCAGCGATGCGATCCCCAGGACTGTGTCGCTCAGGGCTTGGGCGTCACGACACCCCAGTTTGAAAAGCCCTGCCCTAAGAATTGGCACACGCAATCCGAGTGCAGTTTAATTCATATTCTTGTTTTGCCTTGCTTTGCTGCTAATGTACACTTTGGTTGGCAACCTTCAGTCTCGAAAGACTATGGTGTAAGCCTACAGCACCTGGTATTCCCAGGCGGTCTCCCATCCAAGTACTAACCAGGCCTGACCCTGCTTAGCTTCCGAGATCAGACAAGATCAGGGATGTGCAGGGTAACAGTTGCTGTATATGTTTCAAAAAATACAAATGGGAACCTGCAGCAAAATGTTGCGACATATCATCTATCCCTAAGAGGAGTGCTTCTGTTTAGGGTTTCAGCCAGCCTGGAACAGGAGCCTTGCAGGGCCATTCAGAACTTGCAGTTCTTGCAGAATTAGTGGTGGTAAGAGTGGTAAGAGTGGTGGTAAGAGTGTTTCAGAAGGGGAAGACAAAAAGGTCAGGTTTTTATTTTTTCTTTCTCACCCTCCTGAAGCCTTCTCCCTCTGTGCTACAGGGTAGCATTTCTCAAGTGTGTCCCCTGCTGTACAACTTCACATCAGCCACCTATTGGAAGTTGTTGGCAACCTTCAGTCTCGGAAGACTATGGTATCGCGCTACTGCTAGAAGTACTGGCAATGTTAAGTACTTTATGTTAAGGAAGGGATAGAATCCAGCAAAGTAGAGATTGAAGGTGGGTCAGACTCCACCGTAGAATCTCTGTGGGTTAAATTACCAGGCTTGTGCAGCAATGTAATACTGGGGGCGTGCTATCGTCCTCCAGACCAGAAATCTGATGGGGACCTTGAAATGAGGAAACAGATCAGGGAGGTGACAAGGAAGGACAGGGTTGTAATCATGGGGGACTTCAATTATCCTCATATTGACTGGGTCAATTTGTGTTCTGGACACGATAAGGAAACCGGATTTCTTGACGTGCTAAATGACTGTGGCTTAGATCAGCTAGTCACGGAGCCCACCAGAGGACAGGTGACTCTGGATTTAATTTTGTGCGGTACGCAGGACCTGGTTAGAGATGTAAACGTTACTGAGCCATTGGGGAACAGTGATCATGCTGCGATCCGTTTTGACGTGCACGTTGGGGGAAGAATACCAGGCAAATCTCTAACAAAAACCCTTGACTTCCGACGGGCGGACTTCCCTCAAATGAGGAGGCTGGTTAGAAGGAGGTTGAAAGGGAGGGTAAAAAGAGTCCAGTCTCTCCAGAGTGCATGGAGGCTGCTTAAAACAACAGTAATAGAGGCCCAGCAGAGGTGTATACCGCAAAGAAAGAAGGGTTCCACTAAATCCAGGAGAGTGCCTGCATGGCTAACCAGCCAAGTTAGAGAGGCTGTGAAGGGCAAGGAAGCTTCCCTCCGTAAATGGAAGTCTTGCCCTAATGAGGAGAATAAAAAGGAACATAAACTGTGGCAAAAGAAATGTAAGAAGGTGATAGGGGAGGCCAAGCGAGACTATGAGGAACGCATGGCCAGCAACATTAAGGGGAATAATAAAAGCTTCTTCAAATATGTTAGAAGCAGGAAACCCGCCAGAGAAGCGGTTGGCCCTCTGGATGGTGAGGGAGGGAAAGGGGAGATAAAAGGAGACTTAGAGATGGCAGAGAAATTAAATGAATTCTTTGCATCTGTCTTCACGGCAGAAGACCTCGGGCAGTTACCGCTGCCCGAACGGCCCCTCCTGACCGAGGAGTTAAGTCAGATAGAGGTTAAAAGAGAAGATGTTTCAGACCTCATTGATAAATTAAAGATCAATAAGTCACCGGGCCCTGATGGCATACACCCAAGGGTTATTAAGGAATTGAAGAATGAAGTTGCAGATCTCTTGACTAAGGTATGCAACTTGTCCCTCAAAACGGCCACAGTGCCAGAAGATTGGAGGATAGCAAATGTCACGCCTATTTTTAAAAAGGGAAAGAGGGGGGACCCGGGAAACTATAGGCCGGTCAGCCTAACATCCATACCGGGTAAGATGGTGGAATGCCTCATCAAAGATAGGATCTCAAAACACATAGACGAACAGGCCTTGCTGAGGGAGAGTCAGCATGGCTTCTGTAAGGGTAAGTCTTGCCTCACAAACCTTATAGAATTCTTTGAAAAGGTCAACAGGCATGTGGATGCGGGAGAACCCGTGGACATTATATATCTGGACTTTCAGAAGGCGTTTGACACGGTCCCTCACCAAAGGCTACTGAAAAAACTCCACAGTCAGGGAATTAGAGGACAGGTCCTCTCGTGGATTGAGAACTGGTTGGAGGCCAGGAAGCAGAGAGTGGGTGTCAATGGGCAATTTTCACAATGGAGAGAGGTGAAAAGCGGTGTGCCCCAAGGATCTGTCCTGGGACCGGTGCTTTTCAACCTCTTCATAAATGACCTGGAGACAGGGTTGAGCAGTGAAGTGGCTAAGTTTGCAGACGACACCAAACTTTTCCGAGTGGTAAAGACCAGAAGTGATTGTGAGGAGCTCCAGAAGGATCTCTCCAGACTGGCAGAATGGGCAGCAAAATGGCAGATGCGCTTCAATGTCAGTAAGTGTAAAGTCATGCACATTGGGGCAAAAAATCAAAACTTCACATATAGGCTGATGGGTTCTGAGCTGTCTGTGACAGATCAGGAGAGAGATCTTGGGGTGGTGGTGGACAGGTCGATGAAAGTGTCGACCCAATGTGCGGTGGCAGTGAAGAAGGCCAATTCTATGCTTGGGATCATTAGGAAGGGTATTGAGAACAAAACGGTTAGTATTATAATGCCGTTGTACAAATCGATGGTAAGGCCACACCTGGAGTATTGTGTCCAGTTCTGGTCGCCGCATCTCAAAAAAGACATAGTGGAAATGGAAAAGGTGCAAAAGAGAGCGACTAAGATGATTACGGGGCTGGGGCACCTTCCTTATGAGGAAAGGCTACGGCATTTGGGCCTCTTCAGCCTAGAAAAGAGACGCTTGAGGGGGGACATGATTGAGACATACAAAATTATGCAGGGGATGGACAGAGTGGATAGGGAGATGCTCTTTACACTCTCACATAATACCAGAACCAGGGGACATCCACTAAAATTGAGTGTTGGGCGGGTTAGGACAGACAAAAGAAAATATTTCTTTACTCAGCGCGTGGTCGGTCTGTGGAACTCCTTGCCACAGGATGTGGTGCTGGCGTCTAGCCTAGACGCCTTTAAAAGGGGATTGGACGAGTTTCTGGAGGAAAAATCCATTATGGGGTACAAGCCATGATGTGTATGCGCAACCTCCTGATTTTAGGAATGGGTTAAGTCAGAATGCCAGATGCAAGGGAGGGCACCAGGATGAGGTCTCTTGTTATCTGGTGTGCTCCCTGGGGCATTTGGTGGGCCGCTGTGAGATACAGGAAGCTGGACTAGATGGGCCTATGGCCTGATCCAGTGGGGCTGTTCTTATGTTCTTAATGATGTCATCACCAGTTACTTCCAGATTGGGAGGCCAGATGCAACATGATAAACACCAGTAAGAGGTTCAGGGCGGATCGGAGGGCTTTTTCAGTCATGCAAAAAGCACATGCTGGAGCTCTGCCTGTCAAGCCAAGCTTCCTACTACTGCTTGTCGCATTGCACTGCTGGTCTTGCTGCTAGACAGCAGGGGTTTGGGGGATCCTGTGAATACCACCAGATACCACCTTAAGTACCACCGGTGGTACAAGTACGACTGGTTGAGATACACTGCTATAGGGCAGGGCTTTTCAAACTCGGGCGTCGCGATGCTCCAGTTTGGTGGCCCTAGTCTCTTTCCCCTTAGGGGACAGGGGCAGCCAGGAGGCAGCAACGCAACCCCCAGGATCACGCCGTTCAGGGGGCTGCAGGAGCTTGGTTGTACTTACCAGAGCCATCCTGCAGCCTCCTGGGGGTGCGGGGAGCCCTTCATGAGTGTCCGCAGGGCTCCCTGATGCTTTAGAACAGGGCTGCCCAAACCCCGGAGCGGGGGCCACTTGCGGCCCTCGAGGCCTCTCAATGCAGCCCTCAGGGAGCCCCCAGTCTTCAATGAGCCTCTGGCCCTCCGGAGATTTGTTGAAGCCTGCACTGGCCCAATGCAACTTCTCTCAGCATGAGGGCGACTGTTTGACCTTTCGTGTGAGCTGTGGGATGAGAGCTCCCTCCACTGCTTGCTCTTTCACGTCTGTGATGCAGCAGCGGCAGTAAAGGAAAGGCCAGCCTTGCTTTGTGCAAGGCCTTTTATAGACCTTGAGCTATTGCAAGACCTTCATTCATTCATATAGGTCCATCTTTAATATATTCATTTATGTAAACTTATGTAAATTTATTCAAATTTTAAATGTAAATTAATTCTTTTTTTTTTCCTGGCCCCCAACACAGTGCCAGAGAGCTGATGTGGCCCTCCTGCCAAAAACTTTGGACACCCCTGCTTTAGAGTGAAAGTGGAGTGATTGTGCCCCACCTCTGCTAAACCAGAAGCGGAGTGTGATTGCTCCACTTTCACTTCTGAAGCATTGGGGAGCCCTGCAGACACTCATGCAGGGCTCCCCAAAATCCTGGGAGGCTGCAGGAGGCTCTGGTAAGTACAGCCAAGCCCCTGCAGTCCCCTGAGCAGCACGATCCTGGGGATCACATCGCTGCCTTCCCCCCCGCCCTACAAGGACTTACAGCGGTTCAAACTCTCCTAGAGAGTTTGAAAACCACTGCTATTGGTGCCTGAGACTTCAAGTTTGGGGCCTGTAGCTAGTCCTGAAACCTGAGTAATATAGCAGGGGGAGGGGAAGAGAAAAGGTGTCCTTTTGTCCCTCCTGAAACAGAGGGAGTTTTTATTTACCATAGTTAGTTACCTATAGTACGTGCAATTTTTGCCAGGTAATCCAGCTCCAATTCGCCTTATCTCCGGGTCAATCAGAGGGCAGAGCCTTTCAACTCTGAAAAGTTTCCTTTCTCAAGGCAGCCACGCACCAAGTTTCTCAAGCAGCAGGCAGGCACAGCTCCTTAGCAATTTGTTTTCTACAGCAACTGGGAAGTTCCAGCCAAAGTTAATGTTTATTCGCCTTCCTTCTGCTGCAGCCTGGTTCTGCTTTGCAAATGCTTGCAAAGCAGGTCTGTTTTTTTGAAACACCAGGATGGGAATCCTCCTTTCCATTTGAAGCAGGCTACAATTCAATGCACCCTTCCTGAAGAATAACACCCATGGAAAGCAGTGGATCTACTTCTGAGTAAAAAGGGTTGCAAATATATGCAGCTGCATCTCTGCTGTGAACTGAATTGCACACTCCCAGTTATGTGTTATGGGTTGTATGTTGGACGTAAAGCTTCTGGCTTAACACACCAGACACCTTAAAGGTGGATTTGATTCATGGATCTCCTGCAGTGGTTCCCAACCTTTTTCACTTGCATATCTCTTGGCGGCCCATTTCCATAAATTGTACCCTTCCTATTAGCAAAATGTTTGTAATTAATAATACAAGGCCTCATCTGCTCTATATGAAAGCCCAGACTTCATGTATTTATCACAGTGTTTTCTCTCTTTATCTGTTTGAAGAACAGAAGACTCTGCCTTTGCACTGTTTTGCACCAGAAGTGTGCTGAGAAATTCTAGGTGATTGATCACTTTCCATATTACGTATGTTTCAGCTTTTTTACTGTGCTGGTTTTCAATCACTGGTTCATAGATGAATTGATGACCAAAAACTAGCTATTGGTAGGGCTTTCACAGCCAACTAGCTACCTCCCTTGCAAGGCATTCCTGTTTTGCAAGGCATTCTGGAGCATGACCTGCCTTTTTCTACCATTATTCCATTCTTTTTCAAGTATCCCTAAAGGTCTGTTGAGTGTCCCTGGGAATACAAGAATACCAGGTTGGGAACCACTGTTTTACTGGTATGTAGTTTACAGTGCACTTACTCTGATAGTGTTTACAAAAAGGTGGTGAAGACCAGAATTTAAAAAGAATAAAAATGTATCTAAGTTTTTAATAAATTAGAGACTACAGTTCTTAGGTAACAATTAGTAGTGGGTTATTTTTCAGGATCTGGCCTCGAGTAAAATCAGACAAAACTATAGTCAGACACCCCGCTAAGTTTAACCCCTGACTTATCCAAGGGTCATAGAAAATTCCATGATTGTTGGCTCAAAACCTGCTCTCGGCTTATCTGTGGGGTCGACTTATAGGCGAGTATCTGCAGTATATTTCCCTGAGGGTCATGGATTATATTGATATGGGTAGGGAACTTTTAAAATATTTAAATACTAAATTAAAATATTCACACTAACAATCTGCCCCAGCCCCACTGGATATAGCAGGGACAAGCTGCTGACCCCATTGTGGCAGGACGGAGTCTCTATTGACCAGATTACTATAGTGAGAGTTTGGGGGAGTGTGCGAAGGCCAGCCGACAAGAATGGAAACAACCTTGAAGACCTACCCAGACTTATGATTTACGATTCCTGCTGAATCTCAGTGGCACACAGCCAGAAAAGATGACCACACTGTGAAGGCAACATCCAATGACTGTGGGGTCTGTGAATCTTCACCGAACATATTGTAAAAACCCCACTGAAAAATGATGGTTTAGACTAGCCTGCCCATGTAAACCACCTTGAATATTTAAAAAACTAAGAAAGGTGGTTTATAAATACCTATGTATGAATGTATGTATGTATGTAGCACGCTCATTTTTTGTGCAGCTGTACCAGTGCCGGGCCGGGGGGGGGGGAAGCAAGGATAGGATTGGGCTGTAAAAGTACATCCCTGTCCATCCAGCAGGAGGTTCAAAGTCACAGTGATGCCTCCTTAGGAATTCAAACTCTTTGACTTTTACCCTTAGCTATACCACGCGCAAAGCATTTTGGGCTTTTTTCTTTTCTTTTCTTTTTTTTGCTCTTTGGTTGTCTTTTAGAAAAAGTTTCCTACGTCTACAAACCTCCACAGTTTAGTGATTATCTAGATACCTCTCGATTCTTTGTGGGTGGTCCCATTTTGGTTGCATTCCTATTGGCTGGGGACTCCAAAAATAGAGAGAGAGATTATGATTGCGGATATTCTGTCTTTCTTTGCAGAGAATACGAGCATATGGAGAATATGGGCATATGGAGTATGCTGCACTTAAAAGTGATATTTGAACTACACTATTCACAGTGTCCCTGTACTGCTATTTCTGCTATGATATTTGAAACTGAGGTTTAGAACCAAATGCCACTGGGAAATTGTACTTTCTGATGGGGAAATGTTAACACAAAACACAGCTATAGATTAAATGAAATGAGTCCGAAAGAACATAATGGTATAGCAAGAACAATAAGCACTAAAAGGTTTAACACTATTTAAATCAAGAATAGGGAAGAGTTGAGATCTTGGTTTTAACAAGAAAAGTTATTTTCAGTGCTATCCTATGCACATCTATCAGAAGTAAGTCTCATTATGTTCAAGGGGACTTACTACGTATCAGGAAAGTGTGTATAGGATTGTAGCCTTAGAAGGAAAGTGCAAGTGTGTAGGGAAATAATAGATGGGTTACTCTTATGTTTCCTTCCTACCTTCCCATTTCCTTGATTCTGTTTGTCATATGGAGCTCTGTTGCTGAAACAGCCTTCTCTATTCATCACAAATGTCAGCAAAGGCAAATTTTATAAGCCACCTTAGTCTCACATTTTCTGCTTCTCTGTTGACATCAGCCTACCCTCTGCTCCATCACCTCTGCTCTCTGTGATCTGTTCTTATAACAGGCATGTTTAATGTTGGCTGTAAATGCTCTTGGGCCAGAGATTGTCATCTCTATGTTCTTGTACCCTTCTGATGTACAAGTACAAGTAGTTACACAACAGTAGCAACAGCAGTCATAATATTCGCAAAGAAGCACCAGCCGAAGACATGCAGTACACTTGGGAGTATATTCTGCCTCTTAGCCAGCCAGAGAAGAGTGAACTCAAAGACAAGTCAGCTGCAATCAAATTCAGAGCTCTGTAGCATGGCTGATGAGGCTTCATAGCTGTAACCCTCAACAGCCTCCCACAAAGATGCATAACATAGAGAGCATGTGGGAAGCACCACTGAATCATCACTGCTGACAAACTTCCTCAGGATTCCCCTGCAAGCACCACAAGCTTATGACATCTTTTCCTATTCTCCTAAAACTCATGTCTCATATAAACACCAGCACTGAAGCTCTGCCTAGCAAGATCTCACTAGGCTTGAAGGCCAGTTTCTGAGACAAGGAAAGATCTAAATCAGGAGGTTTAAGCTTACCACATAATAAAAATAAATAATAATAAAACTTTATTTTTATCCCGCCCTTCTCCCTAACGGGACCCAGGGCGGCTAACAACATATTAAAAAAACATATTTTAAAAACATTAATACATAGCAGATAAAAACATTTAAAAACACATTACAGAGGCCATAAAAACAGTAGTCAAAGACAGAATAAAAGAGCAAGTCACCGAGGAATCAAGCCTGTAAAAAACTAAAAGATGTATAAAAATGTTAAGAAGGCCAGAAATCAGAAGGCTTGTTTAAACAACAGTGTTTTCAGGCCTCGCCGAAAACTCTCAAGAGACGGAGCCATTCTCAAGTCAAGGGGAAGGGAGTTCCATAATGTTGGTGCCACTACCGAGAAGGCCCTATTTCTTGCAGCCGCCCCCCGGACCTCCTTGGGCGGCGGCACTTGCAAAAAGGCCTTCTCTGATTACCTGAGAGGGCGAGCCGGATTGTACGGGAGTAGGTGATCTCTAAGATAGCCTGGCCCAGAGCAGTATAGGGCTTTAAAGGTCAAAACCAGCACCTTGAATTGGGCCCGGAAACGAATAGGCAGCCAATGTAGCCCCCGGAGAAGCGGGCTGACAGAGTCAAACCGCCTAGCTCCAGTGACCACACGGGCCGCCGCATTCTGTACTAATTGTAGTTTCCGAACCGTCTTCAGGGGCAGCCCCACATAGAGTGCGTTACAGTAATCTAACCTTGATGTCACCGTGGCATGGATCACCGTGGCCAGGTCTGCACGATCCAAGTACGGTCACAGCTGGCGCACCAGCCGAAGCTGAGCAAAGGCCCCCCTAGCCACAGCTGCCACCTGGGAATCCAGGAGCAGCTGCGAGTCCAGGAGGACCCCCAAGCTGCGGACCTGCTCCTTCAGAGGGAGTGCAACCCCATTCAGAGCAAGCCGATAATGCAGCACCTGCATCGAGGATTTCCGAACCAGGAGAGCCTCTGTCTTATCCGGATTTAATTTCAGCTTGTTAGCCCCCATCCAGATCCTCACTGCTTCCAGACAGCGCTCCAGGCCCTCAACCGCCACCCTGGAGTCTGGAGGAAAGGCGAGATAGAGCTACCACATGATCATTTCAGCATGAAATAGATAGAGAAATATATCATCTCTATCATGAGATAGAGATACCACATGATCATTTCGGCATTGGTCAGCTGTAGACACAGTACTTTTCCTAGATGCCACAGACTCGCCTCACCTGGCCACTGTAGTCAGTACAAATGGGTCTGCTCAGACAGCTCAGAATGTTCAACCATAGTTACTATAAGGAAATGTCTGGTTGCACTAAGATCAAAGGTGCAATGCACATGGTAGTTTTCTAGTCCCATACTCCACCCTCACTTAGCAGTACTTACTCACAGTGGAAAACTAGGCCATTACTTACTGAGTTTCCCTGATTTCAATTGAACAACGATTTTCAACCTTTCTCATCTCACGGCACACTGACATGGCACTGCACTTTTCATGGCAAAACATCAGTTTTTAGACAACTGACAAGGCACACTCTGAGGGCTCACATCCCCCAATGGCCATACTAATACATGAGCCACCCCAAACCCCCATGGCACACCTGTGAACCATCTGCACAGCAATGTGCCCCAGCACAGTGGTTGAAAGCCACTGTTCTAATTGATAATTGCCATGAAATGAGACAACTGATGGTCTGGATACCTGCAGCAAGTATAAGAAAAATGATACATATGAGAGAAAGAATGGAAAACACCATAAATATACTGATTTTCTGTTAGGATCAGCAACACCCAAACTCAGAACTGGATGAGATCTCCTTGGAAGAGAGCACTGCCTCCAGCACCAGCAAAGGATACCAAAGGGTAGTCACTCTGTGTTTGTCACCATGGAAGGGATCCCACTCAGAGAGTCTGCAGAATCAGGTAACAATAGTAGGGCAGGAGGTCTGGTCTAGAGCCTCCATTTCCCTGAAGATAACATCCACAAGGTCGCCATTTCTAGGCCACCGGCACCATGTGACCTTGAAGCAGCTGACAAGCTGAGCCAAGCTATTTGCTCTGAGCGTGGGAGGATGGAGGCCAGATCAGAAAGAAACATCTGAATTGCTGTGGCTCTTGAAAGATAGAGCCTTCTTTCAATTGTAAAAATCCCTACAGGGATTTAAATTAGCCTGCCTATGTAAACCGCCTTGAATAAAGTCTTGAATAAAGACCAAGAAAGGCGGTATATAAATACCTGTATTATTAATTATTATTATTATTATTAGTCATAAACCTCCTTCTTCTTATACCTCCAGCTTCTTGTGCTCTAGCCTGACTCCTTAGTTCAGTGATTTCAAAACATTTTTGACTGGTAGCTCCCTTGACATACTGGACCATTGGCTGTGGTTCCCCTACAATCCTATACATTGTATAGGGTGGGAGATTTTTGGGCGAGGATTCCACAGCTCCCCTGGCTGGTTTCCATGGCTCCCTGTGGCTCCCCACTGCTCTGCCATGGCTCACAGTTTAGCAGCCACTGCCTTATTTAGACAGTTCTTCAGCTGTTTCAATGTACTTTATACTGGATCAGGCCTTGGACAGCAGAACAGCTCCCCAGGCTCAATGATGGGTCACCAGATCTAGCCACTCTACTCAGGTTCGGAGGGAAGTCCCTTACCAACCATAATGTGTGCATCGGGCTAGAGACAAAGCTGCTTAAAGAGCTCTGTATACCACCCCAGAAGACCAAACACCACCATACCAAGAGTAAGAATTGACCCATATACACTCGTACACAACTTGACTATTAAGAATGCTGCTTCTAAATGGTGCTACTGGTAACTATAGTAATATCATGAACGATATCAGGACTTGGTCCACTGGGCAACAGCGCATCTTACCTGACATGCATTGTACAGAAGCTGATGCTCAAATTTCTTGATTCCCAAGATGTTCTGGAACATCTCGTACAGCTGTTCCTTACTGAGAATCAGTTCTGAAGCAGCACTTGCCGTCATTCTGGCCTGTGCTTTGCGTGGATCCTCCTCACCACGGTATATTGCATCAAATTTTGCCATCCAGGAACTCAGGACAGTCTCCTTGCTGAGGCCATCAATTTCAGGGAGGCTGCGGACTCTCTTTTCAATGTGTTTCTTGAAGACTTCCCGGGAGTCATTCGCTGAGAATCCCCCACTTTGCACCATTCTGGCAACACGATCACTCTTCAGAAATACCTGTAAGTAACGTAGAAACAAAAACTTGACCTCCTGTCTTATTCAGAATGGCCCATTTTTTTTTCCTGTAAAGAAGGACATGCCTGGAAACTTATCTCTTTAGAGAAAACCTTTTGGTTTCTTGTGCACCACTGTCAAAAGAATGCAACATTTTTCAGTATTCCTAGCTAGATTCTATTAAGCAGAAGATAATAGCATCTACACTGTTTGAACTTAAAAAAACCCACATTTTATTCCAATTAGGAAGTTGGTAGTCATGAACGTAACCTTCATGAAATGGTATGACATTTTCAGCTGAACGCAGATTTTGATGAAAGTGACTATATAATCAGATTCACGCTGATCGACTGTTTTTCCTCTAAGGACCCACTTCAAAAGTGATAAATTCCTTCCAGTGTAAATGGTTCGCTGTGGGGAACTGTATTCAAACCAAATTTATTCATTCATTACATTCATACCCCTCTTTTCAACCAGGACAGGCAATCAAAGCAGTTTACAATTTTACTACTACTGATGCTAAGATGGCTACATAAGAAGACCCCTGCTAGACTGTGCTCATGGCCCACCTACTCCAGCTTCCTGTGTCTCACAGAAGCCAGCTAGATGCCCCTGGGAAGCTCATAAACAGGGGTCCTCCTCCTGCTGTTGCTCTCCCACAACTGATATTCAGAAGCAAGAGACTAGCTGCCATTGACAGGCTTGTTTTTCATGAATCAATCCCCTTCTTGCAGTGTAGAAATGGAAAAGGTGCAAAAGAGAGCGACTAAGATGATTACGGGGCTGGGGCACCTTCCTTATGAGAAAAGGGTATGGCGTTTGGGCCTCTTCAGCCTAGAAAAGAGGCGCCTGAGGGAGGACATGATTGAGACATACAAAATTATGCAGGGGATGGACAGAGTGGATAGAGAGATGCTCTTTACACTCTCACATAACACCAGAACCAGGGGACATCCACTCAAATTGAGTGTTGGGAGAGTTAGAACAGACAAAAGAAAATATTTCTTTACTCAGCGTGTGGTTGGTCTGTGGAACTCTTTGCCACAGGATGTGGTGATGGCGACCAGCCTGGACGCCTTTAAAAGGGGATTGGACAAGTTTCTGGAGGAAAAATCCATTACGGGGTACAAGCCATGATGTGTATGCGCAACCTCCTGATTTTAGGAATGGGTTAAGTCAGAATGCCAGATGCAAGGGAGGGCACCAGGATGAGGTCTCTTGTTATCTGGTGTGCTCCCTGGGGCATTTGGTGGACCACTGTGAGATACAGGAAGCTGGACTAGATGGGCCTATGGCCTGATCCAGTGGGGCTGTTCTTATGTTCTTATGTAGGTGAGACAGAACCATCCCACCAGAGTCCTCCGAAAATCACTGCAGCCTGACCTGATGTTCGGCCTCCTTACTCAGGTGCAAGCAGGTGGAATGCACATGTGATCACTGGGTTAGGCTGTGGTGATTTTCGGAGGATGTCAGTGGGATGCTTCCACCTCACCTGTCGCTCCCTCATCGCACATCCCTGTTCTACAGCCAACAAAGCTAGTAACCATCGCCATAGCTTATGGTAGCAAATGCCATGGATGTTTGATGTGCTCTGTGAAGGACTTCCATGTATTAATTCTAAATCTCTTGGTCATCAGCTTCATTGGCTGACTCCTGGTTCAAATTTGGTGAAAGAAGGATAAGAAATTCTTTCTATCCAACACCATGTATAATTTTATAAGCCTCAATCACCCCCCCCCACCCCAATCCTGGGCTGATGTCCAGTTGGCATGTGCCTAGGACAGCAACTGTTACCCTGCACATGCCCAATCTCGTCTGATCTTGGAAGCTAAGCAGAGTCAGGCCTGGTTAGTACTTGGATGGGAGACTGCCTGGGAATACTGGGTGCTGTAGGCTTATACCATAGTCTTTCGAGACTGAAGGTTGCCAACCATGTGCCTAGGGCCCACAATGCTTTTATTGGCCCACAACAATGCTTTGATTTCTTTTCTTTTCTTTTCTTTTTAATGAACTTTAAGGGTAGAAAAAAAATTGTTCTCACATCAGAAAACAATGAAAGTTTTAGGGCCCACAAAAATTTATTAAATTTTGCCTAAAACAGAAAAAAAAATAAAATGCTGAAATGTTTAAAGTTATTCAAAAATAATTTTTAATATTTATATTATTTGCCCATGAAGGCAAAAATGCCCAGGCCCACAAAAGTCAAAATGTGGCCCTGTCCTTAACTACATTTTTTTCTGAACTAAAAAAACCACAACACAGAAGCCTTTCTTTGTAAGAAAGGTGTATCGGCCCCCTGATCAGTGGCAGAACCGGGGCAGGGGCAGGGGGACAAAAGCCCCGGGTGCCACGCTTGCAGTGCACTCGTTGCCGCCTCTGCTCGCTGCCCCGCCCAACCTGCCTGTCCAAGCCGTTCCACAGGCAGGCGAGACTCTGCACATCAGGAAGTCAGAAATATTGTTTAAAACAGCTGGTGGAGCCTCAGAAGGCTTCTTAACTGCTGCGGAATGAGGCTCTGTTACACCTCGGTGAGTATCCTGGGGAGGGAGGGCAGTATGCTGGAGGGGGGCGGCATGTTGGGAGGACAGCATGCTGTGGACCTGCCTGGGTTGCAACGAGGGCAGGTTCGCTATTGCCCCAATCATTTTTCTTTTTCTAGCATCACCATGTCATCACCTTTTCTAGCATCCTTTCTGAGATCAAACAGAACAGTACAGAGTATTCCAAATGTGGCTACACCACAGATTTGTGTATGGACATTGTGAGGATGTTATAATGTTAGGAGTTATTTCTGATCCCTTTTACTAAAGGTCCCAAGCCTGGAATTCACCTTTTTAACAGCTGCTGCATGCTGCGTCAACATTTTCGATGAGCTATCCACCACAACCCCAGGATCTTTTGCCTAGTTCACTGACAGATTAGACCCCAACAATATCTACAGTGGTTTCTGCTAAGGCAGCAGTCCTACTTGGACTTTGGGACTGAAGGTGAGCATTTGTGGGGGCAGGGGGTGTCCCGACAACACCACAGCAATTGCACAAAAACAGGAAATGTACTCCAATCCCCAAAGGGAGTGATTTTCAGCACTGGGAAGGCCCATGGAGGGGGCTGTGGGCCTCCTGGACCCTCCCCAAGGCCAGCAGGCCCCCCAGACAAGGGAGAGAGCCTCTGGGTTCTCGCAGCATCACAATCACTGCGATGCCATCGGGACACCCATTACTGGGCCACTCCTCTTAAAGAGAAATGGGCCACTTTGGTTCCCAATGGTGGGTCATGACCCCCCCCCCCCACTTTGGGAACCACTGTACTAAGGTATAATATTTTAGGAGGACGTGTTTATGGAAGTCCATCTGCAGATGAACTTGTGGGTTGAGTGATGCTTAAGATGCTAGCCCACACAAACAATCTCTTAAATGCAAATATTGCATTTCTGCATCCTGTAACTGTCCAGCAACAATGCAATTTGTCACAAGAAGGGCATATACACAACAGGCCTGGTGCCATTTTCAATCAGGTTGGGAATTAAACTCTCACCTTTCCCATACACAGCACAATAACCTTTCTAATATATTGTCACCAGCCAGGAGGTAAACAGCCATTGTGGCAAAATTTAATTAAAGAAAAGAAAATTGCAATGACTGACAGGATGCTATTTCAGAACTGGCCACAGTTCAGAACCCTGTTTCTAGGTGGAGTTCAGTGTGAGAAAAGCAATCTGTGTTTCATGCTATTCCGAGGGGCTCTTTTTTATCTCTCCATGCAGGCATATGGAGTACAAAGCAGAGGTCAGATGATGGGGATGAAAGGCATTTGACATGCTGACAGCCACTCTGGGAGGAAAAAATAATCATGACTGTCCCTCCACCAGCAACCACCTGTCAACAGTGACCTCCTTCCTGAAGAGGCGTGAAAAAAAACACAACCTAAAAACTGGAAAAAAAAATGTTCACCCCAAAGACACTATTGTTCACACAGGGAAGAAAACATGGCACAATCACAACTCTGAAGGCTGAACCCTGTATATCAAGACCATGGGGATAAAGGAGAAGTGTTGAGAGGTCTGAAAGCTCATCATGATGAAGGATCAGGCACCAGCCGACCTTCAAATCAGCACCTTGCCAAAAAGAGTTGCACATGGCGTCATGTGCATATGGCTGGAATTTGTCCAGCTGCACCCTACAATCTCACATGGCTTAATGTTCAGTCAGCTTAAGACAGAACTTGTTCAAACTTCTGAACCCAACTCATCAGATCAGTAAAGCGAACTTAAAGACATCCTTGTCCTAAGTTGTACATTATGCCGAGCTGCACAACTAAACACTGATCTATCCACCATACGCAGATGTCTGGCATTGGCACTCCTCCCTCATATAATTCTTCCCCTTTTAAAGGAGGGTTCAGCTTGAGTGAGCATCCATGATCCCATATAAAGCACTTGATTCATTCACGGGAAAGAGTACACAGTGCTCCTCTGTCAGGTGAAGACCTGGTTATCACATGAACTGGAGCCTGCAAGGTGAAACACTCCATGTTTGCATGGAACAGTGGCCATGTTTATTGTAAGTGTATACAATAAATCATGTGCACAGCACTTAGGTGAAATTGCTATGGTATTTGTGAATGGCAATGGAGATGGAAAGAGAAGCAGCAGGTAAGGACAATCCAAACTGTATTGCTGCTACTGACTTGAATGATTCTCTTCTGTCTGGATTTTATTGGGATGTAAAGTTGTTGCCTGCTGAAGTGCATTCAATCAATCCAATATTGTCCCTTTGAGGTGCTCCCTCCTTCCCACTGGACCTCAGTATGCATTCTAGTGTTGTACTTTTCCTAGTCTTTTCTGGGCATCTGACAGCTTTACACGCAACTAGCTTCTTTTACACTTTCTGAATCTGGTTCTTTTGTAACTTCCAGAGGGGTGACAACAGGGCTGGTTCAGCCATGAGACTGACATGCCTGCGTTGCCTCGGTCATGTCGTGAGAATGGATGATGGCAGGATCCCAAAGGATCTCCTCTATGGAGAACTCGTGCAAGGAAAGCACCCTACAGGTAGACCAGAGTTGCGATACAAGGACATCTGCAAGAGGGCTCTGAAGGCCTTAGGAGTGGACCTCAACAAGTGGGAAACCCTGGCCTCTGAGCGGTCCGCTTGGAGGCAGGCTGTGCAGCATGGCCTTTCCCAATTTGAAGAGACACTTGGCCAACAGTCTGAGGCTAAGAGGCAAAGAAGGAAGGCCCATAGCCAGGGAGACAGGCCAGGGACAGACTGCACTTGCTCCCAGTGTGGAAGGGATTGTCACTCCCGAATCGGCCTTTTCAGCCACACTAGACGCTGTCGCAGAACCACCATTCAGAGCGCGATACCAGAGTCTTTCAAGACTGAAGGTTGCCAACAACCAAGTACCTTTGCAGTCAACAAGACTTACTCCCAGGATTACAGCCTGACTGAAGCGGCCACTTAATTGGAGGAGGCAACAAACTGACGAGGATTCCTCCCTCCGGACTGCCACACACCTAGTCATTCCAAGAGAGCGCAAGTAAGAGGATTGGGTTACCACCTCTTCCTTCAGCCGGGTGTTTACCCACCTCTGTCTCTCACTTGCTCTCACCTGGCCACATTCAAGCAAGCAGGCTGGGCTGGGAATGCTGCAAGGAAAAAGGACTTTGTATCCAACATGCTTTGGCCAGGCTGTTTCTTTGAACGTAGCCAGACAAGAACAGGAGGATGGCAGCAGGAGCAGCAAGGGAAAGGAGGGGGTTGCTGTACTGGGTAGGTGAGGAGGAGGAGGAGGAAGCAACAGTGATGTGAGCAAAAAAATAGAAGGGAGAAAATAGCAGGAAGTTGCACATTGGTAGGGGGGGTGGATCAGTGCTGATCCAGGTGGCCTGCTTGGACCACCCATGGTGAACCACGTTAGTCCGTTCCAGCAAAAACAAAACAGCATCTTGTAACACCTTAAAGACAAGGGCATTTATTTCAGCATAGATTTGTGTGGGTTACAGCTCACTTCCTAAGAATTAGTGGCCGAATGCCTGAAACTGTATATTGTTAGTGAGGCTGAAACAAGTCTGTCTTTCCAAGAGTTAACTCATGAAATTGACCCTGCTGATGACACCATCCAGCTCTATTCCTAGACAAGATGCTAATTCTTTGTACTCCAATCAGTAGAGTGGGAGAGAGTGTAGAGCAGTGGTTCCCAAAATTTTTTGATTGGCAGTACCCTTGACCTACTGGGCCAATGGCTATGACTTCCCATTAGGATTGCAATCCTATATGTTGCATAGGATGACAGGTTTTCCGCAAAGATTCTGCAGCTCCCCTAGCTGGTTTGCACAGTTCCCTGTGGAGCCACAGCTCACAGTTTGTAGAGGTAAAGGACAGGTGAGCTTGGTTGTCACCTGAAACTCAAGTGTAAACCCAAAACCTAAATGCACATTCATGCAACATCTTGATAGAAAAAAATGCTTGGATACAATATAGACCGTAGTCAATTATCTCATATGCTGAGCTGGTCTTCATTCAACATGTATTTTAAATACACATTTGGTTTTAAATGGTAACCCATCTTAACCTTAGGTGCAGCATGCAAGGAAATGAAATGCAACAGAACAGTAGGTCTGCCCTTCTTTAAAAAGGGAGGAGAGAGTGAAATTAGAAAATCTTGTTCGATCTATTTCTTCCAATGGCTTTTCCCCCCAAAAAATATTAAATGTAGCTTGTGCTACCACATCAGGCATGAAAAAGGTCAGATTCTACCCTGCTGTTTACAGTTGAGATGCATTTTGATCAGTGAATCTACTAGAACAAAGCAGGTCCACAGGGGGAATAACAGGAGGAAGCAAAACAGGGTGCCAGTGATGATATTATTTCCATGAAAGAAAGAAAGAGAAGGGAAGGGAAAAAGGGTCAAGGCTATAAAGGAGTTCTATGAGAAACTAGAGGTACCTTCCCGCAAGGAGGTGGCAGGTGAAAGAAGGGGATGCCTCTCTTTATTCAACAGAAAAAGCAAGACTACTGGCAGCCTGGGGGGTAAGGAGCTCTGCTTTATTAATGAAGTTGTGGAGGACATGAATGCTGTACACTGGAAAGAAGCTGGGCAGGCAGAGGGGTGTTTCTGCAAATGCTTAAAAATTAAAGAAAACAAGAATGACTGGAAGGCATGGCACATTTTTGCACAGCACTGGCTGTCTCAGGCCTGAGAAAGCACTAAAAGCTTATCAACCACTTAATACGGTTCTCAGCTGAGCTTGGCATTGGAGGAGGAAACACCTCCTGCCAAGAAAAAAATTAACAGATTGCAACAGGAAGAAGAGAAGCAGGAGGATTCTCGCTAGAGCATTGCAAACTTATGGGGGGAAAAAAGCTCACACTCTCTGCCCATGATGGAATCCTCCATGTTTCTTGTCCATCACAATAGAGGTTCCAGGCAAGCAAAAGGTTTAAGAGAAAATGGTTTGAGAGAGTTCTCCCCCTCCCCATGTATACATATCTATTTATTCTGTCTGGTGAAAAACTAGATGTGAGCAGATGCTGGGTGCTGGATGAACTCCTTCCCTCCATACCTGTTCCCTGATTAAAGCCACATCACCACCATCCAAGACATTATTTGCCTTTTGAAGAAAGACCAACAGGTTTAAAACTTGTTTTTTGTTTTTTTTAAAAACAAACCTGTAAAAATAAAACTGCTAAGGATCATAAGGATGGAGTTTGGCCCATAGTGCAGCTCTCAGGGCTGCCTTTAATCAAGCAGATGTTTCCGTTTTAAAAAATAATACATTATTATTAATATAATATACTCAATTTGAAATAGAATCATAGAGTTGGAAGAGGCTTAAAGGTGATCTAGTCTGACCCCCTGCCTGTAGCAGGAAATCCTCTTAGAGCACCTCCGACAAGTGCTTTTTGAGCATCTGCTTGAAGATCTCCAGTGAGGGAAGAGTCCACTACCTCCCTCAGCAATCTTTTCCACTGCCAAACCATCCTTACTGTCAGGAATTTTTTCCTGATGTCCAATCACAATCTCTTCTCTTGCAAAATATGCTCTTACAAATATAACATACTCAAATTTTTCTCTGGCTTCACAGTTTTAAAAGCGATACCAAAACTTGCATAGTCTGTTTGCCTACAATGAAAGTGTAGTTTTTAGCTAGTGTCACTTTAAGGGTTAAACAGTAATTTCAGAGTGCTGTATTTGGAGGTAAAGTATGACAAAGGGCCAAATACCTTCTATCTACGTATATACGGTAGCCCTGATCCAAAATGCAGCCCCCCCCCCCCCGCAGTAAGCCTTTAACAACACTTTCAAGCAATAAATACAACATGGATTTTGTGTCTTATTCTATCTGTAGTTTCTAATCTCATAATTTGGAGAGATCAGAAACAATTCTCTTAAAATAGTCCTCCTCTCTGTACTATGCAACAAGCAGAAGTAACGTCATACACCTCAATATATCAAAAATTATATGTGAAACCATGAAATGTTGTAGAAGGAACAAAGATTTTGACATGTGGCTTACAGGAGGAAACTGAAGCACTGTTTTGAAGGGTGGCTCTTTCCCTTGTTAAAATATCCCAGTTCAGTCGCAAATATATAGTGGCCCTAAGGCTGATTTCCGCCACTCCCTTGGCAGAAATCAATTCTAGGACTCTACAAATGAAAATGCATGTGAGATTCAGGGTATATTGCAATTAAAAAAAAAAAAAACCCAGGCAATCAGCATTTGACCTCTTCTTGATCTGCACAAACAGCTAAGACCGGCTGCTGTTCTGAAAGCAGCTCCCCCTTTGAATGATCCAGAACCAAATACTGGCCACACAAAAGTATCTGTTATAAACAGGGGAGAACAGACATGGCTCAGAAGCAGAACACCTGCTTTGCAGGCAGAAGATCAAAAGATCAATCCTTGGTATCAGCAGGTAAAGGGATCTCTGGTAGCAGTAGTGGGAAGGACCCCTTAAGACCTTGGAGAGTTGCTGCCATTTAGAGTAGACCACAGGGATGTAGACAAACCACTAGCTCAGTGGTTCCCAAACTGTGAGCTGTGGCTCCCTGGGGAGCCATGGAAACCAGCCATGGTTTTCACAAGGGGAATTCTTGTGAAAAATCTGCCACCCTATAGAATGTATAAGATTGTAGCTCAATGCGGCCAATGACCCAGTAGGTTAAGGGAGTCACCAGTCAAAAAAGTTTGGAAACCACTGCTCTAGTTGGTCCAAGATCACCCTCAACAGTAATGAAGGTCAGCTGGTATCAGGTGTGAAACTTAAACAATTGTCAAAGGTGAGTCTGGAGCTGTGCCAGGAAGTTAGAGGTGGGGAATGCAGCCAAGAGTTAGCTTCAGAAAACATACCTCAGCCTGGATGAACAGAGTTACTCAGGAAAAGTTCCAGGCAAAGCATTATATAGCTTTTCCTGTCTGGTGGCTGGGGCCAGCCAGAAGCCTGAAAATAAGTTCACCACCCACAGTTCTGGCTCAATGCATAGGGAAACTACACTAAGAGGTGGGTGACACCTGACACGGGGTAACCAAGAACCTTGGAAGTAATCTTCTTGCTGCAAGGGTGGAAAAAAATGTGACAGTAATAATCATGTTCATTGTAAGGCAGCATACAGAGGTAGATAAGGACTACCTGTGGCCTTGGATGTGCCATAGTGGCAAATGTCATGGGCAAATATGAATCTGCAGATTAGATGTAGTCCACCTGTTGGATGGAGGGCAGGGGTGCATTTACACAAAATAAGCAGGCAAATGTTAATGCATATGGGTGCTGTATATTGAAATGCAGCCTTTTCTCTCTCTCTCTCCCTCTCAAACAACATGAACTCAACCAGTGCATGAAGACGTCAAGTAAGCGACATGACAACTTGTAAACAGTTATGGATGTTGTGATGATCAGCTCCACAAATTAATTAGTGCACAGAAGCTCTCTTTTTCCAAGCCTAATTAACTGCCAAAATATTGATTCTTTTTAACAAAGATATTATATAATTGGAAAATAACATTGCCTAATTGAAATTTATGGCCTCTGAAATGAGAAAATAACACAAAATAATTTAATGACTGAGCATGTCATATGCGTATCTCCCCAGTTCCACATTAGTCTTTTTATTACCTTCCTACTAGTTTGTCACTTGGAAAAATAAAAAATAAAAAACAAGTCCCTGTGCCGACATAAACTTACTGAGATAAATTCTTACTTAATATTTCCATGCATCACACATATGCCATAATCCTCCAAATCCATTCTCTGGAGTCATCTCATTGCAACCAACTCTTTAAGGGTAATTGACATGAAAGCTGGAGCCTTTCTGCACTAAGCAAACACAGTGGGCACGCCATTTCTACAGAGTCGGAACGCACAGATTCCAACATCTGCAGGTACCAAACCCACTGAAGACTATCCAGAACCCTGGTTGTGTTTGGGAGGCTTTCTGAGGCTACTGTGCATGGCCTCTACAGGTCTCAGAAAGCCACCTGGAGCAGTTAAAAGGCAACTTCCGCTTTTCACTGAAGACCGGAAGTTGCCTTTAAACTCCCCCGGGCCACATTCTGAGGCTTGTAAAGGCTTCGAGGGTCTGCAAGCTTCAGGACATGACCAGGTTCCAGTCATGTTCGGAGCCCCTGTGGATTGGAACCCGCGGATTCCATTATCCATGAGTTTTGGTATCTGCACGGAGACTGGGAACAGATCGCCTGCGGGTACAGAGAGCTCACCTGTAATATGACATGAAAAAGTAAGAAGAGACCTGCTAAAGGCCTAAAGGTCCATTTAGTTTAGCATTCTGTTTCTGGCAGGGGTCAACCAGATATTTCTGGGCAAGCTGTGATTGAAAGTAAAAACCTATACCCATTTCCATGTTGGTTACTGCAAGAGTTTTCATTTTAAAAGTCCATTTGAAAAGCTCAGTGATTGGGCTCCTTTAAAAACTAGAGTACAGCTCATGTATTGCTATGCACTTTTTGAATGTTACATGTGAATCAGACTACAGTGTTTTGAGAATTGTTGGCAACCTTCAGTCTCGAAAGACTATGGTATCGCGCTCTGAATGGTGGTTCTGGAACAGCGTCTAGTGTGGCTGAAAAGGCCGATTCAGGAGTGACAATCCCTTCCACACTGGGAGCAAGTGCAGTCTGTCCCTGGTCTGTCTCCCTGGCTATGGGCCTCCTTCTTTGCCTCTTAGCCTCAGACTGTTGGCCAAGTGTCTCTTCAAACTGGGAAAGGCCATGCTGCACAGAATTAGCTATTTGAGAATTAGCTATTTTAATATTACAATTGTTTTTTTTTTATCTGGGAGCACTCATTTTTCTCATTAGCTGAAAGAAAGCATTTTCAGTGAATGCAAATACACTTAGGAAACCAACCTAAATATCAATTCAAGAACCTGGGACAGTGAACCAACCTAACTACCAGGGATGGGAACTTGATTCATAGAGACTTGACTCGAGTTGTGAAAACACACACACACACCAGAGTTGTAAGCATACAGAAAAGCAAGTCGGGACTCAAGTCAATTTGAATGACAACTCTTTTATGAGTCACTGGCCCCAAGTTGTGAATTGGGTTTGAGTAGTCAGATCACCCACACATCTGGGTCTGAGTAAAAAAAGGAGTTAAAAAAAATATATGACTCTACAGTGGCTCTACAGAACCAGTCGTGATAGACACTCATTATGACTTGCGAGTTGACTCGAGTCAGGGGGTCGGAGCCTTGTGACTCAGCACAGTGAGTCTGGGACATCCCTGCTAACTACAGGTAGGCAAAGCAGGAAGTTAACTGCTTCCTGTCGGCATCATTCTTGTGTTTTAGGCATTCAGGCTGGCAGCAGTTGGCCTTCACGGTGCTTAAAACTTGAATGCTTACAGTGATCAGTGTAAGGATCATTTTCACTCCATTAAGGTTCTAAACTATGTTAATGGGTACAGGGGGGATCTGCGGATAATTGAATCAGTGGACACCAGATGCGCAGATACAGGGGGGCTGTACTTGATTGTGTGTTCTTGCTACCATCTTATGACAATTCAGTGGTGAAAACCTACTTTGCATGAAGAAGTCCCAGGTTTCAGGCATGTCCAAGTAGGATTGGGAAGTAATTCTGCCCCAAACCTTAGAAATCCACTGCCGATCAGTGTACATAAGTGGTTCTCAAACTGGTGGGTCGCGACCCACCACTGGAACCAAAATGGGTCCCTTTCCTCTTAAGAGGAGTGACCCATAAATGGGTCTCCCAATGGCTCTGCAGTGATTGCATTGCCAAAGGCACCCAGGCGTATTTCAACATACTGGGGGGGGACTGTGCAGCCTCTCGGAAGGTCCTGGAGGTTTGCAGCCCCGTCCGCGAGCCTCCCCTCAGCTGCAGTGGGCTCCAATCTGCAGTTGGAGCCTCAGAAACTCTGTGGTCCAGAGCTCAGACCGCAACCCAGAAGTGGGCTCTGACTGCAGACTGGAGCTCACTACAGCAGAGGGGAGGCTTGCAGAGGGGACTGCGCACCTCCAGGACCCTCCGAGAGGCTGCAAAGTCCCCCCAGGTATGTTGAAATGCACCTGGGTGCCTTCAGCACTGCAATCACTGCAGCGCCATCGGGATATCCCCTCCACCCCAGTTCCCGCCCCCATCAAGAGTTACCAGTACTTCTCAAACTCCTGGAGAGTTTAAGAACTACTGGTGTATATAATATAGAATCAGATTGTCCAATGATTGATACTTAGTATAAGGCAGCATCAGAGTTTATGAATAAGGTGGACTTTGAACTGTTGACTTCCCTGTTGATATTCTGTTGATATTCTTCACCACTATGTTATGAAATGTTATAGGGTGGGCAGAAGGTACCATCAAACAAACTGATACTGTTTTGCGTTTTTACTATAAATGGTTCTGTGTAGTTTTCTTTTTTTTTTTCCTAAGTGGAATAGAAATATGTTCAAAAAAACAAGGTAGATTGAGACAGGTCACATACTAGATGACTCACAGCAGATAAGAAAAGGTTTCTGATTCCCAATTTTTTTAACAAAAACAACCACCAAAAGAAAGACTTATTTGTTTGTTAGAATCTCTGATTTAAAATAAGTTTGATATAGGTCTGTCCTTGCATTTGCAGATTGGTCCAGTGAATGGCTCATGGATTGTAGTAGATAACTGCCTCCTCTTCCACTTTCATTCCGAATCTGGCTCCACCCCCTAAGACAGCATTTTTCATCTGGCTGAGATTGATGGACCTCAGGGGACCAATACCAAAAAAAGCAGATCCTGTAATCCCGAAGTCTGTCCAGTATAGTACTATGACTCATTTTCCATTCTGGAAAATTGGGTGCTACAAAAAACAGTGAAATGGAATACATCATTAATCTAATAGGCAGGAAATGGGAAATAACTGGCCTAGAATGCACTGCTCCCATTGGCTAGAATAGATGTCCATCATACCAGGACAAAAAACAGCATGCTAAAAGAAGCATTGTTATGGGAGGTATGAGGTCGTATTATGATACTGCACTATGCTGTCTGTCTTAAGTATCAAACTGAAATGGAAGACCAATTTCACTATCCAGTCAACATGACTGATAGCAGCTACGTTTATAGATTGCCATTAACGGTAGCCTAAGCGCTACAAATAGCAAGATATTTTAAAATTAAATATAGTAACGACTTGGAAAATCGCTTGGAAAAGGTTAATGGTCTTAGATTAACCATCCTGACCATGCAATGCTATTTGGTTTTGTTCATTGGGATTCTAATCAATAGCTGTGCCACCAGACCATGAAGAAGTCACACAGAGAAAAGAGTGACCTATTAATAGAGTTTTGGGATTAAATACCCCGGCCTTTATATCTCATGGAGAAATAGAAGTTCTTGGCCAACAATCCGAGAACTCAACATCTTTTCCACCATCTGATAGCTTGATAAATGAATGTGGTAAGAAACTGAAGTACTTAGGTATGGTAATCAAGAGGGCTGCCACTACATGCAGCAAAACAAACAAAAATGCTCTTATTTAAGAGAACTAGCAGTAGCCCTGTATTTCAGATACATGGCTTTTTCAGCATCCAAGAGGTGGAGATGCACTGATAAAAATGTACATCCTTGAGCTACTTGATTCCAAAGAAAACCAGAAATCAGCATTCTGTTTCTTACAGAAACCATGTTAGTTTCAGGTCCTGAACATAATGGGCCCAATCCATCTAACAGCACAATCCCTCCTAGAAAACAGAATAGTAGCCCAATCCTGAGCTCCCAGGGCATGCAGCTTCTGCAGCACTGAAAAACGGCTGCTGCCGGATCCTGTGCACCACGGGCTACTGGGGGAAGGGGACTTTTGTCCCCTTCTCCCCGGGTAAGGGAAGTAGCCCTGCAATGGGGCTACTTAAGTTACCACTTTAGGGTAAGGGCATTCATGTAGGGTGCCAAACCCCACACAGAAGCGCAGGATCCGGTGGAGCAGAACTCCACCAGACCCGTCTCCCTCCCTCCCCCCAGCATGCCTCTGGCCCGCCCTCTCCCTTCCTCCTGCCTCCCCGTCATGCCTCCTCCCTGCCCTCTCTCCACCCGCTGTCTGCCTTCCCCCTCTCTGGAATGCCTCCTCCTCGCCCCCCTCCCCAGCCCCACTTACCATGCCAAGGCTCCGTGGTCCCTGCGACCACCAAGTGGCGGAGGCTGGGTGTCCACCCAGCGCCAGCAAGCACTGGGCTAGCACAGGCGCTGGCCTGGCAGTAAGCCTCGCAAACGTGCCTTACGGCATGTTTTCCTCAGGATCGGGCTCTAAAAATACAGCCACTTGCCTCACTCCCACTCATGGGACACTTTTCAGCAGGACATAAAGTGCAGTTCACACTAGGAATTCACAGCATGTCCTGCACTTCCTGTTTTATTTAAAGATGCTGCAGGATAGACAAATGAGTGGGTAGGGGGGGAAAAGAAACTGTTGATGACATTTGCAGGGTTGGGCAAAGTTGCCTAAAACTTACACAGTGTTATTGATTCATAGGAGTATATAACTAAAAGAAAAACTCAAAAACTGTCTTGTCTAGTCAACCTTTCTGCTGAAAAGTAGAACTAATATTTCCACAAGGGTCTTAGAGAAGAGAAAATACAAAGTATCAGTTCCCTATTATTGGATCAACATGACTCTGGGGAAAAAAGAGTTGTGTCATAATATTGTGTTACAATATTTTGTTTTATAAGATTGTCACCTGCCATAAGCTTCTGTGGATAGAAGACCATCAAGGCACAGGGTTGGCTACTCTTTGAAGGATATGGGCCTCTCTAGTCTGGGGCAAGGCTGACCCTTTAATCCCAAGGCTGGACTAGGTGGAGCTGATGGTGAAGGTGGAAGAAAGACAGCTCAGGAAGGGGAGGGCCCAGGGTTTCGTAAGGCATTCAGGGCCATTTATGAGAAATCCCTGGACAGGCTACCTAAGGGCTGTTCTGTGGCTGTTCTCCTGGGACTGGGGCAATTCCAAAGAAGGAGCAAAGTAGAGTAGAAGGGCAAAACAACCCCTTCCCCGTTGCTGAACTATGAGACTTTGTTGAGCCAGTAACAGCCCCTTTTTATTTCTACTGGGCTTCTTCTTTCCCTGGACTTACACACCAAGTGGAACACACCCCTTTTGCAGCAACGCTTTTGGGTTGCTGACGGAGAAACGTGCAAACACACAAAACAAGAATAGCTCAAAAATGCAGAAAATAAAAATGCCATGCTGAAGCCATTCAGAAGATTTCAGCCACAAGTTTTAATGTTGCTGAAATTTAGTTATATTATTCAGAACTTGGGAATTTTAAGAAGAAAAATGTTGTCATTTGGAGCTTCTTCTTCTGGCTATATTTATTATTTCATATCTTATTTAGCATAATGCAAATGGAATTTCCCAATAGAGAGTGCCAGTGGAATGCTAAAGTTAGCATTTATTTCATTCATTCACTTAGTGAAATAGAAAAATCAGGCATTATTTCTTGGCCTGTTTAGTTTGTTATTTTTCATACAACTTTCTTTGGATTATTTATTTATTATAAATTGCTTTGAATCTCTATGAGAAAAGCAGGCTATAAAACAAAAAATAATAATAAACCATTGATTTTGAAAAGCTGAGTAACAAATGTTTCATGTGAAACCGAGATGGAAGGCACAAGGTGAGTTCCCATATAAACTGACTCTTCACTCAAAAATTTTAAATTTGGCATATCCCAGGTTTTTCCCAATTTCTACTAGTCTGTCCTTTCTTTTAAGATTCACTAACAATGCAGTCCTATGGATGTCTCTCCTTTGAGTTCAATGGGACTTATTTCCAGGTATGTATGCTGATGACTGCAACCTAAAAGCTACGATTACTCTTAGGTTCCAGACCAGTGGTGTTGCTAGGAGGGTGCGGGCTGCACCAGGTGACGCGTGGCGGGTGGGTGACACTGCTACTAGCTAAAAAATTTTAAATCTTGGATTTAAAAAGTATTGGTATTTTTGAATAACACCATCATGTTATGCATCAGTTGATATATAACATTTCAATTTCAGGCAGAACACAGTGCAAATAAACTGCGTTGAAGTATCTCTATTCTATCAAAAGTTATACCCCCCCCCCCCCAAAAAAAAAAAATCAGCAGGGTGGGGCAATGGCACATAACCACACCCTCTGCCTAGGGCATTGCCCCGCCCACTGCATGGAAGGAGGTCCACCAGGGGGGTGACATGCTGGCCTCCCGCCGGCTGTGGCAACCCTAGTGATGCCATTGCTCCAGACCCATCAGTGCAATTTTACTTAGAATATATTCAATGGAACTAGTGAATTCAATGGAACTTACTTCCCAAAAATTGTTCTTCGAATTATATCTTGAAATAATGAAATATTTAGTCTTTGCTTATGAGCTGAAAGTGTGAATATGCTAGTGACGAAAAAGAAGCAAATTTGACATACAGGGACAACTTCTCAGTCTTGGAGTGGATGTTCCTGTTTTCTTACCTCATAATAACTCTGGACAGCATTCATGAAAGCTTCATCAGCTACAATCTGAGTTTCTCCATTGAGAAAAGCTTGAAAGCGATCCTTGACTGTTTGGAGCTGCTGTTTGCTGATCTGGAAAACAGTACAAACACACAGAGAAAGTCACTTAGGATGGCACATACATTTGAGACAGGCAACAGATTAAGGAATTTAGACCTTGCTCAATAAAATCATTCCATAATGTCACCAAGATCAACACCACCAAAATCTGTACTATGATAAATTAACAGCATAATCCTATGCATGTCTACACAGAAGCAAGCTCTGTTGTGTTCAATGGGACTTACTCCCAGATAAGTGTTTATAGGCTGGGAGTAATTTCAATTAAACTTCAGTTAACTGTTAATAACAGAGTAATTAAACTTCGGTTAACAGTTCAGTAAACTGCAGTTAAAATTTCAGTCAGGGTTTACTTCTGAGTAGACATGCAGAGGATTACACTGTTACTCCATTAATCAAATTGGTGTTTATTTTGATACACTGAATAATTTGTACTGCTTCTGATAGCTGTTCAAGGTAATGAACCATGAAGCCTTGTGGATCCCCAACTTCCCTGAATGCAGAAAATCCTGTTTGCCCTTCTCTGTCTTTCAGGATGCGCCCATGTCTTTGCAAGTTGATCTTGACAGACAAAACATTTTAAAGAAATAAAATCAGAGACTTTTTTTTAACATGCTGAATTCTGAAACAGATATTATGATTAATTAGTGATCACAGGTGTGCAAAACATACCCTTAACAAAAACACATTCATTGAAAAACAATCTGCATTGATGAGTTGTAATTTTTTTTTGGCATTTGCCTTGTCTTAGCGAGTTATCTAAATTGAAAGGCAGTGTATGACTATCTTAAACAAAATTAAATAAATAAGGTGAAAGAATAAGAGTTAAACGTTGTTATGGTTACCTTTTGTTGTAAGAGTTAGAAAGTCATTGAACAGAAAACAGCGGTTTGTATAAAACAGCACATAGGTACCGTGCTAGACTATCATGTAAGAAATACTGTACACAATTTGAAGCTTAAAAAATACTAGAGAACTAAATCAATGATTCTCAAGTGCTGCAGGATAAATTATAATGAATATCCTTCTCTTGGAACAAAGTTCAGTCTATAAACCGATAGACTGTATATAATAAACTTGTTAATGATAAATGCCAAACAACTTAATTCTTCTCTTGCCACACACAGAATAAGGTGCAGATGTTGGACATACAGCAATGCGCCAGGCCACAGTACAGCAAGGCCTTTCACTCTTTTCCTTGGTACATCCAAGAACCAATGCCCCGTGACCATGAGTGGGACACAGAGAGTTGCCAACCCACCACAATTAGCCTAGAGTCTCCATGAATTAGCATTGATCTCCAGTAGACTATTACCAAAGGTTCTGAATAGGACCTTCCTGATTAAATTACGTACATATTGCGGATGGGGGAAGTAAGAATAGCTTAAATTGGAGTTGGCAGTCCTAAGGAAGATCTCTGTGTTATGTGGAGTCTGGGCCACCTGAATCTTCATAGAGAAGAGTAGAGATCAGGAAGTGGAGGAGTAGGAACAGCTGGTGAGTAGGGTACAGGCAGGGAAGAGACAGAGCTTATCCCTTCCTTCCTCTCCCTTGCTACTCAACAATGGCCATCCAGGCATGTGAATAGCCCTCATGGTAAAGTCACTGAATGGCAAACCTGGATGAGGAGAAGAGAGGAGCATTCCCTCTCTGTTCCAGTTTATTTGGTTTAGTAGCCCATAGGCCATACACCATAGCCTAAAAATTAAAAAAAACATATCATGACAGAAGTTGGCCACATTGACAATAATCCACCTACATCTAAACCCCTACTCAAATTTTTCTGCTCCTTGCATTTGGGGGCGTGAAACTGTACCTGCAAGTTCTGCCCCTGATGCCAGTGCACTCACCACCTCATCTTCCCATCTCTGTGCATTGAGCTGAAGGCCGAGCCTATACACATACATATTATATTTTCAGACATTTATCCCAATTCATGGAACTAAGGGGGAGTGCTGGTGGGCACAGAGTTACGTTTCCTGGGACACATGTCATCTGGCTCATTTGCTCATTCCCCTGCTACTCACGGGAGTATTTGCTCACAGGGGTATTTGCTCACTACCCCTGCTAATTGGGTAAGAGGCACTTTTTCAAGTGGGTGCTTCTCTTTTTAGCAGGGGGAGAGTAACTGGCCCACCTCACCCCTGCACTGTCTGTTCTAGTGGCTGTCTGCTGGTATTCATTTACATCTTTTTAGATTGTGAGCCCTTTTGGGACAGGGAGCCATTTAGTTATTTGATTTTTCTCTGTAAACCGCTTTGTGAACTTTTAGTTGAAAAGCGGTATATAAATACTGTTAATAATAATGTTAATAATTCCTCACTTGATGCCTTTTTCTGCATCATACAGAGACAACAGAATCATGACCAATGTTCCTTTGTATTTTTTTTAGCTGTCAATCTTTGTTCCACGATCTTTGAACAGGCAATCTTGGAAAGATAGGAGTGGGGAGGGAAAGAAAAGAAGCAAATGAAGGAACAACTTCAGTTGAGGTTAGAACAATTAATGCAGAAGACTGCAAAACACACAACACTATGGGTGCAATCCTAACCCCTTATGTCAGTGCTTTCCAGCAGTGACATAAGGGCAATGCAGCTCCGAGGTAAGGGAACAAACATTTCCTTGCTTTGAGGATACCTCTGTGAGTGACACCCAACTGCAGGATGCAGCACATGCCCCATTGGCACCGCTATGCCAGTGCTGGAAAGCACTGACATAAGGGGTTAGGATTGTGCCCTATGCATGCTAATTGCTTTGACTGCAATATATCAGCAACGCTATGGTTGCTTTGTTCCAACTCCCATACAAACACATTTTTTTTACAAAATTGTTACCATTTCATTGAAAAATCACTGTGCATTTTATGTTTTGGAACAGCCACTAAAAAAGACAACAAATTCCCTACTTTTTCAATTATGATCAGCTCAACTCAGAATTTTTCTTTGCCTATCTATCTTCATAGGAAATCAGTTGAGCTACTCTGAAAATGAATGATATTGGCTGACAGTTCTGGAGGATTGTTTTGTTAATGCATTGACTACTTTGGGGTGCACTGTGAAAAATAATCCTTGGAATGTTCCTGTTTGTAATTTTTTCCCCTAGAAGTACAGTACTATATACACAATGATAACAATGAGGAATTTAAACACACACACACCCCTCATTTCCTTGCAACATTATCCAATAAAGATTCTTCTACTACACTTTAAATTTATTATTTTTCAAACTGCAAAATAGCAGTAGATTATTGATCTCCCCCCCCCCCCCCCCGGTTCACCAGCCACTGACGTTGTTGAGAAAGGAAGTTTGTTCCTGAGAGGAAATTAAATTGATTTCATATTCCATTTAGCTTTTGCAGTGCCACAGTAACAGCTGACTGGCAACAGCTTCCTGCCTACTGTAAGCCTACATTAGCAAGAGTACATATTTAATTTCAGTGATATGGGTAAAGAAACCCGCAAATCAAAAACGATTTTTGTGGCTTATATCATGTGTGTATGCTTGCAGAGAGCTCTTTTCTACAATATCCACCTTTCAACTGTAGCTCTTCTGATTGGGCGCTGTCTCTCATACCACAGTAAGGCTTACGCCTTTGTCAAAGCAGTGTGTGTTTTGTGTTCCAAAAGCCTGTTTTCTATCTCTGATCTTTTTTGTGATCTGACTAGGGCTTTTGCAGGTGCAGCAGGAGTGGATCCAGTGTTTGTGTTTTGAGGGGGCCATGAGCACTACCTTAACTCCAGAGCTCAGGTCAACCAGTTGGTAGACCTGGGCTCCCAGTTGAACTTTGGCCTCTGTGGCTGAGGTATGCTGTGGGGTGGTTGGGTAGACCTGGGCTCCTGCCTGGACTTGGAGTCCAGATCTACCTGCCAGGTAGACCTGGGCTCCCATTCCAACTCTGCTTCATTGACTGGGAGCTATCTCACTGCTGCTGCTATGCCCAGTGGGCGTTCCCATGGTACCCAACTTTGCTCCCCATCCCAGTGGGTGTCTTTCTCCACTGGTGTGACAGTTTGAGGGGGGCACGCACCTATGAGCTCCGCTTGGACCTACCCATGAGTTGTAGTGAGCCTGTCCCCTGCTCCTAATGCTCTTAATGCTCAGATTGACTTCTTCTTACCTATACGATAAGATCTCTGCCTCTCATTGTCAATGGGGTCAAAAAAGCCCCAAAGTGCTTTACTTCCTGAGGCATCTAAGGGTTAAAGAGAGCCTCTTCATTGGCACCACAGAGCTGGAAACAATCATTTCCTCCTCTGAAATGGGGTGGGGCCAGACAAGCACTCCAACCTCCAAAAATGAGGTTGTGGCTTTTGCAAGGAAGCTCAAAGAAATTAGAAGTTGGCAGGCTGTTTGAGTCTATCACTTATGACTCTGGTTCACAGCAGTGAAGACCTGGAATGTTAGAAGTGTCAGCTGAAAGGGGGGAGTGAAGATGGGGGGCAAAAGGAGAGAGGGATTTAGCTCACCCATTCTAGAAGTATTCTAGAAGGGGAATTAGAGATGGAAAATGCATGCCGTGGGGTGAAAAAAAATCCTCCTTGCTTGCATGTTACAAAGAGGTTTTAGGAAGGAGGAAAAGGGAGAATCCACATTTTCCCTTTCCTGCTCTCCAGAACACGTCTCCTCTTGCCCACCCATCCCCAGTGCTAAATAACAACAAACACTTGGGTTCAAGTTCTAAACCTGACCTTCTAGTGCTATGTATTACAGCAGCGGAAGACCTGAAGTGGAGGACTGTGTATGTTCCTTTTGCATCCTCCTGATACTCACCCCCCCCCCTCCAACCTGAACAGCTCATACACCAGGCTGGCTGCTTCTTGAATAAAAAGCACTCCTGTTGGGGGCAGGAATACGCTGCCACATTTTGTTATAGGCAGGGCTGGCTCAGGATCTCCTGATGCCTACGGTCACATGCCAAATGGCTCCCCTCCTTAACTGATAATATACTAACCTCTGCTCTTCCCACTATCCAATGTGGTAACTCACAGGAAGTGGAAGCAGTGAAGGCACGTAGGCAGGCAGGCAGAGATGGGCACTCCTCAACAACTTTCTGCCTGAGGCAACTGCTTCAGTTGGCCTCATGGATGAGCCGTCCCTGGGTACAGGCCCCACTGTATACATTAATAGTGAGCTGAGTTCATGTTATGGTTAATGTGCTAAACTCCATAATTCAGGGCTATAGTGGCTCTAAAGTTAACATCTAGGGATCTCACTTCACATCCACTGATTTTCAGTGTACATACATAAACTTGTTCTCAGAGACCATCACTCCTGTAAAGCACATCCAACGAGGATTTTGAAGGGCCCATGGTAGTTACCTTCAGTAAAGTGCTCACAAATTGCATCAAGCCACTGGAATAGTACCAATGCTGAAATAACATGGATGAAATCAATGCTATACATCAATGCCCGTTGCAGTGATTTTTGTAGGAGCCTGGCTCAGGTCTACACTCCACTGCACTATTGCAGCAGTCCTATTATCACTTCAGCAGACTCAGGACCCAATCCTATCCCACGTTCCAGCGCCGATGCACCCACAATGCAACTACACGGTAAGGTAACAAACATTCCCTTACCCTGAAGAGGTCTCCATGACTGCTCCCCCCCCCCACACACACACAGGTTGTGGCACATGCCCCATTGGCACAGCTGCAACGGTGCTGGAAAGTTGGATAGGCTTGGGCCTTAGCGGGTGCACATTGGTACATAATAATATGCAAAGATGGAGAGAAATGAACAGACTCACAAGATGCAGATGCAGAGCAATGTGGCATGGTTCAGCTTTACGTTACACCAAGAAAATTAATTTCACAATCAAACTAAGTGTAGTTGTTCATATTTTCCTCAGTGGATTCTGCTTCAGTGATTTAAAGAAATTAGACTTAAAAAAAATATGTTCTGGTGAAAGAGAACAGGAAAAGAAATGGCAGTTGGGAATAGATGAGCTTATGGAAGTTCAGGGACCAAAGAATAGGGGAGGTCTGGCGGAGGACAGCAAAGCTCAATTCCTTGATGGCTTGAAGTTCTGCTCTGTTTCCCCTGTTTTAAAGCTACTTCTGCCTTCCTCCTTGGCTATATAAAACTATTTTTATGTACGTTCCCCAGACATCTCACAGCCCAATCCTATCCACACTTTCCTGGGAGTAAGCCCCATCGACTCAAATGGGACTGACTTCTGAGTAGACATGCACAGGATTGGGCTGTCAATTGCTCAGCTTTAAAAACAGCTTGGACATAAAAAAAAATCTGAGCTTTCTTTTATCGTGGATAACTGGAAAGTATAGTCCATTTTAGACAAGTCATCCAGTATTGCCCATAACCCATTAGTTGATTGCTATTGGATGACACAGCGGAAAGCTGTAATAGCAACTGGCGTGCTTAAGATAAATTGGAAAAAGCATATATTCGTTCCTATGGGGTTTTTTCAGCAGAAAATTCCCATTAATGGTATAATGCATATATGCAGGGAGCAGGTGGGAATGTGATCAAAGTAAAAGCCATCACAGCTGGTATGGTTAAGCCAAGGACAGGTTAGGATTTATTAAGTAGTAATCAATCACTGGGATACAGAACTGACAATTAAAGGCCAATTCTAAATCAGCCCAGCGCCAGTGCTGGATGCCATAAATGTGTTTTAAATCGCATAGAGCATGTTTAGATCTTACTTCAGATCTTACAATTTTCATACAGCCAAAGCACCTTTATTTGTTGGAAAATGCATCAAGACCATATGTATCCATTGTAAGGAACCTACCTTTTGGGGGTTTGTTTGGATTTTTTATATTCTGAGTACTGTATTTGTATTAAAAAGCCACTGTCGGCTGCTTATGAGCACATCTATGCCTTGAGCATGTGCAGCAGAAAACAAAATCAAAAGCTGATGTGCACGTAGTCTCATTTTTCTATAAGAAAATAAGGTCATTTTACACCACTGCAGGGCCTGAACTACAATGTTCAGAGAACGTAAGATGAACTCTACCTCATAGATCAGGGGTGTCCCAACATTTTGGCAGAAGGGCCACATCATCTCTCTTACACTGTGTCAGGGGCCGAAAAAGAAAGAATTAATTTAAATTGAATAAATTGACATAAATGAATATACTAGAGATGTAACATATATGAATGAATGAAGGTCTTGGAATAGCTCAATGCCTATAAAAGGCCTGACACAAAGCAAGGCCAGCCTTTCCTTCACTGCCACAGCAATATCACAGATGTGAAACAGGAAGTAGTGGAGGGAGTCCTCATCCCACAGCTCAGGTGAGAGGTCGAACAGTCGTTCTCATGCTGAGAGCAGTTGCGTTGGGCCAGCGCGGGCTCCAGCAAGTCTCTGGAGGGCCAGAGGCTCATTGGAGACTGGGGACTCTCTGAGGGCCTGATTGGGAGCCTCTGAGGGCCACATGTGGCCCCCAGGCCGGGGTTGGGGCACACCTGTCATAGATAGTTGCCTGCACTATAGCAGAGGCCAAGCCCACCACGAATGAGACAAAATGCTGGTTTGTGGAAATTTCCCTTTTGTACAAGTGAATCAGTCTCATATTGGGGGGGGGGATTTGCAATGGCAGCCAGGGCATATTCTTGCAGCTGGGACAAGGTTTTAAGTGAATTAACCCAATCACTTGGGCAGGGCTGCTTGCCTGGGTCTTTCCCATGGAATCAGTCCCTTCTTTCAGGGTAGGATCCTTTAAATGTTTTCCCAGCCTTGTGGGAGCCACTGTGGGATAAGGGACCATTGAGAGAAAATGTAAAGGAGATCTAGTTCTCTACCCTCACATGGAAGCAAAGACTGGATGTGTTTCAGTGGCAAGAAAGGGTCACTGCTGCTCCTCTGTGTTTGCTCAAGGAGCACAAATAATCTCAACCGCTGATGGTCAAGCTGATGGCCAATTTTCTTCATAAGTATATAATAAGCACATCACCTCTCCTCTTTACATAAATCAATAAACCTTAATGAATCACAAATGCAATTACACTCGTTTCCTAGCAGCACGTGGAATGCTGCCCTCCCAGAGAACCCTTCCCATGTTCTGTGCTATCATTTGTTATTGAGTCCGCCTCTTAGCATAGTTTGATCAATATAGAGATTCTGCCTCAAACCAGCAAAAGAAATTAAAAGGAGGGGAGGAAATCTATTACAGCTTCTCCTAAGATGTGAGGCAGCTGCATTCTTTGTTCCCCATGAAATCAGGGGAATGAGCTCTAGTTCAGGCTGGAGCTTCTGCTTTGCATGCAGATGGTCTCGGATTCAACCTGTGACAACAACAGGTAGGGCAGAGTAGATTTCTTGTCTGAAATCCTAGAGAACCAGTTAGTGTTGTCAATCCCGAGTTAGGTAGACCAATGGTCTGATGCCCTCAGGTAAACTTTGCAAGGCTGAAATAAAATCATGGACTGAATAATTCCTTCAGCATAAATATGCTTCCTGCACCACATGCATACCACTCCATGGCCTAAACTCAAGGGTCTTGTATAGAAGCACAAATCTCCTCACTTTGAAAGGTCAAGGGTTAAGCAGTCTCTTTACTTCACAGTCATTCAAGATACAGAGGCCCATTTTGGGTCAGGAGTTGGGTGGCTCCATCTTTAAGTAGATTACACTATCCAGGTTGCAGCCAAACAAAAGGCTAAGCATACAAAAATTGACGTCATTCTTCATGTGTAATTAAATGACTACCTTCCACTTATTACTTTATGCCCTCCACTGCTGTCAACCCTGAAGGCCATATATTTTCCTCACTGAAGAGCTTCCCACAGAGAAATGACTCTGTCCAAATGGCCGAATCAATATGACCCAATGGACAGTGTGCTGAACTGAAATCGAGGAGCTCTGGATCGGGGAGACCTGGACTTCCTTGAGAGCAAAACTGCAAGGTTTCTGTCTCTCTGGGCCTGAAACCAGAAATGTTACTCTGAGGAGGTTGGGAATCATAGCTGAACAGCCAGGACAAAAATACAGCTTGGTCAATATGTTTAAAGTTATGTAGAGTTCTGAGCTCATTGTGCCGGCCTTACACCGGTACTGGGCGTCACCGCAAGCCAGCTGCAAACAGGCCGGCTGTAACAAGGGACAAGCTCTGGGTGGCAGAGAGGTTTGTTGGGGTGGAGGGTGGCATTCCGGGGAAGTCAGGTAGAGGAAGCAGCGCAGGAGGTGGCTGGGACCAGCGGAGCCTTGCACCGCTGTATCCCATCCTCCATGTCGGTATGAAAAACCTGACATGGAGCTCCTCCACTCTGTGCCAGCTATTTTGCTGGCACAGAATGGCGGAGACCCACTGTAGCCCCTGCATCCTTACTTGGGGGAAGGGGATGAAAGTTCCCTTCCCCAAGGAGGCCTCTGGCAGTCCTAGCACCGCTGGCTGGCTATTTTGGCAACGCTGCACCCGGTGGAGCTGCAGGGAATAGGATTGGGCTGTTAATTGTACTCTTTACAGAGCAAGTGGGTAGAATGCTCACAGCACGCTTTGCCCAGGTATCCCCCCCACAAACATTAATTTTTAAAATTAATTTAAATTTAAATTTCCTTTCCTTTAAATTTCTGCAAGAGGGCTAGAGACTTAAGTGACATTTGTTTAAATGAAGTCCGAACAGCCACACTAAGCACCTGATTTGTGCCTCGATGCTGTGTGTCTAGCTACATAAGCGACAGACACACGGATCCTCTTCCTGCCATGTGCTGATGGGAAACATTTTACCTGCTACAAGTCTGCCTTCTCTTCTAATAGAACAGGTGTAGGAACCCAGCCAGAAAAAAGCTGGCAGCTCTATTAGGCAGTCTCCTAGGAGGACTTAAGTATGACAAGTCCTTAGCACTCTCAGAGATGTATATATACGTGTTGCCAGTATGTGATAAGATATTTTCAGGATTAGGGCCTCTGTCAGCAATGAACCAACAAGCTGCTGGCATGACCACTTGAACTGTACACCTCAAATGAGAATACAAGGAAAGCTGAAATGCTGGCAACACATCCTGAACTAACAGTATTGGGGAGCGAGAATTCTTTCTCATATCTTCCTCTGCAGCAAGCAGTTTCTCAGTGCCTCCTCATTTTAATTTAGCTTGGCAAGTGTCAAGGCATCTTTACGAGCTGCTTAGCAACTCACTTTGATCTTCTCAGGTTTTTTTTCTTCCAGCACATTTCACATCCATTACCAGACGGGACACTCTGTGCTTCCAAACTTCCCTCCCTGACAACTACAGCTTGTATTCTGAGGGAAAACATGTCTCGGCTTGCCCAGTTTCATTCCTAGGATCCTCCTGCAAGCACAGTGCTATTGAGCAGTTAATTAAGTCTTTGCATCTTTGAAGAACCTCCAGTTGGGTCTGTCCATCTTGTGTGTCTGTGTGGGGAGGGAATGTTGGATTTGTCCACGCATGCGGCTGATAAGCCGTTTCTAATGTGCCATTAGCAAGAATCAGTGACTATTCTTTCTAGGACTTTTTAATGCATCTCTTCATCTTCAAGCCTCATTGAAGAATTGATTTGGCCCTTGGGTATATTTTGCCCATCCTGCAAGAACAACCAGAGCATGATAAGACCCTCTTCATATACTTTGTTAGTCATATGGCAACCACTTCCTGCAACCACAAAGCACTCCAGAGAGGAAGTTTGTATCCTTCAGTGCCACTGGTACTCTGGTCCTGCTACAAGTCAGACTAGGGTACAGCATGGGTGCGGAGAAACACTGGATATAATCAGGAACCAGGAAATGGAGATCATTTGTAGTGGCAATCCTAAATTATCTGCCTTAATTTTCAGATGGTCTCCTTGTGATAAAACTAGTGTTTCAAACACTAGTTGAGTATTTTTTATCCAAAATGCTTATTCAAAATGTTTCAGGTTTCAGATTTTTTATTTTTCTGGAATATTTGCATATACTTAATTAGACATCTTGGGGATGGGGAAAGATATATCACAGTGGAAGGAGGCTGGGAGGATGCTGAATAAAAGGTCTGTTGTGTGCCTGCGTTGTGAGTGAGACCCATCAGGTGAGGCAAGGTATGGAATTTTCCACTTGTGGTGTCCTGTTGACTCTGAAACTGGTTTTTTATTTTGGAGCATTTTGGATTAGGGATGCTCAACCTAACTGTCAGAGATCCTGAGCTAGCAGTTGGAGATGCTGGTAGTGAATACTGAGAATAATGCCAGGGTTCACTCCTGAACTTGACACATTAAACACAGATATCACTCCAAGCCATGGTGATGCCTGCTGCATCCTCTTCTGATTTGTTTTTGTTGTTAAACTACCATCAGTATGCAAGACTGGTCTCTGCCCAAGGAGCTTACAGTTTAAATACTGGTCCTGCATCTTGGCATTTCCTGCATAAGAAAGCTGTCAACAGGTTGATCAATAGTTACCTTTCGAGCTACTGAGTCAACAAAGGCTTCTAGTTCATGATGCATATGTCCTCCCCAACCTGGACTCCTGGTCTTTCTCTGATGTGATCCTGCTTGGGGGAAGTTCAGGCTATACAAAAGTAACCCATTATTTAGCCCAAGCAATGTATTTAGAACTCTGAGATATTGTACAAGTTCCTCATGCTTTAGCTCATTGGCCAATAATTAGTCATAGTTTGCAATCCAAACAAGCACATTAATTCTTTGTTTTGGGAACTTTCTCTCGGTGATCACACGGTGTGTCATTGTTTGAGCCTGCTGCTTCTCCTTGCCTACAGAGAGACAACAACCTGTCTTTCAACCTAGTTCTGGAAAATACAATCCAAAACATTTGCTTTAGGTCACCACTGCCTAAGTGCAAGGATGGCCACATTCGTGGGGAAGTCGTCAAGGGGTGGAAGAAGAGAAGAAATGGGAAGGTTTGGAAGGAAGAGGCAAGCTTGAGGAGACAGACTGAAAATGATCAATGGAAATGATCGATGCAGATGCCATAAGCCAAAGTTATTTCTCAAGAGACTGGAATGCCCTTTAGTCTGAATGTATGAAGTGGCTTTATACCAGGTCAGACCAATGATCCATCTCACTCAGTAGTACACGGACTAGCAGTGGCTCTCCAGGGTTTTAGGCAAAGGTCTTTCTCGGCCCTACCTACAGATTCTAGGAATTAAACGTAGAACTTTCTGTATGCAAAGCCCTGAGCTGCAGCCGCTTCCCAGATTGTTAGTGGAGTCCCCCGAGCATTGATTCCGAGCTACAGTTCCATCAAACCATGCAAAGCAATTTGTGAAGAGATTAGCATTCACTGGGTGTTCACTCAGGAGTTCATCGTTTTTGCTGAAGAAGCTATATTTCCATGCACACACTTTGTCTTTTAAAATTACTTTCTATCCCATTGTACTAGGCTATTAAAAAAAAGGTAATTCGTAAAAGATTGCTTCATCTTAGTTATATCTGGGGAGGCTCAAGCAATTGTTTCTGTTTCCTTGTGCACTATGAACTACACCTATAGCTGGCTGCTTGTTGTAGCACTTTTGTTGTAGCAGCAAACATAAAGGACAGGGCAGTAGTGTAGCTAGATGGGGGAAATGGAAAGTACTGCTGGTGCCGAAAGGCGCTCTGTTAGTGACCTCTCCCGCTCACTGTTAGAGCCACTCCAGGCAGCGACAGCAATATACAAGAGATGCCGATCAGTTCAGTGAGCATTTCTGCACGCTGCTGTCGCTGTCTGGAATGACTCTGACAGTGAGTGGGAGGGGTCACTAACACAGTGCATTTCGGCACCTTCTGTACTTACCGTTTTCTCCCTCCCTCTAGCTACGCGAGTGGGACAGGGCCAGGGGAAAGATGAAAGTTCCCATGATCTCCGGAGGGGATAAGCAATGGGCCTAAGACCACAACTGAATTTGAAATGCAGAAGGGTGCCATGGCATACATATAACAATTTGAGCATAAAAGGCCCACAGTTGCCCACATGGTTTTTTGTTACATGTATCAAGTTCTTGCCTTTGCCTTAGAGTTACTAAGGATTTAAAGTAAGACCAGGGGTGTCCAAAGTTTTTGGCAGGAGGGCCACATCATCTCTCTGACACTGTGCAGGGGGCCAGGGGGAAAAAAAGAATTAATTTACATCTAAAATTTGAATAAATTTACATACGTTTACATAAATGAATATATTAAAGATGAACTTATATGAATGAATGAAGGTCCTGCAATAGCTCAAGGACTATAAAAGGCCTTGCACAAAGCAAGGATGGCCTTTCTTTTGCTGCTACTACTGCGTCACAGACGTGAAACAACAAGCATTGGAGGGAGCCCTCATCCCACAGCTCACGTGAGAGGTCTAACAGTCACCCTCACACTGAGAGCAGTTGCGTTGGGCCAGTGTGGGTTCCAACAAATCTCCGGAGGGCCAGAGGTTCATTGGAGACTGGGGGCTCCCTGGGGGCCGCATTGAGAGGCCTCAAGGGCCACAAGTGGCCCCAGGGCCGGGGTTTGGGCATCCCTGAGTAAAACTGTAAGAAGGACCCTGCTGGACAGATATCCAGCAACAGCATCCTACAGATAAACATCACCCGCCCCACTTATGAGTTTTCCAGAGGTATCTGGTTGGCCACTGTGTGAATGAGATTGTTAGACTAGATGTTGGGTTGATCCCACAGGTCTTGTTCTGCTCTCCACAGTGGCCAGTCAGATGCATCAGAGAAACTCGTGAATGTGACATGAAGGTATCAGTCCATCTCTAACATTTGCCTGCCAGCATCCAGTATTCAGGGGCACACTGTGTCTGAAGGGGAAGGACCCACTTAAACTGCTTTGTGAACTACCTTTTGCTGAAAAGCAATGTATAACTATTCTTAATAATAATAATAATAATAATAATAATAATAATAATAATAATAATAATAATAATAAGGTGGTGCCCTGGAAAATGAAAAAAGAATGGGCCATATGGTTGGAATATTCACAAAATTTAGTACGGGGGTATGTACTTCTACTTTAAATAAGGTCTTGCATTTCTACTCCCTTTTCACTTTATCTCTCTTCTCAGAGTGAACTGTATATGAATGACTGCTTTAAAGTGCATTTGTTAAACCAAAGTAACTGTTTGATCAACAGCTGGACAGCCCAATCCAGTGGAGGGAAGACAGCCTGCTCTCGAGAAGGCACAAATTGCTTTCCAGTATGCTCTCAACACTCCTGGGCTGGCGTAGGTCACTGAACAAATGCTCAGGATTGCACTCTAGAGCCCAATCCAGAACCCTGTGCCGGCACACACTGTCGCAAATGTGCCATAAGGCACGTCTGTGACCATTGCCACGGACCCAGCCCTAGAGCTAGCCCAATACAGCCTGCATTGGGCCAGCTCGGGCACTGGGCCTGTGGTCCACCACTCAGCAGCTTGCCCAAATTGCCGGGTGGTAGAGAGGTTAGTGGGGGCAGAGGGAGGTGTTCTGGGGCAGGGGAAGGTGGGGGAGGGAGGGGAGGGGATGGCATGGCAGGGGTGGGAGGTGGTGGAACCAGCAAACTCAGCTCCACCAGATCCTGAGACGGTGGAATCGAGTAGCCCCATTGCAGGGTTACTTCCCTTACCCAAGGGAAGGGGAAGAAAGTTCCCTTCCCCCAAGGAGGTTCAGCGGGCTGCCCAGTTGTGTGTTGGATGCCACAATAACCATTTTGGTGCTGCAGCAGCCTTGTGCACCAGCTGTAAGTCTCCAAAGGGTGGCAATGATGGAGGTTGGATATGGCAAAATTTTGAATATGGCAAATGTGGGTATAGAGTGGGAAACTGGACTGGCAAACAGAGAAATCCATTCAGTAGTCTCAATATTCAGTAGTATTGTAGTAGTAATGATCATCATTTCAAAACTGCTGTTTTTTTTTTAATGGGATGGTACTTGCTCACTTTTCCCACTTCTTCGTAGACATTAAAAATCCTGTTGGTAGACATTAATTTATACAAGGCCATATTACAGATTTATTAGTGCTTATCGAAGGTTCAGAGGCAAAGCGGTTCTGATGAAAATGATATTTGCAGTTGAGAAAAAGAGTCTTGGTGGGAAAGGCCAGGTTTGAGGAGGGATTCAGAGGCTGAAAGGAAAAATTCTGTAAATATTTGAGAGAACAGGAAGGGTGAGATGTGGGTAGCAAGGCTAGATATAGGGAATGTGACCTAGGCAAATGGCATGGGATACCAAGACTGGAGAATGAATCCTGATTTGGGTCCAACCCTGAAGAGCAGGATAGGTGAAAGGCAGAAATGAAACTGGGGGGGGGGGATGTGGTAGTGGAGGAAGTGTCCCAGGCAATTAAATGGGGCTGGGAGGGGGAAGGTGTGTGCATGCATTTCCGTTATTCTTAACATTAAAATATCTATTTTACAGATATAGAAATTCTGAGCCATGCATGTAAATTTATTGTCTTCTATGACAAAGATAAAATCATGCATGTAAATCATACGTGCTGCAAAGGTGCTACAAGTGCAATAAAAAAGGCATTCCAAAAATCAGACAAATGGAGGGGTGACCGAAGACAGTCCTTGCTTGCTTGATTTAGGGTTGGCCATGGAAGGAAGTGCAGGCAGAAGATATAAATGAAATGGGGGGGGGGGAAGGAATGATAATGCAGAGGAAATGCATTTATCTGAAACTAAGACTATGCTATGGGAGTCATTTCTGTACAGTGAAAAAGACCACTGTTGTAGACATGGGATGACCCAAATCCCTCCTTGGTTATGATGGTCACAGAGTGTACTTTTCTGCAGGCATAGATTATACACAGAAATTTTTTCACAATTCTCCTCCTCTTTCTAATTTCCTAATCTCCTCCTAATTTCTCTCTAGATCAGGGAGGTCTGAATTTCTACCCTTTCTGAAGTGAGCTAGTGTTTGAGGAATTTATTATTTGAGAGAGTCTGAATTTTACGCAGAATACTGTACTTATGGTTTGTTAGAGGTTTGCTTCTTCGGTTCATTGTTTTTATTGCCCCCCCCTTTGCCAGTGCTCAAGTGGCATTGATACAAATCCTGTAAAAAAGCAATCTGCAGTTTATTGTGTGTGTGTGTGTGTGTGTGTGTGTGTGTGTGTGTGTGTGTGGTTTAACTCGTACAAGAAGCACACTGCAGAAAAAGCATCTTAATATGATCCTATGTACTGTTCTATCAAGAGCGAATGTTTTGCAGTGTTTTATCAACACACACACCCCTACATTGGTAATGGGGGGCAGGAAAATGCTAACGAGCTGTAAGAATGGAACACTGCAACAAACCTGTACATGCTGTAGGTATAGGAATTAATTTTAGGAAGGATCTGAGTTAAGATGGAAGGCAAGAGGAGTGGGATGCATGACAAAAATGATCCTGGAGAACAGAATGGGGCTGACCACAAAGCATCATGCCTCACTCTCCCATAGTCCAAGACAATGGACTATGCTGTCTTGATGATGAAGGCAGAGCCTGGGCAGCCTCTGTTGCTGACTCCATGTCTTTCAGCCTGTGGTTCAATGTAAATGACCCCTTCCACCCTCCCAGGAGGTCATTAGCCAGTTGTCCATTGGAGGCAGAGTAGGAATTTTTTGCTCCCTTGCTTCATTGGCCAGGGCACCAAAGAGTTATTGCTGTTTTTGTTTGTTTACTTTGGACAGGCCAAGTGGTTTTTTTGTTTTCTCTTAATCAAGTGGTTACAGCTGGCAAATATGGTGGGGGTATGATTAAGTTTAGGGATTGATCCTGGGGAAATGGAATGGGTGATGAACAGGAGATGAACTGGTCTCAAGAGAATTGTAAAGTCAACCTCACAGGATCCTCATTTGGGTGACACATGCACATTAGAGAGAGAGAGAGAGAGAGAGAGAGAGAAATCTAGATCTTCCCCAATCCCTTCAAAGGGTTGGTATTCATAAGTTGCCATGATCATGGGCCATCATCAGCTATGATATAAATGCTCAGAGGGGAGACAGACAGCAGGTGCTTTCTCCCACAGGGAGGAGAACTAGCACTAAAAAAGAATGGCATTGTAGCACTATTAGGACAGCTGCAAATTTTTACTGTATAAAATGCAATGAATTGTGGAAACTGCTTATCTCATGATTTATTAGGGAGTATGAAGGGCCTCATCTCTGTAAACGAACTGTTATCCAAAATGGAGGCAAGTAGGATCATCCACTCCTTTCAGATACGGTTCCATATCTTGGTAGAAGAAACGGCCCATCAAGGCACCAGAGTGTCCTTTGTTTTTCAGCAGTTTTAGTCAGGCTTGCAGCATGGTCTTATTATAGATGTATAAAAGATGTATAATTTTCTCTAGTCAAATTGAGGAATGCAGCCACATGAAGCTTATGAGAACTGACATGACATGGCATCCCAGACACTATGTTATAGGCTGTTGTGTCTTAAAGGCATGGTACACTGCACACAAGAAGCGGATGAGGGGAGGTGGAGGAAGTTGCATCCCACAGTCTTGTACCTGATGAAAATGTCAGCAATGGCAGACTGTTATGAACACGCAAGAGCTTATATTCCCATTTCTGGCTAAGCCTAAAGTGCACTTCATGGATTATAGAACTGCTGAGGCTGACTTCCTGAATCCCTCCAATTCAGAAAGGGTTTCTTTTTCCCCCACAGAAAAGAAACTGCTAAATTGTATTGCAAAACATTGGTTTTCTAAATAGTTCCAAACAGAATCCTGAAGGCTGAGACTGCACCCCTTATGACAATTGGCTAGAGATGGAAAGGTTGGAGGAATAAGTTCTCCAGATATAGAACTCTCTTTGCATATAGATCCAAGCAAGACTAACAGGAAGATGTATGGGGGATCATCACACTGTATGTTGATATAGCAAGATTAATGGTGAAAAAGATTATTGATACCATTGCTATGCAATGATACCATTGCTATGATAAAATCTAACAAGAAAAAGCCCCAAAATGCCATCACAGATGATGTAGTTGTACCAACCAACTGCCTTACCTTTTTTTTTTTTTTTTTAAAGCAAGTAACTTCATGCAGACTCAAACTGCCCAGTGGCATAGCTAATAATCATGTAGCCTGGTGCCAAGCTCAAAATGTTGCCCCGGAAGTGATGTCACAACCGGAAGTGACGTTACGCCTGAGCTTCTTTAAACATGAAAATTGGAGAAAAATCTGCCTACTTCCCCCAGCAGCTTGCCACCCACTTGCCCTGCTGCTTCCCCCCAGTCAGTGTTATAATTAAGACATCTATCTGCTACCTGGCGTCAAAAAAGATTTGTAGCCCCTGCCCCCACCAGACAAAATCAAATTTAATTAAGTAAATAAATAAAAAGTGTGCCCCTGATTGGTTTGAGACACTGTGCTGGGGTGAAGAGGGATGGTTATTCTCCCCCTGCTAAAGAGGGGCACCACTTGAAAAAGTGCCTTTTTACCCAGTTAGCAGGGATAACTATATATGATACATGGAAATGTGAGCTGACTCATATTATCACCTTATTGGTTTCATGCTTATCATGATAACATGTTTTGGCTCTCAGAAAAATCAGTCTCATAGGTCTGTTCTGAGTTAAGAAAATCCACATTTTGTTCCATAAGGCAGTTGTGTTTTCATTTTCTAGTTAATTGGCCATAACTTTTGATAGAATACAGATATTCCAATGCAGTTTGTTTCATTGCATTCAGCATTAAGTTACCTTTCCAGTGATATATAACATGATGGTATTATTCATGCATACCAAGATTTTCACAATTTTGGTCACTAGTGTCAAGCTCAGCTTGTTGCCCCCCTAAAGCTTGATGCCCACTGCCACCCCCTGCCCCCCTTAGCTACACCACTGAAACTGCCCAATCCTATTCAGTCCCAAATGACATGAATGCTGTTCCAGAAGTGGATAAAGCTGCGCACTTCTGAGCCACCATGTCAGACAGTGGGGAGGACCCCACACACAGGAATGGATGTGTGGTGGGGTAAACAGAATGGAATGGGGATGGAAGGATCAGCGGTGGAGAGGCATATCAGGAAGTGGCAGGGATGGCACCCAGCATACGTGACTTCCTCTGGATGCAATCCCTTCCAGAGCCAGCTGGCACACCCCCTTTTTCTTCTTGACGCATATCCAAGGAGTCCCACTGGTGACTGAGTGGTTTACAGAGGGGTAAGGTAAAATGTTTTCCCTTAACTCATCCAAGCCATTTGATTGCCCCCACTCCAATAGTGTGCAGTGCAGACTTTTTTGGCACAACTTCATGCTATGGCAGGGGAAAGGATAGGATTGGGCTGTCAGATCCTCTTTTAAATTTGAGAGACAGTGGACACAGATGATGCAATCCCGTGGCCTTTGAGTTCCAGTGGGCTCCACTGAAAGCTGCCACAGTCAGATATACCCTACTGGCACTGGAAATAGTTTATAGTTTCTCTGCTACATTTCTTTCTTGATAGAAACTCTTGATGAATTCTGCTGCTCTCAGCCCTTGCATCACCTGTGGGTAATCTCACAGGTCTATCAAAGTCTGGTCACCATGATACCCAAGTGGTATCAAAGTCTGGTTGCCATGATACCCAAGTGGCATTTGTTCCCTTGGGAACAAATTTTTTTCTCCACAACAAAGGGAAGAAAAGATGAAGGCGGTAAGGAGGTATTTACTTTCTTACTTTTACCCTCCATGCATATTTATTGCTATGTCAATAATTCCACTGTGCAAGTGGTAAGAACCCCTGTTTTAATGTCAGACAGAATGGATTGCAATAGTAATGAAAGAAAAATAAGCAGGTGCGGTTGGCTAAAGTAGCTGCAAAACTCCAAGGGGCATATTCTCAGTTTTTCTTCATTTTCACTGCAGTAAGTTCTGCAAGATCACACAGACAAATGGGACAGAATACCAAATGGGGTCGCCTGATGATGGTAAAGTGCAAGGTCCATTTGTGTTAATGAAAATGACTTGCTTGTGTTAATGAAAATGATACCACTCTGCTGGTGGCTCTAAAACTTCAGTTGCCTTCTAGATATCTGAAGGATTGTAAACTGTTCAATACTTGTATTACAAGTACTGGAGAATATAGCATCAACCATCAAAACAATTAGTATGATGCTGGCATTTAAGTCCAGTACAGCATTTTTTTTAGGGTTTAGTTCAGATTACATAGACTATTACATGCACAATTATTAGGGTTCTGCATTTGATATGGATTCAGTTTTGATTAACTTGGTGAACTGAATAACTTGGTTTGGTTTGTTGGCAACCTTCAGTCTTGAAAGACTATGGTATAAGCCTACAGCACCAGGTATTCCCAGGCGGTCTCCCATCCAAATACTAACCAGGCCTGACCCTGCTTAGCTTCTGAGATCAGATGAGATCAGGTATCTGCAGGGTAAGAGACTGAATAACTTGGGACCTGATGAACCAAATGGTAGAATGAGCCATGCCGTCCATCTGGACTTCAGCATGATGAATGCCCTGAACACATGGTAGTTACCACTGGTGGCCATCATGCTCCCCCATCCTCAGTGCCAAATCACTGGAACATTTGAAGGATAGTAGGGAAAACAATTGTGGCTCCATATGGCAACCACCAGGAGAATGGATGGAGGGGACAGTGGGGCCATTGCGTCTCTTGTTGTAAAGGAGCTCTATGAGCACCTTTACAATGATGGTCCCACTAGATTGTATGGTGGGCTCTACACAAGTACAGTTGTACACATGTGGAGCTCTTTCCCATTTATTTTAAATATGGAGACATCAGAAGGTGAACAGTGGGTGCACTGATGTTAGGGGTTGTGACCAGTGAGTGAATGTGTAGAGGGGAAATGAGTAAAAACCTTTAATAAGTTTAGCAGCAACATATTTGACCTCGATCTTGGAAGCACAAATTAAGAGAGAACTTACAAGTCTTTAGAAAAGTAACAGGATCACAACTCCAAAAATAGAAACCTATTGTTGGCATGGTAGGCAGTGGAACCTGATAAAAATCTGTAAGGACTAAATCACACCACTGGCTTTGTTTGTGCTTCCTAGAGACTTTGCATCATCCGAACTTAAATCGCACGGGGTTGAGTTTCCCAGCAGCATGACATCTCTCCCTAAAATGTTTTTTCCCCTTGTAAAACGCAAGCACATCAGTCTCTGGAGCTAACAAACCAAATGGACCTCATGAGGACATAAAACAAATTTCTAATGCTTGTCCAGTGCTTAATAACCACAACCTAAGTGGTTACTCCAGTCACTGGATTTCTCTATGGTTTTTGCCTGCTATTCTATAGACCTTTCAAATATCAGACATACGATTTCCATTTGTGTAAATCCATTACAAACAAAGACTGTGTTATCCTAGTTGCAGAGTTCTCTCTATGTTGTTTTTCAAAAGGAATGAAAGAGAACTCTTTTTCCAGTTTCAGTGATGTTTCTTATGCATCTTTAAAACACATGCATAATTCTTGCTAGTTTTAAAAGCAAATCAAAGTCTACTATTCCCGGCAGAATAGAACAACAAGGGATTTCCACAGCAACTTATAAAAACCTTAAATAGTAGTAAATGAAATGTCCAACTACAAAGCAAGTTATGCAAAAGGAGTAACTTGGACAATCCCTTGGCCCAGTGGTTCCCAACTTGTGAGCCATGGCTCCCCAGGGAGCCGTGGAAATCAGCCAGGAGAGTTGCAGAACCCCCGCAAAAATTCAGCCGCATTATAAAATGTAGAGGGTTGTAAGCCCTAATGGGGAATCATGGCCAGTGGCCCAGTAGGTCAAGGGAACCACCAGTCAAAAAGTTTGGGAATCACAGCTTTAATCCACAAAAGACTGCAATCCTGAAATATGAACTGTTACATTATAAGAACTGAAAAATAAGATTAATGCAAAACTTCTGACTTTATACCCAACCTAAAATCTACATTGAGACTAAAGTTTGGCTGTAGCACTGACTTCAGTAGACTTTGCAGTATATAGTTCATTGTTGTTGGCAACCTTCAGTCTCGGAAGGCTACGGTATCGCGCTCTGAATGGTGGTTCTGGCACAGCGTCTAGTGTGGCTGAAAAGGCCAATCCGGGAGTGACAATCCCTTCCACACTGGGAGCAAGTGCAGTCTGTCCCTGGCCTGTCTTCCTGGCTATGGGCCTTCCTTCTTTGCCTCTTAGCCTCAGACTGTTGGCCAAGTGTCTCTTCAAACTGGGAAAGGCCATGCTGCACAGCCTGCCTCCAAGCGGGCCGCTCAGAGGTTCAAATATATAGTTCAACTATAATGAGATTCACCAACTCAACAGGAAGCCATCCCAGTTACCCATTTCAGCAGACACGTCATTCATGAGCATTCAGCATGAGAGAACATGGACTCCAAACAAAAATAGACATAATGTGCATACTTTACAAAGGGAAACAATAAAATCAGTAAATCACCAACTGATTCAGGGAGCATTCAGCCCAGTGGGCACTTGGTCAGCTACAGGCTGAGAGAGGCTGGAGCGGACCAGAAGCAACAAGGGTGGCAAGCAGTTGCAGGAGCCTCTCCATCGGCCACAGTCAGCTTAGGACCTAGAGGATGACCAGGCCAAGAAGGGAAGAGGCCCTAGCCAGGGTAATATAAAGAGAGGGCCAGGAATGAGAAAGAGCTTGCTGAGGGCTGGAAGAAAACCTCCAGAACCCTGGGAGGCTGAGATGTAGGTAGCTGCAACCTCCCCTTCCCTGTCTCTGTTCTATGAGACAAAGAGGGAGACCTGGAGGAGACCAGGAGACCTGGATGTGGCCCTGCTTCCACTGGCTTTTCGCTGGTATTTCTTCTGTGACCTTTTTAGAGTGTAAGCCCTTTTAGGACAGAGACCCGTTTATTTATTTGTGTTCTGGAAACTGCTTTATGAGTTGCTCTTTGATGAAAAGTGGCATGTCGAAATACTGTATTTGGTGCAATAACTAATAAATTATATACCACAATATTGTTTGGTAACCCTGTTTTGGTGTTCATGCTCAGAAGAATTATGATAAAAACATATAGTTAGATGCTGAAAACTGCTTGGCTAACAGCACTGATGTCGAATCTGTATTCCTGGTGATGCTAGATGCTTTCCGTATTTCACAATTAAAAGTGAAATACTAGATGTATTTTGGTGCCCAGTTTGACTAATATTGCCATTGCTTAACGCATCTGACAGCAGGGTCCTAAATCATACAACAGATTCAGCACTATCAGTTAGGAATGGCAGAATGCTTCCCTAAATGAAGCTAATTAATGATCAGCCAATAAAGATAGATTAGTTTTTTGTTGCCATCTCATAATTATTTGGTCCCATGTGACATGCAGCTGTGATGAAGATCATTGTCATATCTGAGTGAATAATTTAAATGGAAGGAATCATTAAAAGGATGGGCAAGAAGTGCATGTAAGGCAATTTGTAAAGGAAAGGAAATGCTGATAAGGACCCACATGTTGATACTCAATAGCTCCATTGATGCTGCATTCCAAGCTCCTGGCTATCAGTGCAGACAGGTAAGGTGCCAAGTGGCACAGGGCGTGGGAAGGGTGGCAGGGAGGGACACTTCTGGATGTGGGGATGGCAAAATGTGGTAGATGAGACCTAGGAGGTGGCAGGATTGGCAGAGGCCTCCTCAGCTGTATACTAAACCTCTTCTTGGGCCAGGCACCCTTACATGGGGCTGCTCAGACTTCCACTAGTTAAGTAGCTGGTGGAGATCCAAGCAGCCCCATAGGGCAGGCTTGGGCGTTACTCGGAGTAATGGGAAAAAATTCCCTTACCCCAAGAAGAGCTCCAGCCACCTGCTAACTTGCGCCTGAAACTGTGCAGGCCATGTGGCCTAGCTACACCAGCACAGGATAGGATTGGGCTGTTGGTTTATAGCAGGGGTGTCCAAAGTTTTTGGCAGGAGGGCCACATCGTCTCTCAGACACTGTGTTGGGGGCCGGGGGGGAAAAAAGAATTTAAAATTTGAATAAATTTACATAAATGAATATATTAAAGATGAACTTATATGAATGAATGAAAGTCTTGAAATAGCTCAAGGCCTATAAAAGGCCTTGCACAAAGCAAGGCTGGCCTTTCCTTTGCTGTCACTACTGCCTCACAGATATAAAACAGCAAGCAGTGGAGGGAGCCCTTGGCCCGTAGCTCATGCAAGAGGTCGTACAGTCACCCTCAAGCTGAGAGCAGTTGCATCGGGCCAATGTGGGCTCCAACAAATCTCTGGAGGGCCAGAGGGTCATTGGAGACTGGGGGCTCCCTGAGGGCCTCACTGAGTGGCCTCGAGGGCCGCAAGTGGCCCCAGGGCCGGGCTTTGGGCACCCCTGATTTATAGCCTGCCTTTCTTCATGTAATACATTCAAGGCGACTTGTGTTCAGTAGCGTACAAAACACAAAACAGTAGAACAAATGAGAAAGTTTGCTTATTACAACATTCCTTACCAAACACTTTTAGTTGTTTGTGTGAATAAGGCACAAGAGGAAAAGCATTATTTTTCATGGCATTACTTTCACTTGTATCCCATCGTGCATCTCTAAAACTCAAGGTAGTTCTCATCTAGCCACTGACAGACTCAGATCTGCTGGATCGTATGTCTGATGTACCTTCAGATCAGGCCCTGGAGTCACTCTTAGATCAGGGGTTAATTGAAATGACACCCTGAAACCTGTTTGCAGTGGCCCTGCTCACAGGATGTAAGCAAAGCTCCTCCTCCAGCAGGTACCAATTTACCTGGACTGGTAAAGGAAGATGAGAATGGAGAGGAAGTGGGTTAGAAGTGCTCCAGCCAAATACTTTCCTCCAAATTTTTCCTCTTCCACTTTACCACTTCTTCCTTTTCCAGTCCAAGGACTGGGAGGAGGAAGAGGAGAAGTGAAAGCAAGTAGGTCCCATCCATCTGCTGCCTGAGGTAACCACTTAGCCTCACAGATTACCCAGCCCTGCTAGTGTGTTATGTCACCTTTCAGTGTACCTCCTGCTTCTAATCCTCTCTCTCTCTCTCTCTCAAAATACAGGCCTATGCACATGTTGTTGTCTTAAAATTTAGACATTCTTGGGTATATTTGAGATGCTGAATCCAAAGATGGCATCAGTTTTGCCTGATCGGCTCCAGCTTGGGGAGGGGGATGGCATAGCATCCTTATATGCTCAGACAAGCAGTTTCCTCATGAGGAAGCTGACACCATTGCCTCCTGTGGTGCCCACGGCAGGACTCCGCCTTCCCCCTGGGTGTTCTAGCTCTAACGGGGAAGGTGGAAGTGGTGCGGATGACTTACCCCTTCGCTGAACGCAACACAGAGACCGCTTGCCTGCTTGCGGGAGGCGATTATTCGGGTAATGGATTTTACATTGATTGGACCCCTTGTTGCGTCACAAGGGGTCCAGCTCAAAGTCCACAAGGTCCAAAGTTAATATGAGTTTCGACGGAGGTCGGTCCCTCTGCCCAGGCGGGGTTGCTGGCATCCTGTGAGAAAGCTTGTGGCTGACTGGAGGCCTCCTGGGAGGTGGGGTTGGTGCCTCACTGGCAGGCTTGGTTCCAGGCCACAGGTATTCCCTCACATCCCCTTAATTGTAGGGCAAGGTGGTCGGCTGGGGTTACCCCACACCCAGGAGTGTTGCTGTTGCCTTCCCTGGGTGTCTTCACCACTCTCTCCTCCTTGCCCCTCCTGAGGCATAGATCCACATGGAGGGACAGCTTCCGCCCCTCCAGGGTAACCAACAGGCAGAGTAAAGGCAGGACTAGCTTCCCCTAGTCATCCTCCAGGAGCCCAGGCCCAAGAAAGGGCCTTAGCAGCTAGCCCCACCCTTTCCAGTCATGTGACCAGCCTGAAATCTTGGAGAACTCTGGCCCTACTCCCAGGGAGACCTCCCCCCTGGGGGCTGGATTCAGGCCATACTCATGTTGCTCCCCTACTCTTGAGGAGCCCCTTACTCCCAAGGAGCCCCTTGCTGCCGAGTAGCCCCTTGCTTCTGAGGAAGCCTGAGTTGCCAGAGTCCTGGCGACACTTCTTCACAAGGAAGCTGCTGGAATCAGCATATAAAGTGGCTATGCTGCACCCCTGTAATGGAAGATCAGAAGATCATCAGGTGGATGATGTGGAGTTGACAGCGATTCCCTGTTTTGACAGCTGTTTGACAGCTCTGGGAAGGGCAGGGCTGGCTCCACAGCTGTAATCAATCAAGGCCAATGGAGACCTGGATGGACACCTGAGCTTCATTGGACCTTGATGGGACTTTGCATGGACTCATGGACTGAAGAGATAGCTCAGCTGAGCCTAACTTGGACTTAACAAGGTAGCTCACAGCTGAGCTGAATTTGGACTTAACAAGGGGCTGCAGGATAAAAGGCAGCTTCAGAAGGAGCCAAGGGCTGGCCAAGCAGGACGCTGACCCAGCCGGAAGCCGGACGCTGACCAAGAGGGCTACCTGACCCAGACCTACAGGAAGAGAGGACTGCCAGGACCCTGCTGGAGGAGACACACTGCTGGAGAGGAGGAACTCTACTGCAGAAGACTGGACTGTGTTTTGGAGACGGATTGGACTTGGAGGCTTCAGACGTTACCCCTGGAGTTAAGTGGAGTTTTGGGGAGGGAAAGCCTCTGGACAAGGGGACTTGCAGGGAGTGGCTGTGTTTGTAGCAATAAATTCTTGTTATTTGCTATAGATAAGGAGTTCTGTGTTCATTCCACTGCACACTGCAGCTGTTGTTCCTGGAAAAGGAGGGTGTTAATTAGCCAAAAAGTGGGCATTAGAAGGGAGTTGGGATATTTGTCAGAACAAATTGGTACCAGGAGTGGGGTTCGAAGCCTGAGGCAACTAATACTAAGGGACACAGCTGTGTGCAAAGAAATGAACTCCTTTTGGGTCTGGGATATGGAGCCCCTAGTAAAGGACACGTACACTTCTGCTGTGTTTTGGAATGCATGGAGTGTGCTGGGAATGATATGGACATTGATAATGGCACTTGTCCATATCTGGAAGTTTGGTAAGTTTGTTTTCTCCTATTTGAGGAAACTCTGGGTGCCAGGTGGAGATTGTGCTGCGGAGATGCAGTACCTAAAATGGGAAGTGCATAGGCTGAATGGGTTAATCTGTTGTTTAAAGGAACAGAATTCAGCTTATGCTGAAGCCTTGGCAAATGCCCAACAGCGGATAAGGGTATCGGACTGCCTTAATGAGACTCTCTCAGCCCGGTTGGCAGACCTCAAAGGAAAATTTAAGGCAGAAGCAAGGGAGAAGCGCAAGCATTCTAGCTGGTATCTAGGGCCCTTACAGGCTGATAGTAGCACCGGTCTGGGTGCTAGTATGAAAGCTCCAGCCAGACAAGAGAAAGATAAAGGGGCACAGCCTGTAGTTCAGGCACACCCCCTTGTAACAAAAAGGGGAAGAGGACTAGGGCAACTGGAGGATATGCCCAGTGAAGGTACCCTGAAGCCTAAAGCCCGGAATGGTAAGGAAGGGATGGGTACCCCCAGGACAGGGGAGAGGGTGCCTGCAGGAAAGACCCTGGATAGGAAACCTCTGCATGCACCTGGACAGAAGGTTCCCAGGTGGAAGATCTGGGCAGACCTGATAGATAGAGGGGTGCCCAGGGAAAAGATAGATGGGCTCCCTACTCCAGAGTTGTATAAACTCTGGGAAGAGGGGAAAGGGAAGAGGAAGGCCCAGGTGAGGCAAACCATGCCCACCAATACTGGTGTAGGGTCAGATATGGAAGATGAGACCCCATTAACCCCTCTGGAGGAGGATCGCATTAACTTGGGGATTGATCTTGGGCCCCACCGAGGAAGATGTGCAGCAGGGGCTAGTCACCCTAGTGAGGCACATGAAGGCCCAAGGGTGGGAAATTACTCCTGCAAAGATTCAGGGACTGGCTCAACAAAGTCCAGTTCCTAGGGGTGGTATGGTCTGGATCTGTGAGGCACATTCCAGACAGCGTGCTGAAAATTACACTGGTGATGCTCCACTTGTGAGTTTTTTCTTGCAGGACTGAAAGGAAAGGAGAAAGAGAAGAATGGCGATGGACCAAAACAAGAGGAATCACTGGAACACCAAGGGGTGGATTGTAATGGAAGATCAGAAGATCATCAGGTGGATGATGTGGAGTTGACAGCGATTCCCTGTTTTGACAGCTGTTTGACAGCTCTGGGAAGGGCAGGGCTGGCTCCACAGCTGTAATCAATCAAGGCCAATGGAGACCTGGATGGACACCTGAGCTTCATTGGACCTTGATGGGACTTTGCATGGACTCATGGACTGAAGAGATAGCTCAGCTGAGCCTAACTTGGACTTAACAAGGTAGCTCACAGCTGAGCTGAATTTGGACTTAACAAGGGGCTGCAGGATAAAAGGCAGCTTCAGAAGGAGCCAAGGGCTGGCCAAGCAGGACGCTGACCCAGCCGGAAGCCGGACGCTGACCAAGAGGGCTACCTGACCCAGACCTACAGGAAGAGAGGACTGCCAGGACCCTGCTGGAGGAGACACACTGCTGGAGAGGAGGAACTCTACTGCAGAAGACTGGACTGTGTTTTGGAGACGGATTGGACTTGGAGGCTTCAGACGTTACCCCCGGAGTTAAGTGGAGTTTTGGGGAGGGAAAGCCTCTGGACAAGGGGACTTGCAGGGAGTGGCTGTGTTTGTAGCAATAAATTCTTGTTATTTGCTATAGATAAGGAGTTCTGTGTTCATTCCACTGCACACTGCAGCTGTTGTTCCTGGAAAAGGAGGGTGTTAATTAGCCAAAAAGTGGGCATTAGAAGGGAGTTGGGATATTTGTCAGAACAACCCCCCAAAACCAGAGCCAACTGGGCAAAACCGATGCCATTTTTTGATTTAGCACCCCTTAAAATATCCCAAATTCGTTCGCACATCCTTGGCAACTAAACAGTGTTTTTCTGTAGGCCTGTAACAAAAAAAAAGTAGGTAAAAAAAATCAACAATAAGTACAATCAAATATAATAAATAGCAAACCAGACAATGCAGCAAGCACTTAAAGGTAGTTCAATAAGAGAAATCAAAGGGGAGCTGAAACAATCTTCATTGCCCACCCAAAGGCAAGAAAAGATAGAGCCAGGTGACTCTCCCTAGGGAGCAGCCTCTAGACTCTCACTTCGATGACAGAAAAGAATCTACCCCTTGGGCCTACTTGTCACACAGGGGGGAGAGGAGGGACATAGACCAGGGCCTCTGATGTCAATCTCAGAGTTGGGCAGGTTGTGTAGGAAGCATTTAGTTTTCTTGGGCCTTGCAATGGTTGTGTAGCTGGAGGAATTTTGGCTCCTCAGCTTTTCATGTCACTACAGCCCTATGATAAGCAAAGTTGTTCCTGCTGGAATTCCTTCTTCTGCACAAGTATTAAAATGCTGTATTCCCAGTGTTGAAAGATCGACTATCTCCAATGGAAGGATCCAGTTATTCATCCCATCTCTCTGCTTCTACCTCACAATTAACTTTGTGGTACTTCCAAGAGGTGGTACCCTGCAGAGGTATCTTTAACTACCTGCTTAATTGAGTTTCCTTTCTCCACCATATTTATCTTCTTTTCTTTGTGAAGGATTAATTAGGCAGGAAAAAAGCCCTCAATGACTTTTTTTGCTTTGGGGATTTAAAATTTGCATGATGTGATTACTGCACACAGTGCTTAGAATTAAATATCATCTAACCTAACCTAATTAAAGCACTAACAATGCTCCCTCACAATTAAAGAGTGTGGCAAAAAGCAACTGCATTATTTTCTTTGGGCACCTGAGAGTAGGAAGCACGATGATGTCATTGTGGAACTCTGTGTCAACAGGATTTGCCAGCTAAAGTGAATGGGGGCCCATTTTCAGAATCCATGTTGTGTAGCAGGCTGCAGACAAAGCCCATAAGAACATAAGAGGAACTGCGCTAGATCAGGCCAAAGGCCCATCTGGTCCAGCTTCCTGTATCTCACAGTGGCCAACCAGATGCCTTAGGGAGCATGCAAGACAACAAGAGATCTGAATCCTGGTGCTTCTCGCTTGCATCTGGCATTCTAGCGTAGCCTACTTCTAAAGCCAGTAGGTTGCACATCCCCAGCATGGCTTGTAACCTGTGATGGACTTAAGAACATAAGAACAGCCCCACTGGATCAGGCCATAGGCCCATCTAGTCCAGCTTCCTGTATCTCACAGCGGCCCACCAAATGCCCCAGGGAGCACACCAGATAACAAGAGACCTCATCCTGGTGCCCTCCCTTGCATCTGGCATTCTGACATAACCCATTTCTAAAATCAGGAGGTTGCGCATACACATCATGGCTTGTACCCCATAATGGATTTTTCCTCCAGAAACTTGTCCAATCCCCTTTTAAAGGCGTCTAGGCTAGATGCCAGCACCACATCCTGCGGCAAGGAGTTCCACAGATTAATTACAAGCTGAGTAAAGAAATTTTTTTTGTGTGTGTGTCTGTTCTAACTCTCCCAACACTCAACTTTAGTGGATGTCCTCTGGTTCTGGTGCTGTGTGGGAGGGAAAAGAACATCTCTCTATCCATTGTATCCATTCCCTGCATAATTTTGTATGGCTCAATCATGTCTCCCCTCAGGCACCTTTTTTTCTAGACCCAAGCCCCAAATGCTGTAGCCTTTCCTCATAAGGGAGGTGCCCCAGCCCACAAATCATTTGGTTGCTATTTTCTGCACATACATTTTCATCACTATTCTATGCATGTCTATTCAGAAGCAAGTCCCATTAAGTACCGTTGAACTAAGGCTGCAATCCTATACACAATTTCCCAGGAGTAAATCTCACTGACCACAATGGGACTTACTGCTAAGAAGATAAGCACAGAATTGTGCTGTAACTCTCATACAAATGTCTCTAGGACTGCATTCTTTGGGTTCTTCTTCCTCTGCATACTGCCCCCCTCCCCCAGAATGGAGCATGTAGGTTGCATACTACCCCCCCCAGAATGGAGAATGTGGGTCAGTAAGACTATTGTTCTCAGCATGCTTCCAGTTTACATTGCATCATAGAAAAAGAGGTTCCATCGTTTCTTTTCGTAGGTGCTGAAAACTGAAGCTTGTCAGTAAAAACGGATAAGGTAACTTGTATGTTAAAGCTTAGATGACATACTTCCTGAGTCACTCTCAGAGCCACTACACAGAATCACACAGCTAGAAAGAATCTGAAAGTGTTCAGATGAGGTCTTGCCCTAAGGCACATTCTTGGGTTCATTGAGCTTATGAAGCCTGCCTTGTGTCATTGGTCCTTCCAGCCCAGTTTGATCTACTCTGATGGGGAGTGCTCTCTTGGAAGAGGAAGAATCTTGCATAGCACCCACTACCTGAGATTCATTAGCCACAGACAGCAGGGGCTGCACCTAGAATGCATTTTCCCACGGAGCTATGCTGCCCTCCCCTTCAACCATATTCATTTGAAATATCAAGCCATGTCCTGATTACAACATCAACATAGTATGTTGCAACAGTGTAGAAAATGCAGTGCACTACACAGGGATTCAAGGAACTTCTCCAAACTGACTAATATTTATTCACACTGCACCCCCTTTATATAGCCAATGTGGGAAAATGTTAGCAAGTGTAAGTGCCAAAGGAACACTCTTCCCAGTGAGGCAGAGTAATAAAATAATAATAATAACTTTATTTTCACCCTGCCTTTCTCCCCGAAGGGATTCAAGGCGGCTTAGGAGGCGGAGTAGGAGAAGAAATTTTCTATTAACACTAGCCATTTTGTCTGCCTCCTCTCTTAGGAAGACCTGCAGAAGGGTGAGGAATAGTATTTTAATTAACTAAAAAAAAGTAAGACCAAATCCTTTCCATGGGACGTGTAGGTGGACCATGAGGTCCACCAGTGTATCCTACAGTCTGCTGTTACATCCACTTCACCTATGGTCTGCAGAGCACAGCCACTGGTGCTAAAGCTGGGAGCCATCACCATTCCACAAACTGATCTGGGTATGTTGGTGGCGGGGAGGGGGGGTGGATTGGGGCAAGAATTGGCTGAGCTAGGGGCATATCAGAGGTGAGGTGGAGGTGGATCTCGGTGGCAATGATATCCACCAGATCTGATGCTCCCATTCCAACAAAATGGGCCTATATATTGGGGGCTACTCCCTAAGAAATTAGGCTTTCCTAACTCCCACTGAAATTAAAAGTTAGTCACAGTCCTCTTGCCTCACTGATTTCAATGGTGCTTAGTGTAGGATTCACCTTCTCAGGACTGAGAAGTTGACAACCCTAAACATGCATTCCAGAGGCTCAGATCCCTTTGTTTAAAAGAAAAAGTGGTGATTGTCTGGCCAGCATTGTAACCGCAAGTGTGCCCCGATCCTTGCTCTGTTTTGTTTTTGCCTTCTTTGCAATTTCATCTTGAACATCTTCAAGATGGAGCCTTTCAACCTTGCTGGAAATTTTGCCCCTCCCTCTTGAAAGCACCACATTCAGAAATATGGTCCTCAAGTCAACAAGTGATAAACATGGAGCTGGGAATTCTAGGCTGAATTAGTTGCCTTCAGTCACGGATCAACATGTTCTTATTGTGCAAGCACTCTCCTCTTGTGTGCCAGAGATCATCATTGAAATGACATACATGCTCATTGAGGTGAACCGTGTCAGCAGTCCCCAGTTATCCAGAGGTGCTTCCCTCACTTTCAACAAACTTCAGCCCAAACTCCCATGACTATTTAGATCACCACTACATTCATTTAAAACCAGACAAAACACCTCATAAGGCCAAGCCACCCAAGACCAGGGAGGTTGGCACCAAGGATGACGTTTGCATCATTGCATCATAAGTGCACTGCAATTAGAATTGATTTTCATGCATCTCTTTTATCTCACAATAAAGCTCTAATCTTACTGCTAGACGTTTCAGTGCACTGTGGCAGCTTTCCCCGTGAGAAGCACAGACTATATTTATTCTGGAACATTTCAGTGGGAAGCTTTAATCTGTGTAATCGCCTCAGAGAAGATTTCATTCAGTGAGGGGAAAGCAATTACCATTTCATTTGCAACTGGTTGCCTGCCCAGGATTCTCCATTGATCAGCAATATAATGTCCTGACAGCCTATGTACCTGTAGGGACTTTACTGGGCTATGGGTGTCTCTGCCGGCCATCTTGGCTGATGGCACCCTCAGCCATCTTTCTCTCTTCCTCCTCCTAGCTGATATTGCTGTTATCAGACTTTACATAATGCATGAAGAAAACAACCGGATATAATCCCAGATTAGAGGGATTGTAACACAGAGAATGAAATACAAACTCATAAACTCGACTCCTAATACAGCTTGCTGTCGTCATTCAGATATTTCCAGTCCCGCAGAAAAATGTACAGGACAGTCAAATGGGAGCATTAATCAAGCTATCCTTCCAGCTGATTTTCCAAGATGAATGTTAATGTCTCCTCAAAAAAGAAAAAAAAGGAATAATTTTCCTTCATGATATTATTGATATAATATTAAGATCATTTATACACTGCTTGTCAATCAAAACATTCACAAGGCAGTTTACAGACAAAACCAAATGATTAAATGGAAGGAATGAGTAAATAAGGGAATTATTGTCCTTCGTAGGTGCTGTAAACTATTGCTGCCATTGGGAATGGCATTCTTAAACTGCTATGTTGTTGTGAGCAAGGCCCTTATTCTGCAAGGACTTTTAGCTTTCATGCAACCCTATGAGAATTATCAGGGTCCTATTCAGGAAAGAATCACTAACTGATATTTCATGGGTTTCTGTGTTTTATTTCTGCCTGCATGTCGCATCCTTCTCTCCTGATGGGTTTATTAGGTTAATTCATTCATTTTAATAGTAATATTTATTAGCTGTTAAATAATAGCAAGTTTGTGTTTCTTGAGTGGCATACAATCAAATACAATGGATTAGATTCCAAAAAGGCCACCTCCCTCCTCTCCCATCCCCAGGGCAAAAAACAAAACAAAAAACCTTTACCAAGAGCATGGAGAGGAAGACATTATCAGGTGTTTCGACAGTCATGTGAACTGTCTTTCTCAGCAGATACCTGGGCCTTGAGTCCCAGAATCTGTAATGAGAAAAGATGCTATGCCAGATGCAAGGGAGGGCACCAGAATGAGGTCTCTTGTTATCTGGTGTGTTCCCTGGGGCATTTGGTGGGCCGCTGTGAGATACAGGAAGCTGGACTAGATGGGCCTATGGCCTGATCCAGTGGGGCTGTTCTTATGTTCTTAAACTACAATTCCCAGGAGGCCTGGCAGGTCTCTTGTTATCTGGTGTGCTCCTTGGGGCATTTGGTGGGCCGCTGTGAGATACAGGAAGCTGGACTAGATGGGCCTATGGCCTGATCCAGTGGGGCTGTTCTTATGTTCTTAAACTACAATTCCCAGGAGGCCTTGCAGGTCTCTTGTTATCTGGTGTGCTCACTGGGGCATTTGGTGGGCCGCTGTGAGATACAGGAAGCTGGACTAGGTGGGCCTATGGCCTGATCCAGTGGGGCTGTTCTTATGTTCTTAAACTACAATTCCCAGGAGGCCTTGCAGGTCTCTTGTTATCTGGTGTGCTCCCTGGGGCATTTGGTGGGCTGCTGTGAGATACAGGAAGCTGGACTAGATGGGCCTATGGCCTGATCCAGTGGGGCTGTTCTTATGTTCTTATCTATGGAAGTGCCTGTGGCTGTCCCTTTCACCTTTTCATTCTCCAAACTGTAAAAAAGAAAGAAAGAAGAAAAAAAACTGCTTCCCTGTTCCACCTGCCCCCATTCTGCCCTTCCCAGGCCTCCAATTGTCCCACCCTCCCCTGCTTTCCCTGTTGTTCCACCTGGGTTGGCAGGTCCACTGTGATCTATCGGTGAATGGAGGAAGGCTCTGGCCTTTCTGCTGGCACTCTGAGAGTGCACAGCTCCCTACCTGCTGGAAGGGTTTTTATGACAGCCAAAAGGCTGTTAATGCTGGTGGAATGCTCATCCCACTGACATTACAGCCTAATAGGACTGGGCTTGAAGTCTCCTCTCCGGGTATTTATCAGAACCATTTCAGTGAGTTGCATTAGGCCACAGTCTGGGCTCCCTACACACATCTGTGAGCCTAGTTAGATACACAATGCGTAGCAGGTTTGAACAAATGTCATGGTGTAGATTGGCTATACTGGTGGCATTGCAACCTGCTAACTTGTTATGCGTGTCTTGCCTCTGGACCATCGGACACCTACACTTAACTGGATTTTAAGCATATGGGCTCCAAGCAAATTGTATGCTTCAACATGGATATTAAGCGCACTTAATAACTAGGCTCACAGATGTGTGTAGGGAGCCCAGACTGTGGCCTAATGCAACTCACTGAAATGGTTCTGATAAATACCCAGACAGGAGACTTCAAGCCCAGTCCTATTAGGCTGTAATGTCAGTGGGATGAACATTCCACCAGCATTAACAGCCTTTTGGCTGTCATAAAAACCCTTCTGGCAGGTAGGGAACCGTGCACTGTCAGAGTGCCAGCAGAAAGGCCAGAGCCTTCCTCCATGCACCGATAGATCACAGTGGACCTGCCAACCTGGTGACTAGGGTGGGAAGGGGCAATGTCCCAGACTGCTCATAGTCTCTGAAATCCATGAATTTTATCTGAACCAGGCCACAGTATGTGAAGTGGTATGATACACTATCAGCTCTAGAATGTTCTAGCACATTATTAGGACTTTGAATCACAACAAGATGACAACTCAACTCGGTGGTGGATAAGTTGCTAATTCACAGAGGGAAAGGATATTAAGTTGTTACTGCCAGGCATTAAAGCATTCACAGGCTTCTTTCAAATTAACTATACATCCTAACAAGTTCTTTTTGTAACCTAGTGAAACCAGGCTTGCCGCTGGGGGGGGGGGGCAAGCTGTTATCCGATTTATAGCCCATATTGATTTTTTTTCTTTTTACAAAATTTAACACTGTATTTCTGCACAGACACTGTGTACAATGAGACTTAGGAACTGCAAAATGTTATTAGTTCTTTGGCTGAAAAAGAAATATTACTCACCAGAGTGATGACACAGATTTCCATAACTGTCAACCTGTTCTGTGTAACATACCTTATTGTTGGGATGCATCCATCCCAGGGCTCCTACTTTACCCCCAAAGGAAAACTCTGGCTTAAATAATAGTCTGAAGTTCCCAGGCTTGATTCCTTTTGAAGCACATCTTTGTATGCATTTGGCAAAAGTATTATTATTATTAACAGTATTTATATATCGCTTTTCAACGGAAAGTTCACAAAGCAGTTTACAGAGAAAATCAAACAAACAACTAATGGCTCTGTTAAGTAACACTGTTTCTGCTTCACAATGAGCTTAACAATAAGAAAATAAAATTGTGAGAACCACCAAGAGTCTTGTGGCATTTCCATGATCAATAGACAAAGCATGGCATGTGTTTTTGTGGACTGGTGGCCTCTGCATCAATTGTGTGAATTGTTGGCAAGTGCGCTCACACACACACAGAGGGGAAATAAGGTAAATACTGGGGCCAAATGGCTACGAAAGGCAAGTGGTACAGTCCTGATTTTAGAAATGGGCTATGTCAGAAGGCCAGATGCAAGGGAGGGCACCAGGATGAGGTCTCCTGTTATCTGGTGTGTTCACTGGGGCATTTGATGGGCCGCTGTGAGATACAGGAAGCTGGACTAGATGGGCCTATGGCCTGATCCAGTGGGGCTGTTCTTATGTTCTTAGTCTATATGACAATTGTTTTTGCTGCAACGGATTAACATGGCTACCTTGCTAGGAGGAAAAATGGTAGAGCATTTGTGTTGGTGAGAACGCTTAAAGAACGTGCGACCCCAGTAACACCTGTTTCTAATAATCTAAAAAGCTTTTTAGAAGGTTATTGCCACTTAGGCTCAAACTTAAGGGCTATGAATCTCTTGCAGTCATACGTATCTGTTTTCAGACTAAAATAAATGACGTGGTGGGACAGCACCACACCAGGCCACATTTTAAAAATGTGAAAGAAGAGAAAGTGTCTTTGACCCACAAGCCCTGTCAACTGCTTGTCAATCACAGACCCCTGCCTAGCGGGCACCGCCATGATAAAAGAGGTATGCTCAGTGACATGTTTTAAAAGCACGTCAGCTGGGAATGGAAAGCTGGAAGATTCCAGGACAGATAGAGAAGTTGCATCATTAGTGGAGGTGATAGATAGACTAATAAAAGTAGCAAGTCCAGATGCAAGCCTACAGGCAAGTCATTCTTGTTTCTTTCAAACTTCTCGGACCTAAATCAATATGGAGACACATGGTTTCACTGGTCACAGGGCTGCCATGGTTTGGCTGCCTGCTCCTCCAAGGTATTGTGAAGGGACTCCAGTCCTGCTGCACAACAAGCAAGGAAGGCAGTTTTCTAGAGCACCATGGTGAAGCAAAAAGGAAACAAACAAAAAAGGTGGGTGTGATTCCTTTACTCTGCAGCTGTTTCATAGTACTCATATATCAAGCTGTTGCTAGGCAATGACAGGAAACTTGTTCCCTGTTCTCTCTGAAGCCAGGAAGCTGCTGGTCTGTGGTCCCAGCTGGCCATATGGACACTGGCATCAGCAGATTGGCAGTACCACCGGAAGGTATTGTACAGGATGGCTTTTATGGAGAAATCCATCCTGGAGGGGCTACCACAAATAGAACTTGTTTCGCGACCATACATTGTCTCTCCAACCTGTCAATAAATGCAAATGAGGCCCTGGTGCTCTGAAATCAGGAAACTGAGATCCTGAATGTGTGGAGGGTTGCAGAACTCAAACTAGGGCAGGGGAACAGGGATGACATCAAAAGATGTGTCAGTTACTGCTTCTCTCTGCCTTAGTCAGTGGTGTCACTAGAAGATGCTGGAGGGGGACATGTATGGGAGGGGGGTGACCCCACTGCTAGCCAAAATTTTTAAAATCTTGGTATTTGTGAAAAATACCATCATGTGATATATCAATCGATGCGTTATTTCATGCATAATGCAATGAAACAAACTGCGCTGAAATATCTCTATTCTATCAAAAGTTATAGCAAAAAAAAACACAGTGGGGCAGGTCGATGGTACATTACCATGTCCACTGCCTGAGGTGTTGTCCAACCCACTGCATGGGAGGAGGTCCATCATAGGGGTGACGTGCTGACCTCCTGCACCGAGTGATGCAAACCCCAGTGACGCCACTGGCCCTGATGATAATCCACAACCCCGGAGTCCTGAAGCTAGGTACCTTTCATTCTCTACATTACAAACAATAGTTCTGTTGGGCCTGTAGTGAACAATCCTGGTGTGCACACATAACAGTCCCATGCACACCTACTGATGCTGTATGTTTCTGAGATATAGATGCATTTGCATGTGCCTGATCTTGTCTGATCTCAGAAGCTAAGCAGGGTCAGGCCTGGTTAGTACTTGGATGGAAGACCACCTTCGAATACCGGGTGCAGTAGGCTTATACCATAGTCTTTTGAGACTGAAGGTTGCCAACCAACCAATGCTGGCTAAGATGCTTGAAGCAACATCTTCCTCTCATGTTTTTTAAGTCTGTGAATTTTATGCTATTTTTAGGATTCACTTTGAGATGAAAGCTCTTGCCTGTGTTTCAGAGTTTGTTATGCACTCAGGGTCCATTAGCTGCCCGAGTCCCCGAGAATCCATCCCCTACAGGGAGAACTGATGGAGAATGAGTCTTTTAAGTACTTAGAAAAACCTACCTGGTGACTTGGCTTGTTCATAACTTTTTAATAGCCTCTGAGCTCAAGGAGGCATGATTGAAAGCCATGGGTATTTCTCTAAGAAGGAAAAAACAAAGGATGAAATATGGCAATCCATGTTCATGGCCTGGAAAAATGCTCCTTGATTTGTCACTGGTTTACTTCAGTATATAAATAAGTCCCAAACTTTCAGGTTACAGTGTTGTTTTATGGCCAAATTAGACATTTGTTTGTTTGTTTGTTTGTTTGTTTGTTTGTTTGTTTGTTTGTTTGTTTGTTTGTTTGTTTGTTTGTTTGTTTGTTTGTTAGATTTGTATTCTGCCTTTCTCCCCGAAGGGCACCCAAGGCATGACATCAAACATGTCCTCATCTAGTTTGCAAGGGCTATTTTAAAATAGCAGTTGTGGGGGATATGGATGGGGACCACAACACAGGTGTTTAACCTGTTAATTCTGCACTATTTTCCCACCAATAATTCTTCCCCCAACAGCTATTTATTCCTGAAGAGGCCATTTCAGGAAATGGAACCTTTGGGGACAAATCATTGCTTTTGGAAGACTTCTCAGCAGGAACTTAATACAGAATTAAGGAACACATACCCTCTGCTTCCATGTTACAGTGCAAGCTCTGACTGAGCCCTTCCATGGCTGCTATTTTAAAAGGGGAAAAAAATAACCCCTCCATACTCAACAGTTATACACCTGATGTTGCATGCCATTTGGCCCTTAGCTTTGAGTTGCACATGCAAAATCACAGGGAGTTTGTGAAATTCCTCCAAGTTTCCATTACAATTTCCAAAGGAAGGTGCCCATTTGAGGAGGTCAGTAAGAACTTTAACACAACAGGAATCGTCATTCCATTCATCCAGTTAGCCAGTCACCGTTTGGCCTCTGAACCCAGTGTTAACATTTTAGATTCAATCACTCAAACACCTTACATTGTTCCATCTTATCCGTTGGTGAATGGTATAGTACTTTAAGATAACCATTCATCTCTAATTTTATCACTGCTCAAAACTGTCATGATGTAATTTAACTGATGCATTGCACGTACTCCAACCATATTACTTTGTTGTACAGGGAATAACAAATATTCCCTTATCTTGTCCTGCTAGACACTCTCCTTTACAGTTATATCTCTGCTAAGTTAATGCAGCTGTCCTTTTACACTGGTCTTTCGAGCTCTTTAATATTGGCCTTGAGATTGTCACATCAGTGAGCTGGAGTGAGTACTGTTCCTCTTTTACCAGAACCACTACCAATGACTTTGCACATGGACTAAGATTGAAAAGAGATTGCATCATAAATTAGCCACATAAGGCTCAGGCCATTGACCCAAGTACCTACAGGACACTCCGTTCTCCTCCACCCTTCCAAAACTAGGACATTTGGAAGCTCAAATGGAACTCTTTTCAGACACACCAGGATCATACACTGGCTGGCCACTGATGGCAGTGGGGGGGATTGAGCCTCATAAAAGGATTATGAAGCATTATAAAAATGCTTCAAGTCCACTAATCCATTTGACAGGTGCTGACTCACTCCCAAGTTACTCCAAGCAATGATTATTACGATGTCATCAGCCTCACAGCAGACATATATCTGAGGCCATTCAAAAAAGCTCCTGTGTAATCATTTTCTATTACAATTCTAACATAACAGAGCAGGAAAAAAGAAGAAAATCCTGCAAGCTAAAGGCTTGTTCCATATATTTGCAATACTTTCTTCATGAGAGATTTGTGTCCTCTGGTGCAGAAGAAACCAACACAGGCACCATAGAGGATAGCAAGCTATTCTGAATCCTCCCTTTTGTAGCTGCCTTTGGTTCAGTAGCATTACTAGGAGGGTGCGGGGTGTGTGGGCTGCACCGGGTGACACGCCCTGGGGGGGTGACGCGCCCTGGGGGGGCGATGCACTAAAATCGTGTCTTTACGTGCTACCATGCCATGCCATACACCATTGGATGTGGAATGACCAGTGGAACACAATGCAAAAACCCCATTGAGATAGCTCCTTTCCTTCAAAACTTACGGTCAAAAAACCGGAAGGAAAAAATGCATGGAGCCCTATGGAAAATGAAAGTGAGCCGTATTGCGCGTTTACTCATGAGTAGGCATACTTGCCATAGTCTGTCAGAAAGGGCTGGCTGAGAGGAATCCAACGACACCAGAATGGTCCCAATCCAGTAAATGCAGCCCCCCAAAAACACCCGAGAAGGAGATCCCTATTCAGCCCTATGGAAAGCAAGCAAAACCACATGGCTGCATTTACTCGTGGGTAGGCGCACTCACCTTAGTCCGTCGGAAAGGGCAGACTGAGAGGACTCCAAGGACTTCAGAATGGTCCTGATCCAATTAATGCAGCCCCAAAAACACCTGAGGAGGAAGTCCCTCCCCCCAGTGTATGGAGCCCTATGGGAAGCGAAGCAGCCTCACATAGTGTTTACTCGGCTTTACAAGGCAGACGTGCCTTGGCTCGTGGTCAATGTTCTAGTAGCTCTTCCCATGGTGCTGACTGCCGTAAAGGAGTCGTAAAAGGTACCCCAGCAGCACGCTCAGTAATGTGCTACCAGGAGGCTCGTGTGAAGACTAGAGCCTTCGCACCTGTGCCAGAAAATCAGGAGTCACATGCCAATTCAGGTAATTCCCCCAGTTCATGTGGTGGAGGAGGGAGGGGTGGCAGGAGGGCAGAAAGGGAGTGGGGAGGGCAAAATGAGGTGGCGATGGGGGTAAGATGAGGGTGGAAAGGAGGGGTGGCAGGGCAGGGGATGCGTGGATCAGTTCTGGGAAAGGAGCATGTTCAGCGGCAGCAGTGCCTACTGTATCCTAATCCCTTCTCAGGACCTGATCTCACAGCACGGGTCCATGTGGACCTGTTCCAGGTCTGTAACTAGTGCAAGTTCAAATAGATCCCCAGGTAAGGGAACAATTTTTCCCTTACTCAGGGGAGACTTCCACAACTGCCGCCCCCCCCTCCCGAACAGGATGGAGCAGTGGCCAATTTGGTCCTGCTGTATCAGTTGGAGGAAACAACAGGATAGGGCTCTATACAAATTGCTCAGGATTTGATATTTAATTCATAGACTTGCCCCTCTCAGTGGTGAGTGATCAGACTTGCAGGACAACAGTGGTTCCTAAGCTAAGGCCAATTTCACCTGCTGAGAAGCCAGGTTGAAGGCAGTCAGGTATGGACACCTTTATAATACAATGAAATAATAAACATGGTTGTATCCTGTATGCAACCTTCCTTCCCCAAAAGACACTCTGCCATCCAGGACCAGATACATGGTTTGATTCAGCAAAGCAACTCTTGTTATTTTCTTACGACAAAGAAATGGTAAGCTTTATGCTTCTTCCTGACTCCGGAAGTGCTTGGAATCCAAGAGTGGGTGAGTCAGATCTTTTGCCTCTTTATATTTGTGTGAATCAGGATTCTCTGAGTGAAGTTGGTGCAGCTAAAATGGGAGTCAAATGAAGGGCAAAAACTTGGGAGCAGTAAATGGAGCACCATCGGCAGTCTCTTTGCTATTAGGCCTTGCTCTCCATGGCAACACTCTTAAGAAAAATACAAAGGATATCAACAGGGTCAGTATTCTTAAGAGGCTGCATTAGTACTATGCAAACGTTATCCTTTTCTAACATTGAAAGAATTTATAGTATTTTAGTTTCCCACCCCCACATGGAATCACTAAAACACAACTGCAGGCACAGTGGTTCCCAAACGTGTTAATACCAGGACCCACTTTTTAAAATGACACTCTATTTCAGGGGTGCCCAAACCCCGGCCCAGGGGCCACTTGCGGCCCTCAGGGGCTCCCAATCTGGCCCTCAGGGAGCCCCCAGTCTCCAGTGAGCCTCTGGCCCTCCGGAGACTTGCTGGAGCACGTGCTGGCCCAACGCAACTGCTCTCAGCATGACGACTGTTGACCTCTCACCAGAGTTGTGGGATAAGGGCTCTCTCCACTACTTGCTGTTTCACATCTGTGATGCTGCAGTGGCAGCAAAGGAAAGGCTGGCCTTGCTTTGTACAAGGCCTTTTATAGGCCTTGAGCTACTGCAAGACCTTCACTCATTCATATAAGTTCCATCTCTAATAAATTCATTTATGTAAATTTATTCAAAATTGAAATGGAAATTATTTCTTTTTTTTCCCCGGCCCCTGCCACAGTGTCAGAGAGATGATGTGGCCCTCAGGCCAAAATATTTGGACACCCCTGCTCTATTTAAATGACACCCAGCTTTATAAAACAAAAGAAAAAATCAATGTCATCGTACTAGCGGTTCAACCATCTGTTTTTATCATTTTTACTATGGTGGGGGGCCCCACAAATTTTAAAGCATTTTTTTTGCGCTCCGCATTGATTGGGCCATTCTGGTGGCTTTTTGTTCCCTTTTGCCTGGCCTTAGGAGCTAAGGCATGTTCACCTACTTGCGAGAAAATGCGCGTGTGTGGCTCCGTTTCACTTTCCATAAGGCTTAATACATTTTTCTTGTAGGGGGGATTTCCTTCTGGAATGTTTTTGGGGGGGCCTGCAATCATCAGATTGGGACTACTCCGGTGGCGTTGCACTCCTCCCGGCCTGCCTTTCAAAGTGGACTGAGGGATGTTTGCCTACTCTTGAGAAAACACATGTTTCTGTAGGGATCAATGCATTTTCCTAGTTAGCTCTCAACTGATCAGTTTCACGAAATCATCAACAATCAGGTTGCGACCCGCTGGGTGGTCCGGATCCAGAGTTTGGGAATCACTGTGCTAACCCGTTCTCAATTTAGGTAAGTCTTAAAGATGACAGAATGGCTTGAAATTGTTAGCTTGCTCACCCTTGCAACATATCTTATTGTTCCCGTTTACAGATGAAAAGATGGAGAGGTGCAACAATGACCCAGCCAAGAGCTCTTTGCAACTCATTTGCTGAACTGGATTTGCACCTGCATCTCGTGTTGTCACATCAATCACTTAGCATCATTGGATCTCCCTTCTACAACTGTGGCTCTGCGATAGGGTCCTTGCAAATAAACATTGACTAGAGGTTTCTCCCTGCCTCCTTTCTCTTCCAAGTCAACACACACAGAGTTGACAAGATGGAGCTCCACATTTTTCAGCCTTCACTGAATATCAGAGGCAAAACGATAACAGAACGTACAGGGTGACTACAGTTTTGCCTCTCTTATTCGTGTGCTTTTGAAGATCCATTCAATGCACTATGAGGTGGTGTAAAATAACCATCAGCTCCTTTTATCATCACTGGGTGTACAACATGTAATCATGAATTATGCAAGTTTCTATTGGCTGTCATTGTAAGGAGTGGAAGCTGCAGGCACTGCTCAGAGAACACAAAAGTCAAAGAGGCAATACAGGAAAACGTAGACTGTATGGCAGTTTCTTGCTTATGAGAATGACACCCCATTTGTAACAGCCCAAGCCTATCCATTCCCCCCACACCAATGCAGTTGTGCCAATATGGCACCAATATATGCATCCTATGATGGTGGGGCAGTTGTGGAGGTCTCCACTGGGTAAAGGAACATTTGTTCCCTTACCCGGGGTATGCGCCCGAGATGCGGGGCAGTCTACTTGAACCTGTGCTAACTAAATAGCTGGCACTGATCCACATGGACCTATACTGTGGGACTGGATCCGGGATGGGGGGGATAGGATTTGGCTCAAACTAGCAGGCTGATTCTGCTCTGTCCCAGGCCTTATCCACCCACCCCACCCCTATCTCCACCCTCTCTAGTTTCTCCTACTGACTCACTTGCTCCAGGGGCTTACCCAGGGTAAGCCCCTGTGATGCGGGGCAGTCTACATGAACCTGTGCTAACTAAATAGCTGGCACAGATCCACATGGACCTGTACTGTGGGACTGGGTCCAGGATGGGGGGGGGAATAGGATTTGGCTCAAACCAGCAGGCTGATCCTCCTGGTTCTCATGTATATTATAAATAAACTCAGTAAAATTCATTCATTCAATAAGTTCCATCTCTAACGTATCAATTTATGTAAATTTATTCCAATTTGAAATGTAAATTGATTCTTTTTTTCCCAGCTTCCGACACAGTGTCAGACAGATGATGTGGTCCGCCTGCCAAAATGTTTTGCCCATTTCTGGTCATGACTAATATTCTTTGGTGTATGACATGTATGCAAATGTCATGTGTGCAAATTCACTAGAGAAGCCAATGGTGTTAAGAATTGTTAAGAACAATTGTTAGGAACAAGAGAAAGGGGCAGACAAAGAATGTGCAGGCTTGATACCATCAAAACAAATACAAAGATGAACATCCAGCAATTGAAAGAAGCCATGCTTGATGTGGAGAGCTCTCGCCTATAAAGTTGTCAGGAGTTGGACCTGACTAAATGGATAAAGTACACAATATTCTTTGAATACGACCCAGAATTTGTAAATCATCCCATTTTCTTTGGGTTCTCCGAACTGGCATGTAGAAGCAGCAGTGTGATGGTGGAGCGAAGAGGGTCTATTATCCCCTTATTTCATGATAAGAAGTAATCATGCTTCTTTCTAAAGGATACTCACTATGGTTTTGAAACACTAGTTTGGAGACTTCACCAGACTCATAAATTAAATTTTAACACACACACACACACACCCTGGTGTCTTCCTAGCATTCCTTGTGAATTTCCACATGACATGTTTACGATTGCACAATTCACACATTATTTTTGTCCATGTAACTTGTGCCTAGGGAAGACATGGACACTGAGCAGAGAAAGAAAATGTCTTGTGCGAATTGGTCAAATTATTCGAGATTTTCATGGCAGATGTCATGAGTAAAAATGGCAGAGGGTTAAGAGGCATGCCGTGGACTGAAGTGATCCAGATGCTCTGAGAACCCCCCTCCCCCGCCATCCATATCATGAAGTATTGACTCTATGAGGTCAATACTTGTGTTCTTACAGCTACTTATACAAAACTGCTACATCATGAAGTCAATTCATATGTTATCAGGACGAGTGGCTGGGATTAACAAGGCCAGAAAGCATTCTAAAATAATGCCCAGAAGGCAGCCACACTGAAGATTTTTAAAGATGGATTTTGCTTGTTTTATATACAGTATTAGCTTTAGCTCAGGAGGATGAACATAAAAAAAAAAAAAGATTAAATTTCCCAGTGATTCAGAGGTCTGTGTGGGCTATTCAGTGGAATCGAAGAGCCCCATAAAACCCAGAATGACACAGAAAAACAGGGACCTGCAGGGATGATTATCTGAAACAATCTGACTGATAGAAATGCAGCCTGGTAAGCCTGAAATGGAAATTAGAAAATAAGCTGTATCTCTCTGTGCACTTGAGGCTTCTTAGAACATGAAGCCAGAACAGAAGTTGCTTCCAGATATTGTATCAATTCTCTAGTTTTTTTTTTTTTCCTGATACGCATTTTTTTTTTCTGTTGTGTTTTTTACCACCTTGCAAAGCGGTAAAGCAGTCTGACATATGGTACCATGCCCACAGTCACACTTAAGATACATGAAATTTCAGACTGACAGCCTGATACTAACTGGGCATTTATGACAGCAGTTCGACTGTCGTAAATGGTGGAGCACACACTGCGCCTCCACTGGCCATAATGGAACTGCCACCACTAACAGTGGAGGTACCAGAGGTTCAGTGCCAGACCCACCCACCTCTATCCCTGGCACATAAGGCTAGCTGCTTAGACTGTGGAGCAAAAACTTTATAGGACCCGGTGGACCAAGATTGGTCTTTGGCTTCAGCTAACTAAGGGCCCAATTCAGACCCATGAAAACTGGCTTACCACCCACACGCACTGTTGCAAATGTGCCATTGGGCATGCTTGTGAGACCTTGTCATGGAGCTAGCACTGGAGCCAACACAAACCTTCACTGGGCCACCTCCAGCGCTGAGCCCGCGTTCTGCTGCCCAGTGGTTGCCTGAGCCACCTGGCAGTAGAGAGGTAAGTGAGGGTGTGGGGGAGGTGAGGAGGAGGCGTTCCAGGGTGGGGGGAGGCAGGGAAAGGTGGGAGGTGGGCAGGGAGGAGGTGTGACAGGAGGGAGTGGGAGAGGGGCAGGACCGGTGGAGCTCAGCTCCACCAGATCCTGAGCCCCGTGTCAGACCGTGCAGTCCAACACGGGACTCTCTGATTCTGAGCCAGCTCCAGAGTTACCACAGACTCAAGTAGCCTCATTGTTGGGCTACGTCTCTTACTCGGAGGAAGGGGAACAAAAGTTCCTTTCTCCTGAGGAGCTGCTGTGGTCTGCCCAGTTGCGTGTTGGATGCCGCGGCAGCCATTTTGGCACCGCGGCAGCCCAATACTCCGGACAGCTCAGGATTGGGCCATGAGTCGGGTGGAAGGGTTGATATCTTTTAAGCACAGAGTTCAGACTACTTACAAGGCTTATGGCTAGAAGCAATGCTGGTGGTGCTGGAGTTAAGTCCCATAGCCTAGCTCAGCCATTTTCAACCACTGTGCCACGACACATTGGTGTGCCATGAGCGGTTCACAGGTGTGCCACAGGAATTTGGATGAAGGTCATTTATTAGTAGGGCCAATGGGGGATGTGAGCCCCCCACTGGCAGCATGGTGTGCCTCATCAATGGTCAAAAACCTGGCAGTGTGCCTTGGCAATTTTAGTGCCTTGGCGGTGTGCCATGAGACAAAAAAAGATTGAAAACTGCTGGCCTAGCTCATTATGATAGTTGCCTTAATTACTATTTGAGAAAATCATATCTGTGAAGTGACAGGGGAAAAAGTGCGCTGAAGTCAAATTTCTGTTTAAACACTTAACATTGCAGTGTTATTTTACTTACGAACGAAGGAAATAAACCTGACTGCTTTGCATATTACATGGTTGACATACACCTCTTTTAAACATTACCTATAAAGAGAGAGCCCATCAAGTCCTACTATACATAGGATTGCAGCCTAACAGCTCACCCATATCAGGGACATATGTTGATGGAGCTAACCATGCCTGCCATTGCACAAGCTGCTCCGACAGTGGGCAGCTCACTACTGATGGTGCAGGAGCTGGGAAGCCCCGGTAAGAGCAGTAGGAGCCAAACCACCACCAGAGTAAATAGATTGGTGGTAGGGGCAGTTTGGGGGAGGACTATGGGCAGTTCAGGGCAGGGAATGGGCTAGGCTGAGGGTGGGAGGGAGAGGATAACAGCAGCAGCAGTATCGTAGCTTCCTATCCCCCTTCCTTGACCAGACCACCCTCTCAGAATTATGGCTGCAAAATTGCTGGTGTAGATCTGAGGAGGCCCCAGTGGCATACTAGGGTTTGTGTTACCCAGTGCATGAGGCCAGAACTTCACCCCATAATGGAACTCCTCCCATGTAGTGGGCAGTGCAATGTCCTGGTAATGCTTCATTGCCTGCTCCTGCTGGTTTTTTGGCTATAACTTTTGCTAGAATAGAGATATTTTAATGTGGTTTGTTTCATTGCATTCTGCATGAAAATACACATCAAATATGTATAATGTGGTGGTATTATTAAAAAAAAATACCAAGATTTAAACAATTTTGGCCAGTGATGGTGTCATCCCCCCACCATGCACGTCACCCAGAGAGGCCCACACCCCCTGCACCCCCCTAGCGATACCACTGGGAGACCCACTGTAGATCAGGTGGGTCACTGCCCCCAAACTCACACAGGATGAAGTCTGTGCTCCATCAGTGGTACACATTGTCTGGGCTGGCAGGGGTTCGTTAGGCATTGGGCTGTTAGAATTAGCTCTGAATAATAATAATAATAATAATAATAATAATAATAATAATAATAATAATAAAAAAACAACTTTATTTTTACCCCACCTTTCTCCCCGAAGGGACTCAAGGCAGCTTACAACAGGTTAAAACAGATTAAAAACAATTTAAAACAAATGAAAACATATTAATACATATCATAAAAACAGCAGTCAGATAAAAAATAGTCAGGTAAAAAGAGCATAGAGCAGCAGCAAATCATAAAAGAATCAGGCCTGTAAAAAATATTAAAAGATGTTAAAAAGATGTTTAAAAGAACTCAGAAGGCTTGTTTAAACAGAAGGGTCTTCAGGCCTTGCCGAAAAGTCTTAAGAGAGGGAGCCATTCTTAAGTCAAAGGGAAAGGAGTTCCATAGCTCTGAAGACTGAACTAACACTCAGAAGTAAATCCCATCAAGTTCAATGGGAATTACCCTAGCTTAGTGTGTAAAGGTTTGCAGCCTAACAACTCCATCCTAACCAGGGCTATGTAGCCCTTTACAACAACATTGTTACGCTGTTGTAACATTTTGGGAGTGCTGCTGTAAATGGTGGCAGTGTTGGAAATCTGCTCCCACATTTGGCTACTTCCAGCAGGGCAGGTAAGCCAGCAGCAGGGGCAGGAAGTGGGCAGAATGGAGCAAGGAAGGAAGGAATGGGGGACTGTCTGGCAGAGGAGGGGTGGAAGAGTGGGTATAATGGGACAGAAATAGAAGACAGTGACTTGTCCCGTTTTTATGCCACTACCTTTTCCTTACTCACCTTGGATAAGCGCCAGCAAAGTAGCTGGTGCAGATATGATGTAACCCATTGGGGTAACGGAAGCTTACCGCTGGGTAAGGGAACAACAGAATTCAAAGCACAAGTTTTGAAATCATGTAGGAATTAAAAGCTATATTGGATACCTTGCTCCTTTTTTGCAGCGTTTTGATTATCCTACTTTGAAGAAACGCATTTGGATGCCATCCGCTGAAATGGACCTACAAGTGGGGCTTCATTATGGCTGCAGAAGGCAGTGACAAGAATAGAAATGAGGCTGGAGAGATAAGGGAGAATTTCTAAGGAAGGACAAGAAGTGTAAATTTGATGCAAGTCCAGAAGACTACTGCGAAAACAAGGTGATAATTGCCTGAAACCTTTTAACACACTCCTGAATGACAATAAAATGGAAATTTGAGTTCGGGGATGTCTTTGGAATAATTTCAGGAGCTGTAAATAAGAATCGACGAGCAGTGCTGCACTGCACAACATAATAGCCCATGTATATTTGAGGCAGTTCCTGCATAAAGATAAAAATTCTGGAGTTCAGGCTGAAAATTGCTACATAATCTCCCTCCCCCCCTCTCAGCAATCATGGAATAAGATGCCCCAAAGATGTCAGCAAGGGAATGTGTGGTGAAAATCCCTGATATTTCTCTCCTTTTGCCAAATTTATACTTGCTCTGGACCTTCTTAGCACCCTAGAGCAGCGATTTTCAACTTTTTTCTTCTCACAGCACACTGACAGGATCCTAAAATTGTCAAGGCACACCATCAGTTTTTTCACAATTGACAAGGCGCACCAATTGACAGCAGGGGCTCGCATCCCCCAGTGGCCCTAGTACAAGTGACCCTCCCCCAAACTCTCGCAGCACACCTGCAGACCATCTGCGACACACCACTGTGTCATGGCATGGTGGTTGAAAATGGCTGCCCTAAAGACTTCAGCATTCTGCTCCCACAGTTGAGGAGCCATTCAAAGCCAACAGCCACATGTGAACTCTTGTATTGTTAATTCTTGTCTGAGCATCTTCTTCTTCTCTAATTGACTGATAAATAATGAACTTGACGTTGAACCAGCTACTTAGACCATTACCTAATTTCCAAGAGCAGGAAATTCAAGTCCTTGGGTGACCTTCTTCCCCCACCACCCACCGTACTCAATCTCATAGGTGAAACCTCATTAGTGACCACAAACTGTAAAAAAAACAGGGTCAAACACTCCAGGAGCCACCATAAGAGTCAGAAAGTGGGCGCTATTGCTAACCACTAGGCATTGTGTTCATTTTGCCTGTTGTCCTACCTTATGAAGTATGTTACTTAAAACTGAAATGCCTTGTTTTACAGACAGAAGGTGCAGAAAAAGGAAATAACAAGGTAACAACAACAGAAACATGACTGTGTAAAGAAACTGACTATTCACATTTCACTTTCTGTGACAATGAAACAATCAGTTTCTTATCTTGTAAAATCTATTTTTTTATATAATATATTTTCTCATTAGTCTTGCCCCCCCCCACTCCATTTACTATGCATCAGATAGGCTATCTGGCATTATGTAGTAGTAGTAGTAGTAGTAGTAGTAGTAGTAGTAGTAGTAGTAGTAGTAGTAGTAAAAAATAGCAAAGAAACAGCAATCTGAATAAACCATGCCCCAAACAGATGTATTTAAATACTTACAACGTTTTGATTATCCTACTTTGAAGAAACGCATTTGGATGCCATCCGCTGAAATGGACCTACAAGTGGGGCTTGTAGTAGTAGTAGTAGTAGTAGTAGTAGTAGTAAAAAATAGCAAAGAAATAGCAATCTGAATAAACCATGCCCCAAACAGATGCATTTAAATATTTACATTTTATATATTTTAAGTACATGGAATTAGGTTTTTAATCAAGGAATTTTACACTTTGCCCTTCACAATTCACTGATTTCAAATCTGGTTTCAATCTACTGCTGGAGAGCTCACTGACTTACTACATTTGAATGCTTGGAGCAAGTGACTCTGCAGTGTTCCTAGGCTCAATGAGAGAATAATGTGAAATCAAAAACTGAAGCTGGTGGGCATGGCTGCAGAAGATTACTGGACCACATTGCATATTTTAATGCATACTTAAGAGAACAAGTGCACACCCGAAACATGACAAACGCACCGTTGCAAATGCATGGATCAAGGGCACATGCAGAAAGGCTGCAGCTCCCTGTTGAGTGTACATGGTGACGATTATAGGTTGCTGCCATGTAAAGTATGAAATGGTCCTTGGATTGGACGCCAAGATCCAGAACTAATGCTACTTCATAGCCAAAATTATACTTAAGCAGGAGCCGAAGGGAGCACGCCAAGTGCTCACACTAGAGAAGCAGATTGTATTTCTCAACCCACAGCATTGCACTCCAGACATGTGTCTGACTGCAAAGCGCATGAAGATTTAGAGTGGAGGGGAATGGAATGCACGTAGTGGAATAAATAAAAAGGTTGGCCTATAATTTGCTGTTCCCTGGTTGCAGTACAGCAGCAGCAGCCCACATGGTGGGATAACTCGTAATTTCTGCTTCAGTTTCACAAAACAGCCTCTGGTTTATAGAAACACAGTCTCCTTGCTGTAACGAGGAACTAGTATATAGCTACAAATTCTTGATAGACCCATCATCTTTTAAACACACATGTCATACGCACGCACAAATGGAACCTCTGTGGGTAACTTGGTCATCTGCAGGTACTGTCCACTGATAGAGCCTTCAGAGCAGAAATTAATCTTGAATCAATTAAAATTCCCTTGAATTTTAAAGGGAGGGAAGAGATATAATAAGGACCCAGCTGCAAAGTGTGCTTCAGCCTAACAATTAATCCAGGCATGCTAATTAAAAAGACATTTTTATCTACAATGAAGAAGTGCAGCCAGTCAATGGCTACGTGGGCTGCTGGGCATGGGGGTGTGTGTGTGCTAAGCTTGGGACATTTCAGTTATTTGCAAAATGTAAACACTTATATAAGATTAGAGGAACCCCATTTTTTTTGTTTTCTTGCTTGCATGTGGCACAAATTCAAATTTAAACAAATTGTGCATTAATAACATATCTCTTATCTGTAACTATTTGAATTAATGAACTAATAACTCATACATGCAGATCATGCATCAAAATTATGAAAGGGGCTACAAATGCAATAGAAATAAGATATTTGAAAAAATGAACACATCAAAGAGGCTCGTTCACTGAAGACATTCTTTGCCCAAGAAGGCAAAGAAGGCCTCCAAACTTTTTGGCCAGAGGGCCGCATCAAATGTCTGGCATGGTTTTGAGGGCCGGGAAAAAATTTAAATATAAAATTTACATAAATAAGTTAGAGATGGAACTTAGATGTTTGAATAAATGAATGAATGGGCTCATTCATTCAACCTCTCTGGCCCTTAGAACACACTCCAGATGCAACCAGAGCATAGTTCCAGTCATGTTTTGCAAAGTGGCCCAGGGGTTTTCAGGGGACAAGAGGCTGGCTGAGGACCGGATAGAGGTTCTCTGCGGGCCATATTTGGCCCCCAGGCCAGGGTTTGGAGATCCCTGATCTAAACGATGGAGCCTTTAGACAGAACTACATGCTACCAGCATGGGATTCAGTAGGTTAATGATTACTATTGGAGTTAGTTGACTTTGAAATTGCAATAGATGTCAGCTATTTCTTTTTCTAACAGGTTTCTGAGGAAGTGCTAACACCTCAAAGTGTGTTGGGATTTATAACACAAGGAGAAATACATTTGCCTCCTGCACTTGTTGGATTTCTGTTTCTTTTTTGTTTACGTGCTGTCCTTTTGGTGTGTTCAGTTATGCTTTATTCTGAATCTACTATCTGAGTGTTGTCCCACATAATTTGTCATAAAGGCAACTGAGTCAGAAGAACGTTACAGTAACCATAAATGGAAGGATATGTAGGCAGCCAAGTCAAACCCTAAACCAGTGCTTGCGGACCTACCATAAGGTCCGATGGGGCAACCTGGACCCTGCAGAAGCCTATCTGAGGCTCCCAACAGGTGCGGAAACTGTGCTTCCAGTTTTCCGGAAGCACAGATTAAAGAGTCGGGGAACCTCACAGAGGTTTATCCAATGTGTTCCTGGGTTGCACGAGGCTCTGTGAGCCTCAGGTGAGTGGGGGGACGGGACGGCGGATTTCTGTGTAGGGGGCAGTGGTAACCTGCGGGGTGGGGGCGCCATCATGGACCTTTGCCCCAGGTGCGGGACTGGGGAGGTTCGCTGCTGAATGGGACCCACTTTTTAGAATGGCAATCTGTCAGGACCCACTGGAAGTTATGTCATTAACCTGAAAGTTTCGTCATGGCTGGAAGTTACACCAGGCAGGGAAATTTTTAACACCCCCATGCAACAAAATTAAATCTAATTAAATAAATTAAAAGTTTACAATAAGTATATGTTTAAAAGTTATTTAAAATAAAGAAGAACCCTCCTAACCCTTCCAAGCAGCCGCTGATCTGTTTATAAAACAATTCCCCAAATATCCCAAAGGCTGCAATCCTATTCACACTTACCCTGGAGTAAACCCCATTGGCATTATTGTCAAAAGCATATACATAGTAGCCTTGTTAATAGTATAGATATTTAACATTTCCCCAAATGCAGTCACATATCATGGTAGCATCGAGTCTAATGTGTTTAAAAATAAAATGCATATTGAAAATGAATGGGGACCCACCTGAAATTGGCTTGTGACCCACAGTTTGAGAATCACTGTCCTAAACAGTTCTGCAGCAGAACATGGGAGCTGTCATGAAAAAGCATGCATGTTTCCAACTTTGCTCTAAACTAAAAATTATTTCCTTATTGTATCCTCAAGCTGAGATGCTTGTGTTCAGGTTTCTTACAGAATACCGTGCAGAAGGAATAAATAATATTTATTAGGAATATCTCTAAAGTGCTTTCAAAATCAAATCATTCAACAATAAGTACAAATCAAGGCAGACCTCACCTGTAAATTCACAATCCACATTGTAAATTACAATTTACAATTCTCTTGTTTATTTGTTTGTTTGCTTGCTTGCTTGCTTGCTTGCTTGCAGGAAGCCTTCGCTTCCTTTTCACCCTCCCAGAGCCTCACCCTACCAGAGCCTTCACAACACATAAAAATGCTTGTGGACTAGCAGTATTAAATGTTCATATTCATGACAAGGGATAAATGTTTATACAAGCAAAAGAGGAGGTTGCTCAGCAGTTAGAATCTTGGACTCTCATTTTCCTCTTGCAGTTGGCAATGGATGAAATAGGTTCATTAGCTTCCTTGTCTCATAAAAGGAAACGACAAGCTTGTGCCTGTCTACTCAGAAGTAAGTCCCACTGGATGCATTGTGGAACTCACTCCCATGCAAGTTTGCATTGGATTGCAGCCTAGGCAAAGCATTTGGCTCACAGTCCCAACTCCTTCTCCCCTCCCCAAAATGTTACCAGCTGTTTTTGTGACAGCTCATCATAAAGGCCTTTGCTGAAACATCATATCAGAAGGGCATGGCTGAGCGCAGTTCTGGTTCTGCTTCCATTCATGGCAGACAAGCTGAGGATGGTGCTTGATTCCTGCCAGCAAGACTGATGCAGCAGAAAGGAAAATGGATGTCTCCAGGGGCAACGGAATGAACCTGCTTTTGGGGGCAGTTTTTGAGACACTGGGACATTTGCCATTTTCTTTGTAAGCCTTGCAAAGGACATTTGCTTATGAACAGGTTAAGTCAATCTTAATGCAATGCAAGAAGAGCTCCACATTTGAAATACTATGATGATCCTGATGTGACACTGCTGTTTGTTTACTGATTCGAAAACTTTATATCCCATGTTACCATTTTTTTTTAAATGCAGAAATATCCATTCTGCCACATGGTGTGCCATCTGACCTCGAGCAGATCACCATTTCTCGGCTTCATCTGTTTCACTGTGTTGTTTGGGGACAAGATGGAACCTTCTCAGATTCAAGAAGCCAGTGGCCGTGGAGATAGGCAGAAGTTGCCGAAACTATCTTGGGGATTCCATTCTCTAGGACTGGCTGGAACCAATGTGGCTCAAGGCCTCCAGTCCACTGAGAAGTCTAGCCAACCCAAGCCAGGAAACCAATAAAGAAAAATAAAATCTGCTGGGATACATTGCATGCTGAAGGATCCAGAGCCTCCAGGCCCTAAGAAGACTAAGGGGATAATGATCTTTAAACTACAATAGTGAAGAGGAAAGCAGAAGGGGTAGAGTCAATCCAACATGTTTAGGGGGGAAAATGTAGTAAAGTTCTTCTTCATCTGTACTCTCTGGGGCAGGGCACTACAGTTTGAATGATGAGAGCCCTGCGGTTAAGGTGATTTGCAATCGATTACCTGAAAAAATGGATAATGTGGCAAGTCTGACAAAGACAGCTGCAACTATACAGATACCCTCTTCATATCCAAGATGGGACAAGGCTAGACAGTGGGCCGTCTTTCATGAGTGAAACAAAACTCTGGCCAACCTTAGATCCGTCAAGTCTCTCTGCCTAATGCAGAACCAAATTATTTGGCTTCACTGATTATTTAATTAGCACCAGACTGGAAAGCTTTCTCTCTATCATAATGATGTGCATGATGAATTACAAGCTGGGCTGGAAAATGTATCAGGATTGTTAGGGCCCAGTCCTATACAATTTTCCAGGGCCAGTGCAGCCGTGACAATGGGGTGTGCACTGCATGCTGTGGTGGGGAGGCAGTCACAGAGGCCTCCTTCAAGGTATGAGAACATTTGTTCCCTTACCTCAGGACGGTTCCACCGGTGCTGGAAAGTTGGATAGGATTGGGCCCTTAGCCAGATAGAGTTTATTTGAACCCGTGATGGTGAGGCTGGGCAGTGCTCCTGATGAGCAGACAGTTTTTGCAATTGATATAATTTTGATTATGATTTTATAAATAAATAAATAAATAAATAAATTGATTGATTGATTAATTGATTGATTGATTGATTGATTGATTGATTGATAGAGAGTTTGATTCCCAGTCCACTTCTTGGTACTTGTTGCTTTGAGATCCAGACATCCAAATGGGAAAGGTCATGTGTTTTGCTCATCCCATATACCCCGTTGGTATAACAGGGTAAAAATGTATCTTTTGGCAAAGGGGATGATTCAGTTAGGGCGGAGAAGTAATTCCCAGCCAGAGAACGGAATGACAATTAAGGAAAGTGCTGCTGCACAGTCCTCAAGACCCAAGGATGGCTTTTTTCTTTTGCTTTTTTATTTTTTAAGGAGAAAAGTTCCAGAGATCAACAAGTTCTCCCAGCAATGTGAGGTGGAACATTTTGCACGGATTTCCTCGAAACCTAACACTATAATGAATGGAAACAATACCAATCACATTGAGCAATTTCAAAATAATAATGAACTGTTTTTCATATGACCACCCCCAAGGGACCATAAATGTAAATGAGTAGTTCTTTGGGTTGCTGAAATAAATAAGTGAAGTTTCCAATGCCTGCCACTTTTTCTCTTAAAATGCAAACACTGAAAAAATATATACTGTTGAATCATCATTTCTCAAAACATTTATAAGTATTCCAATAAAAACAATTTTCAAATAAACTTTTGAATATGGTTGGATGTAACACTGAGATCACATTAAGTGTGCTTTATTGAATTTTTGTCCTCATCAAATATTTCAGTTCAAAGACTTTTGACTAGAGGTAAGAATGTTTTGAGATATTTGGACAGCATAATGAGATACATTAAGGGTGCAATCCTACCCTGTGCTGGAACAGGCAAGCTAAGAGGCTTGCACTGTATACAGCGCAGGATAGGGGCCCAAAGCGACTCAGCCAGAGGCAAGATGAAACTTTTACCCTTACCTCCGGGTAAGGCACCCTTGCCCCTATGGGTCTTCTCAGACTTGCGCCACCTCCTGATGTAGTGCAAGTCAGAGGAGAATGGAGTGGCTTCAAGCCACTCTGAACTTCCTGGGAACGAGGGTTGGGATCCGGCATAAGGGGAAGCAAAACTGAGCCACACATGTGCATTTACTTATGAGTAGAAGAACATGACTTAGCTCTTATGAATGGCCAGTCGAACGCAAGGCCACTAGAATGGTCCCAATGTGATGAATGGGGAGCTCAACAAACGTTCCAGAAAGTTGTTCACCCCACCATAAAAAAATGATAAAAAGAAAGACTTGCACAGCTGGTAAAGTGAAACTTTCTTTTTAGTCTTGTAGAGTTAGGTAGGTCCCAACAAAGTGGCATTTTAAAATGTGGGCTTCCAGTGCTAAAAGGTTTTGGAACCACTGCATTATGGGATAAATATCTAAGAAGGACCCTTTGCTGGATAAGTCACATGAAACTGTTGGGAATGGGAAAATGAACCTGTTAAACTTGACTTAACTGAACAGGAAAGGGCTGCAGCTTGGCTCAAGAGTTGTTTTGCATGCAGAAGGTCTCAAGTTCAATTGTAAGCATGTCCAGATAGGGTTGAAAAGGACCTCTCTGTGAAGATCTGGTCCAGTTGGTGTAGACAGTGCTAAATTAGATGGGCCAATGCTCCGACTTCTGGCCTTATCCAACCCTGGGCCAGCGGTGGCCTCCCATACAGTGCCCAGGAGCTGGCCATTGCAAAAGTGTCATAAGGCACTTCATGAAGGCCAGAAAGCTGGGGGCACCAGCAGAGAGGCCAGTGTGTGCAGGCACTGGGCTTCTGTGCTGGTCAGAGGAGCCCTGGGAGCTGTCAGTGGTAAGTATGCCATTGAGCGGCACATAAGCATCTTGGGGCGGGAGAGGGGGAAGGCAAAAAAGGGGCAAACTTGGGCAGGGAGAAGGCCAGTTTAGGCCTGGGAGGAAGTGGGAATGGTGGCAGAGGCTATCTCCGGATCCTATGCCCTGCCCTGGACCTGAAAACCCTACAATGTGCTACTTGGATCTCTGTCAGCCATTGTGCTAGTCCAGTATTTCTCAAACTGTGGGTCGGGACCCACTAGGTGGGTTGCGAACCAATTTCAGGTGGGTCACCATTCATTTCAATATTTTATTTCTAATAGACTTGGCACTACCATGATACGTGATTGCATTTGGGGAAATGTTACAGACCTGTACTTTTAACAGGCTAATATGTATATGCTTTTAACAATGACGTTAAATGGGATTTACTCCTGGGTAAGTGTGGATAGGATTGCAACCTAGGATTGTTAAAAATTTTCCTGCTTGATGATGTCAAATCACTTCTGGTGGGTCCTGACAGATTCTCAATGGGTCCCGGTGCCAAAAGTTTGAGAACCACTGTGCTAGTCCATATCCGAGTAGACCCATAGAGGCTGCAAGGGTTCAACAAATGTTCTCTTAGCTTGGGGAGACCTCTGGCAGCGTCCCTTGCCCTGCAGGATACAGTGGCAGCCATTTTGGTGCCACTGTACCGTGGCACGGGCAGACCCATTAGGATTGGGTTGCCTGGCTCCATCAAATGCCATAGATTTATACAGTATCCCAGGAGTTAATTTTCCCACTCAAAAATGTAGCATCAACCTTCTTTCAACTTGGATCCTCCCGGAATATGACTGCTTCGTGCCACAGAAATTAAAAAAAAAATATTCCAATTCAGCTAGCTTGCAAATGTTTCAATTAGTACAAAGATCTTTCAGACTGGTGTCAATGAACACTAAGAACAAGCAGGAAAGAACAGAGGACTGTGGAGCTGGGTAGATAAAAGATAATCACTCGTAACAGTTTAGAGGCTGAAATTGCTAAGGCACACTGCTTCTGGGAAAGAGTCTAGACAATGCAGGCATGACTATAAATAATATTCAAAGGCTGTAATCCTATAACACTTACCTGGGAGTAAGTCCTACTGAACATACTGATGCTTACTTCTGAGTAGACATGCATAGACTTGTCCCGCTAAAGGCCAAATTCTACTCTTCATACACACAAAACGTGCAATCCGAAGATGTTTCTGCATTGCAACAGTTTCTACAGTAATATCTCTGGGTTAACAATATACTGAAAATCAGTAACTGGCAGGGGCACTCGCACCAGTTGCCCCTGCTAAATAGAAGCCAGAAATTCTAAAATGGTTAAATAACAGTCTGGGTTGAAAGGTATTTATTTGCATTCCTCTGATTTAATAAGGCACACCGCATAGAAGTAGATAGTGAATGTTAAACTTGTAAAATCTGATCACGTTAAGCTGAGGCAGGGTTGCTGTAAAATAAAATCAGGAATACTGTATTCAGAACTATAAGCTTTCAGAAGATTCCAGGTAATTTGTCTACCTCTGAGACATCATTTATACATACCATGCCTCTACTAACCACTAGTAAACTCCACCAAACTGGTTCTTTATTAATGGAACTTGTTAGGCTGCAATCCTAACCACACTTTCCTGAGAGTAAGCCCCATTGAACAAAATAGGACTTACTTCTGGGTAGACCTGGTTAGGATTGTGCCCTTAGGTTTGCTTCAGCTGATGTTGGGTGGGGGAGGGGTGATTTAATTCCATTCTACATTACACCATACATTACAAATGCACGTGATATAATGTTTCTTTGAAATGATGTTTCCATCAAGGATACTTTGTGAAGAACTCAACTTCCAGTTAGTAAACCCAGGATTCTCGAAAAAGCCTTTGTAGCTTGTTGCTATCTGTTTCCAACACGTAGTTTGATCATTCTACTTCCCCCTCAATTTGGTTTTCCAATATGTATAATTTTACAGCCACACTGCACTTTGTCTCTTGTGGCGTAGAGCTTACCATTATGTTGGCAAAACATACTTCTTGGTGTCGCTGTCAAACTCCTCCCTCCTGAAATCTATGCTCTGTCCTCTCATGTAGTCATCCATTGTGTGCTGGATGACTCAAGCTTGATATTACATAAACAGGAAATCTCCTTTATTAATTATCTCTACTCCTTTTTAAAAAATTGACTGGAACTGTCCCTTGGCTTCTGGACTGTCCCTTGTACATGGTTTTTCTCTATAAAATAACCTCAAGGCCAGAGCTTTATCTATGACAAAAGTCATTATCAATAGAGGTACACTATATAAATGTTTCCATACCAACACCATTACTACCCTATAAGATACAAATTACAGGTCTAGCCTTGTTATACACCTATTTTTAATACACAGATTTTACTCAACATGAATGGCCCTTGCAAATGAGAAGGAATGTGCTGATCCCTGGAGAAGGGAAAAAATGCACCCCTTTAAAATCGCAGTTTAAAAAACTGTTTTTTTACTGTTGCAGAGAGACAGTCATGCAAGTGATTACAGGTATCACCTAAGTACAGTGGCGTCGCTAGGAGGGTGCGGGGGGTGCGGGCCGCACCGGGTGACGTGCACAGGGGGGTGACGCACACTGGGGGGGTGATGTGCTAAAATTGTGGTGGTTAGGGATAACCCCATCATATTATATACCGTTGGATGTGGAATTTCGAGCAGAATGTAATGCAAAAAACCAGAGTGAAATATCTCCTTTCTATCAAAAGTTATGGCCAAAAAACTGGAGAACAAAAAATGCATAGATCCCTATGGAAAGTGAAAGTGAGCCATATCATGCGTTTAGGTGAACTTGCCTTAGTTCGTTGGAAAGGGCAGACTGAGAGGAATCCAATGAGACCAATGACACCAGAATGGTCCTGATCCAATGAATGCAGCCCCCCAAAACACCTGAGAAGGAAGTCCCTCCCTCCAAGCAGACAAATTTATTGAGCCCTATGGAAAGAGAAACTAAGCCTCACAGTCACATTTACTCGTGAGTAAGTAAACATGCCTTGGCTGGTGGTCAGGCCAGGCAAAGGGGAATGTGAAGCCACCAGAATGGTCCTGATCTGATGGAACTGAAGCTCAACAAATGCTCCAGAAGGCAGGCCCCCCCCCACTAAAAAGGATCAAAACAGAGCTTCAGCTGATAAGGTGAACCTTTCTGAGACTTGCAAAGCCAGGTGGATCCTGACAGTGATCTAGTTTAAACAGAAGTTCTTAAATTGAACTGGGCACTGGGTAGGGCCAAAAACCTTACTGATTTGGGAGGGGGCTGTTATAGCAGGCAGGCTATAAAGGAAATTCATTTGGTGGACCAGGGCTGGCTTCTGCTTATTTAATTATTTGTTTTACTTTAATTATTTATACTTATTTATTTTAATTCGCCTGATGTCACTTCCACCATGACATCACTTCTGGTGCGTCTTGGACAGATTGTCATTCTAAAAAGTGGGCCCCAGTGCTAAAAGTTTGAGAACTGCTGCAATAAGGTGTTAGTAAGTTGACACTCTGGGGTTTGTGTGACACCACTAGTGACCAAAAACACTAAAATCACAGTTTGGAGGAATAATACCATCATGTTATATATAAATCAATGCATAATTTCAAGCAGAATGTGTTCTATCTAAAGGTACAGCCAAAAAACCAGTGGGGACGGAGTGATGGTACATCACCACGGCCACCATCTGGGGCCCCGCCTACTGAATGGGGGGTGACACGCTGGCATCCCGCACTGGATGATGCAAACCCTAGTGACGCCACTGCCTAAGTATCCACAGATTTTTCGATGTCAAAGCTGATGAGAAGGGCCCTTTAAACTAAAGGAAAAGTAATAATAATAATAATAATAATAATAATAATAATAATAATAATAATAATAATAATAATAATAATAATGCCAGAGAGGGCAGTGGGCTGACAATCCATCAATCATTCTCTCTGCAGGCACACAAGTGCACACAAGCCAGGGAATGTACACGTATATGTACACTCACACACAGATACCACATGTACTACAACACTACCCAGAGACTTCAGGCAATTTGACTGGGGAAAATTCCTTCTGGGCTCCAAATATGGCAATCAGGCAGGTCTGGTCTTCAGCAGACCTGCACAATCAATTCAACAATATATTTTTTTGCCACTCCATGCCTCCAAACCTTCTCCCAATTCTCTAGTCGTTGATTACAACACCGGCTGCTTGAGGCCAGAAGAATGTACAGACCCACCAAAGTTGTGACCCCTCAAACTGGCATCTGTGGGCAGCCAACCCCGAAATCTACCTAAAGATTATATTGTTGCTCTCCAAGTGCTGCAGTTCATTGCACATTGCATTAAAAAATTAGTTACTTTTTATATCCTCCATGCCCCCTCCCCTCTTGTGTCTTGTCTATACTTAGATAAAGGAAGGGACCGTGACTTGCTTATTCTGTAGTGAGACAAAAGGCACAATCTGAAGATGTTTTCCCCTTGCAACAGTTTCTACAGTAATATCTTCAGGTACACAATGATCTGTGGAATGCTTGGTTTAGAGAAGTGTTTCTCAAACTGTGGGTGGTGAACCACCAAGTGGGTTGCAAGCCAATTTCAGGTGAGTCCCCATTTATTTCAATGTGTATTCCATTTTTCATATATTAGTGGTGGTGATGGTGATGCTGATACTAAAATAAGATGATGATGATCTCAAAAAAGAAAAAAAGAAAAAAAAAGATGATGATGTCCAGTATGAGGCTCCAGATAAAGACTTCATGATTGTGGCTCTTGATTTGATTTCATGATTTGATTTCATGATTGTGGCTCTTGATTCAGCGGTTTAGCTGAAGGACTTGGAGGAAACATTGAGCAGTTAGTGGCTTGGAGCAATATCCTGACACTAATGTACCAGTGTATGCAGGATAAAATGCCTGAGGTATGGCAGAGTTCTTTTGCCTTGCTAGGTGATCTGACAAAGGCATGTTTCCAACAAGTGAAGCCTTGCATTGCTGATTTCATGCCAATTTTGGGAACCAACCTGAATCCAGAATTCATTTCTGTGTGTTACAATGCTACGTGGGCAATTGGAGAAATTTCTATTCAAATGGGTATAGAGATGCAGCCTTATATTCCTATGGTCTTGCACCAGCTTGTAGAAATCATTAACAGACCCAACACACCAAAGACTTTGTTAGAAAATACAGCAATAACAATTGGTCGTCTTGGTTACGTTTGTCCTCAAGAGGTGGCCCCCATGCTACAGCAGTTTATAAGACCCTGGTGCACCTCTCTCCGAAACATAAGGGACAATGAAGAACAAGATTCAGCATTCCGAGGGATTTGTACCATGATCACTGTCAATCCTAGTGGAGTAGTTCAAGACTTTATATTTTTTTGTGATGCTGTAGCATCATGGATTAGCCCAAAAGATGATCTCAGAGACATGTTCTGTAAGATCCTTCATGGATTTAAAAATCAAGTTGAAGATGAAAATTGGAGACGCTTCTCTGACCGGTTTCCTGTTCCCTTAAAAGAGCGCCTTGCATCTTACTATGGAGTCTAACCTCATGTATTCAAGCTGCAGTTCCACAATTAGAGGTCCTTCAGTCTGGAAGACTGGAAGGGAGCCTCTGCACCCAGGGAAAAAAATGTTACCCTTTACTGGGTGGAAGGGTAAACCAGTAGGGAATACAGTACAATCCCAAGCCTACTGGGAGGGGCAGGAGGGAGGCGTTGCCGTCACTGTATTAAGCCGATGTTGGAAAATGTTTTAACATCTGGAGCTTTTGTGGGTGGAAATCTGTCTCCTGTTACAACTCTGCACTGGATGTGAAGAAGCGCAAAAAAAAAAAAAATCTATTTACAAAATAGCACATTCTGCAATATTATGGGGAACTGTACCAAAATGAAAACTCTAAAACTGAACCAAGGGATATGTAAAGAGAAAATGGATTGTGTTTACATGGTAAAGGAAACTGATGAATGGGGATTACAGACAGTAAAAGGTGTCGTAATAAGAGGTTTCTGCATTGTTTCACCTTGATGGGATTCCTAGGTAATGCATGTTAATGAAGAACTAAACAGATGAAGTTAGTACAGTTAAAATGAAGCTTGCTACCTTTGTTAGGAGCAAGACCTTGCAGTGTACAAATTTAAATAACCCCATAATAAAGTAATAAAGGTTAACTTGAACAAAATGATGATGATGATGATGATGATGATGATGATGATGATGATGATGATGAAACAGCAGAAGTTTTGTGGTGCTAGGTCATAATCCCTGTGCTGGTTTCTGCATTTTCTCTTTGAATGCCAGAGGCAACTGGTCGCAGTCTTAAATACCAGCATCTGTGATTAGTCTTGCCCATTTTGCATCTTAGATTTGGTTATTTCTTCTCTTCATTTCAGAAAATATACTTTGTAACTTGAAAACATGCACACTTCTATTACAAACAGAAGCAGGCCCATTAAAGAAATTGCCTTTCCTATTTTATTAGGTGTAGTCGATGAGCATGACAGAGCCAGTGTAGGTGGCAATCTCAGAAATTTCCAAAAACTCTTCCAGCTTTCGTTGTTGTCATCAGCATTTATCCAAAGTGCACACAATTATATTGCAATTCCACCCCTACTTCATATTTTGTTCACATAACTCCCTGCAACCTGATGATGAGATACAAACAAAGTCCTCCATCTAAGCAAAAGTAGACATATATATGGTTTTGTAATTGTCCATCAGAACATAAAAATTGCCTTGCAGGATGATAAAGGTCCATCTAAATCAAATATTCTGTTGCCAAAAGCAGCCAGGCTGATGCTTTTGGAAACTCATGTGGGCGGACGGCTACCTGCTATTGTTTGCTCCATCCTTTTGAAATCAGGAGGTGGCCAACCCTATCACGACATGTTTATGAGCTTCTAAGGGCATCTAGTAAGTATTTGATCTGATCCAAGGAAAAGATTCTTACATTTTTTTGACACTGACACAGATTGAGTATCCCTTATCCAGACTGCTTAGGATGCGAAAGTGTCTGGACTTTGTCTGAATTTTGGAATAATTGCACAAATATCATGAGAAATGCTTCCACTTGCTCTTTTACCCATATGGGTGTCTGCTGGCCTCTTGGACATTTTTCAACAGTGTTTGTACAGGTACACGCCACAGAGCAGAGAACAGAACTTAGAGCCTGTACCCACACTGTACATGGGAACGAGCACAAAACCTTCTCGTGTTCACATTACAGAAAGTTAAAAAAAAAGAAGTTTTAGACAAAACTGTTCAGATTTCAGAATAGGTCTGATTTGGGATGTCAGGATAAGGGATGATGTATCTGTATGACCTTCCAAGGAAGGTAAATATTCCATTTAGTAAATATTAATAAATGAAATTTATTTGTCAGGATGTCAGGATAAGGGATGATGTATCTGTATGACCTTCCAGTGAAGGTAAATATTCCATTTAGTAAATATTAATAAATGAAACCTGGCCTCAAATCCTTTAAGGGCACAATCCTAACCAGGTCTACTCAGAAGTAAGTCCTATTTTGTTCAATGGGGCTTACTGTCAGGAAAGTGTGGTTAAGACTGCAGCCTCAGGCATGTAAGAGAGTTCTAATGGATTTATGTACTACAATCCATTATTAGAGGTGTTTGTTTTTGTGGATAACTAAATAAAAGCACAAAACACTACATTTTGCATTGCAATTCAATTTTTTTTTAAAAAAAGAACCATTTTCAAATACCTTCATTCATTAGGTATTACTGCATTGTGTAAAAAAGTTCTCTTTTTTGTCATTGTGTAAAGAAGTTCTTTTCCTTGTGCCTAAAACCATTTCAGATCTATTTCTATCTCACAGTTTCCCACTTTCTGACATTTTAAGGTTTAAAGGTTTAAAGTTCAACTTCCTTTCTGTTTTTCCTCCTAGAGAAAGTGCTTGATCCCCTTGAGCATTTTAACTGTCCTGCTCTGTTGCTTTTCCAGCTCTCTACTTTTTTTTTGAGATGGAGTGTCCCAAACTACACATCGTTTTCCAAATATTACAGCACTACACCTTTACACAGTGACATCATGAGATTTGCACTTTTATTAGAGTCCCTTTCTGAGTAACTCCTAATTGTGCTTCACTTTTTCCACTTCTACAGTAGGAGGATCTTTTCAGCGAGCTTATCCTTAAGACCTCAAGATATCTTTCTTGGGCCATCAGTACCCCATCAATACCAACAGGCCCAGTGTGCATCACACTGCACTTATTTATATTAGATCTCATCTGCCATTCTATTGCCTATTCCCACAATTTAAAGACATCCACTGGTGCTCTGCCTAGTCTGGGATTTAACCATCCTGAATAATATGGTGTGATCTGTAAAGTTGGCTACCTCCTTGCTGATCCTTGATAATTTCTGAATCAATGAAATAGCACCAGCCCATATACACTCAGTGCCAGGTCAGCACTGGCACCAGCACAGCACCAGTCTAAGCTGAGTCCAGCGCCAGCCAGAAGACTGTCGCATTGCAACCACAGCAAGGGAAGAACTCTGGGTGGCAGAGAGGTTTGTCGGGGTGGGGGGAAGCATTCCAGGGCAGGGGAGGGAGCGGGGCGAGAGGGGGACAGACCAGCAAAGCTCTGCTCCACTGGATCTAGAACCCTATGTCGGGCCTTCCAACCCAAAACGGGGCCTCTCAACTCTGCACTGGCAAAATAGCTGGTGCAGACTTGAGTAGCCCCATTGCGGGGCATGCACCCTTACCCAGGGGAAGGAGGAGATGCCAGTGGCTGACTAGCACACATAGGATGCAGTGGCAGCCATTTTTGGCACCGATGTGCCTCTGGGCGCTGGGCAGCTCAGGATTGGGCTGTCAGTCTAATTTCCAAACAAATGCTTTTTTTTATTGCTGATGGTCCCCTTTGCTTTACACATTGGAAGATGTGGGTATCTTCCATTAGTTTAAGGGGAACTTTGCATGTTCCTTCCTTTTAGTTAGTTTAGAAGCTCTTGATCTTCATTTTATATTCAGCCATTACAATCACAGCTGGATCTAATCTCGCAGAAAGGCTCATCAGGCAGACCTTTCCAACTAGGCCTGGAATGCTTGCCTTGAAATCTCTCTGTCTTTCCACACCGTGACTCTATGGAATATATAGTTGGCAACCTTCAGTCTCGAAAGACTATGGTATCGCGCTCTGAAAGGTGGTTCTGGAACAGCATCTAGTGTGGCTGAAAAGGCCGATTAATTCTCTCTGTGTGTGCCATTCTAGGGAAAGGGATTGCCTCCCACTGCATTTCCTTTGATTTCTAACCTACTTCGGTAGAGTCATCAGGGCCCTTTGGCATATGAAATGAAGCAGACATTTATCTTATCATCCCTTCAATATAATTCATCCTCCTGGCAAGAAAGTCATAGCCAGTGCAAGTGCCTTGAGGCCTAATCCTATCTTTGAGTTATACCAGTGTACCTCCTCATCCACTGGAGCAATGATAGCCCCACCAGTGTAGAAGCCCACCTGCTGGCAGATGTACCCAAAACACCAGCACAACATTGGAAAACTGGCATAGCTTGGATGTAACTCAGATGCCAGCACAACGCTAGTGGTGGGAAAGCCAAGACAGGGAGGTTGGGGTGTGACCGGGGACAGAAGTAGGAGGGATGACAGACAGACACAGAGGAGTTGACATACGCAATATCCTAACTTCAAACAATATACACAACCCCAACGCCAATCACACCAGCCCCAAAATAGTACAAAAGCCCCTGATAGGGAGACTACAGCTCCGATTATCAGATGTGAAGCATGTGGTTAGGCTGGTCCCTCAAAGGGAAACTTTGGTAATCAGACTCATGGTGAAAGGGCAGTTGGTGCACAAAAGAAGCACAACCCCTTGCCCTTCACATGTGTGGCAAGGTAGTTTGTTAATGCTCGCCTTCTCAGAATTCTGATTGCAGGTATTCTGCTCCAGGAGAGCTCCACAAACAGACACCAAGCTGGACCATCCATTCCTCCAATAGGGAAAAAAAATGCAGTCCACATAGGTAAGCAAAAGTGGGGAAGAATTGCATGCTGTCGTGTATTGATGCTGCATCTTCCTCTCATGTCCCTAGCCCCCATTCAGACCCCTCAAATATGTCTCCACTCTCCAACTGTGTTGCCCAACAACCCCTTCCTTCTGAAACAACTAAGAGCCAGGAGCATCTGATCCCTTTTGACACATACCAGGGGCTCCAACGATCGATAAAGCTGGCCAAACACTGATCAGAATCTCTTCTTTTTGCCACGGGGGGCTGTACAGGGTAGGTCCCCCAGGAGAGGGAAAGATAATGTTTCTAGACACTTTGCTCTTGACCTGGTCAGGGCAGCAGTCTATGTACATGCTGCTGGCATTGCTCTTTCTCACAAACAACGTGTATGCATCTCAAGCCAGAGAACGGGCGTTCTCAGAAAGGTTGCAGAGGTGTGGCAGTCAGTAGTGGGATCCAGAGTGGCCACAGGTAGGTAGTGGGAGTTGGGAGTGGGAGGGGAGGGGAGGGGCAAAACTGGGCAGGGAGAGGGAAGAATGGGGGTAGGGGGCTGTGGGGCAATGGTGCACACCAGATCCTTCATTTTTAAGGCTGCCCACCCCTTCCTTCTCCTCAGACTTCCATCAGCTAATGAGACCCATTGGAGGTCAAGGAGCTTATGGAGGGGTAAAAGGAAATAATAATTTCCCTTTCCCTTCCTGAGTTTCCTGATTCCCCTCCCGTACAGCATGCCCTTTTTTGGCACAGCTGCATTGGCGGTGGAGGGGAAGATGGGATGAGTCCAAGTTGGGAAGATGCTCCTCAGTGCTTATGAGCTCCCATTCTCTGCAGTCATCATATAAGGTGGGCAGGCACAAGGGCTCAGGCGCCCTTGTGATCCCAGGTGCCAGTGACACGGCAGAAGGCATGGGGTTTGTGCAGTGCGGCTAGCCCTACAGGCTGCAGCAGAAAGTGCTCTGCTTCACATGCTGGCCTAATGACTGATCAATGCAGTGCTCCCTCTGAAAGATCCATGTGCTATAGCCTCCCAGGCAGGTGTATGTAGTGATGCAAGGTGTGAAATGCCAACTGGGGTGCACAGGAGAGACATTGTTACTGCTTAATAGCTGTGAGGCTGTCACAGGTTACCGCCTCCAAGGCCTGGGTAGTTTGGAGAGGCAAAGAGGAACACAAGTTGTGTGTAGTAAAAAACACCCACAAAGCTAAGGGGACCCTCTCTGAATGCTAAGATCTCTATCAACAGTTCCTGCAGATCTGGAACAAATGAGTCATGTTAATGTAAGAAAGCAAATACATTTGCTAAAACCAATCTGTCTAGAGCAGGCACATGTGCTCCTGTCACAGCCACTATCAAACTATCTTTAAAATGCCGTTCAGATTCTCTATATTGAGATGTATTTATGTCAAAGTACAGAGGCTATGGAGGGAGTCTATGTGAACACCACTTATGTTTTAATCTTCCCAGGAATAAAAATTGCAGATTCATGAAACAGAAAGGACCAGCACACAGACAGGCACACACCATTGTTTTGCTACAGAGAGTCGAAACAGCAGCGAGTTTGCCCTGAGGCTCAAATGTTGGATAAAGCAACACTCAGATTTAATTCAAAGGGAATTTTGCCCCAGCAAAAGCAAGCGGTGGGATCATCGCACACAATCTTCATGAAAGTACTAATTGAAGAAAATGCACTGGAATCTGTTCTTCAAACACAGCTGGAGACGCCAAAGGAAGGCAGCTGAAATTCTTCTGCTTCACAAAATCAGCGCTGAGATCATTTTAACTTTTTGAGTTGTTGTTGAGTCTTAACACATAAGAGTGACATTCTGTCTTTTTTAAAAAGGGCTAAATAGAATTTAAAAAAGTATCTCCATGGATACACTTCCTTTGGTTGTTTTAATTCACCGTGTGGCCCATTTTAATGTCTTGCCTCTTGTTATAGCCAGTTTTGCCACACTTAATCATAAGACGCTGCCTTATACGAAGACAGACTATTGATCCAACTAGCAGAATTACCATTCAATCTGACCAGCAGGTCTTAAGCAGAGATCTGGGATCTTCTCCACATAAAGCCTATGGTCCCAGAGAGCTTTCAGTGGTTGATTTTAGCAGGTAAACTGGAAATGCCTAAGGTTCCTTCATCAGTTTATTCTGTGCTTTTGCTTTATTGGTTCTTTTTTAGCTGCCTCGAGAAGACTTGACCCAAAGGCTGGGGTATAAATATTTTAAATAAAGTACATGCTCTACCACTGAGCTAAGACCCCCCCTTTTTTTACACTTTAGTCCCCTGAAGCAGTTTAGCACAAGTATTGGGTTTTTAACGGTCACCATTGAGTTCCATGGGATTAAATCAGCTTGAATCAAGTATTTGCCTTCAGTGAGTAATAAACCTATTCCTTACTACATAAAACATTTCTACATAAAAAAAAATTGGGAGACCAAGGCTCATGTAAGATTGTAGATTCAGTGTCCAACATTTCCACCTAAAAGGATTTCATGTAGTTAGGCTAGGAAAGATCCATGCCTGAGACCCAAAGAGAAGCTACCAGTCAGACAGTCTTGGGTTGGATGGACAATGGTCTGAGTCAGTATCAGACAGCTTTGTATTTGCTAAAAAAAAACCTCTCTCTCTCTCTCTCTCTCTCTCTCTCTCTCTCTCTCTCTCTCTCTCTCTCTCTGCAATTTCAACATCACCCGAAATGATTCTGCTGAACAAATTAATGTCTTTACAGTAGAAAGCACAGAGTACTTAGAACCCTTTTCACTTATCCTCACAACAGGTAATTAATGTTCCCATTTTACAGATGGCAAGCCTAGTCAATAGACCCATGGCTAACCAATGAGCTCATGATGGCACAGGCATCTGAATCTATGCCTGTCCACATCTGAGACTAATGTGTCTAAACAACTTTATCCATCTTCAGATGAAGTTCTTGTCACAAGAACCAAGTGAGTGTTTCATCTCCAACTTTCCTGTTTCTTAACATTGAGAATTTCAAAGACATGAGGGGGAAAATGGCAAAATGAAAAGCTGTCAGCAAACCACAATGTGATGCAATAAATCAAGGAAGTAATATACCAATATAAACTGTCATCAACTTGTCTCACTCAATGAATAAAAGCCTGTAAGTGTTTGACCTTCTATCAGCACCAAACTCTCTAGCCAAGCCTTCCTTCAACAGTGTTGTCCTGATATTCCTTTCTATCTCCTTATGCTCTAATGGGCTAATAATAGCTTTGTGGCACAACAGTACCGAATGAATGTCATTCTTGTCAATATGTCCTAGACACTTTCTGGTTTAAGGGTCATTTGGAACAGTGGAGCCATTTGGGGTCCCAAAAGCTTTATTTCTAACAGTCTAAATGAGATTTTGTTAAAACACCAATAGACTTAAAAATAAACCTGCTGTGTTAGAGTTCACTTGGCTGGATAACGGACAACAAACAGGAAGGCAAATGCCTTTGAGTTACCTGATTTCCTGGACAAAACACACAACCAAACCAATTTGCTGTTATTGTCTAGGCGATAAATGACCATGCCCTGATAACTGAAAGTGCCAAGAGCAATTCTTTTAATTTGCTGCCAAACTGTATTGCCTGCTTCTGAGTCCACCTGAGCCCCCATCTCTCTCTTCATTCTTGGTTGTCTGTTTTTTGTTTTTTTAAATGCTAGTTGGCCACTGATATTATAGTGCTGTGCTTGTAAATCCATCATGTGTAGAGGAAGGTTTTTTTTAATTAGCTGGAATTCATTCAGGCACATAAAAGTGTCTGTCAAAAACATATTTTCTAGTCTAGACTGTAGTGGAATTCTAATTTTCTTTAATGTCTTTGGATCTCATCCCCCAAACTACTTAAACTTATGAATGGCAATACTAAGTACAGAAGGAACAAAAAAACAGGGACTTTCAGGTTTGTGACCTTCGTTTACATCATTGTGACCATAAAGAGAAGAATTTGCTAGTTTGCTTAAATATACCAGCCTGCTGTTCACAGCTCACTTTGAAGACACGGAATGAAAGCACAACAATCAGAAACTCAATTTTACTTTAATGCATATTGTCCAAGAAAGCAAACCTCGGTTTAGTTGTACAATATACTTTGAAAGAAGACCTCACAATGCTCCCCTGTCACGAAACCAGTGGAAGTGTAGTCATTGACTTCCATGGGCTGCAGACTGCGTCTTTAGGCCACAATATTATCCACCTTTCCCAAAAGTCCCATTTAACTCAGTGGGATAATCTTTCAAGTAAATATGTTCAGCATTGGGCTCTCAGTCTGTACCCTAAATTCCAGTGTGCTCGGGTCTAGAAACTAACACATTGGATCTGAGAGACCTTGGGTTGAAAATCCCTTTGACAGGAACTCACTGATTGACCTTGGGAAAGTCACTTACTATCTCTCAGTCACAGTTCCTCATCTGGAAAGTACAGATATTAGCAATTTGCCCAGGGTTGTTAACCAGGACAAACAAGATAATAATGCTAAAGCATTTCACGTATTAAATGTGTTAGAAAACAGAGAAAACACAATAGCTACTGGATGCAGGATAACAAGGGCTGGATTTGTCTTTTCAAACAGAGCCTGTACAAAAGTGGTGACATGAGTATTAAACACATGGGAAGGAAAGGCCTTTCATTCCCTTTTCAATTGATTCAGCCCATGGTAGCTTTTTGTGTATGTTGTGTGTGAATGAATCCACTTGTTAACAGAACATGTCAACACAAAACGGATATGCAGAATTCATCTGTGATGCTGTTTTCAACAGGGGGGGGGAAGCAAAAGAAAGTGAGCAGAACTTAGCGTGAAGCATGTTCTGCTTTTGTTGGACATCAGACGTTGCATGGAGAAGGCTGATGGCTGGGTCTCCTCCAGAGAGACACAAAAGCTTTGATGCGATAATTGGTTCTCACAGTCGCGTAAGCACGGCAGGCAACTGGGCCAGCATAACCTTTGCTCAGATCTCCTGGAGAGTCACAGCTTGGCTGCCTCTTCCAGGCAGGTGCAGCACTAGTCACCTTGGAAGAGGAGAGCTAGAGGGGGAAATGCAAAAGGGACCAACTGGAGCAAGCCTCCAGGACTTGAGAAACACATGTCCCTCCTTCCTCTGTGCTTGTTCTTAATAGCATGTTGACTTTGTTTACAAGGACCAGGTCCCTCTGGCAATAATTGCAGTTACATAAGGCATGGGGGAAAGCAGCCAAGATAGGATAGGGATCATCTGACTAGGGAAGGGACGCTTGCCCGTTGCTGGTACTGTGATGGGCTCGGCAACAATGCAGAGAGGATTGAAAGCTCTGTTACCCAGGGCTGCCTAGTTTTTTCCATTGACCCTTTGTGGTGACTCCTGTTTAAGTTCCATGGTGTCTCTACTGCCAGAACTCTTTACTACCTGGAACACAAGGCCTCTCCTTAAGCCCTGTGTCCCTCTTGCGTCCTTCCTGACCTCCTGCTGCATTCAAGTGCTGCAGGCTACTCCCATCCTTACCTCTGTCAGGCAGTTTTCCCATCTCAGTGGTGTAGTGGACAGGGTGTTGGACTGGGACCAAGGACAGCAGAGTTCAAAATCTCTCTCTCTCCTTCAGCATCTCAGACAAGTTCATTCTATCTCCAGCTCAGGGACTACAAATAACCTCCCTCAAGGGTTTGTTGTGAGGAGAAATGAGATCATTGCTCTCAAGGTAAGACTTTTCAGACAGGAGAAACATTGCGGGCCAATGCTCCCAACCTACCTCCAGGCCAGTCTGTCAGCTGCTGGAACAACTTGTCTGGGGAGGGGTCCTGCTCTCATCAGCCAGCCACCCACCTAGATCTGTTCCCAGGCCCCCCTCCTGGGAACTTTCAACCGCAGCATCTCTCTCCTCTCCCTGGCACTTCCTTGCTGCTGAGAGCCAGGTGGGCCCCCTCCTCACACCTGGATGCAGGCCCCCTCCCTCTATTGTTCTCCCCAGGCAGACTCTACCTTCTGCTGCCTGCGGGCCATGTCGGTGGGCTGCTTGGCATTGAAGGGGTAGGCGATGCACCTCATGACGAAGACGTAGAGTTGTAGCTTCTTCTTCCTCTCCTCCTCCTCCTTCTGCAGCCTCTCCAGCTCTTCCTTCTCCTTCTCGCTCACCACCGAGGGGCTGGGGCTGGAAGGCCGGACGCTGCTTCCACTCCGGCTGCTGGGCTGCAGCCCCCCGCCACCCCCGGAGCTCTCGCTGGTCCGGCTGGGCGACAGCCGTGCCCCCGAGGCGGCCGGGGCCAGCACCTCCTTGCTGCTCTCCTCTTCCACGATCTCATCGGACTCTTCTTCGCTGGAGGACGGGTCCAACATGTTGGCTGCAGACCCTCGCGCGCAGGCTGCTCCGAGGGGCGAGCCACTGGAGGATCAAGGGGGAGGCAGGGGGCACAAAAGCCTCCCCAAGGAACGCTTCTCCCTGCTGCTGCCCCTCCGCCCTCTGCAACCCCGAAAGGAGCCACACCACCTCAGCGGAGCTCCGGAGAGAGGGTGCCCGGGAATGGGAGCTGTGGCTGCAGCCCAGAGCCCAGGCTGCTCCAGCACCGTCTTCCCAATTGGAGCGAGAGCGAGCGAGCGCTGACGTGGGTCGCTGCCTTTAACTCTCGCCTGCCCGGGGCTGCTGGCGCGCCCGCCTGCTGCACAGGCAAGAGGCAGGAGCGGAGCGCAAGGGCTGCCCGCCGTGCAGGGAGGAGGCAGCCTCTCTCTGCGCCTCCCCTGCTGCCCCCGAGACCTCCGCCGCGCTCCTTCCCTCTGCAAGGCGAGGGGAGCTGTCCAGGGTGCTGCTGCTGCTGCTTCCAAGGAGTCAACTGCAGAGGCATTGAAGCGCCCGGCGCAGCAGCACCCGCACAGCGCAGGCTCCGCGCTCCGGGCTCCTCCTCTTCCTCCCTCTCCCCGCACTGAGCTGTGTGCGCATGCGAGTTTGGGGGAAGGAAGCCTCCGCCAAAGGACCGCTTGCCCGCACCTGGTCTGCTTCCCAGGCCCTTCCCTGGCGCCTCCCTTCTGGACTGGATCAGAGAGGGAAGGGCGAAGGGAGCGGGGCGCAGGCACCGGCACCGGCGGGAGGGAAGGCAGGTGGAGAGGCTCCACGGGCGCCACACCGGGTGATCAGCGGGGAGTGGCAGAGGGGAAGGGCAGGAACCATTCCCCAAGCGGGCCAGAAGGACTGGGAAAGCTTTGGGGCGGGGCTTTCTTGACTCACCGTCTACTTAGTCTGTGGAACTCCTCGCCACAGGATGGCACGGTGATGGCGTCTGGCCTGGATGCCTTTAAAAGGGGTTTGGACAGATTTCTGGAGGAAAAGTCCATCACAGGTTACAACCCATGATGTGTATGTGCAACCTCCTGATTTTAGACATAGGCTACCTCAGAACGCCAGGTGCCAGGGAGGGCACCAGGATGCAGTTCTCTTGTTGTCTTGTGTGCTCCCTGAGGCATTTGGTGGGCCACTCTGAGATCAGGAAGCTGGATGAGATGAGCCTTTGGCCTGATCCAGTAGGGCTCTTCTTCTGTACTGGCCTGGGCTGTATGCACTCCTGACAGGTGCCCAGAAGCATGTACATGTGTATGCACACATGTGTTCCCTGCATGCATTACATAAAAGCCATCAGGCAACACTTTACAAGAGCAAGGAAAAAGTTCAGCTGTTGATTTATTTATGGTATACAGCTAAACAAAGGCTTAGAAGCCCTGCTTTTTTGGGCGGGGGGGGGGGGACCAGTTAACTCTAGATGTTGTGACTTTGTATATTTTTGCCTTTCAAAAATCAGTGGAATGGTCTGACTACTTTTGACCTGCAAATGGGCATAGTTTATTCTTTAAATACCTATTGTCTCACTTTTCTTTACTTGCTGATTGTAATGTCTGTGTCTTTTTTCTAACAGGGCCAAAACTTTGTTTTGTCAGAGACTCCAATCTTATTGACCATCTTTGATTTGAAAGAGTTCTACTGCTGTTGCTATAGTTACATAGATTTACTTTCTCAGCTAGCCTTGATTTTGGGGTCTTTCTGGACTGTATACTGATGTCTCTGATGGAGAGCCACTCCAGTTACAGAGGCAGGACTTTACACTCTCAGTTCCAGCATGGCAGCACACTCAGGCAGTCCCCTGGTGATCCTTATGCTATAGTATAGCTTTTGCTTTGTTTTTCAGATGGCTTTGGTCCACTGTGTCCAGCCCACCTGCCTCCTTACCTACTTTCCATGTCACCTCTCTCTAACTTACTCCTAACCTACTCCAATGGGTGTCTTGCCTATGAACCTGACCTGGTTGTCATGTACAGCTTTGTTCTCAGTTCACTTTAGTCCAAGGGTACCCAAACCCTGCCCTGGAGGCCCTTGGAGACTCCCAATCTGGCCTGTGGGGAACCCTCAATCTCCAATGAACCTCTGGCCCTCCAGAGACTTGCTGGAGCCTGTGTTGGCCTGACACAACTGCTCTCAATGTGGAGGCAACTGTTCAAACACCTGTGAGCTGTGGGATGAGGGCTCCCTTCACTGCTTGCTGTTTCACATTTGTGATGCAGCAGTAGCAGTGATGGAAAGGCCAGCTTTGCTTTGTGCAAGGCCTTTTATAGGCCTTGAACTATTGCAAGACCTTCATTCGTTCATATAAGTTCCATCTCTAATATATTTATTTATGTAAATTCCAATTTGAAATGCAAATTCTTTTTCCTGATCCCCGACACAGTGTCAGAGAGATGATGTGGCCCTTCTGCCAAAAAGTTTGGACACGCCTGCATTAGTGAATGACTCTTGTGCCATTTGTTGTGAGCCTTCCCAACAAATTTCTCTTGGACGCTCCCCCCCCCTGGCAATACTGACTCCTGATGGTATTCATTTCACTGACTACCCCAGATCGGACTGTGCTGCTTATGACTAGCATCCAACAAACAAAAAGTGAGAAAGTCATCAAGATAAATGGAAAATCTTGCACCCAATAATCTAAGGGAATTCTAAAGATATGTCGTTTAGACTACAGCAGTGGCTCTCACACATTTAGCACTGGGACCCACTTTGTAGAATGAGAATCTGTCAGGACCCACTGGAAGTGATGTCATGACCGGAGGTGACATCATCAAGCAGGAAAATTTTTAAAAACCCTACCCACACTTACCCAGGAGTAAGACCCATTTACTGTCATTTTTAAAAGAATGTACATAGTAGCTTGTTAAAAGTACAGGTCTGTAACATTTCCCCAAATGCAGTCACGTACCAGGGTAGCATCAAGTCGTATATATTAAAAATAAAATATTGAAACGAATGGGGACCCATCTGGAATTGGCTCGCGACCCACCTAGTGGGTTCCGACCCACAGTTTGAGAAACACTGAACTACAGTACATAGTTGGCATTTCAGCACTCTGGACAGGGGCTCAAGCTCTTGTGATGTACTGAACTTGATCTTTTGTCTTATCAGTGTCCCAGCAGCAACAGTAACTCTAGCTTGGGTTGGCTCCTTTACTACCAGTTAATGGGATTGAACAGGAAAATTCCTGGTGGTTATGTAGCATCCAACAAATACATTCTCCTTGAAAGTGGTTGGGTAACATGTCTTGTATTTGCTAGGCAATTGTTAAAGTCCCTTGTAGCCAGTAAGAGTCATCCTAGACTAAATCCTAGTGGTGCCAAGTAGCATACTGATAATGGTGGTGGAGAAATATGAGGAAACATGCAGATTCCTTTAAAATGAATTATTTGGGCTACTCCAGAATGAACGTGTGAGTTCAATCTTGTTGCTCAAAAACTTACAAAATGGCTGCTGGGCAATAGGATTTGGAAACATTTAGTGCAGAAATTTAACCTTCATACCTGTTGTTCAGACATAAATTATCCTTCTCTATCCCTACCAGAAAGCTCACTCATTCATTCCACCTGCCACCCTTGCTAGCATAGCAGAACAACAAGTGTTAGCACCTACATATGCACCCCTGAAATGCATCATATCAAAAGCACACCTGCAAAGCTCATCTGATCACAAAAGAAGTGGATCTTCAGTCTTTGAAGTTTTTAAAAAATGCCTGGCTATTTTTGCACTGTGCTGAAAGGCAAACAATGTGGGAGGAGAAAGGACTGCAATTATGCATATGTAACATCCAGGAGTAATTTTATTAATACTTAATTGAGAGCAATTAACCAGTAGGATGGAATAAATGAAAACATCAATTCCTTATTTTCTAGAGGGATAACCATCTTGCAGCACAAGCCTGTGCATGTTTACTCAGAGGTAAATCCCATTTTGTTCAGTGATGTTTACTCCCAGGAAGTTATACATTAATTTGCATGGTTAGTTTGAATTAAAAAACAGCAAAAAGTTAATAATTGAAGCATAAGAATTTATGTGCTAGAGCCTGTTTCATCAAATGTAGAAATGTCCTCAATGAATTTATACAAAACAAGAAATGGGACTGAAATGTCATGGAATATAAGAGTTACAGGGCACAATCCTAACCCCTTATGTCAGTGCTTTCCAGCACTGACATAAGGGCAATGCAGCTCTGAGGTAAGGGAACAAACATTCTCTTACTTGGAGGAGGCCTCCGTGAGTGACACCCAACTGCAGGATGCAGCACACGCCCCATTGGCACTGCTATGCCAGTGCTGGAAAGCCCTGACATAAGGCATTAGGATTGCGCCCCCAGTGTAACATTTTTATTCAAAGCCCAAATGTACACAAAGTCACAGTGACCCATTCAACCCACTAATAAAAGACCATAATGCTCTCACTCATAATGTTAATTATGCTTAATACTTGAAATGGGGAGGGGGGGGTGTCTGTTGATGGATGAATAGGATGGATTAAAATTTGCTGATACATTTTCAAATCTCCTGAAATGTATTGCAGTCATAGCTTCTCCACACACACACACATAGGGAATATGTGTTCTTGCTTTTTTCTCATTTCCATCTATGTGTTCAAAGATTAACACAGAAAGCTCATACCTAAACATATAGATTGTGCATACATAATTGGAGGCGATATCTTCTAAGATTTGTTTTTAAAAATTTTTATGATGTTGTCTTTTCAAAAACAACTATGAACATTCTGTAACTAAGAAGACTTGGAGTGCCATCTGTGCATCGAAACTCTGGAAAAGCAAACGTGATCTCTGGATTTAATAATAACATTGAACATTTGTATAGCCCTTTTTGAGTATTCAGAGCACTTCACCTAAATTATCTTGGTGTTCGCCTTACAACAACCCTGTAAGGTAAGTAATATCTCCAGCTGAAGCAGCTATTGTTTAAGAGCACCTAGTGGATTCATAGAAGAGGCAAGATTTCAACCAAGAAAGTCTTAATTTCTAGCCTAATCACTTGCAGCACAATTCTATACCCCAGTGGTTCTCACATGTTAAACACTGGAACCCACTTTTTAGAATAAGAATATGTTGGAACCCACCAGAAGTGATGTCATGACCAGAAGTGACATTATCAAGCAGGAAAATTTTTAACAAACCTGGGTTGCAATCCTGCCCACACTTATCTAGGAGTAAGTGCCATTTACTATCATTGTTAAAAGCATATACATAGTAGCCTGTTAAAAGTACAGCTCTGTAACATGTCTCCATATGCAATCACACACAATGGTAGCATCAAGTCTATATTAAAGATAAAATATTGAAATGAATAGGGACCCACCTGAAATTGGTTTGTGACCCACCTAGTGGGTCCCGACCCACAGTTTATAAGAACATAAGAACAGCCCCACTGGATAAGGCCACAGGCCGATCTAGTCCAGCTTCCTGTATCTCACAGTGGCCCACCAAATACCCCAGGGAGCACACCAGATAAACAAGAGACCTGCATCATGGTGCCCTCCCTTTCATCTGGCATTCTGACATAGCCCATTTCTAAAATCAGAAGGTTGCACATACGCATCATGGCTTGTAACCCGTAATGGGTTTTTCCTCCAGAAACTGTCCAATCCCCTTTTAAAGGCATCCAGGCCAGATGCCATCACCACATCCTGTGGTAGGGAGTTCCACAGACCAACCACATACCGCGTAAAGAAATATTTTCTTTTGTCTGTTCTAACTCTCCCAACACTCAATTTTAGTAGATGTCCCCTGGTTCTGGTGTTATGTGAGAGTGTAAAGAGCATCTCTCTATCCACTTCATCCTTCCCATGCATAATTTTGTATGTCTCAATCATGACTCCCTCAGGCGCCACTTTTCTAGGCTGAAGAGGCCCAAACACCATAGCCTTTCCTCATAAGGAAGGTGCCCCAGCCCCGTAATCATCTTAGTTGTCCTCTTTTGCACCTTTTCCATTTCCACTAAGTCCTTTTTGAGATGTGACCAGAACTGGACACAATACTCCAGGTGTGGCCTTACCATCGATTTACACAACTGCATTACAATATTAGCCATTTTGTTCTCAATACCTTTTCTAATGAAGCATAGACTTGGCCTTCTTCACTGCCGCTGCACATTGTGTCAACACTTTCATCGACCTGTCCACAACCACGCTCTCTCCTGATCTGTCACAGACAGCTGTCAGCCTAGATGTGAAGTTTTGATTTTTTGCCCCAGTGTGCATGTCTTTACACTTACCTGCATTGAAACGCATCTGCCATTTTGCTGCCTATTCTGCCAGTTTGGAGAGTTCCTTCTGGAGCTCCTCACAATCACTTCTGGTCTTCACCACTCAGAAAAGTTTGGTGCCATCTGCAAACTTAGCTACCTCGCTGCTCACCCCTGTCTCCAGGTCATTTATGAAGAGGTTGAGAAGCACCGGTCCCAGGACAGATCCTTGGAGCACACCGCTTTTCACCTCCATTGTGAAAATTGCCCATTGACACCCACTCTCTGTTTCCTGGTCTTCAACCAGTTCTCAATCCACCAGAGGACCTGCCCTTTAATTCCCTGATTGTGGAGTTTTCTCAGTAGCCTTTGGTGAGGGACCATGTCAAATGCCTTCTGAAAGTCCAGATATATAATGTCCACGTGTTCTCCCGCATCCACATGCCTGTTGAACTTTTCAAAGAATTCTATAAGGTTCGTGAGGCAAGACTTACCCTTACAGAAGCCATGCTGATTCTCTCTCAGCAAGGCTTGTTCATCTATGTGTTTGAGAAACACTGCAATACCCGTTTGTTCAGAACTAAGTCATGCCATGTGCAATGGGCCTCAACAGGTAGGATTGTAACCTTAGCTTGTATGCTACACCAGCTCAGCTCAACAATATATTATTGCTCTTGTCTTTTATTTCGATGTGGGGGCCAATGACTTTCCCTTTAATTGTTAACCTTCATCCCCAAATTTTGCTGCACTGGGGCTACGGGTGGGACCTTGGTATCCACTGATGTGGCATTCACTGATTTGACTCACCATTGATACTGAAGTCCATCTTTAAATGCCTTGAAACAAGGAAGAAAGCACCAAAATCCAATTTCCCACCTTCTTGCTATTAAATATAATTTCATTCTCTTAGATTCCATTGTTCACCCCATCCGTGGCTGAAAGCAGTATAGCGTCTATACCAATACATTCTGGGGCGACAAAGGAGAAGCAAGAAACCTGGAAATGAGGTTAAAGCTATTTTTCTGCTGACTTGGTATCCACTGACTTTTTTATCCACTGGGGGTTCTGGAATGGAACCTTAGTGAATAACGAGGCACAAATAGAGAATCCCACAGGGGAATTAATGCTCAATAATAAGGTAGAATGATCTTTGGCCATCGAGATGGAAATGCAGATTGCAATTTTAGATTACTAGAACAACATTGGTTGGATTGTATTGTCTGTTGAGGACTTCATGTCTTGGAAGAAAGAGATCTATTGTCTCACAATTTCAGGTCATATTGCCTACAAAAATATCAATGAAATTGGCCACTCATGGGGTGGTATCCAGAGGGTTTGATAACAGAAGGCAATAAAAAATGATCTTGAAATGTACTTAATTGTTTTGCCATCAAGTATATTACATTAAAAACCATTCTGAAGGGCAATCTTTGACCTGCTGTTCTTTTATTACTGTCATAGAGCATCTAAGGGTATACTCACACAAAGGCGGGACAAGGCTTTTAGAAATGATTTAAAGTCATTCAGGGCTCAAATATAATGTTGGTTTTTAAAGACATTTAGGACACAATCCTAACCAACTTTCCAGCACCAAGGTAAGAGCAATGCAACTCAGAGGTTAGGGAACAAGCATTGCCTTACCTTGAGGAGGCCTCCGTGACTGCCTCCCAACTGCAAGATGCAGTACCTGCCCCACTGGCACAGCTATGCCAGTGCTGGAAAGTTGGTTAGGACTGCATCCTTAGGTACATCGTTCTAGGTCATCTCCCAGTGGAGTCCAACGTGGTCTTGAGGAAAACACTTTAATATGAGGAGAGGAACATGAACATCCAGTATTTACTCATGGTCATCTAACCTGAACCTGAATACTTAGGGGTTCTAGAACCGGAAAAGATGTTACTTCAGTTGTGCCCCAGTCACTTCTGCATGTCTGAATGGGCCATTTGACCTTTCTGGTGGAGCTTCTTCCTGTACCACTCAGGCGTCTAAACCATCTGAATCACATGGGAGGAGTCCTAGTTATAGCTCATGCCATCATTGAGCAAGTTTCTAGGAGGGCCAACAGGCATAGGAAGAATCAGCAGAATGGACACCCCCCCTCAAATGGTTAGGAACTTATATTAGTCCCCTGTAGTGTGGGAAGGGGCTCCAATCCAGCAGATCCCATACTGCAAAAGTTGCATGAGAAAGGCCAAGTGTCTACAAACATACCTCAGGCTGCAGTATACTTGCATTGTGATTTTCCTCACTCATGTTTCACATCAAAGGTGGTTGCTAGTAGAAACAAAGAAACACAATGGGATGACACTCCTAGGCCATGTAGTGATTGTTTGTAGATATTACACAATCGGAGTGGAAGCAGCTGGGATTTTGTTTCAGTGACATCTAGAGCAGCTACCCATCTTTGTTGCAGTGGAAACACTTGAAAAGGGCTACACTTTTGAGGAGCTGCAATTCTTAGAAGGAAGAGGAGGAGCTTTTATTATTGCTTTGTTTGGATGAGAGCACACACTGTCCTTGCTATGTTTACACAATTTCTTAGTGTTGGCAGTGCAAATAGACTGACAGTGCAACCCTATGCATGTTTACTCAGAAGTATGTCTTATTGATTTCAGTGAGATTTACTCCCAGGTAAGTATGATTAGGATTAGAACAGACAAGAGAAAATATTTCTTTACTCAGCGTGTGGTTGGTCTGTGGAACTCCTTGCCACAGGATGTGGTGACGGCATCTGGCCTGGATGCCTTTAAAAGGGGATTGGACAAGTTTCTGGAGGAAAAATCCATTACGGGGTACAAGCCGTGATGTGTATGTGCAACCTCCTGATTTTAGAAATGGGCTATGTCAGAATGCCAGATGCAAGGGACGGCACCAGGATGAGGTCTCCTGCTGTCTTGTGTGCTCCCTGGGGCATTTGGTGGGCCGCTGTGAGATACAGGAAGCTGGACTAGATGGGCCTATGGCCTGATCCAGCGGGGCTGTTCTTATGTTCTTATGATTGTAGCCTGATAGAACCTGCTAACCCGGCAACATTCCTGTTCCATGATTTTTTTTTTTTTTAACAAGCTCTGTATCAAAAGTCTTGTCAATTTCTCATTCTTGCTGTAAAACTACAATCCCAAATTACATGTTGCACTAAACACACAACATGGCCCAGACCTGTTTTTTTTTTTTTAAATAGTAGCCAAAGGGGTTAGTGAGGCAGCAGAACTGCAGCAAGAGGGGCTGTGTCTGTGGGGGTGGGGGTTAGACCTTTTTGCTTGTAATCAGGAATTTCACTCTTGATTACAACTTCAATGCATTATTCAAATTGGGGGGAAAAACATTCAGTGAATATTTTTTCTCTGTTGAAGGTAACACATGGGGGTACAATGAGGAATAAAACCATGGTATGAGCAAAGTCCTAAAGCCCCTCAATGTCCTGCTGCTGTTGTGCTCTGTTTCATGAACCCTCTGGCTGTTATATAAACAACCCACCTGCGCACTGGGCCATATTCTGCATTTAGTGCCATAGATACTGTGGCCCTAGGCACGCTTGTCTAGAAAACGATATGAGTCACAACTGAAGGAAGACTTTTAGAGCTGGAATCTAAGCAGCCAAGGAGACCGTAGTCTGGTAGTGAGCCAAATGAATGAGACGCCAAGTTCAAAGCCTTGCCCAAGAACCTCTGAAGTAGATGCAACACATGCAGATTTCTCACAGCGCTGAGAGCATATTTTAATGTTTAGGTGGTTTTGAACATTTGTGCATATGAAACTGGCCGCCTTAGATCATTAGTTCATTCCAGTCAAAGCTGTCTGCTCTGATTGGTAGCAGTTCTCTGTGAAAGGTATTTTCCAACACATGCCCCCCCCCCATATCTTTTAGTGAGAGATACTGGTTTTTAATTTATTTACAGTATTTTAATCCTGCCATTCTCCCCAAAGGGATCCAAAACAGGATCTTCCACAATGCAAAGCAAATGTTCTGCCATGGAATTATGGCTTTTTCCCAAATCTGGACATTTTTACTAGCACTATTTCTGTCATTATTCTCAAAATCTTAAAATGCTCAGAATTTCAGCTTCACGAAAACTAGTGATGTCAAGAGTCTAGTTTGTGGACTGTATTTTGCTAGCCAAAGAGGTACAGTTGTTGGTTAGGTTCCCTGTTAGATACAGCTTGTGGTGTAGTGGTTTGGGAGATGAACTTAGACCTGGAAGAGTCAGGTTCAAATCCCCTCTCAGCCATGAAGTTTCCAGGGTGACAGTGGGCCAGTCACTTCTCTCAGGCTTGCCTACCTCACAAGGTTGTTGTGAGGAAAGCAGCAACCAGGGAGAAAATAAAATACTTGCTACTTAGATATTAAAGAAGAACTTGTCCTGGCTGGCAACCTTCAGTCTCGAAAGACTCTGGTATCGCGCTCTGAATGGTGATTCTGGCACAGCGTCTAGTGTGGCTGAAAAGGCCAATTCGGGAGTGACAATCCCTTCCACACTGGGAGCAAGTGCAGTCTGTCCCTGGTCTGTCTCCCTGGTTGTGGGCCTTCCTTCTTTGCCTCTTTGCCTCAGTCTGTTGGCCAAGTGTCTCTTCAAACTGGGAGAGGCCATGCTGCACAGCCTGTCTCCAAGCGGGCCGCTCAGAGGCCAGGGTTTCCCACTTGTTTCCCAGGGTTTCCCTAAGACCTTCAGATCCCTTTTGCAGGTGTCCTTGTATCGCAGCTGTGGTCTACCTGTAAGGCACTTTCCCTGCACAAGTTCTCCATAGAGGAAATCCTTTAGGATCCGGCCACCATCCATTCTCACGACATGACTGAGCCAATGCAGGCGTCTCTGTTTCAGCAGTGCATACATGCTAGGGATTCCAGCTCGTTCCAGGAATGTGTTGTTTGGAACTTTGTCCTGCCAGGTGATGCCGAGGATGCGTCGGAGGCAGTGCATGTGGAAAGCGTTCAGTTTCCTCTCCTGTTGTGAGCGAAGAGTCCATGACTCGCTGCAGTACAGAAGTGTACTCAGGACGCAAGCTCTGTAGACCTGGATCTTGGTATGTTCCGTCAGCTTCTTGTTGGACCAGACTCTCTTTGTGAGTCTGGAAAACGTGGTAGCTGCTTTACCGATGCGCTTGTTTAGCTCGGTATCGAGAGAAAGAGTGTCGGAGATCGTTGAGCCAAGGCACACAAAGTCATGGACAATCTCCAGTTTGAAAAAGGTGTATTTCTCTGTTATTAGGGGGGGAAAAATTGACCTTGGAGTTTCATCCATAAGACGGATGAAAATTAACTAACAAGACCACTGAAGCTAAATTTTGTGTGAGAAATATCCCTTACAAAGGGGCGCAAGATGGAGGGCTTCCTCCCCATTATTTGCAATATCCACAGAATCCTCACTAGTGATAAGAGTTATTTATCCAAGAAGTTAAGATCAAGAGAAAAGAGAAAAGAGAAAATCTCATGCTTTGAGGGTCATATACAACTTATGTGGACCAATCCATTTGTGTCACTTGAAGTTTGCTGAGACTTGCTGAAAGACTTGCTGCAGATAAATACAAAGGAAGTGAAATGAAACCTTAGTTACTAGCAATGAATGTAAGAAAGCAATGAAAGAAATGGAGATGCAACTAAGGAGAGATTTAATGCGATCTGAGTTTAAAGTTGCACCAACTAGAAACCTGGTGCTACACACAGCCCATAAAAAGGGATAACTATTTAGGAATAATAATGTACCTTCAGAGGAAGAACTGAACAAAGAAACCAAAATGAACTTTTGGGCATGGGCAGCTTACCCTGCACATGCCCAATCGTGTCTGATTTCAGAAGCTAAGCAGGGTCAGGCCTGGTTAGTACTTGGATGGGAGACTGCCTGGGAATACCGGGTGCTGTAGGCTTATACCATAGTCTTTTGAGACTGAAGGTTGCCAACCAGCCCAATTCTAAGCTGTGCTGGTACACCCAGGCTATGCAGACTACACTGCATCCAATACAGCTTTGGAGGCAGCTGGTGGTCACCTCGGGGTAATGGAACATTCTTCACCTTACCCTGAGTAAAGCCCCAGCCACCCCTATGGGGCTTTCTTGGATCCGCACCAGCTGGTGCAAATCTGGGAAGCCTACATAGGGCTGTCCAGCTTGAGAATGGTGGTTAGGATCCAGTGTGTGCAGCCGCCAGCTATCCCACCCCTTCTGGGTCTGATCTTCTCTCGCTCTGCCCTCCCTCACCAAAAAAACCCCCTTCCTTCCTCCAAATGGCCCTCCTGACACCCTCCCCACGTGCCTACGCCATTGGGTGCACGCTTACCTCTGCCAGCTGATAAATGGTTGGGATCCTATGCTGCCGAGCCAGTGTGGGCCTCTGCACTGGCCCAGTCAGCTCTCAGATAGCTGCAGACATGCCTCATGGCATGTCTGCAACACTCTGAGCTAATGCAGGGGTGGCCACACCAGCTTAGCTCCAGGTTTGGATCGTGCCGTAAATAGAATAGCTGTATTATTTTTGTTTTGTTGTATGAAACTGTCCTGTTTGACAGCGCAATCCTAACCTGACCTGATGCCAACAGCGGCCTCCGCGCCAGCCTAGAGTTTTGCAAATGTGCTGTAAAGCACTTTTGAGACAATTCATGAGCAAGCTGCGCCGGTAGGAAGGCCTGTGTCATTCTGCCAGCACTGAATGCGAGGCTATGGCCACCAGAGCAGGTAAAACCTGCTGTAAAAGCTGTAAAGGGGGGGAGGGTGGAACAGGCGTGGATTAGGCCCGGGAGGATGTGAGACCAGCAAAGCGGGCTTATGCCATATCCAATGCCCCCTTCCTGAACCCTTTCCCCCAACATGGGCTACTCTGACTTGCACTGGTTATTTAGTAGTAGCTAGTAGGTCCACTGGACAGGCTGAGACTTGTCCCCTTACCCCAAGTAGACCTCCAGCTTGCTCCTAACCAGCACAAGATATGGGGTGGGCCATGCTATCCCACTGCACCAGCGCTAGATAGGATTGGGCTTTCAGTATTGTTGTGAGATCCTTGGGCCCTTTCTTATGAAAGGGAAAAGCAGAGTACAAATGTTTTGCAATTTAAAAAAAAAAATGGAGTGCAACAGATGATTGTGCAGGCTGCCTGTATTTAGGAAGATCTCCCCAGCTGAATCCAACACAGCCTCTAGTGGAACGGATTAGGAGACGGGATTGTTTGGGATGGCGTAGGCGGAGCATGCATTAGATTGCCCCTGGAGGCTTCTTGTCATTTCGTGGCACACTCTGATTATGTGGTGCGGGAGGTCTGACCAAGAAGCAGCTGTGAGGTCGAAAAGAGCAACAGCCTTGGAAATTAATGATCAGGCTTGGAGTGGGAAGGCCTCAGCCTAGTCATGCTTTGTGTAAATAAAGTGTGTTTGGTGGCATTGTGAAATCTTGCCTTTCAAGGATTGTCAGTAATGATACTAATTTACAGTAAGGAAATGGTAATTCCATCGAGTTGGTGGAGGGGGTGTGTGTGTGTTGTTGCTGTTGTTTTATGTCACACATTTGCTCCCAAAATAGAATGTCAGTTCATGGTGTTTGGAATTTATTGTCAAGAGAGTTGAACATGCCACACAGCAGGATGCCTTCAAGCTGTTTCCAAGTTTTGCTTTTCTACCACCAATGACCACCTCTAAATTTAGGGCAAGCCCACTTCCCCCCAAGTTAATGGCAACCTATTTTTGGGTAGTTTTCTACATACTGGACTGGAGTCACTGCAGTCCGTTTTGAAAACTTGGCTGCAGTATATGATATTGAGTTGAGATTGACCAGTACATCCAGGGTGAGGGGAATGGGGGTACTTATCCCTCTTCCTGGGCCTGATCTGCCAACACAGATCAACTTGGACTTGAGCCAGCGATATTGAGTTGATCCATTGTGGCTGCTGGGGCTTACCTCCGGGCAAAGGGGACAAATGTCCCTTTACCCCCCCCCCCGAGACCTCCAGCAGCTAAAATTCCCCTACAGGATGCAGCAGGGCTCACATTGGTGCCACTGCATCAAGGTGCGGAAATTCAGTTAGGGCTGGGCTGCCCGTCATTCTTCTCCCTATTCTGTTGCATGCCTTATGTTTGGAGAACAGAACGAGGAGAAGATGCAGGCATGTCCATGCTTGCTAAAGCTAATCCAAGAAAGAGCTGAGGCACTTGCACTCTCATGTGGACTTCCCTCTCTTTGACTTTGTGCCTGGTTGATCATACAAACATAGGTGCTTATATACTGCCTTTCTCTGTTTTTTAGACAGCATTCAAGGTGGTGGGCACTGGGCAGACTAGTCTGAACTACCATTTTTTTCAATGGGGTTTTTACAAGATTCACAGACCCCTCAGTCACCAGGTGTTGCCTTCACGGTGTGGTCATCTTTTCTGGCTGAGTGCCATCAAGCTTCAGCATCATAAACCTGAACTGGTCCTCAAGGTTGTTCCCATTCTTGCCAACTGGCCTTCGCACGCTCTTCAGGCAGTACTGGCAGATCAACCATCAAACCACACATCCTGCCCTGCATAGTATCTGCACAGTACTGTAATGGTGAATAATGCACTGTCAGTGCCATCTCCTCCTGCAAAGGAGATCACTCCTCATCCAGGGAGTTTTGGAGTGACAGGAGAAAGGCAGGAAGCATGACCAGTGAGGCAGAAAGATTCAGGACTGGAGAGGTTTATTTTACAAAACAGAAAGAAAATTGGATGTTTCTAAAATCTGCCTATGGGTTACTTTGCCTGTGTTGTGCTGCAGCCCTTTGGTTCTGGCTCATTGTGGCGCCTGAGATTGGGTCTTGCTCAGGCTGCAAGGATGCCTTTCTAGTATTCTCTGCTAGAGGGCAAGGGTAGGGGAGAACCCACACTGTTTGCTGACACAAGAGGGTCTCTTGTCAGGAGCTGTGGACTGACACCCAGTTTTCAACCCTTTGTTCCTGTCCCTCAGTTTCCTTCTCCTCACCCTCCTTTGCAGCTCTGGCTGTTTTAATGGGCTAGTACTAGCTCCACCCAAGCTCTGACAGCTGTTAGCTGCCTCCACCTCCATCTGGGGGCTGTCACCAGCCTATGCTATCTTCAACCACCAACCAGTCTCCCAGGTGGTTGGTAACACCTCATCTTCCTGTTGATAGGAAACAGCATCTCACTGGTAATTATTACACACACTTGGACAAAAATCCTTTTACCTGGGGGGTGCATTGTTCCTTTCAGTCATGGCCACCTACTGAGATCTTTGTGACATAATCAAACTGTTGGAGCGCTGCCAGTTAATTTGTACATCGTCTTGAGTATTACATGGAAGGATTGCATAAACATTTTATAAGCTTGAGATGCTTCTGTGGAGTATGCTTTATTCATGACCCAAAGCTGTTTCAGCAGTCTCACCAACTTTTGACAGCGTTGATACGAAGCAGTATAGGAGCTTTAAGAAAGAAACTTCTTCCATCCTGTCTCTCTGCCTAAGTTGTGATGGAAAAGACAACGGCAACACTGGCAGTATTAAGTTATGTGGAAAATTAACAGAAAAAGCACCTGATCTCTCCAAAACTGAAGTCAAACTTTCGAGACCAGTGGGTTTCTCAAGTACATGGGAGCATTGACATAAGTGCAGAAATGAGGTCACTGATTCTATAAAGCAGGGATTCCTCATAATTTTGTCACTGACTTTTTCAGGTTTTCCTCAATTCTGAGTGTGTTCTTGTAGGCTGTCACTGCTTAGCGGTGAGGAAAGGACTCGGGGAGCAATCCAGACCTACTGAAGGACCCCCAGCCCAGGAGCATTGCTTCTATGCCTCCTTGTGAATTGATGGGGCTGGCACAGGGATGTGCTCTAGCCCATGGAGGACAGATCCTGCCTCCGCCGTGCCAGAACAAGGTAAGTTTGCACCAGCCTGAGGAGGCCGGCATGAGGGGGTGGCAGTTGGGAGGGCAGGGGAGGACAGAAAGGTGGGCTGGGCCCAGGAAGGGCATGGGACCAGTCTCTGGCACTTAGGCTGAATCCTAACAGCACCTTTATTCCAAGTTGTGCAGCAGCCGTGACCAACACGGTGTTGGACACAGGCTGGCCTGTCTGCTCCAGCACTAGGATTGGGCTGCTCTGCTTAGAGATATATGCTCAGGACTTCTTCTTTTTATTCTATGCTCTTCAAATTCCAAGTATCATTCAGTCTTACTTTTTATTATTGTAACTTTGGCTCAAATCCTAACCAACTTTCCAGCACTGGCCTAGTGGTGCCAATGGGGCGTGTGCTGCATCCTGCAGTTGGGTGGCAGTCATGGAGGCCTCCTCAAAGTAAGGGAATGTTTGTTCCCTTACCTCAGAGCTGCATTGCCCTTATGTCGGTGCTGGAAAGTAGATTAGGATTGCACCCTTTGTGACTGAAGTCCCTTCACTCTGCCCAACCAGAGTTGGCACAAGACCTCCTAGTACCTTAGATAGTGAACCAAATGTTGCCCCTGCTTATTAGGTGATGTGCCTGCCTTGGATCTCCCTGCTCCCTGAATTGAGAGAGGACAGAACAGAACAGGAAATGAGAAGGAAAGGACATAAGAACATAGTAAGTACTATATGGTACTTACTACTGCAAATAGTAATAATACAGGCTGAGTTTCATGAAGGTTCCATTCCCAGAACTCACATGGATGGCAAAAATCTCATTAAAGCAAAGCCATTTAAAAAACAATGTCCCTTTGCTGAGCAATTTAAAAACAGCCATGCTGACCTTTGCGATGTAAGTCAGAATCATTAGGCAGGCAATCCACCATTCAGTCTCCCTCCAGGTGCTTAGAAAGGCTACACTCCCAGCCAGCGACACCTCCCTTCACCTAGATTGCAGCATTGGGAAAGAAGCCTTCTTTCACGTGCTCAGGGGGAAGGGAGGGGTCGCTTGCCTTGGAGTGAAGCTGTTCTAAGAGCCTGGAGAGAGAATGATTGATGGATTGTCAGCTGGCTGCTTTGTCTTGCATTAATGAAGCTATCGTTAAAGCCTTTTTTCCTTTAATTGAAAAGGTCCTTCTCATTGTGTTGAGATAAAACCTGGGTGAAAAAATCTGTGGATAATTAGGTTATACCTGTATTGATTCTTTCTTAAGCGCTTGGGAAGTAAGGCAATCTACGCAGAGCTGTATGAAGCAATAAAGGCAACCTAGGCTCCCATAGTCAAACCCTAGAAAACTGTCAGTGAATCACACTAGCCCCATAGTTTGGGCTTCTGGGTTATTGGCAGTTCATTTGCAGCCCCATCAAGAGTCAAACAGTGATTCCCAGCTGCTGCACCCCAGCAGATCCTCATGAAAGCTTTCCTTGAAAATTTCTGCAGTGCTTCTTGATTGAAACCTGGGATGGAATTCTTAAAAAGCTGCCTTGGTTGACAGCTTTTTAGTCTTACAAAATTCCAATCAAGTTTTTTTTTTCTTTTCTTTATAGCTTCATACACAGAGAGCACCAAGCTGGACTGGTTGGTAATCAATTCAGTCGTAATTATGAACTTGCTGAGCGAGTGCTTCATTGAATGTACTGTACTCCCACTGTTACAATAAATAACGTTTTCACAAAGGCTTAGCAAATGATGGCCTTCGACCATACAAGCAGATTTTCCACTTTGTGCCATCCTACCTGAATAGCACTTGTCAGATACTGGGTGAGAATAAACAAGTTCTCCCCCCCCTCCCGTGCAGACCACACTGAAAAGAATGGAGCTTGTGTAGGAGAAATGATTAATGGCTACCATTGCTTTCCCCACATTTTCAGCCACTTGTGAGAATTCCGTTGAGAGTGTATTTGGAAAAGGAATGGTTCCAGGTTTAGATAGCAGCACCAGTATGATGTGTTTTGATTGGTCTGGGGAAACCAAGGAAGCCCATGTGATGCTGTGGCAGTGTGGTTAGAGCAGCATTTCTTAACATTTGCCCCCCACTGTACCATTTTGCATCATCCACCTATTGGAAATACGACCAGAAGTAACTGGCAATGGTGTCATCACCAGTCACTTCCAAACTGGGAGGTCAGATGGAATGCAACAAAAAACTAGTAAGAGTGTCAGGGTGGACTGGAGGACTTTCTCGAGCATGTGAAAAGCACTCACTGGAGCTCTGTCTGATGAGCCGAGCTTCCAACAGCTGCTTGTCGCATTGCGTTGCTAGTCTCACTACCAGGTGGATATGCACATGGCACCACCAGACACCACCTCAAGTACCACTGGTGGTACAAGTACAACTGGCTGAGAAACCCTGGGCTAGAGCATTAGAGTAGGAAAGCCAAATTCAAATCTGGCATAAAACACGGTGGCTTTGCGCCAGTAGCTCTCTCTTAGGCCAACCTGTGTTCACAGGTTGTGCCCCGGCGCATCATGTGCTGCCTTGATGTAATAAATAGAAATACATGTGCTTAATTAATCTCAAGTAATGCACATAAAATGGCTGCCTAAGGTTGCAAACTTCTCTTTTGCAATGCATCCTGGGAGAGTGATGAATCATCCGGGTCTTAGCCCCCTTGCCCAATCATTGTGCCATTTTCGTCCATTACTCTGTGGCCGCTTGATTCTTTCTCCCCCTGCCACAATGGCGGTGATGGCACTGGTTTCAAAGGGGAGCAGCATAGCTCAGTGGCACAGTGGATCATTTTCATGTATGAACGTTTAAAATTCAACTCAGCCAGCAGGTGATGGAAAAAGACCCTGAGACCCTGGAGAGCCATTACCAGTCACAGTAAACAGTTCTGGGGAACATCTGAACCAATGGTCTGACTCAGGGCACAACAGTTTCATATGTTCACACATCACTCTGTGTGAACTGTGGCTTAAATTGAGTCAGAGGTAAATCTATTATGTGCTTGATAAGACGAAGGTTATATTAGCATCCAACTTCGGTAAGTAGGACATTTGAGCAGAATGCTACTCTCTCTCTCTCTCTCTCACACACACACACACATACACGCACACGCACACGCACGCACGCACAGTATGTGCTTCACTACATGGTTTGGTGAGTTTTGTGATACCTGGTTTCTATGCCAGGATGGAATGAATGAGATACTATTCTAAATCATTCCTTCCTCAGATCTATTCGTAGTTCCATTAATCTAGAACAGGGGTCTCCAAACCCCAACCTGAGGGCCAGTTGTGGCCCGCAGCAAGCCTCTGTCTTGCCCGCGGTCAGCCTCTTGTCCTGTGAAAGTCTCTGGTTCATTCGAACACAACCAGAGCTGTGCTCTAGTTGCATCTGGAGGGTGTTCTGAGGGCTGGAGAGGTTGAATGAATGAGCCCATCCATTCATTTATTCATTCATCTACGTTCCATCTCTATTTATTTAAATATTATATTTAAATTTTTTCCCCAGCTCTCAACACCACACCAGATATTGGATATGGCCCTCTGGCCAAAAAGTTTGGAGACCCCTGATTTAGAACAAGGATGTAGATTTCCCTCAGAATTCTCAGGACCATTTTAAATTATTTGAATTCTTTATTTGGATGAGTATCTGTAGTTCACATGTTGTGTATGTACTGTGGGGTAGTTGGGAGGCAGGGGTAATCCCTGATGTTAGTGCTGCCCTCCTTTTTCCTGATCTACTCTGTACCAGAGCCAAAAATTCAGTAGAGTCTGCTGCCACCACAGGGACAAAGAGCCAGAGAAAAAGATCATCCTTAGAACCCCCTTTTCCCCCCAGTTGCCTGGAGAATCTCACAATTGTATGCTATTTGTGTTTGTTTCCAGTGAAACAAATTTGTGTTTGTTTACATCTTAAGTCTTACTAAACACAATGGACTTACTTTGCCCAATCTCGTCTGATCTTGGAAGCTAAGCAGGGTCAGGCCTGGTTAGTACTTGGATGGGAGACCACTTGGGAATACCAGGTGCTGTAGGCTTATATCATAGTCTTTCGAGACTGAAGGTTGCCATCAATTAACCATTATTATTTCAAACACCTCTAGCTATAGTGTGTGATCAACGGTTTGAGAGGACTGGGGCAATGCTGTGGCAGAGTTCAACCATGCAAAATGCAGGATTAAAACACAAAAAGGGATTAAAACACAAAATGCAGGATTAAAACATAAATGAGGGGTTGCTCAGGTCAAGACAGAAAGAAACAAAACAAGCAGCAAAAATACTAGAAGACTATTACAGGCAAGCCATAAAGCAACATAAATTCCTTAACATGGCTATCTTACTGGTTAGTAGCGGTCCTTATTCAGAGTTGCAGCCTCTCAGCCACCATTATAACTTTCTGAGCCCAAGAGATGTGGGTGAGAACCTGACCACCAACCATAAGGGTTCTCTTGGGATCCAAGCCCAACAGCATCCCTGGTCTTGTCCAAGATCACAAGCATCCCTGGATAAGACCATAAAAAGCTCCTTGGTGGTTTGATGATGTCATTGCTCCTTCCAGTTGTGTAGTTTATGGCCATCTGGGCATCCCTAGCAGATGTCTCCCTGGTCAGGGTGTGCTTAGATGCCCACGTGACTACAGCATACTAGTATCAGCAGGTGGGATGGCCAGGGCTATTGTCCTCACTGGACCCAGATTAGTGAATCCACAAAACCTTCTGGAAGTGGTCAACAAAGCTATGGTTGACCAAGGAGCATGGCCCGAAAAGCCTTGCTGGCAGCTGGCGAGAAACTTACCACTTGGCTGTCCAACAACATGTCAGTCCAGCTCTAAAGCTCAGTGCAGACTGGCTCAGGCCTCAGCGCCAACCCAGCGCCAACCCTTACCACCTGCACTGGAGTGCCTAGCAACACCCATTTTTCAATACCCAGAGCAAGCTGTGTACCTGGAGCATGCTGGGGTATGAGTAGGCATACATAGGATTTGACTTTTGATGAGATTGACCCTAAAATGGTCATCTGGGGATAGTCTCCTATTTGTTCCACTGCTAGCTGAAATATGGTTGGCAGGCACACTGAAGAGGGCTTCCTCCGTGGCAGAGCACAGGGTCTGGAACTCTCTACTCAGTCAAAAAATTTTAAAAAATCAATAAAATAATAGAAAGAACAATGAAAATACAATAGAGAACACACAAAGGGCACAATCCTAACCCCTTATGTCAGTGCTTTCCAGCATTGGCATCGCGGTGCCAGTAGGGCATGTGCTGCATCCTTTAGTTGGATGTCACTCATGGAGGCCTCCTCAAAGTAAGGGAATGTTTGTTCCCTTACCTCAGAGCTGCATTGCCCTTATGTCAGTGCTGGAAAGCACTGACATAAGGGGTTAGGATTGCGCCCTAAAACACAGAAACAATAGCACCAAGAACAGAACCTAAGCCCATCAACTGGACTGAAGAATCTAGTATTTTATCTGGGTATTTGATGTCTGTATATTTTAGTTGTCAGGATTGTTCTCCTCACTGAGTTCTCATGAGAGTTTGAAAGTGGTTTTCAAATCCTCCAATGATATATAAATATTAGGAGTATTTTTTTTCTTTCTTTCTTTCTACGTAATATATTGAAAATTGGCCTGTGAAGAACATGAGACAAAAAGGTTCAGGATCTCTGAGACTGTGATCTGACACCTTGCCAGTTTGTCCACATTGCCACCAAATTACAGAGTCCTGATGTGAGAAGTTGATGAGAATGTGTGTCCTCATTTGTCCTCTAGTGTAAGGAGGTTGAAGAAACACAGTGCTTCTTTTTTTAGACATGATAATTTAAATGAACGTGTCTTATCAAAGATGAAAGCCCCAGAAAATTAGTCCCCTCTCCATAGCATCCTTGAAATAGTTGGCATCTGCTTTGATTCATTCTAACTGACCAAAACAGAAAATGCTGTGTTGCACATTTTTTTCAGAAGCTTGGCTTCTGTATCCAAGATATCTTCTAACTGCAGCAGCTAAAGAATCCAGAGTTTGATACTGGCTTGAAAGGCTTGCTTTGGAACTCTTCCAAGCCTTTCTGTGCAACTGGAGTACTTACTCTCCTCCTCTCAAGTATTCTTTGTTGAGACGAGGCCCTCATTTTAGATACAGAATTGTCCTTCGTGGCAGGAATAAAAAGGGGGGGAAAAACCCTCTTGTGGCTGATACTCTATAATTTCCTAACACGAGATCCAGTGAATTCTGCATTGATAAAAGAATTAATTTTTAACACATAATTGGGGAACTAGACGATCACAATAAGAAGGAAATTGCTATAAATGACAGCAAGTCTATCATTACTTTTTTCATGCAATAGGCTAAACACTGCTCATTTGGGGTCAATTGTTTGAAACGATTTTAAAAGGCCAAATGATCCTCTGATATAACTTATATATGGCTCATGCAATAAAGAGATTTCATGTCGCTTTTCCTCATGGAACAACTTCATTGATCTTCTTACTGCACCAAAATCCATACTGGCTACTTCAGTGTCAAAATCCATCTGTTAGCAACAGAAACACCAGTACACAAGACAACAAGAGACCTGCATCCTGGTGCTCTCTCTTGCATCAAATTTCCCCTGCAGCGTTATCCTGCCGATTAGGTCACTACCTACACACAAAGATCTTAGAACTACTGCAAAGGTTAAAATTTTCCTGCATGGACTCTCATTCATTCAAGAAATAGCATCCAAACCACATGCAGAGAGTCATTTCGGCAACTCACACTCAGGCATATTTCACAGCATGCTGGGACATGAGGACCATTAACAGTTTCTTGGCATATGTACGCATGATGAAATGCACGCATGTGTGATTGTCATGTGCAGTAGCCTTGCTCTCATTATATATGATTTTAGTAATTGGGGGGGGGGGGGAGAGAGAGAGAGAGAGAGAGAGAGAGAGATCTTCTATAAATTTGGTTTTGAACAATTTGCCATTGTTGTTGTTGGCAACCTTCAGTCTCGAAAGACTATGGTATCGCGCTCTGAATGGTGGTTCTGGCACAGCATCTAGTGTGGCTGAAAAGGCCAATTCGGGAGTGACAATCCCTTCCACACTGGGAGCAAGTGCAGTCTGTCCCTAAATGTGATGCCATAAATGCCATAAATGTGATGAAAACTAGTAAGAATGCTTAAGAATTCTTCTCTATGTGCCATGATATTTGACATCAATGCATGGGTGTTTTCATTCTGTGATGACTTTGCCAGCTGCAGATGCTGCAGTGCTCCAGGTGTTTGTCAGTGTAGTTAGGAATTTTAGATTTTGTGAGGCTTGAAATAGAAGTGTCAAGTGGGTCTTTAATCAGTAAACTCTCTGTAAACTAAAGATCAGTAAACTAAAGTGGGTCTCTGATCAGTAAACTCTCTAATAACATTGATCTTAGGGCCTAACTAGATGTTCTAAGAAGCCTACAGCTGATAGTCCTTTCTGTCTCTTTCTCCCTCTTTCTGTTCATATTGAATTCTCTGCAGTGGGTGATGTGGCATCATTTTGCTGTGCATTTCCCAGCTGTCAGCTCATGTTCTCAGGGAGGGGGCGGGCAAACCCAGAGAACAATAACTTTAGTGTCACACTTTGTGAAAAACTAGATGCTCAACTGTTACCCTGCACATGCCCGATCTTGTCTGATCTTGGAAGCTAAGCAGGGTCAGGCCTGGTTAGTACTTGGATGGGAGACTGCCTGGGAATACTGGGTGCTGTAGGCTTATACCATAGTCTTTCGAGACTGAAGGTTGCCAACCAAAATTAAAAAGAGAAGAAGAGGAAAGCCAAGTTTGTAGCTAGTTGTTCTTGGAAAATGCTGCTGTCTTGTTTGCCCTCTTTCAAAGTTTAGCTGACCACTATAAAGACTTGGGCACATGCTACGTTTCCATTTACATTAAGCTAAATTAATTTTTGCTTGTAATAAATAGTTGCTTATTTTTATGTTGCTCTAAGGAGGGAGACCAACTGCAAAGGCCAAAGTACCTGTATATAATAACTAAGTAGGATAGGAATGGACAGATTTCAAGCTTATAGATCTATTTTGTTTTATATTTGGAAACCCTGAAGTTCACAAATTGGAGCTGCATGCAAAATAGTGGTAGGATTGAACTAGGTACATAAAGGAGATTTAGGAGGCAAGGGGCAATTTTTCACTGCATCCCAGGGAACAGTACACATTTACATCTATCACAGACCAGGAATGCTACTACCAGACTTCTAAAACTGTTGAGCATTGATGCATAAAGATCTGGTTAAAGATCTTGAATACTTACCACTTCTGTTTTGCAGGTAAGCACCAGAACTTGGCCAGACTGGGCCCTGATACTTGAGGCGTGCCTGCCCACCCAGCAACCACATCATAGTGATGGCACCACTCACTCAACTGGGGTGTCCAGCAGGGAGATTTGCCATTGTGATTCACCAAAATCTGGCAAACAGCCCCAGAAATCAGCAATTGTCACAGGCCAGCTATGGCAGAGAAAGCCAGCACAGGCCAGCTATGGCACTCAAAGCTTGTAGGGACAAAAGATCACAAAGAATAGGGGGGGGGGGGAAAGCTCCTGAAGAAGATATTACACCAAAATGTATATTGATTTCCCACAAAAGTTGTTATTCTCAGAGTTATTTTGACACTTTCTCTCCCCCCCCCTTTTTGACCCTTTTCTCCAATAAATGAACCTGCTTGAGAATTACGAACTTCATGGGAGGATCCTTTCTGAGTGCTCTCAACCCTGCCTTTGGAGGAGAGGTAGGAGTCAACTGGGAAAAGGACTTTTTCAGTGGTGGCATCATGTCCCCCCAAGACTAACTCACCCAGTACCCTCACTATTAAGCTTTAGGTATCAATTTAAAACTTTTCTGTTTGCCAAGACATTTTGGTTGTGATTTATTTATTTATTTAGCATATGGCATATCATTCATGGACTTATATAACCATTAAACTAGATCAAATATCAATGTCCAGTTTGTCCAACCATTCAAGGACAGCGTTACCTTCATTGAAAAAGTCAGACCATGGGCCAGAATACGGCCTCAGTTTGCAGCCAGACACAATGTGGTATATGGTTTGGCGGGGAAACCCGCAATCACACTGTGGGGCAGATACTCACCCCCATTTAAACACTGAGTCCTGGCAAACACCAGGTAGGGTACAGATCCTGTTCAAAGTTTTCCAGTGCTGGCGAGGCAAGTCGAAACCTGGCACCTTAAGTGTAGGATTGTCTATGCATCTACCTGTTCCTGGGTGTTCACCTGCCCATTTAACTTTCCATTGGGCATTGATGTTGAAATTATTGTACAGATGTTGTGCGAGTGCCAGAGAAGTCTTCCTGGATTTAAGCCTACCAATTGATAGATGAGGAAGATTGGCATGCACTGGTAAAAGTGGGTTGGTTGTGATATTTTTACTGAACAGTGACCAACAATGCCTTTTGATACTGAGTGGTTTTAAATACCGTTTTATTTGATGTTGTTTATGCCACTTCTATAGTACCAAAATCAGCTATGATTTTGTTGATTTAAGTATTTTGCTTGAAGTTTTTTGTTTTTTTTAACTAAATGATCATTGTCATCCTATGGTGGAAATTTTATTCTAAATTGAAAAGTGGGCTATAAATGCCCCAAATAAATTGAGCTGCTAGCAATTTTTTTCCTGGCCCCTTTGCCTTAATTTTTAACAGTTGCAGGGAAGGCAAACATTCAACAGGTGCAGGTTTTACTGGCCTGGGGGCACCTGGAGTGATGGGGAACATTGTCAATCCTGAGTTTCTGTCTGTCCTGCAGCTGTATAATCCACAACCCCAGTCATGTTCTAGGAGAGGCTGAAGAACTGAGGCCAGAGGCTGACTTCAAACTGTGACCTGGTACTGATGTGTTTTGTGTGTGGGGTTTTTGTTTTAGTATCCTTAAAATCCTCTGAGAGCTAGCAGTGGCTGAACAGCAATTTCCAACAGTACAGTGCTGAGTGTGCAACTCCGACTGCCTTGGATCTAGTATGCATGAGCAGCTTTCCCCGCTTTCTCAATTATCACACTAGGCCAAAAGTCTCAATTTAAGAAGAAAGGGTGTTAACACAGACTTTGTGCTAACAAGATCTGCGGGGGACCTATAAAGTTTGAATGACCTTCTCCTGTACCTTTGACTTGACAGCAGTTTGATCTGCAGAAGTCAGCAGGTGACACTTTTCACAGCACAGTTGTTTGCTAATGCTTGAATTGCTGTCAAAGGCAAAGGTGCAGGAGCTCATGAAAAAGTTTGCAACTACAGTTGCCAATATTTTTCTTGACAATAATGCTGTACTGTTAACAGTAGCATCAATTTTCTCCAGCGTTGTGTCTCCATGCAGGTAAAACCGATAAACACCTGGAAATGGTTGCAGAAAGGACTCTTGAAGAAAGACATAGAAAGTCTCATCCGAGCTGCGCAGGAACAGGTACGTGCAACAAATAATGCCAAAGCAAAGATTCAGGAGACTGGTAACAACAGCAAATGTCAACTTTGTAAGATGGAAGATGAAACAGTCAACTATACGGTCAGTGCCTGTAGTAAGAGTTCCCAAACTGAGTATAAAGAATGTCACAATCGAACTACAGCCCTGGTTCACTGGACTCTTTGCAAACAATACAATTTACCTTCACATTGAAATTACTGCAGTCATAAACCTGATAAAATCTCAGAAAACAACCAAGCAATGATCCTTTGGGACTTCAGATTACAAACAGATAAACATCTCTAGAACACAATGCACCAGACAGGACAGTACTTGACAAAAAGAAAAATCAAGATTGGATCATTGATATTGCAATCCTGGGTGACAATAGAATCGAAGATAAGGAACATGAGAAGATAACAAGATATCAAGACTTGTGAGTAGAACTTTGGCATCTCTGGAACATGAAGGTCAATATGTTGGAGAAGGCTAGAGGTCTGGAGAAGGCTGTGAAAGTGCTCTTCAAATGTCATATGGAAGACGAAGGAACAAATTTGTTCTCAACTGCCTCTGAGAGTGGATCAAAGGGGTACAGTCTGCAAGAGAGGAGATTCTTGTTGGGTATCGGTAAGAAATTCTTGACTGTAAGGGTGGTTTGGCAGTAGAACAGATTTCTGAGGGATGTGGTGGATTCTCACTCACTGGCGATCTTCAAGCAGGGGCTCGACAGGCATCTGCTGGAGATGCTCTAGGAGGATGTCCTGCTAAAGGCAGGGGATTGGACTAGATCAGGGGTGTCAAGGCCCGCGGGCCAGATCCAGCCCGCAGAGCCATTTGGGCTGGCCCCCATGATCTGGGGGAGCTTTGTGGCTGCCCCACCCACGCTCCGACCATGACCGGAGCTCTGTCACGGCCAGTCACAGCCAGAGGAAAATTCTGAGGGTTGGGAACGCCGCACGCAGCATCCCCAACCCTCAGAATGACATAGGCACCGTGTGTGGTGTCCTTGGCCCTGCAACTCCCTCTGGCCGCGGCCAGAGCTTGCCCTGGCTGCGGCTGCGGCCAGAGGGGGTTGGTGGGCAAGAGGCACTGTGCACGGTGTCCCAGCCCTGAAACTCCCCCTGGCTGCGGCCTGACCTTGCCTGGGCTCTGGCTGAGGCCAGAGGGGGTCCGAGGGCAGGAGGAGCTGTGCGCGGCATCCCAGTCCTGCAACTCCCCCTGGCCATGGCCAGAGCTCACCCAGGCTCTGGCTATGGCCAGAGGGGGTCCGAGGGCACGAGGCGCCTTTGGGTGGTGGGGGTGGCAGGGGGTACTATGTGGTAGAATGGGGTGTGGGGTGGGGGGAGGCAGGGGATGCATTGTGTTAGAGTGGGTGGGGGGAGGCAGGGGATGCTTTGTGGTAGAATGGGGTATGGGGTGGGGGGAGGCATGGCGAGGGGGAAGTCTCAGCTTTTTAAAGAGTGAGACAAGTGACATCACTTCCTGTGTTCAGGTCAATTCCGGGTGCCACATTTGGAGTTCGGCCCTCAGCAGGTGCCATAAATCCATTGTGGCCCCCAAGATGAAATGAGTTTGACACCCCTGGACTAGATGAACTTGTGGGTACCAACTCTATGATTCATTGATTCTATGTTTGTGTCAATTGTTATTGGAGCCCATGAAGCACTGCCTAGAAGTCCGAAGGAACATCTCGACATTCTTGGCCTTGAGCAAAATACACCTGCTTAATTCTCGAAAATGTTCCCTAGAACAATAAAAATCCTAGGAAGATATCTCTGTGATTCCCAAGATCTTGGTTAGATCCTGAAATGTACACTGGCCCAGCACAGGCTATGATGAGGTAGTAAAATAACAATACAATAATACATAGGAATGCACAAACGCAAAGCAGTTTTGTGTAGTTAGAGCTACACATTAGCCATTTACCCACACTTTCATTGTAAGGAACATAAAATTATTTTTAAAACTGGTGTTAGAAGTGTTCTTTATTTGAGTGTTTCATTCTCCTGCAGTTTTGTATGCAATGCTCTGGCTCGGCCCAAGCTGAAGTGCCCCAAATGCTGAAGTCATGAATAAGTGACTTAAAATGAAATGTGCCAAACTCACAGCCCTGGAATTAATTTCTAGTAGAAAATTGTAGGCATATCATGTGATTGCTGGGAATCACTTTGCAAATTAACTGGCTAATGATCCAACCGTGATTTACTGCCTTGCAGCGTGTCACGATAGTATACAGTTTCTCTAGGAAAGCACAACGGTCAATTGCTGTGGCAAATAACGATTGCTTTCTGCTATATTTTTTTCCCCATAATATAAAAAATGGAAACACAGCACTTGATCCTGTGTCTGCATGTGTTCTGTAGCATTTTGAGTGATGCACTCTATATGCACTTGTAAACTGTAATCAAAAAACCCTTTTAGTGCTATTTGTGAGCATGGCCTTTAGACATGTGGTCACAGAACCGACAGACCCATGAACTGCATACTCTAGAGTACACCAAATACACATTTTCTGCATCTGTAATGATCTATAGGAGCTTAGGGCTTGCCATCTGGGTACCCTCTTCTTCCTTATGCACCCCCTGTCTACTCCATTCAATGCCCAAAGTCTTTCTCCTGTCCACTGAAGTTTGCATGTTTCAACCAGAAGCAGGGCCTTTTAGGGGGTGACACCAGCTTTGTAGAATGCCCTTCCCATGAAGGCAATATCAGGCAGTATAGAAGTGAATTACTTTACTGCTGAAGGACATGAGTGCAGTTTGAGACTTTAAGTGCAAATACATCCTATGTTTACTTGAAACTCAGGTCGATTTAGTGCAGCTTTCAAGTACTTTTCTGACAAGTAATGACATGAATGAACTAGCTACTTCATCAGCTACTTAAAAAAATTCTTACACTCTCTTGCATATGAATAAAATTTTATCATTCTATACCTTTAGGCGTTCACAACATCAGTTAATTAAAGTTAGCTGGTGCAGCAGAGGGTGATTGAAACTCCAAGAGAGCATTAATTGTGCAATCTATTTGATTAATTGCTTAATACATTAACATCTGATTAAAGGGTACCTTTCCCCTACCCCAGATTTTTACTGGATAGCATCTACTATTGAAAGAATATTGGCTCAGTTGTAGCCAGTCTATGCACATTTCTTGAGGTAGGTAGCACATATACTAATGTTCCTATGTAAATAAGAATTTTTCTTATTTAATGGAGAAAAATTCGCAACTGTTGTTCACCTGTCCATGAACTGTCACCTATTGTGCTTCAAACCTATTTTTAACCAGTTAATTAAAGATAAATCTATCAATTGACTTGAAAGACATTTACAGTGCAATCCGAGTCTTGTCTCCTCTGAAGTAAGTCTGATTGAGTTGAATGGAACTTACTCCCAGGTAACCTTGTATTTTCACATTGCAGTCAGGCAGCCCGATTCTGAGCTGCCCGGTGCCCAGGGCTGCAGCGGCGCTAAAAATGGCTGCCGCTGCATCCTGAGCACAACTTGGGCAGCACCAGCGGCTCCTCAGGAGAAGGTTACTTTTGTCCCCTTCCCCCAGGTAAGGTGAATAGCCTCACAATTGGGCTACTCAATTCTACAATGACCCAAAGGTCAGCGTTGAAGTAAGAGCTTTGGAGGATCAGTTGGAGCGAAGCTACCTGGGCCCTGGTCCCACCTCCCTCCTGCTCCCTCCCCCAACATACCTCCACCCTGCTTTCTCCCCGCTCTGCCTCTACATCCCCCAGCCCCAGAACACCTCCTCCCATGTCCCCACCTACCTCTCCGCTGCCTGGTGGGCTGTGTGACCACGAGTGGCAGAGCTCCAGTACTCCATCAGCAATAGTCCAGTGCCGGCCAGCACTGAGCTAGGACTGGTGCTCCACCAGCGCTAGGGCCTGCAAACGTGCCTTATGGCATGTTTGTGATAGTGCATGCTGGCACGCACTGAATTGGGCCCATAATACCCCCTGCTATGAGTGCCTATGTAATCATGCCAAAAAGATGTACACTGCATTCAGTGCTGGAGGGGGTGACCCAAGGGCAATCAGTAAGTAAAAAAAAAAGTAATTCTTTACTTATCTCTGGGTAAGCTCTGTTGCTGCCAGTGCCTCATCAGACATAACACTACCTGTTTTGGTGGCATATGTCCGAGGAGGGGGGAAAAGGGCAGTTTTGTTTTAAAAAGAAGGAATAGGGTCAGGTGTGTGCCATTGCCACCAGATCCACCCCCTATTGCCTCCTCCTTGCTCACTTTCCTCCCATGGAACACCTCAATCCTCCCCTTCCCCACCCATGATCTGCCCCCACCATTGGCATAGCTATGGGGGGGGAGTTGCAGTGCGGTAAGTACTATAGGTACCACAACATGCCAAGACAGCAGCCCCTCCCATTCGCTGTCAGAGCCATTCCGGGTAGCGACTGCAATGTGCAGGCACATTGCCCTTGCTGCCCAGATCTGTTCCAGTGGTGAGTGGGAGAGGCTGCTTACATGGTTCGTATCAATGCCTTCAGTACTTACTGTGCTGCTCTCCTGATCCCTGCTGCTGACTGGAGGCTCCAGGAAGGCTACAGCTGGCACCACATTCCAGCAGTGGTCCAGCGGCATGCTGTAAAGTATCACATTTAACAACTCTTATCAGTCTGTGGGCTGCCAATCAGATGGGCTGCCAATTAGGTGAGATTTCTCTGGAAGCTGATGATAAATATTTATTATTTGGTGATTTATAGTGCACTTTCTAACTCCACAGAACATGAAAGGTAACAATCATCGGGATAGTTTCATAGTTACAATGGGTCTTGGACATGTGACTCTTTAAATAGGATTGCTATTTTATCATTCTTGCAATAAGGGAAAACCATGGAGAAGATCTGTCCTTCTGTGCTTTTGTATCCCTGATGCTCAGTGAGAAAATATGCTTCCCTATTTCCTTGTACAATTCTTTAGACTGTGGTTAGAGTTCTTCTTTAATTAAAAGATTATTCATATCAGTAATTATCTGCCCATTGTTAGATCCCCAAAATGGCACACAACACAAGATTAAAAAAAAAAAAAATCGTAGTGAAGACTTTACAATTTTCAAAATGCATATTAAAACAAGAGCAACTAAATACCAACAAATAAGCTAAGCAGCATGGAAACCAGCACCAGAAATATATAAATGAAGCCATGATTGCTAGGTTACAACTTGGTATCCTTGTATCTTTAAAGTCATCGTGGAATCAAGAGACAAGGGAGCCCTAGTTTTTCCTTCTAATTTTCCCGCCCCTTTCTTTCAAAGGTCTTCAACATGTGGGTTGGATCCTCTGGTGGGTTGGAGCAGTATTGCCTCTGTCATTTTGTTCTGAAGCTGTTTGGAAGCACAGTTTGAAGGATCTCCAGAGCTTAAAGTCCTAATTAAAACTGGTCCAGATTATAACTCATGCTGATTGGCTGCCACTGAGTGAGAAAAGAGGAAAAACTTTACCACTTAATTGTCCTCTTCTCTTGACTGGTAGCCTCTTGTAGGTGGGACCCATGGTGCACTTGGGGTTTGAGGTAGGTCCCAGTTCGTGACAAATTCAAGACCACTGCTTTACTGCTGTGACAAAAGGGACACCACATAACTGAATTAAACTTGAATGCCCTTTGGAAAAATAAAGTGGGGTAGAAATTTAGTAAATAAACATAAATAAACATTCATTGGAAATTTTCTTGTGATGCTCCATTTCCACTGAGTGGAAGAAAGGCTCATCATGACTTTTGGCAAGCTTCCCTGGAGATGGGACTGAGGTGAAAGCCTTACGACAATCACAGTTAGCCTTCTTTCCCCTTGGAATGTTACTGCTGACCAATGTGTAATTCATAGACTATTGCATAGTATCCTATGAGGTGGCACCCCAGACTTGTAGCATCAAGGATCTGTCTGTACAATTCCTCCACCTCTGCTTTTTGACAAAAATCAAGTTCTTCCAATTTTTTTTTTGAGGGGGAGGGGTTGGGAGCCTCCAGGTCGCTGAGATAAATGAAGGCATACCGCAGTCATAAAACCATTTCATGATCAGCATCTTTTGGTATATTTCAATTGCAGTAAGCCCAAGAAAGTCTGATACTAAAGGAGCAGAGACAGTGGTGGACCTCCCATTCACTCTATGGGGAAAATGCCCCAGATGCAGAGACTCACGTACCTTTAGGACCCCACGGACTCTCTCTGATTTTCTGGTTTTCCAGAAGCACAGTTTAAAACATTGGGGAGCCTTCAGGAGGCTTCCCTGTTGCATCCTGAGGTCACGCAAGGCACTGTGCACTCCAGGTAAGTGGGGGGAGGAGTGAATTTGCGTGGGTGGGGTGACATCCCATGGGGGCATCATTGCGGACCTTTGCCCTAGGGCACAGGGCTGGGAAGGTCTGCTACTGAGCAGAGATGTGGTCCATCCCTAGTTCATGAAATGCTTGGTGTCTTTCAGAGACCAAGTGGCTCTGGATCCCGCTTGTCAACTAAACCACATTTGGCAGATCTCAGGAGGAGAGCAAGCAACACTTCATTTTGAATTACTACAGCTGCAACAATATGTCACCAGACGACACAACTGTGCGAGGAGTCAGCACTTTGTACTGCCGCAGTCTTGTGGGTGTCTAAGAATAGGCTTTGCACTCTATGTTTTCTGTGTAGAAAATCTGTAAGCGGTTCAGCACACTTTCTTCTAAGTGCGTTAAGGTGTCAGTCGCCAACAACACCAAAAAGGAATGTGTAGCGGGCTCCTTAAGAGGTGTAATATGTTTCCAACATCTCCCCAGCATCTGCAATGTGGCTTAGATTACAGTGTGGTTGGTTATAAGGATTGCTGGGGTAATGAATGCAAAACACTTTCAACAGCACTCAGGGTGAGTGCTATATAAGTGCGGCTGGTGTTGCCAACACCAGCACCAGAAAAACAAAATTTTAGGGTGGGAAGAGCACAAAAGGAATAGGGTACTTTGGGTGAGCATTTTCCTTCATGTTAGATTTCTGCAACAGAAATAATATTTTCTTTATTCATTCATTTTGAGGATTTATACACTGATATTCTATATCCAAAGGAATACATAAAGTGGCACATAAAAAAACTCAAACCCCAACCCCCTAATGCATAAAACAGAACTGGAAAGTAATTAAAATTGACACAATGACATAATGGAACAGCAACAGGACATTCAGCCAGCAGTACATCAGTCAACAAAACAGCAACCTGATAAAACTACATTAGCTATATTAAAAAGCTGTGTGAAATATTTTTGCATTAATGCTCGCATCCTAAGTGTACTTTCTTTGAAGTCCGGAGGGCTTTAACTTTCAAGCAAGCAAGTTCAAGATTGTCGTCTTATTTTAATGTACAATTTATAATTAGCAATGGGCGAAGAGTGGATGGGCAACTTGTTTGGGGTGTCCTTCCCTTCATCCCAGTGCTGCTAATGGTTATTGCTACATTTAAGCAATTAGGGCACAATCCAAAAGTGCCCTTGGGCCGACGCAAGTCCCTTAGAGGAAGCTGGGGCGGCGCTCAGAGAAGAGCCAGCCTGCGGAGGCTGATGCAAGTCTCTTTGCCGGCTTCCTCTCTGAGGCTTGTGTCAGCCTGGATGGGCCGACGCAAGCAGAAAAGATAGGCGGGGAGGAGGCTGGGGGAGACGGGGAAGAGACAGGAGGAAGGCATTCCTGGGTCAGTGGTGGGTGGGCGGCCCTGGGAGTGGGCGGGAGGACAGGGAGCAGGAGGCGGGGCTGTCCCCAGGGAGAATGGAGTAGCTTCAAGCCACTCCGCTCTCCTCGGAATTGTGCCACCTCAGGAGGTGGCGCAAGTCCGAGGAGACCCATAGGGGCCAGTGGCCCTTACCCGGGGGTGAGGGGAAAAGTTTCCCCTTGCCTCTGGCTGAGCCGCTGCAGCCCACAAACCCGCACTGGATGCAGCGCAAGCCTCCTGGCTTGCCTGCTCCAGCACGGGTTTGGATTGCGTCCTAATAGAAAGAAGCCACTAAAAGGCACTTAAGAGTGTTTTCTCATCCAAAATTTAAAAAGATGCCAAGTTTACTGGATGAAAGGCAGTGGCAGGCATGGGGGGGGGCAGTGTGGCAAAAGCCCCAGGCACCGCGTCCATGGGCCGTATGAAGGCGGTACCCCACATCCATCATGGTGCCGCCTCCACTCACCCTCTGGAGTCGTTCCAGGGGCAGATACAGCCAGTATGACCTTCCCCTCGGCACTCCAAAAGCTATCTGAGGCTTCTGGAGTGACCTTAACAGTATTTCTGGTTTTCCATCAGAAAATCGAAGTGCTTTACTGTGCTCCAGAAGCCTCAAATGGCTTTTGGAGTGCTGAGTGGAAGGTTGCAGGAGGTCACATGTGCCTGGGTAAGTAGGGGGGAGGTGGCATGTTGCAGACCTGGCCCCGGGTGGTATTCCGGACAGGTTCATAACTGATGAACAAAGTATCAGCTTTTGCTCATTCTCCATTCAGACGACTGACCTCTGCAATGGCAGATCCAGTGAAGACTCCAAAAGGCACCTACTTCTTACACTGGCAGTGGTGTACAGTGCTGTACAGTGAGTCAGTGATACACTGATACAGTTCTTACACTGGCAGTGCTGTACAGTGAGCACTGGTGATATCAGGCACTCATTTAGCCTAAGTGCCGGCAGAAAGGATAGATCTCACGATAACGAAGCAGAAGTGCACGAGGTCAGTTGATAAAAGCTTTTAGTGCACGAGGTCGGTTGTTATATGGTCTGAACAATTTGGCAGGGTCAGGATGCTGCTATTCACCCACATCTTTGTTTTGCCACACCCAGCCTTGCCTTGGCCCACACCCTAGATTCACTCCCCATGCCTTGCTAAGTGCCAAGTCTGACAGGAGGCAGGTCCTATTTAGTTTTCATATAGTCTTCTGAGAGTGATGCCTGCTGTGAAGTGGGCCAGCAAAGCTTTTCAACTAAGGTAACTACGAGATAGATCCTGTCGAGCCCATCACCATAAATCAAAGATAGCGAGCGCAAGAAATAGCCTTCATGGACTGATCTTGATTTGTTTCTAGTTATACACGAAAAGCTGCATCAAAAGAAATGGAATGGAGCATTCAACTACTTGAAGCCCTATTGATTTCAATCAAGGTTTAATTATCGCCATATATTAATCAAAGTCAGCTATAGTATGACTTGAATTCAGCATATCGTACTGGCCTCTTACTAGTTTTAACAATAACCGTGACAATGATTATTATTATTAGACTGTTACCCACTTAAGGAAATCTTAGCTAATCATTTACATTTGATAGTTAGCAAAATTGATTTTAGACAACTGATCTAGTCAGTTTGCATGTTTTCATATGAATAAAACAATAGCTCTGAAGCAACAAAGCATCCTTCCCTTCAATGACAGGCTTGAGCATTGTAGCAGGCATCATCTTATGAGAGATATTTCCCCTTCTCTTATGCATTGGCTGGAGTGCCTCTTTGGGCAGCCCAATCCTGCCCAATCCTATCCCCTGGTCTTTTGGGTGCAGTGGCACCAAAATGGCTATCGCTACATCCAGCAGCACCACCAGGGCCTTGGAGGTCTCCTCAGGGGAAGCCATAAGCCCCACAATAGGGCTTCTGAAGTCTGGACTGGCTCTTTTGCCAGCATGGACTTGCGAGCTTTATGGTGGGCTTTGCAATCTGAGACAGAAGATAGGATACAGCGGAACAGGGCTCTAGCAGTCCTACTTCCCACCTGGGCTGGTTCCTCCCCCACTCCGCTTTGCCCATTCCCTACCTCTCACCCCCCCCCCAAATACCACCAGCTGGCACTGCCCTGAGGCCCAGCACCAGCAGCCCCTCCTCTGCCTTGGATATGTCTTATGGCACGTTTGCGACACCCAGCACCAGTCTGGAGCTCAGCGCTGGCGCTACAGCCAAATCTTAAGGTATTGAGCCTTAAGATAGTCCTTCCGATTTGAGGTTTTCATAAGTGTTTATATGAAACCAGTATACTCAGGGCAACTGTTTTGCCAATCAGAAGGTTCTGAAATCTGTCAATCTATCTGACTAAGGGCATAATCCTATCCTGCGCTGGAACAGGCAAGCCAAGAGGCTTGCGCTGTAGCCAGCACAGAATAGGGGCCAGAAGCAGCTCAGCCACAGGCAAGGGGAAACTGGGTAAGGGCTGCTGGCCCAATGGGTCTCCTCGGACCTGTGCCACCTCTGGAGATAGCGCAAGTCTGAGGAGAGTGGAGTGGCTTGAAGCCGCTCTTTTCTCTGTGGGGATGGGGGTTGGGATCCGGCATAACTGTCGGGTCCCAGCCCTGCCTCCAGCTCCCCGTGTGTCCGCCCCCGGGGCCACCCATCGCCCACCCTCCCCCGCCCAGAAACGCCTCCTTCCCTCTTCCTCCCTGCCCCCCATGCCTACCTTTGCTGCCTGTGCCGGTGCGAGCACACTGACGCAAACAGCTGCAGGGAAGCTGCAGCAGAGGCTTATGCCAGCCTCCGCAGGGCACTGCTTCTCAGAGCGCTGGCCTGGCTTCCCCGCGTGGAGGTGCAAACATGCTTTACGGCACATTCGCAACCCTCTTAGAGACTTGGGCCAGCATAAGGCGCCCTTTGGATTGTGCCCTTAGTCAATTTTCCTTTTCCCAGAATCATCTTAAGTGCTGCCCTTCTTCTTCTTCTTCTTCTTCTTCTTCTTCTTCTTCTTCTTCTTCTTCTTCTTCGTCTTCTTCGTCTTCTATGTGTGCTAGAAGCAACTAGTGAAAAAAACAATCGCATCTGACTGGCTACCTATATTTATTAAACCTGATCATTCTGTTCTAGTTCTTCCAACACTAATTTCAAAAAGAAAGAAAAAAGAGAGGTATTACTAAGCCCTGTGCCTATCAGTTTTGGATTTTATGTCACCTGTTCTATTGCATTCTTTAGCTACAGTGCATACCCTAGTGTGCTTTATAGAGTGCTTCATACAAGCACTTCAGCACTGAGCAGACCCTGATTGCTGGGCAGTTGCTCTTGAGGGTCTATGCTGAATATTTCATTTACCTGCCGTCACATCACGAGAACAGCCCATTGAAAACAAGTGTCCATGAAAAAATACTACTCAGGGCCTGTGACTTGAAAAAGAGTCATGACTCGAATAGACTCGAGTCCTGACTTGTTTTTGTATGCGCTTGCAACTCTGCTTTATGTCTGTATGTGTGTGTCCTTGCTTACCTTTTTCGGTTGTGCCTGCCTTGCACCGCAACTGATCTCTTGCAATGACTCAGATTTATGTCAAAAATGCCTCTACAGTAGCTCAGGATGAGTCCTGATGGCTGCCTTTATGGCTCATGAGTCGACTCAAGTTGGGGGTCGGAGACTCAGGGCTTGATTTGCGACTCAGTGCCGTGACTTTGGCACATCCCTGGATGATACCATATCATGGCTGTCCTTGCAATTGCATTTTATAGAGGAAAGGGGGCAACTCAACATGCTGATTCCATTTTTAATTATAGGCCTGTGTTCTTGGTCACATCTAATTCTACCCTGAGAGTTTTAGAAAAATTACTTTGGCTGGGTTTACAGGAAAATTGCCTAGAGTGATATAGTGATGGTAATGTGATAGAACAATTATTTCCATGATGAATGGATCAAAGAAGCAGGCAAAGACTAAAACTTCAGTTGGTCTTTAAAGGAAATGGAAGTAGCCATCCACGCTTGATCACTATTTTTGATTTATCACCCTTATGCATAGCTTAAAGAGACAAAGCATGAGAATACATCAACTTAAAATAAGACCCAGATGCTACAGCTCATAAACATTACATCTAACCATCTTTGATAGTTTCTGAAAAAGTCCAGAAAATGTCCCAAGCCTTGAGCAAAGAGCCACTGAGAGGGCAGTTGTTCCCCCTCTAGTATAAGAGAGCTACTGCTCTGAAAGGTTCCTCTTCACCCTATTGGTAGTTACTGATATAAATGGCTTTGGTTATTGGTCTCATATTCTTCCGACACCCAAAATTAATGTATTAGAAAAACGACAGTACAGATATATTGCCTTCCATCTCAAGCACACGGTTTCTTTTCAGATTCTCACCTATTTCAAGTCCTTCACCTCACTTCTAATCCCTAGCAAGATTACTGTTTGTTTTTCCCTCTCTGTAATCAATGGTGGAGGACTTCAGGCACCATCACTCAAAGACCTGCCATGTGTCGTTTTTCCATATCCCTGACCTCCGTCAACTACGTGGTAGGGTCTGAATGGGAGAGGTGGAGGGAGAAAGACTGAAACATTTGGTTTTTTTTTTGTTGCTGTAACTTTTCTATTTCATTGACATGAGAACTGCTCCCTGCTGTTCCCAGCGTGAAACTAAAGTTGTCCCATCAAACTGGTCCCATCGCAATCCCAACATTGGATTTGGTGTCTTGAGATGAGAATCCTCACCCCCATCCAGAGCATTAGCTATATGAAATGCACAGCATGACAGCTAGATCTGGACTGGTTTCACTAATAAGAATTGGAATGTAACCAGTCCACATATAAGCACCAAAGAAGCCTGGGCACCCACATTTCTCCAGTCATTAATCACCTTGAAGAGTCTTAAGGGATCACAAACCCATTATCAATTATCTTGCTTTAATAAGCTTTGTTTGACAGAAGAACCAATCTTGAGTGGTTGCTTAGGAGCAAGAGGCAGGCTGGGAAATCAAGGATGGCACAAGTCTCAAGAGCCCAGAATTGTTTTTGTTAGGTATAAATTTGGAGGAAATACTTGTCAATGATAGAACCCTATTAGGGCACATGGTGACAGCAGCAAGGATTGTGTATGCGAAATATTGGAAACAAGACAAAGTCCCCGATATAGATGAGTGGCTGCAAAAAATGATGTATACGATGGAAATGGATAAACTGACGAGAAATTTGAATGAAGAAATGTCAGAGAAATTCTATTTGGAATGGCATAAATTTAAAATTTATCTGGAGAAAAATTGGGATGTTAGGGGTTTATTATGGTTATTAGAATGTTAACAAGAAGTTATATAATGAATGAAAGTTTATCCCGGTAAAAATAAAACTGTAAATGGTAAAAACGCTGTGGGAAGTCCGAGGTGGGGAGGGAGGGATTGGATTGAAATATACATGTGAAGTAAAAAAATATGTAGAAATGTAATTTTTGAAACGAATGTTGATGATTTGAATCTATTGAAGATATAATGTACTGTGAAAATCTCAGTAAAATTTATAAAAAAAAAAAATAAAAAAAAATAAAAAAGGATGGCACAAGTCTCTGCTGTTGGGATCCACCCCTTCCCTACCCCAAACTGCCCCTTTTCTTTCCCCCTCCCCACCCCAAAGCTTCCTCAAACCTTCCCTTCCCCAACCACAATATACCCCTCCACCCAATCCATTTGTGACTCCAAATTGCAAAACAGTGCCTTGTTGATGGTGGGTGCTGCATTTATAGCCCCAAAAGGCAATTTCCCCTGCCGTAATCTTCACAAAGGATTGGGTCTGTAAGTCAAAGTCATAGTCTGATGAATCAAGGGAGGAGATAAAAATAAATATTCACCAGTTTGATGTTGAGCTGTCATTATGTTGTTGAGATAGTACGACAAGAAATAAAAACAACAGGGAACTTTCCAAAGAGGACCTTTCCTTTCCCCCTCTTGTTATAAGAAAAGTGGATTTCAACAAAATGCTTTCTTTCATTCCCAGCTGGATGTAAATAGTGAAAGACAAGCCACAGCTGTCTCTAAATAGCTGACAGACTTCTGAGTGATGATGGTAGATAAAAGTCTGCAGTCTGACAACCAGGAATGTGCATTCGCATCCTATTGATTTCAACAGCCTGATAACCACCACATTTACTCAAAAGTAAGAACCGGTTGACACACTGATTCACCACAGGAGCACATGGGGCTGCTGTACAGCTCATAACTCTGTAGTATTTTTACGGAACTGCCATTTCTATGACTGGTGCATCCCTGTGAAGGTGTCTATGTGCTTACTGCAATGCTGGGATTTGAAAAAGTGCCACCATGATTTTTTGAATGCTGCATAGACTATGCTGATATGGGGTCTTCACACAGATTGCATTTTCATGCAAACTCTGTCCAGTATCAGACCATTCTGGGGCACTTGTCCTCAACTATGAACCAGGTCGATGTGCCATTGATTTCAGTGGCACCCAGTGGCGTAGTTAGAGGGGGGCAAAGTGCTAAGTTTTGCAGTTTGGCCTCACTGAGGCGTACAAGCAGCTCCTCCTCTTCAAAGCCATTCCAGGCAGGGGGAGCAAAACAGAGTTTGTTCCCACCACCTAGAAATGCTCTGAAAGGGAGGGGCTGCTAACATGCCACAGTGAGGCTCACTGCAAAATTTAGTGCTTTGCACCCCCCCTAGCTACACCACTGATGGAACCGACTGCTACATAAGTATTTTGCACAGTTTGAAGTGATTTAACAGTGCAAAAAAACTGCAACAAAAGGCCAACAGTGCTCACAAATATGCCTGAGATCGTTTTTGATTGAAAATCAAGGCAAATTGCTCAATAACCAGCCTTTATGTTTAATTTTACTTGTCAGTCCCAATCTTGATGTGAAGAAAGTTTTTTAAAAGATGATAAATATTTAAATATTTTGTAGACATCTTTGAAATTAGTTTTGCTTATCAATTTCTAAATACTTTAACCTGCCACCCATGAAAATCAGAAGCAATCTGCAAAGTGGCATTCTTAATGGGCTAAGGACTTCTTTGTTTGCATTTTTGTTTTTTGATTAAATAAAATAAAAACCTTTTTGAGGTGTCCAGTACACTTTGAAGAAGCACACTTTCTTATAGAGTCTCCTGATAAATTGCTACCACTTTAATCAAAAACTTTTCTTCCTTAAGCATTACTTTGACCATATAATACATTGACCGTGAATTAATTTTTTCAATCAGGCAATTATTGGGCAAAGGGGTCTAAAGTATGTATCATCAATGAACAATGTAGTCCAGATTGTACATGTCTCATATAAAGCAACGTAATTATTTTGTTTCTGACATTTATCAAAATCCAATCATGCGCTTTATCCTTTATCATGAAAATCCTTTATCATGCGCTTTGTATGGAAAACAGAGCAGGCTTACACTTTATAAACTGCAGAGGAAGGACAACAGTGAGGAAAAGGTTGGGACTGGATCAACATGGTGTACATGTTATTGTGGGCTTCACATCACGATTGTGAGTATTGTATTCCCCGATTGTATTATATTCACCGATCCATGTTGTTGTTCATTAAAATATTTGAAATGTATATATGCCTTCTTAACTTTCTGTATGCTGTGGAAATACACTGTAGGAAGGCAATCATGGATCCTCATAGCGTGTTTCTGAAATATATAAAAGGTAAACAAATTAAGAGTATATGCTTTAAATTCAATTGTTTTAATGGGTCATTTTATGCACTTCAGTATTTACTACAGACTACATGTTGTGTTGTGTGTGCTCACTGGAATGCTAGTGCAAACTGGTCCTGAATTTGGGATGTTGCATTTCCTCATTCTCCCTGAACCCATCATGTGCATCGAGCACCTCCGTCCTGCCGTTGAGTACTATCCACATCCTCTGATTGATCTTTTTCCCCAATGCTGTCACTGCGCATGGAACTGAACACTCATCCCACTCTGTTCATGCCCTTTTGTTAGTGGAGCAACCAGTTTGTACAAGGTGGTGTGATATGCAATTCATTACAAAGCTGACGTTTTCCAAACTTGCTTTGCTCCTGGCAGACTCTTTTTGAATCCCGTTCTGGCATTTATCAGGCTAGAAACATTAAATAAGGCCTTAAGTGGTGCCTGCAGGGAATTATCACTTTTAAGCCCCCCCCCCCGGCTGTCAGTCATAAGTGTCAAATGCATCACAGGCAGACAGAGAAGGGCTTGTGGTACCCAGCAAGGTCACTTACTTTGAAATATTTCAAATGCCCCACGGATCATGCCATTGTGACTGTAAATCAGGATGAGGGAAATAAATCTACAATTCGAAAACCCATCCAAGATCCCTAATAACAGCAATCAGTTCTGAACTTTCTATTAGGGCAGTTAAGTGATCCCTGATTCTTGTCAACATTTCTGTCATTTCCAGCTTTTCATTCAGCTACCGTATACAGCTTCATCATTATTTGTGGCAAACTCATTAGACATGATAACCATCCCGTTTGTAACCAGTGTCGTTTAATAGATCTTCCTGTTGATATACAACTCGCAGGAAATTTGTGCATGTTACATTTCAAAAACGTGACATTGAATTAAAAACTGTGTGTCAACAATAACTGAGATGGAAAATTTCTCAAGTCTCTGTAGTCAGGAAGGAAACACTCTTTACAGAAGGCATTTCTCTGTTGAGAGAATGTTTGATCTGAACTTGGTAAATCTAAGAGTTGGTCCACACATGCATGTATATTGTGGGTTGGTTCAGATATATAAGAATTATTTCCATAGAGTGACTCTCATGGATGTAGCTGCATAGAGGAAGAAGCATATGGGGCAATGTAACTATGTTTGTGACTCTAGTGACTCAGCCTTAAGCTGAGTGTTCTCATGCAAATTGCCAGTCGGAAGAGGTGTCTGTCAACATGGACACCCGGACTAATATGCTCCTCTTTTCACGCAAGGGTGTTGGGGGGGGCGGTCACTCTGTATGGAGAATTTAGAACTGCATGAACCTATCTTTGAAAACCAGCAACTGTAAGCTAACACCATTAGAAAACCTTTGAACTGATATGCCTGCCTGGGGTGTTGTATCCATGCTAGCCCAAACATACATGCAAGTCATCATGCCATGTTGCATTTGTGTGTTGGCAACCTTCAGTCTCAAAAGACTATGGTATCGTGCTCTGAATGGTGGTTCTGGAACAGCGTCTGGTGTGGCTGAAAAGGCCGATTCGGGAGTGACAATCCCTTCCACACTGGGAGCAAGTGCAGTCTGTCCCTGCTCTGTCTCCCTGGCTATGGGCCTTCCTTCTTTGCCTCTTTGCCTCAGTCTGTTGGCCAAGTGTCTCTTCAAACTGGGAAAGGCCATGCTGCACAGCCTGGACTCTTCGCTCACAACAGGAGAGGAAACTGAACGCTTTCCACATGTGCTGCCTCTGCCGCATCCTTGGCATCACCTGGCAGGACAAAGTTCCAAACAACACAGTCCTGGAACGTGCTGAAATCCCTAGCATGTATGTTGCATTTAGGATGTGATGAACATGCGTGAATCATTGTTTGGATTGGTAGCACAGGATTGAACCAATCCTGTGCTGTGGAGAAGCAATGGAGGACAGAATCAGGCACCAGACTCCAGTGTTGGTAAAACAGGACAACGTTGCTCATCGCTATGGTTCTATGCCCTGATCGTCATTCTCCATTGGTGTAGCAGAAGTCATACGAATGTTTTGTGCCACTGAAGTTAAAGTCATAGCATAAAACCAGACTGAAAGAGAAATAGATTTTTTTAAAAATCTGATATATCCATGTTAAAAGAAGTTGGTTATGCTGAAATACTTGAATTAACCCATTTCTGCCCAGCCCGCAGGTGTACACATTTGATCCCTGTTGTGTATATGCAATGTTGGGCAGCAATGGCTTAAAGCTGACTGGAGTCTAAAGCTGCCCTTTTAACCCATCGGGTATCCCAGGCCCACCACCCAACCATAACATTCTGGTTGCCCAGTTTGACTGTGCTTTTGTTCTATCTGATCTTGTTTGACAGGAACCACAGGCTATTTGGTTCACCTTGGATGGGGAAGACCGCCTGCCATCAATGCCACTTGCTGTGGTAGCCTTGCCCCAGCTCCAAACTTAGCTTCCTTCCTCAATACCACTGTGTGACAATGAAGGTTGGGCCTCAGATAGGGAAAACAAACTCTCATGATCTGCACTTTCTGACCCTGGTCCCCAAAGATTTGTTAAAGGATGTGGCAGTTGTATAGAGAGGAAGGGCAAGCAGCTCTTCATGTCCCATTGTCACTTCCTCTTTCTAATGCCCTTTAAGGAGGCACCATCTGTAACTGAAAAACCATCTGCCTCCCTGGTTGTAATGAATCTGCAAGCCTGCTGATTCACTCTGACAGAAGCGGCAGTAGGAAGCCTTTAAACTCTGCAGCCGGTGAATGTCAGGACTGGTTCAGCAAAACCATCTAAGCATCTCCCACTACAGGGCAGTTGGAAGCACAGCTTCTCATTCGGAACGGAAAGGGACACAACTGGATTAGTGCAGCACAACAAATGTGTGGAGTTTATCAATTGTGAAAGGTTCCCTCTGCCAGGGGAGCTCTCAAACATAACACTCCTGGCATGTCCACTAGCAGGAGAATGAAAAAGAGTATTGCAAGAGTATTTATTTACAAGCTCTTCCCTGATCTCCTGTCCCCAAGGGCCTGGTGTGATGTTGCTAGTTTAGATCAGGTCAGCTCCATTGAGGGTTCAATCATCATCATCATCATCATCATCATCATCATCATCATCATCATCAAAATTATATTCTGTCTTTCTGCCAAATGGCACCAAGAGTACCTTAGAAGCATTCATTTAAAAAAACAAAACATGGACAGCAGACAGATGTAAATATGATGGGTAAAACACATCAATTCAGCAGCCGTTGGAAAGTATATACCAAAACAGACAAGAAGGAAAGAAATAATACTTGGACTGATCTCTACAATAAATGCATAAATGTATCAACAAGTGAACAGGACAGGCTTGCCATGTGGCTGAACGATAATAATAAAAAGGTCAAGTAGATTTCCCTTGGGAAGGAGCTCCACCATCAGTGGGCAACTGCAGAAAAGGCTCTCTCACCTGCAGCTACCCACCTGTCTTCAGGTAAGGGCATGCAGAAAAGAGTCACCAACGAGATATACTGCACCTGTATTATCTGTGAACTGAGTACAAAACGTAAATTGAGGATCAACCCTAGGTGAGGCGTGAAGCTGAATAAACCCAGCACGTAATTGCTACAACTGCTACCACATTCCAGGCCATTACTTTTTATAGCTTTGACCATTTGTATTCTTTCCCCGCTTCCTCTGTAAGTAAAAGCAGCAATGAAACTAAAGCAATATTTTTAGTTGTCCAGTTAAAAATATATATACAGGTTGGGCATCCCTTATCTGAAGTGCTGGGGACCAGAAGCATTTTGGATATTGGATTTTTCTATATTTCAGAATATAGGCGGCCCTCCATAAGTGTGGTTTGGTAGCTGCAGATTTGAGTATCTGTGGGTTCTGAACCCGCAAGGTGAGCCACCTGTAGCCCTCTAAATCTGACCTGAGCTGTGCTCCAGTTGGGTTTGGAGGGCTTGGGGTCCCCCGAAATCTGCAGATTCCAACATCCGCGGATTTTGATATCTGCGGGGGTTCTAGGATGCCTCCACAACCCCTGTACAAAATTCATCTACACAAAAAATCTAAACACAAAATTCATTTATGTTTCGTATACCCCTTACGCACATAGCCTGAAGGTAATTTTATACAATACTTTAAAAAAAATTTGTGCATGTAACACAGTTTGTGATTTCATTTCTTTAGGCAAAAAAGTAAAACAAAAAAAGTCGTGTCGTGCTTTGTCGGTGGAAGTTCCATATTTCAGAATGCTCCATATTTTTGAATTCTGGATAAGGGATGCTCAACATGTATAGTATCCTACAGTTGTCAGATAGCTTGGAATGAAATAGTGTACTAAAGTTAAGGCCTGAGTAGGACCCTTGGACTTGGCTTTGTTATCTATCTATCAATATATGTATATTTGTTTCCCACCATTTTTCCATGAAGGCCAAAGTAGCATATATGGCTTTCCTCCATTTTATCCTAACAATAATTCATGAGGTGGATTAGATTGAGAAGTCAGGGTTTTAGCACCAGCCAAACCCAGAGGGCTCCACTGACTGGGCTGACATAAGAACATAAGAACAGCCCCACTGGATCAGGCCATAGGCCCATCTAGTTCAGCTTCCTATATCTCACAGCGGCCCACCAAATGCCCCAGGGAGAACACCAGATAACAAGAGACCTGCATCCTGGTGCCCTCCCTTGCACCTGGCATTCTGACATAGCCCATTTCTAAAATCAGGAGGTTGCACATACACATCATGGTTTGCAACCCGTAACCTCCAGAAACTTGCCCAATCTCCTTTTAAAGGCGTCCAGGCCAGACGCCATCACCACATCCTGTGGCAAGGAGTTCCACAGACCAACCACACGCTGAGTCCACATTAGTAGTGGCATTGGTAGCACCCATGGGGCTAGTAGGGTAGCACCATGGTGGGGTGGGGGTCTTGTGCATGGCTTTGTCAGGGCCCCTCAGCAACCTGGCTGCAGCACTGTGTGAGACCAGCTGCAAGTCTATGCACACTTACCTGGAAGTAAGCCCTCTGACTATAATGTGACTTACTTCTGAGTAGACATGCATAGATTCGGCTGATCACCTAGTAAGCTTTATGGCTAAGAAGGAACCTGAATCCAGGTCACCTTATTCCCATTTCAGCACACTACCATACTGTTCACTGTGCAGACTTTTCTGCTCCACTGCTGCTTCCTTTCTTGCCTCTCTTTCACCCAATGCAGCTCCGAATGCCGTCATGGGTCTTGCTAACATTTTCCAGATTTTGTGTTATAAAAACAGCTTATATTTCATAATAAAACGTTGCCCATTAATATTTTTTCCATACATATGATTGATTTGAATGCATGTGACTTCAGAATACAACTTTCCCTGCTACATTTGACAGGTGGAGGTGGTGGTGGGTGATTCAGAATATGAGCATTCCTGACAATGTCTGCATGTAATCCTTAGAAACATAAAGGTTGATGACAAGGGGACAGAACAAATTACATTACCTGATGTATAGCCCTAAGGGACATGGTGACTCAGAGACACCTGTCTAAATTATTGTTTTGAACCAGTCAATTATTCATATACCAGTGGCCATTTGTAGGTTATATTAACTGTGCTAACTAACTGGTGTGTTATACAGTTAAGGCAACTGTAGATATTAACCATCCCATCACTGGAGTACGGACACAATGTCCATTGATTATAGAGATGTTTTTGACCCCGTTTTTTCTTCCTCATCACTCAGTGCTTCTAGCACAATATTATTTGAGCTGAAACACCTTTCCACCAAAATTTCACAACCACCTTACAAGCAATACCTTAGGAAAAGCTGAAGGGGCCTTAGAGATTAGAAGCAATTAGTTGTTACTTGGTGGTACAATGGAAAGATACATAGCTCTGACCCATGGTTGGAACCAGGGTCTCTTTACGGCCTGCAGGGCTTTTTGTAAGTCACTCCCAGCTAGAAAACAAACAACCTGAAGATTCAGCACAACCAAGATGTACAACAAACAAGGTGCATTTTTTTCTATGGTGTTTGCTTTCCTGTGAAATATTTCTGAGCAAAATTAATACGGCAGCTCACTATAAAGTGAGAAAGTGAAAGTATTTATTACCACCTTACTGCACCCGCTGTAGCCCCCAAGAGGGGCAAAGTTAGAGATTGTCAAGTGCTGGTGCCTACAGGACCGGAATCAAGGGCTTCCTGAGTGAAGGAACAGGTGTGTTTTCAATCTGGATCCTTGTTTTTGGCAAAAGAGATTTTGGAAGAGAGCGTACCATGGTGATTTCCATATTTTCAAACAAGAAATCCACAAAAGCCCAATAACAACAGGTTAAATAATAATAATAATAATAATAATAATAATAATAATAATAATAATAATAATAATAATACAGGCATTTATATACTACCTTTCTTGGTCATCAGATTTCTCTTCAGACTTTAATTCAAGGCAGTTTACATGGGCAGGCTGTTCTAAATCCCCATAGGGATTTTTACAATTGAAGAAAGGTTCTATCTTTCAAGAACCGCACAACATTTCAGATGGATCTTTTACGGTCTGTTATCACTTTCTGGCCTCCAGATTCCTCCCACGCAGGCTGACAAGCAGCTCCTTCGTCTCTCCAAGAGCAGGAGGAATAACTCAGCTGGGCTTGTCAGCTGCTTCAAGGTCTCGCCATTCACGGTGCCGGTGGCCTCGAACTGGCGACCTTCGGATGTTATCTCCAGGCAAACGGAGGCTCAACCCTCTAGACCAGACCTCCTGCCCTGTGCAATAAACAAATTGCTCTGTGTAATATGTCCCATTTGCAGATATTTACAATGTATAGATAAATATCAGTATCTAGGGCTGGCCTTAGGAGCTGTGGGGCCCAACTGGAAACACTTTTGCAGGGCCCCTTCTACTAAATTTTTTAGCTCTTGAATGGAGTCAGACCAATAAAAAAAAGAAAACATATGTTACTTCTGTGCAGGTGGATAGGACTCCTGTACCTTTAGTGGTTGTGTAGAATAGGCACCTGGATGGTCAGCTAGAGGGAGGGAGTGTGTGCCCAGCCTGCAGTGCTCCCCGACTGTTGCCCATCACCACCCTGTCCACAGCAGCCTGCTCCGGAGCATGACAGGTAGAGGATGGTGCTGGGAGATGTGAGAGCAGGGAAAGAGCGAAGTGCGATGCTGCCGCCTGCATGTCATCAATTTTGGCCCAATTGGAAGCCGCAGTGGGCATAAGATGAAATTTCCCCAATTGCCTAAAAGCTGGCCCTGCATGGGAATGATAGAGTGGATAGAGAGATGCTCTTCTCCCTCTCACACAACACCAGAACCAGGGGACAGCCACTAAAATTGTGTGTTGGGAAAGTTAGGACAGACAAGAAAATATTTCTTTACTTAGCGTTTAGTTGGTCTGTGGAACTCCTTGCCACAGGATGTGGTGATGGCATCTGGTCTAGATGCTTTTAAAAGGGGATTGGACAAATTTCTGGAGGAAAAATCCATTATGGGTTACAAGCCATGATGTGTATGTGCAAGCCCCCGATCTTAGAATGGACTATGTCAGAACGCCAATGCAAGGGAGGGCACCAGAATGAGGTCTCTTGTTATCAGGTGTGCTCCCTGGGGCATTTGGTGGGCTGCTGTGAGATACAGGAAGCTGGACTAGATGGGCCTATGGCCTGATCCAGTGTGGCTGTTGTTATGTTCTTATGTTCTTAATAACCACAGTAGGGAAAAAGCTTTATGAAAACTAACTAAAATATCATAAAGGAGTTAATAAATTAATGAGTTCTTGAGAACTGTCAATCAGGCTGGATGTTAAGCTAGGTGCAAGAGATTTCAATTTGTATCAGTTACATAGCTGGGGAGGGTAATTAATGCAACAAACTGGGGCATTTGGTGGGGCCGCTGTGAGATGCAGGAAGCTGGACTAGATGGGCCTATGGCCTGATCCAGTGGGGCTGTACTTGTGTTCTTAAACCATGTAAGTGGCCCCTCCCACTTGCCATTGGATTCATTCTGGGCAGTTATGGCAAAGCACAGGAGATACTGTTTGGTTCACTGAGCGCTTGTGTGTTGCTGTCCAGAATGGCAGTAGTCCAGAATCTGAATGGAGGTCAGATGGTGACTAGGAGGGGCTGGTTACACATTGTGTTATGGCGCCTGTAATACTTACCGTTTTGCCTCACCCAGCTATGCTATTGCTTTGTTTTGGGACAAAGTGGCTATTTCCCCACGCTGTTTTTAAGAATAGCGTCTAGCAGTTACTTGGATTTGTCTCCAGCACTAAGAAGTCTCTAGAACTACGTCTCCAGCACCATTGCTTTTTGGTGGTTTGGCAGGATTGAGCATTCACAATACCTGCTCTGTAGATGGGCTTGTGTGCTTCGAAGCTTGTGGAAATAAACTTCCCCCTCTCCTACTTGGCACAGCAGTCTCCAATGACCTCCAAAAATCCATTTTGGAGGATTGGGAGATCCTTCAGAAATAGAGTGCAGAAGGTGGCAGGATTACATTGTGATAGATAAAAATTCTTCTTCGCTGTATCCTAACCCCCTTCCTGGTCCTCATGACATCACATCAGCCTTCCCACATTTGAATCTGAGAAGTCCCATAGGGCAGGCTGGGTCTCAACACAGGGTAAGGAAGTTACCTGGGAAGTTACATGGCTCCCTAGGGAGCCATGGAAACCAGCCAGGGGACCTGTGGAATTCTTGAGAAAAGGCTGCTACCCTCTAATGTTAAAGACTGTCGCTCTAATGGGGAACCAGGGCCGACGGCCTAGTAGGTCAAAGGCTCTGCCAGTCAAAAACGTTGGAAAAGCACTCTGATAAGGGGAAAAAAATTCCCTTACACTGAGTAGACCTCCAGCTGCCTCTTAACCTGCACTGGCTACAGCACAGGCCATGCAGCTTGGCCGTGCCGGCACAGGTTAGAATTGGGCTGTCAATGTTTCAATTTCAAAGATTTTGATTGCACATCTGAACAATGTAATTTTGAAAGCCATAGATCAGGGGTGTCCAAAGTTTTTGGCAGGAGGGCCACATCATCTCTCTGACACTGTGTCGGGGGCCGGGGGAAAAAGAATTAATTTACATTTAAAATTTGAATAAATTTACATAAGTTTACATAAATGAATATATTAAAGATGAAGTTATATGAATGAATAAAGGTCTTGCAATAGCTCAAGGCCTATAAAAGTCCTTGCACAAAGCAAGGCTGGCCTTTACTTTGCTGCTGCTACTGCATCACAGATGTGAAGCAACAAGCAATGGAGGGAGCCCTCATCTCACAGCTCACACGAGTGGTCAAACAGTCGCCCTTACGCTGAGAGCAGTTGCATCAGGTCAGTGTGGGCTCCAACAAATCTCCGGAGGGCCAGAATCTCATTGGACACTGTGGGCTCCCTGAGGGCCGCATTGAGAGGCCTCGAGGGCCGCAAGTGGCCCCAGGGCCGGGGTTTGGGCACCCCGCAATAGATGAATAACAGTCCAAACTTTGTGAAATGGAAAAGCGAATGAAAGTTTGGGACACCTAAGGAGCTTTGCTTTTTCCCATGCAAATGGCAAGCTCACTATGAACTTGTGCTTTTGTGGACTTAAAAGTAGAGGATTTTTCCTTCCAGCCTGCTTTGAGTACTAATATTTTTCTTTTGGCATTCACTAGAGTTAACACAGAACTTGAAAATATGGCAGGCCAAAATGACTTTAAATCATTTGCTCTCTTTTGCCATTATAAAGAGTGCTTTGGTTTGGAAATGAAGAAAGTTCTGGCCCTCTCCTGAATGCAGCAATTTAAAATTAATGGTGCGCTAAACGTTTTAAAGAGCACTTCAATTTGGACAAGTGATCAGAGTTCTGGGAACAGAGAATATAACATTATAAAAAACTGGCATTCTTCAATGCTTTCAGTTTTCTTACAGTAGAAAGCTCTAGATAGGGTTTATTGACAATTCTCACATCTACATTTCTAGAATTTAATTAGTTGGCCACAAGAATTTTTTTCACTATTAAGATGACATTAGGTCTTTAGGAGCTCCATTATTTGAGTTGCTTCCCCTGGGGGCTGGGGATAAGAATAGGCCCTCAGTTTGGCTGTACTTGTCATAAGAGGCGACTAAACAGCCACCAGGTAGATGGGACTCGTTAACCTGGGAAAGCAGCTCATCTGAGAGAAGGAAGACTCTGATCCCAAACCTCCACTGCCTTGTGGCTACATCCAGTTATGGAAAAGGCTTCAGGAGTCAACCTCAAGGCAAAATGGAGAGCCGGAGTCCCTGAGGCAGTTCATGGCTGAACACAGTCATATTCTGGCAACTCCTGCGACGCCGCTGGAACCAACCGTAGTGGCTTCTGCCTTTCCATTGGACCATTTTAGTGATGTGGAGAGGGGGGATTTGCTGCATGGGTAACAGTCTATCCTCCATATCTACCTTACCCAGGCTTCGCGCACTGGAAAGGACACTGTTCCGGAACCACTATTCAGAGTGCGATACCATAGTCTTCCGAGACTGAAGGATGCCAACTGTTCTGTTTGAGTTGTCCTAGCCCAGCAATTCCCAAACTCTGCCTCCTCTGCTGACAGCAGTAGGGCTTGTACAGTGAGATCTGCAGATTCCATGTCCGCAGTTTCACTTAACCATGGATCGGGTCTGTGGCCTCCACACAATCCCTTGCCTCTGGAGGGTTTTCTGAGCCCAAAAAAGGCCACATGCATCTGCCCAAGGCCCCTGCCAGACTCAGAATGACTGTTACACCTGAAAAAACACTACCTTTTTTTGGTCAAAACTGGAAGTGATATTTTTAATGCCTTATAAGGCATAGGGAGGCCTGGGGAAGCCCTCTGCTGGGTTCAGAAATCTGTCTGAAGGTGAGGAGAGGAGAGGAGAGTTCGGCTCCCCTCAGCTCCGGAGAGTATGGGGGCATTCCCTTGTATCTGCAGTGGGTTCCAGAACAGAAACCCATGAATATGGGGGCACGCCTGTACAATGTATCCATTTTATAGCAGACTTCAGCAGCTCAGCTTAACATTGAATGTGAGGTTCTGTTTACAAACCAAGTTATCTTTTGGGGGCCACACCTGGCCCACAGGCCTTATGTTTGACACCCCTGTCCTATGACATGGGTGATGTCAACTCCCTCTGATTATCAGTTTGTCACCTGAAAAAACAATCATTACAATGTTCCGCACAGAATTTGGTCATGTGCATTAATAATATACTTCAAAATCTTTTCTTAGTGAATGTGGTGAATCACTCATTCATAGTAAGTGTCCTGCTGTCGGCAGTGGCAGACCTGCTTTCATAGCAACCTGGGGCAGGACGGTGACATGCTGTCCTCCCTCCAACATGCTGCCCCCCCCAGCACATTGTCCCTGCCCTGGATACTTACCCAGGCATAACGGAGCCTTGCACAAAGCTTGGCAGCAATCAAGAAACCTTCTGAGGCTTCTCCCGCTGCTTTAAACAATACTTCCCATTTGCCGATGAAGCAATACTATGAAGTATTGCTTAAAACAGCAGGAAAAGCCTCAGAAGACTTCTTGCCCATTGCCAAGTGCTGCCTGGAGCTTCGCCTGCCTGCGGAATGGCTTGGACAGGCAGATAGGGTGGTGTGGCGGGCAGAGGTGGCAGTGGCAAGCAAGCAGCAAGCATCGTGCCTGGGGCTTTTGCCCCCTTCCCCTGCCCCAGGTCCACCACTGGCTACTGGATCAAATCATATGTCCATCAAGCCCAGCCTCCTGTTGCCCACTGTGACCTACCAGACGCTTCTGGGAAGCCAGAAGGAGATCTATGAAAAGATGGACTGCACATATCTCATTTTCATTTCTGCATTCTTCTCTTTGGCCCCTTGTGCTATAATGTTTTGACCACAGGCTGGGAAAATCTAGCCCATATTTTCAGGAAGCCAATGTTCTTTCAAGGACAAACTCTTCCACATCAAGGTTTTCTCCTTGGGTTGCATCTATTTTCCAATTAAGTGGGCTTGAGATTTATATTCTTAAGGACCTTTTGTGTGATGGATGACAGACATGATGTGGCTCATAACTCCAGATTACCCTAGGCTTCACATTTGACTAAATGGCAGCTGGCCTCCAGGTGCCAAGCCCTTGAACACAGCACAGATTTGAGCATCATTAAGAGGACATTGTTAGTCACGTTCCCACCTTGAAGAAAAATGTGAATCAAGAAGCATACAACTACTTCATAACAGACAACCCTGCAGTTATTAATAAAAAGATGATAAATGCCGATCTGGTCCTTGTTGGAATTAGCTGCTGGAATTAGCATTCTAGCACTGCGAAGCCCTTATGGTGGCGCATATGCCAGGCCTCCATTGCATGCTTCCAGGCTGCTGCCACAAATTAACAGAGGCAGGGCCTGCATATCAGTGGGTCATGGATGCCTCACCGCTCCCAGTAAGTTGGCAGCAAGGGCATGTCATGGGCAGGGTAGTGGAGGAAGGGGGATTTTGAAGAGAGGGGTGGATCCCAGCCGCAGTGACTTGCACCAGAAACATATCCCCTTTTTTTGAACCTGTCCTCCCTCTTCTTGTTCCTCGAGCTTATACCAGCTGTATATTATCCATCTGGCATTATCTCTTATCGTTTTTCTACATATTCCAAAGTTCCCAAGCTTGGTCGTATATATGACACAAAGCAGAAGGATTCCATCTCAAAATTATAGTCTTCCTTTTGCTATGGTTGAACAGGTTCGATGGAAATTGTCATTTTTTCATCTGAAAACAGTCATCATTCCTCCTCTTTTTCTTTTTTTTCCTCTTTTGAAGAACGTTGTTTCAAAAAACAAATGATGTGGAAAAACAACCTGTCAGCGGAAAAGAGAACGACATTTTAAGATCTTGCGGTTCGGTCGGAGAAATTCCAGGCATCAGAGTGAAAGCTGTAATCTGCCTCACCCACACAAAAGAGAAGCATTGCAGGCGCTTGATTTCCCCCCCCCCCCAAGTCTGACTCTTTTTTTGAAAATGGATTTTGTTTTTGTGTTTATGTGCAGGTTTTGTTTCACCGGCCTCTTTCTAAAATGGAAAAAAATACGACCTTCTGTAAGCGATAAGCAAGTCGCAGCCCTGGCAAGGCTGCAGAGGAGTTTCGGCCTGTACAACAGATTTCCAAAGTTTTTTTTGTTTTTTTAAGGGAATGTTGCCCTGCATCTGCCATGCCAGTGAAGGGGCTAATCCCTGCTCTGTCCCAACATCTTAAAAGGCAAGGGTGGGAGGAAGTGGACACCTATTGGGTGCTGCATTGAGGGGTATGGTGTTTGAGCCATTAGTTCGCCAACCCCTCATTGTCAGCTTCAATCTTTTGCCCCACCAACCCACTTATTGCAGTCTGAGATTCAGCAGTTGCATTTGGTGCCAGAAATTTTTGCTGGCTTTGGAGGGTAATCACCCCCCCCCCCCACACACACACACTAAAGACTGTTTCCTTGGATCGGGTTGTTTTTTTAGCCATAGTGGCCAGGAGGTCAGAGTGAGGAAGTTGGTATGACTCTGAGAATGAACCTCTACCAATCCCTGGAGACTGGTTCACAGAGGCTGACCGGGGAGCCCTTGACTTTGATGGCAAAGTCAACCTCAAAGACTTTCTGACTTGGGAGAAGCAGTGCAGTTCAACTTCCTTGAGCGCTTGGGGTTGGGGTGGAGGGACTGGCAACAGATGATCTGCAGCTCGGGGGGTTGCCCAAAAGGGGAAGAGATGCTGGTTTGCTCTCCCCCATAGATTCGTTGTCTGCAGTAGAGGGGGAAGGAGTTTTTGAGACATGCTACTGCTGGCTTAGTCAAGGTTTTGATTTGCTTCATTTCATAAAAGTGGCCCAATAGACATTCCACATGTATCATGTGTTTATTGGGGGAGTTAGGGTAATATAGCCATGGATGACAGCCAACCATAAGAATGTAAGTTCCAACACTGAATCTGAAAGGGAAACTCCTTTGAACTTTCATGCTCCATCTCCCCACAATGCCTGGCATCATGTGGTCCAACACCACCATGATCCAAAGTGGTCCAACACCTTGTGTAAAGAGGGACACCTAAGCTGTGTGGGCATTGTTACTCTTATTGTCACCCACGCTTCCTCCAACGCATTGGACTAACCAAGCATTTCCCGCCTCTAAACAACCCTGTGACCTGCCTGAGGTCATCCAATGAGTGTTATGTCTGAGTGAGGGATTGGAGCCCTGATCTCCCCAATCCTATTTCAAACCTATAAGCACTACACCATACTGTTAGCGTGCTCATGATCCAGTACTGTGGGTGTGTGTGTGTGTGCTGCATGGGCTTGTGAACAGAAGAGCCCAGTTTAAACATGCTTGCTCACCCATTGTCATGTTTAATCTGGGCTTCGGATGTTTTAAATGTACTATGATATTTTCTCCACCACTTATATCTCCCCTGTCTCTCCCCCCCCCCACAAGAAAACAAACAAACAAAAACTATCAGGGTCAGTTGCCTAGGCAAGTAAGAGAAGCCAATCCATCCTATTTTATTGTCATACTCCTATGTGTCTAGCCTTGAATTCTTATTTGCCATGCTCGAGAGCTACTTGGGTCATTATTGATAGGATCAGGCACTTAGACGCTTACTTCTAAGCTCCGTGTGTTCACTTCTTCCTTAGTTGTGAAGCTTCTCACAGCCTGTGTCATTTGTGCTGCTGTTCCACAACAGAAGCGGCATTCTAGAAGGGAGCCAGTGTGGAATCAAACCTTTCCTCTGGGCTACGTAGTGTGTTTACAGGTGTGATGTCTGATAAGTACTGTAATATTTAGCTTGTTTGTTTCTGTGTTTTTGCCAGCCTTTTGATACTTGCGAGGAAGAAAGTCAGATAAAGCAGAGCTCTAGGTGGCATAGATTCCTAGCAAAGGAAGCTGTTAACTTTTATCCCCCCAAAAGAAAGATCTTTCTCTGATGTAATTTCAGCTTTGCAAGTCTTGGAATCAATGCAAATGGTTGCTACCCTTTCTCTGACTGTTCCGCACGTTGACATCTAACAAGGTTTTGCTTGGCATGTGCTTGTTAGTGGTTTCCTCCATCAAATCTTGGTAGATCTGTACCATAAATATCAATGGGTCTCTCTGTGAACATGAGTGATTCAAAAGAGAGAGCCTAAGGGCGCAATCCTAACCTGAGCTGGAACAGGCAAGCCAGGAGGCTTGCGCTGTATCCAGTGCAGAATTGTGACCAGAAGCTGCTCAGCCAGAGGTAAGAGGAAACGTTTCCCCTTACCCCTGGGTAAGGGTTGCTGGCCACAATGGGTCTCCTCGGACTTGCGCCACCTCTGGAACTCCGTTCTCCCCAGGAACAGGGGTTGGAATCCGGCATAAATGGTGGATCCCAGCCCTGCCTCCCACTCCCCACCTGCCCCCAGGGCCGCCCATTGCCCACCCTCCTCCGCCCAGGAATGCCTCCCTCCCACGTCCTCCCCACCTCCCCCACACCTACCTTTTCTGCTTGCGTTGCCATAGGCAGGCCAACACAAGCGGCTGAGGGGAAGACGGTGTGGAGGCTTATGTCAGCCTCCGCAGGCTGGCGCTTCTCGGAGCAACGGCCTGGCTTCCCCTCAAAGAGGCACAAACGTGCTTTACGGCATGTTTGCGACCCTCCTAGGCTGGCCAAAGGGACTTGGGCCAACCTAACTGCAAGTTAGGATTGCGCCCTTAATCTGGAAGCCCATGAAATGCCTCCAGGAAACCTCATTTTAAGGAAAATATCAATTTAGGAGCATTGCTAAGACTGTTGCTTGCCATCTCACTTGGCACTGAGTGGGATCTTCCTTGCTGTGACTCATGATCTAGGAAGAGAAACAAGAGCCAAATGATCTCCCTTTAAGTGGGAGAGATGATTGATATTGGATAAGGACTGAAGCGTGAAACTCCCTGCCCCTCAGTTAATTCAAACTTGGACTTCGCAAATCAATCTGTTTCTCCCCCTCAATGAGAAGATAGCGTTGACTGGCTCAGTGAGTTGCATGAGATGCCACTTCACAGCTTCCCCTTTCTGTTGTCACTGGAAAGGCATTAGAGCCCCTAGCCAGGGCTTTTGAAGCCGGAATATCCTGCCCTCATTGGTCCTGTCAGACATAAGGCAAACTTTGCAAGAAATGAGCTGTCCTGCCAGATCTTGCAAGAGCTCTACTGCTGTACTTTGCCACTGATATTTTTGTGTGTGTGTGTTTTTTTAAAAAAAAAAACCTAAAATTTTTATTATGTAATTATGTTTGAACTGGAGTTCATTAAAAAAAAACAACAGCAAAAAGGGGAGGGCTTAAATTCATTGTTGAGCCTCAACATGATGTACTCCTCAGTACATTAGGGTTTTATCACTATAGCATACTTTTTGGTGTGTGAACAGAATGCATTTAGCTATTCAAGTACCTGGGCTAGTTTTATTCACTTGGCAGGTATAAGAGGGAGAAGAATTAAAGGTCAGGGAAACAGCTTGCATCTATCTCGTGAATTTTAAAATGTTGGCAGTTGTTTTTGTTGACAATGTTCAAATGAATTTGTCAGCAATTCAAAGCGATCTGCTACAAGGTTTCAAGGTGCCTCGATTCATGTTAACTAAATTCATGAAAACGAATGACTTCCAGTCTGAAAAGGAAACTTGAACTCAGAGTTTGAAATGTTACCGTACCACTGATTTCATTATATTATACTAGCAAAATGTCCATCATTGAAAAGGGTACAATGGGAAAGAGCAGGTACCCTGTAGCGAGGGGAGCCAGTGTGTGTGTGAGTGTACCCTCCATATGTGGCAACCACAAGTAAAGGAGACCATTCTCAGGGAGACCATTGGAGTGGTGGTGCATCATCCCAGGGTATGGAGCAGGGATCTAAATATGCCTTCTCTCACTTATTATTGTTCTCTTTGTCCCATAGTCTTCAATGGGAGCCAATGACAGCCCAACTAAACCTTATTTGCATAGTCCTGCCTCCTGTTTGTTTTGTTTTATGGCCCCAGCTTGCATGGTTCTATGAGATATTAATCTAATCTACGTTCTGCTATTTCACCAGTGGATTTGGAATTCTCATTTTGAATTGATTGTATTCCAGCAGCTCTTCTCATGTTACTCAGTACAGTTTATTTATTGTCCAGAACACCAGTTCCAGATCTTAAAAAGGAAAAGAAATCAATCTACATTGATACATACATTGATGGTCCATCCTCATTGGCAATCTTTCCAATGTGGCCCACACTCACTCCATGTTTTTTGGTCTAGTGCAACTGTTGTCCAGTGCAGCAGTCCTTGTTGTTTAAATTACTGGCAGTGAGCTTGCTCACATGGCATAGGACTGGGCCCTTCATCTCTTTTTATATTCCGTTAAATAAAATAAAAATTATTTTGGAAATTGAGATCTCTTTGTGTGCTTTTCTGAATTGTGGGTGTAAAGGATTGTAGGGTGGCTGCTTGGGTTGCTGTCTCCACATACCTGCTTGGGCACAACCCTATGCCCACTTTCTTGGATGGAAGCCCAAAGGAGTAGCAGGGGGCTTGCTCACAGTCAGCTCTCCATGCACAGTAAGCAAACACACTCAACATATAGCACAGGAATCCTACCATCAGTAGCAAAAGCAGGATACTTTTTATTGCCTTCCGAAGGCAAATCCTCAACAGGAATCTCCCACCACTTTTGACTGGGAAGTGCTACTGGGATACATGCAGAAACAGGAAGTCTGCCAAAGGATGATTGACAGAACCGAGAAATGTGTGGCTTTTTTCAATGAAGAAACCCCCGAATTGGAGTGAATGTGTCCAGTGATGACCTTCAGAGGTGGGAGGCAGACAAAACTGTCAGTAAAGAGCTTTTGAGAGGAAACCAGGTTGATTGAGCTTGGCTGGAATTAAGGAACTGAATGGCAAAGTCTGCCACTCAAGCACAATGTATGGGGCTGGACTGAAAGGGAGGAGTTTCCTTTTTGGAAGAGCCAGTAGTTAAATGGTTTGTGCCAACATGAATTGCAGCTTGCATTTCATGGTGTAAAAGTCTAATTCTCAGGGTTGGTTGATGCAGGTTTCCCTGTGCCAGGCTTGTGTGAGGATTGTGTGGTGATGAAAAATGACACTGGACATTTCAAACACTTTTTTGGTCCTAAGATCAGGATTGAGTTGCTAATAGATTTCATTTACAAAAATTCAAAGAGGAATTTAGAGATTCTAAGAATGTCTAAGAAGGTATGAGAATTAGACAAGAATCTGTTGTCCTTGCCTTCTGTATCAATGGATTTGAAATGACGAACTCAAGAGTACACAAACACACACAGGCAAAGACTCAGACATTCCTCCACAGAGTTAGGGCACTAACAGCCCAAGCCTGTGCAGACCTCAGAAGTCAACCCCACTGTGGTCAATGGAACTTGCTACTAGGTAAATGTGCATAGGATTGCAGCCTAAGTTCATTGACTCTAACCATCCATGTTGGGAGCCACCAAGAAGAGCTTCTGATGGCTCAGATTTGAGCCCAGGGTTCCAGTTTCCTCTTCCTATTTATTCTTTCGATGAGTCTTGATTCAGTTAGCATTTTCTTGTCTGACACTCCTTTTGCAAGAAGCAAATCTGACCCGACAGAAGCATGTTTTGTGTCTACTTTTGTGCCCCTGAAAAGAATGTTGCTGCAAATCCTTTTTCAGTGTATCACAACAATTTATGGAAGTATTAATCTGCCGACAGAGGAAAAAAGACCTTGGCACCTTGATTCTTCTTCTGCATCCACAGTCTCAGATGATAGCCTTGGTTTTCACTGCTATGTATAATATCACATTTATCACCGTCTGGGGGAGTATTAGTTAACAAGCCAAAGAGATGGGCAAATGATGGCTGCTCCAGCAGCAGATGTTGAACACCCCCCAAATTATGTGCATGAACCAGCAGGCTTTCTTCTAAAGGATGAATATAAACATGATCATTATACAGTCACTGTGTCCTACAAGCCAATGATTGTGGATGCTGTTGAGAAACGTGGCTGTTTAATGGGGGTCCACAGTGGGGGACCACAAATTGTGTCTACGTTTGGTACTGTGAAGTCCAATCTTACTTACAGTACCACCTGCAAGCAGAAGATCATTTCCAGACTAGTCTGACCTTATAATCATTGCTATCTCAATGAGAGAAAAAGAAAGGGAATGCTCTTTACATGCAGTCATACCTACGTTAATGAACACATGAAATGAGTTTTATTTTTACGCCGTGATTAATTCCATCCCTTTTTACAGTTTTGCCCTTTCAATTTTTTTTTTTAATCTTTCCTAAAGTATTTTTGTCCCACTTCTTCTATAATGAATGACTTCAGAAGCAATCCTTGTAAGCAAGATATCTTACTGGGGGTTCGGATTCTCATGGCGTTTCTCTCATACCTTCTAACACTGGAGCGGAGGCATCACTAGGGATTGTGTCACCCAGTGCAAGAGTTCATTGCATTACCCCTATGATGAAGCTCCTCCTGTACCAGACCATACGGAATAAATTACAATATCATACACACAGACTGAATGCAGTGGCATCACTAGGGGTGAGGTCACCACCATTAACTGCATTTATTTATTTTAATATGTAACAGTACAGGTCACCCAACAAATCAGTAACCAACAAAAAACCAGTGGTCAACCTGTTGACACTTAAAGATGAAATAAGCATTCTTGTATTAGTTCTGATACATGGAAATGAGAACCGACTCATACTAACATGTTATTGGTTCCCTGCTATGCCATGACAACACCTCATTGGCTCTCAGGTCATGAACAGGTCATGGTTCAGGATGTGGACTCACCTCCCTGCATTACAATCTCTGCGCATGAACTGGAGGTTGTCCATGACTTTGTGTACCTTGGCTCAACGATCTCCGACACTCTTTCTCTCGATACCGAGCTAAACAAACGCATCGGTAAAGCAGCTACCACGTTTTCCAGACTCACAAAGAGAGTCTGGTCCAACAAGAAGCTGACGGAACATACCAAGATTCAGGTCTACAGAGCTTGCGTCCTGAGTACACTTCTGTACTGCAGCGAGTCATGGACTCTTCGCTCACAACAGGAGAGGAAACTGAATGCTTTCCACATGCGCTGCCTCCGACGCATTCTCCGCATCACTTGGCAGGACAAAGTTCCTAACAACACAGTCCTGGAACATGCTGGAATCCCTAGCATGTATGCACTGCTGAAACAGAGATGCCTGTGTTGGCTCGGTCATGTCGTGAGAATGGATGATGGCCGGATCCCAAAGGATCTCATCTATGGAGAACTCGTGCAAGGAAAGCGCCCTACAGGTAGACCACAGCTGCGATACAAGGACATCTGCAAGAGGGATCTGAAGGCCTTAGGAATGGACCTCAACAAGTGGGAAACCCTGGCCTCTGAGCGGCCCGCTTGGAGGCAGGTTGTGCAGCATGGCCTTTCCCAGTTTGAAGAGACACTTTGCCAACAGTCTGAGGCTAAGAGGCAAAGAAGGAAGGCCCATAGCCAGGGAGACAGACCAGGGACAGACTGCACTTACTCCTGGTGTGGAAGGGTTGGCCACTCCCGGATTGGCCTTTTCAGCCACACTAGACGCTGTGCCAGAACCACCTTTCAGAGCGTGATACCATAGTCTTTCGAGACTGAAGGTTGCCAATATATATATTGCCTATATATATATATAGGCTCTCAGAACAGTCAGTCTCGTCGGTCATTTTTGAGCTAAATAAATCCACTTTTTGTTACATAAAGAAGTTGTGTTTTCCTTTTCTGCTTATTTGGCTATAACTTTTGATAGAATACATATATTTCAACAAGACATGTTCCTTAGCTTTCTGCATTAAAGTACCCATCCGATGATATATAACATGATCGTATTATTCAAATATACCAATATTTTCACAGTTTTGGCCAGTAGTGGTGTCACCCCCCCGAGGGTGTCATCTGTTGTGATCTGCACCCCCTAGTGACACCACATTGGAGGATACATTCCCAGTGTACAAGGATTTGAGGGCCAAAGTATATTTAACTTTAAATGTATGTAAATTTTCCCTCCCTTGTTTTAAAAATAAAAATGTATTGGGGGGACATGAAATGGGGGTGAAACCATGATGGGAGTAGGAAGCTTTAACCTCTTTTCCTCTGCTATGGTTCTGATCCCACAATTGTGTTCCCCATATGCTTTTTTAATTAGGAAAGGATGCGTCCACTGAAAGAGTCCATTGGATCCTTACAGCTCTTGAACGTGATGGCCCTCTTCATCCCAGATGCCTTGGTTAAAGTTCACGGCCCAGCTCTCTTCTGAATGTCCTTTAGTGAACCTTGTTTCCTATGCCCTACCTACTCACCTGGTGCTGATCTAAGCATCAGGACATTGAACTTTGTTGCCTGACCCAGTACAAATATGATCACATATTTTAAAAATCAGGAAATGTCTGTTCTGTGAACCAATTGCATATCTGTTCCATTTGCAAATAACTTCTATTGTTCTAAAGACCTGTATAACACAAGTGTGACTGCAGAATTTTAATTCAGTCTTCTTCCCTCATTTCAAGATTAAACACAATTGGATCATTAGAGAGAAATCTCCAGGATCACAGTCTTGAGTATGCTAGGGATCAGCAGATTAGGGTATGCCAAGCCACATGCTGGACAGCTTGGGTAGATGAATGGCACAGATGCTATAGTTCAGAGTAAACCCTAAGGGTGCCATGAATTAATGTGATTTATCAAACTGATGGCCTGTTTGCCTGTTCTGGCCATTTTCGGCACTATGTTAGAAGGATGCCTGAATCCAAGACAGGTTTGGGGGCACATCAGTGTTGGAAATGGACAGTAAACCAGTTGCATGCTTTATAATGTGCTATTCACGGCCTTCTTTCCACCCTGTTTCTTAAAAGATCTCAAGATTTGCGGCTTCATTATATCACTGGGGAGTTGGTGAAAATCTGCTGAATTAATTAGACTTTCTGGCTGCTTCATCAATCCTTGCTTGAAGTCTTGGCTGGAAAGTTAGCAATTAATCTAATTTGTTGTGAAGCTGGAAGTGGGGGGTCCACCGAATGATAACTGAGCAGCCCTACTGAGCCAACAGCCTTTAGCATTACAACTCTGCATGCCGTGAGTCTTAAAGTGGCAATGCGGCCCTCTTCAAATGGTGTGGTCAGTGGGAAAAGTTCTTTCCCATCCTGGTTATTCACTCCAGGACAGATGTTCATCCCAGATTTTGGGGTTCTCTTTTAATCTGGGCAGGAAGCTTCTTCAAGGAAGGTGACCGCCTTCTCTGGACTTTTCTAGTCTTGGGTGGTGGCAATGATCTACCCTCTCCACTTTTTTTGGTGCGGTGGCAGTGAATTACCTTTTCTTTTCTAGTGATCTACCAATTCAGTCCTCCTGCTGCCCCTTTCCTGCCTTCCCTTGCCCCTATTCCTTCCTCCTCCACTCCATCCCATCTCCATTGCCAATGCACCTCTATCAGTCCTGAAGGATCTGCTGGCATGCACAGGAAAGCTCTGACCTTCCTGCCAAAGCTCTGGCAACACACACCTCTGTCTGCTGCCATAAGGCAGTTTGTGCTGGAAGAATGCCAGTTCTGCAGCCCAATAGGATTGGACTGCCCATGTACCAGCCTCCTAAAAAGATGCTAAAACATCCATTGCAACGAGACCACCTGGTAGAGCTGACAGGTGAGTTTGTTGATGCCTGAGCAGGTAGGTTGGCAGTGGAGGAAGTCCAGGAGGCCAGGCAGGGGGCAGATCACAGCAGCAGTGGTGCATGGCGAGATCCTATCCCCCTTTCCCCACCCCAGAAGAGGAGCCGGGGGACAGAATGGTAAGTACAGCATGCTCTGCAACAAGTCATGTAAGCTTGTTGCAGAGCATCAGTGTGGCAAAGTGCCATCACAGCCCTTCACGGCTCTGATGCCGAGGGGGAGGGTTGTTTACACAGCACATTGTGGAGCATGCTGTACTTACCACTTCCCCCCCTGGGTTCCGCTTCTGCCCCACCCCCAAAAAGTTCCCTGAGTCTCTTCAGATGTAGCAAAATAGCTGGCAGAGGTCAAGGAGACCCATTGGAGGACTAGCAACCACTGGGGAGGTGAGAAAAAGTTTTCTTTACCTCTTGGGGGCCATCTGGTCACCCCTCCCCCCAATAGTCCATGCTTTATCATTGGTGCTGCTTGCTTTGGGCTGGTGGGGCATAGATTAGGGTTTGGAAATCCAGTTTAGATGCTGATCTTTGCGGTTTTTTATGCTTTAATAATGCTCCATCGGTGAGAACAGACTCCTGTCAAGCAAAATCAATCTATTGCAATCAACACATTAAAAAAAAAAGGAAAGAAAAACCGACCTAGCCATGTAAACACACCTCAAGACAATCAACAGCAAATGCCACAAGATCATTTATTATTTTACAGCCAATTGCTTTTATTGTTTTGTTTCTCATTTAATGGTGGCAGGAGAATTTTATTTTCAACTCCCCCCCCCTCCCTTTCCCTCCGCATTTGGTGCTATATTGCTGATGGCTAACTTTTGGCAAGAAACTCCAGACTTTGAAAAGCTGACTGTAACCTAGATGTGTCACATGAAAGAAGATGGTTTGTTTGCGTATGCTTTTGCTTCATCCTTGGAAAAAAAAATGTACAGACGAATTTGTGCAACATTGATCATTTATAAACCTCAGAGGAGCCCTTTCTGCCTAGGGAGTCATGTAAGCACTCTCTCCCTTCCCCCTTTTTTCCTGAAAACATCACATTTTTAAAAATGGGCATCTTTTAAAATTTAGGATATTCAAAACCCAGAAGGCAATTTAAAATGGATAAGTCACAGTAAAAAAAGAAAACGAGAAAAGCTGTGGGTCTTTATTCGTGCTGTTTGGATCTGTTCTTCCTCTCTCTGACAACGAAGGGGGTGAGCTTGGCTAAGCCATGAGTAAGAGTGAGTTAGCTTCTCCCACAACCAAACTTGCAGTCACAGAGATGCTACTGGATGGAAAGAAAGTATTTCACAAAAGAGATTGGTGTGGGCAAAACTGCACACTTCCAAGTGAAAGGTACCAAATAGGTTCTGGACCACAGAAAGTGCATGCTTAAAATACTTCCTATCTTAAATGTGATCATGTTGCAGCAACTGTTACCCTGCACATGCCTGATCTCATCTGATCTCGGAAGCTAAGCAGTGTCAGGCCTGGTTAGTACTTAGATGGGAGACCACCTGGGAATACTGGGTGCTGTAGGCTTATACCATAGTCTTTCGAGACTGAAGGTTGCCAACCAAATGTTGATCTTCATGGGTTGTAAATAGGGCTGCCATGTAGGGCACATCCAGAAACCTGAGATTTCTGAGACAGGGCCTTGTAATACCACAAGGTGGGGCCCAGTGGCGTCCCTAGGGTTTGTGTCACCTGATGCGGGAAGCCAGCGTGTCACTCCCATGATGGACCTCCTCCCATGCAGTGGGCAGGGCGACAACCCAGATGGTGAGTGTGGTGATGTACCATCGCCCGGTCCCAGCTGGTTTTTTGGCCATACCTTTTGACAGAATAGAGCTATTGCAAAGTGGCTTTTTTCATTGCGTTCTGCTGTAAGTTACACACTGAATGGTATATAACATGATGGTATTATTCCTACAAATTACGATGTTAGCCATTTTGGTCACTAGTAGTGTCACCCCACCCCACCCCCCTGAGAACATCACCTGACTAATACTTTATTGGTTCCTTGCTGTTTCATAATAACATCTCACTGGAGCTTCGAAAAATCCGTCTCATTGACCTGTTTTGAATTAAGGAAATGTACTTTTTAGTTACATAAGACAGTTGCATTTTGTACTCTGGCTTTTGGGTCATAACTTTTGATAGAATGGAGATATTACACTTATTCCAACGTTATGGAACTCCCTTCCCCTTGATTTGAGAATGGCTCCCTCTCTTGAGACTTTTCGGCGAGGCCTGAAGACCTTTTTGTTTAAAGAAGCCTTCTGAGTTCATGGCCTTTTTTAACATCTTTTCTATATCTTTTAGTATTTTTACAGGCCTGATTCCTCAATGATTTGCTGCGTTTTGCTCTTTTTATCTGACTACTGTTTTTATGGGTATCTGTTAATATGTTTTAATATGTTTTTATTTGCTGTTAAATTATGTTTTTAATCATCTGTTTTTAATATGTTGTAAGCCGCCCTGGGTCCCTTTTTATTATTATTATTATTATTATTATTATTATTATTATTATTATTATTATTATTATTATTATTGTTATTGTTGTTGTTGTTGTTGTTGTTGTTGTTGTTGTTGTTATTGTTATTGTTATTGTTATTATTGTTATTATTGTTATTATTGTTATTATTGTTATTATTGTTATTATTCACTCGGGTTTTTTCACTGCATTCCGCTGTAAATTACATATGGAATGGTGTATAACATTATGGTATTATTCCTAACTATGCAATGTTAGCTATTTTGGTCAGTAGTGGTATCACCACCCCAGTGTGTGTCACCTCCCCATGGGCCGCACACCCTGCACCCCCCCCGGCGATGCCACTGGTGGGGCCTGCTGGTGTCAGAAATGCTAGCCCTTGTTTTATTTTTTTTAAGAGGTAGTTCCTAGCCCTTTTGGTTCCCAGGTTAAGCTCAGGGAGCAACCCTGAAAGGGAGATCCTGAAAGGACATATCGTAAAGCACATTTGCGCCACTGAGTGAGGAGAGAGATCAGCCCAAGTCTCACGGGCTGGTGCTAAATGTAAGTCCAGGCTGGCTGAGACAGGCTGGTGTGGGGAACAGGGGAGCAGGGGGAGGGTGGGAAGGAGACGTTTCAGGTGGGTGGGCCACAGGTGAGTGGGGCCAGGATCTGGCACTTGTGCTGAAGCCTAACCACCTCTTTAGGTGGTGCAATCCATTGGGGCTGCTGCAGTGTTACCCGGGGTAAGGAGAATGAATTCCCCTTGCCCTGGGCTGAGCTGCAACCACACACACCTCCCCCCCCCCCGCATTCCAATACGGGTTAGGATTGGGCCGCCCAAAACTTTTTCACACTGCCTGGTGACTTCAGTGCTCTGTATATCACCTTTTCTCTCCCCATGGCTAGCCGAAGCAGAATGAGTCATAGATTATATGCAGATTGACTCAATTTGCATAATTGAATCTGACTGGAGAATTTTGTTTAGTGCAGTTTATACACAGTCCCTGTCGAAATGAAGGAAAAGCAAAGACATTGCGATTCCTGATACCCACAGGCTTCAAGCCAAAAATATTATATCAGAAAGTCCATAGCACTTAAAAAAAATAAATCTCAATTTAAAGCATACAAATCAAGGTACCAAAAAGATCTAACTTCTTTTGAAATACTAGAGGACGCATGCTGGGTAAAGGATTGCACCTCTCCATTTAAAAAAAAAAAGGTGAAGGACTGTCTGGATGGGGCATCTGGAACATTCTACAGAACAGTAACTTTGTGGATTCTCTATACATGCCTTTTTTTGGCACACATCCTGCTAGACATCTGACACATTTTAAATGGTCCCAGAGGGTTTTTGCATAATCCTTCCCCAGAGGCCTCTTGTCAGTAGAATGGAGCAAGAGTTGAGGAGAAAAAAACCCAGCAACTAACTGGGGCATTTTCACTCTTTGGAGATTTCCCATTGTTTCTGACAGAAATGTATAGGAATCCAAGGCATTGCTAGTCATTTCTGCTCTCACAAAATCTCCTGGGGCATCGAATTGTGATAGAGGACATTCAACTTGACATCTCTTTATTTGACATTCTCCTGCTTTTTTCCCCTATAATTGAAATCAGTTACCTCTGAGGCTAATTGTAAAATGGTGCGTGCACATATTGCTTTGGGACATGGAGACAATGATAGCTGAAATTAATATTTCAGGAAACCTAGAAAGCAATGAATGGCTGATATCAGCCTAGGTGGATTCAGCATAATTTGGCATTTGTTCCTCCCCCCTTCCCCCACCCGTTTGTATGTCACTTCATATAGTCTTAACAAAGATTTGGAGAACATGACTCCTCAGGGTAAATATTGTCTTTGATTTTCAGAACTATATCAGGAATTGGTGCACATTTATGGCACTTGATTTAAAATTCTGTAAATGCGAGTCTCGAGCTAAATGTTTGGAAATTAAAATAATACATTTAGAAAGCATGTGTCTTGCTCTAAAACTAAAATTTCATTCTTAAATAATTGGAAAAAGCCAGTTTTTCCTCGGGACGTGGGTGGGGGAGACCTCTGACTTAAACAGAATTTGGATCACAGCCATAGCTTCCGGCTTGAAAGATAAGAAACAATTATCAAAAAAGCCCTGCGGTAAAACCAAGAGCCCATCTAATCCAGCATCCTTCCCACTGCCAACCAGCTGTCTCTGGGGAGCAGAAGAGAAAGCATGCTTCTGTCCCACACTAATGATCCTGCCCCTGTGCAACTCAGGGCCTGGGATGTAGAATGCCATACCTCCACTGTCTCCTTTCCAGTCATGTTTGGGGCAATGCACAGCCTCCACTGGCCCTCTGGATGTCTTATGTAGGAAAACAAGAAGTAGTGACTAAAGGCCCACCAGAGATCTCAGAAGGCCTGAGGAGGGCAGCTGAGGAAGGCAGTGAGGGTGCATGAATGGCAGGAGCAGCAATGAGGGGCCATGGGGTGATGGTGACAAGCGTGGTATCCTGGGGCATGTGTCCCCTTAACCCTCCCTTGGTACACCAGTGCTGGCCCACTCTTACTCCCCTGAAACTGATATACAGAGGCATGCTGCTGCTGAAGTAGTGAGGTGGCCAAGTTTGTGGATGCCACTAAACTTTTCCAAGTAGTGAAGACCAGGAGGGATTGTGAAGAACTCCAGAAGGATCTCTGCAAACTGTGAGAATGGGCAGCAAAATGGCAGGTGTGTTTCAATGAACTGTAGGTAAGTTTAAAGTTATGCACATTGGGGCAAAAAGTCCAAACTTCACATATAGGCTAATGGGGTGCGCACTATCTATGACCACTGAGGAGCGAGATCTTGGTGTGCTGGTGGACAACTCAATGAAAATGTCAACCCAGTGTGCAGCAGCAGTGAAGAAGGCCAATTCCATGCTAGGGGTCATTAAAAAAGGGATTCAGAATAAAACAGCTAATATAATGCCATTGTACAAATTGATGGTTTGGCTGCACCTAGAGTATTGTGTTTAGTTCTGTTCGCTGCATCTTAAAAAGGATATAGTAGAACTAGAAAAGGTGCAGAAGAGAGCTACCAAAATGATTACTGGGCTGGGGCACCTCCCTTATGGGGAAAGGCTACACTGTTTGGGGCTCCTCAGTCTTGAAAAGAGATGCCTGAGGGGGGACATGATTGAGACATACAAATTTATGCAGGGGATGCACAGAGTGGATAGGGAGATGCTCTTTACACTCTCACATAACACCAGAACCAGGGGACATCCACTAAAACTGAGTGTTGGGAGAATTAGCACAGACAAAAGAAAATATTTCTTTACCCAGCATGTAATTGGTCTGTGGAACTCCTTGCCACAGGATGTGGTGATGGCATCTGGCCTGGATGCCTTTAAAAGGAGATTTGACAGATTCCTGGAAGAAAACTTCATCATAGTTTATAAGCTATGATGGGTATGTACAGGCAGAGATTAGCTGGTCACTCATTATGAGGGCCAGGTAGGAATTTTTTTTCTATCATCTGAATTTTTGCCTACCCCAGACTGCCAAGGGGAGGTAAGGTGTGTTCAGTAGGTTTCATGCATTAAAAATTGGTCAGTTGGTCACTGTGTTTAACAAAGTAGCACAAGCTAAACCCAATTGAAATCTGGTGTCTTCGCTGGGCGTGTGTGAGTGTAAATAAAATGCTAGATGCAGGGAGGTGGCAGCAAGATGCAAATATCTTGTTGTCTTGCCTGTGCTCCCTAATGCATCTGGTGGGCTACTGTGAGATACAGGAAGCTGGACTAGATGGGCCCTGGGTCTGATCCAGCAGGGCTCTTCTTACGTTCTTATGTAACCTAGAAGTGCACTTAGCCATCATGACTAGTAGCCTAGATCTCTCTTCTCTGAACTTGTCCAATCTTTTACAGCCATCCAAGCTAGTGGCCATCACCACATCTTGTGGCAATGAATTCCATAGATAAATGAATGTGTGAAGAAGTACCTCTTTGTCCTAAATCCCCCACCAATTCATTTCACTGAATGAACCCTGCTTCAAGGGGGGGGGGACATATCTCCCTCTCCACTCCCTGCATAATGCTATAAGTCTCAATCATGTGCCCACTTGATCACCTTTTTTCAAAGTTCAAAAGCCTAAAGCACTGTAGCCATTCTTCATAGCAAAGATGTTTCAATCGTCTGATCATTTTGGTTGCCCTCTTTTGCACCTGTTCCAGCTGTTCAATATTCTTCTTAAGGTATGGCGACCTATGTGGCCACACTATAGATTTTTATGGGTTGTTTTTAACAGCCTGATACTCAATCGTTTTCAATTTTCCAGTACATTTCTATAAGCAGGCACAGGAGTATTTTCCAGCATTCCATATTGATTACCAATTTATTAACTTCCGGATTTATTAACTTCTGGATCAAGAACATGAAACCGTCTGACAAGAGATAAAACTGCTCTTTTAGGACCTGATTCAGAAGAATGTGCACTGGCTCACCACCGGCGCACATTGTTGCAAACATGCCATATGTCATGCTTGCGGCAGTTAGCGCCGGCCCAGCCCCAGAGCAAGCTTGGCACCATGCAAAGCTGGTTGTAGAGAGGCACCTTGGCACCTCTCTGCTGGTTGGCAGAGAGGTAAGTTTATTTTTATTGACTTCATTTGTACCCTGCCTTTCTACCCAAAGGAACTGAAGTTGGGGCATGGGGAGGTGTTCCGGGAAGGGGGAGGGTGGGGAAAAGATACAGCAAGGGAAGGAGTGAGGTGGAAGGGGGTGGGACTGGCAGAGCTCAGCCCAACATGGAACTGCTTTACTCTGTGCCAGCTAAATAGCCAACTCAGAGTTGAGTAGCCCCATTGCAGAGCCACTTCCCTTACTTGGCTGCCTGGTGCACTCAGGATGCCGTGACAGCCATTTTGGTGCCGCTACAGCCCTGGACACCAAGCAGCTCAGGATTGGGCTGTTAAATGTTTCTACCTCCCGAGATTTCAAACAAGCTATTTTTTTTTAAAGCCAAAAGTTTAATGTTGGTACAGTAGCACATCTACTGTGTCTATGTTTCAGAAATAAAGATGTCTGTTTCTATATGGATGTCATAGTGCCCTGACATTCATTCTGATAACACATTTTCCAGACGTACCAACAAACATGAAAATGCTAAAGGCACCTAGCTAGTCGAAGAGCATTGCTGCTTGAACAAGTAGGTCTCTGCAAAATTCCTCATATCTCTCTTTTTACATTTTTGTGTGTGTGGATCTATTTCTATTTTGAGCTCATGCACATGGATATCCCACAAAGCTTCCTCTACAGAAACCATTATAAACAACATGTCAATGAAAAGTACCATCATTAGATAATCTTGTTGACAGTGTGCGCAAAGGCAGGTGACAAGTCGCATCACTGAGTCAGGGAACACAATGACTGGCTGCATAGCAACCTCTGATGAACTGCCAGAGGTGTCCTGGAGAAGTCTGGCTCGGTGCTGTTCACAGTATGGATGGCTGCATCGAAGCCTGAGGGGAAAAGAGCCAGCTTTCTTATTTGAAGTGCTCCTGCTCCCCCAAAATAAAGAATAGCCTTGTCAGATGACTCACTCTTTGTGGTCCCTAAAAATTGGAGCTGTATTTTAGAGGCATCTGCTCTGTAATATATTTTCCCCATATTAAAATCACAACCCGAATGTTTGTTCATTAATAGTTGTCTTTATGTGATTTCTGTGTTTGATGTGGTTTAAAAAACAAACAAAAAACCCCCATGATTTCACCATATTTTTGTCTATATTGTCATATCTTTGGATCCTTCCAGCTTCAGCCTCCTGAACCAGGTTGCTAAGATATTTTGCTGCAAGAGCTTCATTGAATTCAGCCAGATCGGAGTGTGGATTCATTGTCTTCTTGTCCAACCTCCTCAAGAACAATGGACCTTAGCCACCCCTCCAATTTGGATTGGCATGTGTTGACTGATTGGGCACCCTGTCTCACCTGACCAGGCCAAGGGACAGGGAGAGATGCCCAGGTGGTCAAAAATCATCCCATTGGATAAACCCATGACATCATTAACCCTAGGTCTTACAAGGTAGCTCATAGGGGTGCTGGTGTGTGTTGACCCTGTCTGTTGTTGGAAATGGCAACTATTTAGCAGCAGGTATGCCCACTCACCATGTGAGTACAGGGACCAGATTCCTGGGATAGCATAAGTAAGAAAGAGAACAGAAGCACTCAGTTATTTGTGCCAGAGTGTGTTTTGCTTGCTTTTTAATGTCCACAAACACCTTGGCCAACAATCTTCTTTCCATGTTTTGCATCTCCTGATTAAAAAAAAAAGTACGTCATTTTTCCCTTTTGTTTTTTTCCCATCCATTGTTCTATTCCTTACATCTTTCCAATTAAGTGGTATTTATTACAAATTGTCTGCTCTCTGTTCACTATGGAGGGAGCGGATTTTCACATGTACCAGACTACTGATTCACTACCATTTGGTTTCAAGGATGATCTTTCTGATTTTAGGGGCTCTTTGGCTATCTTAGGAGGAGAGCTTTTCCAAAGCAACTCTGGGCTTCCTAGCCTTGAATGGTAGCAATTGAATACTACCAATTCTCCATTAAACCCAGTTTGACCAGTTAGAGAAAATGGAAAGTGAACAGCATGGGAGGAAATGCCATTGTTAACCACTAGTTTCCAAGTCTGTCTTGCCACCCACACTGCCTTTCTTCCACCTTTCTTCCCACCTGATTCTGAAATGGGAATCATTTTCAGTCAATTATTATGTTATAGTTTCTAGGCTCTTCAAATCAGCAGATGTTTATCTGGTTAGTGAAGATATGGGTAGAGGTCTAGCAAGGGCTACCTGTCATTATGGCTATACACAACTCTGCAGCTTGCCCATATAGCAGTTTCAGGGAAGCAAGAGTAGGAAACAACTATGCCTTCACTCTTTCTTCTCAAAGGCGGCTGGTGAGCCACTGTGGGAAACTGGATCCTAGACTACATGGGCCTTTGATCCAGCAGGGCTTTTCTTATGTTCTTAGAATCTTGTCCTCGTTCATATTAAGGTTTCTTCACAGTATTTCAAACACTCAGGAAACTGCATGGGTAACGCAGACCCCAACTTTTGCTGTTTTATGACAGCTGTTACTTAACAGTTCAGAGAAACCAAACATTTGGCACCCAATCAATATTTATGTGGGCAAGGAGTGTATGCAAATGCAGTGTGTTGCTCTTTAATTGGGCTATCCATTTGCAAACCCTTCGCTAAGTGATTCCTTCTATTCCCAAGTGGTAAATAAAAATTATTGGCATCTAATTATCAGTATGATCTTTAAGTATAAAGAACTTTAAGCTGAAAGACACCTAAATATCATCTTGGAAAAGTGACTGCATTCCAACAAAGATAAAGATGACCAAAATGATAACTTTCAATGGAAAGTGTGGGAAAAGAACAGGAAACTGCTGAATTTGCAAAAAAATTAGCAGTTCTTACTGTTAGATGTTAGATTAGACTGGTGGATTTTTTAATGCAAGAAGGCAAGCAGTTCTCCTATCTGAAGTGGAGGGGGGGCTAATTAAGAATATAAGAAGCAGCCCTGCTGGATCAGGCCAAAGGCCCATCTAGTCCAGCTTCCTATATTTCACAGTGGCCCACACAAGACAACAGACACAACCTGTGGCCTGGTGCCCTCCCCTGCATCTGGCAATCAGAGGCAGCCTGCCTCTAAAACCAAGAACTTGCACATACCTACTATGATTTGTAACCTTAATGACCTTTTCCTCTAGAAATCTGTCCAATCCCCTCTTAAAGGCAGCCAGGCAAGATGCCATCTACTTCCTGTGGCAAAGAGTTCCACAGACTAATTACATGCTGGTTAAAGAAATATTTTCTTCTGTCTGTCCTAACTCCCCCAACACTCAACTTTTGTGGATGTCCCCTGGTTCTGGTGTTGTGTGAGAGGGAAAGGAACACCACTATCCACTCTGTCCATTCCCTGCATAATTTTGTATGTCTCAATCATGCTCCCCCCAGGCACCTCTTAAATAGACAGCAGAACCCAACAAAAGACCTGCCAAAACCTGGAATCGAACCAGGGACCTTTAGATCTTCAGTCTAACGCTCTCCTAACACAGCACATACAAATGTAAAATGTCTATTATTCTTAGTTGTTTCAGTATTTATTTTTATTTGTATCCCTCTTTTCTATAAAATTGCAAGTTGCAAAATAGTACAAGTCAAACAATAGAATAACATTATAAAAATCTATAAAATTAAACAAAGACAACAATAAAATTTAGTGTCACAAAAAAAAATAGCTGAGGAGAGCAACAATTTAGAAAGATCCTGAAAAAAAAACCCATTGGAAAAGATCTTTATGTCTTCATCATACATTGAAAGGTGAGCTGCAATCAGGCCAGGCAGACTTCCTTTAGCATTGCTCCACTGTCTTGGTGCTAACACTAAAAGAATCTGCATGTCATCTTCATTTACCATAAGGGCAGCCCAATCCGAACTAGCTTTCTACACTGTGATGCAGTGGCACCAAAACAGCTTCTACTGTACCCAGCATAGGAAAAGAGGCTTCTGGAAGTTTGTCCATGGTAAGGGGACATTGAAGGTGGGTCCAACTCCATCGTAGAATCTCTGTGGGTTAAATTACCAGGCTTGTGCAGCGATGTAATACTGGGGGCGTGCTATTGTCCTCCAGACCAGAAATCAGATGGGGACCTTGAAATGAGGAAACAGATCAGGGAGGTGACAAGGAGGGACAGGGTTGTAATCATGGGGGACTTCAATTATCCTCATATTGACTGGGTCAATTTGTGTTCTGGTCACGATAAGGAAACCGGATTTCTTGACGTGCTAAATGACTGTGGCTTAGAGCAGCTAGTCACGGAGCCCACCAGAGGACAGGTGACTCTGGATTTAATATTGTGTGGTATGCAGGACCTGGTTAGAGATGTAAACGTTACTGAGCCATTGGGGAACAGTGATAATGCTGCAATCTGTTTTGATGTGCACGTTGGGGGAAGAATACCAGGCAAATCTCTAACAAAAACCCTTGACTTCCGACGGGTGGACTTCCCTCAAATGAGGAGGCTGGTTAGAAGGAGGTTGAAAGGGAGGGTAAAAAGAGTCCAATCTCTCCAGAGTGCATGGAGGCTGCTTAAAACAACAGTAATAGAGGCCCAGCAGAGGTGTATACCGCAAAGAAAGAAGGGTTCCACTAAATCCAGGAGGGTGCCCGCATGGCTAACCAGCCAAGTTAGAGAGGCTGTGAAGGGCAAGGAAGCTTCCTTCCATAAATGGAAGTCTTGTCCTAATGAGGAGAATAAAAAGGAACATAAACTGTGGCAAAAGAAATGTAAGAAGGTGATACGGGAGGCCAAGCGAGACTATGAGGAACACATGGCCAGCAACATTAAGGGGAATAATAAAAGCTTCTTCAAATATGTTAGAAGCAGGAAACCCGCCAGAGAAGCGGTTGGCCCTCTGGATGGTGAGGGAGGGAAAGGGGAGATAAAAGGAGACTTAGTGATGGCAGAGAAATTAAATGAGTTCTTTGCATCTGTCTTCACGGCAGAAGACCTTGGGCAGATACCGCTGCCCGAACAGCCCCTCCTGACTGAGGAGTTAAGTCAGATAGAGGTTAAAAGAGAAGATGTTTCAGACCTCATTGATAAATTAAAGATCAATAAGTCACCGGGCCCTGATGGCATCCATCCAAGAGTTATTAAGGAATTGAAGAATGAAGTTGCAGATCTCTTGACTAAGGTATGCAACTTGTCCCTCAAAACGGCCATGGTGCCAGAAGATTGGAGGATAGCAAATGTCACGCCTATTTTTAAAAAGGGAAAGAGGGGGGACCTGGGAAACTATAGGCCGGTCAGCCTAACATCCATACCGGGTAAGATGGTGGAATGCCTCATCAAAGATAGGATCTCAAAACACATAGACGAACAGGCCTTGCTGAGGGAGAGTCAGCATGGCTTCTGTAAGGGTAAGTCATGCCTCACAAACCTGTTAGAATTCTTTGAAAAGGTCAACAGGCATGTGGATGCGGGAGAACCCGTGGACATTATATATCTGGACTTTCAGAAGGCGTTTGACACGGTCCTTCACCAAAGGCGACTGTAAAAACTCCACAGTCAGGGAATTAGAGGACAGGTCCTCTCATGGATTGAGAACTGGTTGGAGGCCAGGAAGCAGAGAGTGGGTGTCAATGGGCAATTTTCACAATGGAGAGAGGTGAAAAGCGGTGTGCCCCAAGGATCTGTCCTGGATCGGTGCTTTTCAACCTCTTCATAAATGACCTGGAGACAGGGTTGAGCAGTGAAGTGGCTAAGTTTGCAGACGACACCAAACTTTTCCGAGTGGTGAAGACCAGAAGTGATTGTGAGGAGCTCCAGAAGGATCTCTCCAGACTGGCAGAATGGGCAGCAAAATGGCAGATGCGCTTCAATGACAGTAAGTGTAAAGTCATGCACATTGGGGCAAAAAATCAAAACTTTAAATATAGGCTGATGGGTTCTGAGCTGTCTGTGACAGATCAGGAGAGAGATCTTGGGGTGGTGGTGGACAGGTCGATGAAAGTGTCGACCCAATGTGCGGTGGCAGTGAAGAAGGCCAATTCTATGCTTGTGATCATTAGAAAGGGTATTGAGAACAAAACGGCTAGTATTATAACGCCGTTGTACAAATCTATGGTAAGGCCACACCTGGAGTATTTTGTCCAGTTCTGGTCGCCGCATCTCAAAAAAGACATAGTGGAAATGGAAAAGGTGCAAAAGAGAGCGACTAAGATGATTTCGGGGCTGGGGCACCTTCCTTATGAGGAAAGGCTACGGCGTTTGGGCCTCTTCAGCCTAGAAAAGAGACGCCTGAGGGGGGACATGATTGAGACATACAAAATTATGCAGGGGATGGACAGAGTGGATAAAGAGATGCTCTTTACACTCTCACATAATACCAGAACTAGGGGACATCCACTAAAATTGAGTCTTGGGCGGGTTAGGACAGACAAAAGAAAATATTTCTTCACTCAGCGTGTGGTCGGTCTGTGGAACTCCTTGCCACAGGATGTGGTGCTGGCGTCTAGCCTAGATGCCTTTAAAAGGGGATTGGACAAGTTTCTGGAGGAAAAATCCATTATGGGTTACAAGCCATGATGTGTATGCGCAACCTCCTGATTTTAGAAATGGGTTATGTCAGAATGCCAGATGCAAGGGAGGGCACCAGGATGAGGTCTCTTGTTATCTGGTGTGCTCCCTGGGGCATTTGGTGGGCCGCTGTGAGATACAGGAAGCTGGACTAGATGGGCCTATGGCCTGATCCAGTGGGGCTCTTCTTATGTTCTTATGTTCTTATGAATGTCCCCTTACCATGGACTAGAATGGGACTAGAAGCTGGACTAGATGGGCCTATGGCCTGATCCAGTGTGGCTCTTCTTATGTTCTTATGTTCTTATGAATGTCCCCTTACCATGGGGACATTCATAAGAACATAAGAACAGCCCCACTGGATCAGGCCATAGGCCCATCTAGTCCAGCTTCCTGAAGAGGCCCAAACGCCGTAGCCTTTTCTCGTAAGGAAGGTACCCCAGCCCCATAATCATCTTAGTCGCTCTCTTTTGCACCTTTTCCATTTCCACTATGTCTTTTTTGAGATGCGGCGACCAGAACTGGACGCAATACTCCAGGTGTGGCCTTACCATCGATTTCTACAATGGCATTACAATATTAGCTGTTTTGTTCTCAATACCTTTTCTAATGATCCCAAGCATAGAATTGGCCTTCTTAACTGCCGCCACACATTGGGTTGACACTTTCATTGACCTGTCCACCTCCACCCCAAGATCTCTCTCCTGATCTGTCACAGACAGCTCAGAACCCATCAGCCTATATGTGGTTTTGATTTTTTACCCCAATGTGCATGACTTTACACTGTGTCATGAAAAAGCCTGGAGGGAATGTGCTCAGTGTCTTCAATCCCCTTCCTGGGAGCTGAGTGGCTATGCAGGCACTTTGCAGGACCCTGGAGGCTGCTGCTGAGTGACTCTGGCATCATTTGGAGTTGAGCAGGCAGGAGATTTTGGATGTTGTTTCTGCTGTTTGGGTCTGGTAGGCCTTTCTCTTTGGGGGGGGGAGAAAAGCATGGCTCTGGCATCTGAAATTTTGGATGGACCATTTCTGCTGTTTGGGTCCAGTAAAGCCTTTCTCTTTGGGGGGGGAGGGAGGAAATCAAGGGTCTGGCCTCTAAGATTTTGAATCTTTCCTAGAGATCTGAGTTTTTTTTATTGGTATTGGAATTCAAAGTTTGTGTAAATTGGAATAATATAGATCTTGGCCCTAAACTCCATGCCTGATATATGATGTGGCCCTCCTGTGTATATGTTGGGTGACCACTGAACACTTGACTTCTTTGCTCCTGCAAACTGTTATATTTTCATTAAAAGTGTGATTTTTTTGCAATGGTTTGTTGACAGGTGTGAATATACACCACCAAATAAACAGACATTTACTCTGAAGAACCTGAGTGAAAAAGAATTAGTGTTGAAATCTTCCAACATGGACCGTTTTGTTGGCAGAACAAACCGAGCTTCAAACTCGTGTAAACCAGAAACTTTGGAAACAACAGGTGGAGATAGATATATCATTGCTTCTGCTAGCACCAGTAAGGCAATTAATGAGAAGACTCCTGATGATTTAGCACGAATAGGAGAGCCTATTAAACAAATTAAACTTGGTAAATATTCAAAGAACAAAGATGGCAGATCATTCAGATCAGAGTGGTTTCAACATTTTAAGTGGTTGGAATATTCTTCAAAACTAGATGCTGCATTTTGCTATCCGTGTTGCCAATTTGTTCCATTTACTAAAGAGCAAGCTTACATAAAAAAGGGATTTAGCAATTGGAATAAAACTAAATCAGGATTTTTCAAGCATGCTTCATCTGAGACTCACATGCAGGCTATGTTAATGTGGTCTGAACGAAACCAAAGAACTGATTCAAACACATCTATTTCAACTCTAATTAATGACAGTGCTTGAAAAACATAGGTATTACATTTCAAGCATTGTTGAAATCATTCAGTTTCTTGTAGCTAATGAGTTTCCATTGAGGGGAATATACAACATTGAAGAACATGTGGAGGAAAGTTTATTTTCAAATATACCCTCAAAAAGGACCCAAAACTATCTGAATCTTATAAAATTATTCCAAAGAATGCCACTTACCAATCCCCAGAAATTCAAAATGAAATAGTTAGAATACCTTTAGAAGGAGGTATTAGAAGGTATTAGAAGGTATTAGAAGGTATTAGAAGGTATTAGAAGGTATTAGAAGGAGGTTGAAAGGGAGGGTAAAAAGAGTCCAGTCTCTCCAGAGTGCATGGAGGCTGCTTAAAACAACAGTAATAGAGGCCCAGCAGAGGTGTATACCGCAAAGAAAGAAGGGTTCCACTAAATCCAGGAGAGTGCCCGCATGGCTAACCAGCCAAGTTAGAGAGGCTGTGAAAGGCAAGGAAGCTTCCTTCCGTAAATGGAAGTCTTGCCCTGATGAAGAGAATAAAAAGGAACATAAACTGTGGCAAAAGAAATGTAAGAAGGTGATAGGGGAGGCCAAGCGAGACTATGAGGAACGCATGGCCAGCAACATTAAGGGGAATAATAAAAGCTTCTTCAAATATGTTAGAAGCAGGAAACCCGCCAGAGAAGCGGTTGGCCCTCTGGATGGTGAGGGAGGGAAAGGGGAGATAAAAGGAGACTTAGAGATGGCAGAGAAATTAAATGAGTTCTTTGCATCTGTCTTCACGGCAGAAGACCTCGGGCAGATACCGCTGCCCGAACGGCCCCTCCTAACCGAGGAGTTAAGTCAGATAGAGGTTAAAAGAGAAGATGTTTCAGACCTCATTGATAAATTAAAGATCAATAAGTCACCGGGCCCTGATGGCATACACCCAAGGGTTATTAAGGAATTGAAGAATGAAGTTGCAGATCTCTTGACTAAGGTATGCAACTTGTCCCTCAAAACGGCCACGGTACCAGAAGATTGGAGGATAGCAAATGTCACGCCTATTTTTAAAAAGGGAAAGAGGGGGGACCCGGGAAACTATAGGCCGGTCAGCCTAACATCCATACCGGGTAAGATGGTGGAATGCCTCATCAAAGATAGGATCTCAAAACACATAGATGAACAGGCCTTGCTGAGGGAGAGTCAGCATGGCTTCTGTAAGGGTAAGTCTTGCCTCACAAACCTTATAGAATTCTTTGAAAAGGTCAACAGGCATGTGGATGCGGGAGAACCCGTGGACATTATATATCTGGACTTTCAGAAGGCATTTGACACGGTCCCTCACCAAAGGCTACTGAAAAAACTCCACAGTCAGGGAATTAGAGGACAGGTCCTCTCGTGGATTGAGAACTGGTTGGAGGCCAGGAAGCAGAGAGTGGGTGTCAATGGGCAATTTTCACAATGGAGAGAGGTGAAAAGCGGTGTGCCCCAAGGATCTGTCCTGGGACCGGTGCTTTTCAACCTCTTCATAAATGACCTGGAGACAGGGCTGAGCAGTGAAGTGGCTAAGTTTGCAGACGACACCAAACTTTTCCGAGTGGTGAAGACCAGAAGTGATTGTGAGGAGCTCCAGAAGGATCTCTCCAGACTGGCAGAATGGGCAGCAAAATGGCAGATGCGCTTCAATGTCAGTAAGTGTAAAGTCATGCACATTGGGGCAAAAAATCAAAACTTTAGATATAGGCTGATGGGTTCTGAGCTGTCTGTGACAGATCAGGAGAGAGATCTTGGGGTGGTGGTGGACAGGTCGATGAAAGTATCGACCCAATGTGCGGCGGCAGTGAAGAAGGCCAATTCTATGCTTGGGATCATTAGGAAGGGTATTGAGAACAAAACGGCTAATATTATAATGCCGTTGTACAAATCGATGGTAAGGCCACACCTGGAGTATTGTGTCCAGTTCTGGTCGCCGCATCTCAAAAAAGACATAGTGGAAATGGAAAAGGTGCAAAAGAGAGCGACTAAGCTGATTACGGGGCTGGGGCACCTTCCTTATGAGGAAAGGCTACGGCGTTTGGGCCTCTTCAGCCTAGAAAAGAGACGCTTGAGGGGGGACATGATTGAGACATACAAAATTATGCAGGGGATGGACAGAGTAGATAGGGAGATGCTCTTTACACTCTCACATAATACCAGAACCAGGGGACATCCACTAAAATTGAGTGTTGGGCGGGTTAGGACAGACAAAAGAAAATATTTCTTTACTCAGCGCGTGGTCAGTCTGTGGAACTCCTTGCCACAGGATGTGGTGCTGGCGTCTAGCCTAGACGCCTTTAAAAGGGGATTGGACGAGTTTCTGGAGGAAAAATCCATTATGGGGTACAAGCCATGATGTGTATGCGCAACCTCCTGATTTTAGGAATGGGTTAAGTCAGAATGCCAGATGTAGGGGAGAGCACCAGGACGAGGTCTCTTGTTATCTGGTGTGCTCCCTGGGGCATTTGGTGGGCCGCTGTGAGATACAGGAAGCTGGACTAGATGGGCCTATGGCCTGATCCAGTGGGGCTGTTCTTATGTTCTTAAGTTAAAGTAATGACTGATCTCATTCAAGAGGAAGTTTCCAACGACATAAAGAATGCAGATGTCCCATTTTTTTTTGTCTTGGAGGATGGAACAAAAGACAAAAAACGAAGAGAAAATATAGCAATTGCTACTGGATATATTAAAGATGGTGAAATTTACAAATCCATGCTATCCATAGAGACAACAACTGCTTACAAACACAACTTTAGATATGTTCCGAAGGTATGGTTTAAATCCTAACAATCTGTTGAGCCAATATTACGATGCAGCATCAGTTATGAGTGGCAAGAAAGGTGGTGTCCAGGCATTAATAAAAAAAAAAAAACGGAAGAAAGAAATTCCATACATCCATTGTTTTAACCACAGGTTGCATTTAGTTGTAGTTAAAGCAGTTGAAATTGTGCCAATGGTGAGGGAATTTTTTGGACAATGTGTGGAATTGTACAACTTTTTGTCCCATGGGGTAGTAGCTGCTGAGTATGAAGGCAAAGCTCTTTCTCATCTGCTGGAACAGAGATGGTTAGGACATCTTCAGGTGTGAAGGACAATTTTTGAAGAATACAAACATATATCAGAAACTCTTGAACTAATATCAATAAATAATGGAAAAAGATTTGCTGGGGAAGATGTGGCACTGGTCTCCATCTTATAATGTAGAAGCAAGAGTTTAGATTTTGTCTAGTGGTAATGAAAAATATTTTGGAAATTCTTTCTCCAGTAGATAAGGGACTCCAAAGTCATGACATTTCCTTGGAGCAGGCCTATAACTTAATTCAAGCTACAGAAAGTTCAGTAGAAGACTTAAGAAACAGTGAGACTTTGAAATCAATTCTGCAGGAAAAATCAAAACTGGCTAAAGAGGAAGAAGTAAAAATGCCAAGGAGAAGGAAATTTAATTCCTTACTTGATGATTATGTGGTGTCTAAAACAACAGGTAACAGTGCATCATGTAGTGACACCCACAGTAAGCATGCTTCTGACTTTTTTGAAATTCTGGATATAGTGCTAGCCGAAATAAAAAGAAGATTCCACGACAATGAAGAGATTCTTCAGGCAATAATTGCAGCAGAAAATTTAGATGTTGAAAATGGTAGGCTTAATTATCTAAAAAATTTCAATATTACCATTCCAAATAAAGAAGAAATGAAAGTAGTAAAACATTTCCTTGAGAAGAACAAAATTGAAAAGCGAAATTTCTTCAGTGAAATATACAAACACTGGAGTGCCTTTACATTATGTTAGGGGCAGTAAGAACTTTTGCATGTAGCGCAGCAGTTTGTGAATCGACCTTCTCAGTGCTTACATGAATTAACAGACCTCAAAGACCATCAGTGTCTCACTCAAGAATGGCTAATTTAGTATACCTAGCTTTTGAGCTAAAGAGAACCAAGAATTTAAGTGTGGAAAAGGTTCTGAGAAGATTCAATTCTCAGAAAGATAGGAGAATTCAGCTCTACTAGGTAGTTTCAAATCTTCTGTACCTTGCTTTTTAAAAGTAATGAATAATGTTCAGTTCAGTAAGACCTTTATTCGCATAAAATACAGAGAAAGAACAGAACAAAACAGGAATATACAAAGACAACACAATGCAACATAAGCATAAACATCAGTCGCTGCCCAGAGTCCCAGGGCTCTGCCTGGCTATTACCCCAGATAAAAAGGAAGCAACATTATCTAGAGTCTCAGGATCAGGAGTGGAAAGGAGAGACTGAAGCATGGTTGAATCCCCCCAGCCCTGCATTCTAGCTAACAATGGACCTAGAAATTTCTTGCGTGACACATCATGTAGCGGGCAGTAAAAAAAGGTATGCATTAAAGTCTCAATGCAATCCCTACCACACTTGCATTTCCTCTCTAAGTATGGGATACCGCTGAACCTGCCCATTAACAAGGCTGATGGAAGAGCGTTACACCTTGCCAGTGAATTAATAATGTTAAAAACTAATGTTCCATGGCGTTGCTATATTTTACTTCAATCTCTTTCCTCTTGCTTTTAGGTAAAGTAAATTTACTTTTGTCATCAGCAAATGAAAGGCTTTCAATACAAGTAAATACTACCTGTATCATAGTGATATGTTTTACTTTTGCAGTGTTGCAAGTTGCATGTTATTTCTATGTAGACAAATAGATTTTACATTGCATACAGAGATGCATTTATTCTATGCCAGGGGTGCTCAATAGGTGGATCGCGATCTACCGGTAGATCGCGAGGCAAAATGAGTAGATCACAGAGCCCTGTCTCTCCAAACTGTTAATATGTCAGTTTCATCTAGTGACTAGACAAAACTGACATATTTAGCTGACACTAAACTGACACTGAAACTGACACTTCAGCTGCTCTTCAGGCATGCAGCAACAAAACTGGCGAAACTGACTAGACTCCAGCTTGGGCTCCAGACATTAAAGGGGGTGTCTGTCAGACGCTTCCTTCCCCCCTGGTAGGGCCTTGCTGGGTTTCAAAGTAGCTCTCGAGCCAAAAAAGTGTGAGCACCCCTGTTCTATGCAGATCATTGTTAGATTGCTTTACAGATAATGAATGCATCTTTCAAAAACAAAACAACGACCCTAAATATTTCCTGCTAATGAAATTTGGGTTAATCATGGGTCTTTGATGTTTCTCCATCCTTATCCTTCATTTTGCACACCAGTATAGATACCTGACATAATTGCCCCCCCCTGAAAAAATGGTTGCCCCCCCACTTCTAGAATCCTGGCTACGGGCGTGTCCTGTAGACATACAAATGTCCCAGCAGTTGCTATGGGGCTACTTCAGCTTGCACTACCAAAACCACTGGCACAAGTCCGAACAGCCCCGCGTTGGGAAATCAGGCCCAGGAAAAGGGATTGGAAGCCCCTGATGCCATTCCCATTCCCCTCCTGACCCTGATCCACCCACTCCCCACCTCTATTCTGCCATCACTTGCCCTCTGCTGACCAGTGCAAGCTTACCTGTTTGGTCAGGTGCTCCACATGGATCTGGCACGGGCAGTGACAAGACACACACTCATTCTGTTGACACTAGGCCAGTTAAGATTATGCTGTAAATCCTATTCAGATGCCTTCTTGATATTGCATGGACACTGGCACAACATCCAACTTCTCCAGCCTGGGGAAGGGCTGGGGAAGAAGGGACACTGCAGACTTACCATCTCAGTCTTTGTTTTTTCTGTCCTATGTATATATTGTTCACTGTTCTAGATCAGGGGTCTCCAAACTTTTAGGCAGGAGGGCCACATCATCTCTCTGACACTGTGTTGGGGACCAGGAAAAAAAATAATTAATTTGCATTTAAAATTTGAGTAAATTTACATAAATGAATATATTAGAGATGGAATTTGTATGAATGAATGCTTGCAATAGCTCAAGGCCTCTAAAAGACCTTGTGCAAAGCAAGGCCGGCCTTTTATTGGCTGGCCATAGCGGAAGGAGCCCTCGGCCCACAGCTCATGCGAAAGGTCAAACAGTTGGCCCTTGTGCTGAGAGTAGTTGTGCCAGGCCAGTGTGGGCTCCAGCAAATCTCCAGAGGGCCAGAGGCTCATTGGAGACTGAGGGCTCCACGCAGGCCTGATTGGGGGTCCCTAAGAGCAGCAAATGACCCCCAGGCTGGGTTTTGGGCACCCCTGTTCTAGATAGTTGTACATTGCCACTCTGCTTCAGATTTCTGCTGGCATTTAAACTTTACTAAATATTTCAGCAGGATGTCCTCCAAAACCATTTTTTGCAACCAACATCCTTTATGATTAGAAAAGCTGGTGAGGAGTTTACCCCTCCCTGTTGTAGCAGATTCATGCAATGTTAATCAGGAGCAGTGTTGCTACCCGTTTCCTTCTGGGAATCCCCATTCTAATTAGTATTTAGAAGCAAACTTTTTCACTATTATAATGATGAATCTGTGGATAATGTTTACAGCGTTGAAAATGTCCCCAGAAGCTGAATCCCATTTTGAGGGCTGATATCGAATGGTTAATTAGAGCAGTTCCCCTGAACACCTCCCCACTCAGAGGTGTTTTGGAAGCTTCAAAAAGGGAGCAAGAGAGGAAGCGTAAGTGACTTAGACCTTGTCTCCTCCGCTCATCTGAACTGTGAACTATATCAAAGTGTCTTATGGGGAAACATGATTTTCTAGGGAAGGGATGGAGTATTAACCTTCCAGTGGAAGCAATATATGTTTGAATAGTATCCAGAGAGGATGTCATTCACAGCCAGCCCAAGACTTCTTGGCACCTGAAGTGGCATGCCAAATGCTGCCCCCTTCTCTGGTGATGTGCCTGCTTCTGTTCCTGACACTCTAGCCCACCGCTGTCTTATCCTCCACACTTCTGCACTGTCCTCCTCTTTCTTTTCCAATCCGGGAAGTGGGAGAAGGAGAAGAATCATTGGATGCAATTGGACAGACAGAAGTGTGTGCTGTCAATCTCCTTACTGCCTATGGCAATCAGTTGGCCTCATGGAAGGCTTCATGGATGGCACCACTCATCTATCCTTCAGCACCACTCATCTATCCTTGAAACTGACTTGGAAACAAGATCTTTACAGTTGTGTAAAACTGATTGCAAATTTATATTATTACTGCTATTATTATTAAACAATAAAAAACTCAGTTATTAAAAGAAAAAAAAAAACGGGAACTTTATATTCGCTTACCACAGAATGACGAAAACATTGGTTCACCTGTGTATTTTAAGGCCAGATTTACATGTCCATGAACATTACTTGATTCCATTGTGGTAATTAGGATGATGGTCTGCAAATAAGTGAAATGGTTGAAAAGTGAAGACTCCTCACATTGCAAGCAATGCATTTGAAATAAGTGAGGCAGCATGAAAATTCTGTCTGCAGCATTGTACAAGTGATGGCCCAATCACATATGCAAGTAATTACAAGATATTGCAGACAGCAATTGATGAGCATACCTGTGTGAATCTAATGCTCAATTTCTAAGTGGAATCCAAAGTCAAATTCCCAATGCGATACTTATATACTAGCATAGCTAATACTAGTTCTGCCGAGGAGAGCGGGACTCTTGCTTGGTGGGAAAATTTGAGCTGGCATTCTTGCAGAGGGACAGAAATGACCTGAGTAATATTGTGGAGCTGTTTAGAGAACAGATACCTTCTCAAGATAAGAGCTGGTGACCATATTTTCTGCCCCACTTCTGCTGAAGCCACATACATAGTTTCCCAAGCTTGTCGGTATGCAACCAAGACTCACTCATGTCCCTTACAGGAATCCCAGGTTTGGAAGAAAGAACTTCTTAGGTTACAGTTACAAGACAATCTGTTGATCTTGTGAATCATTGGCATGATTTTCATGTTTCTATTGCATTCTAAGCAGGGAAGATACTCTCTAGAACAATTCAGGGAGTTTGATGTATTAAGAAGTTCTGCACCTCAAGCGTAAGGAGGAGGAGATAACATTCAGAAAGAACATCGGTAAGGTAATAACTCATAGTGATGACTCGTATATTTCTCTACTGTGGGTTGCACAGCTGATGACAATCATACAGGATCATTTCTCAAAAAAAAAGTTTGTGCAATTTAGAAAGAAAATAATATTGGCTCCTGTGGTTGATTTGGAAGTGTTTCCCAGACTGAGGGTTGGGGCCCACCAGTGGGTCACGAGTTGATTTTTGGTAGGTTGTGAAATGTTTTTCAAACATTAAAAAAAAAACACCTTTGCAAGCACCCTTGCCCACTTTGCAAAAAAGAAGAAAAAGGTATGAGATAATCTTCATACCCCCTAAATTAAAATGTCGCATTTTCCAATTGTCCTTAGTAATTGACATGCCATAGAGCCCATGTGAGCCCAGTTTCAGTCTTTTGTCCGGCCTGGAAGTCCCTAACTGAATATCTTGCTCTCCAGTTCTGCTTTCTGGGTACCCTGGAATGACTGTAAAGGTTTGGGGCAACAGTCCTTGAACTCCATTTCTAGGCAGAGCCTAGCAAAGGTCTACACACACCTATTGTATGTAAGCAGCCTCATAATACATCTCTAGCAACCTCAGGAGCACAGGACCCCAATAAGAACATAAGAACAGTCCCACTGGATCAGGCCACAGGCCCATCTGGTCCAGCTTCCTGTATCTCACAGCGGTCCACCAAATGCCCCAGGGAGCACACCAGAAAACAAGAGACCTGCATCCTGGTGCCCTCCAGGCAGTGGTGTCACTAGGATTCGCGTCACCCGATGTGGGAGACCTGCGTGTCACCCCATGCAGTGGGCGGGGAAACGCCCCAGGTGGTGGGTGTGGTGATGTACCATCGCCCCGCCCCCCACTGGTTCTTTGGCTGTACCTTTTGTTAGAACATAGATATTTCAATGTGGTTTGTTTCATTGCATTCTGCATGAAATTACGCATTGATTGATATATAACATGATGGGATTATTCCTCTAAACTCTGATTTTAGTGATTTTGAAAACTTGTAGAGTCTCTCTCTCTCTCTCTCTCTCTCTCTCTCTCTCACACACACACACACACACACACACACACACACACACACACACACACACACAAACACACACACACACGCCAACTTACTAACACCTTATTGCAGCAGTTCTCAAACTTTTAGCACCGGGACCCACTTTTTAGAATGACAATCTGTCCAGGATTGTCCATTCTGAGTCCTTGGTGTTCTCTCTGCCTGCTCTTTCCAATGCACTGAGGCAAGTTCACCTACTCACGAATAAATGCGGCCACATGGGTTCGTTTCCTGCCACAGGATATGGTGATGGCATCTGGCCTGGATGCCTTTAAAAGGGGATTGGACAAGTTTCTGGAGGAAAAATCCATGACGAGTTACAAGCCATGATGTGTATGCGCAACCTCCTGATTTTAGAAATGGGTTATGTCAGCATGCCAGATGCAAGGGAGGGCACCAGGATGCAAGTCTCTTGTTATCTGGTGTGCTCCCTGGGGCATTTGGTGGGCCGCTGTGAGATACAGGAAGCTGGACTAGATGGGCCTATGGCCTGATCCAGTGGGGCTGTTTTTATGTTCTTATGTTTGGGACTCAATAGACGCAGCTGGGAAGGAGGCAGGGACCTCCTCCCATTTTGGGGGGGGGGCTGCAGTCATTGGATCAGGACCATTCTGGTGTTGTTGGATTCCTCTCAGCCTGCCCTTTCCGTTGGACTATGGCAAGTATGTCTACTCGTGAGTAAACACGTGATACAGCTCACTTTCACTTTCCATAGGGATGCATGCATTTTTTCCTTCCAGTTTTTTGGCCATAACATTTGAACAGAAGGAGTGATTTCAATTCTGTTTTTTGCATTGCACTCCGCTGGGAAGTCTGCATCCAACAGTCTGCATCCAAGTCATGCCAACGGTATATGGCATGACACGGTAGCTCCTAATGTTGCGGTTTTAGCACATCACCCCCTCAGGGCGCATCACCCCCCAGCACGTCACCCAGTGCCGTCCGCACCCCCCAGCAATGCCACTGCCTCCAGGATTAATTATTAATAAATAAAATATTTCTTTCTTGGTTGCAATAGACTGAAGTTTTAAAAAATGAGTCCCCGTGCTAGAAGGTTTGGGAGCACTGGTTTAGGCAATCAATTCATTAGGAATATAAAGGCTTAGACCAAAAACAACAAATGGTCAAAATAATTTTTCTTACAATTTTGCAACGGTTTTCCTTTAAACTTAAATCTCGGTTACACTGTGATCACTGATGCATTTTCACGGACTCATTGTGACTTATCCTTACCTCAGAATAAGTGAGACTTACTTCTGGGTAAACATGCATTGGTTTGGCCTACCTGCATAATTCATCAAAGTAATAAAATTCAGGATACTTTTTCAACTTCCAGTGGTTTGAATGCACTGGTCACCACTAACTTTTAATTAAACAAGAATGCCAAAGACACTGATGTCTCTGTCTAGCATCAAGCATTTTCCTATGCTTTTGTTGTAGCTACAAAAGTAGCTAGAACTCTGTATTAATGTGCAGAATTTGCAAGACTTCAGCCAGTGCTGTTATCATGAATAATCTAAGCAACTGCTGCCCTTGCTGTTATTTGGATATGCTTCACTTGATCAATACCTCCTGGTGCACCATCAGCAATGAGATAGAGCACATATGACCCTTTCAATCAATGATATGGTGAGTGACTCAGCCAGTGTAATTTTCCAGTGAAGATAATGCCCTGCGAATCTTCAGATAGTGAATGGCATAAGCATACAGAGAGTGGGATGATTAATTGCCAGCCATGTGCTGTTTTTCTAAGAGGTGACACAAATTATGGAGAGAAGGTGAGCAGGCAGGAGCTGATACATGGGGAGGCTGCCTTGCTGGTTCTTGATCTCTCAGGGCATCTAGAAGTAAGAAAAAGAGTTCCTGGGAAAATAAAGGAATAGTTGAAGGGCAAAGCTGCTCGATGATGACCCCATCCTGGTCCCACAGGCTGGAAGCAACACTGAAAAACTGATATGTATATGGAACCAAGAAGTTTGGATCCTGTATTTGTTGGGACACATGGGTCAGAATACATAGGGCATACAAACCTAAATTGCTTTGACCATTATTCTTTTAACCTAGGGAAGCCCTGTTATTGAGGAGCCTAGAATGTCAATAATTCTTCTCCTGGAGGGATTAAAGGCTGCCACTGTTCATCAGGGCTAGGTATCGTCAACATTTTCCACACCTTGCCCAAACTACAGTTCCCAGGATTCTTTTATGCACTGAGTGAAATTATCACAATTTATTTGTGCATAGTTGTGTAAAAAGGGCTATGGAAGCTTACCTTGGCTTTCTTTTAGGTTTCAGTATGGGGTTTTCACAAAGCTCTCATAATTTTTAAATTTCAGTACAAATCTAGTGATCCGCAAACAATGGTTTTCCCATTAAAGGCTAACTAGTCGTTAACAATCTTTGTTTTGGATTTTGTAAAAATTGTGATCATGGTTATTGAAAAATTAAAGTTCCTCACCCCTTAACCTTGGTTACTTTGGGTCATACAGTTTCAAGCTAGAAATAGCTACTTTCACAAAGCTGAAAGGGGTGACTTGATAAAGTAGTGGTATGAAGGAGAGAGGGGAGGTTAGTCAGCCAGAGAAAGCACAGAAAAGGTGAGGTTGAAATTTATATTTTAGAATAAATGGGTTGCAAGAATGTAATGCATGCTGCTACGAAAGCAGCAGGGAGGACAAACAGAACTCTCTTGGCTTGGGAAACTGTTTTGGGTCTTAGCTTTGCTGGCTGCAAAATGGAGTGTGCATGTGTTTTAAATGTGCATTTCACACTGACTGAGTTTCTCCAGTTAGGTATATTTCACTGGTTTGTAGCTAAACACACTCTGTTATTGCAGAGCCTAGAATGTCAATAATGCTTTTCCTGGAGGGATTAAAGGCTACTCCTATTCATCATAAAAAGGCCTAGGAATTAAGGGGGGGAAATAAAACTGTTCATCCTCTTGGACACACTCTTCATAAAGGTTACTGATGCGGAAGAGAAATCATGTAATCTTGTGTTCATACATTCGGTTTGTGTGATTTTCCACAATGGTAATCATAAAATCAAGAGGATCACTTCGGTAAAAGTCAAGCTTTCTTAGGACGCAATCCTATCTTGCACTGGAACAGGCAAGCCAAGAACAGGCAAGCCTTTCCCCCTTACCTCCGGGCACGCTGGCCCCTATGGGTCTCCTTGGACCTGTGCCACCTCCTGGGGTGGCACAAGTCCGAGGAGAGCGGAGTGGCTTGAAGCATAACTGCTGGATCCCTGCCCTGCCTCCCACTCCCCACCCAGCCACCCCCAGGGCCACCCATTGTCCATATGTTAATTCTTTACTTACCTCCGCACAAGTCACTTGGTGGTCAGTGGGCCTCCTCCTAGCTGGCACACAACCAAGGAGAGGAAGACGGTGGGTGGAGAGGCTGCTGAGGGAGGGGATCGCATCCAGCAAGCACCCAGCATAGTCTTGGGCCGCCTGTTCAGCTCATTCAGCATAAGGCATCAGATTAATTTTTAACTCAAAAACAAATACAACACAGAGCGGCTTGCTGCCTACTAAATCTGAGTCTTGCACTACCTTTGAGCTTCAAGCTGCCTTTGGTCTCTGAAGTGGTACACACAGTCCTGTTTGACTCAATTGTTACTGAACATAGACCAGCACAACCTTTGGAATCAGCTCATCTTGGGCTCAGTTTACTTGCATTAAAATATCCTTCAGGCTTTCAAGAAATTGTTGAGAAAATTCCTTGGCTAAGTGCACTGTATTCCACAGCCCTTATTACACATTAATTGAAATAATAATAATAGTTATTAAATAGTGAGGAATCATTCTTCTCTTGAGTACCACAGAACTCATCCTGTCTGAATAATTCTCATTTCTGTTTTGTCACACGTCTGATTCTGGTCTTGGCAATTCAGTCTAACCTTTGAGCTACAATTATGTACATTGTTTAAAATCTCTTTTATTCAGGAACCCAGAACTCATCTATTGTGAACATACATCTTGCGTGTGCTACATTTTGTCTTCCTCTCATTTCCTAGTTATGTCCCAGTTTTCTTTCCCCCCAGCATCACTGTGAAGAAGAAATAGTGTTGAAGCACTCAGATGATAAAGGTGGAAACTGTTTTATGTGCCGTATAGATGGGTGTTTCAAGATAACTTCCAACCCAGGAGAGTCGTAGACTGATTGGATCGCTTTGGGCAAGTCATCCGTCCAAATAATGTTTATTTTTTGATTTTGTGGGTGGGAGACTTTGATCATCTTGAAACGCTTTTTTGTTACCATTAGGTGAGATATGAATGTTAAAAACGAATACATGAATACAGTCAGTCTGTGTCCCCAGTGTACATTTTGCTGCCACTGTGACTAATAATGAGTGAGACCGTTGTCAGCTTATCACCAGTTGCTTTCATACTTTTGCATATACAGCATGTATAGGTATAACAAGAATAGACAACTCATTCCAATTTGGATGATGCACAGTCAAATCTTATGTCACTGAATCCAATGCTCTGGTGGCAAAACAGGCTTTATGGCATCACAAATGCTGGTCTGGAAAAATACCTAGCCACAGTCTTCTGGACGGCTACCACAGACAATACCGAGGCCCTGCGCACAATGACAGGGAGAAGAAAGCCTACTAATCTTGGTAAAATGGTGGGATTGGTATAACAGGGCATAACGGGGAGGGCCAGGGTGTTGGATGCAGGAGGGGGTGGCACCTGGCTCAAGCAACATAACATAGGATGCTATCCCTTCTTGCAGGAGCTGACATGACCCCTTTGTCTCCTTGGACCTGCGCCAGCTAAAGAGCTGGTGCAGGTCTAAGGAGACCCACTGATGGTCAAGGGGCTTATGGAGGAATAAGGGAAAATATTTTCTCTTTCCCCCCTCACAGAATTTAAAAAGGGCTAAGGTTTAGGCTAAGGGCAAAGGTTGTAGAAGAAAGCAAGGTTGGAGGGGCCTGCAAAACACCACAAAATGCTGATTCTGGGTAGGCATGAATAGGATTTCAGTGGATTTGCCCTCCACCTTAAGGGTAAAGTGCAGAAAAATAGACCAAAGAATGTGCATCTTTACTTGTGCAGATCTTGGACATTTTGTAGGTGCAGCTGGCAAAGCCCCCTGCTAGTGACACCATGGGGTGTGGGGCCCTTAAAAATGTGTGGCTTTTAAAAAGTAGCATTTGCTACTTTTGCTGCTATCTTAATCCAGCCCTGCCCTCCATGTCTGTAACGGCATGGAGCTTCTGGTTGCTTTCCAATGGCAATATTTTATTAACACACAAGTTAATTCCCAACCAATTCTTTGAGCACAGGTGCAACTTCTATTTCAGCAGTGTGTGTTTATCACTGGCTGCCTTAACACATTCTTTTAGCTGGTTGTGAGTGTGCTGCAGTGACCAAAATTAGTTCAGGTTGCTGCCGTCTTACCACCAGTGTCTTGAGTGTGTGAGTATTTCAGCACAATGGAAGCAAGGAGGGTTGAATTCACCAGCACAGTATTTCATGAGTCTGCATCGGAAAATAAAGAAGCAGCATACTGACACCAGGGAACTGTCGTGATGGCCAACCTCCCACTTTTCCTGCCTCCCCATTTAGCAACCCATCACCTGTAGCCTTGCTGTGCTTCTGAATGGCAATGCTGATGCAATCGATCTGCACATTTCTGCTTGTCAAGGCTGAGTAGTGCAGTATTGGACCCAAATGGTTACATAAGGACGGCGGAAATCAGATAAAGGAGTCGTGCCAGTCGCTACTACACTCATAAAGGAAAATAAGTATATAAGCGGGCTGTGAAGCCTGTGGATTCAGTAAGTGCTGCCAGTCAGGAGCCTGATCTAGACTTGAATAGAGTGATTGTAAATCTCTTAGTCATTTCAGGATGTGATGAATCAGGCAGCAAGTGTTTATCTTATGCCCGAGGTATTTAAAAAAAAAAAATTGAGAGAAGGAGGCTTTGCACTGTGGTTCATTTGGATCCCACATCCCCTTCAAATGCTAGATGCCAAGGAAGCCCATCGTCCCAAGGGTCAAAAGCCATTGTTTTTCTAACCCCCAATCACCACAAAGATCTACTCATTCAGACCATTTATGTGGGGTCATATTCTTCTGTATGTACGCAACACAGTTTGATTCATAGAATCTCCTATGCCCAAAACTGTGCCACAGGCAGACAGCAGTGTTGAACTTTTTGCACCATATCCCACAAATCAGTCAGTTTTAGTTTAGGGCCGGATTTTTGTTTTTATTTTTTTTGCAGAAATATTTAATTTGGCACAGCTTGAAAGTCTGATTTAGAGATTTTTTTTTTTTTCCGTTTCAGATACGATCAAGTTTCAGTCTGTGTTCTGCGGCAAACTACTGCACCATACCTGTTAAAATTTGATGATGTTCAGGCAATAATGTTAATACTATTATACTTTTTTAAAAATCTGCCAAATTCTGTGTGTAAGTTAGTAGGTTTAGAAAATTAGAATTTTTGCAAGCAAATTCGAATTAGCATTTACTGGAACATTTTTTTACCCCTCAAATGATTCAAGCTCCAAACCAGGTGACTCATGCAAAGAAGCTGAGTCACATGCTACAGAGAAAGACAAAAGAGAGAGAAAAGACTGTCTCCCAATACTTTTTTCAACCACAATCATTCCCATCATCATTCACAACCAAAATCACATTCATAGGTGGATGATATTGCCCTCACAATGATGTATGCCCAAGTACAGGAGGAGATGCTATTTGAATATTGTTATCCTGCTGGTCTGTCAGAATTCCTCAGGCAAGAGAAATGAGCCTCTTGTAAAAGCAATTTGTCTTTAGCATCCCAAGTAGTGTTGACCGATGAACCTGGGCTAGTGTCCAACTGCTGGAGATCCTGGCTTTCATCCTTCTCAACAGCAGCAGCAAAGGACACTAATGGGGAGGGAGGGGTCTTCACATCTTCACAGTCAATGCTCTATGCTTTTGGATGTCCCTGCTCCTGCTATTTGGGCAGATGTTATGAGGAGCTCTCAGTCCTCAGAACACTTGAAGAGTTGTGGTCATGAGAATCACTAGTGATATAATAAGTGATTCTCACCCATCTTGCTTGTGCTCCTGCCTCACTGCAGTAGTGGCCATAGAGGGCAGTACCAGTAGGCTGACAGTCTCTTGCTAAGCTGCCAGTTGTTTTCAGGTTCTGTTGGGATAGGACTTTGTCTCAGGTAGATATCCAGCTCCTGCACATCCTAGCTCTGTTTCTCATTAACAGTAGTGGCTGAAGGTGTGGATACTTCAGCATCACCTTCCTAAGGTGCAATCCTATATGCACTTACCTGGGAGTAGGTCCCCATGGAGCTCAATAGGTAGGAGTGTCTTTTTAGGTGACCAACACAGAACACAAAAGAACGCGAATTTCAGCTCAAATTGCGATATACACGAAATAACACCACTTTGTTTACTTTAGAGGCATCCAGAAGTAGTTTTCACTAAGGCAGAGGGCCCTTGCAGCATTTCCAATGGTGGAGCGGCTGGGCAAAAGTACTGTTTACCAAACTGTGGGTCGGGACCCAGGAGTGGGTCATGAGCCGATTTTTGGTGGGTTGCAAAAATTTTTTGAAGCATTAAAAAAAAAACTTTGCAAGTGCCCTTGCCTGGTTTGCAGAAGAAAATTGCAGCTGCAGGCAAGCCAGATAGAGAGACTATTCTCTTACTTTCTGCAAGCATTTGGGTTGGTTTCATTTTCAAGAAGAGGCTTGCAAACTGCCTGGTGTGCCATAGTTTTGAAATCCACTAGATCATGCGTGAACCCCATTTCAGGCTTTTGTCTGGCTTGTCTTTAACTGCACCTACAGCTCTCCAGTTCAACCTTCTGGGTACCCTGGAATGACTACAAGGGTTGGGGGAACAGCTCTTGAACTCCATTTCTAGGGAGAATCTAGCAAATGTCTACCGACATATACTATATGTAAGGTCTCTAACAGTGTCAGAAGCAGAGGACCCTGATGATTATGATGACTATAAATAAATAAATAAATATTTCTTTCCATACATTTTTTTTTGTCTAGTAAAGCTAGGTGGGTCCTGATAAATTGTCATTTTAAAAAGTGGGTCATGGTGCTAAAAGGTTTGGGAACTCTGGGGAGTGTACATGTGTAGCAGCTGCAGGGGGGGGAAGAGATGTGAGTGGGCAGGGAGAAAGCAAATTCCAGAGCAGAGGCACTGAGAAGGAAGAGCTAAGCCTTCAGTTCCGACCGGCCTTGTTCCCTCTTTGCTTTTCTTCACTAGTCAAAGCTTGTAATTTGTCATCACCTCCTAGGTGGGGGCTTGTGGCTTAGTCCTTTCTCCTCCTACCTGTGCTGCACTTTGGGGGACCTTGGAAAACCAAGCAATGCTTTTCTGTACTTTACTGCACCTTGATCTGCTCATTTTCTGTGGTTTTTTTTTTTTTCCAATTTCATGTCATTCTGTTATGCCCAGTCAGGGTACCAGCACCGTACTGTAATCTAAAGGTGATGCAATTGAGTTGTAAACTGTGGTCTGTACGTGATCTGTGATCAGATGAATGTGCTCGGATCTGGCTCTCCCCTCTGCCCCAAGTCACCCTCTGTAAATGCCTTTTATGGGGCGGGTCTGTGTGGTGCTTGCCTGTGTGGCGGTGCACTTTTGAGAAGCTTGGAAAACCAAGCAAGGCTCAGTGAAGCCTTTCTCTATTGTACCGCATCTTGACTTGATCACTTTCCGTGGCTTTTTTGCACATTGTTTGCCATTCTGGTATGCAAAGGGGGATACTGTGATTTAAAAAAAAAAATTCTGCTTGCCTGTGTGGTGCTGAACTTTTGACAAGCTTGGAAAACCAATGAATATGTATGTACATGTTTGGTAACCATCTAAAATGATACAGAGTTCACAGTTGCAATGTTTATTGTGCTTTATTGCGCTGTTTGTACAATTTTGAATAAGAATTTGGATAAAAATGTGTAACACCACAATTTGCTATTTTAGTCAAGAAATGTGGGAAAAAATATCACCAAAAAACACCCCTATCAAGGGGGCTTATTTCTGGGTAGACATGCATAGGTTTGCATGACTAATCCTCCAGGAGTTCCTGGCATTGCTGCACCCAAAGCAAAGTGAAGGAAGCCTCTTGGTCAGTTGGCACTCTGGCCCTGGATAGAATCCCAACCCTACAGCTGACAATTGGTGAGAGATCTAGGGGATGATGCAGATCCATGTCTGTTTCAAAGCCCAGCCCTAAATATATCAACATAAAATTATGTCCCTGCAGACGCGTGTGGCCTCTGGGAACCAAGTGCCTCTGGGAACTAAGTGCCAGGTAAGGCACAAGAGTTTAGCATCTGGGCGAGGAGAAGGCAAGGAGACCTCTGAGTTTTGGAGAAGGAGAGGAGGAGGAGCAGGAGCAGGAGGAGGAGGTAAGTGTACTCATTCTAACGCTTTGTCTTTCTAACTCCCTGTCTTCTAACCTTAACCTTACCTTTAAAGCAACCTTAAATCAAAATTGAAAGTTAGCACCTAAGGGAGGTACATAGGGCTACTCTGAGCAGGAGCAGAGTCCTACTCGTGAGTAAGAGCAGCGTCCTACTCGTGAGTAAGTGCCCAAGGGTCAGGCATTTAAATCAAAATTGAAAGTTAGCTGCACCTAAGGTAACACTTAATCGAAGGAAGGGAGGAGGATAAAGTGAAAAGCAGGTTTTCTACTTGTTTAAATTAAACCTATACTTAACCCAGGTTAAACCTAATCTAAGTTGGAACATAACCTAAACAGGTCAGTAAATTGGGACACAGGATCTAGAGAGCAATAAATAATTAAACAAACCCAAATAAAAACTAGCTTGAGGTTACAAAAACAGTCCAGCCTAAGAGAACAGAACTAGGAGGGAAAGGACCTAGGAAGGGCCAATTCCCAACCCAGTAAGAGCCCCAGTAGGCTAATCCAAGCAGTCCATTCAGGAGCCTGCAGAGTAGGTCACGCCCATCAGCAGCCATTTGCCTTCCTGAGCTTTTGTAAACTCACCTGGGAAGGCCAGCCCCCTTTCAATCAGGAAGGAAGGAGGGGGGAGGAGCCAGCCAGGAGTATAAAGCTAGGCAGGCCATCGCGTGAGGCTCTCTGCAGACGCGTGTGGCCTCTGGGAACCAAGTGCCAGGTAAGGCACAAGAGTTTAGCATCTGGGCGAGTTCAGCAGCAGGGCGAGGAGGCCAGGGCCCCAGACACTGCCCTTCCTCTTCCCTTGAGAAGAGGGCTGCTATCCAGTGTACGGTTTTTAAAAGGACCCCTAAATAAAACAACAACAACAACAAAAAAGCTATGCAGTCAGACAGCCAGCAGCAGGGTGGGGGCTATCCAGTGTTCTGCATCGAGTGCCACATGTATGATTATATGCCTCTGGGGCATAAGTCATGGGTGTGTCCTCGGTGCAAGGAGCTCCAGGCTCTCAGGGAACGCGTCCGCTCCCTTGAAGCCTTGGTGGCCGACCTGGAGAAGCGCAGGCAGCCAGAGGAGGACCGTGGGGAGACTTCTGGGGACGATCAGGCTTCGTCCCAACCTCAGGCGTGCAGCTCCTCGGCTGCCCGGGTGGGAAGTCTCGGGACTGGAGGACGTCATCCTGGAGAGGAGGGAAACAATCCCCTAGGGGGGATCCCTTCTCCAGGGGATGGGCCCGTATCCGAGCGCACTCGGGATACTCCTCGGCGGGAGGGGGGTCGGGGGCTTCTTGTAGTGGGGGATTCGATTATTAGAAACATAGAGAGGGGGGTTTGCGATGGATGTGAGGACCGCATGGTGACTTGCCTGCCTGGTGCGAAGGTTGCGGACATCACTTCTCGTCTAGACAGGCTGGTAGACAGTGCTGGGGGAGAGGTAGCGGCTGTGGTGCATGTCGGCACCAACGACGTGGGCAAGTGTAGCTGGGAGGTCCTGGAGGCCAAATTTAGGCTTTTAGGCAGGAAGCTGAAAGCCAGGACGCTGAAAGCCAGGACCTCAAAGGTAGCGTTCTCTGAAGTGCTACCTGTTCCACGCGCAGGGCCAGCTAGGCAGGCGGAGATCAGGGGTCTCAATGCGTGGATGAGACGGTGGTGTAGGGAGGAGGGGTTTAGATTCGTTAGGCACTGGGGAACGTTTTGGGACAAGCGGGGCCTGTACAAGAGGGACGGGCTCCATTTGAACCAGAATGGAACCAGACTGCTGGCACATAACATTAAAAAGGTGGCAGAGCAGCTTTTAAACTGATCCCTGGGGGAAGGCCGACAGGAGCCGAGGGGCATCCGGTTCGGGACTCCTCATCCCTATGGGATGAGGATGGGGAGGTTAGAGAACAACAAGACAAAGGCAGGGTAGGAGAAGAAATTGGGAAAGGTAGGGAGATGGGATGTGATAGACAGTTTGGCACAATGAGAGGATGCGGGGACAAAGGAGCGAATAAGCAGCCCATCCTGGGGCATTCCGTGTATAATTGCTTTTATGCGAATGCCCGAAGTCTACGAGCAAAGGTGGGAGAACTAGAATGTCTGGTGACAAGGGAAAATATTGACATAGTGGGCATAACGGAAACCTGGTGGAATGCGGAGAATCAGTGGGATACCGCAATCCCGGGCTATAAACTCTACAGGAGGGACAGGCAGGGGCGTGTTGGAGGTGGGGTGGCCCTTTATGTTAAGGAAGGGATAGAATCCAGCAAAGTAGAGATTGAAGGTGGGTCCGACTCCACCGTAGAATCTCTGTGGGTTAAATTACCAGGCTTGAGCAGCGATGTAATACTGGGGGTGTGCTATCGCCCTCCAGACCAGAAATCTGATGGGGACCTTGAAATGAGGAAACAGATCAGGGAGGTGACAAGGAAGGACAGGGTTGTAATCATGGGGGACTTCAATTATCCTCATATTGACTGGGTCAATTTGTGTTCTGGTCACGATAAGGAAACCGGATTTCTTGACGTGCTAAATGACTGTGGCTTAGATCAGCTAGTCACGGAGCCCACCAGAGGACAGGTGACTCTGGATTTAATTTTGTGCGGTACGCAGGACCTGGTTAGAGATGTAAACGTTACTGAGCCATTGGGGAACAGTGATCATGCTGCGATCCGTTTTGACGTGCACGTTGGGGGAGGAATACCAGGCAAATCTCTAACAAAAACCCTTGACTTCCGACGGGCGGACTTCCCTCAAATGAGGAGGCTGGTTAGAAGGAGGCTGAAAGGGAGGGTAAAAAGAGTCCAGTCTCTCCAGAGTGCATGGAGGCTGCTTAAAACAACAGTAATAGAGGCCCAGCAGAGGTGTATACCGCAAAGAAAGAAGGGTTCCACTAAATCCAGGAGAGTGCCCTCATGGCTAACCAGCCAAGTTAGAGAGGCTGTGAAGGGCAAGGAAGCTTCCTTCCGTAAATGGAAGTCTTGCCCTAATGAAGAGAATAAAAAGGAACATAAACTGTGGCAAAAGAAATGTAAGAAGGTGATAGGGGAGGCCAAGCGAGACTATGAGGAACGCATGGCCAGCAACATTAAGGGGAATAATAAAAGCTTCTTCAAATATGTTAGAAGCAGGAAACCCGCCAGAGAAGCGGTTGGCCCTCTGGATGGTGAGGGAGGGAAAGGGGAGATAAAAGGAGACTTAGAGATGGCAGAGAAATTAAATGAGTTCTTTGCATCTGTCTTCACGGCAGAAGACCTCGGGCAGATACCGCTGCCCGAACGGCCCCTTCTAACCGAGGAGTTAAGTCAGATAGAGGTTAAAAGAGAAGATGTTTCAGACCTCATTGATAAATTAAAGATCAATAAGTCACCGGGCCCTGATGGCATACACCCAAGGGTTATTAAGGAATTGAAGAATGAAGTTGCAGATCTCTTGACTAAGGTATGCAACTTGTCCCTCAAAACGGCCACGGTGCCAGAAGATTGGAGGATAGCAAATGTCACGCCTATTTTTAAAAAGGGAAAGAGGGGGGACCCGGGAAACTATAGGCCGGTCAGCCTAACATCTATACCGGGTAAGATGGTGGAATGCCTCATCAAAGATAGGATCTCAAAACACATAGACGAACAGGCCTTGCTGAGGGAGAGTCAGCATGGCTTCTGTAAGGGTAAGTCTTGCCTCACAAACCTTATAGAATTCTTTGAAAAGGTCAACAGGCATGTGGATGCGGGAGAACCCGTGGACATTATATATCTGGACTTTCAGAAGGCATTTGACACGGTCCCTCACCAAAGGTTACTGAAAAAACTCCACAGTCGGGGAATTGGAGGACAGGTCCTCTCGTGGATTGAGAACTGGTTGGAGGCCAGGAAGCAGAGAGTGGGTGTCAATGGGCAATTTTCACAATGGAGAGAGGTGAAAAGCGGTGTGCCCCAAGGATCTGTCCTGGGACCGGTGCTTTTCAACCTCTTCATAAATGACCTGGAGACAGGGTTGAGCAGTGAAGTGGCTAAGTTTGCAGATGACACCAAACTTTTCCGAGTGGTAAAGACCAGAAGTGATTGTGAGGAGCTCCAGAAGGATCTCTCCAGACTGGCAGAATGGGCAGCAAAATGGCAGATGCGCTTCAATGTCAGTAAGTGTAAAGTCATGCACATTGGGGCAAAAAATCAAAACTTCACATATAGGCTGATGGGTTCTGAGCTGTCTGTGACAGATCAGGAGAGAGATCTTGGGGTGGTGGTGGACAGGTCGATGAAAGTGTCGACCCAATGTGCGGCGGCAGTGAAGAAGGCCAATTCTATGCTTGGGATCATTAGGAAGGGTATTGAGAACAAAACGGTTAGTATTATAATGCCGTTGTACAAATCTATGGTAAGGCCACACCTGGAGTATTGTGTCCAGTTCTGGTCGCCGCATCTCAAAAAAGACATAGTGGAAATGGAAAAGGTGCAAAAGAGAGCGACTAAGATGATTACGGGGCTGGGGCACCTTCCTTATGAGGAAAGGCTACGGCGTTTGGGCCTCTTCAGCCTAGAAAAGAGACGCTTGAGGGGGGACATGATTGAGACATACAAAATTATGCAGGGGATGGACAGAGTGGATAGGGAGATGCTCTTTACACTCTCACATAATACCAGAACCAGGGGACATCCACTAAAATTGAGTGTTGGGCGGGTTAGGACAGACAAAAGAAAATATTTCTTTACTCAGCGCGTGGTCGGTCTGTGGAACTCCTTGCCACAGGATGTGGTGCTGGCGTCTAGCCTAGACGCCTTTAAAAGGGGATTGGACGAGTTTCTGGAGGAAAAATCCATTATGGGGTACAAGCCATGATGTGTATGCGCAACCTCCTGATTTTAGGAATGGGTTAAGTCAGAATGCCAGATGTAGGGGAGAGCACCAGGATGAGGTCTCTTGTTATCTGGTGTGCTCCCTGGGGCATTTGGTGGGCCGCTGTGAGATACAGGAAGCTGGACTAGATGGGCCTATGGCCTGATCCAGTGGGGCTGTTCTTATGTTCTTATGTTCTTATGTTCTTATGTCCCATTTACTTCCAGATAATCCTGTTTAGGACTAAGCCCAGTGATTCAGCAGAAGCTTCCTTTAAAGTTCATACGTGGTTGACGATGTCAGTATCAGTCCGAACAGTATGAATCCAACTGAACACCATCTTACATGTAATTCAGCAACAGGGGTAAGTTTTTCCCCCTTTCTGTTCAGGGATTTCTTTTCATTCAGACCTTACACTGTAACTGACCCAGCCTGCATTTCCCCCTTGCCAAGTTTCTCTGCAGTCTGATGATAGCAGAAAATCAATGTTAACTCTTGTGTTCAGAAGTTAGGTTGTAACCTCATCTCTCCCAAGCAGTGAATGAGATCTGAGAACAGGCTCACAGCAAAAGCTGCCTTGGCCCCTTCTGGGTTCTTTTACTGACTCGGCAGTCTGTGTTGGCCACAATGCCATGGGTGGCAGAAAAGGATGGGATTTTCATTGGAGCCTGAAAAGTTTCTCAGCAGGGAAGAAATTAAGCTGCAGAGAAGACTGAAGAAGAACTATTGTCTCCCACTGTTGCTGCTGCGGTGAAATGGGTCTTAGGTGGTGAATCCTAAAATTCAAGTATGAGGTAAGAGGGCAGAAAGATAAAGCCTCCTTTTTATCTAATGGTGCTTCCCTTGCAGGTGAAAAAGGAGTAAGTCAAAGTTTTTCCATCTTTCCCACATCTCTTGACAGTTCAAGAGATACAAGATGCCTAGGAGTGATTATTACAAATCCTCCTATGCACTTTGCAGTACCCAAGTAGTGCAGTGGGGAAAGGCCCTGAATACTTATGTTAATGTCTTTTTTGAACTTCAGTGGCTGTTCCTTTAGAATCCAGATGGCCAATTTCCCAAACCCTTTGATCTTTTTATGCCTACCTAGGTAACTCATACCACACTCTTTTAAACGTATAGGTTCCATTCTTGGGTTGCATGGAATATTCTCTCGTTTCAGTCCTCAGGTAGAAAGATATGAAGGGAGGCTTAAAAATATTTCTTTACAGCAATTGGACAGCATTAGTATCTTCTTTTTTTAATCCTGTTTGCTGCCACTATTTCCTGAAGCTGCCGCTTTAGAGCCATTGTCTCAGGGAAATGTTTTCAAGGCTTTGAGATCCTTGCTAATGACCAAGAAGCCTAGAGAAGCTACATTTCTCACAGATACTGGCACCTAGGACACAATCCTAACCAACTTTCCAGCACTGACTTAAGGGCAATGCAGCCCAAGGTAAGGGAACAAACATTCTCTTACCTTGAGGAGGCCTCCGTGATTGCTACCCAACTGCAGGATGCAGCACATGCCCCATTTGCACAGCTATGTCAGTGCAGGAAAGTTGGTTAGGATTTGGGGCCTAGTCCCAGAAGTGTTCTGCTTGCTGGATTGCGCCTCTTGTGCTTTCAGATTTCAGTTGCTGCATACATATATTTAAAATGTTTATTTATTACTGCTATTACTTATTTAGTATTAACTGTAGCTAGAGTGACTGGGAAAATATTTTGAAGCAATGAGTAAGAGATCACTTGAAGCTATTTTTTAAAACAACATAAATGGCTAGGATTGCATTATTGATTTTGAAGCTATGAAACTGTTGAAAGACATACGGAGGGGCCCCACATCTGCAGAAGTGTGCCCCCCCTTCAAAGAGCTCTGCTCCCCTCGCCTCCGGAGGGTGTTCTGAGCCCTTCAAGAGGCTGCAAGCATCCACCGCACACTGCAAAGTGAAAATCAGGACTAAAACATGATGAAATGCTGGGATAATAAAAAAAGTATTTACCTAGCACTGAAAGGACAGCAAGAGTGGTCCAAGGCATCTCCCGCCCCTGAAAATGTTGGAGTTGATGCAACTCCATCTGCTGTCCAGAGGGGGCAGGATGCTGTCCAGAAAGGGTCAAGCTATGGCCCAGTGATTCTGACCTTTCTACCTGTTCTCTCTGTGATCCTTGTGGGGTATGGCAACTTTCTGCAACTTCAACAATCCATTGTCTCTTTGTCTTTTTTAATTGATTAGCAGTCAGCCGGGTGAGGTATCAGGAATACTTGGAGGGGCAAGATGAACAACACTGCGTTTGTGCAGGCCTCTTGTGGAAGAATATGATGCTTCAGGTAGCCAGGTGTTACACAGATCCCCACGGTGAAGTTCCATTTGAAGGTGAATAAATGAAGTGGCCAGAGAGTAAGTGTTTGCACTCAAAAATTCTTGCATCAGTAGGGTGAGAACCTTGAGCACATACTGTAAGTCTGTGTGACCCATGCAATTGCTTTGCACATTCCCAGTAGATGGGAGAGTAAGGGGAGGAGAGCCAGGTTCCCCTTCCCTCCAGAGGGTCCAGACCAAGGGGGTGGGCGTTCACCCATATCAGCCGCTTTGGCTATCTGCGGGGGTACCAAAATAGAACCCTGTGAATAAGGGAGTGCACCTCTACAAAATCTGACCTACAGCCTACAAAAATAAAATCAGTACCTGATCTACAGCCTACAAAAATAAGTCCTATTTAAGAAAAGAAGACAATCCTAGAGTCATTTTCATAGGAAGTACTGAACGCTCCAGTTTCTGGAGATGATGATGATGATGAAGTACAAGTTCACTACTTGGAACCAAGAGCAGCTTTTCCCTTGCATAGAACGTTGCATAGATGTCACTTACTGCAGTCCTGACCTAATACATGATGCCATTTGTCATAGGCCATTGACTCTCATGAATTATCTGTTCCTATTATTATCCATTCCTTTAGCAAAACGACAGGCTCATCGTCAAAAGGGAGCAGCTAAAGGGACAGTATTAAGGTTAGTGGCGATTGCGAAGCTTTTGACGGTGGACCAAGTTTTGGAAAAGAAAATGCCCTCGAGCAAGAACTGTGCTTCTCAGAATGTTCTGAACGGAATGTCCTCAGCAGAAGAAGAAATCACCTGCCACGTAAGAAGGATAAAATACAAAGCTAGAGAAGTGTGCAGTTTGTAATCAGACATCAGCTACATAAGAACATAATAACATAAGAACAGCCCCACTGGATCAGGCCATAGGCCCATCTAGTCCAGCTTCCTGTATCTCACAGCGGCCCACCAAATGCCCCAGGGAGCACACCAGATAACAAGAGACCTCATCCTGGTGCCCTCCCTTGCATCTGGCAAAAGGCATAGCTACCATAGGCAGTGGCATAGCTAGAGGGAACGCAAAGTACTAAGTTTTGCAGGGAACCTCACTGTGGCATGCAAGCACCCCCCCCCAGACTTTCCAGGTGGTGGGAGCCATTCTCACCTTCTGGAATGGCTCCAAAAAGGAGGGGCCGCTTGCGCACCATAGTGAAGCTCCCTGAAAAACTTAGTGCCCTGCACCCCCTCTAGCTATGCCTCTGACTACAGGGATGTTGTAATGTGAAATGAACATTTTTGGTAGTATGAAATACACAGTTGTGTGTTGTTATCAATAATTCAGCACTCTTCTTAATTACAGGTGATGAGCAGCCTGGGGGAATTTATGACAATGTTGCTACATATGGTTTTGATGCCACCTCTCTTGACATACTCAATTGTGGCCAGTGAGAACATATGGCAGATACAGACTGAGCATCCCTAATCTGAAATCCAAAATGCTCCCAAATCCAAAACTTTCCATTTACCTTGAACGCATTGTTTTTTCCACTGTGTTAAAGATATTTTCTACTGTTAAATACTTATGTGTGAATAAGGGTAAGAAAATGATTGCTTATCGGTAGCATATAAATTCAGAGTCAGGAATGATGACAATGCCAAACAACCACAGATCGTCCATATGGCTGGCTGAAATATCGACACCTTTGCTTTCTGGCCGTTCAATGTAGACAACCTTTGTTTCAATAATTTTAAAATTATTTTTAAAATTATATAAAATTACCTTTAGGCTACTGTATGTATGCAAGGTGCATATGGAACATAAATGATTTCATGTTTAGACTTGGGTTTCATTCCCAAGATATCTCATTATGTATATGCAAATATTCCAAAATCTGAAAAAAAAATAAATCTAAAATTCTGGTCCCAAGCATTTTGGATAAGGGATATTCAGTCTGGAGTAAATTGCTGCCATCTCAGAGCAAACACAACATTCTGTTGTCGATCCCATGTTGTTGAAGATAGCCAGGTTGGCAAAATACAGGTGGCAGCAGCACCTTGTACTGTCAAAGATCTACGATGTCAGTGATCCATGTGGGTCACATGACACTTATAATTAAGGACCTGCTCCTCCATCTAATCACCATCTCACCATCTACTACTGGCTTGCAATTCAACCCAATCACTTCTAGCTTGAAAATGTCGTAGGTTGAACTACTGCTTAAGAGACCCTGGAGAGTCCAGACAGAGTTGATGGTAGTCAGTGAGATAATCCATCAGGTTATCTACATAAGGAAACTTTTTTACACCTTTATGTACACAAGAACTTTTTCCGCACTGCTAACACGTGGGCTTTAGTTCAGTCAAAGTAGATTAGAGGAAACCATGATGGGACAGCAGTCCTATACGTATTGCTTGCTTATGATGCTATCCATCCAGAAGTTGGTTGGGAAACACATTGTATGGTTCCTAAGCAGCCTGAAAGGACTATTTTCTGCCGTGCCCCGACAGCTGCGGAATGGCTGGTTTTGGAATCCTGACTGTCCCCAAACACAATGGAGAAAGCTGAGAGATTATGGGCACAATCCTAACCATGTCTACTCAGAAGTAAGTCCTATTTTGTTCAATGGGGCTTACTCTCAGGAAAGTGTGGTTAGGGCTGCAGCCCATAGAGCTTTGGGGACTTGGGTCTGAAGCTACAGAGGTCATTGTGACAAATATGAATTGTGACATCAGAATATATTGCCTCTCAGAAACTGTTGTGCACACGGAGCTTATGGCCATTTGCATCGGTGGCTCTCAAGCGCACAGTTTTTGTGCCACCAGAACGCACCTTACACTGACAGATTAGAAAGTCTATCAGCATAAGCCCCATGATAGGGTTGGGTCATAAGTACTATAATTTTCATATTGCAGTTGGGGAGCTGAGGCTGAGAGAGAGTGGCTTGCTCACGCAAGCTCACAGCAGAAACAAAACTTGAATCAGCAAAATCCCGATTCAAAGCTCAGAACTTTTGAGCGCAACAGTTCTGGTCAAGGTACAGTCTGTTCCAATATGGTACAGATGACTACAGCACTAACAGCAAAACCCTAATCAATATTCCAGTGCCAATGTGGATTGGACCAAGGAGGGGGCGGAATCAGAGGTGAGCCTGATTGATCCTCCAACACAAGGCAATGTGGACTTGCGCCAGCATTTGAGCTAGCGCAGATCTGAATTGCCCCATTGTGTTGGCTGGGGTTTTCCCTGGAGCAAGGAGACAAATGCCCCTTACCTTGAGAAGACCTCCCATCTGCTGAATTCCTCCATAGGATGCAGTACAAGCCGTGATGCTGTGCAGGGGAACCTGCGCTGCATTGACCTGCCCTTCCATAACAATTAGCAAAAGTGGGTTCACAAATATACTGTATTTCATATTAGTTGTTACAAGATGAGAAGAAAGGTCTATGCTTTAAAACACTGCTTGTGTTCTCTCTGGTTTTTCGGCTGCTTTGTACAGATACATAGCAATTCATTCTGATCGATTCTTTGTGTCTGGGCAATGACAAATGTGATCCCTCACAGCCTTTTTTGAGATTTTTTTTTTTTTGGTGTTATCTTTCTCGTCCTATTTCTTTAAACATTTAAATTCCCACCAGAAAAATGAGAACAATCTTCTGTTGCCACACCCTCATTTATCAAAATGTAATTTATCCAAACGGCTTGAGGGGCATCTAAAAAATTTGGCAGTGAAATTTTCAGGTAACTGGAAGCGATGCTCACATAGGGTTATATTGACTTTGGGATACACAAAAGGACATTCCAGAAATAGTGCTATAAATTGCAGTATAACTGGGGTACTAATGTACATATAAGGAGGAATGGGAATTTTCCACTGAACATGGAGTTATTAGTCATTGTGATGGATGTATCCTCCATTCATTTGTCGAATCTCCTTTAAAGCAATCTAAGCTTGGTCATTACCATGTCTTGTGTCCATGAATTCCATCAATGAATTGTGCATTGTGTGAGGAATGCATCATTTCTTTTCTCTGCACTGAATCGCCTGCCAGTCAATTTCAGTGAATGACCCTGAATTAGAGGGAGAATATGAGAAAGAGGGGGAAAAAACAAAAACAAAACTCTTTCTCCACACCATGCTCAAACCTTTATTATGCCTTCTTTGATGCTGGTCTGTGTAGACTGCCAGGAAGTCAACAAAGACTGAAGTCCCTTGCTCATGTGGGTGGAAAGAATTGATATCTTGAAAAATCGCATCCAGCACCTTGAATTAGTGCCATGGGGAAGTATGTGCCTTCAGTGGCTGTTGATCTTGCAATATTTTAAATCACTTGTTACAGTTCACTTCTCCTTTCATCTGTTTTATTTATGAAATGAAGATTAGGAGAGGTAATTTGTGCTGTATTGCAAATGTTATAGTTTTTCAATCCTCTGATTCTGTTCTATTTACCTCTTCTGTGCATTCAGCTGCTGCTTTGTTACAGCTCACTCTGAGGTCTCTGAAAGTTAAACTCCTTTCTTAACTCACTGTGTCCTGATCAAGGAAACAGGCAGTTTAATAACATTGGATCCCAATGGTATAGAAGCATTGACTTGACATTGGAATTACCTAATTGTCTTAAGGTCTGATCCTATCTGGGCCTTAAGGTGGCAGATCTTGCAATTTTTGATTATAAAGTCTGCAAAAGTCACATCACATTGTGCAGACTGAGGCCACAAGCACAGTCAGAGGCCCTGCATGACTGATAGAGGCTTGCAGAAGACCCACCAAAGCAGGGAGGTTGGCAGAGGGAGGGAGGTTAGTTGGGGTTGGGAGTCGGCCAAACTAGGGGTGGGAGGAGAAAGAGTGGAATGATCTTGGTGGCAGTTGCCAAACATAGCAAGCTCATAGCCTCCCTTTTTCTAACCTGAATTGTCCTTCTGAGTCTCCTCGAATGCACACCAGCTAAATAGCTGGCATTGGTTCAAGAAGACCCATTGGAAGTCAGGCAGCCTATAGGGAGGAAAGTAAAAAAAATATTTTCACTTACTTCTCCTAGGCCATCTGAATGTGTGTGTCATCCCCCCCACCCCCATAACATACAGTAGCACATGCTCTGGGCTGGTGGGGGAGAGGATCAGGCTGTTAATAATATTACTGTCTTCTATACTGAATTAAATGGGGGGATCATAATTTGGTATCTTCTAGAATTAACTGAATTCCTACTGAAACCTCACTGTAAGATTTCAGTTATTTTAAGGGATAATTGTAGTACTGCAGCTAGGGCAGGCTGAAAACAAAATGGTATCTTCTAGAATTAACTGAATTCCTACTGAAACCTCACTGTAAGATTTCAGTTATTTTAAGGGATAATTGTAGTACTGCAGCTAGGGCAGGCTGAAAACAAAATTAATGTAAATGTTAAGAAGAAATATTTTGACATATTGATATTTGCAAAAGTTCCAGTAGTAGTGGAATAGACTGTATATGGAAGAGAAGCCACCAAAACTTACACCTTACTTACTCAGTCATTACCACCATGAATAGATTTCTCTTTATACCGCCATGTTGTCCCTGTCATCTAATGCAGAAGGAATGAAGTGGACACTGCAGTGGCATAGCTAGAGGGGGTGCAAAACATTTTGTTTTGCAGGGAGCCACACCACAGCGTGCAAGGGGCCCCTCCCTTTCAGAGCCATTTCAGGCTGGTGGAGTAAAACAGAGGCATACGCATACACCTCTGTTTTGCTCCTTCCAACCTAGAATGGCTCATCACCCCTTGCACGCTGTGGTGAGGTTCCCTGCAAAACTAAGTGCTTTGCACCCTCCTAGCTACACCACCGGGACACTGATGTGTGTATAGCTTGGATCAGCGGAGTGCAGTGTCACTGAGGTCCCACACCCCATCCATGCATTTAGTCTGCACAAGGATTGGGATAACTGAAAGGATAACTGAAGAATAACTGAAATAACCAAATGCTATTGGTTTGCATGCACAGATTAACACAAAGGTGCTTTATCATTATCATTAACAACCACAACCACACCAACCACAACCACAACCAACAACAACCAACAACAACCACCACAACCACAACCAACAACCACCACAACCACCACAACCACAACCACAACCAGTAGTCCTTGAGGCTTCTTTCACAACTTCAAAATATGTTGCATTTTCCAAATGCATTTTTGAGCAGCTTATTTTCACATGACTTTAAGAACCGGCAGAATGAACTTCAATACATTTTTTAAAATTAATCTCTTTTCGACGGAAGCTGAAAATGTCAAGCTCGAGCCTGGAGTATATTTCCACCGTCAAAAGTTTTAAAACCTCCTCTCCTCGGAAAACAGGATTTAATAATGGTAATCCTAACAAAATCTATGCAGCAGCAAAACTTGTGGGCGCCACCATAATATACCTATATCACGGCCAGCCCAACAAATACGTACTGTGGAAATAATTTATTATTTGGTACCTGCTGTAATTCTAATGCTATTTTCATTTGAATGGTTCCTCCCCACCCACCTCTCTCTTTTGAGATTGATCATAAAACAGATTGATGGCTGCAATTTCTTCATTGGTCTTATTTTACTAAAACCTGCTGTGGAAAATTATGACAATGATTGTTAATGGAAGTCACAGGTCCAATTCCCGCAGAAATGAACTCAAGATTTATTCCGCTATGCCCACCAAAACAACTGTGCTATAAAAGTTCCTTGCTGTTCCAGTCGCAGGGCTAAACTAGTTGTGATGCAGTTGTGAAGACACATTGTGGGTCTTCCTGTGTCTTTTTCTGTTACCTATTGCTGCTACAGTGGGCTCTGAATAGGACTGAGAGGAGTGCTAGATGGGAGGGGGGAAGAAAAGTAAGTGAAAGCCCTTCTGCCTGTGGCAAAAATGCCCCACCACCTGGACTAGTTGCTAGCAATAAACATACAGACTACAATCCTATACACATTTACCTGGGAATAAGCCTCATAGTCTGTAATGAGACTTACATCTGAGTAGTCGCGCACTGGATTTTGCTGACACAGGAGCAGAAGTTTGGTTAAGATTTCAAAAGTAGTAACAACAGGCCTCACTTTCTTCCATCCTTAATTTTCCATTTTGAGCAGAAAATCCATTGAAGATTACAGAGTGTTTATTAGTAGCGACTTTGGTGTCAGAGCACATGACAGCGTAATCTTATTAGGATGGAGTCGTAACGAATGATTGAGTAATTGTCATCCCAAAGTGCAGGTGATGTCAGAATAAGGCTCGGTAAACTATGATACGTTATTTATCCCGCAGCTGTATTCATTCTCCGTAAGGGTAGCTAAAGGGATGCCCTGCCAGTCAATCTACTAGGAAGTGTGGAACCTACTTTCGAGCAAACATGTTTTGAATTGTTTTGCTGTATTCTAACAAAGCAGCCCAAGTGACAGGATAGCTGCACAACAGTTGCCTGTGGCTTTTGCGGTCACCTGAAAATTCAGAAAGAGTTCCACGTGACCTTTTCAATACAACTGAAGAAAGCTGAAAGCATTTCATAGATATTATCTCAGCAATTCTTAACCCGTTTGTTCCATATTACAATTACTAGACTACTGAGTATCCTTCATATTGTAGTGGGGACCTAAGTCTGAGAGAGAGTGGCCTGCCTTGGGCACCATGGCAGAAAGAGGCATGTCTTCTTCTCAGGGACCACAGCTCACAGCGCAGTCCTGTCATCAGTCAGCTTGTATGATCCTCTGCATCCTGCAGGCTGACTGGAAGAGGTAAGTAAATACAGTTTTTATTCACCTCTTCCACTGCTCCTTGGTTCTCAGTAGGCCTACTTAGCTCTATGCCAGCTATTTTGCTGGTGTAAATTTTTCTGTTGGCAACCTTCAGTCTCGAAAGACTATGGTATCGCGCTCTGAATGGTGGTTCTGGAACAGCATCTAGTGTGGCTGAAAAGGCCGATTCGGGAGTGACAATCCCTTCCACACCGGGAGCAAGTGCACTCTGTCCCTGGTCTGTCTCCCTGGCTATGGGCCTTCCTTCTTTGCCTCTTTGCCTCAGACTGTTGGCCAAGTGTCTCTTCAAACTGGGAAAGGCCATGCTGCACAGCCTGCCTCCAAGCGGGCTGCTCAGAGGCCAGGGTTTCCCACCTGTTGAGGTCCACTCCTAAGGCCTTCAGATCCTTCTTGCAGATGTCCTTGTATCACAGCTGTGGTCTACCTGTAGGGTGCTTTCCTTGCACGAGTTCTCCATAGAGGAGATCCTTTGGGATCCAGCCATCATCCATTCTCACAACATGACTGAGCCAACGCAGGCGTCTCTGTTTCAGCAGTGCATACATGCTAGGGATTCCAGCTCGTTCCAGGACTGTGTTGTTTGGAATATTGTCCTGCCAGGTGATGCCGAGGATGCGTCGGAGGCAGCGCATGCGGAAAGCGTTCAGTTTCCTCTCCTGTTGTGAGCGAAGAGTCCATGACTCGCTGCAGTACAGAAGTTAGGCCAAAAAGGGCATGTCAGGACTGTGCTGATGGTTCCAGATTTCCTAGATGAAGCTGCTGCCCAAATTCTCCCCAACCCCGCCTGATCCCTGCCCCGATTCGCTCCGATCCACACCACCTTACCTACTCCAATGACTGGTCCGCAGCCCACTGCTGCTGGTGTAGGGCTTACTAGCAGTCACACCATCAGCAGAGCGCCACGGAATGGCAGAGCTGCTGCCGCACCAGCAATCTGCAAGATACCCTAGCAGCCCTCACCATTGCTAATGTATCTCATGGATAGGATTCAGCCATCAATCACTTACCTTATCTAAGAAATTCCTCCACCTACATTTAGCCATGTAGACTGTGGCAGGTACTGGTTTTGAACCCAGAGATCGACGTCTGTGAGTTGTGGACTTTCAAGATGTCCCCAGCATGTCTTTCGCTCAGACATTTTTAAATCATCCATGAATTTGTACTGCTAGGACTGTGATGTACCAAGTGCTGCCGCTTTTAAAGTCATGATGAACATTCAGGCACCCACCGACCCACCCCCACGTTCAGGGAATACATGACAGGAAACAGGCTCCACCATCACGGCCATGCCCTTTGAGGTTCACCAGTGGACATTAGAGTGAAAGGACTCCTCTGTATACGGGTATCTAGGATGCTGGATGCATGGAATGCATGGAAAAATTCTGTGTGCATACAACTACATGCATGTCTGATGCATGGACCTCATGTGGTCAGCAGGTGTGGTCCGTTTTCCTATTCTTGCATTTAGAGGAGGGAATGAATACCCACATGAAATATGCATATGCATGTATGAGGTGAAGGCTGTCTTCACAGTATTCTTCTGTAAGCCTGAGCGGTCGCAACAGGCCCAAAAAATATCCAAAGTTGGCCAGATTATTCAACAATGCAGCTGTATTTCCATTGCCGCAGTCCCCAGAAAAATGGGGACTTGATGGAACGTCTTGATTACGTTCCACTCCCCCCCTTTTCTCTTCTGACAATCCTGGAAAAGGGAGCTAGGAGCGGGGACAGAGTTTCTTTTCCTTCCTGTTTGGTTATTTTCATGCTAATGAGCAGGCCAAGGAGTTGGCCTTTGCAAAACCGCTCTGCCACTCAGGCTTCCTATGCTTGATAGATTTTTTTTCTTGGCAGAAACCTTCCTAATATTTCGCCTTTTCACTGCTATTTTCACTGAGCAGAAAGTTACTGCATGAGATGGCCCCAAGGCAGCGATTTGTGTAGGCTCTAGAAAGATGAACATATTTGGTGGGACGGGAACTGACTTTTTGTAACGTCCGTGGCTCAGGGCGATCTGCTGGCAACAAGGGGACAGGGAGATTTCTATGCCACACTGCAATTCTCTTAACCGTATTCAGATATATTAAGGCATCAATGCTGTCCACACACAGATGAGCTGCCTGTTTGAATTCGAGACAGGAGAGCACACCCATTCATACTGCCAAAACCATTCAAATATACATGCATAGGCACACATTCCTACAGAAACTATGGCCCAGCCAACCACCCAGCCATCTGTGCTGCCCGCTGATGGTGCACCTTCCATGCTGGCACTGACTGCCACAAAGCGGTCCGTGCCAGTTTTAAAAGGCACTATGACAGTGCACCACTTGGCACACTGCTGGGAGTGCCAATGGGAATGCCTAAGCCTTTCCGCCTACATCAACACATCCCCCACCACTTGCTGGAGCATGTAAGTCACCAAGGGAGGCAGGAGGAAATGTGGGAGGCTGGAAGAGAGGTGGGGAGGGCACAAATAATAATAATAATAACTTTATTTTTACCCCACCTTTCTCCCCGAAGGGACTCAAGGCGGCTTACAACATATTAAAAACAATTTAAAAACAAATAAAAACATATTAACACATACTAAAAACAGCAGTCAGAGTAAAAAAAAATAGGTAAAAAGAGCATAGAGCAGCAGCAAGTCATAAAAGAATCAGGCCTGTAAAAAATATTAAAAGATGTTAAAAAGATGTTAAAAGGCCAAGAACTCAGAAGGCCTGTTTAAACAGAAGGGTCTTCAGGCCTTGCCGAAAGGTCTCAAGAGAGGGAGCCATTCTTAAGTCAAGGGGAAGGGAGTTCCATAGCGTTGGTGCCACTACTGAGAAGGCCCTATTTCTTGCAGCCGCCCCACGTACCTCCCTAGGCGGCGGCACTTGTAAAAAGGCCTTCTCTGATGACCTGAGAGGGCGAGCCGAATTGTCCGGGAGCAGGCGATCTCTAAGATACCCTGGTCCAGAGCAGTATAGGGCTTTAAAGGTCAATACCAGCACCTTGAATTGGGCCCGGAAACGAATGGACAGCCAGTGCAGCCGCTGGAGAAGCGGACTGACAGAGTCGAACCGCCTACCTCCAGTAACCACACGGGCCGCTGCATTCTGCACTAGTTGCAGTTTCCGAACCGTCTTCAAGGGCAGCCCCACATAGAGCGCGTTACAGTAATCTAATCTCGATGTCACCGAGGCATGGATCACCGTGGCCAGGTCTGCACGATCCAAGTACGGCCGCAGCTGGCGCACCAGCCGAAGCTGAGCGAAGGCCCCCCTTGCCACAGCTGCCACCTGGGAATCCAGGAGCAGCTGCGAGTCCAGGTGGACCCCCAAGCTGCGGACCTGCTCCTTCAGAGGGAGTGCAACCCCATTCAGCGCAAGCCGATAGTCCAGCATCTGCATTGAGGATTTCCGAACCAGGAGAGCCTCTGTCTTATCCGGATTTAATTTCAGCTTGTTAGCCCCCATCCAGATCCTCACTGCCTCCAGACAGTGCTCCAGGTCCTCAACCGCCACCCTGGAGTCTGGAGGAAAGGAGAGATAGAGCTGGGTGTCATCAGCATATTGATGGCACCCCACTCCAAACCCCCGGATGACCTCTCCCAGCGGTTTCATGTAGATGTTAAATAGCATGGGGGACAGAATTGAGCCCTGTGGCACCCCGCATCTCAAGGGCCAGGGTGTCGAACAGGTATCCCCCAGCACCACCATCTGGGACCGACCCTCCAAGTAGGAGCGGAACCACCGCAAAACAGTGCCTCCAGCTCCCAACTCGGCCAATCGGCCCAGAAGGATACCATGGTCGATGGTATCGAAAGCCGCTGAGAGGTCCAGCAGGACCAACAGGGACGCACTCCCCCTGTCCAGTCCCCGGCGTAGGTCATCCACCAAGGCGACCAAGGTGGTTTCCGTCCCAAAGCCCGGCCTGAAGCCAGATTGAAAAGGATCCAGATAATCCGCTTCATCCAAGACCCTCTGGAGTTGGGACGCCACCACCCACTCAATTACCTTGCCCAGAAACGGGATGTTGGAGACTGGCCAGTAGTTATCCAACACAGTGGAATTCAGGGAGGGCTTCTTCAGGAGGGGGCGAACCACTGCCCGTTTCAAAGCGAGTGGTAACGTCCCCTCCATCAAGGAAGAGTTGACCACCCTCCCTGTCCACTCAGCCAGCCCACCCCGGGCAGCTCTTATCAACCAAGCTGGGCAAGGGTCGAGCAGGCAGGCAGATGGCCTCACACTCCAAGGGAGTCTGTCCACATCCTCAGGCTGTACAAGCTGAAAAGAATCCCACAACACAGGACAAGCAGTTGCCAAGGGGACATCGTCAGACACTGTCAATGTGGCATCCAAGTTGTGACGAATACGATCGATTTTACCTGCAAAATGTTGCGCAAACACGTCACAGCGGCTGACCGTGTATTCCTCCTGGTCTACTGGGGGGGCCTGATGGAGGAGGCCCCGCACCACACGGAACAGCTCTGCTGGACGGTTGTCAGCAGACGCAATGGTAGCAGAGAAGAACGATCTCTTCGCTGCTACCACCGCCACGGAATAGGCTCTGTAATGGGCTCTACTCCGTGTCCGATCGGATTCATCCCGAGTTTTCTGCCACCATCGCTTTAGACGCCTGCCCTGCCGCTTCATCCTTCGCAGCTCCTCAGTGAACCAAGGAGCCGCTCCGAATCTGCGACGTGGCAGAGGTCGCTCCGGAGCAATCTCATCCACTGCCCTGGTCATTTCCCCATTCCAGAGGTCAACCAGGGCCTCAGATGAGACGCCAGTCTTGGCAGTGGGGAAATCCCCCAGAGCCCTCAGGAAACTTTCAGGATCCATTAGCCTCCGGGGGCGGACCATAGAAAACGGTCCCCCGCCTCTGCGGAGGTAGGAAGTCGCAACAAGCCTAAACCTTACCAGGAAGTGATCTGTCCATGACAACGGAGTGATCTTGATCTCCTCTACGTCCAGATCACTGCCCCCGTGCCCAGCTGTAAACACCAGGTCCAGCACGTGTCCTGCAGTATGTGTTGGGGCCAAGATCTTCTGGGACAGGCCCATGGTTGTCATGGCGGCCATGAAATCCTGAGCTGCACCTGACGCAGGGGCCTCGGCATGCACATTGAAGTCCCCCAGCACTAATAGGCGGGGGGCCTCCAATGCCACCCCCGAGATCACCCCAGTCAGCTCAGGCAGGGAGACTGTTGGGCAGCAGGGCGGGCACAAAATCTCCTATTCCCCTTCCTGGACTATTTAGCTAGCACAGACCCAAATAGACCCCCTCTCATCATTGAGGCTTAAAGGAGAGTGACTAAGATGATTACTGGGCTGGAGCACCTTCCTTATGAGGTTACGGCGTTTGGGCCTCTTCAGCCTAGAAAAGAGGCGCCTGAGGGGGGACATGATTGAGACATACAAAATTATGCACGGGAAGGATAAAGTGGATAGAGAAATGCTCTTTACACTCTCACATAATACCAGAACCAGGGGACATCCACTAAAATTGAACATTGGGAGAGTTAGAACAGACAAAAGAAAATATTTCTTTACTCAGCATGTGGTTGGTCTGTGGAACTCCTTGCCACAGGATGTGGTGATGGCGTCCTGCCTGGATGCCTTTAAAAGGGGATTGGACAAGTTTCTGGAGGAAAAATCCATTACGGGTTACAAGCCATGATGTGAATGTGCAACCTCCTGATTTTAGAAATGGGTTATGTATCAGAATGCCAGATGCAAGGGAGGGCACCAGGATGAGGTCTCTTGTTATCAGGTGTGCTCCCTGGGGCATTTGGTGGGGCTGCTGTGAGATACAGGAAGCTGGACTAGATGGGCCTATAGCCAGATCCAGTGGGGTTGTTCCTATGGTAAGAGGAGACTTTTGCAACTGCCCCCCTCAACATAGGATGCAGCAGTTGCCATTTTGGCACCTCTGTATTGGCAGGGGAGGGAATGGATAGGATTGGGCAATTTGAAATAGAAATTAAATGTAAACCAAAATTATAAGAATGGGCTTTAAGAAACTTGTTTGTTCATTGCCTTATGAAGAGTTTCATTCCTGCTTCATCTGTAAAATGAAGGTTGCTTACACATTTAAAAAAAAAGCATGACTTTGCTTATTTCATAGGCTACATTTTCTGCCGCTTGGCCATTGTTAAAACAGTTTCCAACTGTAGCAGAGTTCCCAACCACCCATTCATCCCAAGATTTAGGGGTGGGGACTGAAGTACACTCAGGGTGAAATGGCTCCTTATGAACTGCAGTGGAACAGTGATGTTTTGAAATCAAGGATATATATTCAGGAGCAGTTATACTCTGGAGTAAGAGATGATCCTATAAAACAAGGAGTATACTTATTTATTTAATTCAACTTTAAGAGCCACCTGACAACCCTGGCCTAAGGCAACACTGCTTGAATGATCAGAGAGCATAATAGCATATAATGAGCAGACAGGTGGCTTTGCAGGTAAAAAAAAAACACATATTCACCCAGGATTTATCATCTCTAGTCAAATGTTTACTTTTCAGGGTAGAAAATATGACTGTAAAAGCAGCTGCAAACACCCAGGTGTACCTACCCTCGTTAATTATTTCTTCCTGACCTCCCTAGAGCCCAAATTAAGTGGTGATGACTGAAGCACAGAGTGTAGCATGTGGCAAGGGATGATGATGACACAATCCAACTATTTATAATGCTTTCTCTCTCTTCTGGGTTTTGAGGAGCTAGAAAACAAAACCCAGACCTTGTCTTTCGATTTCATATTACAAGGTAAATACAAACCTGGCATTCAGCACTCCGTACTCCGTAATGCTAAGATGAAGCCTGATTTTAGAACTTGCAGATTAATATACAACACAGCCACAGATTTTGATTCATGCACGGAGCCAAAAGATCCACTTCACTACAGTACACTGTGTTTATATGTACACCCTCAGATTTTTTTAGCAGCTTCAAAAATCTGTTTCACTGTGTATACATTCTTTCACGCAGTGAGCTGGTCCCTTGAAAGTACTTCAGATATCTTCTTGAATAGCTCATTTTCATGCATGTAACCATTTATTTGGGGAAAATAAGATTTTCTCCCGTCTCCAAGGCAGAATGGCTGTGTCAGGATATTTTGATCCAAAGTACCAGAAATTTGCTGTCTGAGTGTGGCAAGGCCTAAGGGCGCAATCCTAACCCCTTATGTCAGTGCTTTCCAGCACTGACATAGGGGCAATGCAGCTCTGAGTTAAGGGAACAAACATTCACTTACTTTGAGGAGGTCTCCGTGAGTGACACCCAACTGCAGGAAGCAGCACATGTCCCATTGGTACCGCTATACCAGTGCTGGAGAGCACTGACATAAGGGGCTAGGATTGCTCCCTAAATGTTTTGACCTGTTTCTAAGCCCATGTAAAATGAAAGTACCTGGATGTAACTGTACAACATGTGACTCCAGTATGACCAATCCAATGTGTAAAAGTACTGAGTCATGATGACTCCACAGCCTCAATGTAAGTGAATGGAAAAGGTGACAGGTACTTTCTGGGAGGCTGATGCAATGGACCTTGTGAGGATGAGGTCATGGGATGAGGTCATCCTCACTCTGATTGGTCAACAAAAGTACTTAAGGGAAGCAGGCACAGCCTACCTCATGGGTTGTTGTGTCGTGGGTGAGGCGTCTGAGAGAGAGTGTGTTGGAGTGTCAAAGATCTGTGCTCTTTTGCTGCCAGAGAGTCTGGCTATCTTTAAATATAGCGTGGTGGTGGAATTCTGTCTAGTCGGTATGATTTCTTTGTGGGCCTGTCCTGGTTCTCTTCTGATGCCAGCATTTTGCTGCACTTTATCTTTCTCTACGGGTTGCGCACACAGCATAGCCCCGACAGGCTGAACCATTCCATGTTCAAAGGTGTCCATTAACAGTGTGCCTTCAGTATGTTATACAAGACCCAGATCATCCAGTTCAAAGCTCCCCAATCACAGCAGTGCTTGGATGAACCATTAGGCTACATGTGTTACAGAGTGGGGTCCCTAACCAGGTGAGCAGAGGCTACGGTTTCCCACTGTGGAGAGTTTTCCCATCCTGCCCCTTGTCCAAGGGGGCACCACATTTGTCCCATTTGTCAGTGGCCATTGTCATGTCGGCACTTTCCAGAGAGAAGAGACAATAGAAAGAGGCACCATGTCTGCACGTATATGTTATTTGCTTTTATGTTATTCATATAGCACCATTCATAGACATCGCATTTTACAGAGGATGATAGGACAATCTAGATTTTGACAGAAGAGATGCAATACAGCAGTGGTTCCTAAAGTCCTACTTCAGACTTCAGAACCCTGTAAGTCTTCGTATGAGCAGGGGAGGGGCGAGGAACAAGGGTTTTTTTTAAACTTACCTTGGGATCACTATGGCTCTCCAGAGGGTCTGGGGAGTCTGCGGCCCATTCTGCAGCCCTCCCTGAGGCTTGGAAATGTTTAAAAAACCCACTTTCTGATTTAGGATGAAAACCAGAAGTGGGTTTACAGCATTTCCAATCCTCAGGGAGGGCTGCCAGGTGGGTTGCTGCAGAGGGGATCATGGCGATCACATTGCTGCTTCCTTCTAAGCCATTCCCCTTCTCTGGTTCCCCTGGTGGGTCGCAACCACTGTGCTAAAGCCTTTGTGGAAATGGTGAGTTGTGAAGATGGATTTGAAGGAAGGAAGAGAAGTATCATGGAGATGTACTGGATGTTCCAAGAATAAGGAGCAGCAAGAGATTAAATTGTAGATTCATTTGAGGGAGCAGGAGACTTTTGGAAGACTTCTAAGCTGAGTTGAGTTACAAGGTAGATGTCAAACACAAACTTTCCGGCATAAACACACTTTTAAAAATAGTGGATAACTCTGTTCCCCAAAGCTTACCACATCTCCTCCAGAGCAGGAGATTAACCCTTAGGTTACCAAGGGTAGCGGAACTGAAGATCACAGGAAGAGATGAAATAGGATATGAGAACAGAAGGACAAGACCATGGAGAGCTTTGAAGATGTTACTATTATTATTATTAACAGTATTTATATACCGCTTTTCAACAAAAAGTTCCCAAAGCGGTTTACGGAGAAAAATCAAATAACTAATGGCTCCCTGTCCCAATAGGGCTCACAATCTAAAAAGATGCAAAAGAACACCAACAGGTAGCCACTAGAAAAGACACTGCTGGGGTGAAGAGGGCCAGTTGGAGCTATGGAGCTTGAGCTGGATCTCAGAGTGAAGAAGAAACCAGTGTAGGCACTTAAGAGGAGCATGACATGATCATAGTGAAGCGAAAAGTGAGGCACCTAGGTTCCTTAGGAAGTCCTTGCTTTATTACAATGCTCCTGCAATAAGAGGAAGGGACATTTATCTAACTGTCCAAACAGAAATCAGCATGCAGACTGTACCATCAAGCAAAATGATCTGAGAATTATTATTATTATTATTATTATTATTATTATTATTAACAGTATTTATATACCGCTTTTCAACTAAAAGTTCACAAGCGGTTTACAGAGAAAAATCAAATAACAAAGAATTCAATGCTATTTTATTTGATCAAATTAAAGAATATTTGGTCTCATACTGAAGCTGTGGTTTATGGAGAAAAAAAGTTTTCATTTTTTAATAAGGCTTCATTTAATATGAAGTCCTAGGGCAGGTTTAATAATTAATGGTGGGAGTGAGTCAAGGTAGCCTATCCAAAATTACAGTTCCTTTGTCAATGTCCTTTAACATATTTGTATTCCCTGCTGGAGCTGTAAGAAAAATGACGACTCGATAGGAACAACTTTGCATTTTTAAATCTAACCTCTCCCAAACAAAAGTGTTCCTTAGTGGAGTTCATATTTGAGATGAATTTTTTTTTCCTCTGTCTGCATTTGACAACCGATATGTTTTTTCAAAATTGGATTTGCTTCTGGCAATCCTTTATTCTAAGAAGTGTAAATATGCCAATTTGTTTTCTATTCTTAAATTATATACACCTGTCACCTAGGCCCAGCCCAGGTGGCCTGGAGCTCCTCAGGAGCAGGGATCTCTACAAAGGTAGGGGCCTCCTCGGGAGCAAGACGTAAGCACTGTCAGGACTGGGGTCCCAGGCAAGACACCTTCCTGGGATTAGGACCTAGTGCCTCCTGGGAGCAGCCAGCAGACACGTGGGCAGAAGGGGTGGGGCTGGCCCAGCCCAAGGCTGGCTTCATAAGGAGGCCGGATAGCCTAGAGAGAGGTTGCTCCTCTCCAGTTGGGAGCAGGGTTGAAGGGAAGGCCAGAGGGGGTAGCCACCCGGCCTTATGCCAATGACCCAGGACCTGAAGGGAACTTTGCTGACCTTGGCCCTGGAGAAAGGGGCCGGGGACTGGGAACTCCCCGATCCTAGGCCTGCCCGGGCCCCGGGGGTAATAGCAGGAGAGGTGAGGTTGCCAAACTGACGACCTGGTACCAACTACCTCCATTGGAGGCCAGCAGATCAGGAGGCAAGCCTGGAGGTACTGGGGGCCCTCCTGAGGACTGCTAAGCTGACCCCAGGCAAGAGCACTGCTGCCCTCGGGAACCCATATCCTAGGCCGGCAGGCACCAGCCAGAGAGCTCGGCTGGAAACCTCAAGGGGTCGGGAAGGAGCAGGGAAAGAGCATATCGTGCGCCGACGCCACGTGTCCGTGTAAGGCAACGGGGCCTGTGATGTAACAGGCCCCATGAGTGTCAAGAGTTTGACACGAGTAAACCATCTGTGCAGAACAGCTGTGTCTGCCTCCTGTCCTTCTTTCCGCCGACGACCGACTTGCCTCGACAGGGTAAGTCTCCGCCCGCCATGGATGTTACAACACCCCAATAATATTACCACTGATAACGGTGCAAAACTTTTGAAAGGAGGGTGCTTGAAATACAAACTCCCCCTGCTCCAAAAATCTGGCCCCGTTTCTATTTGGGTCTCTGATGCCACCCAACCCTTCTTGTCTTATTTCTCTCCCCCCCCCCCAAGCCTCACATTCAAATATGTTGTCCTGTATCATTCACATTTAGGATTTTACTCTGACTACCTTTTTTTTTAAAGCTCTAGTTTAAGTACAGTCAGTTTTCATTATCCACTAGAGTTAGGTTTCTGGAAAACCTAGGAATACTGAATTAGCAGATACTGAATCATTGAGCCTATGGAAACAATTGGGTTAGGTTCCAGGGAACCCTCTTCACCATTCAGTCTATGAATTTTATGAACCTGAATCTTAACTTGAAGTCTGTGGGGCTGGGTGAAACTGAGGGCACAGCAACATCTTCGACATCAGATGCTTCCTCCTCTGTGCTGGTACCCCCTCAATGTGTTGAAGGTTGTGGTGATGGTGATTTTTCTGTGTTGGCTGACTTGTTGAAAGTTGCTGTCCCAACAATGAGGCATCAGAGTTCAGCAGTGGGGAGGGGGTTTCTTCACCCTTCCTCCTCCGCCATCTGTCTTTTGGCTCCTTCCTGAGCTTACCCCAACCCTAGAGTAGCCCCGAGGTTGCCTTCTAGAGACCCCTCATCATCAGCCTCCCAACCTCTCTTGCCCCTGTGCCTGTTCATAGCTGTGCTGAGCCCCCCTACAATGAGTGCACCAGCACAGTATTCTTGGATAACCTGGTTGGCAACCTTCAGTCTCAAAAGACTATGGTATAAGCCTACAGCACCCGGTATTCTCAGGCGGTCTCCCATCCAAGTTCTAACCAGGCCTGGCCCTGCTTAGCTTCTGAGATCAGACAGATAATGAGATAAGTGGCAATTCTGCCCTTCAGGATAAGCAAATTCGTGGTTCACAAATTTGTACCTAGAGAACTGACCGTAGTTGATGTTCTTTGTTAGATTTTGGGCTGAAATTGAGACACCAGTTTTAGTTGTGGCTTCAAGATCTTGAATCATAGAACTTACTTGTGAGTATCTCTAAAGATTGTTCATTTCTTGGAAGCCGATTTAAAATACACCATATATATTACATAACATGTATAAATGTACCACAGAAGTATTTTTGCCACTTGAAATTGTCTAGTGATGTTATTGTCTTACATCTACATCTGAGAGGATATTTAAGTAGTAAACCTTACTGCATAGACCTAGATATAGATATATACTACTAATTAAAATTATAGCCTGAGGTTTTTTAATAACTTTTCATCATTGCTGCACTCATTGAATCTGTTTTAATAACACTCTTTAAATATCCTTGCAGTAATGGCTATTATTCCCACCCAGCCCCATTTCCTGAATCAAGACATGGTTTCCACCCACACATGTGCACACATGCACTGATCAACAGTGAATGTCTGATAAGAAGTGACTAGTGGCCTTAGGGCAAAGCTTCAAGCTTTTGTGGTTGATCACTTTTACAAGTACTGTCTTTTGTGGGGTACCACTTTTGGAGATACCACTGCTGGCACCAGAGACAGCTGCTGGGCACAGGAGTGGGTGACTTGCCCCATAGCTGGGGCTTTGCCCTGCACACTTCTTCCCCAAACCTTCGAATGGCCGGGTGACTGCACAGCCACATCTTACCAACTGGTGCATCACTGTCCCAGCCATCTTCATTGCCTGCAAAAGAAGTACAGTCAGCCCACATCTTAGCCCACTTTACTTAGGCAAATTCAACTACATGCACTGGGCAAAAAAAAAAAAAAAAGACAAAAACAGTGCAGGTAATGCCACCCACCATTTCTTTTACTTAGTATATGTGCCGGCCTGCCAGTGCTACATCCTGACACAGGGCCACTGCTGGAGGTGAGTCTTGTGCTGAGTGGCACAGGGGCTGGGAAGGTTTCATGAAGCAGGGAGGGGGCATTTTTAGGCAGAGGAGTGCAGAATGGGGTGGGAGCAGGCGCTGGAGGGGGCTGGGATTGATTCAGGCCTCCTCTGCTATATCTGAACCCCTTCCTGGGCCATCAAGCATTACACCAGGTGGTTTGGACTTCTGCCAGTTTCCTCAGAGCCCTACATGGGCCAGCTAAATAGCTGGCACAGAGCCAAGTAGCCCCATAGGGCAGGCTGGGGCATTACTCGGTGTAAGGGGGGAAAAATATTCCCTTACCCCGAGGAGTCATCCAGCTGCATTCTAACCTGTATTGAGTACAGTGCAGGCCATACGGCCTGGCTGTGCCAACGCAGGTTAGGACTGAGCTGCCCATCTCTTTCTAACAGGATTCAGAGCCTTGAGAAGCATGGTCAGGAAGAATACCACAAGGTTACTAAGGCAGGTGGTGGTTCTGAGGTGCTGGTTCCAGCAGACTTCAAGGCAGATGTGTTGATGGTAATAGATGAGAATGGGGGTCTGGGAACTCTGAGACCAGGGCTTGACCCAGATCATAGGAAATGTCAGGATGGGAGCAGGTCTGTGATATACCCCAGAATGAAAACGCAGGGAAAAAATTGCATCAGAGCAGAAGAGGAAACAGTGGTCAGTGAACAGAAATGAGAAGGACGAACCTGTGCATCATTTAGGATATTTTTCAGGAACCATTTCTACCCCCATGCACAAAGCGGCTACTTTCAACCTGCAACATGGACTAGGCAAGGTCATGGGACAACTCACAGAACAGATGGAAGATGCCTGGGTTCCATAACTTCCCTCAGAATATTACTGCAGCCTGTAGCACCGTGTAGGGTTTGTTCCTGGCTAAGGAAAACATGTTCTAAAACATAATTGTATTTTTATTTAATTCTTCTAGTAACTTGATGACTTTTCTTGTCTGGAGTTCCTAAAGGATCCAGCATTGGTGTTAATTTTCCTTTCAACTCATTGTGTTGCAAGGGATGGGTTAGCAAGCTATAAAAAGACAGATTAATATTGACAGGAGGAACCAGAGTCCAACTGGCTCTTTTGTGCCTAGTGTTCAATACAGCTTGATTTTTATTATTGTTCCACTTCCTTCCTCCTCAACTAGAAGATGAATTCCTAATCCACTCCATTCAGGGAACCTGTTGTTGATGTTTTCCAAGCCCATTAAAATGGTAACTCTTAATGGGACCTTCCTCCCCCTTCTACTGTTGATCTTTTTTTTCTAGTCTGACCATGCTTTGATGGCTTTCAGGTCATCTCAGTTGACTCAAGAGGGTTCTTGTAGGATTGGCATAATCCTTTTAGTCATAAGTCACGGTAATGATGACCAACACTTTTCACTTTGTTTCCAGATGCAAGAGGTAAGATGCTCATTGACACCTTGTTTTAATGAGGTGGGAGATGCAAGAAGAGTGTGGTGGATATGACTGGCATTGGAAGGCTTTCAGGTAAATGAGGTGTAGATTGCAGAAGTAACTCATCATGATACAAACCAAAAAGCCTGTTGAAAGAAATCAAAGAAGTCCAATGATCTCACTTGCTTTTCAATATAAAGAGTGCCTAGTATAACAACCCATCATTTGCTAGATTCAGCAAATGCGTCTTTGAGAATGATTCCTTTTCTAGGACAATGCCTCAACCATTGTCTCTGGAGCTTGGACCCGGTGGTGTAGCTAGAGGGGGTTCAAAGCGCAACGTTTTGCAGGAAGCCTCACCATGTCATGCAAGCATCCCCTCCCCCTCCAGAGCAGTTCCAGGTGGTGGGAACAAAATGAAGGTGTGCCCAGGGGGAGGGGCCACTTGCTCAGTTTGGTGAGGCTCACTGCAAAACTTAGCGCTTTGCACCCCTTCTACCTATGCCACTGCTTGGACTTAATAATTAAAAATCCTATCCTATCCAACACTCCAGTGTCGATGCAGCCACTGGGTGCACGTTGCATCCCATGGTGGGGAGGCAGTCATTGAGGCCTCCTCAAGATAAGGGAACATACATTGCAATTGCATTGACACTGGAAATTTGGATAGGATTGGGCCCTAGATAACATACATGTGATTTTATGTTCATGCCCATCTCCCCAGTTGTCTTAAAGTTGTCCAGCCGTTCCTTCACACTTTTAAAAAATATCCTCCAATACTGAACTGACAAAGCAGAAGCACTTTCTCATTTCCATCATGTTATAGCTAAGCTGTTAGTATTATGGGTCTGCCAAAGATTTTCAGATGTACTGGGCAAGGTTTCAGGCCTTGCAACAATGATCTATGATCAAATTTAACCAGACAGCTGTTCACTCATTAAATCATACCAAGGTACAAGCATTGATACAGTGAATCTGGGTTCATTTATTCACACCTTCCGTTCAGTGCAGGCACAATCTGTATTCGGCGTACATGGATTGTTGATCTCTAATTATGAACCCAGGTACAGTCATTCACTCGGAAATATGTCCCTGGGAACAGACAGCTGTGTCTTGGCACAGACATTGTGACTCAGGACACAGCAGAATGTGTACACAATACTAGGGCTTCCATTTGGGCATTCCTTATCTTTTAAGGGACTGTGTGTGCCTTTTAAAGTTATATATTCTTGTGCATACTGTATATCTACAGCTATCTGAATGAATAAGCATTTCAAGTATTCCGAGAGCCCTGCAATATGTCCACTGGCACTCCACCCCCCTTCTTTCTTTTTGCATTAAAAAGCCTATTAACAACCACTGATTCATCATTTTCTCCACTCAAGGCCTTTAAACAAAGCTGATGTTTTATTCTGCTTTTGTCACTGGCAATATTTTTGCGAAATATGTTCACAGGACGACTAAAAACTTTGCTGTATGGCCATGTGCCAGCTGGCTTGATTGTGTGCTAACTATGAAGTAACTCCCATGGTGTTCAAGGTGTCTTTCCCCCAAGCCCATGGGATTACTACCTGCGTGACAGGTAAGGGTTTAGGTTTGCATCCATGCAGCCCAATCATCTTCTGTTCATTGGAAAGTAAGTCCCACTGTGTGGTTAGGATGTGTTTATAAGGGCAGCCTTCAAGTGCATTTTTGATTACAAGTCCTTTTCAGTCCAATCCTATGCATATCAACTCAGAAATGTCACATTATAGTCAATGGGGCTTACTCCCAGATAAGCGTGGATAGGATTGCAGCCTTTGTGATCAGTGGCTCTTATTCCTTAGCCCAGTACATTTGTCAAGGATTGTAACCCAAGTCTCAGACTTGGCTCTTTCTGCATCTTTTCTCCATTCTTGGAGTATGAAGACTACCTTCCCAAGAAAGTCTTTGTCCAGAGAAAATGGGTTGTGAAATCCCAGAGAAATCGGATTAAAGCCTTGCCTTCCCCAAGCATTGCCAACCAGAATCTTGACTGTAGAGATAACCTTTGGTTTCCAGTGTGGACTTTTAGCCCACACCTACTAATGTCAAGGGACAAACTGTACGAAGCAGTGGCAGAAATACTGCAAAGGAATAATACCACTGATGTGCTGATTTAAAATTTGCTTTAAAAACTGGATGAGTTCATTCATCCAATAGCCCTGTGAAGATTAATGTTATACCTATTTGATGGTCATACCTATTTGACTGAGGCTGCAATTCTAACCACTTTCAGGAAATGAAAAATGAATAGGACTTACTTCTGAGTAGACCTGGTTAAGGTTGTGCCCCAAGACTGATAGTTATTTTAAAACAAGGCTACACAATGCACCAACAGCCCAATGTAAGCATGTCTCCAGGATCTCTTCCTACATGATAGATAATAATAATAATACAGGTTTTTATATACCGCCTTTCTTGGTTGTCAGATTTCTCCTCAGACTTTATTCAAAGCGGTTTACATAGGCAAGCTGTTCTAAATACCCGCAGGAATTTTTACAATCGAAGAAAGGTTCTATCTTTCAAGAACCACAACATTTCAGATGAATCTTTCTGATCTGGTATCACATTCTGGCCTCCAGTTTCCTCCCACCCAAGCTGACAAGCAGCTCCTTCATCTCTCACATGGAGGGCAGCCAAGACACTTCTTCGCTCACACCAAAGAGCAGGTGGAATAACTCAGCTCTATAATATAATAATATTTATTAATAATTCACAGCCCAATCCTATGGTTTTTCCCACCACAGCATGCAGCTTTTCCAAAATGGGCTGCACTTCATGCCATGGGGAAGACTGATTGGGAGATTTGGGAGAAGGGAAAATATTTTCTATTACCTCCTGTAAACCTCACAATTGCCAATGGGGCAAGTCCATAGCTGGGGTAAGTCCAAAACAACTAAGGGGGCTGTCTTGCCAAATTCCTGCTCTGAGCTTCACCTAAAGGACTTATGCCCAAAACTAATAAGTTCCCCCAGTTTGACCACAGCTAGCTCTAGCAGACTGCAAGAACCTACCCTTGTACCCCAGCACCAGCAGGAAGGAGACTAGTAGGCAACTGACTTGCCTGTAAGTCTGCAGGGTCCCTCCTTCAAGCAGCAGTCCTTCTGGGGACAGTAACACCACCTCAGCTCTCAGCAGTCTGTTAGTCAGTGAGCCAGTCCAAAAGTCCAGCACGTGGTTAGCCAGTCCATTGGTTCATTAGCAGAGTCATGGGTCAGTCGGTGAGTTAAGAGCCAGTAAGTCAGTTCAAAGGGCAGAGCCATAAGTCAGTCCATGAGTTAGCAGTCTAGTTAGCCACAAAGTCAATCGGTTTGGTCAGCAAGCACATCTCCTTTCCCTCCTCCGCTACAACCCACAAACCCTTCCTGCGTCAGGTGCTCCTTATATCCCTAGATACCTTGTTGCCTCTATTGGCTGCAGCTGTGCAGCACACCTTCTGCTGAAAGCCCAGGCCTTAACCCTTAAAGGGGCCACTGCTGACACCACATCCTATCTCCTCGCCAGATCTTCTGCGATTCCAATACAGGGGCATGGTGGCTTGCTCCAGAAGAGATAGCATTGTGAGCAAGTCACCTGCACTGGGTGCCACTCCATCCCACCTCCAACATGCCTCCCACCCTCCCCCTTCCTCCCCATTCCACCCTCCCTGCTGACTCACCCTTGTTGGCCTGCATTCATTTTCCCACCACCACATACATGCTGGACCTCTGTGGTCTCTCTGGGCCCAATCCTATCCAACTTTCCAGCACCAGTGTAGCTGCAATGCAGCCTTGAGGAAAGGGAACAAATGTTCCCATACCTTGAGGAAGCTTCTGTGACTGCCCCACCACCATAAGATGCAACGCATGCCCCATTGGCACGGTTGCACCGGCACTGGAAAATTGGATAGGATTGGGCCTCCAGGCAGCTACCTTGAAGCACAGAGCTTTGCCATGTACAACAGCCGAAAACGCATGCTGGCAGCCGACCACTACAGTAGGATTGGGTCACCAATAATATTCAGTAGCATTCAGTGTACTTTCAAAACTATGGCAAAAAAGCATTTTTATAGAAATATAAATGCAGTTTTAATGGACTTTACTGGTAGTTAATTATGTCCAATATTCTGCTTCTAGCCCTAGGCCTGACTAGAAGCTACAGGAAATGTGCGATCCTGATAGACGCTCATTATCATAGCGTCCTGAAATGGAACTCTTTCCATTTCTTTCTATCAAAGAGCAATGAGCCATCTGGTTGAGCAAGAAACTAGTTACAGAAAACTCTCTTATGTTTACAGAATGTGCATATTTTGCATCTGCAATTGAGATTGCTTCACATGGCGATGATTGCAGAATTGCCAAGCCTTATTGTTCCAGCATCCCGAAATTGCCTTGGAAACAGTTGAGATTTCTACAGTAAATATTAATCTTTTTTAAAAATTTGCTTTCTGGTACCTTAGCCCCTGACCGGGCACACTGATGTTGCAATCACTCTTTTAAACAGCCCTCCTGCTAGAATCCAGTCAACAAGATTTTGAAAGCCGTATTTTCTAGAAACTGTTATCTAATCTATTCATTTCAGGCTTGTTTAGATGCCCCTCCAAATCAGAAGGTGGCTGGCAGTCACCTGAGAGTGGGCGGCCAATAATGTTCTGCTCTGGACATCTTGTGACCTTACTGATACACCGTCTGGCTCACACTTATCCAGTGCAAATTAGCATAGATGAAAGCGTTCAAGAGCCCCTCCCCCCCAAGAAACTCCACTGCAAACTATGCTCTATTTGTGAAGATGGAAAAACGGATCATGAAAATTAGTTTCAACTCAGTTCTACTTGTAATTAAACTCCTGAAAGGGAGACACCATAGAAATGCAGAGCAAAACCTAGTTTGGTACTTGGTAGTCTTCCTTTCCCCCTCCAGGAAAGTTCTCATCAGTGGCATAACACACAGTGGTAGGGGTGATCTGCCCCATGTACTGGGCTGGAAGGGGGTGCCATGTGATGCCCAGCCAAGATGGCAGTGGTGGAAGAAGCGGCAGCAGCAGCCATGGTCCCAGGTACGTAAAGGCTGCCACACACCTCTTTGTGTTTCAGCAGCTTTCTGGCTGCTGCCCGTTCCTTCTCCTTTGGAGGCTCAACAAGAACCTCCAAAGAGAAGGAATGGGAATGGCAGTCAGTTCACAAAGCCACTGCCACCACTACCTCCTCTTCCAGGAGAACCAGGAAGTGACATCACAACATCACGCAACATAGTGACATCACCACTCCAGGAACTGCTGCTTCAAGCAATGCCTCCAGTTCTCATAGAATGATTCTTGATCTGAGTGTTTTCTAACTCTGTGGTCACTAGAAAACAGTGAGTGAATTACAAATATGTCACAGTGGCGTCGCTAGAGGGGTGCAGGGTGTGCGGACCTCACCGGGTGACGCGCAAGAGGGGGTGACGTGCACTGGGAGGGTGATGTGCTAAAATCGCGGTGGTTAGGAGTAATACCATCATGTTATAGACCGTTGGATGCGGAATTTCAAGCTGAATGCAATGCAAAAAACGGGAGTGAAATATCACCTTTCTGTCAAAAGCTATTGGCAAAAAACCGGAAAACAAAAAATGCATGGAGCCAATGGAAAGTGAAACCAAGCCATATCATGCATTTACTCATGAGTAGGTGAACGTGCCTTTGTCTATCAGAAAGGGCAGGCTGAGAGGAATCCAACAACACCAGAATGGTCCTGATCCAATGAATGTAGCCCCAAAAAAACACCCGAGAAGAAGGTCCCTCCCTCCAAGCCGGCGAATGTATTGAGCCCTATGGGAAGTGAAACTAAGCCACATGGTTGCATTTACTCTTGCGTAAGCAAATGTGCCTTGGCTCCTGGGTAGGTCAGGCAAAGGGAAATGTGAGGCCACCAGAATGGTCCTGATTTGAGGCAACTGGAGCTCAACAAATGCTCCAGAAGGCAGCGCCCCCTCCCCATAAAAAGAATGAAACAGAGGCTTGACAGGGTGAGGTTAATTTTTTTTCTGTTTTTAGGCTGCAATCCTATCCACACTTTCCTGGGAGTAAGCCCCACTGACTATAATGGAACTTACTTCTGAGTCGACAGGCATAGGATTTTGCTCTCAGACTTGTAAAGCCAGGTGGGTTCTGATAGTGATATGCTTGAAATATAAGACTTAAATTGAACTGGGTACTGGGTAGGGGTGAAAATCTTACTGATGCTTTTTTTTTTGGGGGGGGGGAGGGTGTTATTGAAGACAGGCTACAGAGAAAATTCACCTGGTGGAACAGGGCTACCTTTCTCTTATTTATTTATTTTACTTTAATTTATTTATAATTATTTATTTTAATTTGCTTTATGATGGGTCCTGGACAGATTTTCATTCTAAAAAGTGGGTCCCAGTGCTAAAAGTTCGAGAACTGCTCCAATAAGGTGTTAGTAAGTTGACACCCGGGGGGGGGGGAGGTGACACCACTAGTGCCAAAATCACTAAAATCACAGTTTGCAAAAATAATACCATCATGTTATCTATCAATGTATAATTTCATGCAGAATGCAATGAAACAAACTGCATTGACATATCTTTATTCTATCAAAAGGTACCGCCAAAAATCCAGTGGGGGTGGGGCGATGGTAGATCACCATGCCCACCACCTGGGGTGTGGGGTGATGCTCTGGCCTCCCGCACCGGGTGACGGGAACCCTAGATAGATACACCACTGAATATGATTAGCATTGAAGTCGTGCTTGCTTCCTGTGGGGCTGGCGTCTTCATCCATGGCAAGCAGACACCTGATAGAGTCACGTCTGTGATAAATTCACTTGCCTCCCTCTGAAGTCTTTCAAGCCCTAATAAGCATTTTCATTTATCATAAGAGGTCATTACAGTCACGTTGCCGAGGCAAATGGAAAAGGGGAGCCTGCTCTCTCAGGCAGAACTAATTCAAGCAGCAGAGGTGGCTCCGGAGGGAAGGTGGCTGCTTTGGACATTTTGTGGAGTGGATGCCTGAAGCCGTATGGAGAGTTTCTCAATGTCATCCCCCCTCACTATGCCATCAGTCACGAGGCTTCACTATGCCAGGAAGCACATTATTGCCAAGGCTAAACTTCTCATAGAGGGGAAACCGGAAAGCTGGTATGGGCCTTCCCAAAGGAACGTTTTAGAAGGAAAGCTGTCCTGTTTCTGAGCGAGAATGCCAAAGCTGCGGACAATGCAATTTTGAAGAGCTGCGGCTAAAAGCGAGGGTCCATTCAAAGGTCAAACCATTTCCCCTGGAGAGTGGCTTCCCTCCCACTTCTGGCGCACACTAAAAGCCAATCACATCAGAAGCCTTGTCTGCCGTTTTTCGGTGATAGGAACCAGCCTCTCAGACATTCCCTTGAACATGTTTGCTGTAAGACAATAAAGCTCCAGCCTAGACATGGCACTTAACCCCTTGTTATCGGGGCATGCGATGATGAGTACGACATGGTACCATGTGTGCGGGCAGTTGATACAGTGAACTGCGTCCTTAATATTTTTTACTTCCTCTTGATGACGTTGAAGCATTTGTTTTTTTTTTTCCAGCCACTTTGAGACATCATCGTACATGAGTTCCTGATGTTCCCAAGGACATTAAGGAGACAGTTTCCAAAGTTTTTGCCACTTCCCCATGCAGTTATTATTGTCAAGGATATTTATGTACCCCTTTTCAACCCAAAAAAGTTCACAAAGCAAACACAATGTTCGCAGAGAACATCAAATAATGATTTGGTTCCTTGTCCCGCTTAGGTCATGCACTGTTATTTGACACAACGAACTGACCTTCTACAGAGTCAAACCATTGGTCCAGTCTTGCCCACAACTGTCTGAACTGATCACAGCAGCTCTTCCAAGTCTTTCCCCTTCCTTCTACCTGCGATGTTTGAATTGTTGGTGCCCAGGTTTAGGCTAGGACTTTCCTTAGGCAAAGCATGTGCTCTATCACTGAGCCTTAGTATTTGTGCTCTCTTCTCCAGACACTAAAACGTGGGCCAGACCAATCTCTGAAACCTCATAATAATGATCAGGCTCAAAAGATGGCTTCTAACAGGAAGGGCTTCACATGTATGTGGTCATGTGCTTGAATTGTATGCGGTTATTAACAAGGGATTTGGAACAGAACAGACGTGTCGTGAAATATCCTCTTGGAAGGCAATTTGTTTATAGTCTGTTGCATTTCCACAAGGCACATGAGAGAGCAATACCATCACAGTTGAAGAAAGTGAACATGGAGACTTATTTTCCATACACATCAAATGCAAGCAGCTTTTGTAATCACTCATGTATGTAACATCATCATCATCATCACCATCATCATCATTATTCCAAACTACATGAGTTAAGTAATGTTGAGCAATTGATACAAGACTCAACCTGAGACTAAGTATCTACTAGGTATCTGCACAGTAAGTGCAATGTTCCTAAAAGTGCCATTATTTATTTTTTCCAGATCTGATGGTGCTATTTCAGTAAGCTCTGCTGTTTAAAGTAATTCACTAAACTTTTTGAGATTGTTCCAAGTGTCCTGATGCCAATGGGGACCACTTTGGTTTGTCCATAGTTGTTCCATAGTGATTTCAATGGTGTCCATAGTGATTTCAATGGCCGGGTCTCTGTGTTTTGTCATATTTTCTGTTTCATCGACTCTGGCGTCTCCAGGAATTGCAATATCAATTAACTAGATGTTTCAATTTTCTGTTATTGTTATATCAGGTGCCCAACACCTTATCAACCTGATGTTCCCAGTAATGACCAGTGGATAAATTTTGTAACTCTGTTGAGTCTGACTTTGTAATCTGTCTGCGTGATTTTTATTCCATTATTATTATGAGATTTTCACACTATCAGATAGGTGTTATTGACTGGTTTAAATTATTATTCATTGATTGGTTTATTATTGTTGTGGTTGTGGTGGTGGGAATGGTTGTTACCACCAGGAGCTATATATAAAAGCTGAGTGCATGGGTGGGTTTGTGTACACCTAACATACATGCAAAGCTGGACCACCCATTGGTCATCTCTGATCTTTTGTTGCGGTTGTGATTCCACACCATCAGTCGACACAATGCCTTGCAAACTTACACAGGTAATATAGACAGTTCTCTGCTTCCAGGGAGCTAGCAGTCGTGATCTGTCATGTGCAGGATCTGAGTAAAAAGACTACACAGCATTTTGTCCATTCATTATCAGACTTCCTTCCAGGTATAGCTGGTTAAGGTTGGGCTGCACAAGTGCTCTCTCTAAAACTACTGCCGCACAGAACCGACCAAAATATTTTAAAAGGTCAAAGCTCACTAGCTCAAATAAAAATGTAAACTGAACAGTTTCAAACAGTGCAGGGAAACAGCAATAATTGCCCAATGCTCACCTGTCTTCAGGAGACGGATGCATACTTTTGAAGACGCACGTTCCTCAGCTCCCAAAGGAGCTTCTAACACACTGGCTCCATTCAGACTTCACATTACCATTAAACAAAAATTCTAGCATGCCTTTCTCCCTCTGGAGGACTCCAGGCAGCTTAAAGTATCAGTTAAAAACACAATCAATTAAAAGCACAAACAATGCAAAAATATAATAGGAGCCATTGCAGAACTCTAAACAAACTCATGGGTGGAGTCCAGCAAGCGATTATTATGAATTTTCATCAGAGCCTAAGCAAATGTGCTGGACTGGTTATATTCTGTAGTTTGGGGATCTAGCCAAGATCATGGGAATCACAGAGATATTGTGTAGAATTCTTGCTGTTCTAAGCAATGTTGTTTTTTTAAGGAGCTGAGCTGGTGCAATTTGCTCAAGGCCAAGAATGTTGAGATGTTTCCTCAGACTTCTAGACACTACTCCCAGGGCTCCAGTGACAATTTGCACATTTGACCTTCTCCCTCAAGAGACAACCGAGTTCTGCTCACAGGTTTTGATTTTTTTATGACCTTCTCATGTTCTCTGTCTTCAATTCTGCCGTCTCCTGGGATTGCGAGATCCATTTTCCAAACTTTATTTTTTTGCAAGGATTCCAGTGATCTGTACCTGCAACTCTGTCATGACCTTCTTTGTTGTCAATTTGACCAGTCTAGCTATAGGCACCGACCCGATGGTTCACTGTTTCATCTTTCATCTCACAAAGTCAACATCTGCTGTTGACACTGGTCTTCCCACTTTTGCTTTGATATTATTTGCTTCAAGTGCCTGTTCTAGCATGAGACCTTCCTTTTGTTTCCTCAAGTGTCTATCCCGGAGTCATATCCAAGCATTTTCTTTAGTAATCTTGTTGTCGATGCCTTTCCAATATTGTCCATGGTGTTGTTTTCCTTTCCAGTTTTCTAGGTGTGCTTGAACCTCAGCCTTTTTGTAGTCTTCTTTACTTCCAATCACTTCCAGTAGATCACCTTTAGACTTGAACCAGTAGTCTTTCTCTGCTGTTCATGACATCATCACTCAGTGTTTGCTTTCCTTATTCAGCTGTTTGTGTACCTTGTAAAAGATCCTTTCTACCTGATTTTGTTGCAGCTCAATCCAACGTAACTTCCCTGGCACCATTGTAACCATGCTAGCAGGGTGCATGCTGCATCCCACAGGGAGGTTTTGAGTCCCAGAGGTAAGGAAGCATTTGCTCCCTTGCTCCTAGGCAAGCCTCTACTGCCCCAATGAGTCTACTTGGACACGTGCCAGTGATTTTCTGGCGCAAGCCCAAGTGAACCCAGCTTGGTGGATCAAAGCTGGAAAGAAGGATAGGATAGCCACTGCTGTTGATAATTGCCCCCTTCTTGCCCATGACTCACCCTCATCCCTACCCTGATGCCTGCCCTGTTCTTTTACCTTCCCTTTCCACCCACCCACCCCCCACCTTCTGTACCAACATACTTGCACCAGGGCTCCTGCAGTGGCTGCTGTCACCTGGCCACTGCTGTTTACCTTTTGTGATAGCGGCCAGTCTGCTCTCTACGCTGCACTACATTTTGCGATGGCCATAAAGTGTGCTGCGTCACCAGAACATGCATTCCAGTGATGCAGCAGGAGGATAGGATTGGGCCCTTGGAACGTAAAGTCTGTCAACATCCATTCTAGGGCAGTGGTTCCCAAACTTCTTCGCACCGGGACCCACTTTTTAAAACAACAGTCTATTGGGACCCATCTAGCTGTACTAGACCAAAAAGAGAGAGAGAGAGATTGAGGGCCTGATCCTGAGTCTGTGCACGCCGGCTTACTGCTGATACGCACTGTTGCAAACATGCCACAAGCTATGTTTGTGAGCCTTGGAGGTAGCCCGGCATGAGCTCGCACTGGTCCAGCTCCAGCAGTGAGCCTGCATTGCGCTGCCTGGCAGTTGCCTGGACTGCTAAGTGGCAGAGGGGTGAGTGGGGGTGTGGGGGGGAGGTGGGGAGGAGGTGTTCTGGGGCGGGGGGAGGCAGGAGGCAGGTAGGCAAAGGGCAGGGAGGAGGCTTGGCAGGGAGAGGGAGCAGGGAGGGAGGAGGACATGACCAGTAGAACAGAACTCTACCAGATCCTGAGCCCTGTTTTGGACCATGCAGTCTGGCACGGGACTCTCTGATTCTACGGCAGCTCCAGAACTGCCATAGAATTGAGTAGCCCCATTGCAGGGCTGCTTCCCTTACCTGGGGGAAGGGTACAAAAGTCCCCTTCCCCTGAGGAGCCACCGAGGGTTTCCCAGGCTGCACTGGATGCTGCGGTTAGGGACTTCCAGACCAGACGAAAAGCTGAAACTGGGTTCACACCTGATCTACAGCACATAAATGACCTGTTGGGGATGGACATCAGACTGTTTGCAAACATCTTCTCAAAAATGAAACAAACGCAAATGCTTGCAGAAAGCAAGAGAGCGTTCTCTCCATCCAGATTGCCCAATATTCTTCTGCAACTGGGGCAAGGGTGCTTGCAAATTTTTTTTTTAATGATTCAAAAACTTTTTGTGACCCACCAAAAATTACCTGGCAACCCAGTGGTGGGTCCGACCTACAGTTTGGGAAACACAGTTTGGGAAACACAGATGCATTGTCATGATCTTCCAGGACTTGAGGTCGATTGCTTCAATTCTGCCTGCATCCAATCAATAATGACAGTAATATAGTGTAGAACTGGGACAGCCCAAGTATTAAGTGTTCTAAGGCTCAATCCTAGCCCCCACTTAAGAACATAAGAAGAGCCCTGCTGGATCAGGCCAAAGGCCCATCCAGTCTAACTTCCTGTATCTCAAAGTGGCCCACCAAATGCTTCAGGGAGCACACAAGACAACAGACACAATCTGGTGCCCTCCCTTGCATCTGGCAATCAGAGGCAGACTGCCTCTAAAACCAAGAGTTTGCACATACCTACTATGACTTGTAACCCATAATGAACTTCTCCAGAAATTTGTCCAATCCCCTCTTAAAGGCAGCCAAGCAAGATGCCATAACTACTTCTTGTGGCAGAGTTCCACAAACTAATTACATGCTGGATAAAGAAATATTTTCTTCTGTCTGTCCTAACTCTCCCAACACTCAGCTTTTGTGGATGTCCCCTGGTTCTGGTGTTATGTGAGAAGGAAAAGAGCGTCTCTCTATCCACTCTGTCCATCCCCTGCATGATTTTGTATGTCTCAATCATGTCCCCCCTCAGGCGCCTCTTTTCTAGACTGAAGAGGCCCAAAAGCTGCAGCTTTTCCTCATAGGAGGCTGACACAAGTCCCTTGCACTGACCTGAAAGTGTTACTTGAAAGTGCACCACTTTCTGGGTGCACGCCAGCATGGGCCAGAGAGGAAGGGTAGTTGCATCAGCCAAGCTTGGCAGATGCGGTTGTCTGGGGGGGGCATGGGGGGCGAGGAGGAGGTGGGAGAGAGGCATTTTGGGGCAGGGGGAGGGCGAGCAACAGGCATTTCTGGGGGTGGGCAGGTGGGGAGCAAGAGGCAGGGTCAGGCCCTAGCAGTTATGCCGGAGCCTAGCTTCCATTCCTGAGTGGCGCGGAGTAACCTCTGGCTGTTCCATTCTGCTAAGATTTACGCCACCTCATCAGGTGGTGCAGATCCAAGTAGACCCATTGGGGCTGCTGCAGCACTGCATGGGGTAAGGGGAAAGGCTTCTCCTTGCCTTGGGCTGCACTGCCTTTGGTCCCAAACTTAGTCTGGATACAGCGCAGGCCCACTGACCTGCCTACTTCTCGAGCAAGTTAGGATTGTGCTGCTAATTGTGTTACCATCATTTACTTTTGACAATAAAATCATTTTAACTTGTTGATAATATTCAGTTGTATTTTTTTTTTTTTACACTTGGTCATGCTTTATGTGATCCACTTCCAAAATTCCACAATATTTGCAGTATAAAGTCAAGCCCTCTTCAAAGTCAAGTCCCCTGTTATTATTTCTTGGCACCCTGATTTCTTCTTGCTGAGTGATTTTTCCCCTATTCAGTGCTAGTACACACTTTTCAAGTGCTAGGGCACATTTATCAAGTCCAAATACCATGGCAATGTCATTACTGGATATTCAAACTGTATCTAACAAAGAATTGATATCTGAAAGTCACTTTCCATATAGTATTTTCATATCTTCAAATTGTCCATGTACAGTATGGTAAACGTGATATTTTGGGGCCTCTTCTGAGAGCTTGTGTCCAAGACCTATGTTGTTTAGGCCCAAATCCTAACCAACTTTCCAATACTGACACAGTGTCCCAGTGGGGTATGTGCCGCATCCTGCAGTTGGGTGTAAGACATGGTAAGGGAATGTTTGTTCCTTTACCTTGGAGCTGCATTGCCCTTATCTCAGTGCTGGAAAGTTGGTTAGGATTGCGCCCATAATACCATTGTTAATGGTATTAGCGCAATGATAGAGAGCCATGGCAGTAGCTAATCTCCTTGAAAATTTCCTCTTGGGCTGTTTATGGACATTCCAATTTCTTCTCCATTCACTATACTCTCCATCCACTCTCAGTCTGGTGTTCCATCTGCTCATTGCAGTCTTAATGACTGTTGTTACTTTTTTACTAATGTCAATCATTTTTAAACTTTTTAAGATCGAAATAGGAGGGAGTGAGTTGAAAGCTTTTTTGTAATCAATCCAAGCACCATATAAGTTGGTTTTCTGCCTTTTTCAATTTTGTAGGAGCATCTTGTCAATTAAAAGCTGATCTTTTGTTCCACATAATTTGTGGTAGATTCCTTGTGTTCAGGTGGTAGGATGGTAGCATAGGCTTACCCCAGAGCAAGGGAACAAATGTTTCCTTACCCTAAGGAGGCCTCCAGGGCCCCAAACACCCCTGCAGAGTATGACATAGCTTCATCAACTGTGCAGGAGTAGCATTAGAATGAGCTGCCCATCCAACTTCAACTCAATGAAGCTGCCCAACTCCAACTTCAATGATTTATAGAATTGTATTTGATTGGTTTGAAATTGAAAATATTATTTATGTTGCTGAATCCTGCCATTTTACCTGTTAATCATCTACAACCCCTGCTAATTGGGTTAACCCCTGCTAATTGGGTAAGAGGCACTTTTTCAAGTGGGTGCTCCTTTTTTTAGCAGGGGGAGAGTAACTGGCCCACCTCACCCCAGCACTGTCTGTTCTAGTGGCTGTCTGCTGGTGTTCTTCTTGCATCTTTTTAGATTGTGAGCCCTTTTGGGACAGGGAGCCATTTAGTTATTTGATTTTTCTCTGTAAACCGCTTTGTGAACTTTTAGTTGAAAAGCGGTATATAAATACTGTTAATAATAATAATAATACAAGGACAGTGATCCCAAACTTTAGGCCCACCTAAAAAAAAGTTTCAGTTTACCAGCCACTCAAACCTCCGTGGCCATAATGGTGATTGGGCAGTAGTGCTCCCCGCCCCACCCCCCAAGCAGAGGGTTGCTTAATTCTTGATGCACATAGCCTAATCTACCCTGTCAGGGCGCAATCCTAACCCCTTATGTCAGTGCTTTTCAGTACTGGCATAGCGGTGCCAATGGGACGTGTGCTGCATCCTGCAGTTGGGTGTCTCTCATGGAGGCCTCCTCAAAGTAAAGGAATGTTTGTTCTCTTACCTCAGAGCTGCACTGCCCTTATGTCAGGGTTAGGATTATGCCCTCAGTTTCAGGAATTGCCAAAAATTTGTTTATGAGCCATGGTGGGCCATGGACCAGCACTTTGGGAACCGTTGTACTAGGTTATTGCAATCATCCTTTGCTTCCATTCTTCCGGCACTTGGGCTACGGTTTTTGCATCTAATTGATATTTCTTCATAAGGTTTGCTTTAGCATTATTGAGTCTGCACTCCCTCATTTTCTTTAAGGCACTTGCGTCTGAATGACATGGCTTAATGTTTTGTTTAAATGTTATTTGCCAGCTGACAGCCCAATATTATCCTCTCCACCCCCTGTTGATGCAGCAGCACCAAAATGGCAATTGCTGCATCCTATGTTGGGGGGAGGGGGCAGGTGCAGAGGTCTCCTCTGGGTAGGGAATGATAGTTACCCAGAGATAACAATACCCAGACGTAAACCTTTGCAACATGGAGGAGTCTACTTGGACCTGCTACAGCTAAATAGCTGTCACAAGCTGGATTGACCCACACTGCATAATCAGGTCCAGGAAAGGGGTTAGGATATCAGTGGCACCTTCCACCATAATAGCTGCTGTGGTCAAGTGATGGACCATAAGCATCTTTTTAAAAAAAACTTAGGGTTAATTAGGTCATGAGTGCAGCTGATTGGATGATTTTTTTTTTTTACCACCCAGGCATATCTACCTGCCTTTGACCTGGTCATTTGAGCTTGCATAACTAATCTGTTGTTTCATGCCATTCCCAGCAGGTGGGCTGGACATGGTCTATTGCTTTGACCCAAACAATGAAGATAATCCACAAACTGACTTGCTGTGCTGGCTTTGCCACATGGCATTTCTGCCATGGCGCTTAATCCAAAAATTCTCAGGGAAGCATTCCAGGACAATGGCCACTGCTCAGGACATCTCAGCAGCCAGCCTAGTATGTGGAGACATCATAGAATCCTCTGGGGGACTAGAAGAGCTGCACGACAGGGAAACATCAAGGATTTTCACAACAGCATGTTTACAGAGAAGGAAGTCCCACTGAACTCAATGGGACTTTCTTCCAAACCTCAAGAATTCCAAAATCACAAGCATGTAGAATTCCAAGGAACAGTCAGGCTGGCAGGCATAAGGAAGGACTTTCAACTTATTCTAGGAATGGACTGCAGTACAGTGAGTTTTCATAAGGGGGGGGAATGAAAATCTTTTTGCTGCACCTCACCCAACTCCCCCTTTGACAGTATTTTCCAACACCCCCCCCCCCCATACAATTATTGTAGAAACTTGGAGACTGAGGGCCCAATCCTATCCAATTTTCCAGCCTCCTTAAGGTATGCAAACATTTGTTCCTTTACCTTGGGTCTGCATTGCAGTTGCACCTGTGCTGGAAAATTGGATAGGATTGGGCCCTGAGTAGTTAACTTTTATAATGAAGTGGAATCATGCTGGACAATACCTAATTTTTTTTTTTTTAAAGAGAAACACTGTGTTATGAGCTTTAAAATGTGAAAGTAGGTCATTGGAGAAGCAAGGGAATTATATAAACAACATGACTAGAGATTCAGTAAACATAAAACAATCAGCTAAAAATCTTAGTTATCTAGTAAAATTCCCTGACAGCATGGGTTGTCGCAGTGGCTCTAGTTTTCTGTGTGAAAGAACTTCAGTCAGAATTTGCAATCAGAGTTGTTTATTTTTTTCAATCAAAATAAATGCCCAAAGTAAAAACTGTCATACATGCAATTTTCCTGTTGCCTTTAGTCACACCCATGAACTTTTAAAGAATCTAGATTTCTATCACCACTGATACAAGATAAATGGAATAGGATTTTAATATTTGCAGTTCAGTTACACATCTGGAAACAAAGATGTTATTGCCTTACTAACATCTATCCTTTTTCTATTCTGCACATTGCATTATTTCAATTAAATTACATCTGACAACCACTTTCAGGGAAGCTTTTATAAACTACTGTTGCAACTCAGTTTTTGCAAACTTGGTATAGGCTGCAACATTATACACACAAACCTGGAAGTAAATCTTCCTGAAATCAACAGGACTTACTTCTGAGTAGACTTGCAGACCAATGCACTGTAAATTGCTTACAGTACTCTGATGGCCAATAAAGACATTCACACATGTACCCTAATCCTGTGCAAATTTGCTTGGTAAATTGCACTGTATTCAAGGGACACAGCACCGAAGAAAACATGTATAGGATTGCAACCATGTGGGTCAACACTGTACATTTTTTACTTAGAACTAAGTCTGCAGAGGATTGCAATTTTAGAAACACGTTAGACTACACTGACTGGAATAAAACTAGGAGGGGCTGGAAAAACAAGTGACAAGTGTTTGGGAATTAGATTACTATTACTGAATCTGTTGTTCAGATTATGGTGGGTCTTCTGTTTCTTGATTGCGTCTTTGAGTAGTTTTCTGGCATGCAAAATGTGGTGCAGTATTTTCCTTTAGAAATGAAAATGTAATATGCCATGCTGTTAATTTCTCCATAGCATATTACAACTGCTAAGAAAAAGTAAGAAGTCTAACTGGCTAATACAAAGGAGAAAATTAAATAGGTCTCTAAATGGATTAACTAAAGCAAACTAAATAAATTAACAGCAGAAAATCTGTGTGTGGGACAATGTCATACAGTCTACAATCACAACTATGGGCTAATGTATCTACCCATCTCCTCCTATATCCTCCTGTTATAACCAGGAGCTGAGATTGTGCCAATTTTACCCTCTCTATAACCTTGTGAGGAAGGTTAGGCAAAAAGATGGTGATTTCCATTAGGCAATAGTTGAGCTTCATGTCGAATGGAGATTTTGAACTCAGGTTTCCTGAGCCAAACGCTCTTTTATCATACACTGGGATTTCCAGTTGGGAAACCAATTTTCATACAATCTGAAATGAAGGAAAATGAATCCCGATCGCCCCCTTTAAAGAGGTGGTCGGAGATTGTTTTGCCTGGCCAGGACACGAGAGTCCCTCCCCAAGGGGAAGGGGAAGGGGGCTGGGCTGGCAGGCCACATCAGACCCTTAAAAGGGGACAAGACCCAGCCCTCTTCCTCCTTGCGCACGTGGGCACCGTGGGAATAGCATCAGTTGCTGCTCTCCGGCATCCTTGAGGACAACAGCAGTGGGTGCTTCCCAGCAGAAGTTGGATTGTGAGGTAAGGGGGGGAGGGTCTGCCTGATTCACCCCCTTGGTTTGCCCCTTCAATTTGTTTCTATCCCTTAGCCCCCTGCATGGCAATTTCCCCGATTTTCCCACAGCGCCCACCATGCGGCATGCACCCCTCCTCCCCCCCGTTTTGCCCATTTCAACACCTACATTTTCCGGGTGGGGGAATGCGTGGGCGGGCTGGCGGGTTGCTCCAGGCACGGGTGGGGGGAGCTGCGCAGGCCGGGTTGGGCTACATGTGCTGTAGCTGCGGGGCCGGCTGCCCCGGTCGCTTCTCCTGCAGGTGGGCGACCGGGTGGGCCTCGGTTGGCCTAGGCTGGCGCCGGCTCTTCATGTTGCCTTCCGGGCCCTGGCCTTTGGGCTCGAGCTGGCACCGGGCAGGTCAGCCAGTTGCTGGGGGCCCCATGGTCCGGGCGCCGATGGAGGGGGCTGCCTCCGGGGACCGGTGGGGGCCGCCATCTTGGGGAGGGCCTTGCGCAGCTGACCCTCCGTTTTTTACTCTTCTGCGCATGCGCGAGGCCGGTGCCATCTTGGGATGGTCTTCGGCCTTCGCGCACACGCAAATTGGCGCCGGCATGTGAGGCCGGCGCCATCTTGGGGGGTTTTTGTGGGCAGCCACAGGCGCCATGTTTGGAGGGTCGCTCCCTCCGCGCCCGAACAACATGGCGATGGCGCCGGTTTCGCGCATGCGCGACCGGCGCCATGTTGGGAGTGCTTGCCCTCGGCCTGCCCTCGCCGCCATCTTGGGAGGGTTCCCCTCCTTGCCGAGTGCTTGCGGCGGCCAGGCAGGACCCCCGCCGGACCACCTGTCCCCAGGTCAGTCTAAAGGGTGCCTCTGACCCTCTCCCCAGTGAGCAGAGCGCCTGGGAGCCTGGCTGTCTGCCATGGTGCCCCCCCACATTGAGAGCGGCTAGGTTCACCTTATGTGGGCTCCTCATTCACCACCCCCCCATGGGCAAAAGGGGTTTGGTCTTTTTCCCCTCTGGGGGTTACCCCCCTGAGCTGTCGGGCTTCATCAGGTCCCCCTTCCAGGCACGACCTGAGGGTGGTGTGTGGCCGGGAGTGGGCTGATGGGGGTCTGGGCCTCCCTCACCCTGTTGAGGCTTTGTTACAGTATTGGTATGCAATCGCTGCTCATGCGGGTTATACGGGAGAGTGTATCTGGCACTAACTGCTTGTTTCATCGCTTCCCTTCCAGGTTAGCTCCTTTGTTCTTTGCTCAATCTCTCTTCATCATGCGTAGGTCTCAGCGTAGAGCCAACCGCAAGGCGTATGCTGCCACATTGCCGACTAGGAGCGTGGGGACTTCTCCGGTGGGACAGGTGGTCCCCACGCCAGGCCTGGATAGCATAGCTGCACAGGTCATGGCATTACAAGGGGATATGGTGCCTTCATCAGGTACTCCCCGAGTGGGGGGCAATGCCCCGCCCGAGAAGCGGGCGTGCTCCTCCCTGTCCGATGTTCTGCAAGGGATTTTGGACAGGCTTACAGCCTTGGAGGGTAGCAGGCCGGCGACAGCGGCGATGCCAGCGGCAATGGAGAGGCCTGCTTCGGGCCCTGCTTTGACCCCAGTGAGAGAAGCTCCAGTGGCCTCTGCAGACAGCAATGCAGCAGAGGCGCCATCCACGTATGTTGCAGTTCCCAACCCCAACACAGGGGCCCAGGCCGGCAGGGGTGAGTATGAAGGGAGAGGCTTGGTGGGAATTGCGGGAGTCTGGGGAGGTTGTGCTGTTCCGCACAACCAGTGGGGGTGCCCAGGGTCTGTAATTGATGGCCCAGAAGGGCAACCAGGTTTGCCTCAGCCTTCACCCGTCTTGGCTGTGGCGGAGACTACGCAGCCCAGCTGCTTGTCAGTATCTATGCAGCTGTTGGAAGGCAGACAGCCAGCCTCCCCGCAGGGATGGGCAGCCCAGCGTCGTCAGGGGTGGTGTCGCATTTGGGCCCTGCGCAAGCACAGGACGGTGCCCAGGGAGCAAGCGCGCAGCTGGCTGCGGGGTTGCAGTGACAGACGAGCTCCCAGCTGTGCAGGGGGAGGCTTACCCAGCATTACAGCTGGCCAATGCAGCACAGGCCTGGCAGGCTGGGCTGCCGGTACAGAGTGAGGCAGGGCCGGCAGCGGGTACATGGCCACTATCGTCCCCAGCTTCCAAGGCGGTGGTTCAGGGGGCTCCCCCCTTTCTCCCTATGCCATACGGGGAGGAGGCGCTTCCACTGGGGGATCATTTGGCCCCGGCAGTTAAAGAGAAGATATGGAAGGGTGAGTATGTGGACCTTTTCAGCCTTCTCCACAGGGAGCCTGAGAGCCTGCGATCAGACCAGGGGAGTGCAATAGAGAGCATCAGACAGTTCGTAAGGCTAAAATCGATCGGAATTGGACTAATTGACTGGCAGGGTTTACCATCTACATGGGGGTAGTACTGCAGAGAGATCTGTCCAAAGGCCCGGCGCTGGCAAAGTACCTGGACCTGATTCACAGGGCCTTTAGGGGATATTCGGGTTCAGGTTGGTTGGCGTATGATGAGCAGTTCTGCATGCGCTTGGGAAATAATCCGCAGCTTTCTTGGAAGAGGACAAACTCAGAGTTGTGGATGCAGCTTGTGATGGCGGGAAGTGCTGCCAGGGGTGAGCGCTCAGACAGCGGCCACCTGATTGCCAGGAGCAGCAATTCGCGCCCGACGGGGCTGCCACAGGTGGGAGTGCCGGGCCGGCGGGTTCAACCCCCGTGGGCTTGCTATGAATATGCTTCGTCAGGGTACTGCTCTAGGTCAAGCTGTACCTTCCAGCACAACTGTGGACTGTGCGGCGCAGGCCACCCGATCACCTCCTGCCTGAGGGGTTACCGCCACAGGAGACCTAGGCGTCGAGGCTCAGGTCAGAAGAAGGGAGGGGGTGCAGGTGACACGCCCACTTCCAAAGGGGCCAAGTCCGATTAGGCTGCCGGTATTGGCTGAGCTGCTGCGCGACTACCCTGATCGCGCTGCGGCTGAATTTCTGTGGGAAGGTTTCAATCAGGGTTTCCGTATACACTCACCACATCCCAAGGGTGTGAGCTTAGCTCAAAACCTGAAGTCAGTCAAGGGCATGGAGGACATAGTCCAGAGGAAGATCGCTAAGGAGGTGGGTTTGGGGCGAGTGTTAGGCCCTTTTCCTACTCCCCCTTTGCCTGACCTTAGGGTTTCTCCGCTGGGGGTGGTGCCTAAGAAGGCCCCAGGGGAATACCACCTCATTCACCATTTGTCCTACCCCAAAGGGACGTCGGTGAATGACGGAATTCCCGACCAGTACTGCATGGTCTACTACACGTCCATTGACCATGCAGTACGCATATTGAGACGCTGCGGCCCAGGTGCGCTTATGGCTAAATGTGATATTGAGTCTGCTTTCCGCCTGCTTCCGGTGCATCCTGCAGATTTTTGCTTGCTGGGCTTTGGCTTCCAGGGCCAATTCTATCTGGATCAGTCACTTCCAATGGGGTGTTCGTTGAGTTGTGCCACTTTCGAGCGCTTTAGTACAATGCTGGAGTGGGCCCTACAGAAGTGGTGCGGAGCGCGAACTACCGCGCATTATCTCGATGACTTTATTTTTATGGGCCCAGCTGGCACAGGTTAGTGCCAGAGACTGCTCACCACTTTTGAGGCACTGGCACGCGATTTAGGGGTCCCGCTGGCTCAGGACAAGACAGAGGGCCCCCCTTCCCGCATGACATTTTTGGGCATCAAGCTTTACTCGGTGGCGGCGGCAAGCAGGCTACCGAGCTACAAGCTGACAGCGCTAGGGTCCCGATTGCAGGCTGTGATACAGGCGAAGAAGATTACGCTGCGGGAATTGCACCTGAATTTTGCTTGCAGGGTGGTCGCGCCAGGGAAGGCTTTCCTGCGTAGATTGTGTGAGGCCATGGCGGGGTTGCGCTCGCCACACCACAGGGTGCGGGTCACAGTAGCCATGCAGGAAGACATGGTGGTCTGGCTTCGTTTCTTGGAGGAATTCAACGGGGTTTCCTTTTGGCATTCTGAGCAGCTGCTCAAGGCTGACTTGCAGGTGCATTCAGACGCAGCGGGAGGTTTTGGTTTCGGCATCTTTTTCCGTGGTTGATGGTGCGCTGCACCGTGGCCACAGGGCTGGGTGCAGGCTGGCATCACGGCTGACCTTACTTTCCTGGAGCTTTTCCCGATAGTGGTGATGGTACACATCTGGGCTGGTGAGTTCCAGAATGCCACGGTGCGTTTCTGGTGCGACAACCAGGCAGTGGTGGCAGTAGTGAACTCGATGTCTTCCAAATCCCCCAGGGTCATGAGGCTTGTGCAGCATTTCGTCTTGTGCCCTGTCTTCGTCGTAACAGGGGATGCCTTGCAATAACATCTCTGTTTTTCATCTTGCAGGACGCAATGGTAGCCCGATACGCGTGTTAATCTGCGGCCACTCCATTATCTTTTGGGCCCGCAAGAGGGCGTCTGCTACCCCCCTTGGATCAAATCTGGGCCTCGGCTCAGCAGTGCAGGTGGCTTGGCTAGCCATGAGGGGCATGAGATGGGGCCAGCTGCTGCCCGCGTTGATGGAGTTCCTGAATGTGAACCCCCCACCGGACATTTTGGTGCTCCACCTGGGCGAAAACGACCTGTGCAGGATGTCCGGTCTGGCTCTGATGAACAAAGCTCGCGAGAACATTGACACCCTTATGGGTTGGCTGCCGGAGACCATCTTGGTTTGGTCGGATTTCTTGCAGCGTCGTGAGTGGCGGGGGGCTTTCTGCTGCTCTAAGGTTGAGAGGATGCGCAGGAAAGTTACCAGGAGCATTGGCAACTTGGTGTCTTGCGCTGGTGGCAGGGTGGTCATGCATCCTGCGATTGTGTTCTCGCTACCTGGCATGTATAGGGGCAATGGTGTTCATTTGTCGGAGGGAGGCGCAGACATCTTTCTTAAGGACCTGCAGGACGGCCTTAAGTCACTTCTGCCCCTGTTTGGGAGCGGGGGGGGGGTCAAGCGCTAGGCTGACCCCTCCTTGTGGCAGGTGGTACGGGTTAGGAGGCATGAATGGGACTTTGGCATGCACCTTCAGGCGGCATAGGCAGGGCAGAACCCTATTTCAGTCCCCAGGCAGCACGAGGACGTAGACGGGGCCCTGTCCGGGACCACGGGGCACACCTCAGAGGCTCAGCGGCTCGAGGTGGCGCAGTCTGCGGTCCGGCTGCCTTCCCCTTAAGGGATAGACATGGATGAGATGCGCTGTCCCAGCAGCGGGGCGCGACTTGGAGTCGGGTGCATGCCCGCCTGGGGGCAGAGGTTTCTGGTACCGCCCAGAGGTCCCTCCCCGCATCACAGGGGCTTTCGCTGCCTCGGATGCTGCAGGTCTCAGTCTCTACTCCTCTTGTTAATGTACAATAAAGTGGCCCTTTCTTCCATATCTGTTGTCTCGAGTGTTCTTTGGACAGTGCGGAAACAAAGAGACCTGATAAGCTCCTGTAGCAGCTGAGATGGAAATATCTGATCACTGGAAGAGTCTACACCCCGTCCCCCCGCCCCCATCAAATGGTACCAGATGGAAAAGCTCACACTGCAAACACAGAATTGTCCATGCTGACTCTTCGGATGTGCAGTGGCATCCACTAACGTCACAACTTAAGACATATCTGTTAGACATGAAGCAAGAAAGCATGAATCATACTGGTCAGGCATACTTACCTTGTAATTTTTTGTCACTCACGTTACTGTGTTTTCTCTGTATTTTATTGATGCTTGATTGTACCCATTTCCTCTGCTGTGGCTTTGTTTTGATGTCCCTTTGGTATAAGTTATCAGGAAAAAAGCATGATTTATTAGTTGTGAATAAAAGCATAGTTGTTTTTTTTTTTCTTGAAGGCAAACATTCAGACCTCAAATTCAACTTTTAGAATGTTGAACTTTTTCTAACATTGTTTTTAATGCAGACATTTGACTGTGAGGAACATTTACTTTAAAAACATAAGAGATCCTTGGCATTTTAAGGACAAGCACTTGAGCTTTTGTGGGCTCAGAGCCCATGGCAACATAAGCATTTAGTGAGAAGTGGCCCATTGTTTGTCTTCCTGGTCCTGCAAGACTCTATTGCCACTCTCCTGGAATCAATAGCATTTGAAGGGGGGGGGGGTGATTTTCCTGGCACCCTCTGGGAATCAATAGCTGGGGGGGGGGGTGATTTTCTTTGGCACCACCACCTGGCTGGGAAATGATTTTTTTAAAAATCTCTTCTTCACATTCCATGGTCCCAAATTGAATAGAAGTTTCCTTCAACTGAAATTTAAAAAAGAAAGGAAGATCATACAGTAATGGCATTTGCAGCATCACATTTTTTAGGTCCTAAGGTTGTACTGCATAAATACCAAACTGGTGACCTGTTAAGTGTGTCATTTTTTTCCCCCTGCAAAACAAAACAAAGAATGAAGCACAACTTGGTTTCTGCCTGAGCAAATGCATTCTGTGTGAAACAACTTCAGAGAAGGGATTTAGGGATGCATAGGAAGAGACAGCTATTAAATAATTCAGGGTAACTTATATCATTATTAAATCCTTGCACTGTGTCTTATATAATTATGTGCCCTTATTAAAACTGTGTAGTGCTGACAGATGAGGATAGGATTTAAGTAAGCTTAGTTTGCTCTAAAAAAAAAAAATCAATTTATTAAATGCATTTGTAATGTACCGGTAGTTAAGCCACTACTCTAGAGGATGGTCTCCATGTATTTTATTTCCATTTCTGTTACCACTAAGAGCCTGTATGGCTCAAGTGAGTTGTGGTGGTAAATGATAGAATAGGGAATAAAATGGGGGTAGAGATAATGAAAGATAACATGCTCCAGTTTTGTCCTCAAAGGACTACGGTTCCATTGGGATCAATGTGTTTTCCCCTTGATGCACATGCACAGGTGTGTGACTAAGCAGCATTATGGGAATCTGGATTTCTGTGTACACATCCTTTATCTCCATTTACCTTCCTCTCTCACCTGGATACAGGTTTCTCCAAATCAAATGGCCTGAGGGCATCTGTTTTGGCCATCTGATCAGTGCCTGGATGGTGACTTCCTGGAAACCCCTTGTGTTCCATAATAAAAGAAAGGCAGGATATAAATGTAATCCATAACCAGATTGTACCAAGAGGAAGGAGTGATTGGGATAGACATGCAGAGACATCTCTAATCCCTGTAATTATTTACTTTATTTATACCCCGCCTTTCTTCCGGAAGGGACCCAAGGTAATTAGGTTCAGAGCACTAAAACTTGGGAGGGGGTCATCCAATGAAATTAACTGATGGTAGGTTCAGAACAGACAAAAGGAAGTACTTCTTCACACATCACACAGTTCACCTTATGGAATTCACTGCCGCAAGAGATAATGATGGCCGTTAGCTGAGATGACTTTAAAAGAGTATGGGATGCATTTGCAAGTAGCAAATCATTTGCTGTTAGAGGCAGAATACCAGTTGATGAACAGGGGGAAGCAACAGCAGGTGATATATATTGCTTTCAATAGCTTACCGGCTTTTGGCCATTGGGGATGAAGGACGCTGGACTAGATGGACCTTTGGTCTGATTCAGGAGACTATTCTTATGGACCAATCCTAACTCCTCTTCTGCTGTCCTATGCAATGCAGCCACACTGCTAGAGTGTGTGCTGCATCCAATGGTGGTGGTGGTGGTGGTGGGGAGGCTGACCAGACAGTCCAGGAGTGGTAAGTAAAAAATTTTTACTTACCTCTTAGCAAACCGCTTGGCCTCTGATGAGTCTCCTCAGACCTACACCAGCTATTTTGCTGGTCTAGGTCTGAGGCATTGGTTGGTTGGTTGGCAACCTTCAGTCTCGAAAGACTATAAGCCTACAGCACCCGGTATTCCCAGGCAGTTTCCCATCCAAGTACTAACCAGGCCTGGCCCTGCTTAGCTTCTAAGATCAGATGAGATCAAGCATATGTAGGGTAACAGTCTGAGGAGTGGCAGGAAATGTGTCAGGCTGGCAAAATGATGATAGGATATGGCATGTGCTAGTGCCACCAAGATTTGCCCCTGCTGACTCTGCTCCCCATCCTGATCCTCCCCCTCCTTCCCTAAAACTGCCTCTGCTGCCACCTTACCTGCACTGGTGTAGCATCTGGGAGCTGCTAGTGCATGCACAGGGCTTCTGACCATTTGCACCAGTGCCCCAGAGCATACACTATGGCACCGCACCTTTTGTAATGCCACAGTTTTCTTATGGCCTGGCTAGTGGCTGCTGCCTGAAGGTATGAGCATAACCTGTCATGGGGAAAGGAGAAAAGATTGCCCTATTAAGCCCTATAACTATCCAGGGGACTAGTTACTGGTACACGTGGTGCTTTAGGACAGAACTAGCCTTGCTGCTTGATATGGTGCCATGGTTGACAACCAAAGCTCCTTATCAAGTTCTCCTACCTCTTACAGCAAAGTTTAGGCAAAGTTACCTATATTATGAGGCTATCACATCATGTGGCTCTCCATCCATTCCATATCATTGGCTGCTACTAGCAAGGGTGGAAAATCCAAGGACAGGTAAATCTATCTAAATGTTATGGGAAGAGAGGAGAGAATTGGATGCAGTTCTGCTATTTATTAGGCTCCAGTCAAATGCTGAGCACCATGTCTAGCTATTCCTTTATAAAGTAACCAAAACATGAGTGCAATGTGTTAACATTAATAAAGTTGTGACCTGTTTGTATCCAGTCACCTTGTCTCATATCTTATTTGGGGCATTTGGGCAATGTATGGAGACATCACCGTTTTACAGAGAAGTTTGGGTTGTTTTTTTTGCCCCAGTGCAAAATTCCACAAGGAAATGGAAGGTCTGTGCCAGCACATGATCAGTGAATGGCCATCAAATCTATGAAAAAAAAACACCAAGTATTCTTTACATTGCATACTTCAGATATACTAACAGGTCTTACTATGCTTTTGGGGTGACCAGAGGAAAAGACTCTTGTATCTTTAGTAGCATTCAGTGCTGCTTGTCACATGGAATGAGGAAAGCTGCCAAGTTTCTCATTAGAGCTGTCCTGTTCTCCTTTACAAGTGACGACCCTCAATGCATTTTCAGGTGAACACATTAGCTGTGTCTAGTTAGATCCTACTATAAAAGGTACTCACAAAATCCAAGAATGACTGACTTACTATATGATAGAAATGTAAATTTCCTCCTATATGTGGCCATGTGACACAAATGCAGGAAGCATTTTGCCTTTTTCTAAATGCCATCTTAGATCCCCTTATGCAACAGCTCTATTTCTTAAGTCCTTGTTCTCGCAGTACTGTGTGGAGTGAATTTTCATCAGAGTAGGTTAAATGCTGTTTACACTGCAACAGCCTACCAGATATTTTATTATTCCTAGGGTGCCCCCTTCTGCTCATGGAATGTAATACTTTTAGGCTTTGTGAAGTTTTATAAAATCTATTCCATTCACATATTGCATGGCGACAGTCTTTTTTTTACTTAAAAATTTACACTTCTTAAAGTGTAAATGCTGAGAAAGGGTGGAGGGGTTGAGGTGAGCCCAGATACATTCCTGAAAATGAGAACTGGAATGCATTGATGGATCTCAGCTATAATATTTCTCCAAAAACTTAGGGATTGTGAGTGAATAACAGGTATTCTGGGAGATATATAGAAATGTTTACATTTTGCTCCACATTTGGGGTTTTAAAGTCTTCTCTTTGGAGAAGAGGGTTTCAAGGGTTTATTAGGGGTTCTTCAGGGATGAGATCAGTAATACATTTTTATGCTTTAGTTTTGAAAAAAAAGAGAAGTGGTACTGAGTGTGCAAGTGACATGATTGTATTGGCAACCTTCAGTCTCGAAAGACTATGGTATCGCGCTCTGAAAGGTGGTTCTGGCACACCTCTGAAAGGTGGTTCTAGTGTGGCTGAAAAGGCCAATCTGGGAGTGACAATCCCTTCCACACCGGGAGCAAGTGCAGTCTGTCCCTGGTCTGTCTCCCTGGCTATGGGCCTTCCTTCTTTGCCTCTTAGCCTCAGACTGTTGGCAAAGTGTCTCTTCAAACTGGGAAAGGCCATGCTGCACAGCCTGCCTCCAAGCGGGCCGCTCAGAGGCCAGGGTTTCCCACTTGTTGAGGTCCACTCCTAAGGCCTTCAGATCCCTCTTGCGGATATCCTTGTATCGCAGCTGTGGTCTACCTGTAGGGCGCTTTCCTTGCACGAGTTCTCCATAGAGGAGATCCTTTGGGATCCGGCCATCATCCATTCTCACGACATGACCAAGCCAACGCAGGCGTCTCTGTTTCAGCAGTGAATACATGCTAGGGATTCCAGCACGTTCCAGGACTGTGTTGTTTGGAACTTTGTCCTGCCAGGTGATGCCGAGGATGCGTCGGAGGCAGCGCATGTGGAAAGCGCTCAGTTTCCTCTCCTGTTGTGAGTGAAGAGTCCATGACTCGCTGCAGTACAGAAGTGTACTCAGGACGCAAGCTCTGTAGACCTGGATCTTGGTATGTTCCGTCAGCTTCTTGTTGGACCAGACTCTCTTTGTGAGTCTGGAAAACGTGGTAGCTGCTTTACCGATGCGCTTGTTTAGCTCGGTATCGAGAGAATGAGTGTCGGAGATCATTGAGCCAAGGTACACAAAGTCACGGACAACCTCCAGTTCATGCTCAGAGATTGTAATGCAGGGAGGTGAGTCCACATCCTGAACCATGGCCTGTGTTTTCTTCAGGCTGAGTGTCAGTCCAAAATCTTGGCAGGCCTTGCTAAAACGATCCATGAGCTGCTGGAGATCTTTGGCAGAGTGGGTAGTGACCGCTGCATCGTCGGCAAAGAGGAAGTCACGCAGACATTTCAGTTGGACTTTGGATTTTGCTCTCAGTCTGGAGAGGTTGAAGAGCTTTCCGTCTGATCTGGTCCGGAGATAGATGCCTTCTGTTGCAGTTCCAAAGGCCTGCTTCAGCAGGACAGCGAAGAAAATCCCAAACAAGGTTGGTGCAAGAACACAGCCCTGCTTCACTCCGCTTCGGATGTCAAAAGGGTCTGATGTGGAGCCATCGAAGACAACAGTGCCCTTCATGTCCTTGTGGAAAGATCTGATGATGCTGAGGAGCCTGGGTGGACATCCAATCTTGGGGAGAATCTTGAAGAGGCCGTCTCTGCTGACCAGGTCGAAAGCCTTTGTGAGATCTATGAAGGCTATAAAGAGTGGCTGTCGTTGTTCCCTGCATTTCTCCTGCAGTTGTCTAAGGGAGAATACCATATCAGTGGTGGACCTGTTGGCTCGGAATCCACACTGCGATTCTGGATAGACGCTCTCTGCAAGTACCTGGAGCCTCTTTAGTACAACTCGGGCAAACAGCTTTCCTACAACGCTAAGGAGAGAGATGCCGCGGTAGTTGTTGCAGTCACCCCTGTCACCTTTGTTCTTGTACAGCGTGATGATGTTTGGATCCCTCATGTCTTGAGGTACTCCACCTTCTCTCCAGCAGAGACAGAGGATTTCATGCAGCTCAGTGACGATGATCTCTTTGCAGCATTTTAGGACTTCAGCAGGGATGCTGTCTTTTCCAGGTGCCTTGCCAAAGGCAAGGGAGTCCAGGGCCACGTGAAGTTCTTCTAGGGTTGGTTCACTGTCAAGCTCTTCCAGCACAGGCAGGCACTCAATGTTGTTCAGTGCTTCTTCGGTGACTACATTTTCTCTGGAATATAGCTCAGAGTAGTGCTGCACCCAGCGTTCCATCTGCTGCGCCCGATCCTGGATGACCTCGCCTGTGGCAGACTTCAGAGGGGCAATTTTCTTCTGTGTTGGACCTAGGGCCTGCTTGATACCATCATACATCCCCTTGATGTTGCCCGTGTCAGCTGCTATCTGTATCTCGGAACAGAGCTGGAGCCAGTAGTCGTTAGCACATCTCCTGGCAGTCTGTTGGACTTTGCTGCGAGCAGTTCAGAGGACCTGCAGGTTGCGCTCACTGGGACAGGCCTTGTATGCTGCTTGAGCTCTCCTCTTTTCCTCAATGACTGGTGTCAACTCCTCAGAGTGGGCTTCAAACCAGTCTGCCGCCTTGTTGGTCTTTTTGCCGAATATGGACAAGGCGGTGTTGTAAACGGTATTCTTGAAATGTTCCCATCTGTTGGATGCGTTTGCGTCGGCCGGGCCTGGAAGAGATTCCTCAAGCGCTTGTGCAAATTCCTCCACTTTTCTCTGATCCCGGGTCTTGCTGGTATCAATGCGAGGTCTTCCTTCCTTTTTCGTGTGATACAGTCGCTTTGTTTGCAGTTTCACTCTGCTGCACACCAGGGAGTGGTCAGTGTCGCAGGCAGCACCATGATAACTGCGTGTGATCTTGATGGTGGGAAGGCTGGAGCGTCTGGTGAGGATCAGGTCGAGCTGGTGCCAGTGCTTTGATCTTGGATGTCTCCAAGAGACTCTATGTTGGGGCTTTGTGTTGAAGAACGTGTTGCTGACACAGAGACCGTGATGACAGCAAAACTCTAGCAGGCGTTGGCCATTTTCGTTCATCCTCCCAGTGCCAAACTGACCTAAGCAAGTGGGCCATGAACTGTAATCAGCACCAACTCTAGCATTGAAATCGCCGAGGATGAACAATGGCTCTTTTACAGGGATTTTCTTGACAGTGGTGGCCAGGTCATCATAGAATTTGTCTTTGGCTTCTGCTGGAGACGACAGAGTCGGTGCATAAGCACTGATGACATAAGGTCCTGCTGATGACTGGAGCTGCAGGGACAAAATTCTTTCACTTCCCACAGTAGGTGGGATGATGGATTTCAGCAGGGTATTTCTGACCGCAAAGCCAACACCATGTTCCCTGGTTTCGTTTGGTGGTTTTCCCTGCCAGAAAAATGAGAAATTTCTCTCCTTGACAGATCCGGAATCTGGCAGCCTAGTCTCTTGAAGGGCGACGATGTCCATCTGCAGTCTGCTCAGCTCCATGTCGATGACAGCTGTTTTGCGTGCGTCGTCTATTTCTTGCAGGTCATCAGAGAAGCCAGGTGTCATTGTCCTAACATTCCAGGTGCCCAGCTTTAGGGCAGTAGTTTTCTGTTTTCTGTTGCATGGTGCAGAGTTGTCGATCCGCTTGTCGATTTTCACCCTAAACCCCACGCACCCCATGAGGTTAACGGACCGTGGCGAGGCAACACCTTACTGGCTGGGGACTGCCCAGCTTAAGGCGGGCGGTAGCTGCCCAATGAGATGCAATGATCTCTCCCACCGTCGGAAGCAGCCCCTGGCGTCATGCTCTACGCCAATCGAGCAAAGACTTATAACCGGTAAACTGCTGCTTCCCGTGTTGTGCCGACACCATATGGCGAAGTTGGAGTGTCCTCTCCAGTGCGCGAAGCCTGGGTAAAGAAGGTATGGAGGATAGGCTGTTACCCATGCAGCAAATCCCCCCTCTCCACGTCGCTGGAATGGTCCAATGGAAAGGCAGAAGCCAATACGGTTGGTTCCAGCGGCGTCGCAGGAGTTGCCAGAACGTGACTGTGTTCAGCCATGAACTGCCTAAGGGACTCCGGCTCCTGATTTTGCCTCAAGGTTGACTCCTGAAGCCTTTTCCAGAACTGGATGTAGCCACAAGGCAGTGGAGGTTTGAGGTCAGAGTTTCCTTCTCTTAGATGAGCTGCCTTCCTAGGCTGATGAGTCCCATCACTCAGATCTCACTCAGATCATCACTCACTCAGATGGGAGTGACATGATAGAGGTTTGTAAACATGGGGTGAAGAAAGCAGGTAGACAGAAATTTTTCTCTTTCCTTCAGACTGCAAAAATTGGAACCATCCAGTGAAATGGATTGACAGGAGAATCAGATTAGAGACAAAGGAAAGTCTGTCCAAAATTCAGAATAATTGATGACATTACTGTAGATGCTTTAGTGGGCACTTGCTTTAAAAGGGGATTGGATCACTGTGATGACTGTGACAAGGCTAAATAGGGCCTCTAGGTTCAGAGACCATGCACCACTGAATATCAGCTGCACAGAATGCAACAGTAGCTATTTCTTCTGTCCCTTCTTCTGGGCTTTCTAGAGACATCTGCATATGTCAGAGATAAGGGCTAAGGACCTTATTGGGCCCCTTAGTGATCCACAGTTTGGCCCACAGAACCACTCTCATACTTCACACAAATCACAGAATCATCTGTTGTTAGTCTTACTTCCCCCTACCTCACCATGCCCTCTAACTAGAACCCCATTGTTAAGGAGCATGTCAAGTAGAGATCAGAACTGTAGTGCACCAAAGCACTGATGGTAGTGAATACAGATGGAATTGATGTTTGAAGTGAAAATCATTATGCGTGCAGTCCTTGGCATCTGCTGGGTGGGGAATTTAACCCTCCAAACCATTTAAATTCAACACCCCTTTCCTTATACCAGCTCCATCTTTCTAGCCCTTTGCGATCTACTGTCACTGGTGGTGACACTTTCCAGAGTCTCAGGTAGGTTATTGTTCTCATCACCTGCTATCTGATCTTTTTAACTGGTCTGGGGTTGAACAATGGGCCTGCTCCATTTGCTTTACCATGGAGCTATTTTCTTCCCCAGAGCAAAGAGTGTTTTATCACCCTGGAACTTTCTTCAGCATTATGAGCAACATGCAAAGGCTCTGTGGCAGGCAAATGGATGTGGGAAGAGTTTTCTGTTCTGTAAAACTAATTCAAATAATGGGCAACCTTTTTTGAAATACACAATGTACTTCAAAGCACTGTGTTCTTCACGTCTTTTCTCTGGATTTCATCCCCAGGGCCCTTTTCTTTAAAGTTCCCTGAAAGTTCCTTTAAAGTTCCCTATTTTGAACACTCTTCAATGCCCGCTCTGATGGAAAACGTTGCCAAAAATGCAAGGAACACTTTTTTTGCATGTTGGGGGGGAGAAATGGCATTTTCTTCCTATAAACATAACAGAGAGCTGTGCTGATCCATTAGGAAAAGGTCCCAAAGCAACAATCATGTAATACCTGTTATTAAGACCAACTAAAATCCAATTAAGTTTGCATAATAGCTCCTTTAAGATGGTTATAACTGCAGGTGTTGAGAATTTTTCATCAGGCCCCGAGGCATATTTTTCTCTTCAGCTCCCCCCCCCTTTTTTTATCTGAATATCCAGCATAAATAAAAGTTCTGGGAAACTCAAAACCTTGCTCACTATTTGATGGCATTATCGTTTCCCCTAATAAACAATGTGACACTACTGTTGCTTTTTATTTTTCTGTGAATTAATGAGGAATAATTGGAATAATTGCCAAGCTCTCTCTCTCTCTCTCTCTCTCTCTCTCTCTCTCTCTCTCTCTCATTTCCTGCATGTCACTGGTAGGTGACAAATGAGGGGAAATGGCCAATGGGAGCTATTTTTCCTTGGAAAGTATAAGTAGCAGGCAGGGGGAGAGGAACTTAATTGGAACCATGGTGGAGGCAGTCCCTGGCAGACCCTATAACATGAAAACCAAGCACATGCTTGCATGGCACGTGCTTCAAGTAATATGAATTTTTGACACTTGGAGCCAAACAATATGCAGCAAGGACATGAATCTGTCGACCCACCCTAGCTAAATCCAGTGCGACAAAACAGAGGCACCAGTGTATCCTGCGGCGGGTTTCAGCTGATTTGGTTTCCTCGGGGTGGACATATCACTGGTGTAAATCCATGTTGATTGGTGCGGGCAGATCAGGCCTGGGAAGGGAATTAGGATAATGTGTGCACTGATGGCCCTGAGCCGAATATGCAACTCCTGCCCCATGTCCTCCTGATTCTACCCCTCCATGCCTCCCCGTTTTCCCCTACTCTTGCACTGGATTTACCTGGTCCAGCAGGAATTCTGACAGCCAACGGCACACATGGGAATGCTCCAGCCTTCTCACCAGCATGTCAGCTATGGGTAGCTCAATCCTAAAGGTGACGCTGCTGAAACCTGTTACCCCGCAGCTGCCGCCAGAGGGCTACATGTTCATTAGCGACACCACTGGAAGCCACTGCCACAAATTGCAGCATATTGGTGGCTCAGTGTCACAGCCAGGAGCACAGGTAAGCAAGTGGGCAGTGAGGCAGGGTGACCAGATACAGTGGAGTACAGAGTACCTATACCTTTAACCATTGCATAGAAAAGGGAATTTGGGCAGGTGCAATTCAACATGAAAGGGTTTAAAAAGCTGCACCTGCCCAAATTCCCTCTTTTATACAATGGTTAAAGACCTAGGCAGTCTGTCCTCCATTGTATCTGGTCACCCGGCAAGGGGATGGGGAAAGTGGAGGAACAGCGTAGTGCAGGGCTTTTCAAACTGGGGCGTCGCGACGCCCAACCTGTGGGCCCTGGCCTCTGCCCCCTTAAGGGGTGGGGGCAGCCTGGAGGCAGGGAGGAGGCAGCGACGCGATCCCCAGGATCGCGCTCCACTTCCGCTTTAGCGGAGACGGGGCACGATCGCTCCGCTTTTACGTTCACTGCTGCGGGGAGCCCTGCTGAAGATTGCACCGGGCTCCCTGCACCCCTGGGATGCTGCAGGAGGCTTGGGTAAGTGCACCCAAGCCCCTGCAGCCCCCCTGAGTGGCACGATCCTGGGGATCCCCTGCTTCCGCTGCCTCCCCCCCACCCCCGCAAGCACTTACAGTGGCTCAAACTCTCCATGAGAGTTTGAAAACCACTGGGGTAGTGTCTGGTTGGGGAGGGGGGGGTGGCAGGAGGTGGATTGGAGAGAGAAGGCAGCAACTTGTGCTGGGTTCCTAAGCCCATTCTCTCTCCCCTTCCCTCTCTCTTACTCTCCGTTGACATACACCAGGAAAATAGCCAGTATAGATCTGAGGAGACCCAGGCTTCTTCTGAGGTAAGGGAAAGTTCCCTTACTTTGAAGAGGATTTAGTGACTGTCCCCATCCCCTCCCCTGCAGAATGCAGCATATGCCCCATTAGCACAGCTGCATTAGTTCTGGGGGAGTTAGGACCCAAAGTACTATAAATCTCATAAAATATTACAACCAACTAAAAATGGGAAAAGGAAGAGGAGATGATAAACAAATCTGAAACACATAAAAATAAAGGAGGAAAGATCAAGACAGAAATATTTCAGGCACTTCTTAAAGAAAGGACCAAACTGAGCATCTAGAAGGAGCAAACTGCTTTCAGAAACTCACCTCCACAAAGGCCTATGTAAAGTTTTACGATGCAACTGCAAGTTCCAGCTCCCTTCCCCACCCCAAATGTGGCCCCATGTGCAGACAGAAGCCATGGTGAATCAGTGGAAAGTTGGATGCAGGCAAACAAGTTGAAGTTAAATTCATACAAGGCAGAGGGTTTCCTGGTTAGGATACATGCTGAAGCATAAGAACATAAGAACAGCCCCACTGGATCAGGCCATAGGCCCATCTAGTCCAGCTTCCTGTATCTCACAGCAGCCCACCAAATGCCCCAGGGACCACACCACATAACAAGAGACCTCATCCTGGTGCCCTCCCTTGCATCTGGCCTTCTGACATAGCCCATTTCTAAAATCAGGACGTTGCACAGCAATGGTGGCTCACCAATTCAGGATCAAGCAAATCAATTTCATCCAGGAATTCCTGTAACTGGGTCACCCCATTCGCTTGAGAAAGATAGGAGACTCTCTGAGGCTCCTGACGGGGTCGGAAACTTGTAGTTGTTGGCAACCTTCAGTCTCGAAAGACTATGGTATCGCGCTCTGAAAGGTGGTTCTGGAACAGCGTCTAGTGTGGCTGAAAAGGCCGATTCGGGAGTGACAATCCCTTCCACACTGGGAGCAAGTGCAGTCTGTCCCTGGTCTGTCTCCCTGGCTATGGGCCTTCCTTCTGTGCCTCTTTGCCTCAGACTGTTGGCAAAGTGTCTCTTCAAACTGGGAAAGGCCATGCTGCACAGCCTGCCTCCAAGCGGGCCGCTCAGAGGCCAGGGTTTCCCACTTGTTGAGGTCCATTCCTAAGGCCTTCAGATCCCTCTTGCAGATGTCCTTGTATCGCAGCTGTGGTCTACCTGTAGGGCGCTTTCCTTGCACGAGTTCTCCATAGATGAGATCCTTTGGGATCCGGCCATCATCCATTCTCACGACATGACCGAGCCAACGCAGGCATCTCTGTTTCAGCAGTGCATACATGCTAGGGATTCCAGCATGTTCCAGGACTGTGTTGTTAGGAACTTTGTCCTGCCAGGTGATGCGGAGAATGCGTCGGAGGCAGCGCATGTGGAAAGCATTCAGTTTCCTCTCCTGTTGTGAGCGAAGAGTCCATGACTCGCTGCAGTACAGAAGTGTACTCAGGATGCAAGCTCTGTAGACCTGGATCTTGGTATGTTCCATCAGCTTCTTGTTGGACCAGACTCTCTTTGTGAGTCTGGAAAACGTGGTAGCTGCTTTACCGATGCGTTTGTTTAGCTCGGTATCGAGAGAAAGAGTGTCGGAGATCGTTGAGCCAAGGTACACAAAGTCATGGACAACCTCCAGTTCATGTGCAGAGATTGTAATGCAGGGAGGTGAGTCCACATCCTGAACCATGACCTGTGTTCTCTTCAGGCTGATTGTCAGTCCAAAATCTTGGCAGGCCTTGCTAAAATGATCCATGAGCTGCTGGAGATCTTTGGCAGAGTGGGTAGTGATAGCTGCATCGTCGGCAAAGAGGAAGTCACGCAGACATTTCAGCTGGACTTTGGACTTTGCTCTCAGTCTGGAGAGGTTGAAGAGCTGTGCTTCCAGTTTTCCAGAAGCACAGTTGATAGTGTCGGGAAACAACAGAGAGGCTTCCCCGATGTGGGCTTGTCGCACAAGATTCCGTGAGTCTCAGGTGAGTGGGGGGGGGTAGATTTTTGCGTGGGGGGTGGCAACAGCCTGCAGATGGGCACCATCATGACCACTGCCCTGGGTGCAGGACTGAGGAGGTTGACCACTGTGCCAAACCCCCAGATTATCTCTTCCAGCTATAGATAGTAAAAAAAACATGGAACAGAATGCTGTCCCATGAACAGAATGGGACCTTTGGAGTACCACAGGCTGTGATCAGTCTCCATGGGTTCAACATTCTTATCTGTAACTAAATGACTTCTGAGTTTTCAAAGGGGAAGGAATCACACATTTCACTGAAGCTGGAGAGGGGGGAGCGGAGTATTGTCTCTTTACTAACTACTAAGTAATTTATTTTTGACAGACATATGTTGAGAGTTTGTAGCACAAATGTAATAACAGAATGACAGCTTCTCTTATTAGCAGGTGACGGAATGCTGCAGAGCGATGCTTGCCAGATCCTGCTAAGTCAGTGCTTGTGACACCCGCGCCGTTGGTCTGGCCAGCGTGAGGCCTGAAAATCCCTGCTGTCTGCTGTCCTTGACGGGAGGAGATGTGGAGGCAGTGCATTGAAGCCCAGAAGGGGCTGGAGACAGCCAAACAGAGGCTGGTGAAGCCACAAGAACAGATGGGCCAGCCTGACAGAGCATGGAAATGGCAAAAGACCTGCTGGGTGCGTATGGGTTGCGAGGGAGACAGGACGGCATGTTAAAGGGTGAGACCAGGTGAAGCAGAGGATGATTACTTGCTGGCAATGATAGTACTGGCCCAAGACTGGGGACCAAGGACACTCCCAGATTGGGAGAGGAGGACTGGGGTTGAGGACCCTGTGGTGCAGTCAGTCTCCATGGGCTCAAGTTTCTCAGCTATAACTAAATACTAGACTTCTGTGTTTTCAGAGGGGAAGGGAATCAAGCATTGAACTGAAGTTGGGGAGGGGGTAGACTGACTGCTGGGGGTGGGCCAGCTATGCTTAGCACCTGGACAAGCAGGTCCCTTCCCCAATCATCCCAGGGGCCCCACAGCCCTGCCATCCCAGAATCAGCCAAAGACCAATGCAAGAGCCATCCAACTTATCTGAGAGACAAAGGAGCAACTGGTCTGTCAGTTGGTCTAGTCTAGCTGGGATCTGTGGCACAACCTGCTGAAAGACAGAGGGCTTTTGAAACACTTAGGGTGAAATCCTAAACCGCGCTGGAGAAGGCAAGCCAGGATGCTTGCGCTGCATCCAATGTGGGATTGCAGTGAGCAGCGGTTCAGCCACGGGCAAGGCGAAGCTCTTCCCCTTACCCATGGGTAAAGGCTGTGCACTCCTATGGGTCCCCTTGGATCTGTGCCACCTCCAGAGGTGGCGCAATTTTGAGGAGAGTGGAGCAGCATAAAGCTGCTTTGCTCGCCCCAGGGACGGAGGTTGGGATCCAGCATAACCGCCAGGTCCCAGCCCCGCCCCAGGCTCCCTGCGCATCCGCCCCTGGGCCTGCCCTCCCCTGCCCTCCCCTGCCCAGTAATGGCCCCTCCTGCTCCCTCCCCTCCACACCTACCTTTGCTGTTTATGTCGGCGCGCTCACGCCGACACAAGCAGCAGCACAGGAGCCGCGGCAGAGGCTTCTGCCTCCGTCTGCACATCGGCGCATCTGAATGCACCAACACAGCTGCCACCTAACGAGGTGCAAACAAGCTTTACAGCACGTTTGCGACCCTCCAGGGCCACCTATACCGGCATTACTGCCGGTTAGGATTGTGCCCTTAAAGAATTTTAAAATCTTCAAAATTAAGTTCTCTGGTAGGCATCCTTGAGGAAAATAGTCCCTAGTGCAATTGGCTGCCCATGATCTACATCTGTGCAAGGGGGCAGTTGCTTGCCTGCCTTGAATTGCAACCCCTATGAAATTACTCCTTGGGGACCGCTATACCTCTGGCCAGCTCATTGTTTCTACATGCCAAGCAACTAGTAATATATGTACTTAAAAGGACTAATGAGGCATGGGTACCAAAGGCAAAAGAATTCTCTTCATAACACAAACGTGTCTGTCATGTTTAGCTGACACTGTTAGAATTATTTTGAGGTATATAAGAAAATCACAGCAAATACTGTTAAAAATGCCTGGCACTTCCTTTTTTTCGTTTTGCAGTTTAACTTAACTTGCTAAATCTGACATCTCCCCACTAAAATCTCTTTGCACCTCTCAGCTGAAAACATACATGGTACTCTTATGCTCTGCTGAGCCTTCCTCACAGCACAGCTCTAGGCATGTCTACTCAGAAGTAAGTCCCACCGAGTTCAATGGGACTTGCTCACATGTAAGCCTGTATAAGATTGCAAGTTTACAGCCTAATCCTATCATTGAGATATGCCAGCATACCAGTGGCGTCACTAGGATTCGAGTCACCTGGTGCCTGGAGGCCTGCGCATCACCCCATGCAGTGGGCGGGGCAATGCCCCAGGTGGGCATGGTGATGTACCATTGCCCCCCCCACCGGTTTTTTGGCTGTACCTTTTGTTATAACATAGGTATTTCAATGTGGTTTGTTTCATTGCATTCTGCATGAAATTACACATTGATTGATATATAACATGATGGGATTATTTCTCCAAACTCTGATTTTAGTGATTTTGAAAACTTGTAGAGTCACACACACACACACACACACACACACACACACACACTCCTGTGTCAACTTACTAACAACTTATTCCAACAGTTCTCAAACTTTTAGCACCCACTTTTTAGAATGACAATCTGTCCAGGATCCATTGGAAGTGATGTCATGGCCAGAAGTGACATCATCAAGCAAATTAAAATAAATAATTATAAATAATTAAATTAAAATTAAATAATTACATAAAGGGGAGCCAGTCCTGTTCCACCAAGTGAATCTACTCTGAAGTAAGTCCTATTGTAGTCAATGGGGCTTACTCTCAGGAAAGTGTGGGTAGGATTGCAGCCTGTAAGCCCAATCCTATGCATGTCTACTCTGAAGTAAGTCCCATCGTAGTCAATGGGGCTTACTCTGTAGTCTGCCTGCAATAACAACCCCCCCCCAAAAGAATCAGTGAGATCTCCAGCCCTCCCAGTGCCCAGTTTAAAGTTCTTCTGTTTCAAGCATATCAAGATAAAGACCCACCTGGCTTTGCAAGTGCAAAATAGAAAACTTCCCCTTACCAGTTCAAGCCACTTTTTGTCTTTTTTAGAGGGGGGGAGGAAGGCTGCCTTCTGGAGCATTTGTTGCGCTCCAGCTCCATGGATCCAGACCATTCCAGTGTCCTCACATTCCCCTTTGCCTGACCTGACCACCAGCCATGGTACGCCTGCCTACTCGTGAGTAAATGCGACATGAGGCTGCTTCACTTTCCACAGAGCTCCATAGACTCGCAGCTGGGAGGGGAGACCTCCGTCTCCGTGTTTTTGGGGGATGCATTCATTGGATCAGGACCATTCCTTGACTAAGGTAAGTTCGCCTTCTTGCAAGTAAACGCAACTACATGGCTTCAATTCGCAGACTCGCAGCTGGGAGGGGGGGAGTTTCTAGGGTGTTTTTTGGGGGCTGCATTCATTGGATCTGGACCATTCTGGTGTCGTTGGATTCCTCTCAGCCTGCCCTTTCCGAAGGATTATGGCAAGTATGCCTACTCGCGAGTAAACGCGCGCTACAGCTCACTTTCATTTTCCATAGGGCTCCATGCATTTTTTTCTTCCAGTTTTTTGGCCATAACCTTTGAACAAAATGAGCGATTTCAATTCTGTTTTTTTGCATTGCGTTCTGCCAGCCATTCTGTATCCAACAATTTATGGCATGACAGGCTAGCTCCTAACTCCGCAAAGTTAGCACATCCTCCCCCCAGGGCGCGTCACCCCCTGGCGTGTCACCCGGTGTGACCCGCGCCCCCCTAGCGACGCCAGTGAGCATATCTCCATCTATGCTGACAGCCCCCCTGGCTTAGAAGTCCACCCATCACAGATGCCAGCACCACACTGGAAAAGCACTGTGCCAATGTAGCTCAGATGTCCTTAAGATATGGGTGTAATTCTGCCAATGGGAAAGGCAAAATTGGGGGGAGATTGGAATGTGACATAGACGTGGGAGAGACAAGGAAGAGTTGATGCGTAACATATAAGTGATGTAGCTAAGGGAGGCAGGAGGTACATTGCCCCAGGTACCACATCTTGAAGGGGTGCCAACTCATACTCCCAATGGCAGACCTGTGGTAAGAAAGTGGTCTACCAGTCACAGTAGTCATGCACAGCCTTCTCAGGCCTCAGAAGTTGTGAAAACTGGAAGTATCTTTCTAAGGCCTTCAGGATGCTTTCTGAGGCGCAAGGAGGCACCTCCCAGACATGACTGGATGTGAAAGAGGGTGTTAAATTTGATTTTGTCATATGGAGGATGTTAAAAACTTTTGTGCCTCCAGGTGCCAGATGTTTAACTATGCCACTGCTCCATATCCTAACCCCCCTTTCCAGTGACACTGATCCAGGAAAAACACTCCTCCAACAACCCAACTAGTGTAGATAACAGTAACCCCATGGGGGGGGATGAGGAATGAATAAAAGCAGCAGAAAATTGCATCTCCTCCACTTGACCCTCTTTCCTACAAGGGTTCATAGGACAGAAACTACATTTGGCAGCCAATCACAGGACACCAACCACAGTACTAGAGCCCCTGCCAGGAGACTACTGCTCAGATTACTGGATGTGCAGCATAGAGCTATACCTCTCTGGTCTCTGAAAGGGGAACCATGGCGAAAAGAAATTGAGCACACAAAGGGAGCACTTTGTACAAACAACCTCTTGTCCTTCATAACAGGTATGTAAAATATTTGGTTAATACCTGTCTTCTCAGAATTCTTGTTATAGGTACTCTGCCCCAGGAGGGCTCCACAAACACTCAACTGGAACTCACAATTCACCAACTCAACAGGGGAAGCAAGCACAGTGTACCCCACACAGTTAAGCCAAGGGGAGGGGCAGAAAGTTCCATACTGTAGTGCACTGATGCTGCATCTGTCTCATGTCTCTAAACTGTTGGCATCCTTCAGTCTCAGAAGACCATGGCGCCACGCTCTGAATGGTGGCTCTGGAACAGAGTGTCCTCTCCAGTGCGCGACGCCTGGGTAAAGTAGGTATGGAGGATAGGCTGTTACCCATGCAGCAAATCCCCCCTCTCCACGTCGCTGAAATGGTCCAATGGAAAGGCAGAGGCCTTCTGACTATTCAGGATAATCACACGTGTCTCTGCTATCAACTGTGTTTGCTAACTTTTTGCCTATTCCTTTTGCAACAGCTAAGAGCAAGCAGCATCTGCTTCCTTTTGGCAAATGCCACTTACTTTAACCATTGTACTGCTGGCCAAACATTTACATGAATCCCCCTTCATTGTTCAGGCCTGCACCATAGCCACAGACTTGGAACAGTTCTACTGCAACCCCCCACCCCCACCCCCCAGGAAAAGTGCTTGTCGAATGAGCGCTCTCAACGGACCACCAGAGAGGGCAGAAAACAGACCACTCTCTGCCAGCACTGAAGTGTCGGCTGCAGCTATGGGTGGTCTGTTCTCTGTCTTCTTTTAGTCGGTGGGGGAGCGCTTGCTTGGGAGACACTTGCCCACAGACCACCAGAGAAGGCAGAGAATGGACTGCCTGTCAACAAAAACAGCAACCAACAAAAGCAGCATCCCACAAGTCTTCTCTATGAATAATAAATCTAATAAATTTTATCTAATTATAAGAACATAAGAACAGCCCCACTGGATCAGGCCATAGGCCCATCTAGTCCAGCTTCCTGTATCTCATAGCGGCCCACCAAATGCCCTAGGGAGCACACCAGATAATTGCATTTTTTCTGTGTGTAGGGGGTGGGGTGGGGTTGCAGGATGGTCCACTACGATTCCAATTTTTGCATCAGTGGTTTGTAGGCTCCTAAAGGTTGGGAACCACTGATTTAGAAGATTTATATGCCACCTTTCCCCAGGCTAAGAGCCTGGTGCTCAAGGTAGTTAGCAAGAAGGTTAAAACCGTATTAAAACATACAAAAGCCAGAGCAGCCAAAAGCAACAGATTAATATATCAAACAATCGCAAGTACAAAAAAAAACAACAACTCAGGGGCAACAATCCAATGGAGTGTTAAGCCCATTGATTTCAATGGGTTGAAACATGTGAAAAAAAAAATCTGTGTTGGATTAGAGCCAGAGACCCCATCCCGAGGCATCATTGTAGCGCCGGGGCACGTCCTGCCAGCTGTAGTGGGCAGTGAATTGACAGCTGAGACAGTGAACTTCTCAACATGCTTCTGGTTTTCTCTACAGTACATCAGACAAAGTTATGTTATCTTCATGGCTGCCAAATATCACGGCAAGACACTGAGTTCATTACTGCAAATGTTCAGACAATTAACTTTTAAAGATAAAACCAATGAACAAATTGATCCAAACCCAAGGCGGCACATCACGGGAGAGAGAGACATGCCAGTTCTTAATTAGCAAAATATCAATTACAAAAGATCTGCAGCAAACTGACAGCAGATTTGAACCGGGGGGGGGGGATCAACAATGACAAGCTAGAAAATCATTAAAACACATTCTATAAGGCTTGGGGTTGGGGGGGGGGGTCTCCAAAAAAAGCCAATGAAAAAAAAATGGGAACTTTTGCTCACACCAGAAAAGCCTCTGTATAAGGTCATGTAAGATACTGAAACAGTTGCTGGAGTTTGACAAGCGCCTGAATGACGAATTTGAATATATGCTGTGTATCAACAAGACCTGTGAAGGGCAGCTCCGGGAGCTACAATTCAACGACAGAGAAGCATGCCTGCAAGTCATGCCCATCTGTGAGCAAAACACAAAAAAATGCTAACTAGAGTAGAAGTTTATAGAAATTATGGATTAAGTGGGAAGAGAAAAATGTTCCCTCCGTCTCGGAATACTAGAACGCAGGGTCAGCCTCGGAATTTGATTGGCAGTCGGTTCAGGGAAGTTCAGAGAAGTACCCTACACAACATGTCATTGTCTTCTGGGGTTTGCTATCACAAGATGTGGTGAGAGTCACTCGCTTAGATGGGTTTTTTTTAAGTTTTAGAGAAACTTTTGGAGATTAATGGAGCATGGAGATTAACGCCCCAATCCTTTCCCCCACTATCTGCACAGATATTTGCCTCTTTTTCCTATATGCCAATCCTATTGTCAGTTCTTCTATATGGGTCAGAAACATGGACTCTGCTCAAATCAGACATGAACAAGTTTGAGTGACCTCCCTAGTGAAGAGTTCAACGGGTAGCACCAATGAAAACGTGGCTTAAATACATTGAGGAAGATCTAAGGGACCAACGATTGACCGTTGATGCGGCTAGAAATATCACCAACAATTGCAAAGAGTGGAAGTGTGTCATGAATGACACACTGATCCTAGAGGCACTTACAGCAGCATATTGGTTAAGAGGCCAACCTGCTCCCCAAGCACCAGGTGACTAAAGAAGAAAATGAAGATTTGCACAGATGCAGCCGCAACATGGAGTTTTAAGCTGCATCCTGTGGTGGGGAGACAGTCAGGAGGCCTTCTTGAAGGAAACTTACCTCCAGGTAAGCCTCCTGTTGCCCTACCTGGTTGTGTGCCAGCTTCTCGGCTAGTACAAGCCTGAGTGGACCTGCCAAGACATGGCAAGGCCAGGCAAGGTGCATAGGATATTAGCAGTACCTTTACCACTACTAACCACTCCCTGCCTGCACTGACCTGACTCCTGGTGACCCTGATTCCCACCCTGACTGTCTCTCTCTTCACCCTGATACTTCCCCTCCCCACCCACTGCCCACCCCCTATACCAACTTACTGGTGCTAGGGAAACCAGATAAGCTCCTGCCTTGTGGCTGGCACCGCTCACCTTTTGTACCAGTATTCCTCATAAGAACATAAGAACAGCCCCACTGGATCAGGCCATAGGCCCATCTAGTCCAGCTTCCTGTATCTCACAGCAGCCCACCAAATGCCCCAGGGAGCACACCAGATAACAAGAGACCTCATTCTGGTGCCCTCCCTTGCATTGGCATTCTGACATTACTCTTGCATTACTAGAACCAGTAGGTCATCCAATGAAACTGATTGATGGGAGATTTAGGAGGTACTAAAGGAAGCACTTCATTACATTGTTTGTGGAACTTCTGCGGCACTTCTTCAATTCGTCTGTGGAATTCATTGCCACAACCCATGGTAGTGGCTTTACAAAAAGGTTTGACAAATTCAAGGAGGCCGAGCCTCTCCACGATTACTAGTCACGATGGCTTTGCACTGCCTCCTGTAGCAATGTGCTACTTACCGCATACCAGTTGCAGGGGAGCCATGGCAGGACAGAAGAATGTTTTCCTCTCTGGCTTGTGAGCTTCCCAGGAGTAGCTAGTCAAGGCAAATGTCAAGATACTTCGGTTTTTCATGTTCTTAAGTTTCCCAGGGGAAACAGACGCTCTGTGGATTGGGACCCAATAGGGTCGCGAGCCAATTTCAGGTGGGTCACGTAGCACCTAGCAGAGCGGCCACTGAAAATGCAGAGCTGAAAATACAGGGTACAGAGCTGCTGGCCAGGGCAGGCTCCTGGTGGGAGAGAGGCCTGGTGCTTTGCCTTGAATAGGTGGGAAGATGGGAGACTGGAAAGGGGGGAGGGCTGTGTGCTTGGGGAAGGATCCGTGTTCCGCTTTGCCTTCCAAGCTGAAATATTTGAATTCCAAGTTTTGCAAAATAACAGCATGAGTGTGCTGTGTAATGAGACATGGACAGATCAATCCTAACTTGCACTGCAACAGGCAGGCCAGAGGCCTTACAGGCCTCAGGCAACAGGCAGGCCAAGGCTCATGTGTCAGCCCGAGGCAAGGGGAGGCTATTCCCCTTACCCTGGGGAGAAGGGCAGCAGCAGTTTCAATGGGGCTACTCGGATCTGTGCCACCTAAAGAGGTGTCACAAATATGACCAGCATGGGACTGCTCCGAACCACCCAGGAACAGAGCTAGGATCCAGCAGAAGTGCTGGATCCTGGCCTGCCTCCCACTCCCTGCCTATCCATCCCTCCCACCCCGAAGTGCCTCCCTCCCGCCTCCTTCCTGCCCTCCCTACACCCCCCAGGCTCCTCCTCCTTGGAGCCCAGCACACATCCGGCCTATCTCTCCTTATGTGCAAAAGTGCTTTATGGTACTTTCGCGACAATGTTGGGCCAGTGCAAGGGACTTGTGTTGCCCCAAGGGTACCTCTGGATTGCAGAGGCACCCAAGGGTGTTGCCCCAAGGGTGCCTCCTTGATTTCAGTTTAGGTTTGAAACCTAAATTGATGATGTCACTTCCAGCCATGACATCACTTCCAGGTTAATGACATAACTTCTAGAGGGTCCTGACAGATTGTCATTCGATAAAGCGAATCCTGATGCTAAAATGTTTGAGAACCATTGCTCTAGAAAATGAAGCAAGAACTTATGACTTGAGCTAGGTATTGAACCTGTGATTAGCTGACTACTGGATAGCCTGACTACTGGGATTGTGCTTCTTCAGACACAAAAGGCAAAATGGGGATGTAACGTCATTCTTCATGATTAGCAGGCAGAATAAAGCATCTGAATTAGTTAGAATTGGATGCCCAGCTGCAGCTTGTCCCAGAGCTTGGTCTCAGACAAATACCATCTGCCAGAAGAGCTTCAGATTTCAACGGATAGGAGCAGAGGAGCTGCCTTATCAAGACAGAGTCCATTGCTCCATCTAGCTATTGCAGGGGTGTCCAAACTTTTGGGCAGGAGGGCCACATCATCTCTCTGACACTGTGTCGAGGGCTGGGGGGAAAAAATTAATTTACATTTCAAATTTGAATAAATTTACATAAATGAAAATATTAGAGATGGAACTTATATGAATGAATGAATGTCTTGTAATAGCTCAAGGCTTCTAAAAGGCCTTGCACAAAGCAAGGCCAGCCTTTCCTTTGCTGCTGCTGCTGCATCACAGGTGCGAAACAGCAAGCAGTGGAGGGATCCCTTGTCCCACAGCTCACATGAGAGGTCAAACATTTGGCTGTCACGCCGAGAGCAGTTGCATCAGGCCAGTGTGGGCTCCAGCAAGTCTCCGGAGGGCCAGAGGCTCATTAAAGACTGGGGGCTCCCTGAGGGCCAGATTGGGAGTCTTCGAGGGCAGCAAGTGGCCCCAGGGCTGGGGTTTGAGCACCTCTGAGCTATTGTAGCACTGGCAGATGGAGCCTGACTGGGTTTTCAGGCAGGAATTGTCCTCCGGCTAGTTGGAGATGGTGGGCATTGAACCTGGGGCTTCTGCCTGCAAACCATGTCCTCTCTGACCAGCTGTGGCCCCGGCAAGTTGTAGCTCCAGCTGCAGCTCATTCTCCAACCCTAGCACCCACAGCTGACTAAAAACTGCCCAGGATGCATAGCTGGTTTGGGTACTGTTGCTGCCCCCCTATGACTTTGCAATTTCATCTCTGTAACTTCTCAGCTGAGGCACTGTTGTTTTTGTTTTCCTGTTTGCTGTACTCTTGGAGTTTTTAAAATGTAAAATGACACAGTTAGGAACGGAAAGGAAAGGCGTCTGCCTTTCCCAAGGATGCTTCAAACACTAGCTCTAGCATAGCGAGAAGGGAGCGGCCCCTCCCACTGCGCAGGTGCTCACTGCCCAGAATGGCTCCCACCGTGAGTGGGAGGGGCCGTTTACGCTGTGCGTTGCAGCACTTGCCACACTGCCCCTTCTGGTTATGCTGCCGTCCAGTAGTGCCCAATTAGTTCCACCAGAAACTACCAGCTGGATACGATCCAGTAATCACAGAGATGGCCCCTCTGTGCTCAGTCCCCGCAATTGTCTGTGTTATCTTTGTGCCACTGAGCTACGGCATGACATGTGCGACTGTCAATTCTTGTTGCTTTTTCAGATATATGTCAATTGGGATGCAACAGCATCCAGTTCTTGCTAGCATTTGCCTGAAGGCTTCATTTCCTAACAGTCATCACCTCTCGGTCCTTGGCAAATGTTACAGCTATCACGCCCCATTGCTGTAGTAGCTCTCTGCTGCAACTGTTCAGCAAGCAGTACACAATGTATTCTTCTCCTCTCCCAGCACCTTGAGTTCTTGTAAAGTCTGAGATGATTGGGGAAGTTCAGCACAAGCAGGAGTTGACGTAAATGCCTCGATGTTCAGCATTGATTTTTCTCCAGTGACTAAGAGGCGTGTGTCCAGGCTGCGCGTGTAATGTGAGAATGCTAAGTCCTCCCTGCAGAAAGATTTTTATTTTTTCAGATCAGGATTTTTCTTCGCAACCTTAGCGTTTGAATTCATGCATACTTGCCTCTCTGATTTCCCCTGCTGCTGTTTTCACCAAAGGCAAGGACTAAAGCTATTTATTTTGATATTGTAAGCATTTAACATGCCATGATTTGAGGTGGGGACGGGGGAACGCAAAGAGATGCTCTTATGAAGGAAAGATTACTACTGTATTGAATGCACGGGGCTCTTTAGAGTGAGGCTTCTTTGTTGAGTTCCTCCTCCCATGTGAGTTGCCAGGCTGCCATTGGGTAGGCCTGAAGTAGGAGGGCGTTAGAAGGATGCTTTGCAACACTGAGGTCTTCCGAAGACCTTCTAAAGGCCTTCCTTTTTATGTTACTTCAGCAGAACCCACCCAGCTGCTTGTAGGTAACACTCTGAGATTAGCTGGTTGCCTTGTAGGACCAGGTAGGAATTTTTTGCTCCTCTCACAGTTGTCCTGGGAGGGACTTTACCAACAATAGACTGATCTTTGGGCTGGGATTAGCCACACTGGTCTTGGCTGGCAGGATAGTGCAGGGTGGGGTGGAGGAATAAGAATCAGGTGTCTGACTTCAGGCAAGCAAGACCGGAGGTCAGAACCGCAACCAGTTCCCAGAGGCTACCCAAATTGGTAGGTTTCATCCCAGGCTTGAATGGGGACACCTACATTGGTGGTTACCTGGCTCAGGGTGAGTGGAGAAATTCAGCTTCCATCTTACTATGGCCTTATGTGCCATCGTCTGACTTTATTATGACCTTGAAGTAAAGAACTATAATTGCTTTTCCTTTGGGAATAGAAACTTGAAACACTACTGGGAGGCACACTGGAATTAGGGACTGGATGGTGTATCAGTATAGGAGGAAGGTGTTTTGGCATTCAGGATCTACTCAAATAAGCAATTATGATATAAATAGTCAATATGAAGGCATGTTATTTCTGAATATGTGCAAATATTAGCATAAAAATATGGATCTAAGCCTGCTTATATTAAGTTTCATCAAAACGTATAGAAGTTGCACTTAGCACGACGAGCATGAAATTAGATTGTGCATTTCCATATAGATACAATTTCTAAAAGCACATCGAGAGGTTCCCATTATCCAGCTGACAGCGATACAGGAATTGGCACCATTCACAAGCTTCTGTTCTGCAAAGGTTTGGCAATATGCCTTTCCCGGAGTCTGGCTTGGGCAAATAATGCTCTAACAGCATCGATCATAATTCAGTACATCTTGATTGTAGTGCCAAGTCTTTGCAAATGACTTCTGTTCAAGGCCACACATTCTGGGGAGACAATTCCTACTTCTTCTTTCTAGACCTTGATTAACCACTGAATACTATCCTGGGCTGTCTCAGCTTACAGAGGCACTGGTGCAGCCTCTGCTTCATCTATGGACCAACTGGCAGCTATGCAGCAATTAAAGGGAAAGTCAAAACTGTTTTAATTACCTACTATGTTGTGCCATGGTCCCCAATGGGCCTACTTGGATCTGCGCCAGCTCTTTGGCTGGCATAAATTGAAGTGGGTCCAGCGGTGTGTGTCAAGAGTGGGCTGGGGGCATAGGATATTGGCAGAGCTGCTGCCACTGAAATCCATCCCCCCCAGCCTGCCCTCAACACATCTCCAGTTTGCCCCAATCCCCACCCCCAATCCTTCCCCAGAATGCCCTCTCCATCAGCTTAGCTGCTTCATTGGAGATTGGGTGGTCCACTGGTGTGCAGCCAGGACTGCCAACTATTTGCAGATTCCATCAGTGCAAGGCCTGGATAGGACATAAGTTAAGCAAAATAGAACTGGTGCCAGTATCACTGTTGGTGTCAGGAGCCCTTCCTGGGGTCCCCATTGTGTTTCGGGTTGCCGCACCTCCCTCCAGTTTATTGGTGGATGGAGGGCAGTCCCCACTCCCCATCAGTAAATGATGGCAATCTTCAGCAGCTCCTCTCCTTTCCCTACAGAGAAGGAGTGCCCTGAAGAAGCCTTGAGATGATCCAGAGGCCTCTGTGGGATACTCTTATTTGTAGGCAAGGGGGTGGTATCAGGTAAAGCAGAGGCAGCTCAAGGATATTGGCAGTGGCAAAGTTAAGGCATCTGCTGCCTGGGATCAAAGAAGATTTTGTAGCCGCCCCATGACAAAATCAAATTTAATTAAGTAAATAAATAAAACATTTTTTTGGTTAATTGGCCATAACTTTTGATAGAATACAGACATTCCACTGCTGTTTCTTTCATTGCATTCTGCACTAAATTACCTTTCCAATAACATGATGATATTATTTGTACTTACCAAGTTTGTCACAATTTTAGCCACTTGCCACCCAGTGCAATTGCCCCCTCTGCCCCCCTTAGTTACACCACTGGCTCACAGCCAACTTGCAAGGTCTGAGCAAAGGGGAAATGAAGCCTGAAATGTCACTGAAATTTTGACAGCTTCTGTTGTTCTCTCTCTCCCCCCCCCCCGTTCCCTGTTGTCCTCCTAGCTTCAATTTCAAGGAATCAGAGTCACAAAGAGGACATGAAAAACAACACCAATAGTGGCAAGGGTGCTACAGCCTTCTTCCTCCCAGTTCTTGCCATTGCCTTCTTACTGTCTCCTCCCTTTCAGTTTGCGGGGTACACAATGGGACAATGATAACGGCAGCCCAGCATTCTTCCCAGCACTACCTGCCATCCCCACCTCTTTCTCTTCCACTGCTTCTGTTTGTTGCTGACAGCAGTGGGGATGGGGCAGGGGCAAGGGCTGCACAACCCCCAGCTCATGTTCCTTCTCTTTTAATCCAGCTGTCGTGTTTTAAACTGGGGCAGCAAAGAAGGGCTGTAAAAAGAAAGCTGGGAGAAGTATATGCAGGGGTGGTGGTACTCCTAACTTCCCTCTTGCTGCTAGAATGGCAGAGCTAAGAGGCAACTAAAGGCTAGGGGAGGCAGCCACAAAGGGAGCAGCCACAAAACTGCTGCAAGGCACTTCTGCACAACTGGGAGAGTCAGCAGGCCAGTGCGCAGAGGTGTGCTGGCCTCCGCGGTGCCAACCCAAAGGTAAGTTTACGCTGGCAGGAGGATGGGGAGGGTATTTCAGGGGCTTTCACGTGTGGTGGGAGGTTGGGCAGCGGGCTGGACCAGCACTTAGGCTGAATTGTAACCCCCTTACACCAGATCACTCAGATCTGCACCAATCTGAGTAGCCCCATAGGGTGAATGGTTGGCAACCTTCAGTCTCGAAAGACTGTGGTATAAGCCTACAGCACTCGGTATTCCCAGGCGGTCTCCCATCCAAGTACTAATCAGGCCTGGCCCTGCTTAGCTTCCGAGATCAGACCAGATCGGGCATGTGCAGGGTAACAGCTGCTGCGCTGCCACGCAATGCAGTGTAGGGGGATTAATTCCCCTTAAGTTGTGCTACAACCCAGCCCCACCCTGCTCTGGGTGTGGCACAGGACAGCTGGCCTTCCTAGTCCAGAATAGGTTAGGATTGGGCTATCAGGAAATTCTGTACAATATTGCTAGTCAAAGATCCCTGTTGGTTTCAGTCTTTTTTTCCCCATCCAGTTGAGGACAAGGTATCAAGTTGAATGGATTGTTCCTTGATTGGAGTTTCATCATAGTGATGGTGAGGACAATTGGAGCTGTGGAGCTTTTCCTCCGTTTTACCATTTTTCCTCCCAAACTCAGGAGTCTTTAGGAGGTGGTTGTGATCACAAGACACCAAATATGCTGTTCCAGCTGGATTTGGAGCTGGAAGGCTTCATCTGAATATTTTGGGGTGCAAAAACTCCTTTTATATTTAAGGAGTAGATAATTCACAATTCAAATTTGGAGCATTTGGACCCAAGGATTAACTAAGGAGGGGGGAGGTGATTGCATTGTTTAGTGACAAGTATGACCTTCCTAGTCTTTGGATTTGTGCTTCTTACCATCAGTCCTGTAAAACAAGCATGTTACTGGTCTGGCCTTTTGCCCTCCAGGAAGGCCTTAAATTAGAGAAAATTAAGTAAATGAAATAAAATATTGACCCCATAGCAAGCCAAAATGTCTCGTTAGTAATTGGTATAAATAGCACAGCACAATAGAACATTTCAGTAGAGCGTTTAAATCCATTGGCAAAATATGAAATTGATAAAAATAGACATTAATTAGGAAATCAGAATAACTTGGCATTCATTCATAAAACAAAGCAAAAGTTTTTCTAAATCTGGTTAATAAGCAGACTTTCATGAACCAAAGATGCAGACAAAAGTTATCTACCTTTCAGAGCTTTTCAAAGTATTCAGCATGGTGTGATCCACATGTTTGCTAAGCCAGAAGTGGCTTGGAAAATTCCCATCTATCAGTGTGTGCTTCACCTAACCATGAGAGAGAGAGAGAGAGAGAGAGAGAGAGAGAGAGAGAGAGAGAGAGAACTTGTGCCTGGGACTAACTCTTTTAAATCTACGTCTTAAAAGATAGGCAAACGGTTACATCTTATGGTGACATGGATCATGGTCCAATCAGAACTGTGCAAGACAAGACTAGTAAGAATCAGAGATTACTCTATTACTCTATTACGCTAAAACCAATTAAGTGACCAAGGCATGAATTATGGTTTATAAAGAGTCAAGCTAGTACAGTATTTTTGAATTTAACTTTTTTTTCAGTTTTAGTGGTTTCCTTTCTTAGGGCCCACAACAGCCCAGCGCTGGTGCACAGTGTCACAAATGTGCCATAAGGCATATCTGTGACACATACTGCTGGGCTAGCACTGGACAGAGGACTGCCACCTGGAGTTTAGAGCACGTGCCGGATGGCAGAGTGGTAAGTCAGGACGGTGGGACACTTTCCAGAGTGGGGGAAAGCAGGGCATGGTGTGAAGATGGCCCAGGAGACCCAATATGGGTCTCATCAAATCTGCGCCTGCTCAACATTGGGCACAGATCTGAGGAGACCCATCAGGGCCATCTGGGGATTACATGGGATAAGAGTGTGTCAGCTCCCTTACCCCTGAGTAGATCCAGCACTGCTTCCCAGCCCCATGGGATGCAGCGGTAGCCATTTCAGTGCTGCTGCTGCCCTGGGCTCTGGGAAGCACAGAATTGGGCTGCCCATGAGTTCTGTAAAGAATCTGTATCTACAGTCCTGGAACGAGCTGGAATCCCCAGCGTGTATACACTGCTGAAACAGAGACGCCTGCGTTGGCTTGGTCATGTCGTGAGAATGGGCGATGGTTGGATCCCAAAGGATCTCCTCTATGGAGAACTCGTGCAAGGAAAGTGCTCTACAGGTAGACCACAGCTGTGCTACAAGGATATCTGTAAGAGGGATCTGAAAGCCTTAGGAATGAACCTCAACAGATGGGGAAACCTTGGCCTCTGAGCGGCCCGCTTGGAGGCAGGCTGTGCAGCATGGCCTTTCCCAGTTTGAAGAGACACTTGGCCAACAGTCTGAGGCAAAGAGGGAAAGAAGGAAGGCCCATAGCCAGGGAGACAGACCAGGGACAGACTGCACTTGCTCCCGGTGTGGAAGGGATTGTCACTCCCGGATTGGCCTTTTCAGCCACACTAGATACTGTGCCAGAACCACCATTCAGAGCGCGATACCCATAGTCTTTCGAGACTGAAGGTGGCCAACATGGATATTTATGTTCTCAGGTAACTATTCCCTTGACAAGTTCCAATTCAAAACACACATGGCAGGTCAATAGAAACACTAGTCCTGGTAGCTGTTGTATTTTTGTGTTACCTTGATTCTCCTTGAGCTGCCTTGATCCTCATTCCTGTTTGTTGTTTGGACCCTCTTTCCCTAGGATGAGAGGCTCCTTAGTTCAGAAAAAAAGTGATGATCTGGAGGGCACGGTGGAAGTTTATAAAATAAAGCATCAATTGGAGAATGCTGAGAGAGAAATACCCTCTCCCCGCCGCCCCCGCCCCAAGTACAGGCATAGTATGCTAATTCAGTGATAGTTAATAAGAATATTTTTTCAATTGCTAGATTTTTACTGCTAAATTACAGTACATATAGTACATTAATGCAGGTGACAAACAGTGCTGGTTGCCTCACTCAGTTCAGCTCAGAGTCAGCTGATGTACTCATCACCATTGAAAACCCCCTTAAGAGCAAGGCAAGTGCCAAAAATAAAAAAATATGAATATAATATTAAAGTGCCATTATTAGCAAAGTGCTCTAAAGCAAGGCACTTTAAGCAACGTACACCTGTACTCAGGGCCATCCAATGAATGATTGGCAGGTTATTTAGGCTGACCAAAGAAAGTACAGTACTTCATTCAATGTATACTGTAATTAAATGTTTGGATTTGCTGCCTTGGAGCGTGGTGATAGCCACTAGCTTAGCTGGCTCTGAAAGGGGATTAAGATAAATTAATGGAGAACAAATCTATGAATGACTACTAGTCATGATGACTATGTGGAACCTCCATTTTTCTTCATGCAGGGTAACCCAAAAAAAAACCAGAACCCATAAAATTTTTATTAAATCCTACAAAGGTCCAGTAAATTTCAAGAAACTTACTGAACTCAAACAAGACATATTGGGGAAGATTATTATTCCAATATTTCATGCACAAAGTCGACTTGTATACTCTGTAAGAAAAAAGAAGAAAAATTAAAATTAACAGTTTTATTCAAAGATTTGTGGGTTCTGGGGTTTTTTGGGGGGTCACCCTGTATCTTACTTGGGGGCTTCTTAGGGACATCTAGCTGACCACTGCGAGAAACTGAGTGCTGGACCCAATGGACTTTAATCTGATCTAGTAGTGAGTACAAGCTGTTTTAGGGATATGTGATCACTTCTTTTTTCCCTGAAAAACATTGTCAGCAAACATCTATGCCCCGAAGACATTCATCCTGCCATTCACAGCTTTTAAAAAACTGTAAAAAAAAAGATTGGGGGAAGGGAACCTAAAAAGGACTGATTGCTTCTGAAGCGTTCAAAAGATGAGAAAATAGGGCCATGATTAATCCTCGCTCTTCAAAGAGGAGCCCTTTGTTAATTCTCTGAGACTCTGAAATTCAAATCATTTGGAATTAAATTAATATGGATAGACACTTCTGCCTTGTGCTGATAAGGGCTCCTTCAGCAATTCTAGCAAAACGAAGCAGTCACAGTATGTGCTGCACATATTGCCAAATCTCATCAAGCCATCTTCCATCATGTTTGAGATGTAGCCACAATTAATGACAGGAAGGAAGCCTGCTCAGCGAGACATTGAGGGCAAGGGCTGTTTTTAGACACATGAAGGTGGTGTCTAAAAGCTCCTCAGCTGCATTTGTGCTGAACAGCCAGACTTCCAGGCAAGGCGACATCCTGATGGCATGTCACCATGTGTCAGCTTACTACCAACTCCCGAATTGCTGCCCGCTAAGGCAGCATCCATGTTCAGCAAGGATATTTTACTGGTTTTATTGTCTATGTAAAACATTTGCATCTCACTTTTCTGCTTTAACAAAAGGACTCAAGGCAGCAAGCACAATGAAAGGTTGAAAGTGCTTAAAATCCAGTGATAAAACCAGTAGAACAGTTGTTCTCAAAATTTTTAGAGGCCCTAAAGACTGCTGCCTGATTTATAAATGCCAAGGGGTGTGGCTACAATGGTGATTGATTGGACAGCAGTACTTCCTCAGCTTGTTTAACCCTTGAAGCACATAGCCTAATCTGTCCTGTCCAGTTTTGCAAATCACCAAAAGTTGGGTCACGGCCCACTGGTGGGTCCCAGACCCACAGTTTGAGAACCACTGCTGTAGAACAATAGCTGAAGCAGAGACAAACAAATAATGAACTGCAAGGAAACAGGAAAAACAACTAAAAACCTAAGTACATCATGTTCCAGAGGGCCAGATCACACACTTACATGGAAAGCAACTATGGTCTGGACTTGCTGAGATAGGGGGCCAGTCTTGAATAAGACTATTCTGGAGAAGGATAGGAAGAAGGGAACTTTAACCCTTTGTTCTGCCATGCTCCTGCTCAAAGTGAGGGTCCTGCATGATGGCTGAAATGCCCTCCCAGGATAAATTGCAGCCATGGAAGAGATCAGGATTAGAGCAAAGATTTAAGCTTCCCTCTCCCATACTATGGTTACAATCTCAATGTCGTCGTCCCCCTCCAAGCTTTTAATTTAAAAAATTAAAGCATGTCAGGGTCAATAAGCCTATTCCTGATGCCTACTTAATGAAACAAGTTCTTTAGAAGTTGTAAAAAATGATGGGTGATGGAAGTCATACAAGCTGGCTAGGAAAGAGAATCCCACTTACTACCAGGTACAATGACTGAAAGGCCCTGTGCTGTGTATTCACCATCTCAGACAAGGAGGGGATGTAGAGTAGGGTATTATCAGAAGAGAGAATGAGAATATGGATTCCTGCACTCTTTTAAGGAAGATGTTGATGTTGGGTGTGCTGGAATAGGGGTAGGCTCAACAGAGCAATCACTAACCAAAAAAGCTGCTCTTCCACCCATGCTGCGTGCAATTAATAAGGCACAAAAAAGGCCAAAAGTTTCCAAGTTAAAAGGAGGTTTACTCACAGTTCCATGGACGTTCATCCATAAACTTAGTCACACCAAGAATTCATTACACCAGGAGCCCTAGATAGCTGTTCCTGGAAGCATGCAAGCACAATTAAAATAACAACTAAGAGCAGAAACAGAGACACACAGAAGTCAGGATGGAAGAGTATATATACCCTAGAGCAGCGATTTTCAACCAGTGTGCTATGGCACACTGGTGTGTTGTGAATGGTCTGCAGGTGTGCTGTGGGAATTTGGGGGAGGGTCATTTATTATTAGGGCCATTGGGGGAGGTTAGCCCCCCACAAGCAGCATAGTGTGCCCTGTCAGTGTGCCTTGACGGCTTTAGCACCTTGTCAGTGTGTCCTGAGATGGAAAGGACACACCCTCCAAAAATCACTAAAGGAAACAGGTGCGGTATCACTTCACAACATTAGATACTGCCCTCTGCTGGTTGATGCATCTCAGTGCAGCTTTTCCCCAACAGGATGGAACTCAAAATGTTTTCGAAGCCTGCTTGCCTTCCTTTCCTCCCACATCAGGGGTGTCCAAACATTTTGGCAGGAGGGCCACATCATCTCTCGGGGGCCAGGAAACATCATCACTGTATCGGGGGCCAGGAAAAAAAATAATTAATTTACATTTAAAATTTGAATTAATAAATGAATTTATTAGCGATGGAACTTATATGAATGAATGAAGGTCTTGCAGTAGCTCAAGGTCTATAAAAGTTTACAAAGGTTTACAAAGCAAGGCCTGCCTTTCCTTCACTGTCACTGCTGCATCACAGGCATGAAACAGCAAGCAGTGGAGGGAGCCCTCGTCCCACAGCTCAGGTGAGAGGTCAAACAGTTGTCCTCATGCTGAGAGCAGTTGCGTCGGGCCAGCATGGGCTCCAGCAAGTCTCCGGAGGGCCAGAGACTCATTGGAGACTGGGGACTCCCTGAGGGCTGGATTAGGAGCCCCTGAGGGCCACAAGTGGCCCCCGGGCTGGGGTTTGGGCACCCCTGTCCCACATTGTGGGAGGTCATGCGAATGAGAGCAAGGGTGGTGGGTGAAACCCAAAATTTTCTGTAGAAAGATGCTAGGACTGTGAGAACAGTCACACACAGAAGGAATCAAGAATCTTATTTCATTCCTCAGCTGTACTGTATCTATGTTCTTGTTGTTTTTTTTAATTTGTTTCAAAACACCCAAAACCACTTATAAAGTTACAAGCCATAAAGAAATGCAGCTTTATTATCAAAAAGAACTATCATTCTTTGCCTGGTGCCTCAATAATTACAATAGATGCTGTTGAGGTGAGGAATGGGGGGAAACAAAGACAATTTGAGGGCCAATATGCTTGGGAGACACTAATTAAATGATATGTGAATCACTAGATCAGCAAAAGGAGTTAAATGTTATTTTAGTTAAGCCTTTATAATTGATAGTATGCTTAGGGTATTGTCTAACACGGTGATGTTTGAATAGTGGGGCATTATATTGACAGAAACCTGGGTGATGGAAAGGAGAGGATGTGTGGAATACTGAAGCAGTAGCATAGCTAGAGGGGATGCAAAACACTAAGATTTGCAGGGCGCCTGATTTCGGTGTGCAAGCAGTCCTTCCCCCTCCCCTTCAGAGCCATTCTGGTATCTCCTTCATTTTGCTCCAGCAGCCCAGAAGGGCTCCAAAGGAGAGGGGCTCTTGAACACCGTGGTAAGGCTTAGTGTTTTCCACCCCCCTCTAGCTACACTACTATATTGAAGAGAACAATACTTGTACAGAAAAGGAGAACAAAGAAAAGGGAGAACAAAGACACCACTGGGATGCCTTTCGTTTTGGAGACTACTTGGAAACTGCCCAGTTACTCCTCTACAACAACTGGAGCAGGAGGTCCCTCAGCAGTAGATCACCTGCTTTGCTGGCGGGAGGACCCAAGTTCAATTCTTCCTAACTTCAGTTGCAGCTGGGAATATTTATTTATTTATAACATTTTTATACAGCCCTTCCTCCAAAGAGCTCAGGGTGGTGTACATGGCTCCTCCCCTCCTTTTTCCACTCACAACAACCTTGTGAGGTAGGTGAGGCTGAGAGAAAGTGACTGGCCCGAGGTCACCCAAGAAGCTTCATGGCTAAGGGGGGATTTGGACCAGGATCGTCCAGGTCTGAGTCCACCTCCCAAACCACTACACCACCCTGGCTCTCATCGAACCTGTGTCTCAAATCCCAGTGAGTCCGTGCAGACAACGCTGAGCTAGATGGAATAAGAATACTGACTTAGGATAAAGCAGCTCCATATGTGTATAAGGTTTGTCCTAGAAATTTCAGTCGCATTTTTTTTTTAAACACAGTGGTATTATTCCTGGGCTTCTGCCACTCAATTTTCATTCAGAAAGGATGAATGTTCATGATGCAGGTGTTTGGGTTCCTGAAATGAAAACGCAGCAGAGGCGCTATACCTGTGTCATGTGAGTGTATGTACTGCAGTAGCAAACCGGCATTTGTTGCATGGTGTGGTCATATTTGTCACATACTCAGAGTAAATTCGGGCAGAATGGAAGGAGGGGAAATTCCAGTCTCAGATCTGTGGCAGCTGGAGGCATGCTATGCCCACAATTGGAATCAACAGTGCATGTATAGTTCATTGCCTCGCCAAAATGGCATGCAAAATGGCATTTCTATGCAATGGTATAGAAATGTCTCTCTGGTGGCCAGCTGCTTTCCCCAATCTGGATAAAATCTGCAGCCCAGTGCATAGATACACAGAATGGCTTGCACCCCTGTAGCACAAGCCGCTCTGTTCTCCTCAGACTTGTGCCACCTCAGGAAGTGGCGCAAGTCCAAGGAGACCCAGTGGGGCAAGGGTGCCGTACCCAGGGTTAAGGGGAAAAGTTCCCCCTTGCCTCTAGCTGAGCTGGCTTGGGCCCCTATCCTGAGCTGGATGCAGCTCAAGCCTCTTTGGCTTGCCTGTTCCAGTGCAGGGTGGGATTGCGCCCTAACAAATCCCAAACTGTCAATGGTATCAGATAAAAATAAAACCACATCTGAAAACAGCAGCACAGCTTTATTCATTCTGTACGGTCTTTTGAACAACAACAAAAAGATTTCCATTATGGCTCACAAGTTGACATCCAAATGCAATCAAAAACAATGTACACAAGAGCACACAATAGCAAAGCAGAAGTGGAAACTAGCAGCGCATTCCTTCACACTCAGTTGGTCCCAAAGGCCCTCTGGCAAAATGCACCGCCTCCAGTCCAAGGACGTGGAAAGAACTTCTTCAGGGATACCTGCAAGGTCCAGATGGGAAGCAGGTGCCCTATCCTGGAATTAAGATGCTTTCCTTTCTCAGCATTCCCTTAGGAACTCTCTGAAGAAGGTCCTGTTCTCTTTCTGATGGTCCAGTATGTACATTACAATGCAGGGAAATTGAGCTTATTCATTTCATCGGACTGAAGAACAACATGCCTGGTTTTCCTGCTGCAGGTACCTTGAGTGAACGGTTGATTCATGCTCCCTTTGCTGTAACCCTCCTGAGAAGATCTGAAGGCCTTAGGAGTGGACCTCAACAGGTGGGAAACCTTGGCCTCTGAGCGTCCCGCTTGGAGGCAGGCTGTGCAACATGGCCTTTCCCAGTTTGAAGATACACTTGGCCAACAGTCTGAGGCAAAGAGGCAAAGAAGGAAGGCCCATAGCCAGGGAGACAGACCAGGGACAGACTGCACTTGCTCCCAGTGTGGAAGGGATTGTCACTCCTGAATCGGCCTTTTCAGCCACACTAGTCGCTGTTCCAGAACCACCATTCAGAGCGCGATACCATAGTCTTTCAAGACTGAAGGTTGCCAACTACTTATATATATCACCCTTCTCATAGACTCAAGGTGGTTTACATAGGCAGGCTAGTCATAAACCCCATTTTTCAACAGGTTTTTTTTAAACATTATTCCATAAGAGAGACTCCTAGAACCACTCCCCCATTTCTTCCCTTCATAGTGTAGTCAAATTAAGCCTTGGGTGTTATCCTGCCAGCTCCTCTGCATTCCTTCACACTCCTCCGCAGATATCTTTAGCTTTCAGTCTCCCGTCGGCCTCCTATCCAAGGTTGCTGATCCTGCTGAGCTTTTCAGGCAAGGTGACAGCTCAACCTCTAGACCACTTCCTGTCCATGAAGACTGGATCACTTTCGTGGCACTAGCTCTTGATTGGATGTCACTTGCTATGTTGAAAAAGAAATGTAACAAATCAAGGGAGGGGGGCTTAAATGTAAAAAAAAAAAGTTTACACGGACCCCTCTAGAACTGACTCACTTCAACAAATTGCCTTTAAAAAGAAGAAGGCCAATTCTATGCTTGGGATCATTAGGAAGGGTATTGAGAACAAAACGGCTAGTATTATAATGCCGTTGTACAAATTGATGTTAAGGCCACACCTGGAGTATTGTGTCCAGTTCTGGTCGCTGCATCTCAAAAAAGACATAGTGGAAATGGAAAAGGTGCAAAAGAGAGCGACTAAGATGATTACGGGGCTGGGACACCTTCCTTATGAGGAAAGGCTACGGCGTTTGGGCCTCTTCAGCCTAGAAAAGAGACGCCTGAGGGGGGACATGATTGAGACATACAAAATTATGCAGGGGATGGACAGAGTGGATAGGGAGATGCTCTTTACACTCTCACATAATACCAGAACCAGGGGACATCCACTAAAATTGAGTGTTGGGCGGGTTAGGACAGACAAAAGAAAATATTTCTTTACTCAGCATGTGGTCGGTCTGTGGAACTCCTTGCCACAGGATGTGGTGCTGGCGTCTAGCCTAGACGCCTTTAAAAGGGGATTGGACAAGTTTCTGGAGGAAAAATCCATTGTGGGGTACAAGCCATGATGTGTATGCGCAACCTCCTGATTTTAGAAATGGGTTAAGTCAGAATGCCAGATGTAGGGGAGGGCACCATGATGAGGTCTCTTGTTATCTGGTGTGCTCCCTGGGGCATTTGGTGGGCCGCTGTGAGATACAGGAAGCTGGACTAGATGGGCTTATGGCCTGATCCAGTGGGGCTGTTCTTTTGTTCTTATGTTCTTAAAAAGCAGGTGTGTTTTTCCCACAAAGATATTTGATTTCTATTCTCAATTTCTCTGGAAGCGTAGCAGTATTCTTTACCCTCGCTTGTAATTTTTATACTATAGCTACTTCAACTTAGGAGACAGTAGATTAGAAGTTTGGTTTGATGAAATATTAGCTTTTCTCAGAGTACCTTTGAGCCTCAGAGACTCCTTCACGAGACGAAGCAGCAGTCAATTTCAAATCACCATTGCTTTTCCTATCCTGCTTCTCTGCTTTCCCCTTAACAGACTATAAAGAGTCAAAGGAATTCAAGCTGCTTAGTGGGCTTAGGGAGTGGGACAGATGGACAGCAATCCCCATGATGTTTCTGATCTTGGAATGTCTTGTTCAAATTCGCAGCCTCAAAGACAAATTACTAAGCCGTGTCTGTGTTTGGTAGACTTTACACGGCTGAGGGTTTCTCCGCAAAGGGAGCTGTAAATCAATTTGTTTCATGCAAACTCATGTTCTTTTGCTATTTAGCTTCTAAGAATATCTGAAATGCTTCATTCCACACTGTCAGCCCCATCTACTGTTAACTACAGCTAAAATATGAGCAAATAAGCATGCTACTGACTACATGCAACCGCCAAGATCCTGACAGACATGGCCCAATCCTATCTCTTTGCCCCACTGGCATAACTAGCTTTACAGTGGCCACAAAACATCTTTCACCGATGTGTGTGCACTGCAGGTTTGTCAACAAAGAGGCCAGAGCAGCCTCCAATGAGCCTATAAGTTCACGGAAGGAGTTGGAGGGAGGTGGGAGGAGGTTGCATGGGGCAGAGGGGTTGAATGGGGGAGGCGTGGGTGGAATGGGGCAGTGACAGGGCGTGGAGGAGGATGGATCAGACGTGGAAGGGGGCAAGATTGGTGGCACACACTGAATTCTGAGCCTCTACCCAAGCCTGATCTGCCTTCCCAGGTCAACACGGACTTGCACCAGTGATCAAGCTGTTCTGACCATTGTTCTGCTGTTTCCCACATGTAAGTGTTTGCCAATTCCCATTTCTATATCATGCTTATCTATTCAGTCCTGAGAATACATAACCCAATAAGTGTAAATTTCAGGGGTATTCCACACAGGAACTATGAATATTTGGAACTGAAGATATTAATGGCAGCCCCTATAGTACTAGAAATTGGGCTAATGTTCCAGGATATGCCACCATAGTTCTCATAGTGGATCTTCTTCACAGTGGGTCTTCCATAGTTGAGCTTAGCGATAGCTCGGGAGAACCCTTAAAATCTGGGCCTCTGGAATACAGTTCTGTTCATGCTGCAGCAATGCTGTTACCCTGCACATGCCCAATCTCGTTTGATCTTGGAAGCTAAGCAGGGTCAGGCCTGGTTAGTACTTGGATGGGAGACCGCCTGGGAATACTGAGTGCTGTAGGCTTATACCATAGTCTTTCGAGACTGAAGGTTGCCAACCAATGGCTTTTCAACCAGTGGTCTTGCCATACTGTGAAGTGCCACTGAGTGTATGACGCTGCACTACAGCATAATCTTAATGCTTCCTTTGGCTCAATTATCACAGATTTGCCAAGTCTGATATCTGAAACAAAAAGCAGCGCAGTGGGACACTCTTGAGGCACGCATTTTGACCAGTGCATGAGTATGATTTTGAAACTGTTGTACGTATTTGAGAAGCAGAATATAGAATGTCGTAGCAGTGACACATCAGCTTTGGACAACGTTTATTTTAGATGTAGATGAATTTGGATTCATAGAGGCGGTTTCTGAGACCACAGATTTACTGTGTGCTACATTCATTGTCTGTAAGTTGCCTACACGTGCCTTCCCAAATGTCGTTGTGCAAATGTAGCAAATAAAAGATTAACAAAAAAAAATGAGGGCCAAACCCAATTATCAGTCATGAAAATATTGGGATGAAAATGGGGGGCAGAGGAGTGGAAAATATCCCCCAACTTCAAAGTGTTCTGCTCTCTGCTCACCTGCTGCCATTCTTTCTCCTCTATTTTTCTGTGTGAAGACTCCAACCAGAGATCAGGTATCGAATAGAAAGGTGAGACAGAATATAATGTAGAACATTAAGATGAACTTGACAGCACCACACAGCAAATGTAAAAAATCATCTAGCAGTGCAATCCTAGTGCTGCGCTGAGCTGGCACAGCCACCCCACACCAGAGCGCTGCAAAGTGTTTGTGGCTAATCAAGAAGCGGGAGATGTTGGTGAAAAGCTGCTACGGGTAAGGTGGCACCAGACAGCGCAGAGCTGTGAAAGGGTGGTGGGAGGGTGTTTTGGAGGGGGAGCGTTTCTGGGTGGGGGAGGACAGAATGGAGGAGGATTGGTCCCACAATTGGCTATGATGGCATATGCTGCATCCTAACCCCCTTTCCCTGTGGCACAGCCCTAATATATCCCCTTACCCCAAGTAAATCCCCAGCCACCCCAATGGGGCTTCTCAGATCTGCACCAGCTGATGCAAAACTGGGAAGCCCCAGACCTTCGGCTGCCTCCTGAGCTGCGATGGACGCCGCGCGGGCCCTGTGGCCTGGCTGAATGAGCACAGCTCATGATTAGGTAGCCTATTACATAGCGGTGTGCAGAGAAATGGCGTTGCCTGTGTGCCTGCACATGGCAGTGCAGGGTCTTTTTCCCTCTAGGTACTGCAAAGGAAAGCAATGAAACTTCTGCCGTTGTGGAAGGGTGAACGGAACATGCCCCCGCATTGCTGTGCTGCAGCAGTTTCATTGCCAACTCATTGCAAAAAGAGGGTATAATGTCGTTTTTGAAGCAATGACAGGTCATGCTCCCATCCATCTGCCCTGTGCATACCTTGCCCCTCTTCTCAGGCCTCTTGAAGCATCCTTCATTCCCCCAGGGGGACATTTGTCCAATCCACAATGTTGTGAAGTCAGCTAGTGTTTTGGCTGGACCCGGATATACTCAGAAGTAAGCCCCACTGACTTCAAAGGGACTGACTACCCGGAAGTGCTATAGGATTGCAGCCATAATGTGAGAGATCCATAAACAGAGTCTTCTGCATTGAATAGCAGCTACTATTCCAATAGGGTCTCAGCAATATGGAGAAAGAGGTTTTACCCTTTTCCAGCTTGTGCCATATTCCTTCCTGAAGACAACCATCTGCCCTCCCCCCCTCCAAAATTACTCTTTGCTAGGGGGAAAATATACAGGCACTATATGTGTCAGTTCAGTTTTGCTGCTTGTTATTGTTGTACCGTTCCTGAATTTGCATTGTTGTGTGTTGTTGTTCTGTTTTTTCCTTTGCTTATTTTTGTTTTGTTGATTTCTTTTTTTTTAAACATCTGTCCTAAAGAGTTTAACGAGATAAAACATTTCTTAAAAAAAAAAAATAGATCTGAATATTTTGCCCAAAGAACAAGGTGTTTTTTTGGGTGGTGGTTTTCATTTTGAAAATGGAGCAAAGGAAAAAAATTATACCACTTGTAAATGGTATAAAATTTTACCATGGTAAAAAATTATACCATCCTCTTCCATTGGTAGGTCTGTCATTCCAGTTCATATTACCTGCTCCCCATAGCTGCTCTTCAGTTTAAAAAAAGTACCTATATACAGATCTCCTGCATAACTAATAGTTTGGCCCTGAACTGTTTAATATACCTGTTGGCAACCTTCAGTCTCGAAAGACTATGGTATCGCACTCTGAATGGTGGTTCTGGAGCAGCGTCTAGTGTGGCTGAAAAGGCCGATTTGGGAGTGACAATCCCTTCCACACTGGGAGCAAGTGTAGTGTGTCCCTGGCCTGTCTCCCTGGCTATGGGCCTTCCTTCTTTGCCTCTTTGCCTCAGACTGTTGGCCAAGTGTCTCTTCAAACTGGGAAAGGCCATGCTGCACAGCCTGCCTCCCAGCGGGCTGCTCAGAGGCCAGGGTTTCCCACTTGTTGAGGTCCACTCCTAAGGCCTTCAGATCCCTCTTGCAGATGTCCTTGTATCGCAGCTGTGGTCTACCTGTAGGGCGCTTTCCCTGCACAAGTTCTCCATAGAGGAGATCCTTTGGGATCCGGCCATCATTCATTCTCACGACATGACCGAGCCAACGCAGGCATCTCTGTTTCAGCAGTGCATACATGCTAGGGATTCCAGCTCGTTCCAGGACTGTGTTGTTTGGAACTTTGTCCTGCCAGGTGATGCCGAGGATGCATTGGAGGCAGCACATGTGGAAAGCGTTCAGTTTCCTCTCCTGTTGTGAGCGAAGAGTCCATGACTCGCTGCAGTACAGAAGTGTACTCAGGACGCAAGCTCTGTAGACTTGGATCTTGGTATGTTCCATCAGCTTCTTGTTGGACCAGACTCTCTTTGTGAGTCTGGAAAACGTGGTAGCTGATTTACCAATGCGCTTGTTTAGCTCGGTATCGAGAGAAAGAGTGTCGGAGATCATTGAGCCAAGGTACACAAAGTCATGGACAACCTCCAGTTCATGCGCAGAGATTGTAATGCAGGGAGGTGAGTCCACATCCTGAACCATGACCTGTGTTTTCTTCAGGCTGATTGTCAGTCCAAAATCTTGGCAGGCCTTGCTAAAACGATCCATAAGCTGCTGGAGATCTTTGGCAGAGTGGGTAGTGACAGCTGCATCGTCGGCAAAGAGGAAGTCACGCAGACATTTCAGCTGGACTTTGGACTTTGCTCTCAGTCTGGAGAGGTTGAAGAGCTTTCCATCTGATCTGGTCCGGAGATAGATGCCTTCTGGTTGGCAACCTTCAGTCTTGAAAGACTATGGTATAAGCCTACAGCACCCGGTATTCCCAGGCGGTCTCCCATCCAAGTACTAACCATGCCTGACCCTGCTTAGCTTCCAAGATCAGACAAGATTGGGCATGTGCACATGCCTTCTGTTGCAGTTCCAAAGGCATGCTTCAGCAGGACAGCGAAGAAAATCCCAAACAAGGTTGCCGCAAGAACACAGCCCTTCTTCACTCCGCTTCGGATGTCAAAGGGGTCTGATGTGGAGCCATCGAAGACAACAGTGCCCTTCATGTCCTTGTGGAAAGATCTGATGATGCTGAGGAGCCTGGGTGGACATCCGATCTTGGGGAGAATCTTGAAGAGGCCGTCTCTGCTGACCAGGTCGAAAGCCTTTGTGAGATCTATGAAGGCTATAAAGAGTGGCTGTCGTTGTTACCTGCATTTCTCCTGCAGTTGTCTAAGGGAGAATACCTTATCAGTGGTGGACCTGTTGGCTTGGAAGCCACACTGCGATTCTGGATAGACGCTCTCTGCAAGTACCTGGAGCCTCTTTAGTGCAACTCGGGCAAACAGCTTTCCTACAACGCTAAGGAGAGCGATGCCGCGGTAGTTGTTGCAGTCACCCCTGTCACCTTTGTTCTTGTACAGCGTGATGATGTTTGCATCCCTCATGTCTTGAGGTACTCCACCTTCTCTCCAGCAAAGACAGAGGATTTCATGCAGCTCAGTGACGATGATCTCTTTGCAGCACTTTAGGACTTCAGCAGGGATGCTGTCTTTTCCAGGTGTACAAGGCCTGTCCCAGTCCTTTTCCAGCATACAAGGCCTGTCCCAGTGAGCGCAACCTGCAGGTCCTCCGAGCTGCTTGCAGCAAAGTCCAACAGACTGCCAGGAGATGTGCTAACGATTACTGGCTCCAGCTCTGTTCCCAGATACAGATAGCAGCTGACACGGGCAACATCAAGGGGATGTATAATGGTATCAAGCAGGCCCTAGGTCCAACACAGAAGAAAATTGCCCCTCTGAAGTCTGCCGCAGGCGAGGTCATCCAGGATCGGGCGCAGCAGATGGAACGCTGGGTGCAGCACTACTCTGAGCTATATTCCAGAGAAAATGTAGTCACCGAAGAAGCACTGAACAACATTGGGTGCCTGGCTGTGCTGGAAGAGCTTGACAGTGAACCAACCCTAGAAGAACTTCACGTGGCCCTGGACTCCCTTGCCTTTGTTTAATATACATATCATTGTCAATCTACCATCTCTGTGTTTTGCTTTTTATGTAGCTGAGTTAAAGATGGGGTTAAATTTAAGCAAGCAGAGCTTCTCTTTCAATTGAACAAGCCATTTGGCCCCACCAAGTGGTCACAGTGTAGATTGCAACTGGGACCAAGACAAATCAAAGGAATAATATAGCACAGGACAGAGGAGACAAAGAGGATACTTGCTAAATGATGTATTTAATTTAACACTGTTGTGAAAATCCCCACTTCTCCCATTTAAAAAAAACAAAAACATTTGTATTTTAGTTTGGATCTTTCTGCAACCTCACAGGCTTCTGTGATTTCTCAGCATTGCAAACAGGCTGCTGAGTCATTCAAAGACAGTAGCCATGTCTGTTCTACTTTGTTGTTTATTGTTCAAGCATCTTCTTCTTTGCCTCTGGTAAACAGAGCTCATTGACTAAGCCTGCATAGGCAATTCAGGACTCAGGTGATCATGACACACCTGCCCAATCCTACAGGTGAAACTTGGTTATACAAAGCCCACAGGTTATAAAAAGTGGAGTTACACCCTGCCCCCCCTTTAACACACTTGTCAAGGTCAGAAGCATTTGATGCTTTTTCACAAGGTTTTGCCCACCCATCCTGCTGAAGAATGGGTGTAAGAGCCAAGACCCTTGCAGAGCATAAGGGAGGTTCTATCCTATTCTATTTCCTGCTTGCATTTTAACATCCTTGCTATTCTTTCCTTCTCACTTTTTTCACCTTTGGCTGGGTTATCAGTGCCTTGTTTTTTATTGTTGCATTTTCCCCTCCATTGCTTTGATATTTGGTAGCCAATTAAGAGATTTCTTTAGTTTTACTTGCCTGGTCTCAGTTCCCCTGGAAGGAAGTGGTTTGTTATATTTCCCAGACTGCCCAAGTTCCACTATTGTTTGATTTGAAGACATCTACACCAATTTAGGGACTCTCCAGTAATCTGGGGGAGGCAACTCCATTTAGCTCTTAAATCTTATACTAGAGCAGTGGTTCTCAAACTTTTTAGAGGCCCTAGCAATTTTCAACCCTTTTTGTCTCACAGAACACTGACAAGGCACTAAAAATTGTCAGGGCACACTATCAGTTTTTGGATCATTGCCAAGGCACACCATGCTGTTGGTAGGGGCCTCACACCCCCCCAATGGCCCTGCTAATAAATGACCCTCCACCAAAGGCCCACAGCATGCCTGGGGGACTATTTGCAGCACACCAGTGTGCCCTGTGTGTGCAGCACACACAGTGTGCACAGTGATTGAAAATAGCTGCCCTAGAGGCTGCTGCCTGATTTATAAATGCCAAGGGGTATGGCTATAATGGTGATGGGGCAGCAGTGCTCCCCCTCGCAAGTAGCAGCTTGTTTAACCCTTGGTGCATATAGCCTAATCTCGGTTTCACAAACTGACATAAAATGGAAGGAAGGGCAAGGGAAAGAAAAAACCTATACAGCTGAAGCTTAATTGAGCATCAGTAGTCAGAGGAGAATGTCTATAAGGGAGAAAATATTTATCAGCATTGAATACACTCTGATGTGCTTTGGATATTGATTCCTCAGTTTTAAATACTGTGCAGGGTTTTCCCCCCATTTTTTGGTCTATACCAGTGTTTCTCAAACTGTGGGTCAGGACGCACCACGTGGATCGTGAGCCTGTTTCAGGTGGGTCCCCATTCATTTCAATATTTTATTTTTAATGTATTAGACTTGAGGCTACCATTGTATGTGACTGCATTTGGGGATTGTGACAGACCTGTACTTTTAACAAGTTACTGTGTATATGCTTTTAACAATGACAGTAAATGGGACTTATTCCTGGGAAAGTGTGGATAGGATTGCAGCCTAAGATTGTTAAACATTTTCCTGCTTGATGATGTCACTTCCAGTCATGACATCATTTCCAGTGGGTCCTGACAGATTATCATTCTAAAAAGTGGGTCCCAGCACTAAATTTGTGAGAATGGCTGTTTTATACAATAAATAACTGGAACCATGTTTGTTTGGCAGATTAACAATTTTGTTATGACATTGACTCACTGGATTTGGTGTATATCCAGTCATCTGCTCCATCTAGTCCTTTCATATTAGAATCCCATCTGCGTCGTTGGGATGTTGTGGGACAATTGGATAGTTCCTGAGGTTCTTCATAGTGGAATTTAGTTTCTACCATCTGCCTAAACTTTTCCTTGGCTTAATTGGAGCCAGGACTCAAGGATCAGCTCTGAACTTTGTTTCCAGCAGCAGGTTTTAGTCCTGCAATGGACGGGAGAGAAGAAGCTGTCTCTGAACATGTGTAGAGTGCTTTCCAGCTTTCACAAGCTTTTTTCACTTAAAAGCAGCTGGCAGATTGGTACTTGTGCAAACCAGGCATGAGGTATGCAATTTACAAATCAAACAAAGAAAAGAAAACCCCAATGCACTTAAGAACATAAGAGCCCTGCTGGATCAGGTCCAGGGGTCCAGCTTCCTGTATCTCACAGTGGCCAACCAGATGTCTCAGGGAGTACAAAAGACAGATGCTTTGCATCTTGCTGCCACTCTCTTGCATCTGGCATTCTATTTACCCTCACACACACACACACACACACACACACACACACACACAATGAAAACACCAGACTGGCTTGGGTTTAACTTGGACCATTTTATTAAGCACAAGTGACCAATTTTTAAAACATGAAACCTACTGAGCACACTGTCCTCCTCTCGCCAGTCTGGGACAGGTGAAAAAACCGCTGTCCATGGTCTATTCAGATGACAGAAAAAAAATTCCTAGACGGCCCTCATGATGAACCACCAGCTAACTTCAGACTGTACATGCCCATTATGGCTTGTAACCTGTGATGGAGGTGGATCCAAAAACATTGATCTAAGCAGGTCATTTCCAGAGAAATGTTTTCTGCTAGAGTTTGCTGTGTGAAAATTAATTCAAAAAGGCACCACTGCCTTCAGTTCAGAGTTCCCAGTCACAGTTGGCACCATTGGGGGGGGGAGGGGGGGGAGAACAAAGCAAACAAACACTCTCCCCACACAAGTAGCTTGCCTTCCTGCTACTCCTTGAAGGAAAGGCACTTCTGACATGTATAAAGCTGTTGTCTGCTGAGTAAGACCATTTGTCTATTTAGGGCAGGGGTGCCCAAACCCTGGCCCGGGGGCCACTTGCGGCCCTCGGGGACTACCAATGCCTTCCTTGGGGAGCCCCCAGACTCCAATGAGACTCTGGCCCTCCAGAGACTTGCTGGTGGAACCCATGCTTGCCCGACGCGAGTGCTCTCAGCATGAGGGTGACTGTTCAACCTCTTGCCTGAGCTGTGGGACGAGGGCTCCCTCCACTACTTGCTGTTTCACATTTGTGATGCAGCAGTGGCAGTGAAGGAAAGACCGGCCTTGATTTGCGCAAGGCCTTTTATAGGCCTTGAGCTATTGCAAGACCTTCACTCATTCATAGAAGTTCCATTTCTAATATAGTAATTTATGTAAATTTATTCAAATTTGAAATTTAAATTAATTCTTTTTTCCCCAGCCCCCAACACAGTGTCAGAGAGATGATGTGGCCCTCCTGCCAAAAAGTTTGGACGCCCCTAATTTAGGGCAATACTTTAGTATCTATTCTATACTGACTGGCAACAGCTCTCCAGGGTTTTAGACAGGAGTGTTTCCCAGTCCAACTTGGAAATGCCAAGAACTGAACCCGGGACCTTCTGCGTGCAATGTATGTGCTTGACCACCAAGCTGCAGCCCCATTTCCTGGATCCCTTCAGATTCTGCTTAGGATGGGACTGTTGTAAGATGCGCTGTTTTTCTTTCAGAAATCTGATGTATGGGATGAAAGTCAGCCCCTCCCCAAGGTCTCTAAGAGGAATTTTATCAAGGGGTACAAAGTTTCTTTTGGGCCCCTTCCCAAAGGTGGGAAGGGCAAAACCGGGGGCGGGGGTGAGAGTAGTGACAGCTGGAATAGTCTTTGGAGTCCAGTTTTACTTGACTTCCCGATGCAGAGCCCAGGTCTATCTGCCCACATGGCACCAGCAGCTTGGTACAGTCATATGGAAAACCGAGCACATTCCTAAGTCTCTCTAAAATCTTAGAATTATCAACACTGTTTGAGATTCAAAAGGGAACACGACAAGGATGTCCATTGTCGCCACTTCTATTTATACTTACCTTAGAAGTGTTATGTAGAGATATTAGACAAGATGAAAGACTACATGGTGCAAAGATTAAAAATGAATGTTTTAAATTAAGAGCATTTGCAGATGATATGGTTTTGATTTTAGAAAAACCTTTAAAAGACATAGAGTTGTTGATGGTTAAGTTGAAGAAGTTTGAATCATTAGCAGGATTTAAGATAAATAAACAGAAAACTAAAATTTTATCTAAAAATATGAACGAACAAGACCAATCGAAGTTGATGAATAAGACTGGGTTCAAAGTGGAGAAGAAGATTAAGTATTTAGGTATTATTTTGACAAACACGAATTGTATGTTATTTCAAAATAATTATGTTAAAGTTTGGGGTGAAATCAAAAAAGATTTTGCAAGATGGGAAAGGCTGAAATTATCTTTTTTGGGAAGAATATCTGTAACTAAAATGAATGTACTACCAAAAATGCTTTTTCTTTTTCAGAATATACCAATATTACTTTCTGATAAACCTTTTAAAGAGTGGGGCTTAGTTTCAATGAATTGGCTGCATTATAATATTATCTGTTTTGTTACAGATAATAAGACAGCAGCTTGGTACAGTCATATGGAAAACCAAGCACATTCCTAAGTCTCTCTAAAATCTTTTAAATGTAGAAAATCATTGCACAAAAATTAGCATTCTTGTATTTTGACTCACACTAGAATGGAAGGCGTCCTGTGCATACCAAAACTTGCTTCTGCAGCAGCTGTGGTCCCGCAGCTGTGTCCCTGAGCTCCTATACGCTCCTTCTGGTAAGCGGATCCACAAGCAAAGAGCTACTGTAGCAGGCCAGTTTCCTCTCCGATTTGATATTGTGTTAAGGAGTGTCGTCTGCATTCCTCCAGCCGCCCAGAGGGAGGGAACCAGGGGTAGGAGGGATCCCCCACCTACCCTTGTCCAGTCCCTCAGTTCAGCCCTTAGTGCAGGCAGACAGGAGAGGAGGGGGAGACGCTGCTTTGTGCCCCCCATCTCCACGGTGCTGCTGTAGCATCCCCACCTAGACACCTTTCCCCTTCCTGACACCCCCTCCAGCTGGGTGACTCTTCTCATGGGAGAGGAGCCACCTGGAGGGAGGGAGCCAGCCAAGAGGCCCATCTCTCTCTCCCACCCGCCCACCCTCCTGCCACCCAAGCCATGGTCCAACCCATGCCTGCTGGTGCAAGTGGATAGCAGCCCCCAGGGAGGCATCCAGCAGGGCATGCAGGGTTCTGCACTCTTCGCCCCTTTGGGCACTTCCAGTCCCTGAAATGATGGCATGTGGTCTCGGCTCCAGACACACAGGGAGACCCAGATAGGGTGCTTCACTGCTCCAGAGAGCTGATCACAGGAAGGCCCACCTGCCTACAGAAACTGTGCAATGCCTTGAAAAGCCACCCCCCACAGACCCTGACAGCCTAGGGCAGAGAGGGAGAGAGTCTGTCAGCCAACCCCTGTGTCCAGCACCTCTGGCTGTCCAACCCCCTTTGAAAAACACCTAGGCCATCAGAAGCCATCACCCCCACCTCCTGTGGCAAGGAGCCAATCAGACCAATCAGAGCAAGGCAAGGCAAGGCAAGGACCAATCAGAGTCAGGCAACCCCTGTCCAGACTTCCCATTCAGCAACCTGTCTGTCCAATCCAGTTTAAAAGGCATCTAGGCCACTGGATTGAACCCAGGGGTTTTTGCATTCAGAACAAATGAACTACTTCTGAACTATCCCCACCCCTCCAAGTGAAGGTGCCTAAGTAGGCTGAATTCATAGGCAGGAATGTCATCAGTCTTACTAGACCCAGGGAGCGACCTGCCCAATGGACACAGGACCAGGTCCTGGAAAGGCATCGGTGGGACAGGGCGCAAGCTGTCAGCCCATTCAGCAGAGTGCACCAGCGTATGTTGGAGCAGCAAGGCATGGCAAATGTCTTCAGGAGCCTTTCTGTCTCCCAGAAGTGGGGGCTTAGGACTCAGAAGGTGACCAGGCTGGGTGGGCTGAACCAGGAAGGGGACTATAAGGAGAGGGACAGGACTAAGAAATGGTTGGAGACCAGCTGGATGGGAGGTGCCAGAGCCCTGTAAGGCTGGAGAAGGCTAACGTGGCAAAGGCCTCCCCAGCCATCTGTATATTTCTGTGCACCTGTGCTATCCATATTTTTTTTTCTTTCTGTTGCCACTACTACTTCCAGTTCTGGGAAGATGGGGCATCAAGCCAAGAGTAGCAAAATGTGCTGGATGCATATATGCCACTTTTGTGTTTGTGGATGTGAATGTGTAAAAATGCAAGTGGCTTTGCTAGATCGTAACTGGTATCTTTGTCAGCTATCTGGAATCGATTTGTCTGCGATGATCCCAGCTCCACAAAAACAAGAATGCTGCAAATCAGGAGTCGCAAAAAATATTCCATGGATTCAGAAGCAGCCGATGCCAGTAGCCTGACCATAAGGCATAAGAATGAAGGCATGAGACCTGATAATGCTGATAAAGCCCAAGCCGTTGAAAACTCTCTCTACGATTAGTAACAACACAATCAAAATGTTGACAGCTGTTTTTGCTGGCACGGACCTGAAAGTAGTTTGACCTTCCAGGCAAGTCTCGAATGGCCAGTCAGTTAATTAGCTTCTCCCTTGTGTACCCTTTGTTATGTACCTGTAAGGAAAATTCAGCCTAAAAATAGACACTGCTAATTCAAGCGAATGTAGCAGCTCATATGAAATGTGATCAGCTGGCACCCTGCTGATTGCTTCCACATTATTCGGGAGCATGAGGAGTGATGCAGCGGCGGGGGGGGGGGAGAGTCCTAATAGAATTGGACAAAAATAAAATCAGAATTTTTCTCAAACCTGTCTTAAATGCATATTTAAAAAGTGGGGTGAGGAAGAAATAGACCACAGTGCCTTGGTGGACCACTTGCCTATTTGCAGGGAGTCACTAGGTACCTGCTAGGATTTTGAGATTCTTGGTAAACATTTCTTTACTCAGCGTGTACTTAATCTGTGGAACTCCTTGCCACAGGATGTGATGATGGCATTTGGTTTACATGCCTTTAAAAGGGGATTGAGCTGTCTGTGACAGATCAGGAGAGAGATCTTGGGGTGGTGGTGGACAGGTCAATGAAAGTGTCAACCCAGTATGCGGCGGCAGTGATGAAGGCCAATTCTTTGCTTGGCATCATTAGAAAAGGTATTGAGAACAAAACAGATAATATTATAATGCAGCCAATTCATTGAAACGAAGCAACTCATGGTCTGGATGGTGCCTAGATGGGAGATCAGTTAGGAACCCATCTTCTTTAGCTCTACCATGGAAGAAAGATGGGTTTCAAACGTAATTAATAGAGGTCAAGCAGCGCTAGAAGCAGCATTAGTTGAAAACTGCAGTAAACCAAGTCTGATTAAGCTATGGCAGGTATATGGTTTGTGTCAGTCGAATTTCAACTGGAAAAGCCCTTATGCAGTCAAGAAGGATAGTTGGGCTGGATGCGCTCCTTAAGTTTCCATTTCTCACCAGTTTACAGCAGCTATCACAATGTAATCATGTATCACCACGATGCCTGAATCTCCCCAATTTTGCCACCCCCATGGATGAGGCAGGAGGATGGGGGGAGAAGGAAGAGAGGAATCCCCACCCTACTTCCCTTTTCAGAGCTCTGTGTGCATTCTCTCAGTCATTTGGCTTCTCTTTGAAATGAACAGGGGCAGTACCTGCTGGGGAGGGCACATGCTACATCTGATCTTTTTAAACGGAAGCCACGTGAAGGAGAGAAGATGCACATTTTGCTCTGGCAAGTGTAGGGAAAGGAAGGCCGTGGGCTCCCAATTGCTTCTATCTGCCCTGCTTGGTGCTTCATAAGCACCAGCTATGTGGGGAGAAGCTAGAGCCTTGCCAGCTTTTGTTTCCCCTCCTCACAGTAGCACTGGATGCTAGAGAAGGTGGGCTGGAGAGGGCAGTGGACAGTGGGGCTGGGAGCTCGTCCATTCACCACCCTTCCAAAGCTGCCACTCCAGGCAAATGCTTTAAGTCATTTCATGGCAAAGGCGGCCTTGAGATGATCTAATCTGCATTCTAATGTGTTGTTCCTGCCTGCCAATGTGCAACAGAACTATTAATAGCTGTTCCTGCTACTAAGAATGGAAAACCAATTCAGGCACATAAAGAGTAGGAGGAACATCTCTTTTCTGGCCCTACCTGATTTATTATTTTAATGGTGGCTCCAGAAAGCAAGAAGAGGAATGGGAGACAAAATGGCCTCAGAATTAAAGGATAGCACAGGGATCTAATTGATGGAGATGAAAAGCCATTAACTGCATCTAGTGTTGTTGGAAGAGGTCATTGTGGGTGATGGGTCAAGTGTCTACTAATCGTTCATTGGCTGTCACTTGAATATGGGTTCTCTATCAGGCAATTTCTAGATCAAAGAAACTGAATTCATGATCCATGTAGTACTTCAATCTCCCCTAAAAAAAGTGGAATGGGGGGGGAATCTATGGAGAATATTTACAGCTTCCTCTCTGCTTTCACATGTTCACTGTTACTTTTTTTCCCCCACATTCTCAAGGATCTCCATCAAGACCTCTGATCCAGCCAAATAACTAGAGCATGAAAATTTGGTTTGGGCTTGAATTTTATCCGTGACATTGACTCTGCCTCTTTCTCTCTCTTCTCCTCCAGGGTAAAATCCCTGCTATAAAGGAAAAGTCACTGTTAATAATTTGGATGAGAGCCCTCCTTCGAGCTTGAACACTCCCATCAGACCAGGCAAGGTACATTTTTTTATGAGAGAGAGAGAGAGAGAGAAGATTTGCTGTTTGTACTTCAGAAGCTGTCTTGTGTTAACCCCATCAGAACCTCAACAACATCAGGGATGGACGTTTCCTGTGTATATGGGAGTTGATTTTGCTTTCTGACAATCAAGTGTGAACAGCTGCTTGCCCATAGCTTACTTTGTCACCCTGGGAGAAGCAGGTCACTGCTCTGTTCTCTGCCACACATTTTGAGCACAATGCCTTATCGCTAAGACACTGTTCTGAAAATGTGTGGCAGACAATAAAGCTGTGACCTGCTTCTCCCAGGGGCTGAAGATGCATAAGAAACAGCACAGCACCACACAAGATTATGGTCTTACAGGACAGAAGAATTCAATCAAGTGTTTAAAGCCTTGCAAAAGAGAAGTGTCTTCAAAGCCTGCTTAGAAACAGGAAAGATGGAATCATGGTAGAGGATTCCACAGTTGTGGGGCCACCACTAACAAAGCAGTGTTCCTGATACCTGCCAATACAACTTGAAATAATGATAGAACAAAGAACAGAGTTTTTCTGTCCCAAGACTCACACATAACAGCTTTTGAATTTTTGAATGCCTCAGCCACGTAAGTGTGGGGGCAATGTGGAATATTTTTTTCATGGAAGATAGGGTTCATTTAAATGTTCTCCCAGATAGCCAAGCACCATTCATGAAAAAAGCTGTCCATGCAGGACTTGAGTAATGTTTAAAGGGCCCCTATTTCACTCTGAGAACCGCAGGAAAGGAGTAGAGCTTCTAGCTGTACTGTATATGGTACTTGGCAGGTGTGCTGGCAGCGTGGAGTCCAGCGCTTCACAAAACAATTCCACAGAAACTGGAATTCTCCATCAAATCCACCTGATTTTGGAGAATCACAGCTCAGGAATTCCAGGTCCAGTCCAGTCTGCTGGAGTCTGTTCCAGCTGTCCCAGAAAGACAAACAGGATGGTAAGCTGTCATGTGAAAGAAGGAATAAAGCAAGGATTCAGGGAAGGGACATGAAACAAGAATTAGATCCACATCTTGGAAATTTGAACTTCTGACAAAAAGCATACCTGGATGTTTTTTTCAGATGGACTGCTAAGTAAATAGTCCCAGCAGCCAACTGCTGAACATTGTTCTGAGACAGAGCAGCTGGCTGGGAAAATACATGCATTTCTCTATCCCAACCAGGGGCATAGTTGAGGGGAAGATTTCTCTTACAGCAGTGGCAATGGAGTCATCAGCAGTGGCACCCCAGTGCTGCCTTTGAAACTTTTTTCAGAGGACCTTAGAAGAGAAGGTTGAGAAGAGGCGTCAGGCTCACCAGGCGACAAACTGAGAAATTTGCCTGGGGCATAAGTGAAGGTTCCGGCCCTCTTTTGCAAGGCTTGCCTGAGAGACTGTATGTTGCTCATGTTTCAATAAGGTGACCATTTTACTCAGGAATTTCACATAAGGCCTACTGAACATTTGGCTCTGGAGATATGTCTTGTTCCTGCACTTCACAAATTACCACTGTTCCCAGATTACTCTGGTTTAATACTATGTTTGATGCTATTTTTTTCCTATCAAGCCTGCTGGCTTCTAAGATAGATTACTGAACATTTCTTGATGTTTCCCTGCATTCTTTTTCTCGAAAACGCCTGACAAAATGGATCCCTCAACAGCTCCTGATGACTAGCGGCACAATCCTGAGCTGCGCACTCTGGGCAGCTGCCAGCAGCTTCTTGGGAGAAGGGGACATTCGTCTCTTCCCCCTGGGTAAATGGAGTAGCCCCGCAATGGGGCTACTCGATTCACCGCCAACCAAAAGGTTGGCGGTGAATCAAGAGTGTTTGTGTGGAGTGGTGAGCCCAACGTGGAGGCTGTGGATCTGGTGGAGCAAAGCTCCTTCAGTCCCACCTCCCTCCCCCCAACATGCCTCCTCCCCACCCTCTCCCCGCCTCCCTGTAACACCTCCTCTCTGCCCTCTCCCTGCCCTTCACCTCTCCTCCCCTTCCCCGGATGCTTCCTCCTCACCTCCCCCTTACCCCCACTTACCTCTCTACTGCTCGGCGGTCCCCAAGACCGCCAAGTGGCAGAGCTCCAGTGGCTGCCTGGCAGTAGGGCCTGCAAACATGCCTCACAGCATGTTTGCAACAGTGCACAGCGGTGGTAAGCTGGCGTGCACTGTTCTGGATTCTGTTCATTCCATAGGTGAACAGCTTAGAGCTAAGGCTGTTACTCTACACCAGGGGTGCCCAAACCCCGGCACGGGGGCCACTTGCGGCCCTCAGGGGCTCTCAATCAGGCCCTCGGGGAGCCCCCAGTCTCCAATGAGTCTCTGGCTCTCCAGAGATTTGTTAGAGCCCATGCTGGCTCGACGCAACTGCTGTCAGCAAGAGGACGACTGTTTGACTTCTCACCTGAGCTATGGGACAAGGGCTCCCTCCACTACTTGCTGTTTCACATCTGTGATGCAGCAGTGGCAGCGAAGGAAAGGCTGGCCTTGCTTTGTGCAAGGCCTTTTATAGGCCTTGAGCTACTGCAACACCTTCATTCATTCATATAAGTTCCATCTCTGATATATTCATCTATTTAAATTTATTCAAATTTTAAATTTTAAATTAATTCTTTTTTTCCTGGCCCCCGACACAGTGTCAGAGAGATGATGTGGCCCTCCTGCCAAAATGTTTGGACACCCCTGCTCTACACAAATCGGTTAGGTAGTAAAATACCATCAGTATTTTACTGTATTTTACAGTAAAATACCATCAGTACCATCCCAAGTATATCACCTTGGGATATACTTTTGAGTAAATGTGCAGTGTGACAGCCTTCCTAAGGCTTAAGCTAAACCTGTGTTTCTGTCTTTTGAACCAGTTGCCTCTCATTCTGTCCTCAGTGGCATATGGAGTAAACAGTTGGTGCCTCTTTTTTTTCTGATGTCCCAGTGCTTGAATATATTGCAAATGCTATATTTTTGAGGGGGGAAAAAAATCCCACTTTTCATTCACGTCTCCTGCTGAGGTACCAGCGGGATGCTCTTCTTTTTGTTGGAATGAGCAGCCATATGCCTGCACGGCAATGGAGGGTGCCAATAATGGAAACTAAAGCATGGCTTATGGTAGAGATTTCATAGCCAGCTGACCTATTTCAGGGTTCAGTTCACTGTTGTTTATCGTTCTGTTTCAGTCCCTTAACACTTCCTTCAAAGCCACTTTTGGAGCATAATCACTGAATATTGTTGAGTTCATTTGTGGCCCACTCCAGCAGCTCAACCAGGCAGATTATTCTTCAGATATGACAATGATCCAGTTGGTTGGTTGGCAACCTTCAGTCTCGAAAGACTATGGTATAAGCCTACAGCACCCGGTATTCCCAGGCGGTCTCCCATCCAAGTACTAACCAGGCCTGACCCTGCTTAGCTTCCAAGATCAGACCAGATCCAGCATGTGCAGGGTAACAGATCCAGTTTGAGAACAACAAAAAGTTTTATTTATCCGCCACTGAACACAACATTCCAAGTCAGTAACTCTTTTCTCAGGGTTTGTCTCAGAAGAATTCTTCCCACACAGACTCCGAGGCTTCCAGTAGCATCTTTGGCTTCAGGGACACACACCCTACTCCCAGGTGTTGCCTCTTTTTTCTGTTACACTGTGTCAAATGTCACAATCAACAATGGTATTAATGGTTTCCCTCTAAAAAGTGTGAACAAATCCATTGAGGAAATAGTGAACAGTTGTTATTAGTCAAGATACATTGTTCTTCTGCATCAATTATCATTTATATATTTTCAATATATGGAAAGCACTTTGCCCAAATAGAAAGCTCTATACAAATGTTAAGTGTATTTGTGTATATTGAGAACCAATCCTATCCAATTTTCCAGCACTGATACAGCCTTGCCACTGGGCATAAACTGCATTCTGTGGTCGGGAGCAATCATGGAGGCCTCCTCAAGGTCAGGGAATGTTTATTCCCTTACCTTGGTGTTGCAATTCGGCTGCATCAGCACTGTAAAGTTAGTTAGGATTGGACTGAGAGTGTATTAATGACAATTATAATATTTGTATACCACTTTCCTACAAGTATGTTCAATAAGTAATATTATTAGGCAGAGTGAATCTGTGACTGAGGTGCAATTCTGCAGTTCATGTACACAGTGTATTGCTTAGGGTACAATCCTAACTGAGCCTTGGGACAGTGCAAGTCTGTTGTGCCAGCTCGGGAGGGTTGCAATAAAGCATGTTTGCATCTCCCAGCTTGCATCTCAGCTGGGCCAGCGCACAGAGGTGCACTGGCCTGAGGATGCTGCATCCAGCCTCCACCGTGCCAATGGAAGGTAAGTTCACACTGACTGAGCCTGGCTGGTGTAGAATTCGGGGGGGGGGCATGGGAAAGACAAGGAGGAGGCATTTCAGGGTGGGGGAGGGCGGGCAAGGAGCAGGAGATGGGGCCAGGACCTGGCAATTATGCTGGATCCTAGCCCCATTCCCAGGCAGCGCAGAATGGCTCCAGGCTGCTCTGTTCTGCACCATCTCTTTAGGTGGCGCAGATCTGAGTAGACCCATTGGGACTGTTGCAGCTCTCCCCAAGGTAAGGGGGATTTTTTTTTCCCCTTGCCTGGGGCCAAGTCTCAGTCAGCCCAAAACTTGCACTGGATACAGCGCAGGCCCACTGGCCTGTCTGTTCCAGCACAAGTTAGGATTGCGCGGTTAGATATGCAAGAAGAATTGGAATGTTCAGGCTTATATTGCACATGAGGTCTGCCCTTGCATCACTGAAGAAGGGCTTGACAGTGGCATTGCCTCTGATTCGTCTCATGTTCAATATACCTTTATTATATGAAGATATGTGCCTGTGCTTTTGCTGACTTAGGGCCCAATCCTATCCAACTTTCCTTGGGGAAAGGGAACAAATGCTCCCTTTACCTGGAGGAGGCCTCCATGATTGCACCCTCCCTACAGGATGCAGCGCATGCCCCATTGGCATGGCTGCACTGGTGTCGGAAAATTGGATAGGATTGGGCTCTAAGAACTCTCCGCTTGGGTGCGATGCAGCCCATATGCACAATTGTGTGTACACGCATGCACTTGCCTACACACACACACAGATTTCTCATATGCAAACAGGTCCACTACTACTACACCACACTGAACTTGTACAGGCAGATGAACGAAATGCTAACAACCAGAAAAATTGAGTAGGGGGATGATTTTGGATGGCCAGGTTGACCAAGCGCATGTATGCACACCTGTTGGCAGCCTTCAGTTTTGAAAGACTATGGTATTGAACTCTGAATGGTGGTTCTGGAACAGTGTCTAGTGTGGCTGAAAAGGCCGATTCAGGAGTGACAATCCCTTCCACACTGGGAGCAAGTGCAGTCTGTCCCTGGTCTGTCTCCCTGGCTATGGGCCTTCCTTCTTTGCCTCTTAGCCTCAATCTGTTGGCCAAGTGTCTCTTCAAACTGGGAAAGGCCATGCTGCACAGTCTGTCTCCAAGCAGGACGCTCAGAGGCCGAGGGTTCCCATCTGTTGAGGTCCAATCCTAAGGCCTTCAGATCCCTCTTGCAGACAAACACTGACTTAAAGAATACGCCACCTGCTCTTGCGTTTCAAGAGAATTCAGGGAAGAGAAAGCAGCTTGCCCAAGCCCTATACGTTTTGTCATTTTCATAGATCCCTCCTAAGAACCACACTGATTGGTAAAGGAAGAAAAGGAAGCACCAACTGACAACAGTCATTCAGCGGCTATGTGCCTCATTTCAGCTCAGAGCTGTCAATCACATTGTCCCTTGCCTCCTGCCTCTAACTGTTCGGAAATCACATTTCATATATGAAAGAAAAGGCTCCAGGCAGTAGAAAGACAAAAAAAAAAAAAGGAATGCCAAATGAAGTGGACAACTATCCAAATTGGTTCGGATGACTTTGCTTCAGTTTGGAGTGTTTCGGAGGGACCTTGTTTTGTGAAAGGCTCTGTCTGAAGCAGCTCCGAATCTGGGTGATTCGTTTCAGAGTGCAATTCCCTTTCAAATGAAAGCACGCAAAATGAATGAATGCGCTGTAGCCTGTTGAAGTGTAGTCCATGAACTTTTATGCTGTAATAAACATGTTTGTCTTTATGGTACCATGAGCTGCTTTGCTTCTTTTTCCTCTTGCACATGCATGCATTGATCCTTAGCATAACCACCCCAAAAGGAATTCTGATGCTATGACTCCTTTCTTATAGAATTGTTTCAACCTGTTATGCACCTTTGCTTTTTGAAGTTTTGTCTTTGCACTCATAGAAGTTGCTCTTTCAGAGAGTTACCACCTTCAGGCCTAGATCGACTGGTGCATATTGCTGTATTTACCATAACCTACTTCCTTAGTTCAAATGGATGGATAAACGGAGGGACAAGTTTCTGCCTATGCAAAGAACTGAGCTCCCAGGCCAGCACCCTTAAGTACAGAGCCTTGCATTACATGGAGCTAAAGACGTTTAGATACAACAGAACCAAGAGGCAAATCCCTGTTGTACGATGCACATTAAATGCTGCCTTGGAACCAGCTAAGATGTTGTGTAATTGCTGTTGAAGATACACAAGATTAGGCAAAATGCCCTCATCTCCAGTGTGACTCAGTGCTATGGAAATAAACCTAATGGAGATATCCTGACTTTCATTCTTTGGGGGGGGGGAGTCTTCCCATCCCAGAGGGCTTCGGGAGTGTGTCATTATGCAAATTACACAGATTTGCTCGAGCAAGAGAGGATTTCCCACTCGTTTTTCCCTACCAGGCATGAAGACCATTTAATGTCACCAGCAGGGACGCCTCTTTCATTTCCCCCCCTTGAATCCTCTAGTACCTGTTAACATTGGGGATCTTTCCCTGATCTAGCTTCTCAGTTGAAACTGGCCTGAATCATAAATACCTGGCTTGAATGTGAACTGGGAATTATACACTGTACACACAGCATCTTCTTTCATTATGATTAAGGAGAGGTTCTAAAAGACAAGAGCTTCACTTTTGTTGGAGTACAGATGCAGTCCAGTTCAAGGCATGATGCCTGCAAGCCAATGATGGATGTAAAAATAGGTCTTGCTGTCAGCCTGGCTTTCTCTTATTTGTATTCCAAGGATCATCGCTTTGGCAGGCACAGGAAGCTCTTCCTGTTTGCATTTTATTTTGCCTGCGGAAAATTTACAGTTCAAATAACTTCGCCATGCTTCATCAGACTAATCGGATGACAAATTGCTTGAGCTACATAGAAGAGACCTCAGACAAGAGAGAATTGTAGCGGGATCAAAATTAAGATGCTCTGTTTCCAACCGAAATGGTCAAAAGATTATGTTATATTGCTGTATATCTTCATTTCAGGTTATGGTAAGATATTCCTAATAACGTTCTGGGAAGTTCTGCGAGATGTTGTAGGGAAAAATTAGTCAAGTTGTGGGCACTGTAACAAGGAATGGAATTGTCTCGTTTGGGCAAAACGATGTACAGTAGAAGGATGTTCTGAACCAAAAGAAAAGAATTCTGCATTCTGTTGATGCTCCAATGTCCATAATACATCCTCTAGCGGCAGACCAGGGACTAATTGTGCTCATCTTGTTTTCAAAATTTGAACTGATAGGTGATTTTTCAAGATTAGCAGTGACCCAATCTGTGAAAATGGACAGAATTATAATAACTGGAGCCCTTCTTGCTGTACTGCCTGTCCTTGCTTTGAGTGGCACGTCACCAAGACACCTCAATTTTGCAACCCAGGCTGAATGTTGAAAAATACTCGCGCCATGGATCATGCTTTCAGCATTCTGAGATTTAAAAAGTTTCACTCTACTTTATCAATGTATCTCCATTTCCTGAGAGTTTGAAAAACACAAATTCAGTTATTGGTTTGTTGCTTTATGTTACAGACAGAACTGGGGCTCCATCTTCTGGATGGCTCTTTAGACAATAAGAGAGAAAAACCATAGCCAGGCTCAGAGCACCTTCGTCTTCATTCCAAAACAAATGATTGTTGGCTTGAATATTCATTAAATGCATGCCCCTGATTACAGCGGCAACTTTAAATAATTTAATTATGCGCTTCCATTTTGGAAACACTGATAAGAGCTACAGTCAAACCACTTGATTGCTTAAATCATGTCTTAAGGGAGTTGCTTTCGGAGGGCTATATTTTCTGTGTCGTAGTGCAAGAAATTCTCAAATATTCAACACTGTGCTGCAGAACGTTGGTTCCGGGTACCCTGCTGGATTCTGAAATAAAACGTTTTGCCTGTATTGAAATTCCAAAGTGATTTTTAGACTTGTAAACAGCGAAATACAGCAAGAATGGCTTGTGGTTCGTATTAAAAAAGGTAGTTAGGTTTTTTTTACAATAGCACTACTGGATCACCTTTCCTTTTTCCCTGGAAATGTTCTTTAAAAGTGCCCTTTGACTTGTCTGTAAACCGCCTTGTGAACTTTTTGTTGAAAAGCAGTATATAAATACTGTTAATAATAACTGCAGCCTGAAGGGAAGGGATAAGGTCTGATGTTCCCCTTGCTGCTGGATCTGCTCCCTACTGCTTTGTCCCTATCCTGGTTCTTGTCCTCTCCCTGCCAGAAACAACCCCATTCCTCCTACCCTATTCTCTCCTACCACCAACTCACCAGCACCAATGGGGCTGCAAAGGCAGCAAAGCAAGGGATTTATTTCACTTGTATTTTATTCTTCTCAGGAACTCAAAGGTGTATTTAAGCCTCAGCTCTGTGAGGTAGGTCAGACTGGAAGAACATTACTTGCCCAAGGACATCCAGTTTGCTTCTTGACTGATCAGAGTATTGAATGTCAGTGCCTCCCATCTGAACCTGGTAGCCTAGCCTGTACTACATTGTACTGGTACCAGACACTGCAGGGCTGGACACTGCAGAGTTAGGTATGATTGGTTGTGATGCAGCTTACAGAATTGTCAAAGGAAGAATTCTGGATATTGAACAACAAGAGCTGTTTAGTGCCACCAGAACCACATGTTCTCCACTCCATCTTCATATTCCAGTCAGTTTTGGGAAACCGGCCTCCTTCTTTTACCACCTGGTGTGCCCACAGGCCCGGAGAGCTTTCACACTGGCAAGGTGTAACGCTCTTCCATCAGCCTTGTTAACGGGCAGGTTCAGCTGTATCCCCTACTTAGAGAGGAAATGCAAGTGTGGTAGGGATTGCGTTGAGACTTTAATGCATACCTTTTTTTACTGCCCGCTACATGTTGTGTCACGCAAGAAATTTCTAGGTCCATTGCTAGCTAGGATGCAGGGCTGGGAGGATTCAACCATGCTTCAGTCTCTCCTTTCCACTCCTGATCCTGAGATTCTGGATAATGTTGCTTCCTTTTTATCGGGGGTAATAGCCAGGCAGAGCCCTGGGACTCTGGGCAGTGACTGATGTTTATGCTTATGTTGTGTTGTCTTTGTACATTCCTGTTCTGTTCTGTTCTTTCTCTGTATTTTATGCCAATAAAGGTCTTACTGAACTGAACTGAACTGGTACCAGAAACTTTAGCCACCATACCATCAATAGTTTTCCAATGGCAGCACAGTATGAATGCCCTAAAAATGGGCAAACATTAATAGGGTAATGCAACCTGCTCATTACATTCATACCTCATTAGCACATTTTGTTCCACTGAATAAGGAGCCCTGTGATACGTGTTTCCCACAATCCCTATGGCATTCCTTTTTCAGAGCAGACTACTGCCTCATCAATGCAAAGCGTGACATTAGGAGCGATCCCTACGGAAGACACAGACTGACATGACCTGTCATTTATATCGTGTTGTTAAGTCAGTCACCCCCTCCACTGGGAATGTGCTGTATCTCCAGAAGCATGCTATCACATTATAGATGACATTCATGCCTGGGATGCTATTGGGTATTAAAGCTGAAAGGACAACTTGAAAGGGGATGGGCTCCTAATCTTGCCTTCACTCTTGAGAAGTTATAGGCTAAAAGGGAACTTGTCTTTAATGTCAGTGCACTCAGTAGGAAGAATACCAAGAATTTCAATCAGATGAAAAAGTCTGTGGCTCATGTTTGCTACATAGTCGTCAACCATGAAAAGGGCACCTGACTGTTTAACCCTGGTGTCAGAGGTTAGAATGGTTAAGTGATCAGCAGTCAAAATTGAAACAAAGTTCTGCTGTCAGTGAGGTTAAAAATTAGGCCAGATTTTAAGTAGTGACAAATGTGATGGCTCTGCTGAACTCTAGGATATGTAGACCTTGAGATTAAATCCTATCCTTGAAATTCACCGGTGTATCTATTGCCACGTATGCCAGTACAATGACAGCCCTGCAAGTATAGAAGCCTGCCTGCCTGCCAATTGATGCACCATGGATACTGGCAGGATGGTATAGTGGTTTAGGAGTTAGACCTGGAAGATTCAGGTTCCAATTCCCGCTCAGCCATGAACCTGGGCAAGCTTGGGCTAACCTCTCTTGGCCTTACCTATGTCACAGGATTGTTGTGAGGACAGAAGGAGGGAAGGATCCATGTGCACCACCCTGAGCAACTTGGAGGAAGGACAGTATAGAAATGTGAAATTTAAAGGTAAAATGCCACATTGACATAGCTCAGATATCACTTGGATGCCAGCACAACTCCACCAGTCAAGACACCAACACAGAGAGGAGATTAGGATATGACATGGGAGGGATAAAAAGGAGCAGATGTACACCACATCCTAACTCTTCTTCAGACAGACATGCTCCCAATGCAAAAAATAACAAATAAAAATAAATGCTATGCTAGTGACAGAGCTAGCATAGGTAATCCCATAAGGAACAGTGGGGAAGGGAAAAACAGCAGACAGTTGCACTTCCTTCCACCCTGTGCCCTGACCACTCTCTCAAGAAGGAGCATAGGATAGAGACTACATTTGGCAGCCAATAACTCCAGACCTACAATAGCACTAATTACATCTCAGATGATCAGATGCGTGGCACATGGTTATGCTTTCCTGGTCCCTCAAAGGGAACTTTGTCAATGGGAGCCAGAGAGAAAGGACAATTGGAGGACAAAGGGAGCACTCTGCATAAACAACCTCTTGTCCTTCAGAACATGTGTGGCAAGATATTATGTTAAGAGTTAACTTTGTAGAACTCTTATTGCAGGTGCTGTATTCTGCCCCAGGAGGACTCCACAGACAGACACCCTATTGGAGCCTCTACCTCACCACACCAACAGGGGAAGCAAGCACAAGTAAGCAGAGGGGAGGAATTCCATGCCACAATGTATTGGATGGTACATTTCCGTCTCCTATCTCTACCAATCTCCTGACCCCTCAGAATTATCACATGTTTTGGCTATCAGTGGCTGTCAGTGGTAACCAACTCCTCCTTTTGCAAGAGCTCAGAGTAGAGAGTATCTGCTCCCTTTTGGTGAATGTCAGGAACTCCAAGCATTGCTACTGCTGACCCAACATTCATCTGAAACCCTTTTGTTTTTCAGGACTGCACCATTGCCATAGGGGGCTCTGAAGTGGGCCTCTGCAGGGTTCTACTGGAGCGACCCCCCAGGAGAGGGAAAAGTTAATTCCCAAGCCATTATGCTCTCACCCTGAACAGGGCACGACTGCAAGTACAGGGGGGAGCCTGTATCTATCTGTGGATCCAATTATCCCTAGATGCAGGAGGGCTCCCATGCTCCACCTTCTGGAGGCGAGAGGAGTTGCACTCCTCTCTCTTCTGGAAGGTCTTCTGAGCTTCCCATGTCATATCCGTGCGCATTCTCCTGCAGCCTCTGCTGGGCTCAGAATGACTTAAAACAGGAAAAAAGCTACCTCCGGTTTCTCCATTTTTTATGTCTTTTTGCTGTTTTAAGTCATTCTGAATCTGGCAAAGGCCACAGGCAGACATATGCAGCTTCTGCTGGGCTCAGAAGACCCTCCAAAGATGAGGGGAGCACAGTTCGCCTCTGGAGGGTGGAGGTGGGACATCTTTCCCATTCGCAAATACAGGGGCACACCTGTACACTCTGGGGGGACCATTCTCGCAAACACTAAGTGTGTGTCACAAGCCAGAGAACATGTTTGACTGATGCTGTTGCCTAGTCCCTGTTGTTGTAAGCTGCTTAGGGTGCCTTTTGGGAAGAAAGGAAGGCTAAGTAAGTAAGTACATACATACATACTCACTCACTCACTCTGATTTTCACCTTGATCCCCACAGACAACTTTTCCACAAGCAAGGACACCTTGCGGGGAAGCCTACAGCCTGTGTGATGTGACCAGTGTGAGCCCAGCTGCTGCTTGATGAAGTAAGTATTCATTCAGCTGCCATCCCCTGCAGCTTTGCAAACTCAATGGCAGACAGTGAACCAACTGGTGCAGCCGGATCCCATAAGCACTGGTTACTTGGCTGTTTGTTGGATACTTTGCTATGGAATAACAAGCCCAGAGGGCAGAGTAACAAGGGCAGAGTTGGTTGGCAACCCCACTGGTGTACTTCCCTTTCTGATGCTGCTCTGTCACTGATCCAGTTCAGTGCATCCTTTAGAACGATCACCCTAGCTAAGGATTCCTTCTAATGACTCAGTTGGCCTGTTGTGGGACTGACCTCAGTTGACCTCAGTGTGGGACTCTACAGGGGGAGGGAATCCCTGATCTTGAGGTATTCAGAATCCTTGCTCCATGACATCTTGGGATCAAGGGCGAAAACCAATGGGGAATAGGAGTCACCAAACCTATATATTTGTATCTCTGTTGTACATATTAAGTAATGTTATTCTCCTTAAAAAAATGTTCTAATCTGATGTGTTCTTTTCTTTTTTAAGAAGGAAAGCAGAAAATTCATACATTCATTTTCTTTCTTTCTTTCTTTCTTTCTTTCTTTCTTTCTTTCTTTCTTTCTTTCTTTCTTTCTTTCTTTCTTTCTTTCTTTCTTTCTGTACTACATTTCAATAGCCACTGTGGTGTCAAACATATTGGAGTCTAAGGTGTTTTTTTAAGAGTTAAAAGCCATACTGTTCACAGTAATGGTGATCTGTTTATCTGGCTCTAATTGACAGACTTTTCTATAAAGGAGCTTATTTCTGCAGTGCTTTTGGACCGAACAGAAATATACACCTCTTCCACAAACCCTGGTGCCAATCCTGTCCTCATTGCTACTTACCTGTGCTATTTTAAGAATTCTATCTTATTTTATATAAGTTTTAGTCAGTTTTAGAGGCTTATCTCTCCCTGATTCAAGTGATAGTGGCCATGTAAACTCCTGACATCAGCAAAGTTGGGGGGGGGGGGAACCCAAAGTGGAAGTCAAGAAGGCTACCAATTACATATGATTTAAGTAGATTGTTTGCTGTGGTCTTCAGTGCTGAAGAGCCAATTGATGTCACTTATGGTTCAGTTCTATCAAGGCCCTACAGCAGTGGACCTTGTAGTCTACTGCCATAGGCCATACATACACCAGACTCACTAGAATTCTCTGCTGACTCAGGTAAGTTGGCAGCAGGGGCAGAATGTGGGCAGTTCAGGCATGGTTTGAGGGTGGGTGGGTGGGGCTAGAGAGGTGGATCTTGGCAGCAAACATGCATGCTGAATTATATCGCCCTGCCCGCTTCCTTTTCTAGGACATGCAGCTACACAGCTTTCGTTGGTAGCTACAATAGCTACACATTGGAGTCCCACCCTGTTAATTAAAATGAAAGTAATCCATAGACACCCCCCCCCCATAGAATGACTATCTCCCCTGCAGGAAAATTATATTTCTCTCTCTGCAGAATGATAGGCTGTTGTATTAACTAGCACTAAATGTGAGACAGTAATACTTTATTGCCCAATCATCCCTGCTTTCAGTGGTTTGGAAAGATGCCTTTCCTTTACATCAACCATGTGAGAGAGAGATCACCATTATTTCCATTTCAGGAAGCTGAAAGTCGGAGGTCTGAGAGAGACGATGATGTGCCTATGATCACCCGCTAATCTCATAGCTAAGCATGTATTTAAAACAATGTTTGTTCAAGCTTACTATTCTAGCTGCTAGATACATATAAGAACTTCAAGTGCCTGTAAGCCTTATTCCTTCTTGCTGTGGCCCAATCTGGGTGGTACTTACTGACAGGCCTGACTCTGTAGAAAGCACCACTTCAGCCTTGTTCTGAGACAGACATTTTAGGTTTTTTTGGGCAGGGACAGGATCATTTTAACACACCATCTGGCACAATTTTGCCTATAGTTAAATGCTGACCAGTACATATGTGTTTCTGGGTATTTGTGAGTCAGTTAGGTGGACTGTTGTTTTCCATATGTAAAGAAACATTCCTATGTACTCTTCCCTGAGAGTAAATCCCATTGAATTCATGGGTCTTACTTTAGAGTAAACATATCTAGGATGAGGATGTAACAGCCCAATCCTGAAGGCAGTAGCTCTACTGGGTGCAGTGGCACTGAAATGACTACTGCTATATCCAGCAGCACTACCGAAGCTGCAGGAGGTCTCCTCAGCAGAAGGGGACTTTTATCCCCTTCCCCCAGGGAAAGCTCCAAGCTCCACAATGGGGCTTCTCAAGTCTGCATTGGCTATTTTGCCAGTGCAGTCTTGAGAGTCTCCGTGTTAGGCTTTTCAGCCCAACAAGGAGTTCAGGATGTGGTGAAACTCAACTCCACCGGTTCCACTCCCCTCCCACCCTGGTTTTTCCCCCCTGCCCTCCTCCACCCTGTTCCACCTACTCCCTGCCCCCCCACCTCAAAACTACTTACCACCAGTCAGTGCTGCTGGAGCACCAGCTGGCCAACCACACAGTGCTAAGGCTCAGCGCCGACTGCATTGGCCTAGTGCCGATTGCCTCAGACATGCCTTCTGGCATGTTTGCGAAACCCAGTATTGGCGCTGAAACTCAGCGCCAGTGCTAAGGAAGTTCAGGATTGGGCCCGTAGTCTGCATTCCTATACATACTTACCTGGGTGTAAATCTAACTGCATTCAATGAGACTTACGTCTGAGTAAACAGAATTCCAAATGAGCTGGAAATTCCAAGTTCAAAGTTCACTGCGCTCAGGCCAGCTGGACTGTGACCACATTGCATCTGTGGGCAGCAAATGTATATACGTTTGTTCAGCAAAGGTTGATTTTTCCTCACTTAATGGTTTGGATTAATTAAATCACACAAAAGCTCATAGTAAGTGAGTTTATTATCAAAACTAAGCAGGCTATGCTTCAGTCTTTGAGATGAAATGAAATTAAATGCTATGAAAACCTTTTTTTTTTAAAAAAAGTGCTTTTAATTGCCTGAACACTTCCTTTGTAAGTGAATCCAATTATACAAATCAATGACACCATTAAATACTAATAATGTACAAGGTTCTCGGTTACACTCCAGTCAGAATATATTGGCATGTGTCACTTCATTGGGTATGAGATTAAAAAAACTGCGGCTGCACCCTTATATCACTTATGAGTGAGTAGGCACTAAAGAAGACTGACATAAGTTGATATTCATTAGTGGTCTTAGCAGGAAGTCTTAGGACTTGAGATTTCAATTTCTGGCCTAGCTGTAATATTAACTGCCATTAGGGACTGTAGCAAGTCAAAAAGAAATGAGAACACGTAGAGCTGGCTGGCTGCAGGGCTAACCCAAGAACTTCTGACACCTATGGTGGGACCCCTTACCTGGTTATGTGCCAGCCTTTGCTCCTCCTGCTCTCCAACCTTCTGGTTCAGCACTCTCCTCACCTCTACATTTCCTTTTCCAGTGTAGAAAGTGGAAGGAGAAGCATTTGGAGGTGTGTAGGCAGGCAGAGATGGGTGGCCCCCACCAAACTGCTGCTGGGCAGCCCAATCCTAAGCTGCCCAGCAGACTGGACTGCCATGGCATCAAAAATGGCTGCCACAGTATCCTAAGTGAACCAGGCAGCCATCGGCAGCTTCTTGGGAGAAAAGGACATTTGTCCCCTTCCCCAGGATAAGGAAAATAGCCCCACAATGAGGCTACTCAATTCCGCCCTCCCCCACCTCACCCCAGAATGCCTCCTCTCCACCTCCCCTACCTACCTCTCCACCGCCCAGCAGTTTGGGCCACCGCCAAGTGGTGGAGCATAGGCTTTCCACCAGTGTGTTCACAGTGCTAGCAGGCGCTGGGCTAGCTCTGGTGCTGGGCTGGTGCTAAGGGCTTGGAAACGTGCTTTATGGCACATTTGCAACAGTGTATGCCAGCAGTGAGCTGGCGCGCACTGTTTAGAATTGGGCTCTGAAGCAATTGTTTCAGTGGGCCTCATAGATGGGCCAGCCCTGGCTGATTAGTTCCGATTTGAAAGACTGCAGTGGTCACCCCTAGGATATGTTACATGAGTGAAATGTGACATCTTCCATTGGATTTTTAAAATTTGAATATGGAATCGTCCCTCTTCAACTCCCATGATTTTAGAGCTGAGACTTTAAAAGTCAAGGTCTGTTTGCAATTGCTCATTTAGAGGACAACAATTGCTGAACAAGATTTTGGGTTTCTGCAATTAACTCACCAATAACAGTTGGTGACTGCTTGACATTCACAGAATATGGGTGAACTAGCTTTTAAAAATTTGTTTATCTAAAAATGTGTATATTCTCAAAATATCTATAATGCACATCCCTGGGTTGGCACTGGATTTTGCCTAAAGTCTCCTACAAAATGTCCTTCTTCAATCCAGCAAGATCTTTTTGCTAATGGCTATTTGCTGGTGATTCTTCCCATTGGGGACATTATTTTATTTATTTATTTTGCTATGTGAGCTGCTTTGTGAACTTTTAGGTTAAAAAGTGGCATATAAATATTCTTACAGCCCAATCCGACCCGTTTGTTGCACCCCCAGAACAAGCGCTCTGGGAGCACAATGCGTTTTCTGGCTGTCACAAATCCAACATACTGGAGCAAGGAACCAGATCCACGTGCCTGCAGACTAGAAATGCCTGCTGCTGGTGGTAACTGGGTGCAGGGGTTTGGAGGGAGCTGTGAGAGATGGAACAGGGCGGAGGGGGGCAGAATGGAGAGGGGATGGGGTGGGGAGGAGGGCAGATCAGACCTGGGAAGGGGACAGGTTTGGTGGCAGCAATATCTGCCAAATCCTAGCCCCCTTTCTGGGCCCAATCTGCCTTCACAGATCCACTCAGGACTTGCACCAGCTATATAGCTTGCACAGGTCAGAGTAGACTCACCAGACTGGCAGGGGACATCCCCGGGGGAAGGGAACAAATGTTTCCTTGGCCCAGGGAAGCCTCTGGAGGCCAAAATTTCCCTGCAGGATACAGCGGACACCCTGCTGCATCGCTACACAGGGAGTTAGTTGGGATTGGGTTGTCAACAATAAAGCCAATTTTGAAGGCTTATTTTCACGTTGCACTGAAAATAGGGATTTTCAATTCACAAAGCAAACTGAGGAATTCTGCAGGGAAACCAAAGCGTTCTAGAAAGACTAGTGGAATTTCCCAGGGGGGCTTTTCACATTCTCCCCAATGCACAACTGTTTTATAGCTCTCACTCTACTGAAGGCTTTGGAGAACTCTGGGGAAGATGGGAATAATCTCATATTTATTAGCATGCAGCTAACATCCATTTTTTTGTATGTGCCACTTTCCCCATGGTGAGCCTACAACATACCGGCTGGTACTTCAACCTTAGATTAACTTAGGCCATTGTGTTGTTAGCTGTATCAGAAGTTAAATCAAGCAGAGCCACTTACCAGTACCTGGAATTGCCAGGTGACTTACTAATTTGTTACTGTGCTTGTGAAAGCATCTGGAAGACTGCCATTGGTGCATGAGAAAGAAGCACAGTTTCATGACCAATTATTTTCATGTAAGTAACAGTTCTGAGGCCATGCTTGTTAGTATGCAAGCTTTACTCATGAAAGGAAAAAAAAAGAAAAGAAAGCTGTTAAAGCATTAATCTAGGATTCTGGGGAGGGAAGCCCCCTAATTCTGGATTGCCCAAATGACCCTTGTGATGATGTACATGTTATGTCAGCCCAATTTCTGAATGTGCCGAAGCATGTATTAGTTTTATTTAGTTTCAAGTGGATGTAAGTCTGCTAAATCTAAATTGAAGTTTCACCCTGAAGCAATATGGCAGTTTAACTAATTCATAGTCCGGTAGATTCATCTTCCGACTAATCATATGAAAATCTTCTAAGATTGATTCAGATCAGCAACACCCTTACTTACTAGTCAAATTATAGTACATGGGTATAGACAGACCTCCCCAGCCCCACATCCCAGGGTAAAGGTTCAAAATACTGCCCCCCCCCCGTGGGAACCACTTCCTCCCCGTGCGAAAATCACCTCCCCCCCCCCCCGCTTTCCTGGAGCACACAGATCCTCCCGTGGCATCAGGATGCACCAGGAAGCCTCCTGAAGGTTCCCCGACACTTTCAACTGTGCTTCTGGCAAACCAGAAGCACAGTTTCTGACCCTGTCAGGAACCTCAGAAAGGCTTCCGTGGGGTCCTAAAGGTGCACAAGGCTCTGCACTCAGGGCATTTTCCCCATCAAGTGAATGGGATGTCCACCACTGGGTATAGATTATAATGCACAAAGAGTAGTTAAAATCTTTTCTTTCTTTCTTTCTTTCTTTCTTTCATGTGGAATAAGTAATAATAACTTACAAGGCTTTGAAGCTTACAAAATGCCCCCCCCCCTTTTTTACTTAAGAGAGGCTCAGTGTTTTCTAACAGCTGCATTTTTCAGGGGGGAAAAAATTAGTCAACAAAGCTGTTACATCTTGATGCCAGGAAGAGTCATGCATTGGATTTCTGCCGGTTGTGAGGTTGTTAAAGGCACATAACTCCCAACATATTTGTAAAAGCAGTTGCAGGGGCCTTCTTGGGATCAAGGTCATGAAACGTGGGGCAGAGTTCAACCACTGTGCTAGTTCCCTGACATGGGGAATGGGCTAGATTGCTTCTATAAGCTTCTATTAACTACAGAAAAGAAAACTGAAGGGCACAAAAACCAGCAGAGTCTTGTGGCACCTTAAAGACCAACCAGTTTATTTCAAAGTGAACTTTTGTCAGTGGTAGTCCAGGTGCATGAAGTTTCATGTTTCCCCCTTCACAACTAATGACAACTTCTGGATTGACAATGTAGTATGCAGGGGAGGAAACAGAGATGTACACTCTCTGTTCCATTTTATAGCTTTAATCCAAATTCTGCTCCCCTGGATGCTTTTATAAAAAGAGAATTACTGTGGGAGTCTCTACCTCTTCTGATGTATTTACTACATTTTTATCCTATCTTTTGTTCACAGTGTTCAAGGAAGGATAAAAGGTTCTCTCCTCTCCCATCCCATCCAAGCGATCAACATCCCAATCCTATTCAAATGCTATACCAACATCACATGGATGCAGGTGTGATGTTCATCATATCCAAAGCCCATCCTGACAATGTCACACCAATGGTGCATAGACACCAGTACATCGTGGTCCAAATGCCAAACCTTTCCTTGTGTCCTGGCAATGTGATGCTGGCACAGTTCTTCCTAGTAACACACCCAGCTTAATGGAAACTCTGACACAGCCTGTTATCCTTGAAGCAGGGTCCTGATGGCAGTGTTTTATTGCTGTCTCATCCATGGGTTATCTGTGTGAGATCTGTGGTCATTGCCGTGAAATCGGAACATCATCCATGTGCCATTGGTATGATGTCCAAGGAGCCAATCACTGTATCCAATCATCCCCAACTCTGAAAGCCAGAGAGGGTACCACCAGGGTGAACTCAGCAGGGGATGGGGGCAGATCCACCAGTTGGTTCATGGTCTGTGTTCTGCCAAATATCCCAACTCCCTTCTAATGCCTGCTTTTTGGCTAATTAACAACCCCCTTTCTCAAGAACAACAGCTGTGGTGTGCAAAGGAATAAACACAGAACTTCTTATCTATAGCAATTAACAAGAATTTATTGCTACAAACACAGACACTCCCTGCAAGTCCTCTTGTCCAGAGGCTTTCCCTCCCCAAAGCTCCACTTAACTCCGGGGGTAACATCTGAAGCCTCCAGTCCAAGTCCAATCTGGTCTCCAAAACACAGTCCAGTCTTCTGCAGTAGAGTTCCTCCTCTCCAGCAGTGTGTCTCCTCCAGCAGGGTCCTGGCAGTCCTCTCTTCCTGTAGGTCTGGGTCAGGTAGCTCTCTTGGTCGGCTTCTGGCTGGGTCAGCGTCCTGCTTGGCCAGCCCTTGGCTCCTTCTGAAGCTGCCTTTTATCCTGCAGCCCCTTGTTAAGTCCAAATTCAGCTCAGCTGTGAGCTACCTTGTTAAGTCCAAGTTAGGCTCAGCTGAGCTATCTCTTCAGTCCATGAGTCCATGCAAAGTCCCATCAAGGTCCAATGAAGCTCAGGTGTCCATCCAGGTCTCCATTGGCCTTGATTGATTACAGCTGTGGAGCCAGCCCTGCCCTTCCCAGAGCTGTCAACCAGCTGTCAAAACAGGGAATCGCTGTCAACACCACATCATCCACCTGATGATCTTCTGATTTTCCATTACAGTCTGCCATTGAGTCTGCAAAGCCACAAGGGCCTTGACTGGAATGAGTAGGTCAGCAACCTCACCAAGCAGCAGCTGGGCTCACATTGGTCACTTCAGGAAGGCGCTTCAGGTCTCCCTTGGGATCTGCGTAGTCTCTCCACCTGTGGGATAAGTTGCTTGTAGGGATCAAGATGAAACACACAAAGAGTAACAGAGACTTGAAAACAGCCTCAAGCACACCTGAGCCTCTGGCATATTCATCATTTGCCACCAGGGGGTACCTGCAATGGTGCCCTGTAAGAGGCGAGAGCATTGCAGCTTGGGCAATTTCCTTTTCTGTTTTGGCTAGTCCGCTGATGGAATTGTGCTGGTGTCCAAGTGACATCTGAGCTACAAAAGCACGGCATTTTCCAACATTATGCCAGCATCCACAGTGTGTCCATAGGCAGTCTGTCTTCTACACCAGGGGTGTCCAAAGTTTTTGGCAGGAGGGCCATATCAGCTCTCTGACACTGTGTGGGGGGGCCAGGGGAAAAAAAAGAATTAATTTACATTTAAAATTTAAATACATTTACATAAGTTTACATAAATGAATATATTAAAGATGAACTTATATGAATGAATGAGGGTCTTGCAATAGCTCAATGCCTATAAAAGGCCTTGCACAAAGCAAGGCTGGCCTTTCCTTTGCTGCCACTGCTGCATCACAAATGTGAAAGAGCAAGCAGTGGAGGGAGCTCTCATCCCACAGCTCACACGAGAGGTCAAACAGTCTCTCACGCTGAGAGAAGTTGCGTTGGGCCAGTGCGGACTTCAACAAATCTCCGGAGGGCCAGAGGCTCATTGAAGACTGGGGGCTCCCTGAGGGCTGCATTGAGAGGCCTTGAGGGCCGCAAGTGGCCCCCGGGCCGGGGTTTCGGCACCCCTGTTCTACACTATCAAACACTGGCAAATCTCAAGGATAAAACTGGGTTTTGAGACTGTCCACTAAGTTCCATGGCTGAGCAGTGATTTGAACCTTGGAATTCCCGCTAAATGTAATGCCGTATTTGCTTTGCCACACTGATGAACCTAGCATGGCAGTGAACTCAACAGATGGAGATGTTTATGTAGTTGAATCTGAAGAGGGGAAAAAGGTACACAAGGAACTGTCTCTAGTGCTGAACACGAGATGTTATTTCTAGAGGAAGCTGTAGACTGAGTGTCAAGAGACAGCTAGCCTGATATGCTAACTGCTAAGCTGTCTAAGGTTTGTCTGTGATGACAGCAGATGTGGAAACCAAAACAGCTGATTTGGGCCATATTGTGGTGCACATTCAGCCATCTGGAAATCTTAATAAAGGGCAGAGAAAGCAGCATTTCTCAGTCTATAAACAGGATTGTCAATCCATGCCATACTCGTCCAATTCCTAGGAGTACTGTTCAAACAGATTTGAAATTGTGATGTTCCATTTTGCTAGTTTTCTTTGCTGTTCTATTTATCCATACTTGGTATTGTTTTGGCGTTCTCTCTGCTTGGAGGTACTTTTACAATGAACCACTGCTCTCTCCATGGGGGTGTCATCAGAGCTTCCTTGTAAAGCTTTGCACCTCACAGCTTTAGATTTTTTACCATCAAACATCTGCTATTTTGTTAGGAGCAATATAAGGTTTCCTTCGTTAGACGCAATAGAACAGTGTTTCTCAAACTGTGGGTCGAGACTAGTGGGTCCCCATTTAGGTGGGTATACATTCATTTCAATATTTTATTTTTAATATATTGGTGCTACCATGGTATGTGCCTGCATCTGGGGAAATGTTACAGCTCTGTACTTTTACTAGGCTACTGTGAATATGCTTTTAACAATGATGGTAAATGGGACTTACTCCTGAGTCAATGTGGGTAGAATTGCAGCCTAGGATTGTCAAAAATTTTCCTGCTTGATTATGTCACTTCTGGTCATGAGATCACTTTCAGTGGGTTCTGAAAGATTTTCATCCTAAAAAAGTGGGTGCCAGTACTAAACATCTGAGAACCACTGCAATAGGTTTTCTTAAGATCTCACCCCCCTATACAAACACTATTAGATGACTGTTGTAGTTGTAATTGCTGTAATTGTTGAATTGTATTGTTATTGTTATTAACATAACCATTATGTTATTTTGTTACTATTGCTTAGTGGCCCAGTGACAGTTCCTAGGGATGAGGCTTTGTATTTGCAGAGGCTGTTGATGTTCAGTGAATTTGACATTGCTGACTTATGTACAGACAGCCCACATTCACACTTTATTGGTGTGAATTCAAATATATGTGCTTGGCAAAAGGAAAAAAAAATCTGAGAGAGAGAAAAACAGAAGTTTAAATACTGGTTCCAAAACTTTTTCAGTTCACGGAGCACTTAGTGTCTCAGTAATTTTTTTACGGCACTCCTAGGCCAAAATAAATACCCAACAGTTCCATTTATTAAGTAGTTTGGTTCAAGAAATTACTGGCATAACCAAAAGCACAACTAAACAAAAACATCTTCAACTTTTGAGAACATCATCAAAAGGAATGTAACATGATCTCAAGCTGAAACGGTGAGTCACATCAAGCTACTAGTTTGCATGGTGTCCGAAAAATTCCCACAAAAATTTAAAATAACCTGTGGTGCCCCTGTGAATTTTGTGCAGCAGCCTGGAGCATAAAGGCACACAGTTTGGGAACCATGAGTGTAGGCAATTCTGATTGCCATTCCACTTATTCAGCATATGCCCCAGAGAGAGCCTGAGATGGGAGAACGAAATTGCTGTCTCTTCAATCTTCTCAGTTCCCACATGTCTCTCTTACTGTGCTTTAAGTTCATCATGAGACGGTACGTATTTGTTGGATTTATAGAAGTTTTGACCACTCACTATTTTGGTTTTTCTGCACCACCCTTGGAACAACTTTTAATTGTTGTTTTTAACTGATATCGGCTGTGTTTTTTAAATTATAAGTTGGGTACCTATTTTAAAATAATAAATTGTAAATACATTATTTTTTTCCAATCAATTCTAAACTGAGAACTGTGTATCTTTCTAGTCCTCAAACTGATGGGTCACACCCCTCCAGCCCATGTAATACTGCCCCTTTCCCTTTAAGGGGCAGGGGGAAAGCAGCAATGCAATCCCCAAGATTGTGCCACTGCAGAGGAAGAGGGGCTATTTTTTAACTTGCTGCTGGGATCCAGGTGGTGTGGGGAGCCCCACAGAGTGCTCCGGACTCACTTCTAGTTTTGTTGCGATCACAACTTTCACATTTTACAAGCCCTCCCCCCTCCCCCGGATCATGGCACTTTGTAAGTCTAAAAATAGCCCCCCTCTCCCGCAGAGGCTTGATCCTGGGAATTGTATCACTACCTTCCCCCTCCCCCACAAAGCCTTAACTTGGGAGATTTGCTCCTGAGAAGTTTGAGTACCAGTGTTCTAGTCATCCCAGAACAAAAACATCTTTAAGTACTATTCTGCACTATCTGCAACAATTTGACTACTGGATTGTTCTTGCTCCCTGATTTTGGAAACTGTGAGCATAGTAGCTGTTTGCACACAGGACTCCTTGAGCAGGGAGTAATCAGAAGTCTGATCCCATGCATAGTTGAATTGGGTACAAAACTGGCAGCTGATCGGGGGGGGAGGGGGGCTCTCTTGGTGGCATGCAGTCTTCTGGGCCACAGATTGGCAGAGAGGCTGTCATGATGATGGACTGAATAGTACAATAGCAGAGCTCACAGTCTGCTGGCATATCACATGGATAGGATTGGGTCACTTAGGGTGCAATCCTAACCCACTTTCCAGCACCAACCTAAGGGCAGTGTAGCTCCTAGGTAAGGAAACTAACAGTTCCTTACTTTGAGGAGACCTCTGTGAGTGCTCCTGCACTGCAGGATACAGCACGTGTCCCATTGGCACAGCTATGCCAGTGCTGGAAAGCAGTTGAGGATTTGGGCCTAAGTTACCTGGGAGTAAGCCCATAACAGCATCAGCACTGGAAAGCTGGATGAGATTGGGCCCTAAGAGAAATTACTTGTGTCCAGCTTTATTAGGATAAATGTAAATACAGTACTGAAAAAAATAGTGAACATTTTAATTAGCCATTAGTAATATCTGTAGCTAAAAATAACCAGCTTTCTAGCACCAAGGTAAAGGCAATGCAACTCTGAGGTAAGGGAACAAACATTGCCTTACCTTGAGGAGTCCTCTGTGACTGCCCCCCCCCCCAACTGCAGGATGCAATACATGTCCCACTGGTACAGCTATGCCAGTGCTCGAAAGTTGGTTAGGATTGTGCCCTAAGAACCAAAATAATCCTGAAGCCCATGGAGGCCTAAGGACAACATGTTAGAGATCTCTGGGGCTTCCTAATGACAACCCCAGAACACCAACACAAAGGTAAGGAGTACCAGCTTCTGCACAGTAAAAGCAATGATGGACTGTCATAAATGTGGTTCATTGGTTGGAATGTGGCTATGCAATGCACATCTGTAGATTCTGTGAATTATCTTTACAGAGGGCCAAGGAAGTCACATTATCAGAAGGTTCTTGAACATCTCCCAGGACCACAAAGTAACTAACCGCCTGCTGGAGAAGAATCCACTGCTTTCAGTACTGCATATAAACAAGAAAAGAAGGGATCTGTATAGTAATTGTTGCATTATTAGGAAGTTTCTAGAATGCTTTTGATGGCTAAAAACAACACACCACCAATATCAATAAAGTTGCAGAATTTTACCCCTGTTGTGCTTGATCAATACTCAAAGTATATTTAGGGAATAAGAGAATAATAAAACACAGTAACCCATTTGTTCCATTTGAATGTTAGCAGTGGTGTTGAGACTGTGTTGGCTTGAATACAGCCGACAGCACAAACTGGTTCTGCTGTTCTGGTCACTCTTTAGGAGATATTTTTTTTCCTTTTCTTTTGTGAACCCTTTCTTAAAGCTTTTTTCAAATTGTTTTAAAGTACTCTACAATTTAGAGCACTTTAAAACACGCTGCGAATGCACCCATAAAGATCAAAACAATTGCATGAAGTGCTATTGCCATTTTGGTCCCAAGAATGAGGAACACAAAGCAAGTTGGTGTCTGGAAAGCACCCCCTTTTTAAGAACACTTGAGTGGGGTTAGAAAATCTGAAGATTTTCAGCAACTGAAATTGCCTACTGAAAAATTACATCTCAAAACTTTCCCTATGACTAGTACAGTTCTTCCAAGGTCTCACAGATGTTCGGCCTGGGAGGCCAGCCCAGAACACCACTGCCCCTATAAATAGGCATTGTAAAAATGTAGAAGATGTGCCTAGGAGTCTTGTACTCTAAACTGTATCGTAATTTAAAACAATTTAAAATGGATTGCGTGCCCAATCCTATCCTCTCTTTTCTGCCGATGCAGCCACAGGGTGCTGTACCCAGCCGGGGGGGGGGGGAGGAGATCAGAAGGTTTCAGAGGTGAAAGGGGAATCATTTCCCCTTACTCCTCCAAAAACATCCATAAAATAACATGCCTCTTTGGACTGCGCCAGCTCTGTAGCTGGTGCAAGTCTGAGGAGGGGAAGGGAGGCTTGCAAAAGAGGAAACAGGATCTGGAATGTGTTGTTGCCACCAAATCCATTCCCTCCCACAGCCTCCCTACCCATTCTTTGCCCCTCCCTGGCCAACTCTGTACCATGTATTTTCAGCTCTGTATTTTCAATGGCGGCCGAGTTAGGTGCTACACGACCCACCTGAAACCAGCTTATGTAGGCCCTGACACAGTTTGAGAAACGTTCGCCCAAACTGTTGAACATCATTCTAGCCCTAACCCTCCACGCCGCTTCATACCACTGTGGCTACCTCTCTCCAATTTCCCAATCCCAAGTATGCTTAATCCTCTTTGCAAGTCATTCCCACCTCTGTTCAGGGGAGTTCACAGCCAGTGTGCAGACGCATGCAGGCATGTCTCACAGTCCTAGGGCTGCAGTCCTATGTACATTGATCAACCCCACTGAATAAAGTCAGGCTTAATTTGGACTAGCATCAATCAGCATGAGGATTTGCACAGTTGCCTGGTGGCTGGCTGTTGACAGCAACTGTTACCCTGAACATGCCCAATCTTGTCTGATCTCGGAAGCTAAGCAGGGTCAGGCCTGGTTAGTACTGGGATGGGAGACCGCCTGGGAATACCGGGTGCTGTAGGCTTATACCATAGTCTTTCAGCACACCCTCTTGGGCTCTGCATTCTGTGCTACTTTGCATTGATGCCATTGGCTCCCCTGTTGGTCCAGGTCAGGACATAGAACATCCTGAGTGCAGGGGGGCTGTATGCTTTGACAACAGTGACTCCATGCTTAAAGACAAGAGTAAAACTAAATGCTTACAAACATTTTGCTTGCTAAGGAGGGGGACAGCTTCATGTCCTCACCCAATGCTTTTAGATCTAGTTCCCCAGTGCCTTGGTCCTTGAAGATAACCATGGGGCCAGTCTGTGTAAGCACCCTGTTATCTTGCAAGAGGAGCAAAATATGTCCAGCAGAAGGGCAGCACTACCAAAAGGAGGGGTAGAGGGGAGCTTGAGTGAGCAGGTGTGGCAATTTAATGAATTTGAATTGTATTGCTCTGAACTGAGTATTAAAGGTTGGTTCTGTCCAGCTGAACTTTGCACATGATCTGAGAACATTCTTCTTGTGCCTTGCTTGGTTACCCTGCAATAAACAGCTGTTTCTGCACCTTCCATTTGGTGTATTACTGATCGTGGTGGGCACAATGCCCTCAGATGCCCACTGTGCCCTCAGATTTTGGGGGAGGCGACAGCATGAAAGCTGACCCCTCGTCAAAGAGAGCCCTGCTTTCTGCAATGTGCCTCTGATACCTGTATAAACATCAGGGATCGTTCCTCATGATTTTAAGCTGGAGGACTGAAAGCGCATGGGAGTGCACTCAAGAGCTTGTAACCAAGGACATGTGATTGCCATGCCAGCATGCCCTACCTACTCTTGTCTCTTCCTCTCTCTGTTGCTTGCCCCACAATCTGATTTAAGTCGGAATATCCTTGTGGCAGGGACCTGTCTGCTTTCGCCCACATGACTTGATAAGGTGCCAGGCGCACTGCTGATGTTTAGAAACAAATAAAGTCAGTCCTCCTAACTTAAGAGTTCACTGGCACTGACGTCTGAGGGCCCATCCTATCCAACTTTCCAGCACTGGTGCAACTGTGATGCAGCCCCAAGGTAAGGGAATAAATGTTCCCATACCTTGAGGAGGCCTCTGTGACTGCCTCACCACCAAAGGATGCAGCGCATGCCCCATTGGCATATCTGCACCGGCACTGGAAAACCTGATAAGATTGGGCCCTCAGTAAGTGTGCCTAGGGAAAGGGTTGCTTGTACCATAACACAGGCCTACAAAATTGAGGGTCAGAAAAGTTTTCCCCAAACTTTATGGTGGTTTGATATGAATTTGGGGTGCCAATTCCAAAAATGGCATCCATTTTGCCCTATCACGTCTAGCTCATGAGGAAGCTGCTTGAACCATTCACTAAAGAGGCTATGCCATGTCTCCAAAACTAGACGTGATAGGGCAAAACGGATGCCATTTTTGGAACCAGCACCCCAAATATACCCAGGAATTGGTGTGACGTTTAAGGAAGCAAAATGTGTGTAATTAACAGGAAATGGTTCTTCTTTGGTGCCATGACACAGACTGAGGGGTAGGCTGAGGGGCGGGCCCTAGCAAGGCACAACAAGGTCAAGGACACAGTGTGGGAAAGCCTGCTGTTGTAGGGGTAGCTCCAACAAAGCGCTGCTGCTTCTCCTCTCCCTCCCCCTTTCAAATTCTCTCATAAGATGAGCCCTGTGGGATCAGGCCATAGATCCATCTAGTCCAATTTCCTGTATCTCACAGTGGCCCACCAAATGCCCCAGGGAGCACACAAGACAGCAAGAGACCTGCATCCTGGTGCCCTCCCTTGCACCTGGCATTCTGACATAGCCCACTTCTAAAATCAGGACATTGCACATCATGGCTTGTAACCCACGATGGACTTTTCATCCAGAAATGTGTCCAATCCCTTTTTAAAGGCATCCAGGCCAGACACCTTCACCACGCCCTGTGGCAAGGAGTTCCACAGATCCGGAACATAATCTTACGCACGTCTACTCAGAAGTAAGTTCCATAGCCAATGGGGCTTACTCGCAGGAAAGAGGGACAGGCTTGTAGTCTGTCTCCTTCCCACCCCTCGCCGGCCGTAGGTGGGAAGCGCTCAGTGGAGCCACGCGCTGGGCCAAAGCGAGGCGGCTGGAGAGTCCGTAGCGCGCCCCTGCGCTCTGCCGCGGCCCGGGCACTCGGCACCCGCCTAGGCGACGCGAGCGAGGCAGAGCTGCGAGCGCCGGCAGCCCGCCCCCTCCTCGCCTTCCCTCCGCCCAGCGCGCTCGGCTCGGGCGTGGATGCGCGCTGGCAGCTCAGCTGGGCTCTGCTTGCCTCGCTCGCTCGCTCGCTCCAGCCCGGGCTCCTTGGCCGCCTGCCTGCTGCCTGGGCGCGGGCGAGCAGCCTCCAGCCTCCTCCTGGGGACGCTCCTGGCACCTGAACTTTGCGCGCAGCCAGCTGGGCAGCGATGGAGACCGTCGACCAGGTAAGGCGCTCCTGGGGTCCTTCCCACTCTTACCTGGGAGCAAGGTCCACTGCCTATCATGGGACTTACTTCCGAGTAGACAGGTGTCGGATGGGGTTCTGAGGCTGCCGTCCCAGCCACACTTACCTGGGAGTAAGCCCCATTGGCCGCAATGGGACTCACTTCTGAGTAGACATGGCTCTTAAAGCTGCCAACCTAGCCACACTTACCTGGGAGTAAACCGCACTGGCCATTATAGGACTCACTTCTGAGTAGACATGGCTCTTAAGGCTGCCATCCTAGCCACACTTACCTGGGAGTAAACCCCATTGGCCATTATAGGACTCACTTCTGAGTAGACATGGCTCTTAAGGCTGCCATCCTAGCCACACTTACGTGGGAGTAAGCCCCGTTGGCCATAATGGGACTTACTTCTGAGTAGACATGGCTAGACTTGGGTTCTAAGGCTGCCATCCTAGCCACTCTTACATGCGAGTAAGTTCCATTGACTATCATGGGACTTACAGGCCCAGGATGGGGCTCTGCCATCCTAGCCACGCTTACCTGGGAGTAAGCCCCATGGGCCATAATGGGACTTACTTCTGAGTAGACAGGCACAGATGGGGGCTGTGAGGCTCCCTCCTGCACCCAGCATCCCCTGACCCTGCCCTCTGTGTTGTTCTCTCCTCAGCTTGCCTCCAAGGGCAGTTTCCGGGCGGTGAAGGAGCCCCTGGCTTTCCTGAGGGTCCTGGAGTGGGTAAGTCACGGAGTCTGCTTGGCAGAAGGGGGGCGAGTCTTTGGGCATGCCCTCAGGGGAGGCCAGGAGCACCAATGACCCGAGTTGGCTCCAGCAGGGACCCCTGGCTCCAGCAGGTGGAGGGACCCCTCCAGCTTCTGGGAAGGAAGAATGGCCAGGCTGGCTTTGGTCTCAGCACCTTGGGGTGGCATCTTGTGCCCGGGCAGACCCTCCCCCCCTACTGATCATAGAGCCCCTTGACTGGTGCCAGGGCAGAACACCTGATGGGAGACTCCCCATCACCTCTCTCTGCAGTTCAGCTTCTGGTTTTCCCTCTCCCTTTGAGGCAAGGGAAGTCTTAGTGGATCAAAGGGAAATAAGCAAAACATAGCAGGGAAAGTGCCCTCTGTGATCTCTCACTGGGTAACAGTCCTCCTGTAGATCTAGGACTTTCCCTTGTTTCAGGCAGGGCTTGACATCCTTACACCCTGGCTGAGGAAGGGGGCATGAGCATGGGCCAAGATGGAGCCTCTTGGGAAGAGTTAGGACAGCCAAAGAAAATATTTCTTTACTCAGCGTGTAGTTGGTCTGTGGAACTCCTTGCCGCAGGATGTGGTGATGGCATTGGGCCTGGATGCCTTTAAAAGGGGATTTACAAGTTTCTGGAGGAAAAATCCATTACGGGTTATTAAGCCATGATGTGTATGTGCAACCTCCTGATTTTAGAAGTAGGCTATCTCAGAATGCCAGATACAAGGGAGGGCACCAGGATGCAGGTCTCTTGCTGTCTTGTGTGCTCCCTGCGGCATTTGGTGGGCCACTGTGGGATACAGGAAACTGGAATAGATGGGCCTATGGCCTGATCCAGCGGGGCTGTTCTTCTGGGAAAGCAGCACCATCGCACTCCCTTCTCCCTGGGATAGGAATGGGGAGGGGGAAGGAGGAAGAGTGAGAGATTCCTAAAGTGTAAACACATGATGGAGCAGAGGCACATGTTCCTCCTAGCAACCAGAGGGGGAGGGCAAAGGCAAGAGAAGAGGGGATGGGATTACAGAACAGAAAGTCAAATGGGACCAGAGCCTGCCTCTCTCCTTCCATCCCAGCCAGTTGATAATAGCTTTCCAATCCGCTTCTGAGACCATTCTTCCTGGACAGCTTATAGAAGAAATGGCAAAAAAATAAATAAATAAAAGTTTGGCTGCTTTTTCTTCCTCGCTTTTGGGAGCTTTCCAGTCCCTCTGCCTGCCTGGATCACAGTGCTGTGGATCCCCGCTTCTGTGGTTTGCTTGATTGCCTTTTCGCGCCGTCAGAAGACATGCTCTCCGCTTACTTAGGTGTGAAGATATTTTCCCATTTCTGACAAATCTCCCTCCCCTCCCCATCCCTTGTTACATCTTTAGCAAACTGGTCTCTGGGCTTGAGCAGTAAACGCAGGCAGATAATTGGTTAGCAGAAGAATGCCACTGTTTTGTTTCTCTGACGGTTATTCAGAGTGAAATCTGCAGGTCAAATGACATCCATTGCCAGTAGGTCTGAAGGAGGAGGAAGAACCTATCTGAACGGAAAGTTCAGAGCACGTCAAGGAGGATTAATCACATTCCCCCTAATGTTGGCTGGGAAATTATGTAATATCTGTATGGCCTGTGCAGATTTATTTACAAATTGTATGAAATTGGAGATGTACATCAGGGTGTTGGTGATGAATTCAACCTCTGAAGGAGCAAAGTATTGCGGTTTTTTAACATATGCATTCATTGTTAAGGGTGTTGTTTCTAAAGATGTTTGAATATGTACTTGTATGACTGCTGTCTGTTACATGCTGCTGAAATGTAGTGCTTTCTCCTCTCAGGATTCCAAAATCACATGTGTTGCTACCTAGGTAGTCTCCTGTCACTTCTGCTGCTATTCTGGGTGACTTCCAGTTCAGTTCCTATATGTCTTGAAATAATGTTAGTTGTATTATTTAGTCCTGCCTGAAGAAAAATGGGATGCTGCTAATCTGTGATTTTCTCCAAACCATTACTCCTTCTGTTTAAATGCTCACAATGGTTGTGGAAAGCCAAAAAAGCACTTTTCTTAAAAAAAAAAAAAAAAAAGTTTTGTTTGCTAGTGAAATGCTTTGCACAAGGGGTCTCTTACTGCATGGGAGTACCTGTTGGGCATGAATTGATGCGGTTGAGGCTTTTCTACGTGGAAGTGAAAGAAACATGCTGTGGGTTGCAGCCCTTTGGAGCTGGGCTGATAAGCTAACTACTGGCATTGATGATCTCCCATGATTAGCAGGTCCTTGTGGTTATTCAAAGGATTTCACTGCTCTGTTCCAAGAATGTCAGGTGCTGAAATGAAGTTGGCATGTGGCCTGCCCAGACTCTGAAAACCCCTGAAGAAAGAACAAGGAGGAATGGTCTGAAGAATTAGGGTAACTAACTTGAATTAGAAATAGGATGGCCATTCTCAAGCCACTAGACCAGTCGTTTTCAACTGGTGTGCCGCGAATGGTCTGCAGGTGTGCCATGGGAGTTGACGGAGGGTCACTTATTTGTAGGACCATTGGGGCATGTGAGCCCCCCACCAACAGCATGGTGTGCCTTTTTAATTGTCAATAAACTGATGGTGTGCCTTGACAATTTTAGTACCTTGTCAGTGTGCCATGAGACAAAAAAAAGGTTGAAAGTCACTGCACTAGACAATTGTAGAAGACTGGTACAGCCAGAAAATTCTGCAGTTTGGCTGCAAAGAGTGATGTAGCCAGGGGCTCTGAGCAATAGGAGCTTTGTGATGCTAATGTGTGCACTTCTTAGGACATGTAAGAAGCTAGATAATCATCTTGATAATTTCAGTGAAAGAACATGAAGGACAAGCTGTGCCTGGAAACTGAGTTTTGCCTTCTAGTCACAGTTTATTCACTTTGATTTTATAGCACATGGATGGATGTCCGTTTCAGTTGTGGCCAGATTTATATCTGTTCTATGAAAAACCAAAGTGGAAGCTATTGTACGTTAGCTATTCTACGTGTTGACAGTTTTTGAACTGTGTGTTGTTTCATGTAATCTCGGCAGACAGGAAATACTCTACTTATAGCTATATATGATTGGCTTATGGATCGGTTAGAGCAGGGGTGCTCAATAGGTGGATCGCGATCTACCGGTAGATCGCGAGGCAAAATGAGTAGATCGCGGAGTGCCAACCCCCCCCTTCAGGTGCCTCTGGGAGGAAACGCCGGGAGTAAGGCCCATTGTACTCAATGGGGCTTACTCCCAGGTAAGTGTGGCTAGGATTGCAGCCTCACAGCCTAATCCTAGGCATGTCTACTCAGGAGTAAGCCCTGTTATACTCCGTGTGGCTCAAGGTACACCAACATACATTGTACACATAAATGTTATATGTTATGATGGCGCAAACATTGTAAAAAAAACTCTGGTAGATCTCCGGGCCTTGCTGGGTTTCAAAGTAGCTCTTGAGCCAAAAAAGTGTGAGCACCCCTGGGTTAGAGGGCTGTTTCCTATGGCTAGTATATCGTTTGTATTACCTGAATGCTACTGTACATATGTGTATTATCTCTATATCATTCTCTTGGATTTTTTTTATACCGGCCTAACCTAGTACCTTAGGTAGTGCACCAAATGTGCCCCCCACCCTTAACCAGCAGCATGTCGACTGCTACCTCTGCCATTTCACCTCCCATCCCTGGATTTGAAAAGGAAGCGAATGACCTCAGTGCACTAGCCCATCCTGCTCCTCTCTTTCACACTTCCTCTTTCATTCCATTCTGGTACTGATGGGACTACTTTCCCCCTTAATCCAGGCTGATCAAAGCAATGTGGTTTAGAGAGCATTCAAGGGAGAAATACAGAGTGTCTCACAGCCCAATCCTTACCTGCGCTGGTGGAGTGGGGCCTCCTGGCCTAAGCCCTGTATCCAGTGTAGGTAAGGAGCAGGCTGGAGGTCTACCCAGAGTAAGGGGATATTTTCCCCTTATCTTGGGTAAAGCCCTGGTCTGCTCACAGGGGTTTCAGTTGCTTGTGCAAATCCAGGAAACCCTGGATAAGGCTGGCAGGCCTGAAAGGGGGTTAGGATATGACAGAGGTCTCCTCTGCCAATCTTGTCTGCTCCTGCGCCTGTCCAACCCTGATCCACCCTCACCATGCCCAGAAATGCACCCTCTCCGACTCTATTCAGCCCTCCCCTACAAGCTCCAGATCCGCTTGGTGCTTTCCTGACCTCTTCCTTTGGATGCAGCACCAGCAGCCCATCCCAGGCCTTTCCGCCAGGGCTACCTGTTCTAGAATTGTTGCAAATGTGCTTTGTGGCATGTTTTCAACTCTCCAGGCCAGTGTACTGGCTGCTGTGCGGGCAGAAGGTAAGTGTAGGATTGCACTATCACTTGTGTATTCCTAGAAATAACAGTTTTAGTTCTGTCTTTTTCCCCTTAAGATTGTAAACCACTTTGGACAAGGAATCAATTTTTCATTTATTTTGTTTTGTCCTTTATTTATTTTGAAAGTCCTTTGTGAACATCTTCTACACAATGACATAGGTTTGATTGTCGTATTCGCAGAGTGTTTCAGGGTTTCGTAAAGTGGTGACACAGTTTGTCTCAGTTTTGTTCTGTGACTGCTTTACACCTGTGCTGTGAAATTCAGGAGCAGTTTTTGTACTTATTATCTCTTTTCCCCATTTTATAATAATAGGAATGGGAAACTCCATAATGCATATTAATTTGTCAAACTGGTACCATGCGGTTTCTGGCCAAACTGACCCTCAAAACAGTTTACAATAAAACCATAAAAAGAATTGCTTTCAGTTTGTTTTAACTTCCTTTTTCCTGACTAACTTCTAAATGGAAACGAATTGGGTAATAGTTGGAAAGGTTTATAATCACCCAAGTGGTAAAATTCTGCAACATTTAGAGCTCAATCCTATCGTTCCACCCCTGCTGTGGTGAGATTAACAAAAAACACATTGTGCTAAATTCCATAGAGTTATGCAAATACACTGCAGCCTGACACTTCCGGATGGAAGGAAACTAAGGCAGCTGTTATCAATCCCCTTCCCTCTGCTCCGTACTCAGCCTTCCCCATTGCCAGCTGCCTGGCTTCTTTCACATGGGATGCTGATCTTTTAAGAGTCCAGCCCTATGTGTTTCTGCTGGGCTTACTCCCAGGAAAGTGTGGAGATGATTGTAGACTGTATCTCATGCTTTGCTTGGTGGGAAGGCTTGCTTGTGCCGGTCATTGTCTGCACCATGGGGGGGGGGGTTGCTTATGTCGGTAATTGCCTGCACCATCTCAGTGGGGGGGGGGAACTTTGTTAAACACTCCCTGGGTTTTTTAAAGCAATCTCCTCTGTTGCTACCACACCTGCCACTGTGTGATTGAGAGTTAGTGAGAGAAAGAGAGAGAGAGTGCGCACGTGTGCGCGAGCTACACCTTGCTGCACATGTTCTGGCTACAGAGATTTTCAGCCCCCCCTTCCCCTCTTCAGCCTCTTTGCTGGCTCAGGGGCTCCAGGAGTGTTACTGTTCCTTTGCAAGGGGAACCTCTTCCAGGGCTCCAGGGCTATTTCCCTGCCTGGGCGAGGCAGAGCCTTTTTGCAGTGTTTTGGGCTGCCTGGGAAATGGAGCAAGACACCAGCACAGGGCAAAGGAGGCAAAGGTGTGTGTGACTTTCGGTTCACCCACCCCATTTGCGTTGAGACAAATAAAAAATCCGTGGATAAATAGGCTGCACCTATACTTTTATCCAGTGTGGGTGGTAGGGCAGATCAGGAGGATTGATGGGGAAAGGGGAATTATTTCCCCTTACCCCTCCCTAAGCTGCTCACTTACCAGTGGGGGTCCTTGGGTCTACGCAGCCTCTTTAGCTGGTGCAAATCTGAGAAGAAGAAAGGGACTGAGAGCCTTCAAATGGAGGAGATAGGATCTGGGATGCTTCATTGCCATCAGATCTACCTCCTCCAGCCACCTCCCTGCCTCATTCCTCCCCCTCATCACCTTGTTTCTATACCTCCCTGCCTACTCCCTGCACCCACCACTGCATTACCAGGTCTGATGAGTATGGCAGGGTCCAGTGGCGGTGCTCTTGAAGCAGCATGCACAAATGGCAGCCAGCAGAGCACTCCATGCTCTGTTGGCAGCCATTTTGCAACAGTGGAAATCCCTTGCATTGTCATAAGGGGCTTCACAGGACAGCCCAGTTCTGGGTAGAGGTCTCCTCTGCCAATCTGGCAGTTTGCCTTTTATGTCACTTTTTGTTTATAGTTGTGTCTTATTTATTTGTTCTTCCATGTAATGGTCATAGACTCCCAACTCCATTTTTTGTGGATCTAATGCTCCAGAGTGGCCACTGCTTAAAATGTAAAAAATAAGAAACCAACAACCTTGTGCTGATTTTTGTTTGTTTCCTTTGGCAAATCCTGCACCAGTTAGAATCCTTTGGGGCATTTTTTTTTTAAGAACAGTCCAATTCTGCTTCTTAATTTCCAGATTTACAACTGTTCCATTTTAAGTGTTAAATGGCATATGATAGTTTCTGTTTTGTAAAATAAAATGTGGTGTAGTTTTAATGTGATTAAGGGCCCAATCCTGTGGGCCAGTAGTGCTGGCGCGACTGCATGTTTACAGCACCAGGGGAGTAGGGAGTGCCGGTGTCAGACAAGCACCAATTGGCTCTGGGCCCAGTGCCAGGAGGTCACCAGCTAGGGGTAAATGTGTTGGCAACCTTCAGTCTCGAAAGACTATGGTATCGCGCTCTGAAAGGTGGTTCTGGCACAGCGTCTAGTGTGGCTGAAAAGGCCGATTCGGGAGTGACAATCCCTTCCACGCTGGGAGCAAGTGCAGCCTGTCCCTGGTCTGTCTCCCTGGCTATGGGCCTTCCTTCTTTGCCTCTTAGCCTCAGACTGTTGGCCAAGTGTCTCTTCAAACTGGGAAAGGCCATGCTGCACAGCCTGCCTCCAAGCGGGACGCTCAGAGGCCAGGGTTTCCCACTTGTGGAGGTCCACTCCTAAGGCCTTCAGATCCCTCTTGCTGATGGAAATAGTACCGCCAGTTGACAGTGTGGCTTTTTGGGGTGGGGAAGGCATTCTGGGGTGGGGGAGGGTGGGGCAGGGAGAGGGAATGTTGGAGGCCTCATCTGCCAGATCTTATCCTCCTTGTTGGGCTGAAAAGCCTGACATGGAGCTTGTGCAGCCTGTGTCAGTAAAATAGCCAGTGCAGAATCAAGTAACCCCATTGTGGGGCCTGCACCCTTACTTGGGCAGCAGATTGATGGGCCCACTGTCTGCCAACTTGTCTCCATTACTCCTCCTTCCTGGATTGGAAAAAGAAGAAGGGGACAGAAAGGAAGGGGAAATGTAGAGGGGAGGAGGGTGCTGAGCAAGAATATTGGAGAGTGGGAGAAGCAGGCACATAATAGGTTATGGGGGCAGTGTTTGGTGTTTCACGTTGGGAGTCAGGAGGGTTTGGGTTGACCCTGGAGAGAGGCATCATACAAACGGTGTTTTTAAGTGCATTCTTCAACATTGTAAGGAAGCTTGGTCTGTAGGTCCTTTCCCTGTTGCGCTTTCTAAACAAGTAGTCATCTAAGCCAGTGGTTCCCAAATTGCGAGTTGGGACCCACTGGTGGGTCACAACTTGATTTTTGGTGGGTTGATGGAAAGATCAGGTAACTAATTGCCTCAATCCCTGAGGTTATTAAAAAATCAGATACAGTAGCTGCTAATTACCATGCAAAGAGCTCAGCTCCTGCAGTTTGCAAGCAGGTGTAAATATAGGGAGATGAACGTTTGAGGATCTTTTTTCTGTTTGTTATTACAAATAAAAATTATTTCTTTCTAGATCTCCTTTTTTAAAAGTGTGGTAAACCGAAGTGGGTCCTGACAGAGTGTCATTTAGAAAAGTGGGTCCCGGTGCTAAAAAGTTTGGAACCACTGATCTAAGCTCTTGTCACTTCCACAGCCACAGCATAGTACCTGCCAGGATCTGCCAAGCTTACAAATCTGAAACATACTTGACAGCCCTAGAAACAAGAGTAGCTGTTTGGGTTAGGGAGGACAAAGAGTTAAAAGTTAGACATCCTGGATGGGTTTGGCAAGCTGAGTGAGTGGCTAAAGGACATAGAACTACTGAGTAGGTACTCCCTAGGTGGCCAGAAAAATTTACAAGGTGGTGATAAACGGACTTGCAGAGACTGTCATTTCTTAGTAAGAGTCCTATTGTCCCCAAATCTCCCTCTGTGCTGAGTGGAGTGTACAGAAAGGATGCAGTCCAAGAATTAAACTTGAGGCTGCATTTGGTGCACCTGTGAATCTATGATTGCTGGTTTCACAGGACCATTATGATTCTGCCATGGGGGTTTTATATAATCATTGTAATCGGAGGGTTGAAAAAATTTCAAGTTAAGCTGCTGCAGGATATTGCATTGTCAACCTTCCCTCTGTTCACATAGACTGCAAAAAACCTATTTCATAAAAGGCTTATTCTGACAAGAATCCTGGAACTGAAGCCCTTAATGCAGTGACTTCTGTGCTTGTCTTGAGAATCAGTCCTGTGAAGGGATCTAGGTAGGAATTTTGTTTATCACTTTTCCCATGAAAGGATGCCTCATCGGCAGGTGTACTTCATGCTGCTATTTAGTAATGTCACCTGCCAGCAGTGTTGTGCATCTTTCACCCCAGGGATTGAACCTGGGACTTTCTGCATGCAAAAAAACATATATACTACTGGGCTACCATTCCTCCATGCTTCTCTGTCATATGAGTGGTTCCTTGGGTGCATTGATAATAACTGAACGCTTTCCACATGCGCTGCCTCTGACGCATTCTCGGCATCACCTGGCAGGACAAAGTTCCAAACAACACAGTCCTGGAATGTGCTGGAATCCCTAGGATGTATGCACTGCTGAAACAGAGACGCCTGCGTTGGCTCGGTCATGTCGTGAGAATGGATGATGGCCGGATCCCAAAGGATCTCCTCTATGGAGAACTCGTGCAAGGAAAGCGCCCTACAGGTAGACCACAGCTGCGATACAAGGACATCTGCAAGAGGAATCTGAAGGCCTTAGGAGTGGACCTGAACAAGTGGGAAACCCTGGCCTCTGAGCGGCCCGCTTGGAGGCAGGCTGTGCAGCATGGCCTTTCCCAGTTTGAAGAGACACTTTGCCAACAGTCTGAGGCTAAGAGGCAAAGAAGGAAGGCCCATAGCCAGGGAGACAGACCAGGGACAGACTGCACTTGCTCCCGGTGTGGAAGGGATTGTCACTCCCGAATTGACCTTTTCAGCCACACTAGACGCTGTTCCAGAACCACCTTTCAGAGCGCGATACCATAGTCTTTCGAGACTGAAAGTTGCCAACAAATTCCCCCCCCCCCCAGGCAGGCTAATACTGATTAGCTTAAAAGACTTTTGTAACTTCAGGTTTTAGGAAGTAAATGTACTTGCTCATAACCATTAAAACCATACAAATACAGTAGATTCATCTCTGTGAAATCTCTGTGCTGTGGTAATGAGGTGGTGTTCCCAGATGTGCCCAAAAGCTGGCAATGAGACAGGGAGGGACATCCTTAACTTCAGAAGCAAGGTGTGTAGCCTTCACAGTGGCCCCCTCTAGACTGTTTCTGTTGACCTACGCCAATACCAGGAGGAATGACACAGGACTGGAAGGAGAAGCTTGATTTTGGAAGGAAGCTTTGGCTCTCTTGGCCAGCACTGTTTCCCCCTCTGAACTGTGAACTGTTTTTGTATTGTTACAGGATATATGACTATAAATCTCATTGGGTGTAGCAGAGTTTTAAAAAAATGGATTTAGTGAGGAAGGACGACTGTTCTGATTAGCAGTTGCAGTTTCATGGTGAGCCCTGATATACCCGTTTTGCTCATTTTAAAATACGTTTTGATGACTCCAACAAAACCTGACAGGCATGTAGCTTCTGATCTGAATAGCTGTCTTTGAAAGAAAACATTAAGTGAAAATAAAACAGGCAGAAAGTAGTTACCAGATCATCCCTTGTTTTCCTTACATCTGGGTAAAGCATCTCTGCTTTTCAATTTTGCCTTCATTATCTTCCTTCTCTTTCCCCCCACCCTTCTTAATATGTGTTTCATTTTGTTTTGCAGCAGAAATTGAAAACTCTTTAATGTACAGATAATGCTTGCGCACTGTATTTATCTCTCCATCTGTAGCTGAAATTTATTTTAGAATTTTATCGTGGCAGTCTTCAGATAAATCAAAGCACACAAGCCTCAATTTTCAACACACATCATAAGCAATGGAAGAATCGGGGCTAAATAGTATTCTAGGAAAACAAATACTCCCAATGGTTTGGGTCAGTGTAACTTCTAGAGAGCAAGTACTTCAGACAAAATATTTTGCTGGGGAAGATTCAGGAGTATTTGTTACTTTCTGCAAATACATGTACTGAACCCAGGGCTGAATGGATATTGGCTGGAGAAGAAAGATTTGAAAGTTTTGAGTAGGTTCAAAATGCCACTGCCAGAATATTAACTGGGGCAGGCAGACCAGAGCATGCAACACTGATTCTATTCCATCTTCACTGTTTGCATTCTTCACTATATCCATAATTGTTTCTCCCCCATTTAAGGCATGTGCACTTGTTCTTACTACCCTCAACAGCAGAAAACACAAAGCAGGTAAAATTCTAATTTTTAGTTTGGCTTAACATATAACACTGCCTCATGATGATTCAAGGCCCAATCCTAGACTAAACCAGCGCTGGGTGCCGTCAAGCATGTTTATGGCACCCAGTGAGTAAGTAGTGCTGGCGCTGGGTCTGTGCCAGTGAGGCACTGGGTCCAGCACTGGCAGGATGAGGACGTGGTGCTGCTGGGGATAAGTGCAACTGCAGGGGGTAAATGCAACTGATGGTGCGGCCTCTGGGAGGCAGGGGGAGGGTAGGACAGGAAGAATAACTGAATTCCACCTACTCTGTACCCACCAAGGGTCCAGGCCTATATTTGAGATACGCCAGTGTATGCCAGCATGACAGCTCTGCTGGTTTAGAAATCCACGCACCAGTGGACTCTGGCACAATAGCAGAAGACACTGCATCAGTGTAATTCCATGGGAAGAGAGGCCAAAATGGGGATGAGATGTGATGAGACTTGGGAGAGACATGGGAGGGATGAGGAGGAGCTGACATATGCCAATCCTAATCTCCTTCAGGTGATGGACATGCCACTGATGCCAGAAAAACACTATGCCACTGTTTCTCATATTGTTGGTTGCGATCCAACCAACCAACTAAACTGACACTGAAACTGACACTTCAGCTGCTCTTCAGGCATGCAGCAACAAAACTGACTAGACTCCAGCAGGGGCTCCATACATTAAAGGGGGTGTCTGTCAGACGCTTCCTTCCCCCCTGGTGGATCTCCAGGCCTTGCTGGGTTTCAAAGTAGCTCTTGAGCCAAAAAAGTGTGAGCACCCCTGGTCTAGGAGCTCAGGGACACAGTTGCAAGACAACTGCTGCAGAAACAAGTTTTGTTATACACAAGACACTTTCCATTCTAGTGAGAGCGTAAATATGACGGTACTAATTTTCTGCATGATTTTCTATATTTCAAAGGTTTTAGAGAGACTTAGGAGTATGTTTGGTTTTGTGCATTACTGTATCTAGCTGGCTATGCCACGTGGATGGTTAGACCTGGGCTCCAAAGCTGTCTCCACCCTCCCCCCCCACACTGTTTTGCCCCTCCCTGCCCCATTCTGCTCATCCATCACCACCCTCCCCTCCTCTGTTTCACCCCTCCTCCTTTGCAAAGGGGCACAAAAGAAACTTTGTACCCCCTGATAAAATTCCTCTCAGAGGCCCTGAAACCGGAGGTACATCTGGGTTGTGTGAAGTCACAGGAGATGCCATGGACAGAACTTAGGAACTTCTGCATGCAAAGCATATGCTCGCTACAGAGCTACAGCAACCTCCCCAAGTATCCATTACCAAACACAAATAAAGGATAAAAAAGGAGAAACAACAGTTTGAGAACATTCTGTTGTAATGTTTTGTAGATGACCTCTGCTTTGAATCAGAGCAGTTATCACTCATCGCGCATAAGTTTATGGGTCCAGTCCTTGTCCCAGTTGCTGCTAACTGAGATAGGACAGATTTTCTCCAATCTGAAGTGGTAACTCTAACAAGTCTGGCCCATCCATGAGACCAACTGAAGCAGCTGCCTCAGGCAGGTTGGTGAGAGGCACCCTTCTCTGCTGGCCTACTTTCCTCCACTGCTGCTGCTTCTCCTGCTACTCCCTCTTAAAGGGAGAGGGGGACAGAAAGGTAGAGGAAGTGTGGAGGGGAAAAGAATGTTGAGCAAACCATTGGAGTACGAGAGGTACAGTGAGCGTCACTGGATAAGGGGGCAGCATTTGGAATGCCACCTCAGGTGTCTAGAGTCACCTGGTTTCTGAATCTACCACTCCTGGACATCAGGTAGGGTTCGCAGTCCAAGGAGCCGGCTCTTTGTACGCCTGTCAAGAGGAAGATGATGGTCAAATAAAGGACAGCATCCCAGGATAATTGCTATTGCATCAAGATGACTCGTCAGCCTTTCCAGGATGGTGAAGCATCAAACAAGTCTCTGGGAACTAAACAGGTCCTCCAATAAAGAAAATGGTTACCAATCACATCTACATAAGTACCTGTGGAAATGTCCATTTTGTAAGCACACTTTCCTTACTCAATAACTGTTGGTATGCAAAATATGCGGTAGTAGAATAGATCTACTACACATACCCTTCCTTCCGCTGGCCCCCCCCCCCCAACATATACACATGTCTACACACAGAGTCTCTGGCTGCTGTGGTACTTCCCTAAATCTGTAAGGCACTTTGTTGGCAACCTTCATTCTCAAAAGACTATGGTATCGCGCTCTGAAAGGTGGTTCTGGAACAGCATCTAGTGTGGCTGAAAAGGCCAATTTGGGAGTGACAATCCCTTCCACACTGGGAGCAAGTGCAGTCTGTCCCTGGTCTGTCTCCCTGGCTGTGGGCCTTCCTTCTTTGCCTCTTATCCTCAGACTGGTGGCCAAGTGCCTCTTCAAACTGGGAAAGGCCATGCTGCACAGCCTGCCTCCAAGCGGGTCGCTCAGAGGCCAGGGTTTCCCACTTGTTGAGGTCCACTCCTAAGGCCTTCAGATCCCTCTTGCAGATGTCCTTGTATCGCAGCTGTGGTCTACCTGTAGGGCGCTTTCCTTGCACGAGTTCTCCATAGAGGAGATCCTTTGGAATCCGGCCATCATCCATTCTCACGACATGACCGAGCCAACGCAGGCGTCTCTGTTTCAGCAGTGCATACATGCTAGGGATTCCAGCACGTTCCAGGACTGTGTTGTTTGGAAGGCAAACTACACTCAGCAGAAAGAGAACCAGGGGTAGGCCTGGGTAAACCTGAAGGGCAGTGTAGTTTGATCCTATATTTTGTTTCAACAACCAAAGGTTTATGCCTGTAATCATAGGAATAAAGCAAAACTTTGACTGTTAGGTTAGATTCGCAAGACACCTGACAAGATGGCTTGGCAACCTTCAGTCTCGAAAGACTATGGTACAAGCCTACAGCACCCGGTATTCCCCGGCAGTCTCCCATCCAAGTACTAACCAGGCCTGACCCTGCTTAGCTTCCAAGATCAGACAAGATCGGGCATGTGCAGGGTAACAGTTGCTACCTGACAAGAACACTTTACAAAACCTTTGTGAAATATCTTATCACACACATGACATCCCTGAGGCAGTTCATGGCTGAACACAGTCACGTTCTGGCAACTCCTGCGACGCCGCTGGAACCAACCGTATTGGCTTCTGCCTTTCCATTGGACCATTTCAGTGACGTGGAGAGGGGGGATTTGCTGCATGGGTAACAGCCTATCCTCCATACCTACTTTACCCAGGCTTCGCGTACTGGAGAGGACACTGTTCCAGAGCCACCATTCAGAGCGCAATACCATAGTCTTCCGAGACTAAAGGATGCCAACAACACGACAACCTTGATTTTTGAGGTTGTCAGAAATGTCAGGCGTTCAGTTCCATTTGTGACCTTCTGCACAAAGGTGCTTCAACGACGGTATCTAGAAAGGCTCTATGTGAAATGTGATCTACCAGGATTCTCTGACTCTGCTCAGGCTATACACTAAGCCCCACTGAACAAAACAGGACTTTCTTCTGAGCAGACATGCATAGGATTGTCCTGCTCATTACAGCTATGCACAATCATCCATTTCCAACAAGAACATTTTTAAGGTAATTTTCCTCCTCTTGTCTGGCCAGCCGTACTAACGACTGGAGCCCTTGCAGGCACTCCCTGCTCATGGTTAGGCAACATCGTTGATAGTGGAGGCACATTTGGTAATCCTGAAGGGGGAGTACAGAGTAGAGACAGAGGTGCAACATCAGTGTATGGCAGCATGGAATTTACTCCAAGAGGAAATTTGCAAAACAAGAGGTTGTTTGTGCAAAGTTCTCCCTCTCTGTGCAAAGTGCCCTTTCACCATGGTTTCACCCATAAGCAAAGTTCCCCTTTTAGAGATTAGAGAGACATGGGCCCATGCCGCAAATCTGATCGTCTGAGCTGTAGTCTCCCTGGCAGGTACTTTAGTACTTGAGTTGGTGGCTGCCAAATGTAGTCTGTTTCCTATGCTTCAACACAGAGAAGTAGGAAGGACAGGGGTGAGAGAAGGTTCAATTTTCTGCTCTCTCCATTCTCTACTGTTCCTTATGGGGTTCATCCTACCTGCATTGGCATTGTGCTATGGTTCTCAAACTTTTTAACGCAGAAATGTTCATTTTGTAAGCACATTTTCCTTACTCAATAACTGTTGGTATACAAATTATGCAGCAGTAGAACAGATCTACTACACGTACCATTTCACATACTCCTGTAAATCACCAACTTGTTTAATTTACTCCCCTCATTTCTCCCACGCCATTTCACATACTCCTGCAGATCACTAACTTGTTTCATTCCCTCATTTCCCCCACAGCATTTCACATACTCCTGTAGATCACCAACTTCCTTAATTTACTCACCCCAGTAGCTCTTCAGCACTGAAGTTTCTCTACGACCTGACTGGCAACTTTTCAAAATGCTGGCAACCAGGTTTGCAAGCTTCCAAGATGGCATCTTCCAGCTCACTTGCCATCTTCCAAGATGGCGGCCGCCAGTCTATTAGCTAAATATGTCCGCCAGTGTCAGTTTAGTGTCAGCTAAATACGTCAGTTTCGTCTAGTCACTAGATGAAACTGACATATTAACAGTTTGGAGAGACAGGGCTCCGCGATCTACTCATTTTGCCTCGCGATCTACCAGTAGATCGCGATCCACCTATTGAGCACCCCTGTCCTAGACACTCCTTCATGGTAAGCAGATCCACAAGCCAAAGAGCTACTATAGCAGGCCAGTTTCCTCTCACATCTGACACCGTGTTGAGCAGTGTCACGTATGCATTCCTCAGCCCAGCATATATGTCTTGCCAGCAGCTGCAGCCACACTCTTGTAGTAGTGTCCCCAGCAATCCCATGCAGGCAACAGGTCTGAGTAGATAGAAAAATGTAAGATCCCAGGAAACTTCTGGGCCCCCTCCTTTGGCTCCCGGTCCCCTTCTTGACCCTGGGCCTGGGTACAAATTAACCCCTTTACCCCTCCCCTTTCCTAGGCCCTGTCCACTTCTGCAGAACATGAATTTTTTCCTGTGGAAAATGGTCAAGCCTTGCAAAACTACTGACCTGTCAGTTTGATATTTATCATAGAAGAAATACCTGAAAACATAGCAAGCAGTACTGTAGAATAATGGGTTTGAAATACTACTTGATTGTGAAGTACTGGGGAGTGGGAGGGATGTGAGATAAAGTGTGGAGGAAAAATCCTCATAAGTTTCCAAAAGAAAATAATTTTTACCTTAAAAAAAACGTGAAAGTACTTTCATGTGCTTTTCAGCGTGCATTTGAATTTCAAAAGAACTATGTCTCTGTCCTTCCAGCCCCCTTTTTCTGCTGCAGTTTCCACTTTCTGGTAATGTGCATTTCCTTGGATGAAGTGAATTCATCGTTTTCTGTGGCTTCAAAATTACAAATGCATCTCAAATCCTCTTAGTGCTCACATGTTGCAGCTTGGAGTCTGCGTGGGGACTGATATTTATATGGATTTTATCTTCATTGTGCAGAGGTTGTTCGTGGTCCTTATTGCTATATGAAGGTAAAGTGGACTGGAAGAATAGTTTTTGTCTAGTCAGTATGGGTGAGGACTTTTGTCCAGTTGGTTTCAGTCTGTGCTACAAGGGAAAGTGGAGATAAGCAGGAAAAATTCATGGGAGAGCTACAAAAATATGAAATGCTTTTGAAAGCAAAGCCTAGGTTGGATAAACATCCAAGTTTAGTTAGGAAAAAGATTATAGGGAGCCACAAAAGCAGATTGAAAATATGCTTTAAAAAAAAAAAAGTAGCCAAAGAGCAGCTATTTATCAAAGCCGAAGGGAAGCAAAAGAGGAAAGTCACAGAAGGACAGTTGGAAGTAAGAGTGAAGCACCTGGCATGCCTCTTTATGAATCCTTCCAAGAGGGAAAAACATTTCTGTACTCTGCTATATTGCTTACTTGAAAGTGGTAGGTACCTACCTGGCCTTGTGACTTAAAAATGACCATTTTTTCCTGGGAGAGGTTAGGTAGCCAAGGAGATGCCACGTTCAATTAAGTATGCTACTTTCCCCGCACAGGAACAGGGAAGAAAGTGTATGCAATCTAAGTTACACACTAGGTTGACAGGTCTCCCTGCCATTTGGTACTCAAACAGGCCTAGAAGTGCAAGCTGTGATATTGTGATGGTACGGCAGCACCCATATTTAAGGCTGAGAATGTAACCTTTACTGATTTGCATCCCCTGAAATAAAGTTTCACAGATGTGATGGTGCTCTGATTTCTATAACCAGCAAACCTGGGACTAGTGTTGTGATATCACTGCCAGAAGATTTGATGATAGCCACTAACTTAGTTGACTTTAAAGGGGGATTAGACAAATTCATGGGTCTGTCTCCTTTTGGGTCAGTCCATCCCAAGACTTACTTTGTTGACAATAAGAACAGGAACAACAATGGAAATATTATAGACTGGGGGGGCATGTTTGTCACTGTGAGTAGAAAAATGGCAGCAAGAGGACAAGAAGGAAAGGTGACAAAAGTGTCAGGAGTTTTGGTCACAAACCCAGTTTATTTAATGTCTGACCTTGACATCTGGACTGGGCATTGGAAGAATTGAAATGGAGGCGGTGTTCCAGCTTCCTTGTGCTTTTGCCACCCTCCCTTCTCCTCTTCTTCTTGCCGCCTGCTGCAAGAGTGCATTGAATAAAGCAGGGAGATGGGGTGCTGGTTTTGAACTTTAAAGCCATAAATGGCTTGGGACCAGTGTACTTGAGAGACCTCCTTCTCTCATACAATCTGATCCATTCTCTTAGGTCACCTGAGAGGCCCTGTTGGTTTTGCCGCCATCGAGTGAGGACAGGGGGATGGCAGCCAGAAACAGGGCCTTCTCGGTGATGGTGCCTTATTATGGAACTCTCTCCCCTCTGAGCTGAGGACAGCTTTCTCTTTGTTCACCTTCCAGTGAAGCATGAAGACATTTGTTTTTATCTCAGAAAGCCTTTGAGGCCTTTTAATGGCTGCTTTTGGGAGTTTATTTATTGAAGTTCATGGTTCTTGCTGCTTTGTTTTATACTGTTTGTTTTTTAACGTCTATAGTTTTTATAGTTTTATCTGTATTTTATCATTTTTTGTATTTGATTGTTGTTAGCCACCTTGGGTGCCCTTAAATGTTGAAGAATATGTCTCATTCTTCCAGTGCTCATCCCCAGGGATGTGCCCTACACTCTCCTGGAACTTTGGTGGCTACCTCCCTCTTCATCATCATCATCATCATCATCATCATCATCATCATCACAATGGGTGGCAAAAGTCATAGCAGTGAGAGAAGGAGGAGGAAGGTGGTGACAACAGCGCATAAGCAGTGGTGCTCAGGATCCTAGAAGAGGGGCCATGCCTCAATTGCCCCAATGCCCAGCACTGATACAGAGTCACTTGGAAGCAAGACTTCAGATCTCACATTGAAGGAATTAAGATAATACGTGCATACAATCATTTGCACTTGAATGATCAATATTTTTAGGATTTAAAAAGTATTTAGTCATCTTTTTTACTAGTATTTGTCAGTCAAGTTCATATACTTTGCAATAATGCCTAGAAATTATAGCCACTGCAATATGCACATTGCTTGAATTTGAGTTAAACTCATCCTATTTTAGTTTTAAAAACAACAACACAACAATCCGGTTCACAGGCTGCAATCCTATATGCACTTCCTAGGAATAAACTCTTTGAACACTGGGGGGCTTACTTTTTAATAGACCGGTATAGGATTGTGCTGATAGAGGTTTTGGCAAGACGTATTGAGACTGACTACATGTTATAATAAATGTGTGTTGGGCACTTCTAAGCTTGATTTTTTGGTTTGGTTTGGTATTTACCATGTGGGAGGGGAAGGCGCCCAGATTTAGACCATTCTATGGGGAAGAGGGCTTTAATACTTTCCTCCACTATGCCCCTTATCTAGCTTGAGCTCCTACAGTTGCTCTTTGATCTGGGAGATGTGCTGGGAACCCAATCTGGATTGGAAATTAGCAAGGGGGAAAAGGTTAAGGCAGTGGTTCCCCAAATTTCAAGGAGAATTTGGGAACAGGTAAGTATTTGTGGGGGAGGGACGAGGGCGGCAACATAAGGACAATCGCGCTGCTGCCAAAGAGGGAAGGGTTTTAAAAACCTGGGGGTTGCTATGGCTTACCTGAAGGTCTGGAGAGCCTGCGACCCTCTCTGCAGCCCTCCACGAGCCTCGGCAATGCTGTACAAAGGGGGGAAAAAACATCCTGTTTTCATTGCAAAATCGGAAGTGGGGTTTGTGTGTGTGTGTGTGTGTGTGTGTGTGTGTGTGTGTTTTACAGCACTGTGGAGGTTCATGGAGGGCTACAGAGGGAGTCACAGGCACACCAGACCCTCCAGGAAGCCATAGTGACTCTGGCCATAGCAACTCCTCTGCTGCCAGAGAGGACAGGGTTTTAAAAACCCTTCCCTCTCCTGCAGCAGTGTGATAATATCTATCACTTGCTTCCTTTGCCTTCCCCCCCCCCCCTTAAGGGGCCCTTGACAGCTTGCATGACTGGGGCATTGTGATACCACAGATCGGGCCTTCACAACTGCTAGTTGTGATTTTTTTTAAAAGCACAAGGTGTTAAACACATGCTTCTCATAATGTGTGGTTCAAACCTGAGATCAGCCTTTTGATAAAATTGTGTGTCATCCTTCCCCTTCTTCTCATTGCCCCAGTCAAAACTCTTGGAAGTATACTTGGATCATGTGGGGTCTCTCCCCCCCCCACACACTATTGTTCTGATAGCAAGAATCATCCTTTGTTTGAAAAAGGTTGTTGATCTATTAACATAATAACTGAACTTCTAGTAAGTAGTAGGATTTTAAAAGAAATGTCCGATACAAAGGATCTTGTGTCTTGTTAGGGACACTGCCAGGAAACTGCTGGGTTGGCTGACTTCATCCTGAACTGGCAGCTGCACTGAAGAATCCTGTGACTATAACCTGTCATTATCTTGTGTCTGATAACAAGAAGATTTTTCCATCTCCGTAAACCTTCATAGTTTCTCTTATATTCATGCAAAGTGAATCTGTTGAGATTGAAATTGTTGGTACACGTTAGGGTGGAGAGGGAAGGTAGCGCAAACCTTGCTTTGGGGTTAGAGCTACAGGCATAAAAGAGACAGAAGACAAAGAAGGTACAGAGGATGACTCATTAGTGATAATGAACTTTGGTCCATTTGGAGCCGGGACAATTTTGCAGACTAACAGCCCAATCCTATGCTTCCCTAGTGCCCAGGGTTATAGCGGCACTAAAATGGTGACCATTGTATCCTTTGGGGCCAGGGAAGCAACACCAGGTCTTCTCAGGGTAAGAGAGCAAATATTCCCTTACCCTTTGTAGCACCCAGGTGACCCCAATGAGTCTCATCGGATCTGAGTAGGCGCAGAATCAAGGAGACCCATGTCGGGGTTTCCTGGTCCAGGTGGAGGGTCAGGAAATTGGGGCAGAGCCTGCCCTTGTCTCTACCCCCTTCCTGGGCCCACTCCTCCCCTCCCACGCCCTCCCTCTGCCCAGTTCTACCCCTTTCCTGCCCTTCCCCACCTGAAAAAGCTCTGCCACCGGCCAGCAGCCATACTCACCACTGGGAGCTCACAGTTACGACCTTCGGGCACTGAGGACTAACGCTGACTGGCCAGTGGCCCAGCACCAGTGGTGTATCGGTTCCACTGTTGCAAAAGTGCCTTACGGATTGGGCACTTAATAATACTTCAGTGTGTTCAAAGTGCTTCATGTATATTAAGCCAGTAATCTTGACATCAACCATGCAAAGTAATTGAGCATTTTAATTTTCATATTGCAATCTGTATTCCCAAGATCAGCTTCAAAGGCCTAACCCAGTGGTTCTCACATATTTAGCACCGGGACCCACGTTTTAGAGTGAGAATCTGTCAGGACCCACCAGAAGTGATGTCATGACCAGAAGTGACATCATCAAGCAGGAAATTTTTTAACAATCCTAGACCTAGTGGGTCCCGACCCACAGTTTGAGAAACACTTGCCTAACCCATTGTGAGTTTCCTGCCTTGCTTTGCACTGGATTTCATCTGCTAGTTCAGACTTTCTCAATATTTTGCATCCTCCTAACCCTAGATTTGCAACACCCTTTTAGGAAGACACTAACACCAAGTTTGGGGGGGGGGGGAAATTCTTGCTGTAAGCCAGGGTAGAGTGCAGGCAGCGCAAGAGAGCTTATAAAACAAGGATCTTGAGGGCCAAGTCAGTAAGAAATAGGGTCAACAGGGAGCCATGAAGTAACAATATCCATTGTTTTTGATTACTGGAAGAATGAATGAAGGGAGCTGGGGTTGAAAAACAGTGTATTGGATGCTGTCAGATTTCATTTCTACATAAAAGAGCCAACCATCCTGCCCCTCACAACTACAGGGTACCTCAAGAAAATGTACAAACACTTTATAAGTTGCAAAATGAGCCGTAATAACCTATTTTAGCAGCATTCTCCAGGTGCTGCTGCCACATTTCTATTGCTTTCTGAATCTATGTGGTAGAGACATTTAGATCTCTATGTTCATTTAACTCAGCAAAAGTAAGTTTCCTGGGGAATTGCAAGTCTCTTCTAAGGGAGATCACTTTTTCAGGACAAAATGAAGTGCTGATAAAACTTAGCCAATATATACGATGTATGCAGTGTTGCCTTGCACACCCACATTCCTTGCATGCATACAGAAACAAAGTAACATGTGGCATGCTGGATACGATTAGCATCTGTACAGTTAATGGCCAACAGAGAATACATTAGATCAGGGTGACCAGATACAGTGGAGTACAGACAGAGTGCCTGTACCTTTAACCAAGGGGGAATTTTGGCAGGTGCAGATGAACATGGAAGGGTTTAAGAAGCTACACCCAAATATTCCCTCTTCTGCATAATGGTTAAAGGTATAAGCACTCTGTCCTCTGTTGTATCTGGTCACCCTGCATAAGTTAGTAGTCCACATAAATTATATTACTAAAGTATGTTTATGAATATACTGTGAGATCCATTATTCTCACTGTAATTGATGAATGTTCTAATTTTTGCTAGCATCTTCTGATGTGATTTGGCCTGAACCAGAACAAAAGCACATCTTAAAGCATACCTAATTCCCTTATGCAATCCAGTTCTGAGAGCATGAAAAAGAATGCATGGGATGGAGTCACTTATATTGACGTCACTGGGTTAAGAGCATAAGAACATAAGAACAGCCCCACTGGATCAGGCCATAGGCCCATCTAGTCCAGCTTCCTGTATCTCACAGCGGCCCACCAAATGCCCCAGGGAGCACACCAGATAACAAGAGACCTGCATCCTGGTGCCCTCCCTTGCATCTGGCATTCTGACATAACCCATTTCTAAAATCAGGAGGTTGTGCATACACATCATGGCTTGTACCCCATTGCAGGCATCTGTTAATCATGCCACTTTTGCCATGTGAATGGGTCTTCAGACAATTATGTAAGCCTGTGTTTCTTAACTAGTGGTATGGGTGGCACCAGTGGTACTTGAGGCGGTGTCTGGTGGTACTTGTAACAAGTGCCCAGCTGGATCAAGCCAAAGGCACATCTAGTATAGCTTCCTGTATCTCACAGTGGCCCACCAAATGCTTCAGGGAGCACACAAGAAAACAGACACAACCTGTGCCCTGGTGCCCGCCCCTGCATCTGGCAATCAGTGGCAGCCTACCTCTTAAACCAGGAGCTTGCACATACCTACCATGATTTGTAATTCATGAGACCTACAAGACTTGTAACTCATGGGACCCTGGACACCTGCAGTGAGACCAGGAGCATGATGCAACAAGCAATGGTTGGAGGCTCAGCTTGGCAGGCTGAGTTTCAAAGCATCTTACTGGTATTTGTCACATATCTGGCCTCCCAACCAAGAAGTAACTGACTATTATATCATCACCACAGTGGGCCATCATCATCATCACAGCGGACCACTGTGAGTTACTTCTAATGGTACTTCAAATAGGTGGACCATGTGAAGTGATACTGCAGAGGATAAACGTTAAGAAACACTGATGTAAGCTGTTTCCACGTAAAGAGACGCCGAGAAGAGTAACTTGTGGTTAGGCCTTTAAGTACCAAGAAGTAAATTATTTATTTTTATTTTTGACATTTTAATACTTATTCCAATGAGCTCAGGGTGGCGCTTATGGTTCCTTCCCCCTTTTTTATCCCCACAACGACCCTGAACTACCGTTACACCTTTTGGAAGTTAACATTTTGCATATCTCCGTTGGCTCTTTGAAATAAAGCTGGAATGCTAGCACAGCAAAAAGCGTCGTCTTTCAGCCCCACCAACCATCCCGCATTTATACAGCTAAAATAAATTATGCTGTGCAAAGGATAAAGTGGAGCCTTAGGGCTGCCAGAACTTCCGTTGATTAATTGTGTAGATTAATACTGCATATATGTGAGAGGAAATTTCTCTCCATGTTTTTATATGGATATCAGGTGGACTGTGTTTGATGAAAAAGCACAGAATTAGGTTTCAAATGTTTTATTGAAGTTTTTTTGTTAATTATTTAATTATCCTAGGAAGTAACAAACTGGGTGAATCAATATGCTTAATTATAACATCTAAATGCTAAAAAAAAATTAGTCAATGAACCCTTGCTTCTCTCAGGAGGGAGGATTAATTTTTCTTTCCTCTATTTCAAATGTCTTCCAGAGAGAAAAAAAATAATAAAAAGCTTATCACCTAGGAAACATATGGTCTTAATCACACAGGTCTGGCACAGTCTCTTGGATTTTCAGACAGCAAGAGGACTTTTATTTAACTGGTCACTTCAGAAGTACAAAAATAGGTGATTTCGCTTATTTTTACCATTTTTCCGGGTAGCTGGGGAAAAAAAAAGTTAGATGAAAACAAGCAGTCATTGGTAAGCTGATGGCTCAGGGAAGAAATAATAAGATACAGAGCTTTTTTTTTTGTATCTCAAGCCCCAGCACATGTTTCACACATACCCTCCCATGAAGACTGGATTTTGTTGTTTTCCAGTCTGAATAGATTTTGCAGTCTTCTTTGTTTCTATATTTTATTTTATTTATTACAATATTTATATCCAGGTGGGCCCACATTATCCGTGGGTTTGGTACCCGCAGATTTCATCATCCACGAGTTCCAAACCTGCGGGGTGGGGGGTGGGGAATCTGGACCCTCCAAATGCAACCAGAGCTGTCCTCTGATCACATCCAGAGGGTGTTCTAAGGGCTGGGAAGGACACACATGGCAGGGCTTCCCTCGGCCTCAGAATACCTTATATGGGCATAAAAATGTCACTTCCGGTTTCACCCCAAGAAATTGGAAGTCACTTTTTTTCCCTCTCGAAAATGGACACTTTGAGGGTCAGCCACTGAGGGCATGCTTGGCTTCTTCAGTCCTCAGAACACCCTCTGAATGCAACCAGAGTGCAGTTCTGATCAAGTTCAGGGGGTTCGCGGGGGTGGGGGGCCTTAATCCACGCATTTAATTATCCATGGATTATAGTGTCCATGGGAATGGAACCCCTGAGGATAACAAGGGCCGCCGATACTGCTTTCTCGTATACTCTAGGCAGTCTACATAGGTGACTGACCATAAACCCCCTTATTTTCAAATAGCATTTTATAAGTCAGTGGTTCTCACACATTTAGCAATTTTTAACAATCCTAGGCTGCAATCCTATCCACCCTTACCCAGGAGTAAGTCCCATTGACTATCATTGTTAAAAGAATGTATTCTAAAGATCTGTATTCTAAAGATACACCACCTGATTGTTGTGGCCATGGCAACCCGCCTGAGCTAAATGTTGTTATCGAAATAAATTTGGATTTTTTTTGTACCAAATAATGTTTGGTGAAGCTTGAAGTAGTATTAGTTTCTGCAAGGTGATGCTCTATGTAAGTCAATTGGCCTTTTGCTGGGATGAATTAGGCTTTGATTAAGCTTGTTCAGGGATACTCATTGCATGTAGCACATATGACTCAACACACCAGAGTTATTTCTTGTGTGTACTAACTAAATGTTTTCCAAGGGAAGATATCCTCACCTTCCAGCTCACAGTTAGCTCTTACAAGCACCATTATAGGGGCTAATGCAGCAAAAGTAATTGGCTGGTTTTTGGGAGTTAAGCTTTTGCGGTTAAAAAATATTTTCTTAGATCAGAGGTCGAATATAATGATGGTCACTGAACTATATTTGCATGTAAGCTACCTCCTTCATTACAAAAGGCAAGGTTTTGATTTTTTTTAAAAAGCAACTTGCAAGCATTTTAGGAACAGCAGCTCAGTTAGCAATAGCAACCCTAAACAGCAGTTCTCAAACTTTTTGGTCTCCAGATCCCTTTACACTCCTAAACATAGTCTTGGGGGACCCCAGAGCACCAGCTCATGTGTGAAGTGCTGCAATGCTGAGCAGATTGTCACTTATGGTGTGCTTTGTGGAGACTCCAAAGGGATCTCAGGGAGCCCCCGGACTCGTTGGAGCACATTTTGAAGAAAAAAGACTGCTCTAAACTCCGGTGGCATAGCTGGAGGGGGTCGGAGCAGCCAGTCTGGTGGGGAGGCTCAGCGGAGCGGGCAAGCGGCCCCTCCCTTCGTAGCCATTCCTGGCAGGGAGCAAAACGGAGCCGTATGGCCCCCCTCTAGCTATGCCACCACTAGGCTCAGCGGAGCGGGCAAGTGGCCCCTCCCTTCATAGCCATTCCTGGCGGGGAGCAAAACGGAGCCGTATGGCCCCCCTCTAGCTATGCCACCACTAAAGTCTCATCCATGACTTGCTTCCTCAACCGGTCTTCCTAAATTTCAGGGATCTCTGCATTTGTTTCAGCTTCAGCATTGTCTACATATTCAAGGAAACTTACAGTAAGTGAATTGAAAGCAGTGACAAAGCACCTCAGAATTGGAGTATGTGTGTAAATTTTGTTTATTTGTTCCATGATAAAACATGTTAGGCAGCTGCATTCAAATGGTATCAGGACAGCAGCTTTATTCCCCTCCACAGATAGCAAAATCAGTCTGAGAATTATAAATAAATTCAAATTCTAGCAGGGTGTGTATGTGCAACTGATATACCAGTATTTCCATTTTTTGTCTGATACGTTTGTAGCTGACATTACAGTAAACGTCTGAAAATGGTGATGTTAGCACTTAGAATATATTCTTCAGATGTAGTAGCATGTCCCAATTGTCCTACCATTTCTTCTAGTTTCTGAGAGTTTAAAGGCCAACATCTTTTTCTTTGTGCCAGTCATAGTCTCCACTTGAAGGTGTTGTTTTCCAAGAGGATGGCAATTATTGATTCCACCTGGTATCCCACAAGCACAAATAGCCAAAAGGGTACAGATTTGTTACTCTAATTGACAAGGCCCACAATTAAGGATAATTGATTCTCAGTTGTTCCAAATTTATTCTGTCCTTTTTACCCAGGACTAAAGATGCTAGTGGTGCTGGAAACAGACAGCTGCAGGAAAGATGCTTGGGAAAGTGATACCTCATCTGTGTCTGCTATAAATAATAACAAATAGCTAGCCAGTAATCAGTAACTGCTTCTTGATGGCAATTTAGGGTTGTTTCATTCATCTTTTGTAAAACTGGTTTTCAGAGATTATGGCTTAGGAAAGGAAACCGTAAGAACCAAAGCAGTCACATAGTTTTTGGCCTGATCGTAATGAGGGCCTGCACTCGCAGTACATGGATTCCACAGCGCACACTGCCGCAAAAACAAAATAAAGTGCTTTGTGACAGTGCAAGGTCCAGGTGCACCTGCACGAAGGCCAGAGCCTTCCCGCTGGCATGGGGGGGGTCATTGAGAGGTCTGGAAGCAGAGACGTTCTTGGGGTGGCAAGAGGGGAAAATGCCCCAGGGCACCATGTCTACGGGTGTGATGTCACCTTCCTTGCCCCCTGCCGCCACCCCCTGCCCCCATCATGGGGCCTTCAGATTGCTGGGGAGGCCTCCCTGGCCCTCTGAAGACCTTCTAAGGCCTCCAAATGACTGAAAATCACAACTTCCAGTTTTTGACTGAAAACTGGAAGTCGCTATTTTTGGCCTTCCAGAGGTGCACAACCTCTCCAGCTTTCTGAAGCCCCCAGATGGTAGGAGGCAGCATTTGGTGGTGGGTGCTACCATGTGGTCCTGGTCCTCAGCAGCACAGGGGCCAGGATACCCAGAGCCAGGCAGACCAGATACGTCCAGCTCAGGGGTTGGGAGGGCAGGGAGAAGGTTGAATGGAGGCAGAGAGAGTGCAGAACAGAGCGGTGATGGCAGCAAGTATGGGCAAACTGGGACTGCGAAGGGGCAGGGTTGGTAGTGCCAGTGAAGGCCATATCCAAACCTTCTCGGGCCTGATCTTTCCATACTGATCAGTAGGCCTGAGTCAAGCAGTTGAGTTGTTGAAGATTACTCCGAGGCAAATGTCCCCTTTCGCCAAGAAGACCTCCAGCAGCCAAATATCTCCTGCATAGTCAGTGTCACTGCATCGTTGCATGGAGATTTACATTGGAATGGGCTGCCCATTCTGTAACAGCCTAGTCCTATCAGAGATGACCCAAAACACTTTGCTTGTTCATGCTGTTTACCCTGACTAATGGCAAGGCTAACGCAGGGATGGTCCAAGACATTTTGCTGCCTGAACCAAAAGACAAGATATTCCCCCTACCCCCATAAAGTACTCTTGATATTTATTTACTTAAAATATTTCTACCCTCATTTCTCCTTGTAACCAAAGTGCCCAAGGCAACTTATAATGTATTTTACAAACATAAAATGCAATAAAAACACTGTGAACAGTTTATTTTTTTTATTTCTTTATCATCTCTTGCCCTAATATACTTGGTGGCTGAGTACTGTAGCCCTATATGACTAAACAATGTCCATACAAGAGTAGTGGATGTCCAACTTAGGGTGCAATCCTAACCCCTTATGTCAGTGCTTTCCATCACTGACTTAAGGGCAATGCAGCTCTGACTTAAGGGAACAAACATTCCCTTACTTTGAGGAGGCCTCCTTGAGTGACACCCAACTGCAGGATGCAGCACACGGCACTGCTATGCCAATGCTGGAAAGCACTGTCATAAGGGGTTAGGATTGCGCCCTAAATCACACTATGAGGTTAATATCAGGAACCGTAAAATCAACACCCTCCAAATGGCTACCAGCGTTATACCACCTCCACATCTTAGAAGACAACTAGCCTTAAAAAGGGAGTGTCAGATATGCAAGGCAAAACCATTACCTATAAAGGAGGGTTGTCATGATCAAATATTCAGACTTAAATCTAGGAATCCGTCCTGGAAATTTGGACAGCAACTAGTCAGAGAAGATCTTGATATTGAGACAGCATGGCATCAGGAGTGGGAACTTCCAACGCAGATCTGTTTAATCTAGTGTCTGATCCAGCGCAATGCCCATACAGCTTTGTTCTTCCGAGGAGGAATGGGACAGTGCTTAATCCAATTTGTACTAACCCTGGCAGGTGCCAATATTGGGGATTGGTTGATAATCCTAATTGTGAATGTTCTGCAAACTTTACATCACATTGCAATGGAATGCCCCCTTAGAAGATATTCTGGCTCCCTGCAGGAACTACATCAACTTGAGGGTACTGCTGTCCAGTTGTTAAATGCTTTAGATATTTGGCCATACGCCTAGTCACTTAGTAATTGCTCATATATAACATATTATGTAATTTTATTCATGATTTTATTCACCATGTTTTAAAAATTTATTGATTGTTGTTTTTATATATATATATATATATATATATATATATATATATATATATATATATATATATATATATATATATTTATGGCAAAATGCAGCATCATTATATGCTGCATTTTGCCTTAAATGCAAATGAAAAATTTATTGATTAAATTAAAAAAGCAGCACCCAATAATAAATCAGCAACAGCAAAGGAAATTAAACTGAAAACGTGAGAGGAAACACAAATATTTTTAGCCCCCACCAGAAAGCCAACAGAGCAGGTAAGGTTATCAACTCTAAAGGGAAGGCCTTCCACAACTATGATGCTGCAATTGAAAATGCCCCATCCAGTGTCACCACTAATCCAACCCTAAACAGCCACCGGGTAGATGGGACTCGTCAGCCTGGGAAGGCAGCTCATCTGAGAGAAGGAAAACTCTGATCCCAAACCTCCACTGCCTTGTGGCTATATCCAGTTATGGAAAAGGCTTCAGGAGTCAATCTCGAGGCAAAATCCGGAGCCGGAGTCCCTGAGGCAGTTCATGGCTGAACACAGTCACGTTCTGGCAACTCCTGCGACGCTGCTGGAACCCACCATATTGGCCTCTGCCTTTCCATTGGACCATTTCAACGACGTGGAGAGGGGGGATTTGCTGCATGGGTAACAGCCTATCCTCCATACCTACTTTACCCAGGCTTCACGCTCTGGAGAGGACACTGTTCCAGAACCACCATTCAGAGCGTAACACCATAGTCTTTCGAGACTGAAGGATGCCAACAACTAATCCAGCTGGAGGTAAGACACACAGACTTTAGGATGCCAGGCCATCTCATACAGAAAAAGCCATTAACCTGTCTGATTAATGAAGAGGCCAAGAAGCGATCTGATTCCTCAGATAGCCCAGTCCAAAGCCATTAACAGAGAATCCTAACTTGCACTGGAACAGGCAAGCCAGTGGGCCTGCGCTGTATCCAGAGTAAGTTTGGGACCAGAAGCAGTGCAGCCCAAGGCAAGGGGAAATATTTCCCCTTGCCCCGGCTAACAGCGCAACAGCCCTGTTGGGGTTACTCAGATCTTCACCACTTATAGTGGTGGTACAGATCTGAGCAGCCCGGTGCTGCCCCGAGCTGCCCGGGAATGGGGCTAGGATCCAGAATAAGTGCCAGATCTTGGCCCTGCCTCCCCCTTCCTGCTGCCCGCCCATGGGCCCACCGCCTGCTCTTCCCTGCCCTGCAATGCCTCCTCCCCATGCCCTTCCAGACTCCCATGCCAGCCTGGAAAAGCTGGCGCAGACTCACCTGTCCTAGGGCCCACAGTGGCATGGGGAGGCCGTGCACATCTTTGCGCCAGCCTTCCCAACTTAAATGGAGGCGCAAGTGTGTTTTATGTCATGTTTGCGACCCTGGGCCAGCTCAAGGGACTTGTGCCCCCCCCAAGGGTGCTTTAGGATTGCACCCTAAGACTCTAAAGCAGTGTTTCTCAAATGTCAAGGGAGCTTTACTCCCTCAGTAAGTCCTTGCAAGGGAGGGGCTAGGGCAGCGAAGTGATCGCTTAGCTAAGGGGTGCGCTTTGTACTTACATTTAACTAGACAAGACTGGTGGTGTCTGCAGGAGTTGCGGGGAGCCCTGTGCAGCATTTGCCGAGACTTGGAACACTCAGGCAAAGCAGGCACAAAGCACATCCGATTCTTTAACTTGTTACCTCCTTGAGACTTCAAGGATGCAACAGGGTTTAAATAGTTAATTTTGGGCCCAGTCCTATCCAGCTTGCGGTTGCGGTGCAACAAACATTGCCATATCTTGAGGAGGCCTCTGTGACTACCTCCCCACCACAGGAAGCAGTGCACGTCCCATTGGCACTGCTGCACTGGCACTGGAAAATTGAATAGAATTGGGCCCGTAGTTAACTGAACATGTGCAAGATAGCTCTTCTCTGCGCAGATGTACATTTAACTACAGAAAGATGCTTTTCCAGACAGTTGCTTAATCTGACATAATTCAATAAGGTGAACTGCAGTTGGCTTCTTGGAATTGAATCTGGAGGTTACACCATCTTAGTTTTAGAAGGAGGAAAGGAAAGTGTACTTTGTATAAGGTTGTGGCCAATGGTCATCAAAGACCTCATCAACTACTGTCTAAGATTTCAGTTTGCGTGGTCTGCATGGTTTAAATCTTCCTTCACCTATGAGAACTGGAAACCTATTTTTATCAACAAAAAAAGAAACTTTACATCATGTTAAAGACAGTGGTTAAAGACACTGGACTGTCGACTGGAAGGTTGGCAGCCCAGGAGTTCAAGACCCCTGTGCTGCGGAACAGGCTGAGCTCCTATTACTTGCCTTAGTTCTTGCCAACCTAGCAGCTCATAAGCACGTAAATGCAAGTCGATAAATAGGTACAGCTTCGGTGGGAAGTTAACAGCGTTCCGTGAGCTTTAGCATTTAGTCATGCTGGCCACATGACCATGGAAGATCTCTTTGGACAACACTGGCTTCCTCGGCTCAAGACTGAGATGAGCACCGCCCCTGGCGTTGAATATGACTGTGCAGGGGAAACCTTTACCTTTTTACAGGGAAAGCGTGGTTTCATATAAAGGTTTTGCCCAGTGGCTGCTGGTTAAAAGCCCGTCTGCTGCACCTCCTCAGACATAACTATCCTATAACTGGCTAACCTTTATAATTTTGTATTTCAGCAATAAAAGCTGGAAAGAGATGATCAATCAGAAATAGGAGAGATGCATGTTAACTTAAAAGGCTGGCTAAGCAGCTGTGTGTACCTTTTTTAGGATGAATGAGGGAGAGAGGAACAGTCCTGATTACAAAATGCAGCTGTGATACACTTTGAAGGATTACCAGATGGTTAAGTGAATGACCTGTCTCCATGGAGATCACAGAAATAAAACCACATCTCAAGAGATGTAATGAACATGCTACGTTCAGGGGGGAAATACATCTATCTGTAAAATAACACATGTGCCAGGTTTGTTTATATGCCTTTTCAGCTGAGACACGGCTGCTTGCTTGACGTAATGTAGACAGCTTCAGTAAACACTCTTGTCACACAACCCTTGCTCTTCCATTTGGAGGAATGACTCATTTTGTTCCTCTAGCAATACAAAATGCTGCATGCTAAGCGTGTTGCCCTAATAGAATGTTAAAGATTATGTGAAGGTTAAAAAAAATACACATACAGTGCCATCTTTGTGTTCGTTTAACTCTTTAGGGGGGAGCAGTAACAAAATACAACAGTTTCTGGGCCCAGTTCAAAGTGTGGTTTGTTTAAAACTTGAAAGGTAAAAAAAATACACACACAGAGAGCCAGATACTGAAGCTCCAGCTCTAGAGCCCAATCCAGCGCAGGATTGGGCTGTCACGCAGAACTGATTGCAGTCACAAACACTCCATTGGCTGCCCCATTGGCCATTTTGGTAGTGCTGCCCCAAGAGCAAGCAGCGCTTCCTGCCTGTTGCTGGACCCCTCTGTGGCTGCCGAAGGAGGGTAAACTGGGTTAGGTGGGACAGGAGCAAAATTGGGTGGGAAAGAAGAGGCACGAAGGGGAAGGCTGATGATGGAGGGGATGGGATCTGATGCAGTTCACTGCTGGATTCACCCCCTCTTGCAACTAAACCACTGGTGCAGGTCTGAAGAGACCCACTATGGAGTGGAAGGCTTATGGAGGAGTAAGAGGATTAAAATCTCCTTTCCATTCCAAAGCCTCCCAATGTGCAGGATACATTGGATATATTTGGGATGTGCTGGATACAGGATGTTCCTTTTTGACGAAGCTGCAGCAGTGGTGGGAAGGATAGGATTGGGATCTAAATGTCCTTGCTTTTGGAAGTAAGGAATGGGGCTTTTTCTATGGTAGCACCTTCCCAAGGAATCTGTGCCTAGATAGGCCATCTGGGTAGTTTATTATCTTTGGTCAGAAAGACTGCAAAAATTTGTCTGTTTAGGAAGGTATTGGGCCATTGTAACTGGCCCATTACAAGTGACTTGGACCCCATTACTTGTATCTGGGCCATTACGAGTGTTAGGTCAGTTTGTTTGATTTGCTCTTTGGTGTTTGTGGTTTGAATTTCTGTTTTAATTATATTTTATACTTGTTATAACGTTAGCTGCAAAGAGTGGTTTTCTGAGCTGATTGTTGAGTAAATGTTTTAAAATAGATAAAAGAAATATATATGACTGATTGACCTTCGGATATTCTGGCTTCCTGCAGGAACTACATCAACTTGAGGGTACTGCTGTCCAATGGTTAAATGATTGACCTCCCTCAGGAAGCATAACCATTATTTTGGGAGGAGCAAATTGAAGATTTTAGGGGCTGGGTTTGACTAGCCCTAAAGTCAGCTGATGCTTCCATGGTGAGACTGGCACTGGGAGGAAGGGAGTAGATTTATAAAATAGTGGGATACACTTTGGATGAAAAGGTGGAGGGAATTATCCAGGAGAGCAGGTACAATTATCACTGTAGGTATTATTGTATTATTATTGTATTAATACAATACAATGTATTAATATAATACAATACATTATTGTATTGTACAATACATTATCATTGTAGGTACAATAATCTCCTGTATTATCCAGTAGGTACAATTATCACTTATAGCCCAATCCTGTTTTCCCCCTGCTCATGCAGCCACGCCAAAAAGGCTTGTGCAGCATTCTGTGTTGGGGGTGGGGGCGGGGGTGGAGGTCTTATCTGGTTCAGAGAACATTTGTTCCCTTACCCAAGGGTAAGCCTCTGAGGTTCAGAGGGTCTACTTGGACCTGCACCAGCAAAATAGCTGTAGCAGTCTTTGTGGACCTGGGCTCTGGCTGGGTCTGGCTGATGTTGACCCATGAAGGTGGATCAGACCCAGGAAGAGTGTAAGGATTTGGTGGGCTCCACTACTTCCAAACCCACTCCATTCTTGGACCCAGTCTGCCTCCCTCCTCATCCCCATCACTGCCCCATCCTGCCTCCCCTGTCAACTTACCTGGGTCAATTGGCTGGACCTGATCCATTGCCACATGTGGGGCCACTACAACCTCCCCACCAGCATTCTGCCAGATACGGCCGTATCTGCTGGTAGAGCTAGTTCCACCAGCAGATTGGCTCCTAAGGATTTGGTCATTGGTACATTTTAGCATTATATAGAATATTGTCAGACTATACCTTTCGCATTTCTTCCCCAGTGTTCGTATCTTTCAGTGTGTGTACGTACCGGGTACGTACACACGTACCGGGTAGATGGGACTCGTCAGCCTGGGAAGGCAGCTCATCTGAGAGAAGGAAAACTCTGATCCCAAACCTCCACTGCCTTGTGGCTACATCCAGTTATGGAAAAGGCTTCAGGAGTCAACCTCGAGGCAAAATCCGGAGCCGGAGTCCCTGAGGCAGTTCATGGCTGAACACAGTCACGTTCTGGCAACTCCTGCAACGCCGCTGGAACCAACCGTACTGGCTTCTGCCTTTCCATTGGACCATTTCAGCGATGTGGAGAGGGGGGATTTGCTGCATGGGTAACAGCCTATCCTCCATACCTACTTTACCCAGGCTTCGCGTACTGGAGAGGACACTCTGTTCCAGAACCACCATTCAGAGCATGACACCATGGTCTTCCGAGACTGAAGGATGCCAACATGCACGTACACACACACCCTCTGAAGATAGCAATACATCTATCTGATGAATTGGGCTCTGAACCATTAAAGTTTATTTTGAAATAAATGTGTTAGTCTTCCAGACCACAAAATTCTTTGCTGTTTCTGCCAAAACACGCTTATATGGCTAGCCCGCTGGGAGTATTTATTTAGTTTTTATAATCCTTTTTTATAGTTGGTTTTATGTTTTTATTGATTTATTCTTTGTATGATGCCTTGAAGCCTTTTATTTTAAAGCAGAAAGGTGGGATATAAATAACATCAATAAATAAAGGTCACAGAGTAGTTTGTCTGTAAATGTCAGTCTTTTTATTTTTGCCCTTTTCATGCTTTGATTATAAAACTTTTTGGTTTATGGTCATTCATAACTAAAAAAAACACTTTTTAAAATATTACCATATATTCTTTGGTCAGATAGTTTGACATTACATCCTCCTATGAATAAACAAAGATCCTGTACTCATCAGCAAGCTAGCTTTAAAAGTCCAATACAATTCATGTTGTCTAAGTGTTACTATATCTATTCCAGTGTACTTCTGTATACAGTTTGAAATCACTGACACCTACTTCTAATGTATAAAGACCTGCAACAATCAACAAAACAAAAATTAATATTGCATGCCTTACATAGCAAAAAGAGCCCCCCAACGCCTTAAAAAAGTTCATATGTAGAAGGAATACTGTAATAAAAATGGATTTCAATGATTCATTTAGCAGACCCCAATCAATTTTTTGATCAAGCCATTTTATTGACAGATAATTACCAAATACAGATTCAAAAACATCACCCCCAATAATTTTTCAGCATCTGTCCATAATTTCTTCAGAACTTGAAAGGATATTTCCTTTAGACCAGTGTTTGGTCTCACCAGTGGTATGGGTGTCACCTGTGGTACTTGAGGTTGTGCCCTGTGGTAATTCCACTGTGCCCCCCAAGTCTCCTGCCACCTGACATTGAGACCAGCAACACGATGCGACAGACTGCAGTAGGAGACTTGGCTCGGCGGACAGAGCTCCAAGGCATGCTTTTCCATGCTCGAAAAAGCCCTCCTGTCCACCCAGAGTCTCTTACTGGTCGCATCTGGCCTCCCAATCCAGAAGTAACTGGCAGTTATATCATCACCAGTTACTTCTAGTGGTACTTCCAATAGGTGGACCATGCAGAAGGGTACGGCAGAGAACAAATGTTGAGAAATGCAACTTTAGACAGATTTACTTTGTATAATTGCGCCCTTCAGAACTTCCTAACTAGTTATATTTTGCAACATTGCATTACATCATTCACTGTAACCAACCAACCCCTTACAGCAGGTATACTGAGATCTTTCCACATCATTATAGATTTTAGCTACCACTGTCTGTTGCTGCAAATCTTACTCATTCCTAATGTTTAACGTTTTAGCCATTTTCTGTTGGATAGTGAAGTTCTTACATTTGATGCTGCTGATGACTGAGTCAGCCCATGAAGTCAATCTAACTTGTCGCACAGTCCTAACCTGCATCGGTACAGCCAGGCCACATGGCTTGTGCTGGATCCTATGCAGGTTAGGAGGAAACTGGAGGTCACCTCAGGGTAAGGGGATATTTTCCCCTTACCCTAAGTACTGCCCCAGCCATGCACCTATAGGGCTTGTTGACAATACTCTGCAAGGCTTCATAGAAGAATTTTTGTCTGTCTTACCTTGGATATGCCACATATTGAACTTGGGGCTTACTTCATGCAAAACTATGCAAATTCAGTTGAACTGACAGCCCAGTCCTGAGCTGCTTGGAGTGCGGGGCTGCCACGCCGCAGAAGCAAAAAGAAACATTCATGGTTCTGGATGCCTCCCAGGTGACAGCAGGTGCACATTATATTGCTTGTACTGTTGAACAGGAAGTATCAGGTCCCAAAAGGGCAGTGTTTGTTTAGGGCAGAGGTCTCCAAACTTTTTTGCCAAAGGGCCGCATCAAGTATCTGGCATGGTGTTGAGGGCCAGAAAAAAATTTAAATATAAAATTTAAATAAATAAATTAGAGATGGAACTTAGATGAGTGAATAAATGAATGAATGGGCTCATTCATTCAACCTCTGGCCCTCAAAACATCCTCCAGACACAACCAGAGCACAGCTCCGGTCATGTACAGTTGAATGGGCCAGAGGTTTTCAGGGGACAAGAGGTTGGCCGCGGGCCGGAAAGAGGCTTGCTGCGGTCTGCATCTGGCCCCCAGGCCAGGGTTTGGAGACCCTTGCTTTAGGGCATTGTTTCTCAAACGGTGGGTCATGAGTCAGTTTCAGGTGGGTCCCTGTTCATTTCAGTATGCATTTTATTTTTAATACATTAGACTTGATGCTATCATGGTGTGTGACTGCATCTGAGTAAATGTTACAGATCTGTACTTTTAACGGGCTACTATGTATATGTTTTTAACAATTATAGTCAATGGGGCTTACTTTTGGGTAAGTGTGGATAGGATGCCTTTGGGATATTTGGAGGATTCCCCCCCCCCCAAACAGATCAGCACTGCTTGGGAGAGTTAGAAGGGTTCTTCTTTAATTAAATAAATATTCAAATTTATACATATGGTAAACTTTTAATTTAATTTGAAATAACCATTAAAATGGTGTTAATTTTACACCTGCTTGATGATGTAACTTCTGGTTAATCACGTCCAGATTAATGACATCACTTTCAACGAGTCATGTCATTCTAGTTGGTAAGAGTGCTGAAATGTTTTCTTTAGGGGAACTGCAAAAAAGGCCCTCATTGACTTACTTAGAGAAACCTTGCTCTTGGAAAGAGGATCTCTGAGAGGAATTTTGTCAGGGGCCTGCAAAGTTTCTTTTGGGTCCCTTTGTGGGGGGATTTTGGGGTGTTTTTTTTACTCCTTCCCTTCTCCATTTTGTTTGCCCCCCCCCAATGAACACTTGAAAGAACTGAGCTGGGAGAAAGGGCCACTTTATTAACAAGTAAGATAGTATAGAAGGAGAGACAGAGAGACCTGAAGATGCTGTGGCAGTGAAGCACCTGTGGTGCGAAGGTTGGCCCCTCAGAAGGCACCAGAATCGTATCTGTCTCCCGGGCTGGGCTTGCACCTGACTCCAAGCCTGCCCCCATTACAGGTGGCGCAGCTTATTCAGGTCTTCACCCCGTGAAGGGGTGAGGCAGCCAGACTGTGGGCAGTGCCACCTCGAGCCGCAGAGCCTCTGAGGTGACCTTGCAGTCCCGGCCAGGGTCCCGTCCCTGCCCTCGAGCCACTGGGCCCCTGAGGACTGAAAGTGGGTTCCGCCCTGTCTGTGCTGCCTGAAGGTGCCCCCCAAAGTCCAGTTCACACCTTCTACCCCGCACCACCTGCCATAAAGTGACCTAGGATAGCAGGAAAAAGGAACCCCTTAACCCCAGCAGTCTGGGGGAGGCAAAAAAACTGCCTGCCACCAGCCAATCCTGGCAGACAGCAAAAAATTCCTACCCAGCCCCAAACGGCGACCAGTAAAACTCAGACTGCTCTAGGGACGGGCGTGTGGGTGTCAGCACTGTGCCCATGTGCAAAGGAGGAAGAGGCCTGGGTGCTGATTCCCTAAGAACCTCTGGGCCTTCCCAGCTCCTCTCCAGTCTCCTTTCAGGGGAGGAGACGCTTGTGTTTCTGGTTCGGCCAAACAAGGTCCTGATTCACTGCTTACATTGCGTGATCGTCAGAATCATAATTTCATAGAATTGTTAGATTATATTTTCTACAAATTATATATAAAACTATGTAGACTTACACAAAATGTGACTGCTAGTCTTCACACAGTATATGCAAACATTTTCTGAGATACCAGGAAATGTTCTGCTCCGCTCCTGGGTCCCCATTTTAACCCAAGGCCCAGGTACAATTTACCCCTGCACCACCACCCCTTCTCATAGTTCCTGCTTGAAAAATGCCATGGCTGGTCTCACCTTGCTTAGTCAGCAGATTTCAAACTTTTGTACAAGGCCATACCCTAGGCCCCTCCTGACTTTGAGATACAGAAGACCATTAATGATCACAAAAGAACTACTTTAGCCTTGGCTCCCCGGTCAACTTCTCTGCAAAGTCAGGTGTGAGTTGTAGATTAGCTGAGGAACAGACCCCCACAGCAGTTAGGGAATTTTGTGCTGCAACCCTCCTCAGGCTGCAAAACAATAGACAACCATCTCCAAACAGAAATCATCATGGAGTAGTAATGGACTATCAATGATCATCAAGAAATAAAAGAATGTTCCTTAATAGACTCATATTGCAATAGCTTCTGTTTGTCCTACTTTCTACTTTGAATGACATAAGAACATAAGAAGAAAACTCCATAGTAAGGGAATAAGAGAGCAGGCCCTCTCATGGATTAGGAACTGGTTGTGGACCAGGAAACAGAGAGTGAGTGTCAATGGCAATTTTCACAGTGGAGAGAAGTGAAAAGTGGTGTTCCTCAAGGGTTTGTTCTGGGACTGGTGCTTTTCAACCTGTTCATAAATGACCTGGAGACAGGGTTAAGCAGCGAGGTGGCCGAGTTTCTGAATGACACTAAACCTTTCTGGTGGTAAAGACCAGAAGGGATTGTGAAGAGCTCCAGAAGGATCTCTCCAAACTGGGAGAATGAGCAGAACAATGGCAGATGCATCTCATTGTAAGTACAGGTGGGGCCTCGGTATCCATGGGGGATCCATTCTCAGACCCCCCCCCCAATGATACCGAATTTCACAGATACGCAAATCCATGCTCTTCGCCCCATTAACCCCATTTCCCAAGGGAAACTGGAACTGGCTTTTTCTCCCCTCCGTGCGCTGCCTCTCTGGGCTTCAGAAAGCCCACTCCGGTCCTCTTCAGAGGGCTCAAGTGGAGCTGAGTCTGGCTCAGTGCGGGTTCAGGGGATCCGCGCTGAGCCAGATCTGCAGATGTATAATCCGCAGATAAACAGGCTCACCTGTAAGTGTAAAGTAATGCACATTGGTGCAAAAAGCTAAAACTTCACATATAGGCTGTTTTGCCAAATTCCCTTTCCAAACTTGGCATAGAGAACTTATGCCCACTTTAATCTAATTAGTTCCCTTTCCCCCCCAAACAATGTCCCTAGTTCTGTGCTGTAGCACTGGTGGACCCCATCACCAGGTTAGCTTGCCTGTTCAACCTTCCTTCCTGCCAGCAGCTTCTCCAGCCACCACAGCAACACCTTGGTCCTGGTCTTGGACATGGCAGCCACAAACCAGTCTACAGCAGTCCCATGCTTGCCTTCCAGAGCAAGAGGCCACTGTTGACACCATACCCTATCTCCTGAGGGAGCTTGCGCAATTTCCATTACATAAGTTCTGAGCTGATCACGAGAGAGATCTTGGGGTGCTGGTGGAAAGCTTGATAAAAGCATCAACCCAATGTGTAGCAGCAGTGAAGAGGGCTAATTCCATGCTTGGGATGAGTTAGAAAAATTATTGAGTTAGAAAAGTTATTGAGAATAAAACAGCTAATATTATAATGCCATTGTACAAATAAATGGTAAGGCCATACCTGGAGTATTGCATCCTGTTCTGGTCGCCACATCTCAAAAAGGATATATAGGTTGAGTCTCATTATTTCTGAGGTTTCCGTTCCCAGAACTCACATGGATGGCAAAAAACGCACAAAAGCAAATCCATTTAAAAAACAAAGTCCCTATGCTCTGGTGATGATCTGGCCTTGCTGACTTTTTGAAATGCACACAATCAGTCTCTCTCCAGGCACTTCGGCTTTGCTAGGAGGCAGCAATCCCTTCCTTCACCAGGAGCCACAGTGGGGGAAAGAATGGATGTGATAATCACTGCCATTTAGCTTCATTCACATGCTCCGGGGGAAGGGAGGGGTTTGCCTTGCGCCTGGAGATAGAATGCTTGATGGATTGTCAGCCAGATGCCCTCTCTTGCATTGTTAAAGGACTATTTTCCTTTAATTTAAAGGGTACTTCTCATCATGTTGAGACAGAAAAATCTGTGGATAATTAGGTTATACCTGTAATCACTTGCATGACTGTCACTCTACAATAGTAAAAAGCAGTTTTTTAAACTGTGATTTTAGAGGTGCATTTTTCCCCTTCTCCTGGGATCAGCACATTCTTTCTCATTTGCAGTGGTCATTTGTGTTGAGTCAAATCCGTGTATAAAAAGTCAGTGTATAACAAGGTTGGACCTATAGTTGAAATGGAAAAGGTGCAGAAGAGAGCAACCAAAATGATTAATGGGATGGAGCACCTTCCTTATGAGGAAAGGCTACAGCTTTTGGGCTTTTCAATCTAGAAAAAAAGGTGCCTGAGGGAGAACATGATTGAGACATACAAAATTATGCAGGGGATGGATAGAACGGATAGGGGGATGTTCGTTTCCCTCTCACACTACACCAGACCCAAGGGATATCACTAAATGAATGTCCGTAGAGTTAGAACAGACAAAAGAAAATATTTCTTTACTCATTGTGTAGTTAGCCTGTGGAATTCCTTGCCACAGAATGTGGTGATGGTGTCTGGCCTGGATGCCTTCAAAAAAGGATTGGACAAATTTCTGGAGGAAAAGTCCATCACAGGTTACAAGCCATGATGGGTATGTGCAACCTCCTGATTTTAGAAGTAGGCTACCTCAGAATGCCAGATACAAGGGAGGGCACCAGGATGCAGGTCTCTTGTTGTTTTGTGTGCTCCCTGGGGCATCTCGTGGGCCACTATGATACCAGAAGCTGGAATAGATGGGCCTCTGGCCTGATCCTGTGGGGCTCTTCTTATGTTCTTATGAATGATTTGAGTCATGCTTGTCCAAGCCCCTATGGATCAATGCCCCTCATTTTTATTCAATAACTGAATAAGGCCATTGTTGTATTTCATGTATCTGTGCTCTGTTTAAGGGTGACAGGAGAAGGAGTGGCTTTATTACACACATCTTGTGGTCTGGCCATGGACTTTAGATCTATAAGCAAAAATAGATTTCTCTTTTTAGATCTTCCGCCCAATAACCTAGTGGCATTGTTCTTGGTGTGTATCACTATTAACTATTTACGTGAGCATGACCTTTGTTTGAAAAGGTCTGGTTTTCTTAGAACTCTAAACTCTAATTTCAATCTGTTTATGCTAAAAATATTGCTCTCAGTGTAGCACTAAATGAGTACTTGCTAGAGGTAATTGAAGCTTTTGGTCCTGGACATACTTTTGGAGACACGTTGCTCTTCTAGTTTTCATAACCAAATTGGTCACAAGGGAGGAGGAAAGGGGAAATCAAAGAAATAATTTACTAACAGCCCAATCCTATCTCCCCCCCCCCGGTCATGCCAAAAACAGGTGTGATAATCCAGCGGGGAGGGGGGAGGTTTGGTGGGCTTCAGCATTGAAAGGGGATTTAAATCCTTCTACCCTTGCATAAGCCTCCCATTCCATAATAGATCTCCTTGGAGCTTCACTAGCAATTTAGCTAGCACAAATCCAAGAAGAGAAAGGAGGTGGGGAGGCTGCAGAAAAGGGGTATAAGATCTGTGCATGCCATATGCCACCTGAGTCACTTGCTGCTGCAGCTTTCCCACCCTGTTCCCCCCCCCCCCCGCTTCTGCCACTGCCTCACCTGCTCCAGCACACGTAGGCAGCTCTGTCGACGGACTGGGAGTGCAACCACCTTGTGCTCCCAAAATGGCCACTGATAGAGCATGGGGCACTCTATCAGCAACCATTTTATAACAGCGGACCAACCATTTTATAACTGTGTTCCACTGTCATTAAGCCCTGTACATGCTGTTCCAATCCTAGATAGGATTCAGCTGTAATGTGGCTATTACTGCCTGATGCTTTGTTGTGGTGAGAAATGAAACAGAATTTGTGGGAGGGCACCAGGATGTCAAGGGAGGGCACCAGGATGCAGGTCTCTTGTCCTGAGTGCTCCCTGGGGCATTTGGTGGGCCACTATAAGATACATGAAGCTGGACTAAATGGGCCTATGACCTGATCCAGCTGGGCTGTTCTTATGTTCTTGTGAAAGGAAGCAGAAAGTATTGTTATATACTACTGTAGGTATATAAACTAAAAATAATGATAAAAATAATAATAAAATGTCTTTCTACTCAAATACAAAAATAAGTGTAGCTGCACAGCGATAACTCTCTTGATAATGAATCCCTCAGTGGGTAAAATGAGAGATGAAAACTTCTCAAATATAGTTGTTCCTAGTGTCAGCAAGAATGGCTTCCCCTCCACCACCGTGCTACATATCAAAATACACTGGCATAGAAATGAACTCTTGCATTACGAAGACAAACGGTCCATAATGGCTGATAAAAATGGGGAATTTTTTCTAGCTCCCCTCCCAGCCATGCAACATCTAACAGTAGTACAATAGGTCAAGACTGCTTTATACAGTCAATTCTCTTTATACACAAATTTTTCATCTGCGAATTTGCTTGTCCCAAAGGGGCAGAATTGCTACCATCTCTTGTAACCCGCTCCTCTGTTCCTGTTATCTGCTATGCAGAGACCTTCCAGAGGCTGCAGGGAGCTTCAGAATGGTGTCTCTGACCAGTGTGGACCCCTTTAAAAAGGACAGCGGAAGCTTCTGCCGGTCATTTTAAAGGGGTCTGCCCTGGTTGTGGATGCCATTCTGAAGATTCATGCAGCCTCTGGAAGGCCCCTGCAGCGTTCAGAGATATTTTGGCACTTCCTGCTCCTTCCTGAGGATCTCTGCTGGATTCTTCTGGTGGCAAGGAAGGTACCCCTTCCTGTTGATCCTATAGGATCAGTGTTTCATTATCTGCGCATTTGTTATCCACTAGGGTTTCAAGGAACCGAATCCTAGCAGATAATGAGAACCTACTGTAGTTCTTTTCTCTTTGTTATAATTGAGAGCAGCCACATTGGCTCAGTGACTAGAATATTGGACTTGGTAGATCTATTAACTATTTTTGTATTTTGCTCACATGAATAATCTTGGACAAGTTGCTATTTCTCATCGCAGTTCACTGCATTTTAAAATAAAGTTAACGTATGCTCACTACATATGTGTAACCATCTGTGTGTGTGGCCACTCATAACACAATGTATGGAGAAGTCCACATGGCAAACCATTTGTATGTGTGATGTCCAGGTGGATTTCTAACTATAGAAGTGTCATAAATTGTATTTGTGCTGTTAAAAGCTATACAATTGCATGGGGCATCATTCAGACAACGTCCATGTGATGTATGCATGCATATAGTAGCTTTATGAATGAATGGTCTGGTGGATGACTGACATATTAACCTGTTCCAGTAATAAAAATGAGACTATAAAAACACTCTGTCTAAAAAGTACCATTTTTAGCACAGCAGTTTGAATTGGTTAGAAAAAGCAGGTGTTTCCTATGATTCATTTAGAATGCAAACCATCTTTTGAGAGTGACTTCAACATACAGGAAGCATCTTCTAAAAATCTTTTCTTCTTGCTACCAGCCGCACACACACATCCATCAGTTCCATGTCATTTCACTGCCAACTGTTCATTGCATGACATTTTGCCTGCAAGTGATTCCCAAAAAAATGTACGTGTCCCCACCAGCGTAAAAGCTGTAAAAACTGGACTGACGCTTTCTAATTCAAATGATCCTTATTACAGGGGTTTGCTTGTATTTCTTGTTGTCATGGATTGATGTTAGAAGACAAAATATTATGTAATCAGGATGTTTAAAACTGAACACCCTCCCAAAAATGTGACGGTCACTAGAAATAATAATGAGTTCCTTCCTTAAATTCTGGTATGTATGTATTAATCATCCTCGTCATTTTATTTATTCAGGTATATATCCTGCTTGTCTATACACAAATATTCTCAAAGTGGCTTACAAAAATGCAACCAAATAACATCAACAATAACCACAGTTAAAAAAAATAAGAACATATGAACAGCCCCAATGGATCAGGCCATAGGTCCATCTAGTCCAGCTTCCTGTATCTCACAGCGGCCCACCAAATGCCCCAGGGAGCACACCAGATAACAAGAGACCTGCATCCTGGTACCCACCTTTGCACTGACATTCTGACATAGCCCATTTCTAAAATCAGGAGGTTGCACATACACATCATGGCTTGTAACCCATAATGGATTTTCATCCAGAAACTTGTCCAATCCCCTTTTAAAGGCACCCAGGCCAGATGCCGTCACCACATCCTGTGGCAAGGAGTTCCACAGACCGACCACACGCTGAGTAAAGAAATATTTTCTTTTGTCTGTCCTAACCCTCACAACACTCAATTTTAGTGGATGTCCCCTGGTTCTGGTGTTATGTGAGAGCGTAAAGAGCATCTCCCTATCCACTCTGTCCATCCCCCGCATAATTTTGTATGTCTCAATCATGTCCCCCCTCAGGCGTCTCTTTTCTAGGCTGAAGAGGCCTATACTCCAGGTGTGGCCTTACCATTGATTTGTACAACAGCCTTATAATATTAGCCGTTTTGTTCTCAATACCTTTTCTAATGATCCCAAGCATAGAATAGGCCTTCTTTACTGCCATTAATAATAAATAATAATTAATAATAAATAATAAAATGTCATTATTAATCATCGACATCAAAATAAAACACAGTAGCAAAGCAATAACCTTAAAAACTGCAGGTCACTAGTTATTAAAAGGCTATCTAAATAGATGAATCTTCAGTGCCTGCCTAAAAGTGGAAGGAAATTTGACAATTGCTTGTAATTACTCAGTTGAGGCCTTCAAAGGCAAAAATCAGCACTTTCAATTGAGCAGCCATTGAAGTTAACCTAAGAACAGAGTTACATGAGCCAATCTCTAGTAATAATAGGCTATATCCTATGTTTTAAGAAAACCTTAGGATACAACGCCATGATAGTAAGATGGTCTCAAACAGGATGTGCAGAGTACTGGCTGAACTTCAGCAAGAGGTTTTCTGCTTATTGTAGTGGAAGCCTAAATCCATTCAAGTTGAATGCATGGAACGATTGTCTGAATGCTGTTAGAACACTAATATGTTGTTTAGAAATTATTTGTAGTCACAGCTTGCAGGAACTTCAAGCAAATAAACTAACTGAATGGATTATTCTGGGCATCTGTCTACCTTTAATTAGTATGTTTACACTGGCAACTTTTTTCAAGTGATGATTAGAGAAGATGGCTTGGAAAAGCATTATTCTCTCCTTCTGTGTCTTTATAGAGCTAGCTCTTCTTCTATGTCTGCATTACTCTGGCTCTTTAGAGCAGGGGTGGGCAAACTTTCAACTTTAGGGATCCTGGATACAATTGTTAAATTGTATAGAAGAGGGAATTTCAGCAGGTGCAGCTTGTCATCTCACAGATAACAAGCTGCACCTGCTGAAATTCTCGAACCCAGCACAATTACTAAAGGTCCAGGAGCCCTAAAGTTGAAAGTTTGCCCACCCCTGCTTTTGAGCACACCTGTGGTTTTTCATCGCTTCTATATTCTCTTTTTCTGAAGTGCAGTAAGGGCCAAACCTTAAGCACATGGAATGCTGGCAGAACATGCATTCCACTGGCATAGTATGCTTTCCAGTTGTCATAAAAGTGACAATGCCAGAGGCCATTTCCTGGTTGCCCCGGAAGTGGAGAACAGCTGGATCTATGTGGTGATGGACCACAGATGCCCACTGCTTCAAGGAAGACCATGCAGGGGCTGGGAGGGGATGGAATAGGGTGGCGGAGAATGAAACCTCTTACTCTTCCACTAAAGCTCTCTTTGATACACAGATTGCTAATCTCAGGCTATCCTTCCTTTCTTCTCTTTCTTCCCAGAATACCTTTCCAGTCAGATAGCAAGCATGTAGGAGCTGTCTCTCTTTCTCCCTATCTAAGCGTAGAGTGCTGATAGATGAAGTACAGGTTCACCCACGTTATATGTGGACTTAGAACCTGTGAATTTCCTTATCCGCAGGTCCCCCAACCTGCAAGTGGGCAGACCTGAGCCCTCCAGAGGGTGTTCTGAGCCCCAGAGAGGCAGTGCACAACCATCCGCTGCCTCTGCGGGTATGAATGGGTATTTAGGCTGAAAAAATGATACTTGGACAGGGATAATACCTTATAATGCAGTGGTTCTGAAACCTTTAGCACCAGGACCCACTTTTTAGAATGAGAATCTGTCAGGACCCACCAGAAGTGATGTCATGACTGGAAGTGACATCATCAAGCAGGAAAATTTTTTAACAGTCCTAGGCTGCAATCCTACTCGCACTTACCCAGGAGTAAGTTCCATTTACTATCATTGTTAAAAGCATATACAGCGTAGCTTGTTAAAAGTAAAGATGTGTAAAATTTCCCCAAGCGCAGCATAGTAGCCTTAAGACTAATATATTAGAAATAAAATATTGAAATGAATGGGGACCCACCTGAAATTGGCTCGTGTCCCGCCTAGTGGGTCCCGACCCACAGTTTGAGAAACACTGTTATAAGGCATTCTGAGGCCTGGGGAAACTTAATCTGTGTGTAATGGATAATGGGCGCTTTATCAGCACTCTATACTTGGACAGGGATAATTTTTTTGGCCTAAAAAAATTAGACCAAAAAATTTTTGAGGCTCAGAAGAGCCTCCGGAGGTGGGACAGCACAGCTCCCCTTGCCTCAAGGCTTCAAGGGGCCCCCCAAATCCACAGATTTGAACATCTGCAGATTTCCTTATCTGTGGGGGTTCCAAGAGTGGAACCCCCACAGATAATGCAGGCTGTCTGTATTTCTTTATGATCACGTGCCTTGAAGTGATCCTAACAGAAGTCTCCCAAACCCAACTTCTGTGTAAACCGATTATGTTAACGTAGAGAAGGGGAAATGTGGAAGAAACAAAAGGACTTCTCTAGAAGAGCTGAACCTGAACCTCTCCCCACAAGTCATTGTACCCAGTAAAGAGGCACTAGGACCAATGAATGAAATAGTAACAAGAAATTAGCACTCAGTGGCAGCTACTCAAAAAACAGAGCCTTGCAACACCTTAAAGATAAACTGATTTTTAAAGATATCAGCCCAAGCTTTTGTGGATCCACGTTATAAGAAAAGCCTTGCTGGATCAGGTCAAAAGCCCATCTAGTCCAGCACTCCTATAGTGGCTTCCAGATAATTCACAGAGGGCATATCCTTGTTCCACTCTTGCAACTGGGTTTCACAGCAACATTTCATCAAGTGCTAGGCCAATATTGTCTGCAGACATTCCGAGACTTTCCAGAGTTTCAGAGAGGAAGCCCTTCACAGACTTATCTGGAGCTATCAAAGATTGAATGTGGGACTTTAAAAGATAGGGCGCAATCCTATCCTGTGCTGGCCATAAGCAACTCAGCCATAGGTAAGGAGAAACATTTCCTGTTACCTCTGGGTAAGGGCTGCTGGCCTCTATGGGTCTCCTCGGACTTGCGCCCCCTCTTGAGGTGGCACAAGTCCGAGGAGAGTGGAGCGGCTTGAAATACAGCTGCTGGGTCCCAGCCCTGCCTCCCACCCCCTGCCTGTTCCTCCCTCCTGCCCGCCTTCCCCCCTACCTTTGCTGCTTTCGTTGGCCCAGCTGAGCAGACACATGCATCTGAGAGGAAGCCGGCACGGAGGCTTATGTCAGCCTCCTCAGGCCAGTGCTTCTCAGAGCGCTGACCTGGTTTCCTCTTGAGGAGGCACAAACGTGTCTTACGACATGTTTGTGACCCACCTGGATCAAGATTGTGCCCGTATTCTCTTAGGTTGCAGTCCTACCCACAGTTGTCTGGGAGCAAATTTCGTGGGATTTACTTCTGAGTAGGCATGCCTAGGCTTGCACTGCAAGGGATTAGCATCTGTTCTAGAAGGCAGGGTAGACCAAAAACTCAGCAAAGGAAGAATTTGGGTGGGGGGGACCAAGGGAATTTGGGGGGGGGATAAAGGGACACATTTTTAATGGATCTATGGATTATGGAATAATTCCAAAACAGTGTTTTGCCCTTTTTCACAAGCTAATCAGGGTTTTGATTTGCAGTGCTCAAATTTATGTTAATGTGTTTTGACATCTCTGCCCTTTAAAGGGGGAGGGGGTGCTGCAGATAGCTAGTCCTCTGTTCCAGTTCTGTATGCATTTCAGCTAATTCTCACCCAGGTTCAGTGAAAACACCAACATACTGCAGAAGGCTTAATTTGTATTCAAAAACTGAAAAGTTGATAGATGTCATTCAAGGACTTGTACCCGGGCAGAGCATTTGCTCAAAGATCATGATTTGGGCATCAATTGCATGCTTGAAGGTTCAGGCAGAGGTCAATAAGGTGTACCATGCTTGTTTATTCTTCAAAAAGATAAGAAGCACTCAGCAATTGCTTCAAAGACCAGACAGTGTGAAGGCTCTGTCAAAGAAGATTCACAAGAAAAGGTTGTTGGCAACCTTCACTCTTGGAAGACTATGGTATCGTGCTCTGGATGGTGGTTCTGGCACAGTGTCTAGTGTGGCTGAAAAGGCCAATTCGGGAGTGACAATCCCTTCCACACTGGGAGCAAGTGCAGTCTGTCCCTGGTCTGTCTCCCTGGCTGTGGGCCTTCCTTCTTTGTCTCTTTGCCTCATCCTGTTGGCCAAGTGTCTCTTCAAACTGGGAAAGGCCATGCTGCACAGCCTGCCTCCAAGTGGGCCGCTCAGAACTGAACTCAGAAGTGGCCAGAAGCCAGAAGCGGCCAGAAGCAGCCAGAACTGAACTCAGAAGCGGCTCAGAACTGAACTCAGAAGCGGGCCGCTCAGAACTGCGCATGAACTGGAGGTTGTCCATGACTTTGTGTACCTTGGCTCAACGATCTCCGACAAGAAAAGGTAAGGCAAGACAAATCAGAGCTGAGGCAAGCTGCACAGACATCATGTAGTTCTACACACCTGTTGAGAAAGGTGGCTGCTTGTCTTCCTCTTTCCTTTCCTAAGGCATGTTTGTTTTTGAACAACCAGTTGGGAACTCTCTTTATCTGTAGGTTTGGCACTTACTGATTTTACTCCGCATGGTTGCTGGATCCACGATGAAGGGCCTTGCTGGACCTCCTGGATGTGACTGCTGGATGTGACTGGAAGTATCTCCTGGTCACTTCTGGGAGACTTTATGAGGCCTAGGGAGGCTGCAAAAAAGGGGTGCCTTTCTGATACCTCAGAGAAGTCTTCTGAGGCCTGGACTTCGGCTCTGGATTTTGCCTGGAGGTTGACTCCTGAAGCCTTTTCATAACTGGATGTAGCCACAAGGCAGTCGAGGTTTGGGATCAGAGTTTTCCTTCTCTCAGATGAGCTGCCTTCCCAGGCTAACAAGTTCCATTACCCGGTGGCTGTTTAGTCGCCTCTTACGACAAGTACAGCCAAACCGAGGGCCTATTCTTAGCCCCAGCCCCCAGGGGAAGTGTACCAGTGTTCTTCATAACCATCAAGTGTAAAGAAAAAATGCAATGAGCACCACGATTGCCTTAAAGTTGGGGTCCTATACCCACATCTTAGTTGCAATTCTATACAAACTGTCTTCGGAGCAAGCTCCACTGAACACAATGAGACTTACTTATGAGTAAACATGCATAGGATTGTGCTGTAATTCCCATTGAATGCCTCGAGAAACCAGAAGTAGCGTTTTTTTTCTGGCCAAAGTGATCATTCTTAAGCCCGCAGGGGCAGCAGGCAGATAAAGGCTGCCTTTGTGGAATTCAGAAAGCCTTGCTCCAGTTCCCTTTGGAAGGCTTATGGAGCTGAAAATCATGGATTTGATTATCTGTGATTTTCAGTATCCATGGGGAATCCGAGAACGAATCCCCCATGCATACCGAGGCCCCACCTGTATTGAGGAAAGGAAGCTTGTGTTTTTGAGATGGGTGGGTAGAACCGTCCCTATAAGAACAGCATAGATTCCCCAGTCTGCTTCCTCCAAGTTCAGGTTTCTATCTTTAGGGTCTCCACAGCTATGCCAAGGGCCTAAGGTTATTTCGATAGGCTGCTCATGATGCCCTCTTATGAATAAGGTAAATCTTACAGGGTAGGTTTAGCAGTGTTTGCTCTGCACTTTAAATTCACAGTTATTGGATAATGCTCAGTTAGCTGCATGCTTCTGTCTGCTTCTGGAGCCATTCATAATGATCAAATGCATATACCGTCCACAATTTTGTATTAAATGAGAAGAAAGCAGTTGAATCCAGCAAAGTATCTCTGATTAATCAGCTCTGGTTCTATTAGTGTAGCACATCACTAATTTGATGCAGACTTGTTAGCATAGTAAAGCTGCTTAAATAGAGAATGTTAGCTTGACACAAGAACAGTGCAGCATTCAGATATATTAGCACAGCTATTGGCCTTGGGCAACTCGGTTCTAATGAAATGCAACAACAGATACTTGCATGTAATAGGATTGGCTGTTATGATTATTTGCACTCGTTTTGTCTTTTAGTTTCTAAGCATTCACAGTACAAAAGAGCTGCACTTCTCTCTCTCTCTTATACAGAGTGAGAAATGTTGGAAACTAAAGTGCAAAGCAATGATGAATTGAGATGGACGATAACAAATCCCTGCATCCCTTGCTACTTGTATTGACATCGGTTCACAAATACCCTTTCGCACTGTATGCATTGCATTTCTTCCTCCTTTGAATGGTTTCACACCTATTGGCCATGGGCTACCCAGCCTCCTTTGCACACACAGGAGCCTTTCAGTTTTATTTCATTGCATTATTTCTTAAGCCATTTCTGCCCAGCATTGCATATGCGCAACAGGTACCAAATGTGCACATCTGTGGGCCGGGCAAAAATGGGTTAAAGCACACCGAAGTATTCTCTTGCAAAGACACATGATAGCGAGAGTGCTCCCACACAGTTTGGAATTTGCTTACCTAAACTTATTGGATTTTTTGTATGTTGTGAGCCTCATTTGTCAACATCCAGCAATGACAACTTAATTTTTCTATATACTTCAGCTGCACATAGGATGACCAGATGTCCTCTTTTTCCAGGACATGTCCTCTTTTTTAGCTTCTTGTTCAGGAAAAAACTTAAATCTTCTCCTTTTCCCTGTGAGTGCCCCCTTGCAAGCAGCTCATAGTCTTCTTTGGGAATTATGGGAGCAATCCTAACTGTGCCCTGGGTCACGCAAGTCCCTTGACTCAGTCCGGGAGAGTTTCAAACATGCCATAAAGCATGTTTGTGCCCCCCTTGGACTAGGCCACACAGGCACATCTCCATGTGCTGGCCCATGGAGGCCAGATTCAGCCTTTGCGGTAGCGGCAGCTGGTGAGTCTGTGCCAGCCAAGCTCAGCTGGCACGGGGATCTGGGGGGTGTGTGTGTGGGGAGGGCAGGAATAGGCGTTTCCAGGTGGGTGGCAGGCAGGAATGTGGGCAGGCAGGTGGGGAGTGGGAGACAGGGCCAGGATCCAGCAGTTATGCTGGATCTTAGTTCTCTTCCTGGGCAGTGTGGAGCGACTCCAGGCTGCTCCCTTCTGCTCGGGTCTGTGCCACCTCATCAGATGGCGCAGATCTGAGTAGACCCATTGGGGCTGCTGTGGCTCTCCTCGAGTTAAGGGGAATTTTTTCCCCTTGTCCCAGGCCAAACCTCAGCCAGCCCCAAACTTGCGCTGGATACAGCACAGGCCTACCAACCTGCCTGTTTCAGCACAAGTTAGCATTGCACCTTATATGTAATAAATTATGTTATATAGTTTTAAATTTAATAAGTAACATCATGTTTGAATTAACCACAGGAAATCAATATACAAGTGTTTTTAGCTTTTATTTTGTCATGTCCTACATTTTTCTTGGACATGTCCTACATGTTCTTGGATGTCCTACATTTTGGACATTGAACATAGTGGGACTATCATCTTTTGTTCTCTTTTGCGGTTATACCTTCTGGTCACCCTGGCTGCACAGAGATAGTTTATGTTGTCCAATTCTGCATTTTTACACAAAAGATAGTCCCATTGTGTTCAGTGGGGCTTAAACCCAGGAAAATGTGCGTAAGATTGCCGTCTTGGTTGGCTTGCATGAGGGCTGCATTCACAGAATAAAATAACTGAGTGAGACTGGAATCCTACACAAACCTTCCTGAGAGTAAGTTCCATTAAACTCAGTGGGACTTACTTCTGAGTAGACATGCATCAGATTGTGTTGTAAGGCAAGGATACAAGCCATGATGTGTTTGTGCAGCCTCCTGACTCTAGAAAAAGGCTACCTCAGAATGCCAGATGCAAGGGAGAGCAACAGGATGCAGGTCTCTTGTTGTCTCATGTCTCCCTGAGGCATCTGGTGGGCCACTGAGCTACAGGAAGCTGTACCAGATGAAACTTTGGCTTGATACAGAGAGGCTCTTCTTATGTTCTTAAGGATATTGGGGAGGGTGGAACTATGCATATTATTAGAGGAAGGAACAGGAAGCAGCACAGAAATTGCTTTGGGTTTGATCATGTTTATAGGAGATTACAAATAAGACAATAATGAATAAGTGCAGTTTGAACACTGGTAATTTCACTGCATAAAATAGTGATGTAGGGTTTTTGTGTTTTTTTAAAAGCAGATTTTAAAGATTCTGTGTCAAACTGGCACTTAGTTGATCAAGAACGTAGTGACATCTGGTGGCAAACTACATACTGCCTAATAGAACATTGTTCAACAAATTATTTATACTGTTTCCCCTGGGGGCTGGGGATAAGAATAAGCCCTCAGTTTGGCTGTACTGGTTGTAAGAGGCGACTAAACAGCCACCGGGTAGATGGGACTTGTTAGCCTGGGAAGGCAGCTCATCTGAGAGAAGGAAAACTCTGATCCCAAACCTCGACTGCCTTGTGGCTACATCCAGTTATGGAAAAGGCTTCAGGAGTCAGCCTCGAGGCAAAATCTGGGGCCAGAGTCCCTGAGGCAGTTCATGGCTGAACACAGTCACGTTCTGGCACTCCTGCAACGCCGCTGGAACCAACCATACTGGCTTCTGCCTTTCCATTGGACCATTTCAGCGATGTGGAGAGGGGAGATTTGCTGCATGGGAAACAGTCTATCCTCCATATTTACTTCACCCAGGCTTCGCGCACTGGAGAGGACACTCTGTTCCAGAACCACCATTCAGAGCGCAATACCATAGTCTTCCGAGACTGAAGGATGCCAACATAAGAACATAAGAACAGCCCCACTGGATCAGGCCATAGGCCCATCTAGTCCAGCTTCCTGTATCTCACAGCAGCCCACCAAATGCCTCAAGAAGCACACCAGATAACAAGAGACCTGCATCCTGGTGCCCTCCCTTGCATCTGGCATTCTGACATAACCCATTTCTAAAATCAGGAGGATTTATACTGTGGCTTGACCCACTTTTGTGAATATATTTCTTTTTAACCTTGCTTCTGTTAAACCATCTTGTTTCCCTAATGAAAATGTGTGAACTGTAGATAACAGCAATAAATGACTGTAATGATACAAGATGCCCCCATTTTTGTCAAGGCTGCCCAGAAAAATAACCTCTAAGCCTTGAACAAGCCCTTTTACGCCGCCCAAATATCTTTATTATGTAAAATGATCATGTATATGCTTTAAACATTATATAATTTATGTGTATAAGTTACATTTATATACATGCATGTGTGCAGATACACCCAAGGAAATAGTATATATTTGAAACACTTTAGGAATAAGCATTTCCTGTTCCAATAGGTGGTGTCTAGGAATTTTTGTGCATTCAAACCTTGGCAACCCTCAGAGTCACTGGGAATGTTATGTTCTTTGTTCATAAACTATTTGGGGACTCCAGAGAAGGCAAAGGCCATTTTAGAGGTTTAATAGCTGAGAATAAAGAGTTTGCTCTCTGGCAGCTGAAGCTGCATCCTGTTCTTGGCTGGTGGTGGCAAATATATCCTGCTGTGCATTCTTTGCCTTATGAAATGTTTGGGGTTTTTTACAAGGAAACAGCAATTATTTATTGTGTCACTATTCCAGCTAGTGAATAGCTCTTACCTAAGGCAGTGGTTCCCTAACTGTGTGCCGCAGTGCCCCAGGATACCATAGTGAACTCACAGGGGCACTGCAAGATCTCCTGGGTGGCCATTTCTTCCTGGCTCTCCCAGGTCCCACCATTTTGGCTGGGCAGAGATCACACACGATTCTTTTGAGATCTTGCACAATTTGCGCATGGTTCACATGCAATCTCAGGGGAGTGCTGACGGTCATCTCATCTTCTCATGGCATGGTGCTGATGCGGTAGAGTGCCATGAAACAAGGGCACCATGACCAGGGTATGTTTGGGAACCCTGACCCGAGGGGTAACAAGTCTCAGTTACTACACTGGAATAGGCCCAGCCCTTGAGCTGAAGCATTCTGGATGGATCCCTACATACTTTCCTCTGGGACAGTGGTTTCCAAATTGGAGGGTCAGCCTTCCCCAGCTCAAATGACACTTACTGCCACACCGCAGCTCTTCTGGGCACCAGATCTGGATGATGCAACACTCTAGGCAGTTGTGTCTATGATCCAGTGCCCCAGAAGGCATTGCACCCGGATTTCTGGACAGATACGATTGCCTGGAGCATCACATTGTGCAGATCTGGTGCCCGGAAGAGCCATGGCATAGTGGAACAGTAAGTGCCACTCATGGGGAGGAAGGATTCTCCCAAACCCCAGATCCACCCATGGACCGGGGTTTGGAGAGACCTGCTCTAGGAAAAACCACCATCCTGTCATGAATTCTATTTGTGTCCTTCTGTATTCTGAAAAATGGTCCAGCCTGGTCCTGAGTTTTGTTGCAGTTCTTCGTAAGTACCTCTTTGCAGGAGCCTTTGCAGCCAACGTTAAGAACTGCTGCCACAGTAATTCATAAGTTGTTTTAAACAATTGAGCATCAGGTCTCTAAACACTGACTTTCTGTCCAACGTTGCACCTACATAATAGGGATCTAATGTGTACACCTGTGGGCCGGGCAGAAATGGATTAACAATGGGACCACTGACTTAACAGCCCAGTCCTACTTCTGCTGAATCCCCTGGGGGAGTTTCAACCTCTGGAGGCCTCCTCAGGATAAGGGAATATTTAGCCCTGAACTGTTACCCTGCACATGCCTGATCTTGTTTGATCTTGGAAGCTAAGCAGGGTCAGGCCTGGTTGGTACTCGGATGGGAGACCGCCTGGGAATACTGGGTGCTGTAGGCTTATACCATAGTCTTTCAAGACTGAAGATTGCCAACCAATACTCCTTTCCCCTCAGGTAACCCCTTACCAGCCACACCATTCCATGCAGCCAGGTCACCACCACAAGGGACCTTAAAAGACATCCTGGCACCAGTAATTTGGTGTGAGGGGGCAGGCAGGAAATGGGCAGAACATGGAGAGGAGGGGGACAAATGGGGCAAAGTCTGGAGTGGAGAGGGATGTGTTAAAGCTGGGAAAGGGGAGGTAACAGTGGCAGCGGTGCCATCAATAGCCTATCCCCCCCCTTCCTGTCCTTGATGACTGTTGCAGGTCCAAGCAGACCCAAAGGGACAGCAAAGGCTTATGCTGGGACAAAAGAACAAATGTTCCCTTACCTGGAAGAAACCTCCGGGACTCCTTCCCTCCCCTCCCCAGCAGATCGCAACACACACTCTAGTCCTGTGATGCATCAGCAGGAGGTAAGATAGTACTGAGCTGTAAGACTTGCATATTTTTTAACAACAGAGGGTCTGCTTTCTCCAAGTACATAAGATAACAAATGTGGTGGCATAATCCAATTATCAAATATTTATCTTCATATGCAGTGGTTTATAGAAGCAGAGACAGCTCAGATTGGAGTACCGTGACTTCAGCTCAGTGTTTTTAAATTCTGAATTCTTGCTTGGGCATTTTAAGTGCAATGTCCATCATATCTTAGGTCCATCAAGGCAATGCCACACCAGTGCAGCCCTCCCAGTAAGGAGTTCACCTCCTTAATTGGGACAGTGATTTCAGAAGCAAAATCCAGGGCCTCCCATTCCAGGTTCCATTCCAGGTTCTATTCCAGGAACACCTACGGATAAGAAAACCTGCAGGTTTTGAGGGGTCCTGTAGAGCTTTATCAGCAGGTCCCTGAACATGCGGGTCGGACCCACGTGGATTTTCTGGAGGTGACGGGAGCTGTGCCTTCAGAAGTGACAGAAGTACAGCTGCCATCGCCTCCAGAAGGTCAGGTGGGTCCAGCCCATGGATATTGAAACCCGTGGGTCTCAAATCCGTAGATACAGCAGGCACAATTTAGTTGCGCTGTATTTTTTTTCCAGCAAACTATTATTGTGATGGTCTCACCATAGGGTCAGATAAAGGTGTTAGCTGGAATTCAGGCTTTCAGTCCTGGTCTTTGATTTTTCCAGGTCAAAAATCTGAGCTGACCTGTTTTGAAAACCTAGTGCATAATTTATGGGAACATTTTTTTTTTTTTTACTAATTTTTAATCTGCCCCAGAGAATGTGTGAACAAATTACAATTCTACTGAATACAGGCTATGTCATAGCATCCTCATGGGTTCCATTCCCAGAACCCCTGCAGGTGTCGAAAATCATGTTAAATGAAATCCATTTCAAAGAACAACGTCCTTTTACTCAGCAGTTCAAAAATAGCCTCCCTTGCCATACAGGAGGCTGTATACAGGAGAGTGGCAGCAGGCAGGTAACCAACCAACCTCTCTCCAGGGCTTAGAACTGCTTAGGGCACAATCCTAACCCACTTTCCAGCACCAACATAAGGGTAAGGGAACAAACATTCCCTTACTTTGAGGAGGCCTCCATGAGTGCCACCCAACTGCAGGATGCAGTACACGTCCCATTGGCACAGCTATGCCAGTGCTGGAAAGTTGGTTTGGTTTTGGGCCTTAGTTTCAGTTCACTCCAAGGCAAACAACCCCTCCCTTCCCCCTGGAGCATGAGAGATAATGCAAAGTGCAGGTGATAATCACTTCTGCTTTGCATTCTTTCATGGGACTGAAGGGGTTGCTTGCCTTGGAGTGAACTGAAACTAAGCTGCTCTAAGCCCCTGGAGAGAGGGAGATTGATTGTCTGTCTGCTGTCTCTCTCCCACATTACAATGGTAAGCAAGGTTGTTTTTAAACTGCTGAGTAGAGGGATGTTTTTCCTTTAATTTGAAGGGCCCTTCTCATGGAATCGAGATAAAAGATGAAAAAAAATCCCTGCATAATTAGGTTATATCTGTATATTTGAAAATATTTGGCTTATTCCTTTTCCAATAATTACTGTCCTGATTTGATTTCATCTTTATTTATAATTTTCTTCTGCATATGGAAGCCATAATGTGCAGACGTACATTATGCACACAGATGCACTCTCCCTCTCTGGCATGTGTAGCATGCAGATACATTTTCACAGCCATCTGAAAAACCAAGTGACAGCAATGAAAAGCAACATGTCATGTAACAAAATGTTCACTGTTGCTAACACTTAACATTTTTGTTAAAAATCACAACTCCTGCAACAACACTTTTCCCCCTTTAAAACATTAGGTATAGAAGCCATAATGAAAAGTGAGATTCTCCTTTAACAAAAAAGTCATTTTGAGTAGATGTGTAAAGTTTGAATCAGCAGTCTGAGGGCATTCTTTTCAGATATCACAAAATAAATAATATGAAAACCGTCATCATTATGACTCAAATTATGGCTATAACACATTGTTTAGTTCAGTGGCACCAACCTTTTTAGTGCTGGGATACACTTTTTAGAGACAACAACCTGTCAGGACCTCCCCCCCCCCCCCGAAGACCAGAAGTGATGACATTAAGCAGGAAGTGATGTCATTGTTTTAATAAATCACACTTTTAAAAATAAATCACATATTGTACACACGGATGAATCGGTATGTGGAAAAACCTTGAAGTTTTTTCAATAGCTAAGCTGTATCATCAGTAAAAAAAAGAAAACTTGTTTTCTTCCATCTCTGCCCATTGCAAATCATTGATATACTTTAAAACTAATCCAATTTATAGCAGGAGGGATGTACTGTACAGATTGGCCCTCTGTATCTGTGGGATATCTGTTCTCGGACCCCTCACAGATACCAAAAACTGTGGTTAATTGAATCCTCATGTGGGGCCATCAATTGAATCCTCATGTGGGGCCATCGAAGGACCTCCCAACTCCTCAGAAGGCCTCCCAGAGGCTTCTGAGAGACGCTTCCAGTTTTTTTTCATCAAATTGGAAATGGCTCTCAGAAGCGTCTGAGAGGCCTTCTGAGGCTTGCAGAGGCCATACATGACCTCCCTGTACCTCAGAATACCTCCCAGGCACAACCGGAAGTTACTTCCAGTCACGTCTTGGACGTTCAGTGAGGCCCTCCATGCGTGGGTTGGTACACACAGCCAGTCAAATCTGAGGGTCTCGAATTATGGATAAGAAGGACCCACCTGTACATCTTGTGTACTTCCCAGAGGCAACTGTTGAACCACTGAGTGAACAAGATAGTGGACTAGATGGACCTTTGGGAGGGAATAATAATAATAATAATAATATAATATACAGTATTTATATACCGCCTTTCTTGGTCTTTATTCAAGACTTTATTCAAGGCGGTTTACACAGGCAGGCTTATTAAATCCGCACAGGGATTTTTACAAATTGAAAGAAGGTTCTCTCTTTCAAGAACCACCACATTCAAGGTGTTACACTCCGATCTGGTTTAACATTCTGGCCTCCATCCTCCCACGCTCCAAGCAGATGGAACAGCTCAGCTGCAGCTTGCCAGCTGCTTCAAGGTCGCACGGTGCCGGTGGCCTCGAACTGGCGACCTTGTGGATGTTAATCTTCAGGCAAATGGAGGCTCTAACCTCTAGACCAGACCTCCTGCCCACCAGGGAACCAGCAGGTCTTTCCTTAGGCTGCAATCCTACAGTTTTCGTGGAAGTCATTGAAAACAATAAGACTTACTTCTGTGTAGGCATGCATAGGACTGTGCTGTTACTTTCTTACAGCAATGTTCTAATTCCCGTTATTAAACTGCATCCTTCAATATTCCAAAAGTTTATTTAACTTGATCCAATTGCTGTGCTCTAGGAGCGCCAGATAAGGAGCATTTTCAGAGCAGGGCAAACAGAGTGGCTCTAATCACCTTAAGGATCAGGGGAATGTTTTTATATACCTAGCAGTGTAAAAGGGGTTTAGTGGGAGTAGTTGGTAACCTTCAGTCTCGAAAGGCTATGGTATCGCGCTCTGAATGGTGGTTCTGGAACAGCGTCTAGTGTGGATGAAAAGGCCAATTCGGGAGTGATAATCCCTTCTACACTGGGAGCAAGTGCAGTCTGCCCCTGGTGTGTCTGTCTGGACACTGATCTTGATATCATTGTACATGACAAACACTTCCCAAATGATTTCAACTATGCCCCTCCTACACGGCACGCCCTTTCACGGTGCTGAGCACCAGTCGTTGTTGGCAGTGGCAGAAGAAAGTTGGTGGTGACAAGATGGCATTGGTGCATCCTTGTGCCACCGCCAATTATTTCCAGTGGGCCGTGATTTGCAACCAATTCAATGCAAAGGCGGGCGGGCAGGCCCTTCTGCCACCAAATGTAGCACAGAGCTCTGCTTGGCAGAGACTCTGGGGATGTGACTGGGAGCGTAGCACCTGGGGCAGTTCATCCCTATTGCCCTCCTGCAATTGCGTTATACCACCACAGCTGATTTACGAACATTAGTGTGATTTTATGGAAACTTTGAAGAATCTACTTCCTTCCTATGCAATCATTTGAATTATTTTGAGTGAATTGAGTAAACAAACCATTCTTAAACTATTTTTTAGTGTCGTAGCCTGTTGAAACCAATTTCAAACTAAAGACCAATTCCCATTGATTTTTAAATGACGTTGGATGAAATCCTAACTATTTGTTAGGCTGGCACAAGTCCCTTGTGCCGGCCCAGGAGGGTCGCAAACGCGCTGTAAAGCACGGTTGTGCCTCCTCAGGAGTCGGCTGGGCCGGTGCAGGGACACATGCCGGCCCATGGAGGCTGCATCCAGCATTTCAAGAGGCAGATGGGTGGGAGCGGGGCCGGGACCCAGCAGTCATGCCAGATCCCAACCCTGTTCCTCAAGCAGCATGTGCCGGCTCGAAGCCGCTCCGTTCTCCTCGGACTTGTGCCGCCTTGTGAGGTGGTGCAAGTCTGAGGAGACCCATTGGGGCCATGGTGGCTTACCCAGGGGTAAGAGAAAGAGTTTCCCCTTGCCTCCGACTGAGCAACGTCTGGCCCAATCTTCTGGCCTGCCTGTTCCAGCGCAAGTTAGGACTGCGCTGCTGGAGTTGCACTCTAAGGTTGAAATGCTAAACATACATACTAGGGAGTAAGCCACATTAGACATAATGGGATTTGCTTCTGAGTAAACTTGCATAGACTAATATGCTTGTCTCATTAAATATTTTGTTATGCTACTTAGCCATTCTTAGCCGTTATTGGGGAAGAAGAAAAACATGAGAACTAGGACAAAATGCTCCCATGCAAAGTGCAGACATCTGAATCAAAATCCCATTCCTCTGGCATGCATCTACTAATTCCCATAAGTGGTCAATGATATGTTTGTTTATGATGCTTGCAAAAATACTGTGTCCTATCCAAAGAGATTGGTTTGAGACTTTTAGGAAGGAAGTAGGAGAAATGAAAGAATGCTTGATGCAGTAGGCTAGTTTGTCTTCATCATGCGATCACAAAGGACAGAATATCCAGCAGGCCAATGTAGCTGGCTTATTACGCCCAGAGTAAATCTTAACTATAAAAAGAGCACAATGTACTCCAGTTTGTCATCTCAGATGTTGCATGTGTGCAGCCTCTCTAGATTATGCTAATGTGGGTAACACTTGGGAAGTTAGAAATATTCAATGTGAAAATACTGTCTAAACATTTTGTGTTTATACAAAACACCCAGATAAGGACAATATTTGTAGAATGAATATTTTGTTCTGCCTTAATAACCTCCTTAGGATGGTTACGTTTTCCAAGCTAAGGGGCAGTAAAGTTTGCAGAAGAAGAGGAGGACTGCTAGAAGTTGGATGAGAGGTACCGTGTGCACAGTTATATCAATATCTATATCAAGTATATATTTACTTGATTTCAATTATTGGACTTAACGGTGGTTTTAATGGAAGTCAAGTAGAAGTCTTGCCTGCTGTTTGCACCTTTTGTATTCTTTCCTTTTATAAATTGCAGTTCTTTTAAATTTGTGTGCATTGCCTTATGACTGAGAAGTTTACTTTTCAAGGCAATAGATAGATAGATATATTAATTAACTAAGGGCCCAGTCCTGTTCAACTTTCCAGCACTGATGCAGCCTCAGCTCAGGATGTACGACACAACCTGTTGGCATGGCTGCATCAGCGCTGGAGAGTTGAACGGGATTGGGCCCTAAATTAATAGACTTTGCTTTTAGGCAGGTGAGGGGAATGGGGAGTGAAGGAGAGAGTAATGAGAGTAATTGAAATGGGATGCATTTGCAAGAATAAAGGTCAATATAGTCTCTTTCTCAATTCTCTCTCTTTCTCTCATGAGAAGCTCTTGTTATACCAAGACCGTTCTGATAAGCCCAATCTGATAAGCAGTGTTTCTCTAATGGCTCAGAAACAAGTCTTTTTTCCAGCTCAATCGTAATGTAGTTCAGAGCGGGTGGAGTGGTTGCACACCTGCCCTAAAACACGTTTGCAATGGCTGTAGAGTAAGGAGCGCTGGTGGGAAGGCCTGCACCACTCTGCAAGTGCTGAATTCAGAGCAGTGGCCACCAGAGCAGGTAAGAGCTGCTGCGTGTTGCACAAGGTCGATGGCAGGGGTGGGCGGGTAATGGGTGAGTGAGGGTGTAATGGGTGAGTGAGGGTGTAATGGGAGCAGCTCAGGCTCAGAAGGGGGTCTGGTCAGCAGAGGAAGCCTCTGCCATATCCTAACCCCATTCCTGGGCCATTAAGCCCTAAACGAACTTCTCTTACTTATGCCAGTGATTTTGCTGGCAAAGATCCAAGTAGCCCCTTTGGGCAGGCTGGGGCACTACATGGGGTAAGGGAACAAATGTTGCTTGATACGGCATGTGTCCTATGAGTCCCTGCAGTGCCAGCGCTGGTTAGGATTGGGCTGTAAGTCTTGTTTAACAAAGTATTCTGTACGCCCAGTAGTCTTATTTTGGAATATGCAGGCAGGACATTCTAGCTCATGTCACTTACTTCTTCTCGGTAGCAAGACTCACAGAAAGTACTGTGGATTACTTTGGTTCATGATCATGTCTGAGAAGGATTCACAAGTTCAAAAAAAAGTAGGCAGCTTACATTTACTGTGTACTTGGTTGCTTCCAGAACCCTTATGTTCCAGTGAGTTCATTTTAGGGCATTAGAGCAGGGGTGTCCAAAGTTTTTGGCAGGAGGGCCACATCATCTCTCTGACACTGTTTCGGGGGCCGGGGAAAGAAAGAATTAATTTACATTTGAAATTTGAATAAATTTACATAAGTTTACATAAATGAATATATTACAAATGAACTTATATGAATGAATGAAGGCCCTGCAATAGCTCATGGCCTATAAAAGGCCTTGCACAAAGCAAGGCTGGCCTTTCCTTTGCTGCCACTACTGCATCACAGCCATGAAGTGGCAAGCAGTGGAGGAAGCCCTCATTCCACAGCTCATCCAAAAAGGTCAAACAGTTGCCTTCATGCTGAGAGCAGTTGTGTTGGGCCAGTGCGGGCTGCCACAAATCTCTGGAGGGCCAGAGACTCATTGGAGACTGGGGGCTCCCTGAGGGCCGCATTGAGAGGCCTCGAGGGCCACATGTGGCCCCAGGGCCGGGGTTTGGGCACCCCTGCATTAGAGAATGAAGTTACAAGTATCATGCTCTCTTTGTGGTCTTATGTTATCTGCTAAGGGAATATGAGGCCCTGTTAAATCTCTGATCATGTACCATGGCATATTATGAATTAGCTGGATGAAAGTGAAAATGACTGCAGTAGGTCTCAATTAAGCCATAGATGCCTACCCCCACACTCCTGTCACTTCTCTTGAAAATGTACAGCTTATGCTTGAGAGGGGGCAAACTATACATTATATACAAATGCGTGCAATGAAACCTTGACTAGTACTTTGAAAAAATGAAATGAAATATGACGTTTTAGGTAAGGTGGTAGAAAGAGCTGCTTAACTGTTTTGCTACTGCTTACGTTTGCACTCAAGATCTCATCAGTTATTTCTTCACTATGAGGTTCCAGATATTGGTAGTCTCTAGTCTGGTGGGGCACATAGCAGAGGGCCATACATTCTTGACTCTTGAGACTTCTTCCCTCCATCACCCAGTAAGCAAGCCAGAACCCTGAACCCAATGGGAAGGCTTACTAGGAGGTAGGGGGAGCAGGCAGTGTCAGTGGATGTGAGTCCTCCTTCACAACTAGTTTGCAACTACTGTAGATACTCGCCTATAGCACTGAAAATTTTTGCTAAGTAATCAAGCTCCAATTATCATTTTGACTTATCTCCGGGTCAATCAGAGGGCAGAGCTTTTCGACTCTGAAGAGTTTCTTGCTCAAGCAGGCTCATTAGAAGCAATGCAGAGATCATTAGTTTCTATAGTAACTTTTCTGGGAAGTTCCAGCTAAAGTTAACTTTTTATTCTCCTCTGTTCCATTTTGCAAATGCTGTTGCAGCCTAGTTCTGTTTTGCATTTAGCAGAGATCTGTTTTTTTTTCAGCACCAGGATGGGATCCTCCTTTCCATTTGAAGCAAAGTCCCAGGCTACAATTCAGTGCACCATTACTTAAGAATAACACCCATGGAAAGCAGTGGGTCTACTTCTGAGTAAAAAGGGTTGCAAATATCTCATCTCTCTGCTGTGAATTGAATTGCACACTCTCAGTTATGTGTTGTGGGTTGTATATTGTATGTAGAGCTTCTGACTTAACACACCAGACACCTTAAAGGTAGATTGATTCATGGATCTCCTGCAGTGGTTCCCACTTTGTCACTTACATATCCTTTGGCAGTCCATTTCCGTAGATTGTACCCTTCATATTAGCAAAATGTTCGTAATTAATAATACAAGGCCTCATCTCCTCTATATGAAAGCCCGGAATTCATGTATTTATCACAGTGTTTTCTCTTTTTATCTGTTTGAAGAACAGAAGACTCTGCCTTTGCACTGTTTTGCACCAGAAGTGTGCTGAGAAATTCTGGGTGATTGATCACTTTCCATATTATGTTTCAGCTTTTTTACTGTGCTGGTTTTCAATCACTGGTTCATAGATGAATTGATGACCAAAAACTAGCTATTGGTGGGGCTTTCACAGCCAACTACCTACCTTCCTTCCTGCCTTGCTGGCCCTGCAAAGCATTCTGGAGCACGACCTGCCTTTTTCTGCCATGATACCATTCTTTTTCAAGGACCCCTGAAGGTCCTGTTGAGTGCCCCTGGGAGTACATGAAGCCCAGGTTGGGAACCACTGTTCTACTGGTATGTTGTTTACAGTGCATGGATAGTGTTTACAAAAAGGTGGTGAAGACCAGAATTTAAAAAGAATAAAAATGTATCTTATGATCTTTTACTATATTTTTAATAAATTAGAGACTGTACAGTTCTTAGGTAACAATTAGCGGTAAGTTATATTTCAGGATCTGGCCTCGGGTAAAATCTGTCAAAACTATAGTCAGACACCCCCCTAAGTTTAACCCCCGACTTATCCAAGGGTCATAGAAAATTCCATGATTTCGAAACCTGCCCTCGACTTATCTGTGAGATCTGTGAGATTGGCTTGTGGCCGCGTATCTGTGGTAGTTGTAGTTGCGAACTACAGAAGAAGCAGTGAAGGACTGTCACCTGTCTACTGCCCACCAGCACTGTTGGAGCAGACAGACTGCACCTGCGTGAAAGCAGCTGTCTTTGAGTTGGGACATCCTTAAGTCAGGGACTATCTGGGTAATGTGTCCCATCAGACCTTACTTGTGGATGAATACATTTATTTTGTTATTTCACATTTTTATACCACCCTTGCTTCAGGGAGCTCAGGGTGCTGTACCTAGTTCCTTTGGTCCTCTGTTGTCCTCACAATAGCCCTGTGAGGTAAGTTAGGCTGCGATATAGTAACTGGCCCAAGGTAACCCAGCTGTTCCATGTCCAAGTCCAGTTCCAGAACTCCTTCAGCTTCCTGGCGCATATGTGGAGCTACCCTTGAATCTCATATCTGAAATCCCGTAAGTGTCACATCTGGGTGATTCTTGAATGGGGAAATGGCTGATGTTATAGAGAATTGATAAGCTTTTCACCTTTCACTCAAACTCGCAGCCTGCTGAGATTGCTTTTCATTTTTAAAAAAAGGAAGTCTGAGCTTTGCTCTTCATTTGCCTGTTTTGCCACAGATTTCTCAGACTAGTAGTTGTCATGTGAGATTAATTACAGGGCAATTTACTGATTGTCACTGCAGCACTTCACGTAGGAGAAGTTTGTACCATGTGGGTGATAAAGGGAAGATTGCATGCCATTTCAGATGCCCTTGTGTGCTGACAGTCTTTGCTTTTGTTATGGCTGCAAAGAAAATGTCTGCGTGACTTCCTCTTTGCCGACGATGTCTTCCTCTTGTCGACGATGACTTCCTCTTTGCCGACGATGCCGACGATGCAGCTGTCACTACCCACTCTGCCAAAGATCTCCAGCAGCTCATGGATCGTTTTAGCAAAGCCTGCCAAGATTTTGGACTGACGATCAGCCTGAAGAAAACACAGGTCATGGTTCAGGATGTGGACTCACCTCCCTGCATTACAATCTCTGCGCATGAACTGGAGGTTGTCCATGACTTTGTGTACCTTGGCTCAACGATCTCTGACACTCTTTCTCTTGATACCGAACTAAACAAACGCATCGGTAAAGCAGCTACCACGTTTTCCAGACTCACAAAGAGAGTCTGGTCCAACAAGAAGCTGAAGGAACATACCAAGATCCAGGTCTACAGAGCTTGCGTCCTGAGTACACTTCTGTACTGCAGCGAGTCATGGACTCTTCGCTCACAACAGGACAGGAAACTGAACGCTTTCCACATGCGCTGCCTCCGATGCATCCTCGGCATCACCTGGCAGGACAAAGTTCCAAACAACACAGTCCTGGAATGAGCTGGAATCCCTAGCATGTATTCACTGCTGAAACAGAGACGCCTGCGTTGGCTCGGTCATGTCGTGAGAATGGATGATGGCCGGATCCCAAAGGATCTCCTCTATGGAGAACTCGTGCAAGGAAAGCACCCTACAGGTAGACCACAGCTGCGATACAAGGACATCTGCAAGAGGGATCTGAAGGCCTTAAGAGTGGACCTCAACAAGTGGGAAACCCTGGCCTCTGAGCGGCCCGCTTGGAGGCAGGCTGTGCAGCATGGCCTTTCCCAGTTTGAAGAGACACTTGGCCAACAGTCTGAAGCAAAGAAGGAAGGCCCATAGCCAGGGAGACAGACCAGGGACAGACTGCACTTGCTCCCGGTGTGGAAGGGATTGTCACTCCCGAATTGGCCTTTTCAGCCACACTAGACAATGTTCCAAAACCACCTTTCAGAGCACGATACCAGAGTCTCTTGAGACTGAAGGTTGCCAACAACTAAAAGAAAAGTTTGAAAATGAAGTCTTGGTTAGAGGCATTTATGCTAGAAGGCAGTGGTACTGTTCCTTGATAAAGTACAATAAGAAAATAATGACTATCAGCTATACTTTTGCATCTGCCATGTTCATAAAAATACCAAAAAAAAGTTTACAGGTAATTTAAATGTGTAAATTAGGCATGGCCTTTTAGCTCATGATGAATTTCCTCCACACTGAACCCACTGGATAGTTAGTGGTGTATAACCATTAGGAGGAACAAGTATTTGTTTAATAATTATCTGTTTGTTTAGCTTTTAGCATTACATTCTCTGCCATTTCTCCATTTTGAAAACCAGCATTTGAAGTGATAAACTACAGAGTGCTAATAATCTGAAAACTCAGGAATACATTTTAAAACCAAGTTACCGAAGACATACTGAAAAAAGAAAAAAGTTAAATCTGCACCTTCCTTGGTCAGGCAGCCTTAAGAAGCTGGTGTGGTGTAACAGACAGAGCACTGGGAATTGACTGGTAAGGCCCAGGCTCAAATTCCAACTCATCCATGACACATTTTCTCAGCTAAGCTACCTCAGCTGTTATGAGAATAAAAAGGGGGAATCTTGGGAGAAACATTTAGATGGATGAAGTGCTAAACTAGCCGCTGAATTGCCAAAAGGTGGCATTTCCCTTGGGGGGAGGTAAGGTCTACCAAGGACAGTGAGTCACGTCTTCTTTGTGGTGGTCGACAGGCTCTTGAATACGCTTCTCCTGAAGGTACACCTGAATTCCTTTTGACAACTCACAGCCCAATCCTGAGCTGCCCAGTGTGTGGGGCTGCAGCGGCACTGAAAATGGCTGCCGCTGCATCCAGCGCGCTCCAGGCAGTCGCTGCCTCCTCCAAGGGAGAAGGGGACTTTTGTCTCCTTCCCCTGCATAAACCGAGTAGCTCCACAATGGGGCTACTCAAATCTACGATGACCCGAAGGTCGGTGTAGAATCAAGAGCCTCCATGTTGGGTGGCTAGCCTGACATGGAGGCTTGGGATCTGGTGGAGTCACTTCTCCCTTCCGCCCTACTCCCTTTCCCCAGCATACCTTCTCCCTCCCCTCTCTCCATCCTCCCCTGCCTCCCGTGTCCTGGAATGCCTCCTACCTGCCTCTCCTCATGCCCCACCTACTTTTCCACTGCCTGGTGGTCCATGCGACCACTGAGTGCAGAACTCTGGTGCTCCACTGGTGCTAGCCCAGTGCCAGCCAGCACTGGGCTAGCACCAGCAGAGCACCGGTGTTAGGGCCCGCAAACATGCCTTACGGCACATTTGTGACAGTGCACACTGGCGCTGAGCCGGTGCGCTCTGAACAGGATTGTGCTCTCAGTGGCTAGTTTAGTACTTCATCCATCTCTTCTGCAGATCAAAAGAAGCAGACAGTAACACACAGAATATGCAGGCCCCAAGAAAAAATCTAAAATCATCCCCATCACTTTTTATTCTGTCTGGAAGTATGTAGGCAGCCATTGCAGTTGGGCCAAAGTAGAACTGATGCATTCTGTGCAGGAGGCAACCCGCGGCGTTTTGCACTAGCTGCTTTTGAAAGCAGCATCATTGCAAAAGTGCATTGCAGAAGTGAACATCAAAATGGAAACAAAGCATGCATGACAAGGGCTATATCACTATCACATGGAAGTGGTCGCAGTCGACTCTCCAGTGTGACCTGGGGAAAGGTGCTGTCAACCGCAAAGCAAATCCTAAGACAACACATAGTCTGAAGATTTTTTTTTTTTGTTTAGGAGAAACGTAATGCTCTTGAGCAGTGTTTCCCAAACTGTGGCTCAGTGGGTCACAACCTGTTTATTAGTGGGTTGTGAAGCTGAAACTGGCAAGCTGATAGCTGACAAGGAAAATTCATTGAGCCCTATGGAAAGTGAAACTGAGCCACACATGCATGTTTATTTGGGAATAAGTGAATGTTCCTCAGTCCACTTCAAAGGGCAGACCAAGAGGAATGCAATCCCACTGGAATGGTCCCAATCTGATGAATGCAGGCCCCAAAAAACACTAGAGAAGGAAGTCTCCCCTTAGCTAACAAGGAAAATGTATTGAGCCCTATGGAAAACGAAACTGAGCCACACATGTGCACTTAGTTTCGAGCTGCAAATGTGCCTCGGCTCCTATCGAAGGCCAAATAAAGGGGTATGCAAGGCCACCAAAACGGTCTTGATTGGATGAATGTGGAGCTCAAGAAATGTTCTAGAAGGTAGCCCCCCCCCACCATAATAAATAGGATAAAAACAGAGGCTTGAGCAGCTTGTAAGGTGAAACTTTTTTTTTAAAGTGCCATGGATATAAATATACATACATTGGGACACCAGTGTCTGGGTCACAAAAAGATTGAATGCAAATGTCCAACACCGGGATGCATTTACTGGGACATAGTTGTCTGGGACGTTCCTTTCATTCAAATGAAATACGTGCACTTTTGAATAATCTTGCAGACAGTTCACAGTTGATCCTGATACTATGTCCGTGTGAATTACAGTGCGTGTTCTGTCACTAAACCATTGCCCTTCCCTTCCTCTTTGGTTTGGCTGTCTGAAAGGGCTTTGTAAGTTGTGCACTGGATTTTTGGTGGGCAAAAATGTGCCTGGACCCGTTCTCTCTGTTTTGATTGGGATCCTTTTGCGAAAGCAGAGGATATGGATGCCTAATATTTATTCTGTGGCATCTCTTGAGGTAATCATGTGATTTGTTCAGTCAGACACAGAGCATTGTTCCTGCTGCTTAGCGATAACAAATGGCACAGTTTTAATGTGCTGCAGATGTTTGCAATGGTGCGTCAGGACATTGGAAAGCTTCCAGAGAAGGAAACCTTTTGCTATTGAAACTCATGTGCCGCAGGCTGGAGCCGGAAATCAGCTCAATCCATAATTGCATGCTTTGCAGTGGTGTAAATGGATCTGAAACCCTAAATCTCAATTTGAGGTACATTTTGCAGATGTTGGTCATTAGGACACTTTTATCTCCTGCTCTCTCATTCTCTTTGCTCTTTCCTCATTTGCAATCACTTGAAGCAGTGAGGGCACACATGACAATGAATAATTTATTTAAAAACATAATGACTGCTGAGTTTGAAGCAGTTTTTCTTCCTGAATGTTTTGATGTTATCAGTCTGCTTGCCATTTTGTTCCTTAGGACAAGCTCGCTGCCGTAGGACCAAAAAGGTACAATTTCCACTGAATCGTCTTGAAGGATGTTCTGTGCTTTTAACAGCTGCTTGGAAGGAAGAAGACTGATTGTTATGTGACCGTATGATGTCAATATAAAGCAGGGGTCTCCAAACCCCGGCTCGGGGGCCAGATGCGGCCCGCGACAAGCCTCTATCCGGCCTGCAGCAAGACCCTGCAAGCCTCTGGTGCACTCAACCAAATGTGACCAGAGCTGTGCTCCAGTTGCATCTGGAGGGTGTTTTGAGGGCTGGGGAAGCCAGAATGCCTTCTAAAGGCCTAAAAACATCACTTCCTGGTTTTTCTGAAAAACCAGAAGTGACATTTTTGAGCTGTCTAAATATCTTATACCTTCTGAGCCTTTCTAATGTATGTGTTTAAATGTTATATTTAAAATTTATTTATTTTCCCAGCCCTCGACACCATGCCAGATATTTTATGTGACCCTCTGGCCTAAAAGTTTTATAAACTGATATAAAGCAATGCAGGGCAAGTTAGGTGAAGCTTGAGGACATGTAGAGCACTTCATTGGGACATGGTCAAAAGCAACAGCTTCACAGGGTTTTGCAGTGTGATAATACTGCTGTTAGCCATGTGGGGATGGCAACCATTTACTGATTGAGTGATTGATTGATTGACTGACCTATCCTACATGGATGTGTCCAGCCTCCCTTTAAATCCATCCAAACTAGTGGCCATCATCACATCTTTTCAAAAAGAATTCCACAGACTAATGTGCGATGTGAAAATGTACCTCCTTTGGTCCATCTTAAATCTGCTGTACATCAATTTCAATGAATGACTCCTGGTTCTAGTAATGTGTATGTGGGACACAAGCTCACTTTCAGATTTACATTCTTGATTGTCATTGCAAACTTTCCTCTGCTAATCTGAGGCTATTTAGAGCATGTAAATGAGAAATGCTGACAAGCACTTGCATTCAATTATATGTATGACCTGATTTGTGCCTGCTGTAACGTTGGCCGCTATTATGGCCGGGGTATTATGTATTTGAACTTTAGAAAATATTTTAAATTATTAAATATTTTGATGCCATCTATAGCAAACAGACACTAAATGAAATAATATTTTAATTCCATTGTATGGAAGGAGGAATGGTGGGAAATGTGACCTCATTTGCTTGAGGTCACGGGCAGCCCAATTCTGAGTTGCCCAGAGCATAGAGCCATGGCATCCAAAATGCCGACCATGGCATCCAACGTGCCCTGGGCAGCCACTGGCACCTCCTTGGGATTAGGGGACTTTTGTCCCCTTCCCCCAGGTAAGGGAGATAGCCCCTCAATGGGGCTACTCAATTCTACAGCGGCTCTTGAGCCAATGCAGAATCAGAGTCCCATGTCAGACTACATGGTCCAAAACAGGGCTCTGGATCCAGTGGAGCCTAGCTCCACCAGTTTTGCCCCACTCCCTTCTCCCACCATGCCTCTTTCCTGCCTTCCCCCTGCCTCCCCTGCCCTAGAATGCCTCCTTCCACCTCCTCTCCTATTTCAAAGGCTTTTGGTACAGCAAAATGAGCAGGGAGGTGTTTGTGTGTTTCTGCAGGAGTAGCAGAATCCAGATTAGAATGTTTGAGTGTGTTTTGGGAGGTTTTTATTTATTCATCACATTTCAAACCATGCTTCCTCCAAGGAGCTCAGGGTAGTATACATGGTTCCTCCCCTCCTATTGTCCTCACAACAATCCTGTGAAGTAAGTGAGGCTAAGGGATGGTGACTGGCTCAAGGTGACCCAGAAAATATAGTCAGTAAGCTTCATAGCTGAGCAGGGATTTGAACTTGGATCTTCCATGTCTGTTCCTGAACCTTATACCATGTGTGTGGGAGAGTGGTAGAATTCAGATTAGAACACTTGAGTGTGTTTCAGAAGTGCATTTGTAGATGTATGCCTAAAGTTAGGATGACATTCTGCCCACCTTCTTATTGACTGATCTCATTGGGTCATCTCATCATTTTTTTTTTGTCCCCACACACTTTATCTAGATACAACCATGATATAATATTGAAATAAATGTTAAATTTAGGGAGGCAGTTTAACCAGCTTCCAGCAGAGGGCATGTATGCTTTTTAAATAGACTGAATTCAGGCACCTTTAATTGCAAAGGTTTTGCTTGTGTGAGTCCTTCGTAACTCACTATGCTAGCTATTGCAGATGTAATTTCTTTACCTTATAAAATAATTATGCTTAAAGACTTGTGAAATAAATTCTCTTTGATTAGGGATGTTTGATGGCTAGGTTGTTCAAATGGGAGCTGAGAAGTGGCAATAAAAATTGCCGCTGACACTTGCAAATGGCATTGTGAGCAACTGCTGAATTAATTCCGTTAAATCTCTTCTGAATATTAAGCAACAAATGCAGTTCATGGTGGTGATTATTTTTATGTTTAATGCATAAAATGCTTTACATCTTTTTAAAGTAAAAAAAATGTGGTGTATATTTTATTTCAGTCTGGTTAGCCTCATTTTCACATACTCTTAGTGCTAGAAGAAAGCTATGCCTGAGTCAGAAGCTAGACCTGGAGTGCCTTTTCTTCAGTCCAGGGTCCCTGCAGTAAGAGGCTGAACGGTGCACAAGAGATTGGAGTATAGCAACAGGCAGGAGCTTTTGCTCCATTTACTTAGCAAATGCAGAGCAAAATTCTGTGGACTATAGAATAGCAGTTTGGCTGGGCCAATTGACAGGATCTGCCCTTAGTATCCCCTTCCCTTGCTTCAAAGGCCCTCAGTTCTTTGGTTTGCGGGGAAATAGGGCAGTATGGTGAAGTGTATTTGTCCAGGATGTGAACATGGGCAGATGAAGACTCATGCTAAATCTGACCAGCCATACATACAGCCCACTGGCAGACATTAGAGGTGGCCTCAGAGTATTTTTATAGTACAGGTATTGTTGGCATCCTTCAATCTCGGAAGACTATGGTGTCACGCTCTGAATGGTGGTTCTGGAAACAGAGTGTCCTCTCCAGTGCGCGAAGCCTGGGTAAAGTAGGTATGGAGGATAGGCTGTTACCCATGCAGCAAATCCCCCCTCTCCACGTCGCTGAAATGGTCCAATGGAAAGGCAGAGGCCAATACGGTTGGTTCCAGCGGCGTCGCAGGAGTTGCCAGAATGTGACTGTGTTCAGCCGTGAACTGCCTCAGGGACTCCAGCTCCGGATTTTGCCTCAAGGTTGACTCCTCAAGCCTTTTCCATAACTGGATGTAGCCACAAGGCAGTGGAGGTTTGGGATCAGAGTTTTCCTTCTTTCAGATGAGCTGCCTTCCCAGGCTGACGAATCCCATCTACCCGGTGGCTGTTTAGTCGCCTCTTATGACAAGTACAGCCAAACTGAGGGCCTATTCTTGTCCCCAGCCCCCATGGGTAATAGTACAGGTACTTACACTTTTTATAACTATTTCTTTTTCTCCACCACTGTTACACCAGTGGAATTCACCCAGCTGAGTCTTCCCAGTTGTAAAAAGCTTATTGAATCACAGTTTGGAATTCCCACAAAACAAACCATCTGTTGCTCACTCTGATGCTTCTGCTAGATTGTTTGGCTGATAAGTCTGCTCATATTTGGTCCAATTTGGATGCAGACGTTCTTGCAGAATCTGTATTGACAGTGTCAAAAGCAACCACTTGTCACAACTGCTTAAATCATCTGTTCTTCTTTGAAGATGTTGTCAGGGCTTGGATTTACAAAAGCCACAACTTGTAAGTTGGATGCTTGCCCATCGTGGCCTGTCAGAGCCAGCTGGATACAGTTGAACAGGCTATTGGCCAAAAGAGAGAAGACAAAGTTCCTTAATTTTTTTTAAAGGAGGCAGTGGTTTGACCTCTGCTGACAGAACCATCATCAGATAAGGAAGACATGGCCAATATCCAACCAGTTTCCTGTCTTCTGTTTCTGGGTCAGGTGCTGAAATATATTGTGCTGTGTAACTCCAGGTATTCCTGAATGACTCATCTGTTCCAGTCTGGCTTTTGTCCTTGTTATAGGCCTGAGATGGCATTGATAGCTCAGTGGATGACCTTTTATCTTTAGATGGAGAAGGGGGCAGGAAAACTCCTATGTCAATGGTTTCCAAACTCTCTGGGAGTTTGGGAGCCCCTGTAAGTCTTGGCGGGTGAGGGGGTAATGCAGCAAAGCAATCAGGATGATCACACAGCTGCCAGGACTTTCAGGGGCATTTTTACACTTACCTGAGCTCGCACTGGCCTCTGGGAAGTGCAGGGACCCCAAAGAAGCCCCTACAGGGCTCCCCAGGCCTTATAAAATGTAAAGATCACTACCCACTTCTGATTTTTTAATGCAAAACCGGAAGTAGGTGGCAATCCTTATTTTTTGATTTTGTGAGGCTTGGGGAGCTCTGCGGGGGCATCTGCAGGGCTTCCCATACACCCCCAGAGGCCAACACGAATTCAGGTAAGTGTTAAAATGCCCCAGAAAGCCCCGGCAGTGGGGCAATCATCCTGATTGCATTGCTGCTTCCCCCCTCCCCGCCCCTTAAAGGGGTAGAGACAGAGATTCTCTGGCTGGGAAATTGCAACACCCCAGTTTGAAAACCTCTGTCCTATGCCATTCACAGAGGCAGCAGTGTTTTGTTGTATAGTGGGTCCATGCGAATAAAGGAAGGCATAGAGATAACAGCTCAATATATTTATTCCATCTTCAGAACAGAACCTGACAAAGAATCTGAATGAATCTGACACAAGGCAAACACCCCTGGCTTTTATACCCTTTAGCTCCGCCCAGACTCCCCATGATTGGTGCAGTTGAAACATTAACTAGAGGGCCAATCAGATGGTAGGATTTCGATCCCCCACCCGATTGGCCAGCCAGAAGTCTGGGCCAATCAGTTATGCAGGATTTTGATGCAGTTTGAAGAAAATTACTACTGGCAAAACCTTGAAACTTTGATGTCACTTTCATGGGTGCACCCATGAAGGTTGACAATTTCCACCCCATGGGCCCTCCCCCACTTCAACCCCAAAACAGACAAGAGTGCTAAAGTGAGAAAGTTTTGGCCCAGCACTATGGTCCCCTGACTATTATTAGACCATCTTCAGTATGGTGTATTTCAGAGGCCATTCACTGGAGACATTATTTCAGCTTCCTGGGAATCATAATGTGGAGCTCCACAAGACTCACAGCCCAATCCAATAGGCTCATAGCACCGACAGAACCAGGGTTCCGCTAGCTGTGAAAATATTTCCAGCAGTATGTGAAGTAATGCATGCCAGAGCACCAGCCAGATTGCTGCTAGGGCTGAAGCAGGTAAGGCAAGCAGGGGAGGTGGGATGGGTGCGGAGGGAGGCAGAATGGGGGCAGAGGAGACAGAACAGAGAGGCAGTGAGGTGGGGGAGGGCAGGATGGGGTGGCGATGGGTGCACTAAAGGAGGATTTGGTCTGCAAAGGGGCTCGGTTCAGTGTTGGCATTTGCCACCAAATCTTAGCCCCCTTCCTTCCCTTGCACCTGATCCTGCAGTGCAAGTCCTCACAGACCTGATCCAGTTAATGTGCTAGTGCAGGTCTGAGTAGATGCCTTCAATCTGCAGAGGCTTCCCCGGAGCCCATGGAATGCAGTGGTGGCTATTTTAGTGTTGCTGCATCAGCCAGGGTGTGTGGGTGGTGGAAACAGAGAGGAATGGGCTCTCAGTTTTAATAATGATGTTGTTTATCATAAGGCTGCTGACAGTGGGAATCTGTAGCTTTGGAGTTGGATTTTATGTGACCAGTGCTCCAGTGGTCCTCATTTCAGTGCTCTGTTCTGCAGGCCCCACCCCACCAAACCTACTGGAGTAGAGAGGGGGCACTGTGATTCCCCAGAAAACCTGCACACTGGGGGAACCAGGAGAGGAGCTGTTTCCCTGGTTGCTGCAGTCTCAGATCCAGAGGAGGGGTGTTAAATAATTATATGCAGAATTGCCCTTGTTCTTTTTCGTCTTGTCTCCCTGTCTCAGACCTGAACTATGTTACAATAGCTACATGATAGTGCAGCTCATGTCTTAGTTTTCATTTTACTGTGTAGAGCAGCCGTTTTCAACCACTGTGCCGTGATACACTGGTGTGCCGCGAGTGGTCCACAGGTGTGCCACAGGAATTTGGGGGAAGGTCATTTATTAATCAGGCAAATGGGAGATGTGAGCCCCCACTAGCAGCATGGTGTGCCTTGTCAATTGTCAAAAACCTGGTGGTGTGCCTTGACCATTTTAGTGCCTTGTCAGTGTGCCGTGAGATGAAAAAGGTTGAAAATCCCTGGTGTAGAGTCATCATGCAGATGGGGGTTGTGACATGGAGGCAGAGAATATTTAACTCTACCTTGATGCTATTTTCCCTTGAATCAGCTATTTAACTCTTAAGGTGTCATTTGCTACAGCAGCATTTTAATTCAATAACCAGAATAGTGGCTGCCATAGCATGTATTTTGTGTCTTGGAGCCAAGGAAAGGAGCAACCTCTTCACCAGCTGCCTTTCCTTAATGTCTGAAGGTGGCATGGCAAACCGTACTGTGGCTCTCTCAGCTCCGAGGAGACTTCCAGATTTCAGTGGATGCTTGGGCATTGCTCCATTGGCAGAAATCCCCTTGAAATTATGTGATATGTCGTAGTGCAATTTCTGGGACATTCTGGGGGAAAAAATGATGGCTGAGCAGAGCTGGCTGCTGCAAAGATCTGTAGCAGTTTCAGCACTGCTGTTGCACCACTCCAGAGACAGGTATAAACTAATTTTGTAAAAGGTTTTCCCCACTGCCACAAGCCAAGAGTAAATTTCCCCTGCAACATTTTCAGAATTTTGCGCTCTGAACACATCGATAGCCCCATCTCCCATTTTCACTGATTGAGAATAGGGCCTGTTTGGATCAACATTGATTACAATATGAGGGGTCTTTCTGGGCAGAAAATGAGTGACTGCCAGCAGTTTATCTGAATTTCTCAGACACTTTCCTGAAAATTTGCAAAACTTGGCTTCCCATTTTTGCTGCCTGAAAATTTGGTGGTAAAACTACCATGCTGAGCTCTAAATATTGTTCACTGAGTGTCTAGAAAAAGCTGTCTCTGTCGTGTTGCGCCTGCTTTCTCCGGCAGTCTGTTGCCAACATTGCTCATTCACATGTACACATGTGTCCTACATGTATTGTGCATACACACAAATAACTGAAATCGGGGGAAATTAGCAAGTAAAAGGTCAAATCCAGCAGTGTGACAATGTTTTGGATGATCAGTGCAAGTAATCTCAGAGTGCCTCAAAATTAGTCTCACAGTAACCACAAGTCAGAGTTTTTTTTTCCAAAAGAAAATAGAGTTTATTAAAGAAATATAGATTTCAGTAATTCTTATGAACAGCTGTGTTTGGTCTTGGGAGTTAGTTGGAGAGAGTAAGCTTTTGGGAGGTGAGAGAGAGAGAGTGAGAGAGAACTGCTATGAGAATCAAAGTTTCCAGGTTTCAAAAATACTAAAAATGGAGAAGACTTTCTTCCTCCAAGCAAGCAGGGACAGGATACTCCTTCGAGGCTCTAGGAGTGACAGAAAAAGTGGAGGAGAAACTTCAAAGCTCACCATAGGAGAGAGAGAGAGAGAGAGAAAGTTGGCCCTGTTCAAAAATGGAGGTTCAAGACATCTTGCTGGAAAGGCAGATGGTTCTCATCTGCTTACTAGAGCAAGGGAAGTTATAGAACTTTTTACAAAGGAAACAAAGGAATTTTTGGCAGGGCAAAGGAGTTTGGATTTTTTTTTTAGCTATGCATCCTGAACTTCCTGGGCCTGATTGGGTTCTCCCAGGAGGTCACAAAAAGAGCTTGATGGCCCTTCCAGGAGAGTTCCCGCTGGACAATACACTTGGCAGGATGTTGCCTCAAGTTCAGGTTGAGAGACTAATTGGCCCAGAGTCTGAAAAGAACTACCCAGTTGGGCAATTGTAATTTAACATTCAGGCAGGACTTTGTTCTTGCTGGCTATCCTTTTGTCAGAACTTAAGCACCCAACTTAAGCACTTATGGACTGTAAGCACAGAACTTAAGCACTTATGGACTGTAGAGGAACCATTCCTTCCTGGGAGTCAGCATGACCTCTTCCCTTTCGAGGGAGGTGGGGGGAGGCCTGCCTGGCTTTGAAACTAAGATGAAGTCAGTTTGAACTGCACATGTGTTTGGGAAAGAACGTGTGCATAACAGTTAGGGACCAGTGGCTGAGGGCTATGGTTCAGTGAATGAATGAAAATAGATTAAAATTAAACCCAAGCAAGATGGAGGTGATATGCTGGTAAGGAAAAAGCCATGGGGATAAACCTACTGCTGTTTGATAGGATCATTATGATCCTTTCTGCCTAGGTAAAGACCTGGGGGTGCTCTTAGCCTTGCTTCTGTCCTTCACCATTGCTATGTTTTAGTTGTTGGCATCCTTCAGTCTCGGAAGACTATGGTGTCACGCTCTGAATGGTGGTTCTGGAACAGAGTGTCCTCTCCAGTGCGCGAAGCCTGGGTAAAGTAGGTATGGAGGATAGGCTGTAACCCATGCAGCAAATCCTCCCTCTCCATGTCACTGAAATGGTCCAATGGAAAGGCAGAAGCCAATATGGTTGGTTCCAGCGCGTCGCAGGAGTTGCCAGAACGTGACTGTGTTCAGCCATGAACTGCCTCAGGGACTCCGGCTCTGGATTTTGCCTCGAGGTTGACTCCTGAAGCCTTTTCCATAACTGGATGTAGCCACAAGGCAGTGGAGGTTTGGGATCAGAGTTTTCCTTCTCTCAGATGAGCTGCCTTCCCAGGCTGACGAGTCCCATCTACCCGGTGGCTGTTTAGTTGCCTCTTACAACAAGTACACCCTTTCAGAGCGTGATACCATAGTCTTTCGAGACTGAAGGTTGCCAACTACTACGACAAGTACAGCCAAACTATGTTTTACTTCTTTTATTTTGTTGCATTTCATTTTTAGAAACTTTTGTAACAATGCTGGAAATGTTAAATATTTTCCCAGTCCTTAAGTGAGAAAAAAACAAATCAAGGAGAAAATGGTGAGGAGCAAAAGTTTGTCAGAGGATTCATGCAGTGTTCACAGCCGGACTCTGGTCTGTTGGCAACCTTCAGTCTCGAAAGACTCTGGTATCGTGCTCTGAATGGTGGTTCTGGAACAGCGTCTAGTGTGGCTGAAAAGGCCAATTCGGGAGTGACAATCCCTTCCACACCGGGAGCAAGTGCAGTCTGTCCCTGGTCTGTCTCCCTGGCTATGGACCTTCCTTCTTTGCCTCTTTGCCTCAGACTGTTGGCCAAGTATCTCTTCAAACTGGGAAAGGCCATGCTGCACAGCCTGCCTCCAAGCGGGCCGATCAGAGGCCAGGGTTTCCCACTTGTTGAGGTCCACTCCTAAGGCCTTCAGATCCCTCTTGCAGATGTCCTTGTATCGCAGCTGTGGTCTACCTGTAGGGCGCTTTCCTTGCACGAGTTCTCCATAGAGGAGATCCTTTGGGATCCGCCCATCATCCATTCTCACGACATGACCGAGCCAACGCAGGCGTCTCTGTTTCAGCAGTGCATACATGCTAGGGATTCCAGCACGTTCCAGGACTGTGTTGTTTTGAACTTTGTCCTGCCAGGTGATGCCGAGAATGCGTCGGAGGCAGCGCATGTGGAAAGCGTTCAGTTTCCTCTCCTGTTGTGAGCAAAGAGTCCATGACTCACTGCAGTACAGAAGCCTGACTCACAAGGACATGAAGGGTCACTTAGAGCCCAAACCTATTCTTCCCTCCCTGCCTGCACTGGCACCAAAATGGCTACTGCTGCATCCTGCGGGAGGGGGGGGGGCAGTTGTGATGGTCTCCCCTGGGTAAGGGAACAATCGTTCCTTGGATTAGGAAGGAGGTCAGGATTTGCCAGCCACAACTGCTGCCAAACCTTCTCCATTCCTGCACCCAATCTGCTCTCCCCCATTCCTTTGCCACCTCATTTCACCCTCCTTCACCCCAATGCCGCCTTCCCATCTCCTCAGTGGTGGGCAGCTATGTATCTGCTGGCATGGGCTTGATAAAGCAGTCAGTGCCAGTCATAAGAGGTAACAGCCGGCCCCTTTAAATTTGTGCCATTAGACTTACACTTCCTGCTTTAATGCAAAATCTCCTAGATCTCATCCCTCTGCCAAATTAACATATACTACCCTGGCTGTATTGTATCACAAGTGGTGGGCAAGACTAATGGAGACCCATTGTATCAGTCACTTTCTTTTTCTCCATGATTTGCGTCATTACAGTGTTTTGTTTTTTCCAGTGGACCCACAATTTTGATCTGAAATGCCCTGATGCACAAAAAAAAAAAACCCACATTGATAGGTTTCTTATTATATTTGATTTGAGTATAGTATGAGTATTCTTTCTTTGTTGACATATGCTGCTACCCTGATGTTCCATGTTTTTTCCTCCAGCTCGCTCACCTCACACACCCATGTGAGAATGTAGCACATTATGTGCCATCGTGGGGAAGCTGAAGTGTTGACAGTATTTCAAGCCTTTGGCAAAGTTAAGTGAGGAGACGGAGTTATCTGACTCAAGTTTCCAGCTTTTCACTGTTTCTTCCTTGGTATTTGGTTAGCCATTTGGTTCATTTAAAGTAATATCAAAGGTTCTGTTTGGATTACATAAATATTTCCATTTTGCAATTACATCAAATGAAAAGATCTGGAAGCTTGAATTATGCTGAATCCATTTTATTTTCTGTGGAAGCAGTGGAATTTTAATTGGCTTTACTTCTTATGTGCATTAACCTGTGTATAATATCTGCTTACATGTGGAAATCAAGGAGAATAAAACAAATCCTTACCGAGACATTAAAATCATGCTTGCGGGAAGGCCTACTTTTTCTTCTGACAAATTTTTCCCAAGACAACCCATTTATGAATCTTTACAAAAGAAAGAAGAGAGAATTATGCTACTTTGTACCTTTGTCTTCAACACAGATAGATGTTTTTCAAAATATGTCAAAGAGCAAACTAATGGAGGGCACTCAGCTAAAAAACAATTTAATTCAAGAAGGGCAATTTCAGAGGCATACCCATATTAATAACAAAAACAACAAAGGATATTGTTACATGTTAGACCAGGGGTGTCCAGAGTTTTTGGCTGGAGGGCCACATCATCTCTCTGACACTGCGTCAGGGGATGGGGGATGGGGGAAATAATTAATTTACATTTAAAATTTGAATGAATTTACATAAGTTTACATAAATGAATATATTAAAGATGAACTTATATGAATGAATGAAGGTCTTGCAATAGCTCAAGGCCTATAAAAGGCCTTGCACAAAGCAAGGCTGACCTTTCCCCTGCTGCCACTGCTGCATCACAGATGTGAAACAGCAAGCAGTGGAGGAAGCCCTCCTCCCACAGCTCATGCAAAGAGGTCAAACAGTTGCCTTCACGCTGAAAGCAGTTGTGTCGGGCCATTGTGGGCTGCAACAAATCTCTGGAGGGCCAGAGGCTCATTGGAGACTGGGGGCTCCCTGAGGGTCACATTGAGAGGCCTCAAGGGCCACATGTGGCCCCAGGGCCAGGGTTTGGGCACCCCTGTGTTAGACTGATAAATTTATTGTGGCATACAGTTGAAAAAAGCATCTACACCAGTGCCTCTCACCATTTGTCCCCTGCTGTACTACTTCACATTGTCCACCTATTCAAAGTACTACCAGAAATAACTGGCAATGACATCATCACCTGTTACTTCTGGGTTGGGAGACCCAGAAATAACTTCTGGAGGTCCAGAAGTTTTTGATGCAACAAATATCAGTAAGAGGCTCAGGATGGACGGGAGGGCTTTTTTTGAGCTCTGCCCATCTCCTACTGCTGTTTGTTGTGTTGCGTTCCTGGTCTCAATGCCAGGCAGCAAGTGTCCAGGGGCCCCACAAGTACCATCAGACACCACTGATGACACCGGTACCACTGGTTGAGAAACACTGATCTATAGATAGCCTTCTGAAACAGAAATTCCTATAGAAAAGCAGGAACAAAATGACCCAGGCATGCCCCAGAAGTCATGGCCAGGCTACCCCAAATCAAAATATCAGATAATCTTGGGTTTGGGTGGCACTGGCAGCCTCACAGCAGAGGTGTCTGGCTATGTGGAATGCTGTCTTCAGGCCCTGGGTAACCAACGTTCCAAGTTATATGTGGGGTTCCAAGATTTATTGAGGGATCAACAGTTTATGATGCTGTCCTGAAACATGATATTCTGGCAAAACAAGTAGAGAAGATCTGATGGGTTTGGGGCTACCATGCTTTGTATAGCACATGCTTTATATGCAGAACATGTCAGATTCAATCTTTGGCATCTCAAGAAAGAGATGGGAAAGAGCCCCATCTTATACTCTGGAGGGCTGCCACCAGTCAGTACTGACCTATATAGGTTTATGGTCTAGCAGTGGAAGGCAGCTTTATGTGTTAATCTCTAATGCAGTGCAGCAGCGGACCTCCCCAGCCTCGCACCCCGGGGCAAAGGTCCGCGATGGCACCACCCCCACAGGCTGTCACCGCCTCCCATATGCAAATCTCTCACCTGAGGCTCATGGAGTCTCGCACGACACTGAAAAACCGGAAGAACACATTCCAACCCCACCGGGAACCTCAGAGACGCTTCTGTGGAGTCCTAGAGGCTCATGCCCGGGGCATTTTCCCCATAGACTTCGATGGTAGGTCCTCAACCGATGCATTGGTTCTCAAACTGTGGGTCGGGACCCACTGGTGTGTCGCGGCCTGATTTTTAGTAGGTCACCAAAAGGTGTTGGAAAGATCAGATAACTAATTTCCTCAAGCCCCGAGGCTTTTCAAAAATCAGTTACTGTAGCTGGTAATTACCCTGCTAAAAGCTCAGCTCCTACAGTTTGCAAACATGTGTAAATATAGGGAGATAAATGTTTGAAGATCCTTTTTTCTGGTTGTTTATAATAATAATAATATTTATTTATTTATTTATTTATTTATTGGATTTGTATTCTGCCTTTCTCCCCGAAGGGCACCCAAGGTGTCCCTTGGATTATTTATCTAATAATACATAGATAAAATATCATTTCGTGTTACAGTAACCCTGTAAGGCAAGTATTATTATATCTGTATTGCAGCTGGGGTGCTGAGGCTGAGACAGAGTAGACTGCCTAAGGGCACAGTCCTAGGCGGCCTCTGCATCAGCAGCGCACACATTGCACCAGAGCTAGCCACTGCAAATGTGCGGCCTCTATTGACACCTCCTCATCACTGCAGCTGCCAGGTAGCTAGGAAAGGGTGGGTGCAATGGTGCGATGATGGTGCTGGATGTCCATATTATCAGTGAGCCAAAGCTTCATCAATGTTTTTAACCGCTTCGAAGAAGGCCTGGAGATGGGTTTTGAAATATCACCATTATGAACCCCCTTTTCTGAATGTTGGCACCATTATGAATCCAAATGCACAGCCTCTGTGCATCCAAGTCTGGATGAACTTTATTCATGCTGAATTGTTCTCTGCGGGATGCACATTTTAGTTTGTATCCCAGTCCATTTTCTGCTATAATTTGTCATGAATAAATACCTTTTAAATGCAACGTGAGCTGGATCAGAACAAATCTGTTCTATACTGACCCATTCAGACAATCAGACATATTCCCCCCCCCATCTTATTGCGTTCTAAGGGCCCAATCCTATCCAATTTTCCATCCCCGGTTCAACTACAATGCAGCCCCATGGTAAGGGAACAAACGTCCCCATACCTTAAGGAGGCCTCTGTGACTGCTGCCCCACTACAAGATGCAGTGCATGCCCCATTAGCACAGTTTCCCCGGCACTGGAAAATTGGATAGGATTGGGCCCTTGATATGTGCAGAACTTGGGCTCAGTTGACTGCTGTAAATTGGCCTGAGGGGATTGTAGCCTGTGCCCTTCATGAGCCAATAGACAGTCAGTCTGAGTTTGTCTGAGCCAATCATTATAAAGTTTTGTTTGAGCCAATGGGGTCACTGTTGAGGAAAGTGAACTGAGTACTTTGTAACTAGCCCTTGAGAATGGGAGGACCAAATGGAAAACTGCTGCAGGAGAGAAGGCTGCAGTACCAGTGGAGGAAAGGTAGAGGCTGCTGTGTGCGGAGCCACTGAGGCTATAAAAGAGGCTAAACACCAGCAAAGAGAGCTCAGAGACCACCAGGGAAGCTCTGCAGAGAAGGAGTTAGAAAAGCAAGCTGGGGAGACGACCAGGGAACATAAGAACATAAGAACATAAGAACAGCCCCACTGGATCAGGCCATAGGCCCATCTAGTCCAGCTTCCTGTATCTCACAGCGGCCCACCAAATGCCCAAGGGAGCACACCAGATAACAAGAGACCTCATCCTGGTGCTCTCCCCTACATCTGGCATTCTGACTTAACCCATTCCTAAAAACAGGAGGTTGCGCATACACATCATGGCTTGTACCCCATAATGGATTTTTCCTCCAGAAACTCGTCCAATCCCCTTTTAAAGGCGTCTAGGCTAGACGCCAGCACCACATCCTGTGGCAAGGAGTTCCACAGACCGACCACGCGCTGAGTAAAGAAATATTTTCTTTTGTCTGTCCTAACCCGCCCAACACTCAATTTTAGTGGATGTCCCCTGGTTCTGGTATTATGTGAGAGTGTAAAGAGCATCTCCCTATCCACTCTGTCCATCCCCTGCATAATTTTGTATGTCTCAATCATGTCCCCCCTCAAGCGTCTTTTTTCTAGGCTGAAGAGGCCCAAACGCCGTAGCCTTTCCTCATAAGGAAGGTGCCCCAGCCCCGTAATCATCTTAGTCGCTCTCTTTTGCACCTTTTCCATTTCCACTATGTCTTTTTTGAGGGAAGCTTGGTAGAGAGGAGCCGAACCCTTAGCTCTGCAGGAGAGCTGAGAGAGCTGCTGGAAGGGGCCCTGGAGAGAGTGTCCCTTGCCGGAGCTGAGAACCAGAGGGGAACTTCCATCAAGCCTCCAGCCCTTGGCCTGCCTCAAGTCTTGCTGCCGCCTGCCTGCCTGCCTGCCTCAGGTCCTCTCTCAGTTGGGGGAATTTGAAACAAGGTCACTTTGTTTTATTTGGTTCAGGTTCCATTCCTCCTAATAAAAGCCTTAAACTTACTTTGGTGTCAGTGATCTCTTTCGATCCTGCATAACACCCTCAATTGTCTAATTTGCACCCTTCCTGAGCTACTTCTACTGGCTTTCTCATTCAAGTAAGAATCAGTTTTTATAATAGTAATTTATCGGTTTTAAGTAAAAATGATGGTCTGGAAACACCAAAATCTTCCTGCGTTAAAATAACCTTAATGATAAAATACAGGTGTGCCCCCATATCTGCGGTGGTTACATTCTGGAACCCTCTGTGGTTATGTGAAACCACATTATGGGCAAACACCTCCCCCCCCCACCCTCCAGAGCCCAGCAGTTTAAAAAACACAGCTTCCAGGTTCACGGAGAAACATTCCAGTACTTTCCCCGGCCTCGTAATGCCATGTAAGGTATTAGTCACTTCCAGTTTTTCCATGAAACTGGAAGTTGTGTTTTTTTTAACTGCTGGGCTCAGTCTAAACCCAGCAGAGGCCTTAAACGGACACGCACTGAGGGGGCGCCGATGGGGACCCCCACAACCCAATCTGTGGATAAGTGAATCCGTGGATACAGGATCCGTGGATATGGCGGCCCCTATATGATAAAAGGATTTTCAAAAGTTGGTTAAAGGCAGTTGTATCTAACAATGTCAGCATTTTTATCACAAGCCTCAAATAGTTTTCTGTAAAATGAAATATGAAATTAAAGTTTAAATACTTGTTTTTAAAAAGAGCAATTAAAATTAACCTTTTCTTTTGGGATGTCGCATATTCTTTGTCATAATGAATCACACTAATTATCAAAGAGCTTTAAATAACTTCATTACGTTTATGCGGTTCTGTCCAGTTATTGAGTTCACCCCAAGGTTGGATATTATATATTCAGTTAATTAAAGCTAGCAAAATATAAAACTCAAGAATAAAAAAGAGAGATTTAAAAGACTTGTATTAACCAGTACAGTCAGTACAAACGGTGTAGAATGCAATTGCAAATTTTACAAAAGGTGTTAGGATTTCAAAATTATTTCATAAGAACGTAAGAAGAGCCCCACTGGAATAGGCCAAAGGCCCATCTAGTCCAGCTTCCTGTATTTCACAGCGGCCCACCAAATGCCCCAGGGAGCACACCAGATAACAAGAGACCAGCATCCTGGTGCCCTCCCTTGCATCTGGCAATCTGAGGTAGCCTACTTCTAGAGTCAGGAGATTGCACATACCCATCACAGCTTGAAACATGCGATGGACTTTTCCTGCAGAAATCTGTCTAATTCCCTTTCAAAGGCATCCAAGCCAGATGCCATCACCTCATCAGTGACAAGGAGTTCCACATACTAATGGCATGCTGGGTAAAGAAATACTTTCTTTTGTCTATCCTAACTCTCCCAACATTCAATTTTAGTGAATGTCCCCTGGTTCTCGTGTTGTGTGAGAGGAAAAGAGCACCCCCCCTATCCACTTTATACATTCCTTGCATAATTTTATAGTCTTAACCATGTCCCCCCTCAGGTGCCAACTAGCTTTAGTGTTTTTAAAAAGTAGGTCCCGGAACTAAAAAGTTTGGGAACCACTTTGTTAATTGCTTGTTTCTTAATCCCTCATCTGCAAAGGATGAGTGTTAATTGGTTTCCTCTGACCCGTGTTTGTGTAGCACTGCTGGCTAGTTTTAGCATGTTGCATTGAATCCCTGATATGAAAGAAATGCAGCTTTGCTTTTGTATCTGCTGGTCATCCTTGTGGTTGGCAGGATGGGGAAGTGTTGGTGGTTGCTGCGCTGTTAGTGGTCTGTCCATTGATACTAGGCAAATTTTCAATCCTTTTCATTTGCATATGCAAGTCTGTTCGCACCTTGGAAGAGTCCTGGCCAGGGGCAGCAAGACCTGGAATGCTATTTGATGCTAACTGGCCAGGATGTTTGCAAGGTTGCGACAGACTTGTGCTATGTTTTGCAGCAGGGGGATATAGGGAACCTAAAATGGGGTTGATATTTCCTTTGTGCTGTGTAGTGACACTCTGAGTTCATGGTATACTTTGTATTCTCAGAGGATGTACACATCTGCTGTTAGGTGGCTCTGCAACTTCTGTGGTTCTGCTATTTTTTAGAGATTCAGAAAACCCTGCACATGCCCAATCTCATCTGATCTTGGAAGCTAAGCAGGGTCAGGCCTGGTTAGTACTTGGATGGGAGACCACTTGGGAATACTGGGTGCTGTAGGCTTATACCATAGTCTTTTGAGACTGAAGGTTGCCAACCAACCAATGCCTTGGTGGTTTATTCCATGTGGGGTGAATAAGTAACAAACTGCCCTTAACTCTGGAAAGCTCTGTAGAAAAACAACATGCAAATGAAATGGTTTCTGGAACTTCTAAGTGGGAATCAGTTTGGGATCAGCCACAATCTCTCTGTGAAAGAGAAAGCTAGAAGATTGGCAGCTCAATCCTATCCACACTTTCCTGGGAGTAAGCCCCATTGACTTTAATGGGACTTACTTCTCAGTAGACAGGCATAGGATTGGGCTCTCAGACAGAGTAAGGCTTTTCCTTAACTATTTTAAGCCAAAAGTCTTTTAGTGGTCAGGATAACCACCCAGAAAAGCATAGCAATATAAAGCGGAGAGGGAATCTGAAAGCTCACTGATTTCAAAATCCAATTTCTCCCACCTCACATATACATCACTTTAATTATATTTATTTTTCACATTTTTATACCGCCCTTCCTCCAAAGAGGTCAGGACAGTGTACACAGCTGCTTCCCTCCTTTTGTCTTCACAACAGCCCTGTGAGGTAGGTGAGGCTGAGAGAAAGTGACTGGCCCAAGGTCACCCAGGAAACTTCATGGCTGAAGGGGGACTTGAACCAGGATCGTCCAGGTCTAAGTCCACCTCTCAAACCACTACACCACCCTGGCTCTCTAGAAGTAATTATTCTTCCAGAATGTGTATATAACAATGTATTATTCACCAGATTGATATCATATATGCCTCCTAATGGGGTTACAATGTTTAATTGTCTTCTGTTTGGAGGGTGCTTTAAAATGTGGGGAAGCTTTCACTGGGCTCTTGGTTCTTGCAAAAATACAATTTTTCAGGCATTGTTTCTGATTGAGCCGGGAGGGCCTTCCTCTAAGTATTTGTTTACATACATTTTGAGTCTGGATCAACCTGCCTCTATCACATACAAGAGAACCCATGAACATGTGGTGGGTATTTAATGTTAAAAATCGTGAAGTTTAATGCTTATTAAAATATAAGGGGGCATCCCATACATCATTCAATCATTTCAAGTAACACTTAGTTTAGGTGTTTGTCAGAAAGGCCGCCACCATGTTGGAACACTTTGCACACGCAACCTGCTGCCCTCAGAACATATACAAGAACAAATTTTCATGGCTTAAGTTTAAATTACGGTTTTGTAAAAAATAGCGACACATTATTATTATTCTTGTTATTGTTTGTTTATTATTTATTATTACATTGATAACGTTTATGAGGTGGTCCATGGGGGTGACACCATGAGTTACCACATCAGTAACTCCAACCTCAGTGACACCTCTGCTGTGAAGACCTTGCATTGTTATCAGAGAATTTCTGGGTGACCAGAAAGAGCTGTGTGTGCCGTGCTTAAGTAAGTTTAATGTGGCAATTTCAGCAGCAGCATCACCACTGATTTAGATCAGGGGTCTCTAAACCCTGGCCCAGGGGCCAGATGCAGCCCGCAGCAAGCCTCTTTCTGGCCCACGGCCAACCTCTTGTCCCCTAAAAGTCTCTGGCCTACTCAACTGAACATGACCAGAACTGTGCTCTGACTGTGTCTGGAGGGTGTTCTGAGGGCCAGAGAGGTTGAATGAATTAGCCCATTCATTCATTTATTCACTCATCTGAGTTCCATCTCTAATGTATTTATTTAAATTTTATATTTAAATTTATTTTCCGGCCCTCCACACCACACCAGATATTTGATGCGGCCCTCTGACCAAAACGTTTGGAGGGCCCTGATTTAGATGATTGAACTTGGACTGTGGGTGAATGCTCAGATCCAAAGGGAGAAAAAAATTTAACATGTCTCAAGTTGAATGCTCAACACAAATCACGTAGAACGGGCAAATGATATAAAAATAATGGTGGAACTTACCTACAATATTGACTTTTAACAAACCAATGGTGGGGGATTACACCAAAGTACTATGGAACATTTTAGATAGTATCAGACATTTCCCCCCTTCACCGCTGTATGATGCATACCAATGGCTGTCTGAACTGGTCCAGTCTAATGCTTGAAGAATTCTGCAGGCACCATGCTTTGGCCAAAATGCAAGTAAGAAATTTTAGTATTGATGCACTGGCCTGGACGCCTTTAAAAGGGGATTGGACAAGTTTCTGGAGGAAAAATCCATTACGGGATACAAGCCATGATGTGTATGCGCAACCTCCTGATTTTAGAAATGGGCTATGTCAGAAGGCTAGATACAAGGGAGGGCACCAGGATGCAGGTCTCTTGTTATCTGGTGTGCTCCTTGGGGCATAAGAACATAACATAAGAACATAAGAACAGCCCCACTGGATCAGGCCATAGGCCCATCTAGTCCAGCTTCCTGTATCTCACAGTGGCCCACCAAATGCCCCAGGGAGCACACCAGATAACAAGAGACCTCATCCTGGTGCTCTCCCCTACATCTGGCATTCTGACTTAACCCATTCCTAAAATCAGGAGGTTGTGCATACACATCATGGCTTGTACCCCATAATGGATTTTTCCTCCAGAAACTCGTCCAATCCCCTTTTAAAGGCGTCTAGGCTAGACGCCAGCACCACATCCTGTGGCAAGGAGTTCCACAGACCGACCACGCGCTGAGTAAAGAAATATTTTCTTTTGTCTGTCCTAACCCGCCCAACACTCAATTTTAGTGGATGTCCCCTGGTTCTGGTATTATGTGATAGTGTAAAGAGCATCTCCCTATCCATTCTGTCCATCCCCTGCATAATTTTGTATGTCTCAATCATGTCCCTCCTCAAGCGTCTCTTTTCTAGGCTGAAGAGGCCCAAACGCCGTAGCCTTTCCTCATAAGGAAGGTGCCCCAGCCCCGTAATCATTTTAGTCGCTCTCTTTTGCACCTTTTCCATTTCCACTATGTCTTTTTTGAGATGCGGCGACCAGAACTGGACACAATACTCCAGGTGTGGCCTTACCATCGATTTGTACAACGGCATTATAATACTAACCGTTTTGTTCTCAATACCCTTCCTAATGATCCCAAGCATAGAATTGGCCTTCTTCACTGCCACCGCACATTGGGTCGACACTTTCATCGACCTGTCCACCACCACCCCAAGATCTCTCTCCTGTTCTGTCACAGACAGCTCAGAACCCATCAGCCTATATCTAAAGTTTTGATTTTTTGCCCCAATGTGCATGACTTTACACTTACTGACATTGAAGCGCATCTGCCATTTTGCTGCCCATTCTGCCAGTCTGGAGAGATCCTTCTGGAGCTCCTCACAATCACTTCTGGTCTTTACCACTCGGAAAAGTTTGGTGTCGTCTGCAAACTTAGCCACTTCACTGCTCAACCCTGTCTCCAGGTCATTTATGAAGAGGTTGAAAAGCACCGGTCCCAGGACAGATCCTTGGGGCACACCGCTTTTCACCTCTCTCCATTGTGAAAATTGCCCATTGACACCCACTCTCTGCTTCCTGGCCTCCAACCAGTTCTCAATCCACGAGAGGACCTGTCCTCTAATTCCCTGACTGTGGAGTTTTTTCAGTAGCCTTTGGTGAGGGACCGTGTCAAACGCCTTCTGAAAGTCCAGATATATAATGTCCACGGGTTCTCCCGCATCCACATGCCTGTTGACCTTTTCAAAGAATTCTATAAGGTTTGTGAGGCAAGACTTACCCTTACAGAAGCCATGCTGACTCTCCCTCAGCAAGGCCTGTTCGTCTATGTGTTTTGAATTGGTGGGCATTTGGTGGGCCGCTGTGAGATAAAGGAAGCTGGACTAGATGGGCCTATGGCCTGATCCAGTGGGGCTGTTCTTATGTTCTTAAGGTATGACATTACAGCGTCAGCCTCATTGCTTTTCTGCTTGGCTTTGGAAGGGGAATGCATAGATTTAATGGACTGCTTGTTTTGTTTGCCTGAAACTTCTATCGTCCTTAAGTGTCAGCCAAAATTACTCTGTTCATTTTATTCATGCCATCTCCCTTTTCCATCCACCTTCACTGTCTGCCTTCAGGATACAAGCCAGCCTTTTGTTCTGAGGACATGCAGCATGAGAGTTTTTGGAAGGCTGACGTATTTGTTGTCGAAAAGGAACTGCGATGAAAGGCCTAATGCCTGAGCGTGTCCAGCTTTTACATTAAAAGGACATGATTGCTTTCCTCCAACGCATTGCATCAGGGGTAGAAAAGACAGAAACAGTGCTATTTAATTTATGCATAAATAATGTGGAGCAGTGAGGTTTGTGGATGATATCAAATTATTCAGGATGATGAAAATTTAAGCAGGTTGCAAAGGACACCCAAAGAACATGTCCAAATGAGATAAATAAGGCAACAACTTAGCAAAAAATATTGAATGTTACCTTCATATGTGAAATAATGTTAGATTTATTTTTCACATTTTTACACCACCCTTTCTCTAAGGAGCTCAGGGTGGTATACATAGCTCCTCCACTCCTTTCGTCTCACAACAACCCTATGAGGCTGGGAGGTAGTGACAGGTCCAAGGTCACCCAGGAAGCTTCATGGTTGAGTGGGTATTTGAACATGGCTCTTCCAGGTTTAACTTCCAAACCATTACACCGTCCTGGCTGTAATATGTAATTTACATGAAGGCCAAGAAAAGAAAAAAAAACAAACAGCCAATTTCACATATATGCTTATGGAAATGTAAAGTTGGGAATTTGCTGTAAATGTATACAAAAAGTCTATACCAGCTTAGCTTTAAAAAAAAAATCAATGCCTAGGGCAGCCGAATCTTAAGCTGCACTGGTGCATCGATCCACATGGCCCATGCTGGATCCATTGCAGCTGAGGAGTTGGCTGGAGGTCTCCTTGGGGTAAGGCGATTTATTTCCCAAATAAAACCCCAGCTGTCCCTTTGGAGCTTCTCAGATCCACGCCAGCTATTTAGCTTGCACAAATCCAGGAAGTCTGGTGTCATGCCAGGCGGGAGTCTATGAAATGGCGGGGGGGGGGGGGAGGATATGGCAGAGGCCTGCTCAGCCAATCATGCCCCGTTCTGGGCCTGATCTGCCCTTCCCCCACCCAAAAATAACCCCTCCCTCCTCCAGAACGCCCTCCCGCCACCTTCTCCCACCCTCCCGTGCCACCTAGCAGCACAACCTTACGTGTGCCGGCCAACACTGCTCCGGCAGGCTGGTGCAGGCCCTGGTGCCAGCACTGCCAGCTCATGAGTAGCCACAAACATGCTTTACGGCACTTTTGCAACACTCAGAGTCAGTGCGGGTTCAAGGGCCAGTTAGGATTGCGCTGTGAGTTGCTCAAAAATCTACAATCTTGAATGGAGTTTCTTCTGCCTACTCCACTTCAGCAAGTAAGTTGGTGACTTCTGACCTAGCTAATGCATTCAAATGGTCTCAAAGGACGGCCCAGCTTGCTCAGTTTAGGATGCTTTGGTGAAATCTAGAGACATAAAATCAGTGGGATATCATCTCTTATTGGATCAGTTATTATTTAAGGATATTACAAAGTCATTTGTTTCTGCAGAGAAAACCCAGATGGAAATGTAAAATTGACCTATAACAGTGGTTCCCAAACTGGTAGGTCACAACCCACCAGGGGAACCAGAAAATCGGCTAAAATTGACAGCAGAAGAGGAACCAGAAATTGGTGCAATATGATCACTACAATCGCGCTGCTGCTGGGCAGGTTAGGGGTTTCTCCACTGAGGGCTGTATCCTATCCAAACTTCCAGCACTGATGTAGCTGTACCAGTGGGGCATGCGCTGCATCCTGCTGTGGGGGGGTCAGTCATGGAGGCCTCCTCAAGGTATGGAAATGTTTGTTCTCTTACCTCGGGGCTGCATTGATGCTGCCCTGGCACTGAAAAGTTGAATAGGATTGGGCCCTTACCTGGGGATCACTATGGCTCTCTGTAAAGTCTGAAGAGCCTGCGACCCTCTCTGCATCCCTTCCTGGCCACTTCAAACTGCTCTGAAAAGGGGGGGGGAAGGAAAAACCACTTCTGGTTTCGGGATGAAAAAAGAAAGTGTTTGGTTTTCCCTTTTTTACAGCAGAGCCATAGTGACCCCCAGGTAAGTGGAAAAACCCTTTTTCTGCCTAGCAACAACATGATCATAGCAATTGCTTTGCTGCCCCCCCTTCCCCAAAGCAAAGACTTACAGGGTTCCCAAAGTCCGAGTAGGACTTCAGGAACCACTGATCTAGAAGACCTCTCCTCTTCTTTCTGTACTCTGAATACCCTTTTTGTCTGAGGGGTAAAAAATGTTCTGATTAAATTCAAAGCTTGCAGTTTTGTTAAACTTCTGCTTGGCAGACTAAATGATATTGGGCCCAACCCTATTCACTTTAACAGTGCCGGTGCAGCCATGCCAATGGGGCATGTGCTGCATCCTATGGTGGGGAGGCAGTCACAGAGCCTTCTTCAAGGTAAAGGAACATTTGCTCCCTTGTCTTGGGGCTGCATTTTGGCTGAACCAGTGCTGGAAAGTTGGATAGGATTGGGCCCATCATTTGTATTGGCAACCTTCAGTCTCGAAAGACTATGGTATCGCGCTCTGAAAGGTGGTTCTGGCACAGCGTCTAGTGTGGTTGAAAAGGCCAATCCGGGAGTGACAATCCCTTCCACACCAGGAGCAAGTGCAGTCTGTCCCTGGTCTGTCTCCCTGGCTATGGGCCTTCCTTCTTTGCCTCTTAGCCTCAGACTGTTGGCAAAGTGTCTCTTCAAACTGGGAAAGGCCATGCTGCACAGCCTGCCTCCAAGGCCAGGGTTTCCCACTTGTTGAGGTCCATCCCTAAGGCCTTCAGATCCCTCTTGCAGATGTCCTTGTATCGCAGCTGTGGTCTACCTGTAGGGCGCTTTCCTTGCACGAGTTCTCCATAGAGGAGATCCTTTGGGATCCGGCCATCATCCATTCTCACGACATGACCAAGCCAACGCAGGCGTCTCTGTTTCAGCAGTGAATAGGGATTCCAGCACGTTCCAGGACTGTGTTGTTTGGAACTTTGTCCTGCCAGGTGATGCCAAGGATGCGTCGGAGGCAGCGCATGTGGAAAGCGCTCAGTTTCCTCTCCTGTTGTGAGCGAAGAGTCCATGACTCGCTGCAGTACAGAAGTGTACTCAGGACGCAAGCTCTGTAGACCTGGGCCCATCATTACTGTATTGCCATTCCTGTGTCCTTATTTCTGTTAAACTAATGTGCCCACCAGCAGATAGGTTTGGTAAACTTCAGACTTTTTGCCCAGTATTCTGAATACCTGCTGTTGGAGCGATTAATTGCCAGTCAAAAAATCTCTCCAGAGGAGTCATGAGGATATATGTGCAACCCTGTAATCAATGACACAGTTGATTTGTTTATGAAATGCTAATTTGAGCTACACAGATAAGCACAAAATTTGTCTTTTTATAGCAATTAATTGTCTGAGGCTCTTGTCACAGATGTTTCATCAATAAGATTTCCACAAATGGGTATCATGCTATGGCTAGACTTTCCAGAGTGTTTAGGTCCTGAAACAAATTGGTTTTGGCTCCTTTTAATATGATATCCCCATTGTGTAAAATAGATGAAAGAAGAAGGAGGCTGACCAACCTGCTGTTCACTTTCTCCTATCCCTTTAAAATCAGGCTGAGTTTATATATAGGAAAGGGAGAGTACTGATAAAAATCTCAATACTGTATTTTACATTAATTTGCAATATTCCATAGTCTGTCTCGGCCTTGAAAAGCATTGATCAAGCTTGAAAGAGGCAAACGTGTAAACTAAGAGGGCAATGGGAAAACCTCTTGTTCTCATCTTGAATGGAAATGTGTTGCCCTAATGACCTATGCTTGGGATCATTAGGAAGGGTATTGAGAACAAAACGGCTAATATTATAATGCCATTGTACAGATCTATGGTAAGGCCACAGGAGTATTGTGTCCAGTTTTTGTCGCCGCATCTCAAAAAAGACATACTGGAAATGGAAAAGGTGCAAAAGAGAGCGACTAAAATGATTACGGGGCTGGGGCACCTTCCTTATGAGGAAAGGCTACAGCGTTTGGGCCTCTTCAACCTAGAAAAGAGACGCCTGAGGGGGGACATGATTGAGACATACAAAATTATGCAGGGGATGGACGGAGTGGATAGGGAGATGCTCTTTACACTCTCACAAAACACCAGAACCAGGGGACATCCACTAAAATTGAGTGTTGGGACAGTTAGAACAGACAAAAGAAAATATTTCTTTACTCAGCGTGTGGTTGGTCTGTGGAACTACTTGCCACAGGATGTGGTGATGACGTCTGGTCTGGACGCCTTTAAAAGGGGATTGGACAAATTTGGAGGATAAATTCATCATGAGTTACAAGCCATGGTGTGTATATGCAAACCTCCTGATTTAGAAATGGGCTATTTCAGAATGCCAGATTCAAGGGAGGGCACCAGGATGCAGGTCTCTTGCTGTCTTGTGTGCTCCCTGGGGCATTTGGTGGGCCGCTGTGAGATACAGGAAGCTGGACTAGATGGGCCTATAGCCTGATCCAGTGGGGCTGTTCTTATGTTCTTATGTGTTCTCTGCCTGAACCCCTAATTTGGAAAACAAACTTGCAATGTGGTCTTCTCTAACCAATATAAATGTATCAACAGCAACTGTCACCCTGCACATGTCTGATCTCAGAAGCTAAGCAGGATCAGGCCTGGTTAGTACTTGGATGGGAGACCACTTAGGAAGGCTGCTGTAGGCTTATACCATGGTCTTTCGAGACTGAAGGTTGCCAACCATAAATGTATCTGATCAAATAAATTGTTGATGTAGTTTTGGTGTACTGGCTACCAGCTTTGAACATAAGGGAAGAAAGTCTACTCCTGGAGTTTGTGGATTTAGATTGAAATCGAGCAACCTAATAAGGAACTAGCAAGGGTTTGCAAAAGGATCTGTTTTAGGAATTTTTTTAACCTTTTGTTTAAAATGGCATAAAGATTATAGTGAGATGTTCACACTTTGCTGCTTCAGAATTGTGTGGAGACTTTGTGTCCTGGTGCCCAATCAGCCTGCAACCTGGAGTGCTTTTGCCTGCTTTCTTATAACTTTTTTGGAATCCTACTAAGAAGTGCCTGACTCTGCAGCTCGTGTAGCTGAGAAAACTACTACTTTGACTCTCTGTAGAAATGTCTGTGGCAGCAGAGGGCGCAATTTGCTTTTATATTTCTATTGCTGGGAGTCTTTCCCTCCCTTTTCTTTTTTCCATTTTCCTTTTCCTCTTAATCGATGAATTGTATTGCCTGGATTTTATCTCAGCAGATAAGAATAGGTCATATGGTGCGGCATGCCATGGGTTGCTGTGGCTCTGAGCAAGCCCAGCACACCAGGGGCCTGTTGGGAACTTCCATGGTGGTCCCTGGCACTGATGTCATCACCGAGTGCTCATCAGCAGTAGCTAGGAGTGGGTACCAGCCCATAAAAGGGACTGCAAAGCAGGGAACAGGGGAGGAAGACAGGAGAAGATCCAGAATATGGAAGGAGCCAAAGGAGATAACAGGGGTGACAAAAGAGGATGGAGGACGAGCAGAACACAAGGAAGAGGAGGTGGTGAATGGAGTAAGATAGGAGAAAGGCCAGTGGGGATAAGACAGAGTAGACGGGGAAGGCATCAGGAAGGATAGTGGGACTGAGAAACCAGGAAGAGGCAGATAAAGTGTGAGGAGCAAAGGGGAAAGAAAGAAGATGGCCAGAGGTTTTTTTGGGGAGGGGGGGAGAACCTTAGAGGAACTGTGTCAGGCAGCCGGAGCCCAAAGTCTCTCTGGATGAAATCTCAAGGGGACCTCCCCTTTTGAGGCTGATACCCCAACAGAGACTTACAGTGCTCCGCCTTGACGTTTACACGAGGATGTGGAGCTGCCCTCTTGGGATGGGGGTGTGGATGGGGCACATGCCACATATAGTTATTTTTAATATGTAAATGTCATACAAAATGTGTGACACCCTCTTTTCTTTCTCCCCTCCCATTACCAACTTGAAATGTTGCAGAGTGTGAATAATTTCAGTGTCCAAAGTGTAGTTACATCATTTTTTTTTACCAAGCGAGGAAGAAGTCCAGGTTGGGCCAAGCACCCCCATTTTAGATCAGACGTCCCTTTTATCAAAAGGCCAGGGGTTGAGTGCTACACTTCTCAATCCCTGAGAACACTGCTTTACATCCAAATATGAGGATCTGCCAGAACAGAGCAGGACCAACTCCCTCAAAAGGACCATGCTCAGATATAAGTAAGCACACAGCAGGAGGATGCAAGCCCACTGTGTTAGTTGGCAGATAACCATTTCTCCTGCAGCTGGTATAAGCTAACTGCTTTGAAACCAGCCAGGTCTCCATCTAAGAACAGCTTGATGTTATAGCAAATCTAAACCCTAACTGTGCTTGTTCAAGAGCAAGATCCTTCAGGGTATCTTTCCATCGCACAAGAGGATTTAATTTGTTCTTTTTTTAACCATTATTAAAATTTGTTTTAATAAAACTAGTTTTGGGGGAAATGGCCTTTATCTGCATATCCCATTCATTCTCCAGCCTTCACAATGTTGTTTTTCATCCTTCACTAGAGTAATTTAAGGATAATGATGTCAGGCTGCCTCTATTATTTTAGTCTGCCTAGCGACTAGTTTTGCTTTCTACGCTATCAGCCATTCTCCGTCCTTCTGGGTCAGTTGGTTAGGTTGGGGTTTGGGGGCATGGTGTTGTGATGGTTCCAGTTCTTCCTGGCTAACACATCCCAAAAGGTAGTGCTGGGGGGGGGGGGGGAGTGTGACTGCTTGACATGCTGGCCTTTGGCATGTAGGATGCCAGAGGGTTAGATCTCGTTCCCTGTGCTGTTTAGCATCTCCATAAAACCACTGGGAGAGTTTGGAGTTGGCTGCATTGGTTCTGGAAAGTTGAATAGGATTGGGCCCCAAAGGCTCCTACTTCCTCTGTCCCTCCTGGAAAGAAAGGCAGCTCAACTCCTTTGCTGTGAAGCTTCCAACAAGGCTCCTGCCTCCCTGTAAGAGCTTTTAACCTTGTGACGGAGACTCAAGATTAGTCTCCTTCCACATATTCCCTTGACTGATCCCTCTCCAGAAATAGAGTTTCTTTGGAGATTCCAGACGGAACTCCTCCGGAGACCTTGAGCATCAATCAAGAGACTTTGAGACCAATCCTATCCCCCCCCCCCTTACAGCCATGCCAAAAAGGTGCAGGTGGAGGGGTGATCTGAAGGCAAACAGGAGGTAAGTAGTAAACATTTTTACTTACTTCCATGTAAGCCCTCAGGCTGCCTATGGGTCTCTTCAGACATATGCTGCATATTTTGGTGACATGTCCCCAAAGTGAAAAGGGGTGGGGTAGGGCCCGATCTCGTCTGATCTCAGAAGCTAAGCAAGGTCACGCCTGGTTAGTGCTTGGATAGGAGACTGCCCAGGAATACCGGGTGCTGTAGGCTTATACCAGGGGTCGGCAACCTTAAACACTCAAAGAGCCATTTGGACCCATTTTCCAGAGGGGAAAAAAACCTTGGGAGCCACAAAACCCTTTTGAAATCTAGAATGAAGATAATACTGCATATATAGTTGTTTTTTTTTTTACCTTTATGCTCTTATAGGTCCCATTTTTATAATGTAGCCCCCTCTTATAGCTTTCAGTTAGTTTTGTCATACATTCTTGTCCTGTGTTTTCAGACGCCTGGTCCTCTATGGTGTTTTGCCTGATTCCAGGGCCATTCTCTGCCTGGAGAATTATGCCCACTTTAAGCAAATTAGCTCCCCTTCTTTTCCCCCAACAAATGACCCTGGTTCTGCCCTGCAGTCCTGCTGGACCCCACCTCCAGGGTAGCTCACCTGTTCAACCTACAGAGGTCCTCTCTCCTGCCAGCAGCCTCCCACCACTACAGCAGATCCTGGGTCCTCAGCAGGTCTTGGGCACAGCAGCCACACTTCAAACTCCAGTGTCGCCAGCAGTTAGTCACAAAGTCAGCCAGAATATCCAGGGCAGAGTCCAAAGTCAATAAGCCAAGTCATAGTCCAAGGTCAGATTCCAAAGTCAGTCAAATAGCCAAGTCAAAGTCAATAAGCCCAGTCAGTCTCCTACCTCCAACCTGCACTCCTTCTACAACCCACACCCCCTTCCTCAGGTGCCCTTATATCCCTGAGGGCCTTGTTACCTTCCAGTGGCTGCAGCTGTGCAGCACACTCTGCTGGATGCCCAGGCCTTACCCTTAAAGGGGCCACTGCTGACACCACATCTACCTCCTCACCAGATCTTCCAGGATTCCAATACATATGGCGGTTATGACATCTGCTTATCTTACATGGATACTAAAGAACTCCCCCCACCTTCCAGAGGCACCCGGCTGGAAGGAAAAAAGGACACAGACTCCAGAAGTGGGGAAGAATCCAGAGCTGGGGGGCAGCCACAGGCCAGCTTCTGCTCTGCCTGCCCGCCCTTCCTCACTCAGGCTGCAACCCTCTCCACACTATCCTGGGAGTAAGCCCCATTGGCTACAATGGGACTTCTGAGCAGACAAGTTGGTTGAAGCTTTCAGGTTGCAGTCCTCTCCACACTTTCCTGGGAGGAAGCCTCACTGACTACTTGTGAGTAGACCTGCATAGGAGGGAGCTGAGGCTGCAGCCCTCCACACCTTCCTGGGAGGAAGCCTCACTGACTACAGCAGGGCTTACTTGTGAGTAGACCTGCATAGGAGGAGGCTGAGGCTACAGCCCTCCACACCTTCCTGGGAGTAGCCCAGGGACTACATCGGGGCTTACTCTCGAACAGACCTGTGCGGGCTCCCACTCACCCGTCCTTGTGCTTGGCCTTGAGCAGGCTCCAAGGCTGCCATCCCAGGCACCCTTTCCTGGGAGTAAGCTTCATCTGCTGTAATGGGGCTTACTACTGAGTAGACACACAGGATGTCTTCTCTGCTGTGGAGGAAAAGCCTCTCCTTGCACTGAGTGGGGACCTGCAAGGGCTCGCAATGGCTGAGGAGGAGGGCGTCCTGCTGGAGAGTTGGGGAAGGGAAAAACAGGGAGCTTAAGCCTGCAGAGTGGGCAAAATTGAAAAGAAACCAATGTGGGGCAGGTGGGGGTGAAGGGAGAGGAGGGCAGTGAGCTCAGGGGCGGAGGGAAGCAGCCTGCCCTCCCAACACAGGTGCCTCCTGTTAACCCCTTTGCCACTTTCACCGGGAGGAGCCGCAGCAGACAGCTGAAAGAGCCACATGCGGCTCTAGAGCAGCAGGTTGCCGACCCCTGGCTTATACCATAGTCTTTCGAGACTGAAGGTTGCCAACCAACCAACCAAGGTTGAGTGTGCATGACTGCTGCTGAATTCACCCCCTTCCCCCACCACCCTGGTTCCAAGCTTGGAACCACCCTGGTTCCCCACCATGCCTCATTCCTCCCTGTCCATGGCCCACCCCTGCTGCTGACTTACCTTTGCAAGGAAATCTGTTTTCAGTGATGTTGGGTCTGTGACCATAAATAAAGGATGATGATGATGGTGATGTTTTCAGTGGCAGCCACCTTTTGTTTATAATGTCTAGTTCGAGCCCCATTCAAGAGCTAGTGCGCAGTGTGGTAGTTAAGAGCATGCTTTCTGGACCATGAAGCCCCTTTGTTAAAATCTCAGTTTATGTTGTGTATTCACTGGCTGATTTAGGGGTTGTGTCTTGCATGAGAAGCCTCATCCCCTCATCTATATTATGGGAATAATAATATTGATCTACCTTTTAGGGTGGTTGTGCGAATTACTGAAAAGAGTCGCACTATGAACAAGAGTTATACTAGTACTAGTGGTCGTTTAACTCCAGAAACTCATTATAAGGTTGTGCTGGTCCTTTCCCCTCTAATGAAATGTATTCTTTGTACACAGTGTAACAAGGTTGTATTTATGAGTAACAAAACAATTCTCCAACCTACCTAATTTAGGGCGCAATCCTAACCCCTTATGTCAGTGCTTTCCAGCACTGGCATCGCAGTGCCAGTGGGACATGTGCTGCATCCTGCAATTGGGTGTCACTCACAAAGTCTTCCTCATAGAAAGCACCCTTATATAAGGGGTTAGGATTGCGCCCTCAATTGCTTTTTAGGGCGCAATCCTAACCCCTTATGTCAGTGCTTTCCAGCACTGGCATAAGGGCAATGCAGCTCTGAGGTAAGGGAGCAAGCATTCCCTTACTTTGAGGAGGCCTCCATGAGTGCCACCCAACTGCAGGATGCAGCACATGTCCCATTGGCACCGCTATGCCAGTGCTGGAAAGGGCTAGGATTGCGCCCTTAATGTCATAAGATAAAGAACCAGCCAATGCATGTGTTAATGAGCTAAGTGAGTAGCCAGAAAATATAAAAGCACTCAATCTTTTGAACGAGAGGTCTTTTATTTGAAGCTGGGGAAGTGTAAATAGTTTATATATTTGTGAACTATCAAGGGTGAGTTTATGTCTTTAGTTGTCTATTCTTAGCTTGCCTCAGTGCATTAGATAATTTGCATTAGATAATTTGCTCTGTGTAAGGGACTATTTTCCACTCTCCCTTGGCTAAGGATCCTGTGTGTATGGCAGTAGTGTTCCCAGTGGGGGGCAAAGCACTAGGTTTTGCGGGATGTCTCAATGTGCCGTGGAAGCCGCCCCTCCCCCTTGCCATCAGAGCCACTCCAGGAGGTAAGAGCAATGTGAAAGCGATGCCTCCACATTGCTCTTACCTCCCAGAGTGTAGGGAAAGATTATGCAACTCTAGTGTATATGAATATGACTGGGTACGCATGGTGCCCATGTTAGATTGTATGGCAATCTATGGCATACATAGCATACATGGCATACATACAATGTATGTATTGTCCATCATTGTATGGACACAATGATGTGCTAGATGTCCAAACTATGAAGAGTTATTATCTCACACATAACCACAGTATAATTCACAGATTCAGAGCAGATTCACATGTGCACACTCATCCTTATGTCTCATCAGTTGATAATTCTTTCTTTCTTTGCATCTTGCACATCTCAGGCAGCGCAATCCTATCTAAATCCCTGTATGGCAATGCAGCAGCACCATCACGGCAAGCACTATAACCCACAGGAGACTTTTGGCTGCTGGAGGTCTTCTCAGTTGTCTCCAACACTTGTCCTCATGCCCCAGGGTAAGCCCCAGCAGCCACTATGGGTCAACTCAGACCTGCACCACCTTGATCACTGGTGCGAGTCCGTATTGTCCTAGGAAAGTGGATCAGGAAGGGGGCTTGGGATTAAGTGTGTGCTGTTGTGGCCAATCCTACCCTCCTAGGCCTGATCTGCCCTCCTCCCCACCCCCGTCACTGCTCTGGTGTAAGAAGGAGGAAGCCACTGTCTGCAGAAAATCGTTCACTGTGGAAAATAGAGACATGAGCATGGCAACATATGTACCATTTCAGAGTAATAATAACAAAGAATCAGAACCGATATTTGCATAATGCACTAGCCTCTGACTTTGCTCATTACCTCTCATTTTCACGTTCAGACAGTCAAGTGAACCATCCACTTCTATGCTCTTATGCTCTTGATCCCATTTCTAGTGGACGCAGGTGGGCAGTCAAATGTTTTGGAAAGTAATTGGGTGCATTACAGTTCCCCTGAATTAAATAGCTTGCCCAGCTCCAGTTGCCATAGCAAGGAAGTTGACTGTTCGGCACAAGTGATAATTATGGTGATTATGGGCTTTTTTTTTCCCCTGGAGCAGCTATTGCAAGTAGCTATATTCCCATCCAAAGTACAATGTGAATGACACATTAATTGTGTTTGAGAAGAAGAGGCTGCTCTTTTACTAGGAAAATTACCATGAAACAAAACCTCAGAGGTGCAACAAAGAGCCAGCACAATTGTTCAGCAGCAGGAAAACTAAATGCACATTGAAAAGGGCACTTGTAAAGTACTTTTAGTGCCTATGGGTCTGTTGTCTGTTGAGGCCAGGTGTCTGTAAGCATCTTCTACTCTGTTGAGGGTTTTTACCCCTGCTCCATTCACTAGTAATAAAATATCCTATTGTTGATCAACACTTAGAGAGCCATACAGGCCCTGGCTATCAGACATTCACCATTGGGTTCAGACCAAGACCACCACTCTTATTTGTTTAAATCAGGGGTGTCAAACTCATTTCAGACAGCAGGCTGAATAGCATTCATGATGCCTGCTGAGGGCCAGAAGTGATGTCGTAAAGCAGGAAATGATGTCATGAAGCAGGTCATGACCCGAAATAAGCAGAAGAGAACATATGCAAACCCAGATCATATGCGTAATGGCCTATGGGCAATTAAACTAAATAAACTTGAACTTAAATCTTGGTCATATTTTGAAAGATGTAGGACAGTCCAATTGCTTTCCTTTGCTGTGTGACTTCCTATGCGTGCTTTCTCACAAGGAAGTCCTACTGTGTTCAAGGGAATTAACCTGAGATAAACATACAGAAGACATCATCCTTTGACTTGGAATCAAGAGGGAAGGAATTCTTATCCAGACATGAAACATTGATAGATAAATAGATGATTGACAGCCCAATCCTATCCACACTTTTCCTGAGAGTAAGACCTATTGACTCTAATGGAACTTACTTCTGAGTAGGCATGCATAGGATTGGGCTCTAAATCTCTTCCCTCCCCCCCAATTGCCATTAAGTTAAATTCTGCCCAATGCTGCATGTATGCAACAGGGATCAAATGTGTACACCTGTTGGCAGCGCAGAAATGGGTTAATTAAAATTAAGTTTTAGAATGAAGAATCAATGTATCTCCATGATTCCCCCACCCTTTATTGTCTATTTGTTCTCTTTAAAGCTCCAGGAACAATGTAAGGGAGGTTTGTGGCACAACTGCTATTTGTGGAGGGGGGGCTGTTAGCCTTTCACCACCTTCTTTTTGCTTTGCTTGACATCCAGCCTGATGAAAAGTTCTGAAGAATGATGTATATGACCATAAGGGGTCTCGCTGCTTTCTCCTCCCCACAGAAAATCCTGAAGGTTTTAAATTTCTGCAAGGCATCTTGGTTCATTAATCATGTCTGTTGCATGTGACACTCTTCCAAGCTCCTTTGTTGTACCTTTCTAAGAGCCTGTTTATCCTCTGTGTTTCTTAAAACTGTACATATGATAATTGTGTAAGGCAAATGTGTTTCTGCTACCTTTCACCTTATTGCATCACCCTCTCCAAACCAGATGCCCAGATGTCTAAAGAAAATGAAGTGTGCCAAGCAGCTGCCTTTGGTAGGGTGTGTGTGTGTGAGAGAGAGAGAGAGAGTGAGCTGAAGCTGAAGCTGAAGAAGAGATATCCCTTGTTGCCTCAGTACTGAATGGCCTTTGCAGTGTTCTGGTAAGGGCATTTTAGGTTTGTGTGGCTTTGCAAACTGCTGTGTTGATTGCATCCTTATTCAAAATATTATGTACATGTGTTCTCTTGGAACATTTTTGCATTAAGATTACCTGGCAACATCAGGGTAATAGGGAGAAGAGGAACACCAAACATTAAACCTAGTCATACATCCTAGAAGCAGCCTTACTACTGATTTCCTATTCTGGTGCTGAGGCAGCAAGAGGAGAATAATTGTGCCATGTCTTGGCACTCATATCACATAGGGGCAGTTGTGAAGACAAGCAGCCTACCATGTACAAACAGAAGTGGAGCATGTAGTCCTGCTGAGAGAGATAGACGTCCCTACAAACATGTAGTCCTGCTGAGAGAGATAGACGTCCCTCCAAGTTGTCTACAAAGAAATGAAGTTTCTTATTCCCTCTGGCTAGGTTTTTGCAGGTGAACACAGACTCCTTTCTTAGTTGTAGTTACATTTTTATCATGCTTTTCTTCCTCCTAGAACATCAAGGAAGATCAAAAAACTATTTTTTCACTTGCAAATCCCAAAAGTTTAAGTGCTTTATCTTCTTCAGATATTCAGCAATAACAGTATGAATGTGTGCTTGCAGTGAGTGGTGTACTTTTCTACATCAAAAAACCCCATAAAATTTTAAAAAATTATATGTGGAAGCTCACACAGAAAATATTATCTTGTCCCCTTCTAATCTTCAGTTATTTAGCTTACCAGAACCTTCTTACCAGGTAAGATGGTGGAATGACTCATCAAAGATAGAACCTTAAAGCACATAGATGAACAAGCCTTGCTGAAGGAGAATCAGCATGGCTTCTGTAAGGGTAAGTCTTGTCTCAGAAACTTCTTAGAAGTCTTTGGAAAGGTCAACAGGCATTTGGATGCAGGAGAACCCATGGACATTATATATCTGGACTTTCAGAAGGTGTTTGACATGGTCCCTCACCCAAAGGTTGCTGCAGTCAGGTAATTAGAGGGCAGGTACTCTCATGGATTAGGAGCTGGTTGAGGACCATGAACCAGAGAGTCTATGGACAATTTTCAGAGGTGAAAAGCAGAGTGTCTCAAGGATCTGTCCTGGGACCGGTGCTTTTCAACCTGTTCATAAATGACCTGGAGAAAGGGTTAAGCAGTAAGGTGGCTAAGTTTGCATACAACACCAAACTTTTTTGAGTGGCGAAGTCCAGAAGAGATTGTGAGGAGCTCCAGAAGGATCTCTACAAACTGGGAGACTGGGCAGCAAAATGGCAGATGCATTTCAATGTACGTAAGTGTAAAGTAATGCACGTTGGGGCAAAACATCAAAACTTCACACATAAGCTAATGGGTTCTGAGCGGTCTGTGACGGAACAGGAGAGGGATCTTTGGTTGCTGGTGGACAGCTTGATGAAAATGTCAACTCAATGTGTGGTGGTGATGAAGGCCAATTCTATGCTTGGATTCATTAGAAAAGGTATTGAGGATAAAATGGCTAATATTATAATGTCGTTGTACTTACTATTAAGTAAGTAATCGATGGTAAGGCCACAACTGGAGATTTGCGTCCAGTTCTGGTTCCCACATCTTAAAAACGATATAGTGGAAAAGGAAAAACGTACAGAAGAGAGCAACCAAAATCATTACTGGGCTGGGGCACCTCCCTTATGAGGAAAGGCTACGGCGTTTGGGGCTTTTCAGTCTAGAAAAGAGGCACCTGAGGGGGGGGGGACATGATTGACACATGATTGACAAAATTATGCAGGGGATTGATAGAGTGGATAAAGAGATGCTTTTTTCCTTCTTTCCTAACACCAGAATCAGGGGACATCTGCTAAAATTGAGTGCTGGGAGAGTTAGGACAGACAAAAGAAAGTATTTCTTTACTCAGCGTGTAGTTAGTCTGTGGAACTCCTTGCCACAGGATGTGGTGATGACATCTGGCCTAGATGCCTTTAAAAGGGGATTGGACAAATTTCTGCAGGGAAAGTTCACCACGGGTTACAAGCTGTGATGTGTATGTGCAACCTCCTGATTTTAGAAGTGGGCTACCTCAGAATGCCAAATGCAAGGGAGGGAACCAGGATGCAGGTCTCTTACTGTCTTGTGTACTTCCTGGGGCATTTGGTGGGCCACTGTGAGATACAGGAAGCTGGACTAGATGGGCCTATGGCTTGATCCAGCAGGGCTGTTCTTATGTCCAGTAGTGTGTGGCTACACAAGCGTCTGGATCTCCTTTTGCAACTACTGCCAAACTGCTAGTTCCAGATTGGGCTGTAGGTTTTGCAAATAATTTGTCAGCAGCAAAGTTATCCTGGCACTAAATCTAACTGTTATAAAGCAGGACTGGCAAACCTATGGCATGCATGCCGAAAGTGGTGCACAAAGAAACTTTTGCTGGTGTTATGTATGCAAGTTATGCAGGATTGAAATCCTGCATAACTGATTGGCCCAGACTTGTGACTGGCCAATTGAGTGATGGATCAAAATCCTACCATCCGATTGGCCCTCTAGTTAAGGTTTCAACTGCACCAATCATGGGGAGTCTGGGCGGAGCTAAAGGGTATAAAAGCCGGAGGTGTCTGCCTTGTGTCAGATTCATTGCCAGGTCCTGTTCTGAAGATGGCATAAACGTTTTGAGCTGTCATCTCTATTGTTGTTGTTGTTGTTGTTGTTGTTGATAACAGTATTTATATACCGCCTTTCAACAAAAGTTCACAAAGCGGTTTACAGAGAAAAAGGCTCCCTGTCCCAAAAGGGCTCACAATCTAAAAGATGCAAAACACCAGCAGAAAGCCACTAGAAAAGACGCTGCTGGGGTGAGGAGGGCCAGTTACTCTCCCCCTGCTAAATAAAAGAGGAGCAGCCACTTGAAAAAGTGCCTCTTACTCAGCAGGGGTTTTATGGCAGGGGGTTCACAGACGTATCTCTATGCCTTCCTTTATTCGCATGGACCCACTATATAACAGTTGGGACATGGTGGACTAAATGCAAACAGGAATTGGATCATCACCTTTCCTCCATATGATCCATTCTTTCATGGAGTTTAAAACTAAAGGGAATGAATCCTTTTAAACTAAATGCTGTGTGAGGAAGAAGCACTTCGCTGTCTTTCCCCTGGCTCCATACTTGCATAGTATTTAAAGTTTAAAGGAACATGTTTCCTGGAAACTTTAAATGCCATGTGAGAGTGGGGCACACAGAGGATGTAAGGAACATTTTTACCCTGTACTTCTTTCAGTCCTGCAGGAAGAAGAGGGGAGAGCAGCACTCCAGATTTGGACCCTGCCACCCTTGCTTTCAATTAATTTATGAGGAGAGTGACATGCAGACAGCCTGGTCCTGGAAAAATTGGCACTAGCTCTCAAAAATTGGATTGGGCCCAAAGTGATTTAAAAACCCTACTTCCACCACTGTTTTGCCCTGGTTCACATATCCCCCCAAAATGCTTTTTTCCCCCTTTTATTTTGGAAAAATCAAACACATTGGGCCATAACATAATATATAGTTTGACCCTAAACCAGTGGTTCCCAAACTCCTACAGGGGAATTAGGAACCAGGTATTTGAGGAGGCAGCAATGGTGCTGTAGCGATTGCAGCTCCGTCACAACTAAGGGGCTTGTTTTTTACCTGAGGGGCAGAATTGGCCTCTTGCAGGCTCCTGGAGGCTCACAGCCCCCTCCCAGCCTTACTGGGTGTCACTTCAACAACATCTGTTTTTCAGCATATTTTCATATTTACAGTATATTCTGCCTTTTTTTTCTATGCCAGAACTCAAGGTGCTATACTTTCAGTTACTAGCCAGAACCACTTAGCTTCAGACAGCTTTCTGTCTTGTGTGCCTTCAGACAAGAATTTTACATATGTTGCTGGAAAAATGGCTGCAACAGTTTATTTTGTAACCAGTTGTTGCTTCTTTATAAACAGTGAATTAGCAGCATTTTCAATCTGCTGAACCAGGCATCAGAAATGGACCTGCAGAAAATATAGCACCTTGCCCATCTCAGATCTCATAAGTTTTCTGAACTAAATTCTGTATTTTGGATTGGAGAACGAGCTACCAGTTATGCATGGTAATGGGTTTCTGTGACCTCTTTTGAAGCCAAGACTATTGTTTCTCTTGGGATGAACTAATTTTTCTGAGATTTGCCCAACTCTTATTCATGATTTTAAGCAGTTGTCCTCAGTGGCCACTAGAGAGCGACAATGGCTCAAATTTCCTGTCATAGATAAAGCAGCATGAAAGCAGTCCCATAGAGATGCTCAGTAAGGCATGATGATTTTATTGAAGGGACTTGGAGTACAAGACACAATTTTGTTTTTCGTGTTTGAGTAACTTTAGAATGATTTAAGAGGAGAATGTAGCAATGGCAGCTCAGTGTGGTCTCTAGATCAGGGGTCTCCAAACCCCAGTCCGGGGGCCAGATGCGACCCGCTGCGAGCTTCTATCCAGCCCGTGGCCAGCCTCTTGTCCCCTGAAAGCCTCGGGCCCACTTGGCCGAACACGATTGGAGCTGTGCTCTGGTTGCATCTGAAGGATGTTCTAAGAGCCAGAGAGGTTGAATGAATGAGCCCATTCATTCATTTATTCATTCATCTAAGTTCCATCTCTAATTTATTTATATAAATTGTATATTTAAATTTTTTTCTGGCCCTCTACACCATGCCAGATATTTGATGCGGCCCTCTGGCCAAAACGTTTGGAGACCCCTGCTCTAGGTGATGGACTTGAGACGGTGCTGTGTAATCTTATCTTTGAATGCTCCTGAATCTTGGCCTTTGATGATTTTGTTTGTTTTTCACTGAGATGGTTTGCTTATGTTGTTTTATTATATTGTAGCGTATACTATACCTGGTGCCTCCCTGCATCCCTGAAGGGGACAAATTAGAGCTCAAGCATGATAAGTGCTTTCCACAAATTACAGGAGTCAGATTCCCTCCACCCCACAGCCCCGCCTCCCAAAGTCACAGAAGGGATGCTGGTGCATATATGTTTCCCTTACACCACCTTTAGTAGATACTGTAGTATGCAAACACTAGCTTTGGGACCACAGAGGGAGTGAATTGCTTTGACTGAAAGGAAGTGTACCCCACAGGCTATAGCAAGGGACGGTACCCAGCTGATGGGACGGAATGTGGCAGATGGTACAATCTATCAACCAAACCCAAATGTTCTCCCTGTTGTTCCTTCTTCTCCTACATCAGAAATCTGGTCTATTCCGAAATCTGGACATTTTTGTCCAGGACTTAGCATGCAGAAAGCAGCAATGGTGTAGCTGGAAGATGTGCCACGCTGGGGCACACTTTCCAGGACCTGCCTCCCCCTTCCTCATCTCTGCACCCCTTCTGAACATGACCGGAGCTGTGTTCCAGTCATATCCAGAGGGTGTTCTGAGGCCTTCGGGAGACCTTAGAATGTCACTTCTCTTTTTCCTTAGAAGGCCTTCCAAGGCGCATGGGGGCCTCAGAACAACCCATGAATGCAAGCAGAGCAAAGTTCTAGTTGCATTTGGAAGGGGAGGAGGGGCAGGACTGTGCAGAGCAAGGAGGGGCAGGACTGTGGTGATTGTCCCCTGGAAGTGTGCCACTGGGGGTTCTGTGACCCCTATGGCACCCCTTAGCTACACTACTGACATACAGAGCCAAGTAGTCTGCACACTGCAGACTGCAGAAGAAGCGCTTAAGTGTATAGAAGTTAACTGCAGAAGAAGTTAAGTGTGAACAGAGGAAGTGTTAATGTAGTGTGTATACAAAGAGCACTTGTGTAGTACTTTTTGTAGTGTATACAGCAGCTGTTACCCTGCACATGCCCGGTCTTGCCTGATCTCTGAAGCTAAGCAGGGTCAGACCTGGTTAGTACTTGGATGGGAGACCGCATGGGAATACTGGGTGCTGTAGGCTTATACCATAGTCTTTCGAGACTGAAGGTTGCCAACCAGATTTTGTAGTGTGAACACCAGATGGTCTTGTGCTCATTCCCACGTAAGGTGTAGCTAAAGGCTCTAAGTTCTGGTCCTCTGTGGTGTGTACCTGTACAGACATGGCTGGAAAATGTCAAGGAGGCAGCAGACACCCATATGGGTAACAGTGGAAATTGCAAGAGAAAGCATTTCTTATTCTATGCAATTACGGTGTTCCGAAATCCAGACAAAATCAAAATCCAGACACCTTCCTGTCCTAAGCAGTCTGGATAAGGGATACTCAACCTGTATAGTGCTTAACTTCACATTGTCTGACAATGCGGCACAGCCCCAGGCAAGGTACTCCCTCATTGTTTTCAACACCAGCTCCTGGAATCTCACCCACTTGGCAATGTGCAATCTGGCACTGCCTGCTGGGGGTATAGACATTCAGGTTATACCTTAGAAGGCCTTCCAAGGCCCATGTCAGACATTCAGGCAAGTCACTTAGTGGGGTAGTTGCTATCTCTATCCAGTGGCATAGCTAAGGGGGTGCAGGGGGTTGCAGTTGCACCAGGCATCAAGCTTTAGGGGGGGCAACAAGCTGAACTTGACACTAATGACCAAAATTGTGAAAATCTTGGTATGTTTGAATAATACCATCATGTTATATATCGTTGGAAAGGTAATTTAATGCTGAATGCAATGAAACAAACTGCATTGGAATATCTGTATTCCATCAAAAGTTATGGCCAATTAACCAGAAAATGAAAACACAACAAAAAGTGGATTTTCTTAATTCAAAACGGACCTATAAGACTGATTTTTCTGAGAGCCAATGACATGTTATTACGTTATTGACATGTTATTGGCATGTAATCATGATACAGCTTGAAACCAATAAGGTGTTAATATGAGTCAGCTCTCATGTATCATAACACAGTTACCCCTGCTAACTGGGTAAAAAGGCACTTTTTATTAAGTGGTATTTAGCAGTGGGAGAATAACCATCCCTCTTCACCCCAGTACAGTGTCTCAAACCAATCAGGAGCTCACGTTTTATTTATTTACTTAATTAAATTTGATTTTGTTGGGGGGGGGGGCTACAGATCTTCTTTGACCCCAGGTAGCAGATAGATGCCTTAGCTATGCCACTGACTGGGAGGAGGCAGCAGAGCAAGTGGGTGGTGAACTGCTGGGGGGAGGAGGTGGGTTCCTCCCAAAAAAAACTCGGTTGTGACATCACTTCCGTTTGTGACATCACTTCCGGGGTAACATTTTGCGCTTGGCACTGGGCTTCGTGATCATTAGCTATGCCACTGTCTTTACCTGTTCCTCCTTTTCCCCCATGTGTACCTTTTCCCCCATGTGTACCTTTTCAGCCATGTGTACCTTTAGGTGCTATTAGGGGAATTCACTCAGGGCTAGCCCATCCACGAGGCTGACCGAGATGGTTTGCCTCAGGCAGCTGTTTGGTGTGGAGGGGCGCCCACTTCCATCCACCCACTCACCTCCACTGCACCTCCTTCACCTCACAGTCCCTAGATTGAAAGGAAGTAGGGGTTGGAGCAGAGGTCAAACCGTGGGGGAGAGTAGTGGGCTAGAGCATCTTCCCCACACTTCCCACTCTGTGATTCTACGTCTTCTTCACTTCCACCCTCCTCTTCCTTTTCCAAAAAAAGGAGTAGAAGGAGTGCAGGCTGACACATCACCAGGTAAGAGGATGCACCATTTGGTATGCTGCTTCAGGTGCCAGGAAGTCTTGGGCCAGCCTTGGATTCACTACCAATTTCCCTTAGGCTTAGTGTATCCTTGGGCAGTGCCATGGATGAACCAGAACAGACTCTGACCAAGGGTTCAGGGGCTCCTGTGAGCTCATCTGGCCAATTCTTGCATGTTCTTGATAGCTCGCCGGTGGCTGCAGCAGCAGGTTCTTGCCAATGGTCAGTCTGTTCCTCCACTATTGGGTTAATTTGGGGGTAAAAGTGCTATCACATTTCATTAGTTTGCACCTGGTAGTAGTGATGCCTCCTTTGCCTTAACGTGTCAGGCACTAAAAGCTAAGCTCACGTGCCTGGATGAGGCAAAATCTCAGGGGATTGCATCAGCTACTTTTTACTCACGAATCTGTATAACGGGGACTCCATATTCATTGTGCATCAAGTGTGGCTTGTGGTCCGATGCAGACAGGCCACATGCAAATTTGCCCACACGTCCAGTAGAAGGAAGTGCCACTTCTATTTGGAGGGTAATATTCAAAGCAGTGTGCAATTAGGATGGGGATAGTTGTGATGGATAGTTGTGAGGTCACAAAAGCTCTGCTTTCTCCCAAATCGGAGAAAATCTAGTGTATAAAGCTATGAACGTTCATGGGGAAAAGGTCACTGGGGCAATTGCAGACCTGGCCCCAGTGCCGCTGGGGCTACAGGACTGCAAAATGCCGCCCCCCTGGCCCAAAAAACATCGCTTTCAGTTTTTGTGGAAAACCAGAAGTTTCATTTGTCGGCATTTTCTAGACCTTCTGGGGACTGGGGAGGCCGCGGACAGCCTCGCCAGCCCTTAAAAAGTCCTTCTAAGTTCTCAAAAAAGGCCCAAAAAACTAAAAAAAAAATGGTGGCAGGGGGAAGGGTTGCGATACTGCCCCCCCGCTGGGTGCCGCCGAGGGCATTTGCCCCCGTCTCCCCCCACGTATGCCAGTGCACTGGGGCAGGGTGAGTGGGTATCTTCAAGCTGAAAGGTTCCCCAAATATAAGCTCCTGTCCATTGCACACTTGCATGTGATGCATGCTAGGAAAACTGTCTAGGAAGGACAGACAGACAGACTGCAGAAGGTGCTCTTACAGTAATGGGCATTAGTACAGAGGAACCTTATTTGAATCACCTTGAGTGTTGCGTGTCCATGACAGGCAGAGCATTTTATGAGATTACTGTGATTTTATGGTAACCTTGTGACATTCTTGGATTTAATTTGAAAAGGTTTTTATTTTTAGTTTTTAACTCTCAGTATTGATTTATTTTGCTATGTAAACCGCCTTTTGGACTACTTTGATTGACAAGCGGTGTATAAATATTCCTTTTATTATTGTGGAGGGATGCAAAAGGCCAAGGTGCCTCTTAAAGGCACAGAAGCTGGGAGTTAGCTAAAGGCAGCCTCACCAAGATATGGAGAGCCAGACTAGTTGTTTTTGGACTTTTAGAGAACATGTTGATAGTAAGGGTTCCTATATTGCACATGTCTTAAGTGCATACCTAAGTAAACCCCATGCTGACATACTTTCCCCAAATGATGCACTCAGAACTGTAGCAGAACCCCCTGAGTAGAATGCCTTGGAGACATGAGCTATATTTTCTCATTTACGTCTATCATTTGAGTTACTGGCATCCTGTTTTTCAACAGGTGTCGAGTGCGAGGCGAACCCAAGGACAGTAATGGGGAAAGTAATTGGCCACGTGAACAGCTATTGCAGCTGGGCCCAGAGAAAGAACAGTTTAAATATTCTCTATTAGACAGCAACTTGGGAATTTTGATTGACGGCTCCTCTTATGAAGCCAATATTGTGAGTTTAGCTATGAGTAAAATAATTATTCTTGTGTGGGAAGCAGAATAAGAAAGGCAATTAGTAGTTTAATAACAGCTTTCTACTGGTTGGATAGCTGAAAATGTAATGTACAGCTGACAGTCGTAATTAGTTGATTTTTACTTCTAAATAACTAAAAAAAATCACAATAGAAAAGCATCTTATTCCTTCCTACTGATCGGTGTTTGCCGCTTGTGCATGATTGGTGATATGTTTTAACTGCATTGTGTTGGAGAAAGACAGAAAAGGGGGTTGTTTTTGAAAAGGGAGCAAGATTTGGAGGAGTGGGTGTGGAAGGAAAGAGCAAAGTTACCATGGTGTGAAAAATGCTGTCATGCGCTGTGGCACACTTAGTATAATAGAGATTGAAAAGTTCTCAAGTAGTATCCAGCACAGTTTTACATGGGTACCAACCTGGTCTTCTCTTTTAAAATAGCTGTGGAAAAAGTTTCCTTCCTTATATTACTTCTCTGGTTCTTTTTTTCTTCTCTGCAGCCGCTTTTAGTGATTATGAAATGCATCTGTATAAGCACCCTAAAGTTGCTTGCTTCAGTTTGTCCTCTTTTGGTATTTCTCTCCATTCTCTCGCTTCTTCAGGATTCAGTTTCATTCCTGAGCTCATTCTAATCTAGTTCTCCTGGGCTAGCAGGCTAAACAAACTTTGATCCCTCAGCATTCAGTACTCTTGCCTTGCTGGAGTATCTTCTGAACAGATCTATTGCATTCCACCCTCTGTTTGAGGCTGGAGAACTACTTCATGTAGGTAAGAAGAGTGTGGCCTGTTGTAGAGTTTTGAAGAAAGAGCTGTTGAGAATCTTTACATCCTTATAATCATTTTGATTCTGTGAACATAATCATAATGGAAAAACCCTAGCTGCCTAGTCGTGCGAGTACTTAAATATGGGAAATATTTATTCAGTCATGCAGGATTATCTTTGAATAATTTGATAATTTAACTTCTAGGACAGTGGTTCTCAAACATTTTAGCACTGGCCTGCCTGTTCCAGTGCAAGTGAGGACTGGGCTGCCCGCTCTTCTATTCCACTTAATGCAGATGTAAATGAGGAATAATTCTACCGAAGTCTAGGGGATCCTGGTTGTAAGAACTTGCTCATTCAGAAATGTGTTGTTTTTTTTAATTGGATGCCAGGAGGGTGCCTGTGTTTACAGTTGGCTTGCCAAAAATCTCTCTTTGAAACTAGCTTACATAATAATGTGTCGGCCCCAGTTTACTCATTAGCATTGCAAACTGCAGCAACAAGCCATGGATTGGTACACGCTCAGTGGCATTTGCATTTAGAAATGAATGGGCAAATGTTCGTTAAGTAACATGCAGTTTCCAGAATGGAAAGGCAGAGGCCAATACGGTTGGTTCCAGCAGCGTCGCAGGAGTTGCCGGAGCGTGACTGTGTTCAGCCATGAACTGCCTCAGGGACTCCGGCTCCTGATTTTGCCTCGAGGTTGTCTCCTGAAGCCTTTTCCACAACGGGATATAGCTACAAGGCAGTGGAGATTTGGGATCAGAGTTTTCCTTCCCTTAGATGAGCTGCCTTCCCAGGCTGACGAGCCTCATCTTCCCGATGGCTATTTAGTCACCTCTTACGACAAGTACAGCCAAACTGGGGTTGTGGAGGGAGAGGATTGCAGAGGGTGGAGCGAATTGTGGGACATGGAGGAGTGAGGGGAAGGGCTGGGTTGTGGTAGGTAGAGAAAGCAGCGGGAGGAGAGGATTGTGGGATATGGGAAGTGAGGGGGAGGACTGGGTTGTGGTGGGTAGAGAAACAACACAGTCCTGGAATCCCCAGCATATATACACTGCTGAAACAGAGATGCCTGTATTGGCTTGGTCATTTCATGAGAATGGGCGATGGCCGGATTCCAAAGGATCTCCTCTATGGAGAACTTGTGCAGGGAAAGCGCCCTATGGGTAGACCACAGCTGCGCTACAAGGATATCTGCAAGAGGGATCTGAAAGCCTTAGGAATGAATCTCAACAGATGGGAAACCTTGGCCTCTGAGCGTTCTGCTTGGAGGCAGGCTGTGCAGCATGGCCTTTCCCAGTTTGAAGAGACACTTGGCCAACAGACTGAGGCAAAGAGGCAAAGAAGGAAGGCCCATAGCCAGGGAGACAGACCAGGGACACACTATACTTGTTCCCAGTGTGGAAGGGATTGTCACTCCCGAATCGGCCTTTCCAGCCACACTAGACGCTGTGCTAGAACTACCATTCAGAGCGTGATACCATAGTCTTTCGAGACTGAAGGTTGTCAACAATTTTCCAGAAGGAAAGGAAAATTATTTTCAGATGTATTGGGGGTTCATTAATTTTGTGGTTTTGCTAACTTTGAAATTCACAAAAAGTGAAATTAAAAATAAGGGAATCTTGTTTTTATTCCAGAGTTCCTAGATATGTCACACACACCCCCAAGCACATACTGTCTTCTTACTTTAGTGTCTGGACCCATCAGCCTATGCTGTTTCTTAGTACAGCACAAATACCTTTAGATTTGATAATACGTATAAGAGAGTTTGAATAGAAATCAGAGAGGTTCTGTTGATACGTAGGAATAAAATAGTGTGGCTTTAGAAAGCTATGCAGTATGGGTATTAATTGGGCCAGCCTTAAGAGCTGCGGGTTCAATTGGAAATGCTTTTGTGGGGCCCCCTCTACTAATTTTTTAGCTCTTAGCTTGAATGGAGCCAGACCATACACAGAAGTAACTTTTTTTCATGGTCTGGCTCCATTCAAGCTAAGAGCTAAAAATTTAGTAGAGGGGGCCCCACAAAAGTGTTTTCAATTGGACCCTGCAGCTCCTAAGGACTAAAACTAAAGGAGTCCTGTACCTTTAGTGGTACAGTGTGCGCCCAGCCTGCAGTGCTCCCCAACTCTCACTCATCACTGCCTTGTCTTTAGCAGCCTGCTCTGGAGTGAGATGGGGGAGAGGATGGCACTGGGAGTTGCAAGAACAGGGAAAGAGTGAGGTATGCATGCTGCCACCTACATGGCACCAATTTTGGGCCAATTGGAAGGGTGGTGGGCAGGAGCTACTTCCTAATTTCAGGCAGAAGCAGCAGTGGGCAGAAAGGCAGCATGGGCCCCCACCATTCGTGGGGTCCAATTGGGTGAAATTGCTCCAATTGCCTAAAAGTTACTCCTGGGTATTAAAAGTGTCCAGGGCGTTCGCTGCTTCCGGCCCCTGATGGCCAGCGGTCCTTTCCAACCAGGCCTGTCGCTGGGTGACCCGGCCACAGCAACCTCCCCAAAGTGGCAAGGCAGCCACTTGCTGGGCCCACTGGGGCAAGCTCATTTCAGCTGTACCACGATGTAATTTGAAGCAACATGTTTGTATTTCACATCTGAACACTTGCAAAAGGGGAAATCACAGCCATGGAAGGGATGCAAGTAAATATTGGGAGTAAACATGACCACCCTGTATAGCACTCTGAGCTGAGGAACATAGGGAAGCTTTATTTAATTTATTACAGGTATTTGTATCCTGCCTTTGCTCCCATAAAGTGCAATGTTCAAGTTGGCTAACGGCAAAGGGTACAACACAAAATTATTATACAATACTGTACTCTCACGTTCCTCTGAAACCCAGAAAGTCAGGTAGACCACAGCTGCGATACAAGGACATCTGCAAGAGGGATCTGAAGGCCTTAGGAGTGGACCTCAACAGGTGGGAAACCCTGGCCTCTGAGCAGCCCGCTTGGAGGCAGGCTGTGCAGCATGGCCTTTCCCAGTTTGAAGAGACACTTTGCCAACAGACTGAGGCAAAGAGGCAAAGAAGGAAGGCCCGTAGCCAGGGAGACAGACCAGGGACAGACTGCACTTGCTCCCAGTGCGGAAGGGATTGTCACTCCCGAATTGGCCTTTTCAGCCACACTAGAAGCTGTTCCAGAACCACCTTTCAGAGCGCAATACCAGAGTCTTTCGAGACTGAAGGTTGCCAACAGGTGTATTCTGCCTTTGCTCCCATAAAGTACAATGTTCAAGTTGGCTAACGGCAAAAGGTACAACACAAAATTATAATACAATACTGTACTCTCACGTTCCTCTGAAACCCAGAAAGTCAATAACTAGTATCTTCTGGCTTACAGAAGCCTAAAAGTGCCTCAAGGGTGCAAAACAATTGCTGTGTCCTAACCAGGCTAACTGTAAGGGTGTAAGAGATATCCATCTCAGTTTTGACACATTAGCAAGGCAAATCAGGTAAGTATTAGAGGGTTTTTCATCACAATCTGTGAAGTTCATATCTTACAATTAATTAAGTAAAAAAGTAAATTGAAAGTGACCCAAAACAGGCCAAGGTATATAGCTAAAACACTCTGGATTTCTGCTAAAACATTCCATATAACCACCCGTGAAATAACTATGATGGTGTAAATAAAATGCATTGTGGTTGCCCTATTCTTTCTACATATGTTTTAAAAATAGATAATGCGAGCTGATCTCCTAGGAATGTTTGCAAACACATTTACGTGTTATCATTGCCTCCTTGCAGGGAACTATTGATCAGGAGTAAGGCCAGTGATTCGAGCGTGAGATGGAGACTTTGAAGTGCAGGATACTGAGGGAGACAAAGGACCGCAAAGGAAAATGGGAGACACTTGCCTCCTGTTGCCTAGACTTCTGAACAAGGAGCTAAAATTAAACAAACCCATCACGAGAACACAAAACACATTAAACAAATGGTCATCTTTTTTACTCTTTAGGTAATTGCTGGATTTCTTGTAACCAAAACTCTTCTGAGCTGTATTATCTTAATTATTTGTATGAAGGAGGAGATCCCATTAAATGAAGTTCTTTCCTGGTCTTAAGGATCTTGACTTGGATTCAGATACCCTCCTGTGTTAGTGAAAGGAACTTCTGTTCATACAAGGGGAATGTCCTTCTCTTTTCTGCAGCCCTCTCTTCATTCCCCCACAAAGGCTGCTCTGGAACATCCTCTGGATCCAGAGGGTATCTTCATGACATTTTATTCTTGAAGCGGGCGCATGGAGGATTTTATAGCAATGGAACAGTGTTCCACTGTTGTAAGATGGTTGTTGATGACATGCGAGCAGCTATTTTGTGAGTGTCACCACAAGAGCGGCAGCACCACAGCTTCTCTGGTAGAGATCGCTTCCTTTACCATAGCCAGTAAGCCAGCCGTGGGGCAGAGATTGGGCAGGGATGGGGGAACCAAGGGGAGTGTCTGGGATGAGAGGAGACAGAATGGGATGGATATAGGCAGCAGCAACTTGCACCAATATCCTTGTCCTGTTTTCCCCTTGTTCCCTGTCCCTTACCTCAGAACTACACCAGCAAAGTACCTGGCAAAGATCCAGGGTGACCGAATGGAGGCATACTCCCACAAATTTTTTCGTATGTGGAGGACACCTCCATGACCCTTCCCCCCAGTATGCTGGGTGCTCTGGAGGCATGGCTGCATCATGGGGGCAGGTTTATTGCCCAACCCTAACAGCGGTGGTGGCACTGGGTGCAGTGGCACCGAAACGGCTACTGCTGCATCCAGCGGCACCACTGGAGGTGTCCTCGGGAAGGGGACTTTCATCCCCTTCCCCTGGAAAAGGCTCAAGTCCCACAATGGGACTTCTCAGGTCTGCACCTGATTTTTTGCCAGTGCAGACTTGAGAGCCTCCATGTCTGGCAGCCCAACAAGGGCTTTGCAGCCCAACACAGAGGATAGGATACAGTGGAGCAGGACTCCGCTGGTCCCACTCTCCTCCCGTCCTGGTTACTCCTCTCCACTCTCCCTCCTGCTGCCCTAGAATGCCTCTTCCTGCCCCACACACCCATGCTGGGCTGGCACCAATGCTCCTGCACAGAGGGTGCCATAAACATGCTTTACTACACATTTACAACACCCAGCACCAGCGGTACGCTTATACCACTGGCACTGAAGAACTCAGGACTGGGCTCTGAGTTAAGATTGGGCAGCCCACAAGTGAAATTCAATGAGTGTTAATGGGAACAGGAAGGAAAGGGATGGTAACAGGAGAATGCAATCATTCCTGATTCAATTACAATGGGATTTTTTAAATGGTAAGTTTGGGTTTTTTCCTCCATGTTCCTCAATCACCTTTTCACACTGTGTTGAATACATCTGTTGATCGGTCTTATATGTTGTGATTCTACTGTCCTGCATGGAAGTGATATCATTGTGAGATCCACCTGGAATGTTGACTGAAGTGCCACCTGTATATTATCCAGTGTAAAGACATTCATTCATGTCAGGCAACTGTGCTGTATTTCAGAATGAATTTTTGATATTCTCTGTCTTCCCTGTGTAATCTGTATTTTTATTTTATTTTTACTTTTGCAGAGTGCTCACGAGAGGAGAGAGAGAGATGGCCCGGCTTTGAAATTTCCACAGCAGTAGACGATTTGGGGGTGATGTTCCTCGGCTCTCATGCCTTGGGAGTGCTAAGTCGTTCATTCAATAGTTCACCACTGGAAAAGACACAGTACTGGAGAAAAGAGGGATATAAGATGAGCACCACTTGAAAAATACCTCTTTGCTCAGTTAGCGGGGCATAAGTGTCATCCCATATAATAACTTTGGATGTCATGGAATGTGGAGCTCTTCATGCTCCCTCAAAATGCAAGGTAACCCTTCCTAAGGTGGCACTGCCTGCAGTATGTCTAGCAGTAGCAGTACCATTCACCCTATGCCAGAACAGAACAGTGTTAGTAGGAATAATAATAATAATAAACTTTATTTCTATCCCGCCCTTCTCCCTAAAGGGACCCAGGGCTGCTTACAACATATTAAAAACAGATTAAAACATAATTTAACAACAGATAAAAACATATTAAAAACACATTAACAGAAACCATAAAAACAGTAGTCAGATAAAAGTCAGAATAAAAAAAAGCATAAAACAGCAGTTCTTAGAGGAATCAGGCCTGCAAAAAGCAACTAAAAGATGTATAAAAGATGTTTAAAAGGCCATGAAGTCAGAAGGCTTGTTTAAACAGCAGAGTCTTCAGGCCTCGCCGAAAAGTCTCAAGAGAGGGAGCCATTCTCAAGTCAAGGGGAAGGGAGTTCCATAACGTTGGTGCCACTACTGAGAAGGCCCTGTTTCTTGCTGCCGCCCCACGTACCTCCTTAGGCGGCGGCACTTGTAAAAAGGCCTTCTCTGATGACCTGAGAGGACGAACCGGATTGTACGGGAGTAGGCGATCTCCAAGATAGCCTGGCCCAGAGCAGTATAGGGCTTTAAAGGTCAAAACCAGCACCTTGAATTGGGCCCGGAAACGAATGGGCAGCCAATGTAGCCCCCGGTGAAGCGGACTGACCGAGTCAAACCGCCTAGCTCCAGTGACCACACGGGCCGCCGCATTCTGCACTAATTGCAGTTTCCGAACCGTCTTCAGGGGCAGCCCCACACTGAAGCGTTAGTAAGGAACACTTATTAACAGACGCATCTCTCTCTAAAATGAGGGTGTGTGCTTCCAAACTCAGGTTCATTCTTTAGGCTTCAAGACTGTTTTGGTGCCCACCAACCAGTATTTGCAATGGAAGGTAGTCCAATATGTGTAGTGAAGACATATTGGAGAATCCCAATACGCAGCTCCCCAATACATGCCTCCTGCTGTTAGTTATATATATTCACTTTGTTTTTATGGCATTTTATGGCAGTTGGGGAACGCAGTGGCAAACCACCCCTCTTATAGTCTGCGAGGAATGCATCATGGAAGCGGTGTCACCCCAAGGGTCAGTAATGACTTGGTGCTTGCACAGGGGACCTTTCTTTCTTTTCATGGCATTAGCTGCTGCTGTGTATAAGAACATAAGAACAGCCCCACTGGATCAGGCCATAGGCCCATCTAGTCCAGCTTCCTGCATCTCACAGCGGCCCACCAAATGCCCCAGGGAGCACACCAGATAACAAGAGACCTCATCCTGGTGCCCTCCCTTAAATGCAAGCACCTTCCTCCTTATCCATGGTGGATATCCATCCTCCCCCCTTATCCATGGTTCCTGCTGCTACTACGGATATATGAAACTGTGGATAGTAGCAAACTCTTCTCAAACTGCCCCCATCATGCCCATAATCCACCTCTCTTCATTGCAAAAGGCAGCTTTTTCTTACTTTTGTTTTGGAATGCTTTGGAAAATGAAACAGACAGCAAGAACCTAGACTCAGAGCTGCTAGAGAAACGCTAGGGGAGGCAACAGTGAGAATAGGAAGTGGACAGCAGAGGAAGCAGACAGGCAGCTAGAATGCTAAACTCCCTGTTGCTTCAATTTCCAAAGGAAGAAAAAACTGCCTTTTGCAAAGCATTTGCAATGAGGAGAGGAGAATCATGAGCACGACGGGGAAGGGAATTTGAGAACCATGGATAAGTGAAACCGCGAAAATGAGACCTGCAGTTGCCTATATGTAGAAAAAGCTTTCAACATATAGTGTGAATTGACTCTTGGACCACCACTCATTCCTGATAATTTTTAGTATCCCTGAAACGGGTCTTGAGAAGAACTCGGCCGTCCAAATAGTTCTGAATAGTGGCTTTTGTCATCACAAGGCTTTTGTAACCAGTATGGAGGGATGGTAGACAGCCATAAAAAAGAGTGACAAATTGCTGTACAAAATTTTTGTTAAACTAGACTTGGAGCAGGATTTGGCGGGATGAAATTAAACGAAATTAAACTAGATTAATTAAACTAGTTTAAACGAAATTAAACTAGACTTGGAGCAGGACTTCCTTATACCTTGGAGGAAGGTTGCCCTCCTCACACCCTATTGGCCACCTCACACCGCTGTAAATAGAACTGTTACTACTGCAGCCCCATGTGAATTGTTGGACACTGCCTCTGACACAGAAGAATCCTTGGATTCTTTTTTTGTTCTGCAGTTTATGATTACAAATCATGTCAGAATGATTGCCGCTGAAAGCTAAGAAATCAGTAGTCAAGAAGATGAGATGCATACAACACACTTTCCTGGCCCTTCCACTAATCCACGTTCCAATCTAGTACCCCCCTAAAAAAATTTGCACAAACAATTCCCAATGTAAAGTCTCCCAAATTTTGTAGCCAGAAAGATACATTCAAAATGAGGAAATATGCAGAGTGTTTATTCCAAATAGGTTTCCTGGTGATGTAATATGGGTGTTATTTAAGTTTCAGAATTGTAACTCATTTCTGTGACACCACCAGGACTCTGGTTCAGAAGCAGAAAGTCAAATTCTGCTGCCTGGTATGGTGATTCAACACTAGGCTCAGTAGGCTTGCAGAAGATAGCCCAGAAGATAGCGTCCCATGGGCATGAACCTTGATTAATCTTTTAAAAGCATGACGTGCGTTCGGTTTATTTTGAGAATATGCTTGGTTTCTGTCGGCTTTGATGTAAGGCAGGACTCCACAATGATCTGCCTTCAATAAAAAGAATATTTCACTGCAGCGTTACGCCTTGTGGTTTTCTTGGGTTGATTTATTCAGTGGTCAGAGCAATGAATTACAAAACAAGACCGGGTCTGCCAGTGGGATGGAGAGGGGAAGAAATGCTCTCATTTTGATTCAATAAAAGCCGGCCGTTTTGGAAATAGTGAGACATCACAGGAACCAGAGGACTATCAGGAGCTATTTTGTTAGATTGGCACAACACCACAAGTACAAATTACTTTTCAAGTTTTAAAAGCGTTTTGAAATGGTTTACCCATAACCCGAACCTATTGGGTGCCAACCATTAGCAGAACACACATTCTGCTGGTGGTTCCTGCTGCAAAGCAGCCATAAAGTGTGCTCCTGATGGGTGCAGAGTAGCTCGCTGCCTGAGTGCTGCTGGGAAGGCTGGAGCCTTCCCGTGCATGCTGGGGGATCACTACAGCAGGGGAGGGTGGTATGGTAGTGCAGAAGGGTAAAACGGGGCAGGGAGGGGAGGCAGAATGAGGCAGGGAAGCTACGGGAAGGGGTGGATCCAGCAGCAATGGCGTACACTGGATCCTATTCCCTCCAGTAGCAGCCTCCTTACACCTTTCTCTCCTTGGACTTGTGCCAGGGAAATCTCTGGTGCAGGTCCGAGGAGACCCATTGGAGAGTGGGAGGCTTATGGAGGAATAAGGGCATTTAAATCCTCCTTTTCTTCCAAAGGTGCCCCCCCATTGGATATAGCATGCTCATTTTTAATGTGGCTTTACCAGTGGTAGGGAAAAGGTAGGATTGGGCTGCCTGTGTGCCAAATCTTAAAGGCCATGTACCACACTGCCCCTTTCACTCCATTTGAAAGATGAAGGAGCCATGGTGTCTGTGCAGATAGGTCCATCATAGAAGTCTTCCAAACTCTAGTCCAGTGGTTTCCAAACTTTTTAGCACTGGGACCCACTTTTTAAGCTGACACTCTATCAGGACCCACCTAGGTTTACCAGACTTTTTATAAAAGGAGATCTAGAAAGAAATAATATTTATAAATAATAGTAACCAGAGAAAATACTCTCAAACATTCATTTCCCTATATTTACACATGCTTGTAAACTTCAAGAGCTCAGTTCCTTGCAGAGCAATTAGCAGTTACCATGCAAACTGCAGGAGCTGAGCTCTCTGCAGGGTAATTAGCAGCTACAGTATCATTTTTGAATAACCTCAGGGCTAGAGGCAATTAGTTATCTGATCTTTCTCTTTCCCTTTGTCGACCTACCAAAAATCAAGTTGCAACCCACCAGTGGGTCCCAACCCACAGTTTGGGAACCACTGCCCTAGTCAGAAAAGAATTTCATTTTTCCTGATACTGGCCTTTATCCAGGGAAAGTTAGTCATTGAAATGCATGAGATTTAAGTTAGTCACGACTAACTTGTTTCATTGATTTCAATAGTCCTTAAGCATGATTTAACTTCTGCATTTTTTGTGTCCTACATTTCTGGTTTTCCATCAAGGTACTGAACTGGGGACACAGAGGTTCAATATGCCCTAAGGAAAAAAGAGGCATAGTAATTACATTTCTATTTCTGCAATGCAAACATTTCTTGAGATGAAATTCATGTTTTTAACAGAAGAAAAGAGCAAAATACATTGCGAGTCTCCACTTTCTACAATTCTCCACTTCCTGCTTTGTGTCGCGTTTTGAATATGGTTTTGCTCCATATTCATTTAGACAGAGACTCAATTTGCATGCAGAAAACAATGCTGAATCCCTCCTTTCAATGAATTAGGACCCCTGCACTCAGAAGTTCCATGTGCACATCTGGGTGCATGCAAAATTGTGGTTATTGGCCAATGTGTGAGTCTGCCAAGATTTCAGTTCTATTCTACATCAGGAGAAGTTCTTAAGCCATTTTCATATCCCTGTAAAAATACCAAGGTAGTACCTTGTTCAGTTGACCAACATAAGGTTGCACCCCTAGGTGCACTTACCTGGGAGTAAGTTCCACTGAACTCAATAAGACTAACTTCTGAGTTGGCATACATACAAATATACTGTAAGTTACAGGTGTTCTACATCCTTAATAGTAGTGACTCTCTTACCATTTAGACTACAATTTAGAGATTGTACAAGTGACTACAATTTAGAGATGAGATCCTATTCCTTCTTCCACCCCAATAACACAGATTGGGCCACAAGACAGCAGCAGCAGCTAGGAGAAGTTCTCTTATGTTTTCCCTACTACTGCCCACCACCTATTAAGAGAAAACAGAATCCTTCTTTGAAAAAGTTGGATTACAGCAGCTAACAATTTTGTCCTCTATCTACACAATCAGTGATGCCAATGAAGCATATGCTGCATCCTATGTTAGGTAGTGACCAGGCAGCCTGGCAGAGGTAAATAAAAAAATATGTATTTTACTTACCTCCTTGTAAGCTACCTGACTGCTAATGGGTCTTCTCGGACCTTCGCCAGCTATTTAGCTGGCATAAGTCCAAGAAACTCAGCTGGGAAAAGGGGGATAGTATCTCAGCATGCATGACTGCCACCAAGATCCACTCCCTCCTGCCCTCAAACTGTCCTGTTCCCTGCCCTGATCCTCCCCCAAATTGCCCTCACCACCACTTTACCTGCTGTGGCATCACCTGGGTGAGCCATTAATGTGTGTGCAGGGTGCTGCTGGTGATCCCATAATACAAAACAGTGGGCATCTTTTGTGGCACCACCCTGGGACGCAAGTCCCCAATGGGGCTTGGGCATTAGACTCATTGAAGCAGGATGTGCAGTGAAATCAGCAGTGTACTAAGTTTGTACATGAATGCTAGACATGTTCCACCTTGCTACTCGCTTGGTAAATCACTGTATCTCTGGGCATGAACTCCATATGGATGGTGGTTGTGAACATCAAATGTGGTACAAATTTCAATAGTAATCTACTACAAGCCAGTGTTTCATGGAATTTTGACTTGGATCAAGTATTCCCTCTGCCATGGATTCATGTGCCACTGGACAGATCACACATAGCCAGCCTTACTGAACTTTCTGTCAGATGGGCTGTAAGTCATCTTCCACATTGGATTCTTATGAGCCAATAACAAATATATTGTCATTGGCAATAGCAAATATTGCTAAGCATGTATGTGTTCCATGAATGCTGGCAGTAGTCATAGTATTAAACTACCCTGTATTAGGTGGGGGTGGCCAAGAGCTTTCCCCAGTTCAAATCTTGCCTCTGCCCTAAACTCACTTGGTGGCCTTAGGCAAGTGATTCCTTCTCAGCCTCGGGTGCAATAGGGAGATAACGCTTATATTACCGTATTTTTGTAATGACAGTATCAAAGGCAGCATCAAGTATGAGAAGTGCACTGTACCCTCTGAAAGTGCTGTATACATGTTAAGTTTTAATATTTGGTATAATAAAAAAACTATAATATTTTAAAAACTAGAAAAGATATTATAATGCACATATGCAGTGGATCAAGCCCCAGGTCCTAGGAGCAGCTTTGAAAAGTTTGCAGTGTATCACCACTGTCTCTTACAGCCCAATCCTATGGTCTGGCAATGCCCAGTGGTACACCAATGCTGAAATGGCTGCGACTGCATCCAATGGGGCTGGGGAAGCTGCCGGAGTCTCCTCTGGGTAAAGGTATAGTAGTTCCCTTATTATGAGCCAAGCACTGCAATCGGCAATGGGTCTTCTCGGAACTGCACCTGCTATTTAGTGAGCTACAGTATCCATGTTGGCTTTGCAGGCTTGAGGAGGCCACGTTGGCTTTGCAGGCTTGGGAGGGGGCATAGGATTTGGCGGTAGCCTCTGCCACCATCCCTGCCTCTCTCCCGGGCCCGATCTTCCCCATGGTCTGCCCTCCCTCAGCCCAGTGCTGCCTTCCCTCCACCCCACCCTGCCCTGAAACACTGCCAGCCAGTGGTAGCACTTTCCACTGGCCACTTCACACCATCACCTTCCTGGCACTGAAGCCAGCACCAGTTGGAGCACTGGTGAAGTTGGAGCCACTTCACACCATCACCTTCCTGGCACTGAAGCCAGCACCAGTTGTGTTGGCACCGCATCCTCTCCTTGCGGCACTTTGGTGACAGCGGTTGCCAGCTGCCAGCACTGCCCCAGCTTAGGATCAGGACCTTAATTCCCTAATAGCTCTTTCATATATTGCAAAGATGAGTCCTAGCTGTCTTATACCTGTGTGAGATATGCGTGTTTGTGAACATGTGTACATTTGTCCTCCCAGAACCACCTTTCAGAGTGCAATACCATAGTCTTTCAAGACTGAAGGTTGCCAACCTGTACATTTGTACATTACTATTTTTCGATGGGAAAAATATTAAAAATGCAATGGAATTTTGCATTCCATAAATTGCTTATCGCCATTAGAAAATACCGTTTTTGTCAGTGGCCTGTCACTGCGTTACTGCTGTTAAATGCTTGTTTTATTTAATTGATTCTTTGATTCTATACTTTTAATGCATTGATTTTTTAATGAACGTAATGGAAAAGAACTGACAAAACACTAGTGGTTAAATGGAATAAGGGGGCAGGTAATCATCACAGACATACAAGCAAAACTTACAGCATACACATATACTTTCATCCTATACTACACCATATAACTGATTGTGTAAGTAAATGTAAAGTTGTAAGTAAGATCGTGGAGCGCTTATGGACAGCTCGATGAAACTGTCGACCTAATGTGTGGCAGCGGTAAAGAAGGCTAATTCCATGCTTCGGATCATTAGAAAGGTATTGAGAGAAAGATGGCTAATATTTTAGTGCCGTTGTACAAATCAACAGTAAGGCCACATCTGTAGTATTATGTCTAGTTCTGGTCGCCACATCTCAGAAAGGATACAGTGGAAATGGAAAAGCTGCAGAAGAGAACAATTAAAATGATTACTGGGATGGGGCACCTCCCTTATGACAAAAGGCTACAGTGTTTGAGGCTTTTCAGTCTAGAAAAGAGGCACCTGAGGGGGAACATGATTGAGACATACAAAATCACCCAGGGGATGGACAGAGTAGATAGAGAGATGCTCTTTTCCCTCTCACATAACACCAGAACCAGGGGACATCCACGAAAGCTGCGTGTTGGGAGTGTTAGGACAGACAAAAGAAAATATTTCTTTACCCAGCGTGTAATTAGTCTGTGGAAATTCTTGCCACAGGAAGTAGTGATGGCACCTTGCCTAGATGCCTTTAAGAGGGGATTGGACAAATTTCTGGAGGAAAAGTTCATTACAGGTTACAAATCATAGTAGGTATGTGCAAGCTCCTGGCTTTAGAGGTAGGCTGCCTCTGATTGCCACATGCAAGGGAGGGCACCAGGATGCAGGTCTCTTGTTGTCTTGTGTGCTCTTTGGTGCATTTGGTGGGCCACTGTGAGATACAGGAAGCTGGACTAGATGCACCTTTGGCCTGATCCAGTGGGGCAGAAATAAAAAGTGTGTATACAAATCAATATCCATATCATGTATATGCACTTGTGTACTGCACAAAGTGTTTCTATATCTGTTTAAAAGCCTTCATTGTGCCTTATGCAGTATTGTATTGATTTTTTAAAAGAGTATTTGTTATTATTTTTGCTGCATGCTCTCTTGAAGTCTCTTTTTGAGCAGAAGAAAATTTCTACAAATGTGGGTTATAAATAAGATTTGTATAGCCACATTTATATTTGCAAATACAATTTGGATACATCTGAAATAAAATTTTCTTTGCACTTTAGACAAGATTGGAAATTATTGGACTGTGTACTGCATCCTATGGGGAGGGGGCTGACCAGAAAGCCATAAGCTGCCTGGCCACCAATTGGTCTCCTCCGGCCTATGCCAGCTATTTAGCTGGTGTTAGTCCAAGGCAGCAGCAGACCTCCCATGGATGAGATGGGGCAAAAGCCCCAGGTGCCAGCTGCTAGGATCCCACAGAAGTTTCTCTGAGGCTCCCAACGGGTGCAGAAACTGTGCTTCCAGTTTTCCGGAAGCACAGTTTAAAGCATCGGGGAACCTCACAGAGGTTTTCCCCGATGTAGCTGGAGGTTGCGCAAGTCTCCATGAGCCTCGGGTGAGGGGGTGCTTTTTGAGTGGGGTGGTGGGAACAGCCCATGGGGGGCGCCATCGCAGACCTTTGCCCCGGGCGCGGGACACGGGAGGTCCACGGCTGCCTCAAGGGATTTATCAGGAAGGGAAAAGGGGGATGGGATCCTGGCATGCATGACTGTCACTAAGACCCACCCCTCCTGCCCTCAAACTGCCCCCGCCAGCTCTTCTCAATGCCATAATCCTCCCCCAAACTGCCCATGACCTCCCCCACCCCCAACTAACTGGCTGCAGTGCATCCTGAGTGAGTTTTAGTGTGCATATGGGACCCCACACTGTTTGCACTCGCAGTCCCGCAGTGCACAACAGTGGTGCACCTTGTTAAGATCCACCGCTTTAAGCCCCGACTGGATTGGGCTGCCTGTTCCATTGAAATCAATGAGAATTGCTTCTGAGTAGATATGCGTAGGATTGTGCCGTAAGAGTAGTTTCATAAATGTTTACTTTGCACAGTTCCTGTTGAAGGCACATACTAGAAGAGTAAGAGGGGGAGGATAATGTTTAAAAGCTACACAATAAACAAAACTTTTACACATATGAATCAGATGCCTGCGCGTGCAACTTTTATCTTCATATCACAATCTAATGCTGTACCCACATATACCTGTTGTTCATGTTAACGACAACAACGCAATAACACTCCCAACAGGTTTTCAAACACCCACCACCCTTGGATTCCTTTGTGACCTGCATCGTGGGTTGGCTATGAGAAATACCGCTGGTGTGTCTGCTGGCACGCTAGCGGGGAATTGCCCAGGCTTCCCCCCTCAGCCAGCAGCAGGCTGCCAGCCGATTGGCTGGTTGGTCGGGGGGGGGGGGCAAGACCAGAGTTCTGCTCAGGCACGCGTGCACCTGGGCAGAGCAGTCCAAGACCCCTACCCGAACTGGTGGGCCATGCAGGGGTAACTGGTAAGGCATGGCAGTTCAGGCAATGTTGAGAGGCGGGCTTAATAAATTTTGAGTGACACCTGGAGTTAGGTGGACGCCCTATGAGACTGGGGGATGAAGACGGCTAGGGATGTTTCCCCTACTTAGTACCCCGCACTTGGGAAGGGTTTTAGTTTGGCCCTCAGTTGCCCTGTTGCAGAAGTTGTGTATTCAATCAAGTGGCCCATTTTAATTCCATAACTGCTGCCTGCTCTCTTTATTGGTGGAGTGCTGGGTAATGATTCTGATAAGCAAACATTCTTTTGGAAGATAAGGATCACGCTCAAACACTTTCTTTCTTTCTTTCTGCAGGTGCTCAGCATTTGATTAAAAAAAACTCTCTGTATTTCAAGGCAAGCTGCCCCTCACCCCGAGCCACACTCCACCTTTTCTTTTCAAATGCTCTGCACCAGGATGTGAATGACTGTTCAGGCTTAGCGTAAACTGGCACCCCAGGATGGCACTCCGGCATTCTCCACGGAGCCCAAGTAGTGCATTCACCCTTCTGAGTAATGGGGCTTTGCATCTTCATGATGTGTTGTAGGCGACAGCAAGTGCAATCGCAAGTACAGCCAGCAAAAGCAGCCAGGTCTTCCTCAAGAGGAAGGTATTAGATTCCTGTCCTTAGACTGTGTAGTCATTGTCTAATAATATGAGGCCGTTTCCCCACCACCACCACCATCTCCCCCCAGCAAATAAGTCTGTGGCTGCTGCCTGATTGGTATATCATCTCACTTTCCCTGAGCATTGATTTTTTTTTCCCCCTTGCTTTCCTTTTATTTGCTTCATATAAACAGGGACAGGAGCTAGTGCTGGCTACTGAGGAGCTTTTTGGGTGTCTTATTTTTAGCATGAGCCAACCTTTGTCTTCTTTCAGATGAGGAAAGTTGGATTATAAAACCTTTTTTAAATGTGTATGGTGATATTTGCTCCGGTAAGTGAACGTATTTAATCTTCCCCCTTCTTCCCCTTGCGACTGTGTATTGTGTAAAGGAATCTGCTTTAAAATTTTTTGGCTATCCTTGTTACACTGGAGTGTGCATATGTCTCTGTATTGTATTCAAAATCATATATCATTTCTTTGTGTGTGTTTTCCTCGATGCCTGTAATAATATTTGCTACCTTCCTTTTTTTCTGTGTGTGTGAACAGAGAACAGTTTGGGTGAACTTATTCTGCACTTCAGAAAAGCACACTAATGTGTGCATAAGTAAGTGATATAAAACTTGAGGCTGCAATCCTAACCTCACTTTCCTGGGAGTAAGTCCCATTGAACACAATAGGACTTACATCTGAGTAGACCCGGTTAGGTTTGTGCCCTAAATCTGGTTTTAATTTATCATCAGCCCATTGCACTGTGCACCCGTTTTTGTGGAATACATGCTCTCTTTTTAACCTATGAATACAATATAGTGGGAAAAGGTGAAAGTGAAGAAAAAGCTGTATGGTATAATTCTGGAACAGCACAATAAATTACAATAGATTTGCTGAAGCTGTTTGCTGTTAGTGGATAGGTATTAAACAAAACTAGAAAAAGAGTTAAGTGTTGTAGTAGCTGCCTGTCTGTGCAGTAGAGGTCAATAGCACCTTTCAAGAGACTGTTAGTTTGGCAGATTGCAGAGGTACAATCATCCTTCTGCAAAGATTCTTTGTATTCTTTCATCCTTTCACTGTTTGTAGTCCTTTTGAACTGATTGAAGGCATTCTTTATATTATGCAATGGGCCACCAGCAAAAATAAATCTAGGCAATTAGCACAATAGATACAGTTCATTTTGCAACATCATAGTAATACTGTGTACAATGACAACACAGCAGCTGATCAAAACAAAGTCTTGCTGAAGTTGCCTAGTATAGTTTCTGGACTTGTGAAGTGGAATTAAGACAAGCATAGTAATTTCTCAGCCTTCCTGAAACTGACGATCCTGCAGCCAAGTGTGTGAAAAGTACAAGGAAAAGTCCATTACTGTTCCACTGTTACGCACTTTCAACTGATGAAACATATATATATGAGCAAAGGATTCTTTGTCATTCAGTACTCAGCTATTCAACCTGTGTTGTCATGTTATCTAGCAGGGTATCGCTCAAAACAGATTGGTCAAAACAGGTGAAAGTGTCCAGCTTAAAGGAAAAGTCAGTAGGCAGAGCTGTTTATTTCAGTAGAAGTTGAAAATGAATTTTCCTGGGAGCAGAATTTGGAATGGGTAGGCACACTTAAGCTGTCCAATTACAATGTTTCACGAAAAAAGTACTTTTTTTTCTTTCTCTCCTGCTTTAAACAGAAATCCATATTAATATTGTTTTTTATTATGCATGCCCTCCAAAAGTAAATGATAATGAAGTGTTAGACAAAAAACTGGAGTGGTCACTTGGATGTGTGACGATAACTGTTCCCAATACTGTAATTAGAATGCTAGCAATCATTTTAAATATTCTGAAACATTATATCAAAAATGCTCTGTATTTTCAATAATCTGTGCAAGTGCAGTCATTTACAAAAATTTAAGTGTAGCAAATTTAAGTGTAGCAAATGAAGGCATTTTAACTATATATTAGACTTAAGTTCTTGCTGTTGGTGGCATAGATGCTCTAGTAGCCAAAACCTTTAATATGTGGAATAATGGTAGTCAAGGTCAGAAAAAAGTAAAGATGTGATGCTGGCAGCAACTAAGAATAAATGGATTTTTTCCCAACCTTGATTTTAATTTCCAGACAACTTGTGAATTTGTCAAACATTTTGTTTCAAGTGTTTAACATGAGTGATGAAGAGAGAGTAACTTCACACATGTAAAAATCTCCCATATGAAAGAGGCCAACTTGCATGTGATCCTACAAATCACAGAGCCCAGCAATACTTAACTGTTCATCTACTGGCCCAATCCTATTCAAGCACTGCAATGGTCCACTGTTGCACACTGTTGTGTGCTGTCACAAAAGCGCTATAGAGCACTTTGTGATAGTGCAAAGAGCTGGCACGCCAACCAGTAGCAGACCTTCCCAGCCTTGTGCCCCGAGGCAAAGGTCCAAAATGGTGCCCCCCATGGGATGCCACCACATCTCCCGCATGCAAATCCACCCTCCCCCCACTTACCAGGAGTGTACAGAGCCTTGCATGACTTCAGGACACATTGGAGAAGCCTCCTGAAGCTTCCCCGACACTTCAAAATGTGCTTCCGGCAAACGGGAAGCACAGTTTCTAATCATGTTGAGAACGTCAGGGAGGCTCCCACGTGGTCCTAAAGTTGCATGAGGTTCCACACCTGGGGCATTTGCACTGTTCATTCAATGGAAGTCTGCCACTGGTGCCAACTGGAAGGCTGGCAGCCATCAGGACACTCACTGGGTCAAGTAAGCTCAGTGCAGAGGCAGGGGGAGGGAGGGTAGGGAGCAGTGGAACAAGGAGGACATAGGGCGGTGTGAGCAGATAGAGGCTGGGAAGGGACAGGATTGGCAGCACCGGTGCAAGCTATATCCTAACCCCCTTCCTGGGCCTGATCTGCCTGCACAGATCAACTCAGACTTGCGCCAGCTATATCAGCTCTTAAAAGTCCTTTCTGCAGATGTGCAAGCAAATGGAAAGGCGATGCACAAAATGGACTTTTTGATGGCAACCTTAAAGGCCTTACACAATGCTTACGCCATTCAGGAGTGGCCCATATGTGAGGTCACCTGATGAAGTCACCCCAGGCAGTAAATTGGTGGGAGCCTCTGTCCATCTGCCCACCTGCACAGCTCCTCCTCCTTCCATTCACATCTGAGAACCAAGAAGAGTGAATGCACCAGAGAAGACAGTGGTGGGCTTCAGCATCTTTAGCTTTTAAACCCACCACATTCTCCTCCTCCATATTTTCTCTTCTGCTCCTTCCCCCTCTTTTTGAATCCAGGTAGTGGGAGGAAGAATGGTGGGAGGTGACTTGTGTCGCTGAATGAGAGAGACAGTATTTGGTATACTGACTCTGGTGTCAGGAGATCTTGGCTTCGTTCATAAACCATATGGAAGAATGTGCATTGAAAGTAAAGAGTGGAAATGGGGTGCGATGGAGGATGGGAAGAGACAAGAGGTTGACATTCTGCTTGATCTGGTCTGCAGGCTGGGTCCAAGGAAAGGAGGAGAATTTGGCATGGCTATCCAAATACTGAGCTTATTAAGAAGGGGCGGGGGGTAAACTGAACTGTATTATAGAGATTCAAGATTTTCCAAGAAAAATAAAGACAGAAAAGTGAAGGGATAAGAACCTGTGCTATTTCAGCAACAAATTATGGTACGCATTTTTATTCCATTGTTTTTTATATGTATGTTTGAAGTGGATCAGTGCTATGAATTTGTAGTCCCAGCACAATGTTAATTGCTCTTGGTTGGTATACCGACTATAGAACATCAGGATGCTAGCTGTAAAGCTTGTTGTTTTGCCAAATCCCAAGCCACTGGGCCTTGCAAGCCAGTCCAATCAGAGTTGCCAATAAGCCAAGTTCCAGTCCAATGGTCAGGTTCCAGGTAGGTCAGTCCAATCCATCAGGGTATCCAAATCAAAGTCCAAAGCCAAAGTCCAGTCACAATCCAGTCTGATTCCCAATTCCATAAACCAAGCCAGCCAGTCAGTCAGTCTCCTTTCCTACCTCCAACCTGCACTCCTTCAAAACCCACAATCCTTTCTATCTCAGGTGCTCCTTATATCCTGAGGGATCTCCTTTAGCCTCTAGTGGCTGCAGCTGTGCAGCACACCTCCAGCTACCACCTGGGCCTTAATCCTGCATTCACTTAGAGCAAGGGGCACTGTGGACACCACACCCTATCTCCTCGGTAATATCTTCCGCAATTCCAATACAATCCACCCCTTGGTGTCACAGTGGTTCCCTTGATCAATTGCTCTTTTTTCTTGGACCATCCACCCCTTGGTCTGTTTCATCTTTTCCATACCGGTTGCTGAAGCTCCCATACAGTCCAATCCATTCTGGTGCCCATTTGGTCTATATCATGCCCCATCCCAGAGGGCAGCCTATCAATCCCAGTGGTCCGGCAATTAAGTCCAGAGGCCATCCTATTAATTGCAGGCATGCTGGCTCCTCCACTTCCATCTGTTCCCCTCTCTAGGGCATCCCTAAAACTACGAGGCATTCCCATTCTATTTCTTGGGGAGTCTCTTTCAAACCCCCTTCCAGCAGCAAAGCCCATTTTATTCATCCTGCCAAGCCCCATTCTAGGAGGATAATGGCCCAAACTCTCCATGCCATGGAAAGGGCCTTCCATTCCTCCCATTTTATTCATCCTAAAATCCAAGCCTTCTATACCCATTGTTCCAGGTCCCAAGTTGCCTATCCCCAGGCCCTTGGTCAAGTGGTTTGCATTAATAGGTCTCCCTCCTGGTCCCAGCCCCATACCAATGCCCCCAAGTCCATGAGGAAGCTGCTGGGGTTGCTCTGGAGGAGAGCAGTCTCTGTTTGGTAAGGCTCGTTCATCCATCTTCACGTGCATCTGTCTACCAAACAGCAACTGTCCATTGAACATGGAGATGGCCTGGACAGCTTCAATTACTTGCTCAAAAGTCACAGTGCCAATCCCTCGACTTCTGCCATCTTTGTCTTTAAAAATGTCTGCACGGACAACCACACCGGCCATGCTGAACACATCCTTCAGTTTCTTCCAGCCAACTTTGTACTTCAAATTGGCAACAAACACAGTGCTTCCCAATCTGCCAGCCTGAAAAGAGTCAAAGAGGCCCTCTTTGCTGCTCCTGCAGCCCCACCCCTTTATCTCTAGTCCAGACCGGCACTTCAGTTCAACCAGGCGTCCTGCCTGTGCCTTATACAGGCTCTCTGCAGCCTTTATATCTTTGTGGGCATTTGCAAAGGCCTTCACATATGTGAGATTTTTCTCTCTTTCAATGCAAATTAGCCCTTTTAACTTGGCAACTTCCTCTCTCAGAATTCTCTTCTCCACATCCTCCCCACCTGACCCCCTGAGCCTTTTCAGGGAAAGGATGCCATATTTAATGAGTCCTCCCATATACTGCACCATCTGGAAAATGGTCCAAAGAATGCTCAAAGTAGCCCAGACATTCCATAATAGGACAGGAGCATTTGCTTTCCATATAGCAAGGTCCAGGGCCTCCCAGATCTGCCAGAGATCCATTTGCTTGCTCTCTTGTTAGACAAGGGGATACTACTTGCCTTGGGCTTGTACCCCACTCCTGGTACCAATTGTTTTGCCAAATCCCAAGCCACTGGGCCTTGCAAGCCAGTCCAATCAGAGTTGCCAATAAGCCAAGTTCCAGTCCAATGGTCAGGTTCCAGGTAGGTCAGTCCAATCCATCAGGGTATCCAAATCAAAGTCCAAAGCCAAAGTCCAGTCACAATCCAGTCTGATTCCCAATTCCATAAACCAAGCCAGCCAGTCAGTCAGTCTCCTTTCCTACCTCCAACCTGCACTCCTTCAAAACCCACAATCCTTTCTATCTCAGGTGCTCCTTATATCCTGAGGGATCTCCTTTAGCCTCTAGTGGCTGCAGCTGTGCAGCACACCTCCAGCTACCACCTGGGCCTTAATCCTGCATTCACTTAGAGCAAGGGGCACTGTGGACACCACACCCTATCTCCTCGGTAATATCTTCCGCAATTCCAATACACTTGTTCAACGCAGCCATGCCAACTTTTTATGGAAACAGGATTTTGCATCACCTCTGCCACTGTGTAAATCTTCCAGTTCTTTTAAACAGGAAGAGAGATCACTATTACCTGCCACCTGCCATATCCAGAGATATGAATCAAATCTAATGGATTCTGCTCTCACCGTTAATACAATCAGTGCCAAGACCCATTTTTACATAATTTCTTAAGCATGTATCCAAGCAATGACTCCAGTTGCAGTAAGTAGGTAAACACTGTGACTAGGTTGTCAACCCACCATGGGTGATACACATCAGCTTCTTTTCATTGAAGCCAGTACACTGACTTCTTAAGGCCACTCAGTCAGTTTCATTCAGCAATGCTGACATCGCCATACTGCAGCCATTTAAATTCTTACATGGCCCTATCCCCACCCCAGTGGTGGTGGCAATGCATGTGACCTCTGCCTCTCCAACAACATTGCACGTACAATAGATGCCCAGTGGCACAGTGGGTAGGGTGTGTAATGGGTTGGCATTCAAGAATGCTGGCCAGCCATTGCTTTAGTTTGGTCAGTAAGACCTGTAACGGTCCAAAAACCAAAAATTTCTCCAGAAACCCCAATGGCATTTTGTGCCCAAGGGCAGGGGTTGAGGTGATTCTGTGAAGTGACCCCTTCCTCCCTCTCACTCAGTGGGCAGAAAAGAGAATGCTGAAAGAGCTATGAGCTGGCAGTTTCTGATGAGTGCATTTGGAGTTAAGACAAAGATGGGTAGATGTGATTTGAGTTTGCAGCTGAAATGGAACCTGCTGGCCGCCAGCAGAACCTAGCAGCTATGAAAGACGCCTAAAACGTAGTCTGTTGTAGCCTGCAGGTATGCTCCACGATACACCTCCATTACAATGCACAACTTGTGGATTTGTGCAGAAAGTGCAGAGCCAGTCTCTAGTGAACTCATCTCCTAAGGGAGCCAGATCCTGGATAATGCTCTGCCCCTCAGAGAAAGAAGCGTGAGGACATAACAAGACTATAAGTCTGAAGAGGCTAGGGATTGCATGCTTCTCACTCACCATGCCCTCTGAATCAGCGCATCCTTGTTTTGAGTAACAGAGTTGCCAAACTTAATTAAAAACTTACAATACCTTGTTAGAGCCAGGAATATAGCATGGGGGAAGGGGGCTGATGGACACTAGTAAGATTAGAGCTAATAGCAAAAGATCTCAATTGCTTCTCATGACTGGTGTTTGCAGGTACAGTGAAGTGAGCCTGTGCTCATGCCATCACATTGTAAAAGAGAATATGCTGCTAACTGGGCAAAGAGGCACTTTTTTCAAGTGGTGCTCCTCTTGTATTTAATAGTAAAGGGCAACTGTGTGTATTTACCCCAATATAGTATATTTTCTAGTGGCTGTTTGCTGGTACTTCTTCAGCATCTTTTTAGATGGTGAGCCCTTTTGGGACAGGGCCACCTAATTATTTAATTTGGGGCACAATCCTAACCAGGTCTACTCAGAAGTAAGTCCTATTGTGTTCAAAGGGACTTACTCCCAGGAAAGTGAGGTTAGGATTGCAGCCTTAGGAACCAATCCTATCAAACTTTCCAGGTTACGTGTAGCCACAATGCAGTCCCATGGTAAGGAAGCACATGTTCCCTTATCTTGAGAAGGCCCCAGTGACTGCCCCTCCACCACAGAATGCAGCACACACCCCACTGGCGCAACTGCACCAGCACTGAAAAATTGGATAGGATTGGGCCCTTAGTCTGTAAACCGCTTTGTGAACTTCTTTGTTGAAAAGGAGTATCTGAGTGTTCTTGATAATGATAATAATCAAGTGCACAGAATATCCCCAGCAAGATAATAGCAACTCTCATCACCAAAAATGAGCATGACTGCTATTGAGAGACTTGGAGAGACACATAAGGAAAGAGGCAATTCTTAAGGTAACCATTTAGGACTTTGAGGTGAAAAACCTGGGATCACAAGGCAAACCTGTGCAGATTGGAGAAGACTGGAGTCAAATGTTCTGATTCCCTACCACCCATCTGCACTTACAAAGCTTCTGGATGCTTTTACAGAGCAGTCCCATTTGCAGTGCATTATAGGAGTCCAATCTAGAGATTACAAAGGCATGACCGTAGCCAGGCTTGATTTGTCCAGGAAAAGGTGCAGTTGGCTTAGCTGAAAGTGGAAAGAGTGCTCCTAAAAACTAGCTACTGGTTGTATATGAAATGGTGGGTTGGGGGCTGAGCTCTGTAGCCTGGTCCTAAGTGCCCACAAATAGGTTACTAAGTGAAAATGCTGCTGTAAGCATTTACTCAGACTATTCCAGTTGATGCAAAAAAATCTGGCAACCAGCCTGGCATGCTGGCTTTTACATACCAAATTCTGGTAACTGGTCCAAAGGCAAAAGACAGAGTGAGCATGAGAAGTGCCCTGCTGGATCAGGCCAAAGGCCCATCTAGTCCAGCTTCCTGCAGGGATGGTCACTTGACTCGGGTTGACTCTTCTTGAGTCACACAAAAACACTGTGTTTGATGGCTCAAGTCGACTCGAGTCATGGACATCACTGACCCCTACTCAACTCCTGACTCAGGGCCAGTGACTCTAAAAAGGAGCCTAGACTAGAAATAACTTGAGTCTTGAGTGTGTGCGTGTGCGTGTGCGTGTGCGTGTGTGTGTGTGTGTGTGTGTTCTTGCTTACTTTTTTTTCTCCGCTTCCCATCACACTGTACACCTTGTGGGTGATCCAGCAGACATGGTTGGAGATGTGGTGGGAGGTTGGTTCTAGGAGATGGGGGGAGCAGGGGAAGAGGCTGTGGGAGGGAACAGAAGGGGGGCAGCCAGGACACAGGGTGAGAAAAGTTCTTCAAGATATGAGAGCCAGGGTGGTGTAGTCGTTTGGGAGGTAGACTGAGACCTAGAAGATCCAGGTTCAAATCCCCCCTCAGCTATGAAGCTTCCTGGGTGACCTTGGGCCAGTCACTTTCTCTTAGCCTCACCTACCTCACAGGGTTGTTGTGGGCACAAAAGGAGGGGAGCACTGTGCTCTTTGGAGGAAGGGTGGTATAAAAATGTAAATAAATAAATAAATAAATAAATAAATAAATAAATATACAGGAATGCATGGCTGAATTTTATTTCTGGGTGACGGAGGGGAGAAAAGGAAGTGCCCAAAAGATGGGGGGATTCTTGTGATAGGTACAAACAGCTGGAGTTTTTTTCTGTATAAATCAGGGAGGGGTGAAAGGAGACAGGGACGTTTTGCTTAGGGGAGTCCTTGACTTGCAACTCAACTCATTTCACAAAGCGACTCTGACTCCGGACTTGAAAGACTTCTAATTTTTCATGAGTCAAGTCACAAGAAAATAAAAAGGATATAAAGAGGAGGTAAAGGCCAGGGCAGGTCACCACCACCACCACCACCCCCGACTGGCAAGCAACCATAACTACAAGACTCACCAAAGCAAGACTCACCAAAGACTTGCACCAGTCATATAGACCAGGGGTGCCCAAACCCCAGCCCGGGGGCCACTTGTGGCCCTTGGGCACTCCCAATCCAGCCTTCAGGGAGTCTCCAGTCTCCAATGAGTCTCTGGCCCTCCGGACACTTGCTGGAGCCCATGCTGGCCCGACGCAACTGCTCTCAGCATGAGGACAACTGTTTGACCTCTCACATGAGCTGTGGGACAAGGGCTCCCTCCACTGCTTGCTGTTTCATGCCTGTGACGCAGCAGTGACAGTGAAGGAAAGGCAGGCCTTGCTTTGTAAACCTTTGTAAACTTTAATAGACCTTGAGCTACTGCAAGACCTTCATTCATTCATATAAGTTCCATCTCTAATAAATTCATTTATGTAAATTTATTCAAATTTTAAATGTAAATTAATTCTTTTTTTTTTTTCCTGGCCCCCGACACAGTGTCAGAGAGATGATGAGGCCCTCCTGCCAAAATGTTTGGACACCCCTGATATAGACCAAAGAAATTTCCACGAATCCTCGTAATAGCCAAACAGTTCAGTTGCTTTGATTGCTGAGTAGGCTTATAATAAGCAAGTCACATTTACAACAAGAAAAATGTGTCAATTTCAGATGGGAAAAAGGGTCATATTATGAGACTGTCAAGAGATGCTTTTCTTCTAAATTCCTATCATCATACCTTTTTTGTTTGTTTAGCTTAGCTCCTCATTTCCCCTTTTTCTAGTGTTCAGCACTGAGAGTTTTAAATATAACTCATTATACCTCCAGGCTCCAGAACAAACCATTCTTCTGAGCCAAGGTCCCCCGCATTCTGTATCAAAAAGAGCTTCAACCTATGTAAATAATGTAAAATGACATGTTTAACATACAGTCAACCAAGATCTGCAGGGATTCAGTTCCAGCCACCCCCCTCCCCTCCAATGGATATAGAGATCTGCAGATGCTGGGGTCCACCTTTAAAAGCTTTTTTAAAAGTCAAAACAAGTCAAAAAAAATAGCCTTTGCTACTGTAACACTCCAAAACTTTACTGTTTACAGGGCTGCAGGCACTCAATGCCATTCCAGAAGCTACTTCCGGTTCACACAACCCCTCCCTCAGCCCTGGCTCGCCCCAGTACTACAGTAGGAAAGGCTATTTTCTGGCTTCTTTGGACTGTTTAAAACACTTTTCAAAGCAGACCCCATCTTTTGTGGCATCCATGGATAGTGAAATCCACGGGTGCCAGACCTGCAGATAAGGCAGGTCCACTGTAGCTTATTTCATTTCTCATCAGGAAAAGAGAAAGTCGTAATTTGGGACACTGAAGTTTCCCATGAGAAATCTTGCTGAGTACCAGCATCACACCTACCCTCTCTGAATTCTTGTGATTCTGAAATCACAAGTGAACAACACACATCCAAGACTGTCTTTGCAACCTTAACTTTGCTAGAATCTTGCAGCTCAGTCCAAACTCTAACAGTAACAACATAATTGTTGTCCACTATCATCAATGGTCATACGGCAGTGCGCAGCCATTTTGGAACTGCCGCCACAAATGATGGTGGTGCTACTGCTAGCCCACCACTGCTACCAACTACCCACAGGCCTGCAGGAAAGCTGGCATGGGGGCTGGGTGGAGGGAGGAACAGAGTGGGGAGGGGGAGAAATGGGGAGGAATGGGTAGGGTTGGGGAAAGGTGGATTGATCGACCAATGAATGCAAACCAGCAGCACCAGAATCTTATCCCCATTCCCTCTCCACTTCTCCCTTACTCTCTTGCATGTATGCCAGCAAAATAGCTCATCTAAATCTGAGGAGACCCACTGGAGAAGCAGAAGCTTTCCCCAAGGTAAGGGCACAGAAGTTTCCTTACCTCGAGAAGTCCTTTGTTACTGCCCCCACACCACAGATGCAATGCACACCCTATTGGCATGGCTGCAATGTCACTGGGGAGTTAGAATTGAGCCTTTAGTTTATAATAAACACATAAAACCTGTGCCATGGTCATTTTTTGACCCTTGGACCAAATTATGCTATTGCACAGTTGGATATAAATCCAAGAGCATTAAATGAGTTATTTGCATCTGTCTTCATGGCAGAAGACCTCGGGCAGATACCACTGCGCGAATGGCCCCTCCTGACCAAGGAATTAAATCAGATAGAGGTTGAAAGAGAAGATGTTTCAGACCTCATTGATAAATTAAAGTTCAGTAAGTCACCGGGCCCTGATGGCATCCACCCAAGAGTTATAAAGGAATTAAAGAATGAAGTTGCTGATCTCTTGACTAAAATATGCAACTTGTCCCTCAAAACGGCCACGGTGCCAGAAGATTGGAGGATAGCAAATGTCACACCGATCTTTAAAAAGAGAAAGGGGGGACCCAGGAAACTATAGGCCGGTCAGCCTAACATCTATAACAGGTAAGATGGTGGACTGCCTCATCAAACATAGAATCTCAAAACACATAGACAAACAAGCCTTGCTGAGGGAAAATCAGCATGGCTTCTTAAGGATAAGTCTTGCCTCACAAACCTTTTAGAATTCTTTGAAAAGGTCAACAGGCATGTGGATGCGGGAGAACCCGTAGACATTATATATCTGGACGTTCAGAAGGTGTTCGACACGGTCCCTCATCAAAGACTGCTGAAAAAACTCCACAGTCAGGGAATTAGAGGGCCGGTTCTCTCCTGGATTGAGACCTGGTTGAAGACCAGGAAACAGAGAGTGGGTGTCAATGGGCAATTTTCACAATGGAGATAGGTGAAAAGCGTTGTGCCCCAAGGATCTGTCCTGGGACCGGTGCTTTTCAACCTCTTCATAAATGACCTGGAAACAGAGGTGAGCAGTGAGGTGGTTAAGTTTGCAGATGACACCAAACTTTCCCAAGTGGTGAAGACCAGAAGTGATTGTGAGGAGCTCCAGAAGGATCTCTCCAAACTGGTAGAATGGGCAGTAAAATGGCAAATGAGTTTCAATGTAAATAAGTGTAAAGTCATGCACATTGGTGCAAAAAATCAAAACTTCACATATAGGCTGATGGGTTCTGAGCTGTCTGTGACAGATCAGGAGAGAGATCTTGGGGTGGTGGTGGACAGGTTGATGGTGTGTGGTCAAGTGGAACTCCTTGCCACAGGATGTGGTGCTGGCGTCTAGCCTAGACGCCTTTAAAGGGATTGGAAAAGTTTCTGGAGGAAAAATCCATTATGGGATACAAGCCATGATGTGTATGCGCAACCTCCTGATTTTAGAAATGGGTTATGTCAGAATGCCAGATGCAAGGGAGGGCACCAGGATGAGGTCTCTTGTTATCTGGTGTGCTCCCTGGGGCATTTGGTGGGCTGCTGTGAGATGCAGGAAGCTGGACTAGATGGGCCTATGGCCTGATACAGTGGGGCTGTTCTTATGTTCTTGTATTCTTATGAGCGCAAGAAGAGCCCTGCTGCATCAGATGACCTAGGCCAGCATTCTCATATCCACAGTGGCCAACCAGATGGCTGGCCACTGTAGGCCCCTCCTTCATGAATTTGTCTGATCTCCCTTTAAGGCCATCTTAGCCAGGGGCCTTCACCACATCTTATGAGTGGGTTCCATAAACTGAATATGGATTTTGTGAAGCAGTATTTTGTTTTATCTGTACAACCAGTTCTGGAAACTTTTGCAGCATGCTGCCTGTGTTATTTTTTTAAGTAAGAATGATTAAATACATTTCCCAATAACATGGATTCTTTCTTATGTACAAGCATGACTTGCAAGCAGTACCTTCGTACAAGCAAAAGCACTTTAGCAGCTCATAACAGATGGGCATTAGCTGGAGTGATTTAGTTCAAAGAAGTTGGGGAATTGGGGTACCAGCCTTTTCTAATTAAAAAGTGGCATCAATTTGCATCACTAGCTATCTGGGAAAGAGCATAAAAGCTGGTCAATTTGAACAGAGCTGCCTGCAATGATATGTTTACACCCAGTTACTGTAGTTATGATTTACAATACAATTTATCATACAATAATTTCCACCAGCTGCTAAAGAGGTGAAAATATTCTCTAAAGGATGCTGTTACTGTAGTTCTCCCCCCCCCCAATAAAATGAGTGTTTTTAGGTGATAAAAGCCTTAGCCTGATCACAACCTTTTGGGCTGTCTTGACATCCAGTGAAAGGAATCACAGCACAAGCCTATGCATGTCTACTCAGAAGTAAATTCCATTGCAGTCAATGGGGCTTACTCTCAAGAAAGTGTGTATAGGATTGCAGCCATACTGTGCATTGCTAAAGGACAGCAGTGCCACTTTTTTGTACCTCCGCAGCCATTCGGGCAAATATATTCTATGCTTTTCAGGTCATTAGTATTGCACTGTAATATAATATGATCCAAAAGTACAACGTTGATTCAAATGATGTCTTAGGGCAGGGCATCATATAACTAACCCGGAGGATCCCACCTCCTAGAACGGTGACTTTTGCCAATCTTGAGAGCTGTTTTTGGGAAGGTGTACAAAGAAACAGGGCAACAGGGTCCAAAGAACATACAAGTTGCTATACTGCAAGTATACTGCTAAACTGCAGTATTGTAATTAATAATTATTATTCTTTTCTGTCCTCACTTTTCACTGTACAAGTGATTTTACAAATTGTTATCTACCCTTTGAATAATGTATAGTTTATGGCAATGCATAGTGACTTTTCACCTAGTGAACCTCAAGGTTGCACATTGATTGGAACTTGAATTTCTCACATCCAAATTAAATGTGGCTTCTTATCTTCTCAATCAAGGTCATGTCGTCGCCCCCATTTTTCAACACATTATTATGGGTGAAACAGATAGCCCAACCCTATTGCCTTGCCACACGATTGGATCACATGTTGCATCCAGCAGCGGGGGCAATCCTGGAGGTATCCCCTGGGTAAGGAAACATTTATTCCCTTCACTGCCTGAATGGGTCTACTCAGAACTGAACCAGCAATTTAGCTGGTATAAGTCTGAGTCAACTTGGGAAGGCAGATCAAGGCTGGGAAGGGGATAGGATATTGGTGGCGCCTCTGATACCACCCTCTCATACAGCCCTGGCTGTGCACTGTTTCTGGCTGTAGCCTAGCTGTGCAAAATGGGGAATGCCATTTGTTACAGCCGTAAAGCACACTAAGCCCCTGGAACACTAGTTCTGGGGGCAGAGCATGCCCATAAGATTGGACCATGAGTCTTTCATCCATGTTGGCCACACAGTACGGGATATGTAACTTGTTATATATAAATCAACAAAGAATAGCAGGGTGTGATCTTGTACCCATGACATGATTTCTCACCCTTCACTCAGTCCTTGAGAAAGGAGAAGAGAAAACAAATCTCTAGAACCAAGACAGTGTCTCCCAGGTCATTCTGAGGGTTGCCGTAGGAGTTGAAAGCATGAGCTGAAAGCTGAGAAAAAAATCTCCTGGTTCAAATGTCAAGTCAGCCATGAACTTGCTAGATGGCTGTGTGCCACATTGCTATCTCTCCAGCTCAGCCTTGGTTCCACCCCTTCCCCATCTGCAGTACAATTATACCGACCCCTTTACAGAGTTGTAGTAAGGATCACGGAGATGATGAATAAGGATATTGAATGCCCAAGAAGGCTGTATAAATGTGAAATGTTTGTGATTTATCATCTTTGGACAACGTTCTCCATTCCGTCACCAGTGCCTAGGCAATGGATCAAATCAGTGGTTCCCAAACTGTGAGTCGGGACCTGATTTTTGGTGGTTCACCAAAGGGGGATGGAAAGATCAGATAACGAATTGCCTCAAGACCTGAGGGTATTCAAAAATCAGATACTATAGCTGCTTATTACCTTGCAAAGAGTTCAGCTCCTGCAGTTTGCAAGTACGGGTCAATATAGCGAGATAAATGTTTGAGGATTTTTTTTTCAGGTTATTATTACTTATAAATCAATAAAATATTATTTCTTTCTAAATCTCCTTTTCTTAAAAGTCTGGTAAACCTAGGTGGGTCCCAATAAAGTGTCATCTTGAGATTTTAGTTGTAAAGCTATATGCCTAATAAAGGTTTGTTGTATGTTGAATGTAAAGTGTCATTTTAAAGAGTGGGTCCCTGTGCTAAAAAGTTTGGGAACCACTAAATTAAATCATCCATTGCTATTAACAGCTTCCTTTTTGGATTCCTCAAAATGTCAAACATCAGCAGCATGGTGTTGCAGAGCACATATGTTTACATGTGTATGTGGCGCTGGGTGCATGCCAGGAGACCATGACTCTCATGGTCCAGTCTCACTTGGGCTAGTGGCAAGAGGGCATCATGCCCCACAAGCATTCAGGTAAATGACCAAACTTTGATTCATTGGAACAACCTCCACTCCCCTTGCTGGCTTGCGAAAAGTCTTTGGAAAATTCCACAGGTCACACCTTGCTTGGCTATCCTATTCTCACCTGCAAACAATGTCACATCCTGGGAGCTTCCTGACCCGGAGATAAATAGGGCAAGATATGCCTTTAGCTACTGCCTCTTACAAACTTTATTGAAAATTCAATCAAGAGCCTGATGCTAATCAGGATGCAGGTTTCCTGAGCAACTGAAAAGTCCCCAGCTAAACCTTTCCCAGATGCTACACAATAGGAGATGAATCATCTCCACAGGGAACAAAAGAGTGGTGGGATGAACTCATTCCAGATAGTAGACTTACTATCTGTTTAACAGGTCTGGTCACAGATCTCTTGTGTACACATTTGTTTTTCTCTTAGGACCCAATCCTATTAAGCTACTGCACCACCAGAACTCACATAGGCGTAGAGTAGACCCATTCAGACAGCAAGGGCTTACCCCCAGGCGTGGCAAGAGAACAAATTTTACCTTATCTGGAGGAGACTTCTGGACTTTCAGAAGGCGTTCGACATCGTCCCCCACCAAAGGCTACTAAAAAAACTCCACAGTCAGGGAATTAGAGGACAGGTCCTCTTATGGATTGAGAACTGGTTGAAGACCAGGAAACAGTGAGTGTCAGTGGGCAATTTTCACAATGGAGAGAGGTGAAAAGCGTTGTGCCCCAAGGATCTGTCCTGGGACCGGTGCTTTTCAACCTCGTCACAAATGACCTGGAGGCAGGGTTGAGCAATGAGGTGGCTAAGTTTGCAGATGACACCAAACGTTTCCAAGTGGTGAAGACCAGAAGTGATTGTGTGGAGCTCCAGAAGGATCTCTCCAGACTGGCAGAATGGGCAGCAAAATGGCAGATGCACTTCAATGTCAGTAAGTGTAAGGTCATGCACATTGGGGCAAAAAAATCAAAAATTTACATATAGGCTGATAGGTTCTGAGCTGTCTGTGACAGATCAGGAGAGAGATCTTGGGGTGGTGGTGGACAGGTCGATGAAAGTGTCGACTCAATGTGCGGCAGCAGTAAAGAAGGCCAATTCTATGCTTGGGATCATTAGAAAAGGTATTGAGAACAAAACGGCTAATATTATAATGCCTTTGCACAAATCGATGGTAAGGCCACACCTGGAGTATTGTGTCCACTTCTGGTCGCTGCATCTCAAAAAAGACATAGTGAAAATGGAAAAGGTGCAAAAGATAGTGACTAAGATGATTACTGGGCTGGGGCACTTTCCTTATGAGGAAAGGCTATGGCATTTGGGCCTCTTCAGCCTAGAAAAGAGACACCTGAGGAGGGACATGATTGAGACATACAAAATTATGCAGGGGATGGACAGCGTGGATAGAGAGATGCTCTTTACACTCTCACATAACACCAGAACCAGGGGACATCCACTAAAATTGAGTGTTGGGAGAGTTAGAACAGACAAAAGAAAATATTTCTTTACTCAGCGTGTGGTTGGTCTGTGGAACTCCTTACCACAGGATGTGGTGATGGCGTCTGGCCTGGACGCCTTTAAAACGGGATTGGACAAGTTTCTGGAGGAAAAATCCATTATGGGTTACAAGTCATGATGTGCATGTGAAACCTCCTGATTTTAGAAATGGGTTATGTCAGAATGCCAGATGCAAGGGAGGGCACCAGGTCTCTTGTTATCTGGTGTGCTCCTTGGGGCATTTGGTGAGGTGCTGTGAGATACAGGAAGCTGGACTAGATCAGCCTATGGTGTGATCCAATGGGGCTGTTCCTATGTTCTTATGAGACCAATGCCCCACCCCACAGGATGCAGTACATGCTCCAGCGATACAGCTGCATGGGGGGGGGGTTTAGTTAGGATTGGGCTGCCCATATCTGAGAGTTACCTGTTGGAGTTAGAACAAGTACCCTCAGTTCCTTCAATGACCTAAGAACCACTAAGCTAGGGCAGTCTCTTTCCCTCTTCTTTTTCTCTTGTTCCTGTGCCCCCATCCCTTTGAGTGCAACAAACCTCTCCTCAGCACCCACTGAGTAACCTTTCAATAAACTTTCACCTGAGATGCACTCTTGGCTCCTTTGCCTTGCTTACCTCCCAGGAACCAGCTCAGGCTATTGCCTAGTTCAGGGGTCGGCAACCTGCGGCTCTAGAGCCGCATGTGGCTCTTTCAGCTGTCTGCTGCGGCTCCTCCCGGTGAAAGTGGCAAAGGGGGTAACAGGAGGCACCTGTGTTGGGAGGGCAGGCTGCTTCCCTCTGCCCCCTGAGGTCACTGCCCTCCTCTCCCTTCACCCCCACCTGCCTGCATTGGTTTCCCTTTTCAATTTTGCTCTGCAGGCTTAAGGTCCCTGTTTCTCCCTTCCCCAACTCTCCAACAGGCTCAGCCAATCAGCATCCAGCAGGCTCCTGGCTTTTTCTGTTGGAATGGCTCAGGGCCCTTCACTGGCTGACCACCAGCCAATCCTGAGCCACCCTCCTCCTCAGCCATTGCCAGCCCTTGCAACCCGCCTTTCTCTGATCAGGTCCCCACTCAGTGCAAGGAGAGGCTTTTCCTCCACAGTAGAGGCGACATCCTGTGTGTCTACTCAGTAGTAAGCCCCATTACAGTGGATGAAGCTTGCTGTCAGGAAAGGGTGCCTGGGATTGCAGCCGTGGAGCCTGCTCCTATGCGTGTCTACTCAGTTGTAAGCCCCATTACAGCGGATGAAGCTTACTCCCAGGAAAGGGTGCCTGGGATGGCAGCCTTGAAGCCTGGTCAAGGCCAAGCACAAGGACGGGTGAGTGGGAGCCCGCGCAGGTCTGTTCGAGAGTAAGCCCCATGTAGTCCCTGGGCTACTCCCAGGAAGGTGTGGAGGGCTGTATCCTCAGCCTCTTCCTGTGCAGGTCTACTCACAAGTAAGCCCCGCTGTAGTCAGTGGGGCTTCCTCCCAGGAAGGTGTGGAGGGCTGCAGCCTCAGCCCCCTCCTATGCAGGTCTACTCACAAGTAGTCAGTGAGGCTTCCTCCCAGGAAACTGTGGAGAGAACTGCAGCCTGAAAGCTCCAACCAACTTGTCTGCTCAGAAGTCCCATTGTAGCCAATGGGGCTTACTCCCAGGATAGTGTGGAGAGGGTTGCAGACTGAGGGAGGGAGGGAGGGCAGAAGCTGGCCTGTGGTTGCCCCCCCAGCTCTGGCTTCTTCTCTTCCCCACCTCTGGAGTCTGTGTCCTTTTTTTCCTTCTAGCAGAGTGCCTCTGGAAGGTGGGGGGAGTTCTTTAGTATCCGTGTAAGATAAGCAGATGTCATAACAGCCATATGTATTGGAATCCTGGAAGATCTGGTGAGGAGGTAGATGTGGTGTCAGCAGTGGCCCCATTAAGGGTAAGGCCTGGGCATCCAGCAGAGTGTGCTGCACAGCTGCAGCCACTTGAAGGCAATAGGGCCCTCAGGGATATAATGGGCACCTGAGGAAGGGGGTGTGGGTTGTAGAAGGAGTGCAGCTTGGAGGTAGGAGACTGACTGACTGGGCTTATTGACTTTGACTTGGCTACTTTGACTGACTTTGGAATCTGACCTTGGACTGTGACTTGGCTTATTGACTTTGGCCTCTGCCCTGGATGCTCTGACTGACTTTGTGACTAATGGACTGCTGGAGACACTGGAGTTTGGTGTGTGGCTGGTGTGCCCAAGACCTGCTGAGGACCAAGGGTCTGCTGTAGTGGTGGGAGGCTGCTTGCAGGAGAGAGGACCTCTGTAGGTTGAACAGGTGAGCTACCCTGGAGGTGGGGTCCAGCAGGACTGCAGGGCAGAACCAGGGTCATTTGTTGGGGGAAAGAAGGGGAGCTAATTTGCTTAAAGTGGGCCTAATTCTCCAGGCAGAGGATGGCCTTGGAATCGGGCAAAACACCATAGAGGACCAGGTGTCTGAAAACACAGGACAAGAATGTATGACAGAACTAACTAAAAGCTACAAGAGGGGGCTACATTATAAAAATGGGACCTATAAGAGCATAAAGGTGAAAAAAAAACTATATATACAGTATTATCTTCATTTTAGATGTCAAAAGGGTTTTATGGCTCCTGAGGTTTTTTCCCTCTGGAAAATGGGTCCAAATGGCTCTTTGGGTGTTTAAGGTTGCTGACCCCTGGCCTAGTTCCTTCTAGGTTTGGTTATGAAATCCATTTCTGACTATCCAACAACTCTCAACTTGGAGAGCACTCCATTTTGACTAACTAGCTATGCCACTCCTGCATGAACCAAAGCTTCAACCATGATAGATATCAACAGGTGTCTTTAGAAGGTATTCTTTTAAAAGAATGACTATGTATAAACATATTGAAGATATATTGGAAAAGCACAAGCTCTAATTTTACCTCTCCATCTATTACAGCCATTTGTGTATTGTGTGGGCAGAGAAATATTGGCTTTTGGGGTATAAATGCTTATGAACTCCAAATGCTGCCCTGCAGCTTTTGCAAACACAAGCTGTAATAGAGATGCCCCAAGCAGTTCCCACCTGTTAGACTGGACCAGGATCTCAATCCCAGTTGGAGACTCCTCTGACCAAATAGCTCCCTCCAGAAAGAGAGAATCTTTGTGCGATTAGGGCCCTGGAAGAAAGATCATGATTATACCTTTAGTCACAATATTTGACGGAGATTTAAGGAGGGAGTATAGAAGATGGTTTTCAGGAGAGTTTTGTCATTCTCGTAATTTTTTCCCCTCCTGTTTGCTCCGTCCTGCTCTCTTGCCACTTTGCAAGCCTGCAAATAGCATCTCGTTTATATAGTTGCAAGAAGAGAAGAGAGAGAGAGTGACTCATTTATGTACCGAATAACGGTATGTCAGGATGGATTGCTGAACCCTGTTATCACTGAGCTATTCTGAGAGTCTGTATCCCTCCCCTCTCTACCACTGAACATTACTACTAGAGAAGCCTTGTCTCAGAGCCAGTCCTGGCATTACATTTCTCTCCCCAAGAATGCTTTTTGAATTATAACTGCAGAGACGACCTGATGTGGATTTTTGAGGAGCGATCTGTGAGGGGATACCTGCTCATCAATCTCTCCAGATGAATTTGTGTACTGTAGATTTTTCGACAGAGCATTTTCCGTATGTATGTGATTATGGGGAATCCAAAAGCCCTCACTAGGAGAAAAATGTTATGACAGAATGAATTCTCCGTTCCACCTCTCCCCAATCCCTGCATTGAATATTTGTGCAGCCCAATCCTATACCCTACCTTTCTGTAGCATGCAGTGCTGCAAACAGGGTGTACAGTGGGAGGCGAGAGGCGACCGGATGGGAAAGGGGGATAGGATGTAGTAGGTACTGCTACTGCTGAGATCCACCCTGTCGACCACAGACGGACAAGTAAGCAGGAATGGAAAGGCACAGGAGACAGGGTCATGGCTAATGCTAGGCATTCTGAGTGTCAGGCAGATCTTTTAGGACAAGTTTAGTCCCTGATTTCTAATGCAAATCTGTAGGCTGGTTTACACATTAGGTGCATGATTGACGCCCTCTCTCTTCACTGGCTCCATATTGCTTGGTGTGAGCTGTGTGACTCACAGCACAATCCTAGGCATTTCTACTCAGAAGTAAGTCCCACTGTGTTCAATAGATCTTCCTACAGGGATTGCAGCCTCACTCGCACAAGTCGGTGGGCCGCTGTGAGATACAGGAAGCTGGACTAGATGGGCCTATGGCCTGATCCAGTAGGGCTGTTCTTATGCGCTGTAGTTAGGTTCAAAAATCATCAAAGGCACCTTCCCAGGACTGCTTTTTGGGGTGTCTGCATTTGTTATTTGGATATGGCAGCAAGAGAGGAAGAGTTCAGGTCCTTGTACAGGTAACAGAGAAGGCAACAGGTATCATCCTGCTAGCAGCCTACAGGGTTGCCTGGACCAGGTGCAGGAATGTTCACTGTGTGGTGAAGACGGGGATGCTTTTAATTTTGTGCCTTAAGAAAGGTTGCCTTCATCCCTGACTTTCCTTCTGAAATTAGGGTGCAAAAGATATTACCAGTTCAGTATTAGAACTAGGTGGGACTGGATTAAGTGAACCCCTAAGAAATGAAAACAAATATAAGGATGTTTGTGTTTCTGGGCAGAGTTGGGAAAACCAACCTGTCTCACTTGTTCAACACTGCTCAAAATAGGAAAGCACTTGTTACAGCCAGGGCCCCAACAGGGTGGGGCAAGGGGAAATGAGACACTATATCCAGCCCAAAGGAACCTAGCAGGGATCTGTAAGCCCATTACCATGAAGAGAAAAAAAATGCAGCCTCTCTGGGAGAGGGGGCAACCAAATTTATTTGTGCAGAAGATATAGGATGCATATGGTCTAGCACAGTGGTTCCCAAACTGTGGGTCACAACCCACTGATGGGTCACGAGCCTATTTTGGGTGGGTCGTAAAGGCCTGGGACTCACCACTGGCTGCTGGTCTTGTGGCAGCTCGAGCTGGTGCTCGGCTGTCCTTTGGCCTTATCCCATCATGTTTTCGTCACCTTGCATTGACCATGAGATGTAGGTCACAATAGATTGTCGGGTTAAAAATTGGATAACCGTTTGGGAAACACGGGTCTAGCAGAAATGTCATCTTACAGCTGTAACTGAGGAATAAGCACTATCAGGCCTTCCATCCCAGATCCGCACTCTCTCTTGACTGTTAATCCAGCTTTGCTTGTTAGCCTTTTTGATGATAGCGATTCCTCCATAGGCCTGGACTCATTTTGCTGTTGGAAGTAGAATACCCATTATTCCAAGCTTGGTGAAACCGACCCATATTGTTTGAGTGTCCTGCATGAAGCTTTTTGTTGTCTCAGTCTAAGCTTGGCTATTCAAATTGCAGAATGGTTTGATCTTAGAAGCTAAGCAGGGTCAGGCCTGGTTAGTACTTGGATGGGAGACCGCCTGGGAATACCAGGTGCTGTAGGCTTATAGCATAGTCTTTTGAGTCTGAAGGTTGCCAAGCAATCATTCTGTTGTCTCAGCATGTAAGCAAGACTTGTAAGCAACACAAAATTCCTTAAATATTTTGGATGCGCCCTAAGACCATATGGATGACTGAAGTTACTGTCTTTAAATTCCAAAAATGGAACTCTTTTTGAAGAAACCATTTGCAATTGAGGATTGTAGGCAGCAATATGTACTATTAAGGATGCCAGCTGTAACCTTTGGTGCTTTTGCAGGAAAGTCAAGCTGAACATTCTTTTAAAGCAGGTTGTTCTTGAGGAATTTGGTACATTTAAAGCAGAAGCATACTATACAGGCAAAAGGAACATGACACCCTCTTCTCCCATCATCCAACTAATAGGGAAGCTAGAGGCATGGATTGGCTCCTTGAATGATACAACTGCTATGGCTTCCTTACTGTGCTGGTGCTTAAATCCAGTGCTCAGTTGATTCATTCTTACAAAGCTGCCTCATCGCTCGGCTATCTTGGCTCTCCTATGAATAAGGAAGCATTAAAAAATGGTGTATTGACTTTGCCACTAGATCAACCCCTCCCTGCACCCTTCCTACCTCTTTTCTTTCTCCCTACCTGCCCAGTAATGCCCTCAAACCCTCCCACTGCCTCCTCTCATCACCACATGGCCCACCTCCACCATTGCCTTACCAGTGCTGGGGGATCCAGGGAAGCCACTGTGGCCTGGCCACCACTATTTACAGTGGTGGCCCTGCTTTACCACCATGAAGCACACGGTGGCCAAAATGTGTGTTCTGGCAGCTCAGTGACTCAACAGGATCAGGCCTTCAGCCTCCTTCAGTCCTTCACAAGACTTGTGAGGATGAGATGGTGGAGAGCCCATGAATGCTGCCCTGATCTCCTTGGAAGAACAGAAATGTGGGGAAGAAAAATCCTTTCTATTTATTTAGCATTAGCAAGGTTCCATATCACCCTTGTATTGATTATCTGTACCTGTGGGATTATCACATAGAAGAAGACAAACATTTATTCCCTAATGCCTCAAAGGCAGGGCTAGATCAAATGGGTTTCATTTAAGTGAGGGTAGACTTCAGTTGAGTACTGAGAGAAACTTAACAGTAAGAGCAGTTTGGCAGTAAAACCGGTTGCTCAGTGAACTCTTCCTCACTGGAGTTATCTAAATAGAATTTGGACAGCTATCTGTCTGAAATAAAAAGAAAAGAGAGTCCAAATGGCCACCTAGAGTTTTCTTTGAAGCTGAATATGTATACCTACTACAGTATTTTGTTTTTATTGTATACTAGGTTATGTACTTGATTTCTCATTCAACAATATAGGCCCAAATCCCAACCCACTTTCCAGCACTGGCATAGCTGTGCCAATGGGACGTTTGCGGCATCCTGCAGTTGGGGGGCAATCATGGAGGCCTCCTCAAAGTAAAGAAATGTTTGTTCCTTTACCTAGGGGCTGCATTGCTCTCACATCGGCGCTGAAAAGAGGGTTAGGATTGCGCCCATAGTCAGCTAAACCGTACATATGAAATATATATCCCATTAACTTCCATTAGGTGCTGTAGCTGATAATTAGAAAAGACAATGCAGAAAGATGTCCTGCGACCATCAGGAGAAACCAGCAAGCATCTCAATTCTTTAGAATGCAAATGGGGTTTTATTCTATTTCTATTAAAATATAATGAGGTAAGAGCACTCGTATTCCATTATGTGGTTCAGCTAAATGGTGTGCTGAGGGCGGGTGGGAAATAGTTCTTTTAGAATAATCAATGGGAGAGGATTAAGATAAAGATTTTCCTCAAAGAAAAAGATGGAAAATGGTCTATCCCGGGAATTAAACTATTATGCAAGTAAAATTATGAGAACACGGGGGTTACTCAGTTAAAAATGTTCACAACGTTAGTGTCGTCATCCATTCATTAACAGCCCAATCCAATGGAAATATGCCTGGTGAACCAGCAGCACTGGCACGGGCTGTGCTGCATCCTATGGGGGATTTTGGGCTCCTGGAGGTCTCCTTGGTATAAGGGAACATTTGTCCTCTTACCCCAGGTGAATCCCAGCAGCTGCAACAGGTCAACTCAGACCTATGTCAGCTCAATTGCTGGCACAAGTCAACACTGATCCATGCATGTAAATCAGGTCCCGCAGGGGGGGTTTGGATACGGCGCACACTGCTGCTGCTGATCTCTCCTGGGTCCGATTCACTCACCTCCTGCCGCTGCCCTATTCTCCCCCCATCATGTTCAACTCCTCCCCACTCTCCCCTGTGTTCCCCCTGCCCTGCACTGGACTTCCAATGCTCCAGTGGGTCTTCCAATAACCACCAACCAGCATTTCTGCTAGCACACCTGGCCTTTGGGCAATCGCAAAGTGCTTTATGGCACTTTTGTGACAGCCTGTGCTGGTGGAATGCATGTTCCATTGGTGCAGGCCCTCGTTCAGATTGGGTTGTAAGATTCATATTAGTGGTTTTCATTTCGAAATGTGTTATACTACATTAAGGCCTGTGCTGTTGAAAGTAATACTGGAAGAACTTGTTAATGAAAAGAAACAAAAATGAAGATACAGGGGTTTTTTGCTACCTAGCCTAAATGTTGTTGTTATTATTATTATTCATCTTTCCAAACAATTTATATAATTCACCCCAAAATTCATGGCGTCATAAACCTGATTAAATCGTGATGAACAACCTAGCAAAGATCTTTCGGGTATTCAGATTACGGCCAGATAAACATCTAGAACAGGGGTGTCCAAACATTTTAGCAGGAGGGCCACAGCATCTCTCTGACACTGTGTCGGGGGCTGGGAAAAAAATAATTAATTTACATTTCAAATTTGAATAAATTTACATAAATGAATATATTAGAGATGGAACTTGTACAATTGAATGAAGGTCTTGCAGTAGCTCAAGGCCTATAAAAGGCCTTGCACAAAGCAAGGCCAGCCTTTCCTTCACTGCCGCATCACAGACGTGAAACAGCAAGTAGTGGAGGGAGCCCTCATCCCACAGCTCAGGTGAGAGGTTGAACAGTCATCCTCACGCTGAGAGTAGTTGCATTGGGCCAGCATGTGCTCCAGCAAGTCTCTGGTGGGCCAAAGGCTCATTTGGGACTGGGGGCTCCCCACGGGCCGGATTGGGAGCCTCCGAGGGCCGCAAGTGGCCCCCAGGCCGGGGTTTGGGCACCCCTGATCTAGAACAAAATACACCAGATGTAACGTAGTTTGCCAAAAGAAAAATCAAGTTTGGATCATTGATACTGCAATTCCAGGTCCGAAGAATTCCAGAATGGAAGATGAAGAATATGAAAAGATCACAAGACCTGAGAGTAGAACTTGGGCATTCCTGGGAAGATGAATATTATGCTAATTGTCATTGGAGCTCTGGGAGCAGTGCCTAGAAGACTGAAGAAATGCCTCCGTATTCATGGCTTTGAGCAAATTACACCAGCTCAGCTCTGGGGGGAGGGGGGGAACAGACACATTACCTGGAACAGTAAGAATCTTATGACGATATCCCTGCCCAGTTACAGCCCCAGTCCACCCCCTCCCTGCCCTCCCCACCCCCCGCCACCAACTCACTGTTGTCAGCAACCACACCTGTCTCTCCATGGCCTCTCCAGTAGCTCTGCATGCTTCTGGAAGGTCATTTCCAATGCTGGTAATGCATGTCCTGCCACTGGAACTAATTCCAGGGGCAGTAGTGGGATAGCATTGGGCCCGAAGTCTACTGAATTCAAGTCAATTTTCTCCCAAGAAGACACGCATAGGCATTGCACTGTAAGAATCCCAGGGACGGAAAGGGACAGAAAGCAAGACATTATCTTATACGTGAATTCTCTCTGGACTAGATAAATGGTTTCAAGAGGAAGCTGTAGTAGCTCAATAGTAGAATGCACCCTTCACATGCAGAATGTCCCAGGTTCAATCTCTGCAGATAGGACTGGGAAGTCAACATAGCCTGGTAGACAAAACTGACCTAGATTGCCTAATCAGTCTCCATCTCAGGCAGCCTTATATGTTATATATGTTCAACAAGTCAGCATATTGGATCTATGCATGAAAACTTCTACAGTAATAATAACTAATGTTTGAGTCTTTGAAGTCCAAAGGGTCTTCTAACTGTGGATTCAGAACCATGGATTTGATCCACTGCAGGTTCCGAACCCTTGTCTGAAGGATCTCCAGGACATGACCAGAAGCACCTTCTGGTCGCGTCCGGATGGCTTTCTGACGCCTGAGGAGGCTGTGCACAGCCTCTCCGGGCCTCACAACACCTCCTGGAGATGTTGGAAAGGCACTTCAGGCTTTCTGAGGACTGTAGATGCTGTGTATGGTGTATCCCTGGGCATCAGAACACCTCCTGACACGGCTGGAAGGCACTTCTGGAGGTCCTATTGGACCTTACCCACAAATCCATGGGTTTTGGTATCCACATGGGATCTAGGAAAGGATCCCCCATGGATACTAAGATCCAACCTGTACTTCACATGTCTTATCTTGTGTAGTCCTTACAACAACTCTGTAGGATATGGAAGTTTTTGAAAAAGAACTGGCTCCTGAGTGATTGGCCACTGTTACATCAATTCTCTATTCATACTAGATCTGTCATACATTTCTTTCAGTGCTTCTGAAGCAGCTCATTACTGACCCATTAAAGTTGATCTGCCCTTATTTTTTCATATTTTTTCAAATCATAATTTCATCAAGATACGACACGGTGTGAATTAGATTGAATGCTGACCTGCTGTGGCAAAAGCCGAAAGCCAAAATGGTAAAAGCCAGTCATTTTATCACACTTCTTAAGAGCTCCATTGACTTACTCTCCTGAAGCCCTTTTGAAGACAGCTGGAGGCAAGTAGAATGCGATTCCATGCAGGGGTTTAACATTTTGAGGCCATTGCCTTTCTCTTTTTATAAACTGAAATCTTTTGAGAAGCATGGTGTTGGTGCTAAACAATATTCCCTGACATGCCTTCTGTGCCTTTTTAAATCAACAAAGGCATTAATTAAATGGAGCAAATATTTTTGACAGTTTTGTTATTAAGTCAGGAAACGGCATCTATTGTTGACAGGCCATCTAGCTCTAACGAAAATAAAATCCTGTTCCTTTCATAATAAATGTATTGACTGCAGTCCATGTTTTTCAAAAAAGCTGATAAAAGCTATACTGTATTACGGTACACACACTCAGTTGTACCATCAATTAAATGAACAAATGAACCCTAAGGGGATTCAAATTGTATTTGTTGTTCTTTTAAATATCAGAGCATTGTTCAGGCACATATGTGAGTTTTACCTTGTATATTCCCAGAATATTTATAATTTTTTTCACTGGTTGTCATTTTTTTTGAATATTTTCCCATAGTTCATTTTTAAAGGGCTCCTTTCACATGCCATTTAGGATACTGTTGTGGGTGTATTCTTTAGTACAGAGCAGCTAGTTCATTTGGGTTCAGTTTCACCATACCTTCTGCCTTTTTGTCCACACTCAAGCAATTTTGCTTCCAGGCTCAATCAATGTGCTGACTGTGACATTTAAAACTCTCAACAGTTTGGGACTTGGACCATCTTCATCCATTTGTGCCTTCCCATAGGCATCAGTTATCAGCTTAGGACTTGCTGGGTGCCATTGCAATTGCAGACATCCACTAGAAGCAGAGACTTTTTGGTGCTGGCACTGACTTTGTGGAATGACCTCCCAACAGACGTTTGATTGGCCCTTACCTTCTCATCTACATCTGCATCAATGATTGAAAGTTTCTCTCTGAGCTTTGGGTTTCACAACGCAAGCCTTCAAGTGCTGTTTCTCAAGGCTCAGGCCAACACTGCCTAAATTTTCTCCTAAGCATACTTCTTTTGGTTTTGGAGGGTCTTCATTGCCTGATCCCAGCACTACATACGCTGTAGATCTTGGGGCTACAATCCTATATGTACTTTCTTAGGAGTAGGTTCCATTTAATAAAATGGGACTTACTTCTGAGTAGACATGCATAGTATTGTGCTGTGTGTATCTTTGATAATTAATAATAATAATAATAATAATAATAATAATAATAACTTTATTTTTACCCCGCCTGTCTCCCCGAAGGGACTCAAGGCGGCTTACAACATATTAAAAACATAATTTAAAAACAAATAAAAACATATTAACACATCATAAAAAACAGCAGTCAGAGTAAAAAAAATAGATAAAAAGAGCATAGAGCAGCAGCAAGTCATAAAAGAATCAGGCCTGTAAGAAATATTAAAAGATGTTAAAAAGATGTTAAAAGGCTGAGAACTCAGAAGGCCTGTTTAAACAGAAGGGTCTTCAGGCCTCGCCGAAAGGTCTCAAGAGAGGGAACCATTCTTAAGTCAAGGGGAAGGGAGTTCCATAGCATTGGTGCCACTACTGAGAAGGCCCTATTTCTTGCAGCCGCCCCACGTACCTCCCTAGGCAGCGGCACTTGTAAAAAGGCCTTCTCTGATGACCTAAGAGGACGAGCCAGATTGTACGGGAGCAGGCGATCTCCAAGATACCCTGGTCCAGAGCAGTATAGGGCTTTAAAGGTCAATACCAGCACCTTGAATTGGGCCCGGAAACGAATGGGCAGCCAGTGCAGCCGCTGGAGAAGCGGACTGACAGAGTCGAACCGCCTACCTCCAGTAACCACACGGGCCGCCGCATTCTGCACTAGTTGCAGTTTCTGAACCGTCTTCAAGGGCAGCCCCACATAGAGCGCGTTACAGTAATCTAATCTCGATGTCACCGAGGCATGGATCACCGTGGCCAGGTCTGCATGATCCAAGTACGGCCGCAGCTGGCACACCAGCCGAAGCTGAGCAAAGGCCCCCCTTGCCACAGCCGCCACTTGGGAATCCAGAAGCAGCTGCGAGTCCAGGTGGACCCCCAAGCTGCGGCCCTGCTCCTTCAGAGGGAGTGCAACCCCATTCAGCGCAAGCCAATAGTCCAGCACCTGCATCGAGGATTTCCGAACCAGGAGAGCCTCTGTCTTATCCGGATTTAATTTCAGCTTGTTAGCCCCCATCCAGATCCTCACTGCCTCCAGACAGTGCTCCAGGCCCTCAACCGCCACCCTGGAGTCTGGAGGAAAGGAGAGATAGAGCTGGGTGTCATCAGCATATTGATGGCACCCCACTCCAACCCCCCGGATGACCTCTCCCAGCGGTTTCTTGTAGATGTTAAATAGCATGGGGGACAGAATTGAGCCCTGTGGCACCCCGCATCTCAAGGGCCAGGATGTCGAACAGGCATCCCCCAGCACCACCATCTGGGACCGACCCTCCAAGTAGGAGCGGAACCACCGCAAAACAGTGCCTCCCACTCCCAACTCGGCCAATCGGCCCAGAAGGATACCATGGTCGATGGTATCGAAAGCCGCTGAGAGGTTCAGCAGGACCAACAGGGACGCACTCCCCCTGTCCAGTCCCCGGCGTAGGTCATCCACCAAGGCGACCAAGGCGGTTTCCGTCCCAAAGCCTGGCCTGAAGCCAGATTGAAAAGGATCCAGATAATCCGCTTCATCCAAGACCCTCTGGAGTTGGGATGCCACCACCCACTCAATTACCTTGTCCAGAAACGGGATGTTGGAGACTGGCCAGTAGTTATCCAACACAGTGGAATTCAGGGAGGGCTTCTTCAGGAGGGGGCGAACCACCGCCCGTTTCAAAGCGAGTGGTAATGTCCCCTCCATCAAGGAAGAGTTGACCACCCTCCCTGTCCACTCAGCCAGCCCACCCCGGGCAGCTCTTATCAACCAAGCTGGGCAAGGGTCGAGCAGGCAGGCAGATGGCCTCACACTCCGAAGGAGTCTGTCCACATCCTCAGGCTGTACAAGCTGAAAAGAATCCCACAACACAGGACAAGCAGTTGCCAAGGGGACATCGTCAGACACTGTCAATGTGGCATCCAAGTTGTGATGAATACGATCGATTTTATCTGCAAAATGTTGCGCAAACACGTCACAGCGGCTGACCGTGTATTCCTCCTGGTCTACTGGGGGGGCCTGATGGAGGAGGCCCCACACCACACGGAACAGCTCTGCCGGACGGTTGTCAGCAGACGCAATGGTAGCAGAGAAGAACGATCTCTTCGCTGCTACCACCGCCACGGAATAGGCTCTGTAATGGGCTCTACTCCATGTCCGATCGGATTCATCCCAAGTTTTCTGCCACCGTCGCTCTAGACACCTGCCCTGCCGCTTCATCCTTCGCAGCTCCTCAGTGAACCAAGGAGCCGCTCCGATTCTGCGACGTGGCAGAGGCTTTGCACCAGGCTTTGGAAATTATGGTCATACCTGTTTTTGTGTGTTTGCAAAGTATGCAACATGCCTGCCCTTATTAACTAATGTTTGCTGCGTCTTTCGCTTTGATAAGTTTAGGATTTTATCTGTGGGATTATTTAAAGTACACTGAAAAAGAAATGCAACATATTCCAGGGAGTACAAAAGGCAAGGGATTTATCATTCAGCCCATGTTCACATGTGTTTATAGGGGGCAGTTAAACTGCCAAGACAAGAAAAAGGCTTTGCTGTCTGCAATATTTTCCAGTTCTATAGGCCATGGATTCCCAATAAAATTGGCTTGTGGGTAACATTAGTATTGAATCTATCCATACACCATATAATCCACCATTGCTTGCTATGCCGTTTAAATTAATGGTGATTTTCTCCTTTACCTGCTGTGGTTTTAAAGTTACACGAATTGTGTTTTTAACCAAATGTAAGCTGCCTTAAAGGCTTCTTAGGAGATGTAAAGACAGCCTGCAGATACTCTGACAAATAAACACAAACAAATATAGAGCAACAGTTTACACAATTTTTTTTAATAAAGCCCAGTTTTATAGCATTAATAATAATTTGACGAGCTACCAGACTGTATACTCTAGAAAAAAGATAGCATGGCACCAGTCTTCCTCCTATTTTGCAACATTTCTACTAATTACTAAGTTCTTGCACTGTGCAGCCCAAGATCCCAGAGGTTTCACTGATGCAAGGACTAGTAACAGAAGGTTTCAGATTCAGTTCCTGGAGTCTCCAGGGAGGCCTGCCTGAAGCTCTGAAAAATTGCTGCAGTATAGGCAGTGCTGACCTAGATGGACCAATGGAATCAGTATGAAGCTGTTCCCACATTACACAGCAGAGGCAGGTGCCTGCAATGGTTGCCAAATGATTTATTTATTTATTCTATTTTGCACCCTTGGAATAAAAACACACAGCACCACTTTCTACTCTTCTAACTTTGAAAAACACCAAAATCCACAAAAAAATAAAATCGTTTTCACCCATCTCTACTGATACGCTGTATCACAGAGCTGGGCCACTGCTTCAAAGGATGCGCAATGGCAGTGGCCCAGCAGTAATCCCTCCACCTCCCCCAGGGAGGAAACCAGGTGCAACTGGGGCAGGAAGGGGGCTATATTGGCGATCAACTTCTAAATACAAAAGTGGGGCAGAGGGTAGCAAAGAACAACAGAAGGCCAGTCCGAAATGAGCTTGCCACTTGTTAAACACAGAACAGCCACTTTTTGTCTTGAAAAGTTTAGTAAACCAGGAGAGGCAACAATATCAAGAAAGGCTATGTAGCTGCTGTCAGTCATTGCTCCAGAAATACGCATAGTGATTGCTTAGAGCCAACAAAGATGCTTTCAGCTATACCAAAAAGGGGGTCAAGCTCTGTAGGCAAAAAGGTGCTGATAGCGAAAGAGGTAATTTGGACAATTGTAATTAGGCCTTTACAAAAGATGTTCTCAGCTTCCATGCATTTCCCAGTCTACCCAAATATATTGTTTTTTGACTTTGCCTTTGTAGCCGTGCGATTAACACCCATTCATACGGCTGCTCCCTGTATAACTCAATTAATTCCCAGGGAAGAGCAGCGCCTGCGGTTTTGTTAGGTAGTATCGTTGAGCTTCATTTACTTGTGAGAGGTCTATTGTTCGTGACATTGCAGCAACAATTAGAACTTCCGTGTAAATATATAACAACAAAATGCACATCGAGTTCTGCCTTCCGTTTTACTTGCCAGCATTTCAGCCTGTCAGTTGGCCCTACCTGGCACTGAACAAATGGTTCCATTAACATTTTATTGTGCATTCTCCTGTTTTTCACAACAAAGGAGAACTAGAACATCAGTTCAGATAATACTGCCAAAAATGCTGGAGGATTTACCAGTTTACATACGGAAATCATCCTCTTGTAGCCACTCTCAGGTATTCTTCAGAGCTTCCAGCCCCTTTTTGTGGGTCATCTCATGACAATGCTGTAGATTTTAAAGAACTCCCACCATATGCGCAAGTCCAATGACCCCTTATCGCATCATCTTAGACCCAAACATGACCAGTGGTTTAGGAACCACTGCCATAGACTGGTGTTGCCGCTGTATGCCAGTTCTCTCTATTTTTAAGCCCCTTGGGCTAAATAGAAAACTATGAAGCTAGAATTTAACAGCCTGCAATCCTGAGCTGAAAGCAGATCTGTTCTGTAAATGTTTTGAGACCCGCACTAGAGCAACAAGTAACAAAACAAAATGTTAAAAGCCACAATGGAGGAATTTAATACTAATTTATGGAGTTAGTAAAGAAGTACTGTGGCACCAAATAGCCTTTTATGACCACGTTCACTTTGTGGCTGAAGAAAGTGTACTATCTGTAAAATGTCATTAATAAAATGAAAGAACTGTGGCTTTTCTACAGTATTCCAGTTCCTTGGTATCTTTTTGAGCCCACAATTCTCATGCAATAACAGGGAGGAATCCCCTAGGAAGATCTGCTGAGCTGATTTCGGTCTAGAAGACTGTCCTACATGTGTCCCTTCCAATTGTTCAGTACCAGTTCCTATTCTAAACTTTATTTATTTATTAGATTTGTATTCCGCCTTTCTCCCCAAAGGGCACCCAAGGCGAACTTTATGTTTGCAGAATACAGTGATGCCTCGCAAGACGAATGCCTTGCGCAATGAAAAACTCCAAAGACGAAAGCGTTTTGCTATTTTTTTGGTGACTCGCAAGACAAATTTTTCTATGGCCATGCTTCACAAGACAAATTTTTTTTGCATTTTTTTTGTTTTGGTTTGTTTTAAATCGCGCTTCACAAGATGAAATTTTCGCAATACGAAACGACTCGTGGAACGAATTAATTTTGTCTTGCGAGGCATCACTGTACTGATGTTTTGCTAACACTTCTGGCTTTTGTGCAATGCTGCATGTCTTGGAAACTAGAGTTCAGCACTTTGCTAATCTGTACTAAATTTTTAAATTCTGAAATCGCTGGAATACAGTTATTCCTCATAGGAGTCCAGCACCCCTGCCTGGAATTCAATAGTCTTGTTTTGCTGCTCATCCTTTGGTGCAAGCAAGCAGATCATGCAGCAAGGCAGTCCAAGAAATAGATCCCAACCTGTTCATTTCCTTCTGCTCAGACTAGTTACCCAAGCTCCTAATCCCTGGACTGCCCTAATATGCTGTCTGCACATGCACCAAGATGAAGGGGGACCAGGTCCTTGTTGAGTGCTATGGAATTGCTTCTGTGATTGTACCCTTAATGTTTAAGGCAGCCATTTTCAGCTCACGGCACACCGACAAGGCACTAAAATTGTCAAGGCACACTACCAGTTTTTTACTTACATTAAATCACTGCATTTCAATTAATATGATTATATTATTACATGACAAAGAAACTCACAAGAAGCTTAGAGAGGAAAGGATATGTGATTGTGAAAAGGATGAAAAATGTTCTTACAGTGTTATGCGAGAAAGTGCTGGCAAAGAGAGGTCAGATGGAGCACATAGGAGCGCTGTGGGGCAATGAAGAGACATGAGTGAAACAACTGCAGGATTCAGCTGGAGCGGGGGGAAGAGAGAGCTTGAAGCAAGTGATTTTGAACCTTTGGAAGGTGCGGAGAAGGGACAGTGAGAGGTGCTGACTGCAATTATGAGATTTGGGGGGCAAGTGCCTGTGGGAGGGAGTGGGGTGGGGAGAAGTGCCAATTGCCTGCTCCTGTATTTAAGAAAAAAAAGTGTGACCAAAAGCCCAATCCTAGGCATGTCAACTCAGAAGTAAGCCCCATTATAGTCAATGGGGCTTACCACATCCCATTATAGTCAATGGGGCTTATTCCCAGGTAAGTATGGAGAGGATTGGGGCCCAATGCCCTTCCCCTAGAAGGCAAAAGGCAATGCAGGGAGGGTCGCTTTGGGGAGTTGCAGGCAAACTGTGGCAAGGAAAAGGGACTATCCAGGACCCTTTGAGGCAGCCAGTTCTTAGGCTGGTGGCCTCAGCAGACTCGTTCGCTTCATACCTGCTTGCCTGCTCCTGACTCCCTCGTTCTCACTCACTCCACTGCCGGGACCTCCTCCAAGCTTCTCTGGTCACCCAATCAGCACGCAGAGGAGGCAAGGACTTAATACCCAATCCTAGGCGTGTCAACTCAGAAGTAAGCCCCATAATAGTCAATGGGGCTTACTCCCAGGTAAATCAGGATCAGGTTGCAGCCTTCTTCTTGCTCAGGAGCAGGAGCAAAGCAGCCTCGACCAGCCCCTTCGTTGGCTGGCTGGCCGGCTGCCCCTTTTCCTTCTGCTGCACATAAGGCTCAAAGGAGCCGCTTCCCCCGCGTGCACCGCTGCTGCCTGTCTGCTCTGATCTCGCGGCACACCTGAGGCAGCCTCGTGGCACACTAGTGTGCCGCGGCACAGCGGTTGAAAAAACGCTGGTTTAAGGAGTGAAAAAGTTGTATAAAATAAATGTCCTAGATAAGCAAATATGCTTCAGAGGTTCTGGGAAAATATATTTTACATAAACCACTTTTAGAAATATGTTCTGTTGAATCATACTACCTTTTAATACAATCTGTACCTATCTTATGAATTGTTGTAAATGCATACCATTTTATGCAATTGCACACTGTCTGAATATCTCTTTTCAAGCTCTATGCTTGCTCTAGGTTCTGTGTTTGTTTTGGGGTGTGTATACACCAGGGATAGGAAAGTCCAGCGGGGCTTGACTCAAGTCGAGTCTAGAGTCATTGCCCTTCCCCTGCAACTCAAGTCAAAAAGCAGTCATAATGGGGGCACTTTCCGAGTTGCAGAGTCACCCTTTAGTGACTCTAAAAGACTCGAGTCGAGTCCCCCCCTTTAAAAAGCCAGCTGCGGAAAAAATGGGTCTGCTACCAGGCTCTGTGTGTGTCGGAGTTCTCTTTAAACTCTCCCCTGCTGCCTTGCCCCATCTGTAAACAGGACGGGAGGGGGTGGGAGGGACTGCAAGAGAGCAGGACAGAAGCAGCAAGAGGGAGAAGAGTCATGTGCAGCAGCTGTGAGGCTTACCAAGACAACCCTTTGCAGCCCTACTCAGAAGTAGTTCCACTGTAGCTGGTCATTCAATGAGGCTTCCCCCTCCCTACCAGCCATTCGGGGCAAAGAGTGATCGCTATAAACTCCCTCCCCCCTTCCCTGCCTCCTCCCCCTCCCTGGGCTTCTCAAGCCAATCATAAGGCAAGAACCCTCTTGGCTCCTCCTCTTGCCCTCCCTCAGCCAATGAAAATATCAGAATGCCCACCCTTTATCCAATGATCATTCCTTCCTTCCTATCAGATATGGGAAAAGTCCCACCTCCCCCATTCATTGTAAGAGGAGAACATTAACCCTTCCCTGCCTCCTGGCTGGAACTTCCCTGCTGCTCGCCTGGTCAGAATGCTGGCCCCACGAGGTTTTTCACACTGTGAAAACAGTAAGCAAGCACACTGAGACACAGGCAGACTTGAGTCAGCATGTGTGGGAACGAGTGCCAAGTCAGGAAGGTCCTGACACAAGTGTTTTTCAGGGTCTTCCATGCATGTGACTCACTACTCAACAAGTCACCCAAAATCATGCATTTTGGTGACTCAAGTCTAAGTCACTGACTCGAGTTCCCAACACACACACACACACACACACACACACACACACAATGCTCTCTCTGTGTTTTTCCTATAATCATTTAAACAAACTGTGAATGTTGAAACTACTACTTAATAATTTAGGAGGCTGGCATTTTCTCCACACTTCACCATTTGTGAATGGGGTGATAGCAGTACAACACTGGACAATCTCGGGGTGAACTTCTTGCTGAAGAGTGTATTGCATCAGATCTGGTGCGTTTTCAATTCATAACTACAAAACAAAGCAAAAGAAATCAACCGCTCATTTAGCTATTTTACACTTTTTATGGTCTTCAGAACAATCTTGCAAGATGAAAATAGTTATGTCCATTTCACATATGGGCAAGTGAGGCCAAGACGGAATGGATGTCCAACATGACTGGCACAATTCATCAGTAGTAGAGGGGGGAATGTGAGTCCCAAATTGAAGGCTAACTCTCTTTCTATGGTCTCAGCCAGCCACCTGGACCAAATAATGAGTAAAGTTGTAGTAAAGCCTAGTAAAGTTGTCGTCATGGGAAGTGACAAATTGTATGCAAGGATAACATTGTCCCTTGAATTACCATGAGGGTTTGTAGCACAATGTGACTTGTTTGAATTGACTGTCAGTATCATCTGCTTTGGCATTCCTTGACAAGAGGAGTCCATTTTGCATTGATTTTTACAAATTTATTGCATTAATATCTAATGAATTGAAATTACTATTCCCAGCTATTTGATGCAGTTTGAACTGAGAGCAATTTCTACTGCTCAGAGCATGAGGCGTTTTGCTAAATCATAGCTCTTGATTAGCAATGTAAAAAAATCAATGATGTCTGAGGCTTGGTGAGAAGATTTCCTAAATACGGCTCCTGCTGTTTTAAAAAATATCAGTGCAAAAATGGCATGAGACGTAGTGCATCCTAAGAGGAATGTATTTATAAGGGTTAACCCATCTAGGCAGGCAGGCAAGAATCACTGCTCAGCTATGAATCTACTTGGGCTAGCCTTCAATGGAATCCATGATGAAGCTGGCCAAGGATAGGACAAAGGTCAACAGGCATGTGGATGTGGGAGAACCCGTGGACATTATATATCTGGACTTTCAGAAGGCATTTGACACGGTCCCTCACCAAAGGCTACTAAAAAAACTACACAGTCAGGGAATTAGAGGACAGGTCTTCTCATGGATTGAGAACTGGTTGGAGGCCAGGAAGCAGAGAGTGGGTGTCAATGGGCAATTTTCACAATGGAGAGAGGTGAAAAGCGGTGTGCCCCAAGGATCTGTCCTGGGACCGGTGCTTTTCAACCTCTTCATAAATGACCTGGAGACAGGGTTGAGCAGTGAGGTGGCAAAGTTTGCAGATGACACCAAACTTTTCCGAGTGGTGAAGACCAGAAGTGATTGTGAGGAGCTCCAGAAGGATCTCTCCAGACTGGCAGAATGGGCAGCAAAATGGCAGATGCACTTCAATGTCATTAAGTGTAAAGACATGCACATTGGGGCAAAAAATCAAAACTTTAAATATAGGCTGATGGGTTCTGAGCTGTCTGTGACAGATCAGGAGAGAGATCTTGAGGTGGTGGTGGACAGGTTGATGAAAGTGTCGACCCAATGTGCGGCGGGAGTGAAGAAGGCCAATTCTATGCTTGGGATCATTAGGAAGGGTATTGAGAACAAAACGGCTAGTCTTATAATGCCGTTGTACAAATCGATGGTAAGGCCACACCTGGAGTATTGTGTCCAGTTCTGGTCACTGCATCTCAAAAAAGACATAGTGGAAATGGAAAAGGTGCAAAAGAGAGCGACTAAGATGATTGCTGGGCTGGGGCACCTTCCTTATGAGGAAAGGCTACAGCGTTTGGGCCTCTTCAGCCTAGAAAAGAGACGCCTGAGGTGGGACATGATTGAGACATACAAAATTATGCAGGGGATAGACAGAGTGGATAGGGAGATGCTCTTTACACTCTCACATAATACCAGAACCAGGGGACATCCACTAAAATTGAGTGTTGGGCTTAGGACAGACAAAAGAAAATATTTCTTTACTCAGCGTGTGGTCGGTCTGTGGAACTCCTTGCCACAGGATGTGGTGCTGGCGTCTAGCCTAGACGCCTTTAAAAGGGGATTGGACAAGTTTCTGGAGGAAAAATCCATTACGGGGTACAAACCATGATGTGTATGTGCAACCTCCTGATTTTAGAAATGGGCTATGTCGGAATGCCAATGCAAGGGAGGGCACCAGGATGAGGTCTCTTGTTATCTGGTGTGCTCCCTGGGGCATTTGGTGGGCCGCTGTGAGATACAGGAAGCTGGACTAGATGGTCCTATGGCCTGATCCAGTGGGGCTGTTCTTATGTTCTTATCTCAATGATGCTTCAATGAGGATTTTTTACTTTTGTTAACCCACCACCACTACTCCTCAGTGGATCCACCCTCATTGATCCTCATTGATACATCTGAACAATAAAATGAATGAAACTTCTAGGAACTCTTACTCAATGTTGGGAGCTGCAACCCTCGCTATGCCCCGTGGCATCTCCTGATGCGGGAGGCCAGCACGTCATTCCCCATGATGGACCTCCTCCATCATTGGGCAACACCCCAGGCAGTGGGAGTGGTGATGAACCATTGCCCTCCCCCACTGGATTTTGGCTATAACTTTTGACAGAGTAGAGATATTTCAATGTGGTTTGTTTCGCTGCATTCTGCATGAAATTATGCATCGAATGATATGTAACATGATGGGATTATTTTGAAAATACCAAGATTTTAGAAATTTTGACCAGTAATGGTGTCATACACGCCACCCCCCCACCCCCCGTACACATCAACTGGTGTGGCCCACACCCCTCTAGTGATGCCACTGACTATGCTATAAATATTTGCGCATGCTAAAATGAATGGGTGAGCTGACATGATCACCATGTGTCTTTTTGACAGCTTTTTGCCATCTTTGCATTTGCAACATGTGGTGGCTATTCTGGAGGACTGCGGCTCAGCGTGGACTGTGTAAACAAGACAGACAGCGATCTCAACATTGACATCGCCTTTGCCTATCCATTCAGGTAATGCCATACAGTTCTTTGGTTTCTGCATGCACAGGTGAAATGTATCGTGTTGTAATTGCGTCGAAGCCTACTATTGTCTGGGGTAGTTCAATGCAGATGGCCGCTGCAAGACATTTTCCAGGTGATAAGTGATAAATAGGAAAAGGTGACATCATTTATTAGGCCAATTCCATTCCTTTCCACAGATCACAAAACATCTTCCAAGCAGAACTATGAGCCAATTCTTACAGATGTTCAGAATGACCCAGTTGGTGTTTTTCATTCTAGATGGTACCATCTGAATGGTCATTCATAGGCACTGACCGTAGTATGAATGCCAACACTCAATCCACATTTTGAAAGTTTCAGACAGGCTGAAGAATGCAAAGGGAGCTAATCTGGGTAGGGGAGCAATTACGATCTTTTGCTACCACTGCAACTTCTTTTGACGGGCATAGATAATGGAGATTTGGGTGACCAGGAAAGAAACTGGATGAAAACTTGCCATTCAATGGAAACTTTTTTTCTGGTTTAAAATAGCAGATGGCACATAATCAGGGTGGGATGGCACATAATCAGGATCAATACTGTGACGGGGCAAAGTGCCAGAGCCCCTTTCGTCCTCTGCTATGACCTTGCCTCATTTCATATAGGGCCCCTCTCCACATGCTGTTTTGAAAAGAGGGGAAAAAATGGGCTACTTGTTCCTCTCATAATGTGTAGTTTGGACCTCCGAATGTATGCCTGCTGGCCCACTCACTCAAACTGCTTTCCCCATTCTAAACAGTCATGTTGAAACACTGTATTAAAAGTTCCAGAACCTCAAAGTAGAATTCATAGAGATCTATTTCTTTTCATAAAAACTCTATTCAAAGTAATTAAAGGCCCAGTCCTAATGAGCCATAGCACCAGCACTGAGTTCCAGCACCGGCACTGGGTGTCGCAAACATGCACATGTAAGCACGTTTACAGCACCTTTAGAAGAAGGAGCACTGGTGACAGGCCAGTGCCAGTTGGTGCTGGGCTTCGCACTGGAAGGACACCACCTGGAGGATGGTAGGAGCTCTGTGGGGGGGGGGAGGCGTAGTGGGGCTGGGGACAGAAGGGCTGTGGGAGGAACCAGCATGGGAGGGGTTGGTACCGGCAGAGCCCTTCTCCACCAGATCCTATCTTCCATGTCAAGCTGAAAATCCTGACACGGTTCTAAGTCTGCACCAGCAGAATAGCCAGCACAGACATGAGAAGCCCCACTGTGGAGTCTGGCGCTTACCTTGGGGGAAGGGGACAAAAGCCACTGGAGGGCTCTTTGACCACCAGAGGTTGAGGAGATCTCTGGTGGCTTCCCAGCACCCATGGGATACAGCAATTGCCATTTTGGCATCACCAGGAAGGATAGGATTGGGCTGTAAGAATACGTTTAAAGAAGGCATCACCATCTGTTTGTAAAATGGCTATTTAAATCAGATGTTATTTGCTGTTTTGCTTAGGCATTTCATTAATGCTTTAACTGATGGTAATGATGTTCACTGGATGGATCTGAGCAGCTGGCAAGCTCTTGAATTGTTAATTTCTGTTATATTTACGGCATACTTGTACTGTGCAGACTTGTACTGCCCTTTTTAAAAAAGATTCTTGCTAACGTTGCTCTCCTGCACTGTCTTTCACTGCTTCTTCTTTTTTTTTAACTATTCATAAAACAGGTTCCAAAAATTGACTTATGCAAATTTATAATTTGATTCCCTTCCAAACAGATCACATTTCATGAGTGTTCTTTACAGAAGAAATCGTGTCAAGGGGAAAAAAATTCTTTAATAGAAATGTGTATAAGAAGTCTTACTAATGGAAAGAGCTAATAAAGGAAGACTGGAAAGGTGGCAATCCATCATTAACAAGATGCTATGCATTGCTTTAAAGAGAACATACATTTGAGGGCTTAAAACCATTAGGGGGCATGTATTCATTTCATGACCAACCAAGGCACATTTGGTTAATGAATAAATGGACCATTCAGTTCATCTGGAGCTCCCTATTTATTTTTCTAGGTGGTGGTAGTTGGCAACCTTCAGTCTTGAAAGACTATGGTATAAGCCTACAGCACCCGGTATTCCCAGGTGGTCTCCCATCCAAGTACTAACCAGGCCTGACCCTGCTTAGCTTCCAAGATCAGACGAGATCGGGCATGTCCAGGGTAACAGTTGCTGCTATTTTTCTAGATTTGAGGACTATATCTGAAGTTTGGAGGAGTGTCATAATTTTTATTATTTGAAACTTGAACAGTATTTAAAATCTAAAAGGACTAATGAAGTTTCTTTTGATGGCTGTCACCATTTCCCTCTGCACAATGCCCCACACATTGCATTGTTTTTGTGGCATTCTAAGAAAAAAAAAATGGCAGCCCCCAATGGGGATCACCATGTCTTTATGGCAGGAGGCAGATGCCAAAAGGAGTTCCATTGTTCCTTTAAGCCATCTCTACCCAATGTTGCATATACGCCACAGGGATCAGATGTGTACAGAGCTGGGCAGAAATGGTTTCAAGCTTTTTTAATACAGCTTTCACAAAGCTCTGCATTGTTATAAGTTTTTACCCTTCCATTCCTCAATCCCTGGCTATAAGTGATGGCTTTGTGCGGCAGAAGAGACACTGCTGGGAACAATCCTGGTTGAACAAATCTGTTGCAGAGTAAAGGGTTAACAGGCACATGGAAAGGGTTCAAACTGGCATAGAAATTAGCTACTTCTCAGTTTGAGTGGGAGAAATGACTTGGGTTTTTTTTCCTAAATCAGTTCAATGAAAGCCACAGGGCGTTCACCAATCGCTTTTTTGTACATCTCAGACCTGAGAGTGCCTTAGCATCTCTGGTTTAAGGGTTGTTTGGCTGTGCTTCTGAGCTGTTGGAATAACCATCAGCATTTCATAATATCTCAACAGCTAACACAATGGCTAGCAAAATCTCATTTCAGCATATAGAAGCCAGAGCTCTTACAGCCCATAGCTATGGAGTGTGTGTGTGTGTGTGTGTGTGCGTGCGTGCATGCACATGCGTGCGTGCGTGCGTGTGTGTGTGTGAGAGAGAGAGAAAGAGAGAGAGATATATATATATTAGGGGTTCTAGTGTATTGGAGAGTGCAGGGTCAGTAATGGATTATCGCAGGACCAGCAAGAAGCACCTTCATATCTGGGACTGTAGGAGCTTCAGCTATCTCAAATATTTTTCAGATAAGTGAATTTCTTCAGGAAAAGGACAATGTGTAGGATTTTCCTTCTTGCATCCAGGACTGAAAAAAAAATCCTGTTTTTCCCAGAGTTTCTCCACTAGACTCCCCTCTGATATATGATTACCAGTTGCCAACAGAAGAGGTGTGGGCGCGAGCCAGGAACACAAGTTGCCGCCCAGAGACCACGGTGCTTTCAGCTGTCAAGGCTGTCAAGAGCAGCACTGAAGCAGCAGGGAAAGGGGGGAAGTCGATTTTTAATACTTGTCTTTTCCAAGCCAACTCTGTTCTGGAAGCAGCCTGTGTGTTTGCGACCGGGATGTGTTTCATTCATGTTTATTGCATAGAGCCGCGTGATCTGTTTTGGTGTGGTAAGTGTGGAAACAAGAGGTCAGTTCTGGGAAAATGTAATGATTGAAATGAAACTTAATTAAACCATAAAATGAATGGATTGATACCCTTGGCCTGAGGAAGAGCAAGCAGGATTTGGTCCGGACAGGAGCCATGCTGCACAACTGGCTGGCTGAATTTTGCACGCTTGGACAAATGTGCAATTTTTAATCTTCTTCACCAAAGGTTCGTTCTAAGGTTGCATTCTGTTCCAGGGGCATATCTTCTGAATTATTCTTGTAGAATTATACATATGGAAGATCTTAAGAATCAGAAAAAAGAAGACGTAGATTTTCTTGGGTAGATCAGTGAATAAGATAGTCTAGAACAGGGGGGCCTCTCAATGCGGCCCTCAGGGAACTCTCAGTCTCCAATGAGTCTTTGGCCCTCCAGAGATTTGTTGGAGCCCACACTGGTCTGACGGAACTGCTCTCAGTGTGAGGGTGACTGTTTGACCTCTTGTGTGAGCTGTAGGATGAGGGCTCCCTCCACTGCTTGTTGTTTCACGTCTGTGATGCAGTAGCGGCAGCAAACCTTGCTATGTGCAAGGCCTTTTATAGGCCTTGAGCTATCACAAGACTTTCATTCATTCATATAAGTTCATCTTTAATATATTCATTTATGTAAACTTATGTAAATTTATTCAAATTTTAATGTAAATTAATTCTTTTTTTCCCCGGCCCCCGACACAGTGTCAGAGAGACAATGTGGCCCTCCTGCCAAAAACTTTGGACACCCCTGGTCTAGCATCTAGATCTGTTATATACTACTCTTCTTCCCAGTAGCTCAGGGCAGCACATGTATTCTGGGCTCCCCACTGTGATCTTCACAACAAGCCGGTGAAGTGGGTTAATTTGAGAGATAACTTGCATTGCTGAGTGGGAATTTGAACCTGGATCTTCCCCCCATCAAAGTCCAACCCCCTGTCCACTACACCACAAACTCCTTTTGTCTGTAATCTTTCAGTAGAAAGGCAGCAGGGTGTGCTCCTAGCAGCACTAACAGCACCGTCATAGGACTGAAGTGTTGCAAGCTCGCATCCAGGTGACTGGGGCTTGGCAATTGCTCTGAGCTGGCACCGGCTTCTCCCTTCACCATTTCACTCTTGCCCTGGCCCTGCAGAGAGGGGTAAGAGGAGCTGCTCCTGCTCACCACTAAGGGCCACTCCAGCCCCTCCTGCTCTCAGTGGTGGCTGGCACAGAGCCACTTTAGGTGGGAAGCCATTAGGTTCAATTGGCTTAAAGCCAGCCCTGGTGATGGCTATAGGTGCTCCAATACTGGCAATTCCACGAGCCCTCTCTGCAATAGGAAACATGTTCAGAACATTTGTTCTCTCTGTGGATTGCACTGGGACTACAAGTCTCAGTTACCAAGCAGGAAACAACACACCTGCTGTGAAGCCTTCTTCTCTGATCTGCAAAGACCTTATTAGCCTGGCAGTTGTATTAACTGGGTCCTAGACCACCTCCTACGACATTTTAGGGGACATCCCGTCAAAGGGACATTTAGGGGATATCTACGAAAATTGAGTGTTGGGAGAGTTAGAAGAAAATACTCAGCATGTGATTAGTCTGTGGAACTCCTTGCCACAGGATGTGGTGATGGCTTCTGGCCTGGATGCATTTAAAAGGGGATTGGACAGATTGCTGGAGGAAAAGTCCAACACAGATTACAAGCAATTATTTGCAACCTCCTGGTTTTAGAAATAGGCTACCTCAGAATGCAAGATGCCAGGGAGGGCACCAGGATGCAGGTCTCTTGTTGTCTTGTGTGTTCCCTGAGGCATCTGGTGGGCTACTGTGAGATACAGGAATCTGAACTAGATGGGCCTTTGGCCTGATCCAGTGGGGTCTTATGTTCTTACATTCTTCTTTCCTATCATGATTTCTACACTGTTATAAGTAAGCTCTCTTATAGTGTTTGATTTTTGTCTGTTTTATTTTTATTCCATTTTGGTCCTCCTTAGCAAATAACGCAACAATATGAAGCAGGCATTCTGTTCATGCATAAACTCCATTTGTGCACTGCCTCCTCTTCCTTAGGAAGAATGGTAGAAATTGGGCCTCCACCTGGTGTGGCTACCAGGAATGACAGATGAGAAGACTGTGCCTTGGCTTCTCCACAATATGGCAGTGTGTACAACAAAAAGAAGCTAAAAAATATTATTTCAGGTGGGAGAAAATGGTGATCATGAAATAAAAACACATAACACTGCTTTCTGCGCTTCTCATGTTTTGTAAAAACAAAACTCAATATCTGTGGGAAAAATAAAACTATTTAATTTGGTTTTTATTTATTACTTTATTGAGGGGTTCATGGGTAATGACTGTGATTGCATCTGCTGACACTATACCGCCTATATTGCCTACCTAGTACACTTTTCCAGTGATTATAATTTATAATTATAATGTAAGTGTTGAAAAAAAAACCCACATGACATCGCTTTCTGCCTTCTAACCTTTGCAGTGGCAGACCTCCTTAGCCCCATACCCTGGGGCAAAGGTCCATGATGGCACCCCCCCGTGGGCTGTCACTGCCCCCCCACAAATTCACCCCCCATCACCTGAGGCTCCAGGAGCCTCGCACGACCTCAAGATGCATTGGGGAAGCTTTGTGAGGATTCCTCAATGCTATAAGCTGTGCTTCCAGAATAATGGAAGAACAGTTTCCAACGCTGTCAGGAACCTCAGGGAGGTTTCCGTGGGGTCCTAAAGGCTCGCACCCAGGGCATTTGCCCCATTGAATATAATGGGAGGTCTGCCACTGAACCTTTGGAGAACACCAAAATCAGTGAAAAAATAAAACCAAGTTGTATCCAAAGATAGTCATGACTAAATTGCACTGAAATCAATGGACCCTTAGTCACAGTTAACTGGTCTCATGGATTTCAGTGGTGTTTAGTCATGCCCTTCTTTGGCTATAAACCATTATTCATAGCAATCCACAATACAGGTTGAGCCTCATTATTCGAATGGGTTCTGTTCCAAGCACTCAGGTGGATGGCAAAGAACACACTATAGCAAATCAATTGAAAAAACAAAGTTTCTTTGTTCTGGTTATTTAAAAACAGCCTTGCTGACCTTTGTGATGGAAGATAAGAGTGATTAAGAAGACAATCCATCAGTCAGTCCCCTCGAGCACTTCACTCAGTCCCTCCCTTCACCAATGCACAGTGCTCAGAAGGAGGGAAAGGGTCGCCTGGAGAGAGAAGGATTGATGGATTGTCAGCCAGCTGCCTTCCCTCTCTCTCATTAAAGAGGCTATTGTTAAAGGACTGTTCAGTTTTTTAAACTGATTTTAAAGGGGTGCATTTTTCCCCTTCTCCAGGGATCAGCACATTCCTTCTCATTTGCAGTGGCCATTCGTGGTGTTGAGTCAAATCTGTGTATAAAAAATCCATGTATAACAAGGCTGGACCTGTAGTTTGTTTTTATTTTTCAGGGTTTTTTGTGGCAGGTCATAAACAAAAAAAGTGCAACTGCTCCTAACCACCAGACACTCAACGTGAAAATGTATGAGCTGGAGTGAGTAAATGCCATGTGCACTTCACACCTTCCTCAATTTTTGTCCACTCGCACCAGTCTGCCAAGCTCTCTGCGCATCCCTATTCAATAATACATCAGCACTGTGAAAGATCTGAAGCGCTGCTGCTAACTAATTATAAAAACGGCCCCACCAGGATGGTCAGTGAGGAATAGGTCACTGCTTTTCTGATCGCCTTCCAGAATTCAGTGTTACATCCTGGTCCCGGCAGGACTATTTTCTATACCATTCGGTGAATAGATTTGCCTAAGCAGGCCTCTTTGGTTGCGTTTCCTTTTTGAATTGCTGTAGTTCAAACTGGAAATGAAATGAGCGGAGAGATTAGCGTTGCACCCTGCTGTGGAGAAGAAGCCTTCAGGGTGCACACGGCTCTCATTGTGACATTTTGAACAGCTCAATTCCCCTTTCATATTTAATGTGACCTAATAAGGGGCTTGAGCTGCTTGGTTAGGAAGGCAAAAATGCAGGCATTTCTTGAAGGAATCGGCATTTAATTTTGATCCTGTACTCAGGTTATTATTAGGGCTGAGACCAAAAAAACGCCTCCCATTGATATTTTGGGGAAGCCTACAAAGTTGAGAAACCTTGGGCCAGGGGTTGGGAAAAGGAAGAAAGCTGTGCCTGCCCCAGGTTGCTGGGGACTTTGGGGCCAAGTCCTGCCCTAGAGCCACCAAGCTTACCGAAATGGCAGGCAATAGCTCCTCCCACCTTTCCCTTAACAAATGACGGGCATCTTCAAGAACAGTGGCTCTTCCCACCTCCCCTGGTTAGGTAGGAAGAATGGAGCAGCTGCTATTCTCCAATGGGAATGAAGGAGGGAAGTCACCTCCACTTTGCTTCCTTCCCACAGCCTGTGGGAGCATCCACAAGCAGTGGTTCCCAAACTGTGGTTCCAGGGCCCACCAGTGGCTCACAACCCAATTTTTGGTGGTTCATGAAACTGAAAGGGTAGATTAGGTTATGTGCATCAAGGGTTAAACAAACCGCTACTTGTGGGGGGCACTGCTGCCCAATCACCACAGAGGCTTGAGTGGTGGGTAAAGTGAAACTTTTTTTAGGTGGGTCCTGATGTGCCTGATTTTGTCTGATCTTGGAAGCTAAGCAGGGTCAGGCCTGGTTAGTACTTGGATGGGAGACCACCTGGGAATATCAGGTGCTGTAGGCTTATACCACAGTCTTTCAAGACTGAAGGTTGCCAACCATTTGATGCTAAAAGGTTTGGAACCACTGCCTTACAGGCTTTCTGAAGACACCAGAGCAGCATTTTTCAACAATTATTCACTGCTGTACTACTTCGCATGCTCCACTTATTGGGGAAGTACCCTCGGAAGTAACTGACAATGATGTCATCACTAGTTACTTCTAGATTGGGAGACCAAACGCAATGCAAAAAACACCAATAAGAGGCTCTGGGCAGATGGGGGGGGGGCTTTTTCAAGCAGGCAAAAAGTGCACACTGGAGCTCTGCCCGCCGAGCCTTCTACCACTGCTTATCACATTGCATTGCTGGTCTTGTGGCCAAGTAGCAGTCTAGGGGTCCTGTTTGTACCACTGGACAGGATCTCAAGTACCACCGACGATACAAGTACCACTGGTTGAGAAACACTGCACAAGAGTCAAATATGGGGCAAAGAAGCTTATTGTTGAATAAGATGAAGTGTAAGTATCAAAAACATATGTGTGCTTAAATAATGAGAAACTTATTTTAAACAACATAGAGAAACATAGCCTTCTAGAAGAAGAAAATTAAATTTTGCATTGTATACTATTTACTTATCCTATGATGTCAAAAGCAGGTACTGAATGTTGTATATTTACTACAGTTCTAGGTCCATTTATAGAAGTAATTACTTTCTCATTGTTTGGGAACATAAAATCACATTGGACAACATCAAACCCATAGCAATATCAACATGCTTAGTCAGTTGGGCACAGTTAAATAATGCACCCATTTTAGTGGTCTTTCAAACAACAAAGCAGACATTACAAGTTCCCTCCCCCCCCCCCTTTTTTCAACTTGAAATATATGCTGGCCATTAAAGACAGTTGCCATCATCAAATGCGTGAATCACAACATATAGCAGCAACATTGAAGAGTGTGCGAGTGCACACACGCACATGCATGTTTTGCAAGACTCCAGGCCCCGGTCCTGCACTGCTGGACCCCACCACCAGGGTAGCTCGCCTTTTCAACCTGCAGAGGTCCTCCTTCCTCCTCTCTCCTTCTAGCAGCTTCTCCAGCCACTACAGCCACACCTTGGTCTTGGGCATGGCAGCCACACACCAATCTCCAGTGTTTCCAGCAGTCTCCAAAGTCCATTCACCCATCTATCTTTTAGTCAGTCAGTCAGTCCAGGGGCCTCTAAACTTTTTGGCCAAAGTGCCGCATCAAATATCTGGCACAGTGTTGAGGGCCGGAAAAAAAATTAAATATAAAATGTAAATAAATACATTAGAGATGGAACTTAGATGAATGCTTAAATTAATGGGCTCAAATGTCCAAGCATGAACACAGCCCAAGAAATAAAGCCCACACTTAAATGGACCCCCATTTCCCTATTCCACAAGCACAACTCTAGTTGTGTTTGGTCAACTGGACCAGAGGCTCTCAGGGGATGAGAGGCTGGCAGCGGGCTGGATAGGGGCTTGCCATGGGCCACATCTGGCCCTCGGGCCACCGTTTGGAGACCCCTGAGTTAGTCCATCAGCAGTTGCAGTAGTCCATCAGCTATTAGTTCCTCGGGTTGGTTAGTTAGTTTCCTCCTGCTACTACCCACCCAACTCTCCCTTCATCAGGTGCTGCTTTTATCCCTTAATGACCTGGTTACCCATAGTGGCTGCAGCTGTGCAGCTTACCCACTGCTTGTTGGAGCCCTGGGATTAACTTTACTTGCCTGCCTGAGCAAGGGGCACTGTTGACACCACACCCTACCTCCTCAAGAGATCTTGCGCATTTCCATTACAGTGTGTGCTCAAACTGTAAATGAGAAAAGCCAGGATGTTGGCCTGGGATTCAGGAGTTCTGCATTCTCTCTTGTTCACAGTGCCTATTAGAATCCTGCATTCCCTCTGATATTCATGAGAATTTATAAACTCATGAATGCTGAGATAAGTATGACAATGTGATGCTGAGAACTTCCAATGTCATCTTCCGTATTTAGAGAATTGGTTCCTCCTTATTTTTCCCCTCTAAAGAGATCATTGCCCTTGTGATTTATGCTAGGGATTTAAGAAACCCTTAAGCTATTGCAATGCAAGCCCCCCCCCCCCCCGTTCAAACCCTTTAAAAATTCAGTATAGATCACAATGGTTCCGTACCAGCCACCCTGCCTGCCTGTTTATCTGTTCCTCCACCTTCCCAAACTAATCAAGTGTAAACAGGCAAAGGAAAACAAAAGCTGGGAGGGCTTGAAATAGTCACACATGTTCTTCCTCAGGTAGTTGCGCAGTTCCCCATCTCTGCATTGAAGGCTTACGGCAAATTTCGAGCCTCTGTTACTGACAGCAACTGTGGGTACTGTAATTTTTTTTTTTTCCTGACTCATTGACCAGGAGGAATCAGCATTACTTTTGGCAACTGATGACCCAATGCTATGCCTGCCTACTCAGAAGTAAGTCCCATTAGAGTCAATGAGGCTTACTTCCAGGTAAGCAGGGATAGGATTGGGCTGTAAAGCTTTGATCATATTCAAAAATCTTCATTGCACAATGTGAGGAGTAATGGGAACAACATAGGAACAGTTGTCCACTACCATGTTCCTTCACCCTCGGCTACTCCAATCCTAACCTGCTCTGGTACAGCTGGGCCACATGGCCTACACTGCATCCAATGTAGCTCAGGAGGCAGCTGGCAGTATCCACAGGGTAAGGGAATATATTTCCCCTTACCCAGTGGCGTCGCTAGGGGGGCAGGGGGTGCAGGCCTCACCGGGTGACGTGCCAGGGGGGTGACGCGCCCTGGGGGTGATGCGCTAAAATTGCTGCTTTAGGAGCTACCCTGTCAGGCCATACACCATTGGATGTGCAATTCCCAGTGGAATGCAATGCAAAAACCAGAATTGAAATAGCTCCTTTACTTCAAAAGCTATGGCCAAAAAACCAGAAAAAAATGAATGGATCCTTATGGAAAGTGAAAGTGAGCTGTATTGCTCATTTACTTGTGAGTAGGCATACTTGCCATAGTTCGTCGGAAAGGGCAGGCTGAGAGGAATCCATCAACACTGGAATGGTCCCGATCCAATGAAAGCAGCTCAAAAAAACACCGGAGAAGGAGGTCCCTCCCTCCCAGCTGCGAGTCTATGGAGCCCTATGGAAAGCGAAGCAGCCTCACAGTCACGTTTACTCACAAGTAGGCAGATGTGCCTTGGCTGGTGGTCAGGCCAGGCAAAGGGGAATGTCCAGATCCGATGGAGCTGGAGTGCAACAAATGCTCCAGAAGGAAGCCCCCCCCCCCCACACTAAAAAGGACAAAAAAGAGACTTGAACTGGTAAGCGGAATTTTTTCTATGTTGCACTTGCAAAGCCAGGTGGGTCCTTATCTTGCGATGCCTGAAATAGAAGAACTTTAAACTGGGCACTGGGGAGGACTGGAAATCTCACTGCTTCTTTTTATTGGGGGGGGCTGTTATTGCAGGCAAACTACAGAGTAAGCTCCATTGACCACTATGGGACTTACTTCTGAGTAGACATGCCTAGGATTGGGCTCACAGGCTGCAATTCTACCCACACTTTCCTGAGAGTAAGCCCCACTGACCACAATAGGACTTACTTCAGAGTAGATTCACTTAGTGGAACAGGACTGGCTCCCCCTTATTTAATTATTTGTTTTATTTTAATTTAATTATTTATAATTATTTATTTTAATTTGCTTGATGATGTCACTTCTGTCCATAACATCACTTCCAATGGGTCCTGGACAGATTGTCATTCTAAAAAGTGGGTCCCAGTGCTAAACGTTTGAGAACTTCTGCAGTAAGGTGTTAGTAAGTTGACACGGGGGTGTGTGTGTGTGAGAGACTCTACAAGTTTTCAAAATCACTAAAAGCAGAATTTGGAGTAATAATACCATCATGTTATATATCAATCAATGCGTAATTTCATGCAGAATGCAATGAAACAAACCATATTGAAATATCTGTGTTCTAACAAAAGGTACAGCCAAAAAACTAGTGGGGGCGGGGCGATGGCACATCACCACACCCACTACCTGGGCCGTTGCCCCGCCCACTGCATGGGGTGATGCTCAGGCCTCCCACACCGGGTGACGCAAATCCTAGTGATGCCACTGCCCTTACCCCGAGTAAAGCCCCAGCTGTCCCTATGTGGCTTCTTGGATTCACATCAGCTATTTAGCTGGCACAAATTCAGGGAGCTGGATGTAATGCTGGGCAGGCTGGGAGCGGTTAGGATAGGCCTGCTGAGCTGGTCCCACTCCCTCCCAGGCCTGCTCCACCCCATTCCACTCTCCCCTGACCAAACATGCCCCCTCCCTGTCACCACCTTTTCCCATCCCCCGTACTGCCTGCTGCAACCTTACCTGTGCTGGCCAGCACTGCTCCAGGATGCAGTGCCAGCAAGCCCACACAGGGTGTTGGGCTGGTGCTGTGAGCTCACAAGTAGCCACAAACATGCTGTACACCACAGTTACAACACTCAGAGCTGGTGCACGGATAGCTAGGCCAGTTCAAGAATTAATTAGGATTGCGATGTAAATTGGAAAGGCCTGACTGAGAGAACCACTGAGAAGGGGAATTTGCAAGTAAGGTCAAATTGCCCTGCTTTAGAGCATTTGCGCAGACAAGAGGGCAGACTCTTATATAAGGCAGTGCAAGAGGTTCAACTATCCAGTAACATGAACAGATGGTTATGTAAACGCTAGGTCTTTAAAGGCTTTGAAGAACTCTTAAAAAAAAACAACACAACCCCAGAGAGTTCTCCTGAAACAGCCAGTTCTGAATCAAGATGGGCAGATCCATCCATCAGTAATTTCTTTAAGAAGGTAGAGATCAGTAGCCCCAATCCCTTTCAGCTTTCCAGCACTGCTGCAACTGAGCCAGCAGGGTATATTGTGTTTTTTTTTGGGGGGGGGGGGGCAGTTATGGAGGCCTCCTCAACGTAAGGGAATGTTTGTTCTGTTACCTTGGGGCTGCATTGCAGCTGCATCAGCACTGGAAAGTTGGATAGGATTGGGCCCTTAGAAAATTGGCTGTGGTTGTGTTACCTAAAATACATTTATCCAATGTTCAGAAAATTTTCATCTTGGTCTGTGCTCTGCTCAGTGATGGATAGACTATGTAAATTATTATTCAATCGACATTTCTGACTGATGTCTCCTTCCGGCTTGAATAATTGACAACATTTTTCAGGTTCAAGGAGATGGGATTGCGTGTTGCAAAGCCGCTTTTCAACCTTACTGGTTGAAAAAAAAAAAAATTGTTTTCTATTTTGCATCGTACTGGAACTCATCCATTATCTACATTTCATTTCCCCAAATTCCTGAAGCTACCTGTAACAGTTTTCATTGCCATTCAAGGATGTCTCAAAATCCCTTGTAGTTTTGGAATCTTGTGGATGCTAGTTAATAAGCTCTAGTTCAGTGGTTCTCAAACTTTTAGCACCGGGTTCCACTTTTTAGAATAACAATCTGTCAGGACCCACCGGAAGTGATGTCATGACCGGAAGTGACACCACCAAGCAGGAACATTTTTAACAATCCTAGGCTGCAGTCTTACCCACACTGACCCAGAAGTAAGTCCCATTTACTATCATTGTTAAAAGCATATACACAGCAGCCTATTAAAAGTACGGGTCTGTCACATTTCCCCAAATGCAGTTACATACCATGGTAGCATCAAGTCTAATATATTAAAAATAAAACATTGAAATGAATGGGTACCCACCTGAAATTGGCTCGTGACCCACCTAGTGGGCCCTGAGTCTGAGAAACACTGCTGCAGTTTAAGGATAGTTGAAATGTCACAGTCCATCCATTGCTGTTGGGAGGGGGAGAGAGAGCTTGTGAAAGGAGCATTTGAACCCTCTGCTTGGGATATTTGAACCCTCTGCTTGGGATAATTGTCCCACAGAGTGACAACATGGCATTAGTCCCCCAGCTGCTACATAGCTGCACACGCTTATCTTTTGCTGATCCTCTTAATTCTTCCCACTTACTCTACCCACTTACTCTACTCTACACTTACTCAAATAAGCACTTGTTTCTCCACCTTTTATCAGGGCTCAGTCAGCGGCAGTTAATCAAGTAATATTCTCCTCTGCCCTGCATGTACCATTACTCCCTTTTTCCCTGTTATGCCAGTTTTCAGTGGGCAAATAATTTTTTTATATGGAGGACCCCAATAATTGTGTCAGCCACCCACATGCAATCTGAAATGGGACAGCCCAGACCAGTTTACCACCACAGTGAGACCTAAACCTCTGTCTGGTTGGATTGGAATGGCTTCATGTAGCTCAGCCTGAATCTATAGTGAAGATCAGAAACAGGACAAGATGGTCACTACCTGCAGTTTGTTTCATGCGTGTATAGGCCATAATTTATGTTTGCCTCCTCAGTTGCGTGCGGCAATAAGCCCCAGAGATGGTACTTCTTTTTGCTTGTCATACAGCCAGTGTTTATTAAGTGCACTGTCTCATTCAAATGTATATTTTGGGAGAGTTTTCTTTTCTTCTACACTGTCTCCACCCAACTCATTATTGCATGGACCTTTCTCATACACATCAGACTTACAAGCTTATGGAACAGCTCACCCTCTCAGCTGCTTTCTTGTTTCTGTTTGCTTTCTGAGATGAGAGACCAAACTGAGTATACAGTACTGTTCTTATACTGTATATAGTTACAAATCCTAAATACAGGTGCACGTATATGGTATTCTGATACTGTTATCCTCTTTCTTTAGTAACTTAGGGCTCGATCCAGCGGTGCATGCACTGGTTTACCACTGGCGTGGTTGGCAACATTCAGTCTCGAAAAACTATGGTATAAGCCTACAGCACCCAGTATTCCCAGGCGGTCTCCCATCCCAGTACTAACCAGGCCCGACCCTGCTTAATAATAATAATAACAATAACAATAACAACAACAGGTATTTATATACCGCCTTTCTTGGTCTTTATTCAAGACTTTATTCAAGGCAGTTTACATAGGCAGGCTTATTAAATCCCTTATTAAATAGGGATTTTTACAATTGAAAGAAGGTTCTTTCTTTCAAGAACGACTACATTCAATGTGTTTCATTCCGATCTGGCTTCACCTTCTGGCCTCCATCCTCCCACGCTCAGAGCAGATGGAATAGCTCGGCTTCAGCTTGTCAGCTGCTTCAAGGTCGCACGGTGCCGGTGGCCTCAAACTGGCGACCTTGTGGATGTTATCTTCAGGCAGACGGAGGCTCTACCCTCTAGACCAGACCTCCTGCCGAGGTGCTTAGCTTCTGAGATCAGACGAGATCGGGCATGTGCAGGGTAACAGTTGCTGCCACTAGCATGCACTGTCACAAACATGCTGTAAGGCATGTTTGTGAGCCTTACCATGGGCCCAGCGCCAGAGCTAGCCCAGCATGAACCTGAACTGGGCCAGCTCCAGCGCTGGGCCCACTTTCTGCCACCTGGTGGCTCTCCTGTACCACCAGGTGGCACATAGGTGAGTGGGGGCAAAAGGAGGCAGGGAGGAGGCATTCCGGGGCAGGGGAGGGCAGGGAGGAGGTGCGGCGGGGGAGGGAGCTGGGCAGGAGGGGGCGGGACTGGTGGAGCTCAGCTCCATCTGATCCTGAACCCCGTGTCATTCTGCGCAGCCCAACACAGGACTCGATTCTGCGGCGGCTCAAGAGCCACCTCAGAATCAAGCAGCCCCGTTGTGGGGCTACTTCCCTTAGCCAGGAGAAGGGGACAAAAGTCCCCTTCCCTCAAGGAGTCACCATGGGCTGCCTGGCGCACATTGGATACCACGGTAGCCATTTTGGTTGGCAGTTTCATGCACCAGGCAGATCAGAATTGGACTGCCCATGAAAGAAAGTTAGCAGATATCACCTCTGGCTCAGTACTGGAAAGGAAAATTGGACTTCAAGCCTGCTTGGTAAACGGAAGAAGATCTAATCTGCTTGTATGCCTTTTTGGCAGTGAAACCGTGCTTCTGAAGTCATTTTTCTTCAACCGAGAAGCACTGAGGTGACAGTTTTGAACACCAGAAAATCTGCACTACTGAAGCATCTCTGCTATTCTTCCTATGCAAATGCCCTGGGAGGAGTGTGTGGGAATTGCTGTTGCTGGGTTGAAAGAGGGCAGAATGCGTTTAAAATGACACTTACCTGACTCGGAAGAGTGTACGTGTCTCATTGTCAGGAACTAGAGGAAGAACCAGTGCTGGCAGTCAGCAACAAATGATAGGAATTCCATGTGGGACCCAGCATGATTCCATTCCTGATTAAATGGGACACTTTTTTTCTTCTTCTCAGATCAGGTTTTCTTCCCTTAAAAGAAGCAGTATTGGATGCTTCTTTGTGTTGAGCTGGTCCACACATACAGCAAAATGAAGTGAGAGTCAGGTGGTTAAGGGCCCGATCCTATCCAAAGTTCCAGCTCTGGTGTAGTCACAATGCAACCCCATGGTAAGGGAACACATGTTCTCATACCTTGAGAAGGCCCTCCACCACAAGATGCAGCGCACACCTCTCGGGTGCAACTGCACCAGCACTGGAAAATGGGATAGGATTGGGCCCAGAATGTTTCCTGTACATCACCATTCTGCTGGACGTGTAGATCAGGCCATTGCTGGGTGCCAGAATGGATTTTGCTTTTCGACACAGCTGTTTCTTTAACAGTAGAAAGCAGGAAATTCTGGTATCATTGATGGAATCCTTATTTCAGTGTAATTGCAAAATGTTGGCATTCACCTTCCTAACAACCCCGAGTCTTGGTTTGAAATTATTCCCATTTTACAGAGAGTGAACTGAAGTTGAGAGACAGTGGTTTTGCAATGTCATGACCATCGCTAGTGATAAATGCCACAATATCCTTCTCCATGGTGTTTTTTAAACTTTACCATTTTTATGTCCTCTTGGTGTATCTGCTAAGATCAAGGATAATATTTGTTCCTATCAGTTTAACGTCTGATATACCCTTCATTTAAAAGATGCATATCAAATTGATTTTTTGGAATAGGGAGACGTTCTGGGAGCGTGTGGTTGGTCTGTGGAACTCCTTGCCACAGGATGTGGTGATGGCGACTGGCCTGGACGCCTTTAAAAGGGGATTGGACAAGTTTCTGGAGGAAAAATCCATTACGGGGTACAAGCCATGATGTATATGCGCAACCTCCTGATTTTAGAAATGGGTTATGTCAGAATGCCAGATGCAAGGGAGGGCACCAGGATGAGGTGTCTTGTTATCTGATGTGCTCCCTGGGGCATTTGGTGGGCCACTGTGAGATACAGGAAGCTGGACTAGATGGGCCTATGGCCTGATCCAGTGGGGCTGTTCTTATGTTCTTATGAGCTTGCTCCATCTGTTTTGCATTTTTGCAAGAGTACTAAAAAAGAAAATTGAAAACAGTTTAGGCCAATGGAATATCAGTGCCGCTGGTACTAGTATTGTAGTTGCATAAGTATGGAGCTGCTACTTGTTTATTTTTTATAATGATTGTCTTTTTCTTTTTAATTATGAGAGAAATGCCCTAAGCTGCAAGAATATTCAACAACAAGATTAAATTTCACCTGTTTGTTGACTCTGTTAATGTAGTCAACTGTAGTCCCTGTAGTTTTGGGACAGGGAGCCATTTATTTATTTGATTTTTCTCTGTAAACCACTTTGTGAACTTTTAGTTGAAAAGTGGTATATAAATACTGTTAATAATAATAATAATAATAATAATAATAGTCTAATATTTTACTACCAATTTTCATTTTTAATATACTCTCTCAAAAAGCCTCAATGAGATTATATTTAGAGGTGTTTCTTTTTGTTTCAGATCTAGTGTGTATTTTTTCTTAAAGCAACCAATCTGAGAGCTATTTTTTCTCCTTGTTCATGAGAGCTGGTGTACTATATGGTTAAAAACATGAGCTAGGGGGAGAGGAACTGTGGCAAGTGGCCTAGTTGTGTTCCGGGCCTAGGGAAGTGGATCTTGCAATCCACTGCCCTAAGTCCAGTTAAGCTGGCATGAAAGGCACACCATCTTTGAGTGCTCCAGAATTGCCAGCAGAACAGCCAGAAGTGCCATGCACTTACCAATATCCCCACCCAGACTGCACCAGAGCAGGGAAGGTGGTGGCAGGGGCAGCTCATGGTAGGATTAGGAGAAGTTTGGGAGAGGAACTAGAGGCATTCTGGGAGTGGATCTCAGCAGCATGCACCAGATGCTAATCCCTTTCCAGCCCAAACTTGACCCTGACTCTCATCACTTTACACTAGCAAAGAAGCTGGTATTGGTCCAAGGAGACCCACTGATAGTCAAGCGGCCTATAGAAAGGTAAGTATATTTTTACTTGCCTCTCCTAGACTGTCTGGTCATCTTCCTACCATAGCATGCAGTGTGCACTCTATCAGCAGTGCTGCAAGCTATGGCCTGGTGGGAGATAGGATTGGGCAATTAACGGCAGAGCATCACTTTGCATGCAAAAGGCTCCACATTTAGTCTCTGGCACCTCCTTGTAGGGCAAAAAAAAAAAAATCCTGTTTGAAACCCTGCCCTCTGTCAATCAGTGCAGACAGTACTGAATAAGCTCATTGATCCAAAGGAGGGAGTAGAATGGTAGGGAATTAATTAATAAGGTGACATTGTCTCAGTGATGCAGCACAGATACCAAATGTCAGTTTTCCCAGGATTTCAGTGGTTCAGCAATGAGATCAGTCTCTAGGGCAAGCAGGAGAGAGGCAGACAAAATGCAAGGGGAAAATAGGAGGGTAGTTGGAATCTTGTTGTGGAAGCATAGCAGCTTATCTGTAATACAGAGAATAGCTAAGAGTAGAGCCTTGGGTCCATTGGGGCTCAGTTGGCCAAGTTTTCCAAAATAGTAGGGAAGGGGCAGTCAAGATCAAAACCATGGCTAGGACAACAAGCTTAAACACTCTGTTCTGCCAAATCCCAATTCACTGGGCCTTGTGCCCACTTAAGGCTGATTAGTTTCCCTTTTGAAACTCACCAGTGCAGCAAGCAAAAGTCAGAGTCCAGTTCCAGTCCACAGATTCCAAGTAAACCAGTCCAATCAATGAGAGTTGCCAAATCAGAGTCCAGAGCCAATAAGCCGAGTTACAGTCCAAGGTCAGGTTCCAGGTAAGTCAGTCAAATCAGTCAGAGTATCCAAGTCCAAAGTCAGCATGCCAAGTCCCAGTCCAAGGTCAGACTCCAAAGTCCATAAACCAAGTCAGTCTCCTCTCCAACCTGCACTCCTCCTACAACCCACACCCACTAGTTCCTCCAGGTGCTGTTTATATGCTCCCAGGTTCACTTTAACCTCTAGTGGCTGCAGCTGTGCAGCACACCTCCAGCTACCACCTGGGCTTTAACCCTGCATTTCCTTAGAGCAAGGGGCACTGTGGACACCACACTCTACCTCCTCGCCAGATCTTCCACTATTCCACTACACACTCCTACCCCCACTATGGCTTTGCCCCATATCAAATACCCCTCAGCACAATTGTTGGGAAAAAGAAGTGGACCACTGGACCATATTGTGCAGTTCTCATGACATGCAGTTTGGCCCTAACATTTGTCTCTCTCTCAGCACAACCAAATGAACAGCACGTGGCCTAGAGATTGTGCTAGAGATTCACCATCTTCCCAGCTAGGATCAAAACCAGGTTTACCAGCTGTTGATAGCTGAGAGCCAACATTTCCATCCTAGGGGGTGTTTTCCCCCTCCTTTATCAAAACTCCGAGCCATGCCTTCCAAACTGTAATTCTCCAGGTGGAATTCGCCCTTTAAAAAAAATAGTAATGAATGCAGGGCCAATTACTCCATATACATAAAAAAGAAAGCAGTGGTACCCGTGTGCCTGTACAAAACACAGCCTTGACAAGACTCATTTGAGGCCATTCATGTTTACTCCTCTATAATGAGGAAGGCTTTTTGGTTTTGTGATGGGATAGATAATTTGGAAACCTATCAGGAAGGGTCTGTCTGCTAACACAGCATAGCTGTTGGTTGAAGAAGCCTCCTTGGGAGAACAGAATACCTGATTCAATGCTACCAGGAATGGAAATGAGAAGGTGAGGTGGCAATGCGAAGAATGGTTCATCACCGCTATGAATGCTGCCAAATGACAGGCTTTCTCCTGTCATTCTGCGCTTTGAAGGGTTTTCTTTTGAAGAAGGCTGGGGCAGCACAGAGGAGGAACGAGACACAAACTATCCTGAGATATTTGTTGGCATCCTTCAGTCTCGGAAGACTATGGTATCGCACTCTGAATGGTGGTTCTGGAACAGAGTGTCCTCTCCAGTGCGCAAAGCCTGGGTAAAGTAGGTATGGAGGATAGGCTGTTACCCATGCAGCAAATCCCCCCTCTCCACGTCGCTGAAATGGTCCAATGGAAAGGCAGAAGCCAATACGGTTGGTTCCAGCGGCGTCGCAGGAGTTGCCAGAGCATGACTGTGTTCAGCCATGAACTGCCTCAGGGACTCCGGCTCCTGATTTTGCCTCGAGGTTGACTCCTGAAGCCTTTTCCATAACTGGATGTAACCACAAGGCAGTGGAGGTTTGGGATCAGAGTTTTCCTTCTCTCAGATGAGCTGCCTTCCCAGGCTGACGAGTCCCATCTACCCGGTGGCTGTTTAGTCGCCTTTTACGACAAGTACAGCCAAACTGAGGGCCTATTCTTATCCCCAGCCCCCAGGGGAATATACAACTGGGAGATTGTCAGTGAGTGATGACGGAGGCCTCTGTGATTAAGAGATCCATTTCTGGGTAGCATCAAGACCGACCGCCTGAAATTTCCCATCACCGCTCCTGTTAGGGTTTGACCACAATCATGCTGCAATTTCTTCTCAAGGAAGTTCCCTGTAACTGGGGGAAAGTTCCTCACTCACAGAAGCCGCTCTCTCTTCCCCTCCTGCTCACTGGCAATCTTTGCTAGCAAAGATTGGGCTGGAACTGCTGCTGCGGCTTCTGTGTTTCAGCCTGAGGTGCCAATCCAGGGGAGAAGGGACTGCACTGCAGGTGCCCAACGGCCAGACAGACCAGCAAACGGCAGGCCTAAAGAGGTGTGGTGAAGCGTAATCACTAGAACGGAAGCAGCTGTGGCTGTGTGCAACTTCAGCAGATGGCTGTCACATTCCCTGTACCTGTTCTCTTTCAAAGCACTCTACTTGGTGGACCCCGAGGCTTAAAATTGCAGCAGGATTTACCAATTAAAGATGTTCACTTCCAGAACTCAAGCTGGGGAAATCAACTACAAAAGAAAAAAAAACCCACACTTTTTTTTTAGTTGCCAAGGATGCTTGAATGAATTTAGTATATTTTGGGGGTGCTGAATGCAAAAATGGCACCGGTGTGGCCTGATTGACTCTCGTTTTGGGGTAGGGCACAGCCATCTTCTGGGCTGATTCAAGCAGCTTCCTCAGGAGGAAACCGACACCATGGCTTCCTCACAAGGAAAGCTGCTTGAATTGGCATAGAAGGTGGCTATGCCATACCCCCAAAACGAGAGCCAATCGGCCAAGACCGATACTATTCTTGCCTTCAGCACCCCAAACATACCCAAGAATAGGTCTAATTTTTAAGATAGCAAAATGTGTGTAGGCCTGTGTAATAGTGATAAGTGCAAACAAAAAATGGTGGCAACCTTTAGTCTCGAAAGACTATGGTATAAGCCTACAGCATCTGGTATTCCCAGGTGGTCTCCCATCCAAGTACTAACCAGGCCTGACCCTGCTTAGCTTCCGAGATCAGACAAGATCACATATACCAAATTTCAGCATTTCTATTGTTAGAAAGTAACCATTATGAGATCCCCATGCAAAACTGCATTATGCTGAGTCAGCTTCATCTGGCTTATTCTCCGTGTTGAGTGGCAGCAGATCTCCAAGGTTTCAGATGCCTGGAGACTCTGGGGAATTGAACCTGGGACCTTCGGCATGAAAGTATGCACAAAATCACAGAACTACAGCTGCTCCTCTCGCATGCAAGGCACACGCTCTACCACGGAGGTAAGGATGAATTTAGGATATTTTGGGGTTGCTAATTGTAAAAATGGAATCGAGGTTGCTGGACTGGCTCTAGTTTTGGGGGTATGGCATAGTCATCTTATAAGCTTATATCTTGGGCCTCCCACAGCCCAATCCTATGCTTCCTTAGCACCCAGGGCTACAGCGGCACCTAAACGGCGACCGCTGCATTCTATGGGGCAGGGAAGCAGCACTCGATCGCCTCAGGGTAAGGGAACAAATGTTCCTTTACCCCATGTAAGACCCAGACAGCCCCAATGGGTCTTCTCGGATCTGCACCTGCTATTGAGAGCTATTGACTAATAGCTGTCTGAGCTATTGGTGCAGAACCATGGGAGGGGGGGGTCAGGATATGACCGCAGAGCCTGCTGCCACCTCTGCCCCCTGCCCGGGCCCACGCCTCCCCTCCCCCCACCTTCCCCTACCGGTTCTGCCCCCTTCCTGTCCTGTAAAGTCCTGCCGTCTGCCGTTCCTACCGCTGGGAGCTCTCAGCGGCAATCTTTGGATGCTGAGACCCAGCGCCGACTGGTGCTGGCCTCGGCGCTAACGGCACATCAGTTCCACTGGCACAAAAGTGTCTTATGGCACTTTTGCAACAGGCCAGGCCAGCGGCACCAGCGGAGCACCAGCACCATGGCCCATAGGATTAGGACCCCAATCTCTGAGAACAAAGACAGAGTGCATTGGTCTCTGTGTCTAAATACCAGGAAATTCCAGGTGTTTCACCTTTCATATGCATTGCCCAAGCAAAAATCCGAACATCTGAATATATAGGGATATTACATCTGATACACATGATGAATGTGATAGTGTTAGTGGCCACATTGGTCTCACAGGATAAATATTTATTCAAATAGAAGCAAGCATTTCCCGTTATACTCAGCCCATATGCTTTAGATAATGATTCTGAGAAACTCAGAAGCTTGCTTTTTTTAGACTGGTCTGTCCAATAAAAGCCTTAAAAATTTGCAGCCAGACTTCTCATTACATTTATTTTGAGATTAGGATGTCAGATGAAGATCAATGGAGGACTTTAATTAAATGTGCAATGCAAGTCTTGCAGCAAAATTCAGATGTTTGGACACCCTCAAAAAGAATGTGATCTGATAGTGCCTGCTGGTCCTTGCAAATGTCTTTTCAAAACTCTTTTCAAACCAAATGCTGGACTATGGAATCAAAACACTTGATGGGCTTTTCGACATCAATACATTGCAAGGCAGATTGCTCTCAGTGCGACTTGTGTTTGCTTGTGCAGGGAACTGAGTCGCACATGACATTCTCTTAACTGAGAAGACCAAAGCAAAGGGGCTCAGCTGCAACTCTGACTCTTCCGTGGGAGGTTATGCAGGTTGGCAGGAAGAGGTCAAAAGTGGCACCTTCTCTTTGCCCTGCCCTTCCTCTTATTTTGGGGTTGGGTGTAATAAAAATAGTAGCAGCAAAGTTGACAAATCAAGGAAAAGTTTCACAGATCTAAACTTGTGCCCTTTCCCTTGTAACTATGATCGTCAGTGAATCTTTGATATATATCATATAAACAAGTGGTTATGGTTTCTAACCATAATCTCTTCATTGGAAGAGAAATGGCAAGGTTGTGAAAGCCTAAAGCAGTATGATCTATATAAGGCTTCAACTTGCCCTGATTCAAAGGGTGCAATTTGGATAAAGGGAGCCAAATCCTGTTGAAGTGCATGGGATTTATTCCAGTAGTCACTCTCTGTACGTACTGTACATAAGAAGCAACTTTATACATCGTTATTTGCCAATTGCTTTTTCCTTTTAGTTTTGTATGTGTGCCCTAGTCCATCACGTACTTCAAGCATTTCCAAAACCTTGGTTCATTTCAAAAACTGTAAAGACAGGATTCTCAGAGAGATTTCCTTTTCCATGAGAGGACAATAAACCCTGATGAAGATTATTTGCATAATTGAGATAGAAAACCTGAAAGACTGGTCAGAAAACTCCCTGTTGATGTTTAGAAGCATCTTTGTCACTCTCATAAGCTCATCCTTTTGCTCAGATATTTTTGTCCTCATGGACTGGAGGGGTGAGTGTGTGTGCAGTGGGAGGAGCAAAGAGGCTTCTAGAACACACAGTATGGGGAGGCAGTTTATACCTCCCTATTCTATACCAGATATATTCTACTAGCAAAGGTCCAGATAAGACTCTTACAGCCCAGTCATACATAGAATTGGGCTGGCACATGCAGGGCTTTATCACAGCAGAACACAGTTCCGCTGTGATAAAATGGCTGGTGATGGAGCGCAGAGCACTCCGGCAGTGGTGATTTGGGGAGCGCTGTCACAGGAGGACGCAGTACTCCCCAACCATCGCTGGACCACCTGGCGCCCGTTGGAGCAGGTAAGGCAGTGGCAAGGGTGGGAGGAGGTGAAAAGGAGTGGAGAGGGGGTGAAACAGGGCGGGGTGGAAGACTGTGAGAGCGCATGGAACCAGCAGCGATGGTGTGTGCTAGATCCTATCCCCTCATTTTAAAGCCCCCACCCCCACCCCCTTTGGCTCCTTAGACTTGCACCAGCGATTTTGCTGGTGCTGGTTCAAGGAAAGCCACTGAGGAGCGGGACACTTAGAGGATTTAAGTAAGAGGATTTAAGGGCCCAATCTTATGCTTACCTAGCACCAGTGCTGAGTCCTAGCACCAGTGCTGAGTGCTGTAAACATGCTGTAAAGTACTTTTAAGGCACCCTCTAAGTAGGGACTGCTGGGCAGGCACGGATTCACTGCCACCGGGGGGGGGGGAGTGAAACTGCTGGACAGCAGTGTGGCCTCTGGGGGAGGGCAGGGGAGGCTGGGCGGGGGAGGAACCGGAGCAGAAGAGGAGTTGGACCAGTGGCGCCCTGTTCCACCGGATCCTGAACTCTGTGTCAGGCCAGAAGGCCTGACACAGAGGTTGCATCTGCACCAGCAAAATAGCACAGATGCTCGGAGAACCATTGCCAGGGCTTTCCTTGGGGCAGCGGTTTTCAAACCCCCAGTCCTTGCAGGGGAGCGGGGAAGGCAGCAGGAGCGGGTGGGGGAAGGTAGCAACGTGATCCCCAGGATTGCATTTGCCAGTCCCTGAAGCAGCCTCCGCAGGGCTCCCCGAGATTTAGAAAACGAAAGTGATCGCGTCCCGCCTTCGGTTTCCAATCGCAAACCAGAAGCGGGGTGCGATCGCTCTGCTTTCACTTTCTGACACTCGGGGAGCCCTGTGGAGGGTCCCACAGAGCTCCCCACACCCTCAGGAGGCTGCTGCAGGGACTGGTAAGTACATGCTGGTCCCTGCGCGCCCTTTAGTGATGCGATCCTGGGGATCACTCGCTGCCTTTCCCCTTCCCCCACCCCTTAAGGAGGCAGAGTCCAGGGCCCTCGGGCTGGGGCATCGCGATGCCCCAGTTTGAGAACCACTACCTTGGGGGGAAGGAGACAAAAGACCACTTCCCCCCGAGGAGACTTGCGGTGGCTTTCCGGCACCCACTGGATACAGCAGTAGCCGCTTTGGCGCCTCTGCTCTAGCAGGCGCCGGGAAGCATAGGATTAAGCTGTAAGTCCCTTTTCCCCTCTGAAGTCTCCCAATTTACCCTTCCCCACTGGATACAGTGTGCCCTTTTTTTGGCACGGCTGTGCTAGCAGGTGGGGATGGATGGGACTGAGCTCTTATTTACTTTTACTCGGCACTAGTTGCAGTCATATTTGTATACCTCAGAATAACCAGAGATTCAGGTGCTGAATACAGAGAAGGAGACCCCTAAATGGTGCTGCTGGGGAATGGGACTTGATTGGATGAAGATTGCTGTTCTAAAATGCATCCGAGAACTATGCATTTGTCCTTTCCTGAATTACCTATTGTGGCCAAGAAATTCCTCTTTTCTCTCACCTTAAGCATCATGGAATGGCCACCTTTTTCACTATCTACACTCAGCCACTGATCTTGTAGGCCTGTCTTAGAAGGCATTGGTGGTTTTTGAGAACTCGAAAGATACCAAGATATCCAACGCTCTGCAGGGTTTCGGGTGAATTGTTGGCCCAAAATGGAACGTGGATACATTATGGAAACAGAAAGCAAGCAACCTTGCTCAGAATTTTTCCCAGGACAGACTTATCAGCTCTGGTTTTATGTCTGTAGATGACTTGTGCTTTTTTCTCTTTTCTTTTTCTTTTTTTCTCTGCCCAAACATTTGAGATGGACATATTAAAAGGTTGAGGAAAATAAGTACTAATGATACCCTATTTCAGGTGTGCACATCTGAGTATAAATTTGGCCCCACCAAGCCACATGCAGCCCAACAGTCATGTATGGTTGGCCCAAAATCATGGCTTGACAGCACTCTTGTTTTAGTCCTTGGCTTATATGAAAAATGGGATGAAGGACCAATCCTATCCAACTTTCCAGCACCAGTACAGAACAGCCTCAATGCAGCCCTGAGGTAAGGGAACAGATGTTCCCATACCTTGAGGAGGCCTCTGTGACTGTCCCCTCTACCACAGGATGCAGTGCACACCCCATTGGTGCAGCAGCACCGGCACTGGAAAATTGGTTAGGATTGGACCCTTAGTGAGCCTCTGGTGAACAGCTGGATATGGCTGGTAGATTCTGTTTGATTTGGTAGGTCACAGCAGGTCCACCCTGTTGCAGCTATCATAGTGCTTTTAGCCCTGATTGGTTAAATGGTTCGATATGCAGCCATGTGTTTGCAAATTTTAGTGGCCTGGGGCTACAGTCCTAAGTACCCTGACCTGGGAGTGTGCTCTATGTTTACAAGGTGGGAATTACCTCCAAGTAAGCATGCAGAGGATTAGCTATGTCAATTGTGAAAAGGAGTTTGTCAAGGGATCATTCCCGGGCCTGCAGGTAATTTGCAGGCTGGATAGTATCAGGCCCTGAAGCCTTGGCCTGACTAAACAGAGCATCATGGGAAAGGCTGATGCAACACCAGGCAGAGGCAGTCACCTGGTGTGTCACCCCATGTGCCATCAGAGCGACTTAGCACTTTCTGGCTCACTCTGATTGGCTGTAGCAAGTATATACTCCGGCCAGGGCAAGCTGGATTGTGGGAGAAGCGAGGTGGATTTGGTGCCGAAGGCTACGTCAGAATGATCCGTGAATTGTGTGCTATCTGGACTGTTTACTGTATATATTGTACATAGTAAAGGGACGTTTGGTGGAAGACATCTGCCATGTGTCGTCTTTGTTCCCGGGAGTGTCTACGCTCTGGCCTTGAGAGATAGGCAGACTGCACTGCCGGCCAGCTGCTTGCTGCGAAAGCTACCCGCAACAGAGTTCAAGTCAAATGGACTGCAAGGAGGTTGAGTCACTTGCAGGTGACCAAAGTCTTTTCTCATCCAACTCACTTTCCTCTCATTCTGGATTTTAGGTTGTACCAGGTGAATTTTGATGTTCCCACCTGTGAAGGCAAACAACGAGAAAAACTCTCGCTAGTAGGAGACTTCTCTTCTTCGGCAGAATTCTTTGTCACTATCGCCGTCTTTGCCTTCCTCTACTCCTTGGCAGCCACAGTGGTGTACATTTTCTTCCAGAACAAATACCGTGAAAACAACAGGGGCCCTTTGATCGTAAGTGTGCCGTACCCAGAAGTTACCAGCTTTGTCCTTCTAAGTGATTGATTTGTTTAGCCTCTCTCTGAATATTCCCTGTTGTGTGCATTTAATCATTTATCATGCTGTGGTAGTGTACTGCGACTTCCTTCATGTAAGGATTTATATATATATTTATATATACAGTCTTAAAACATCAATGTGGAATAAAGCAGTGAGGGTCACAGAGGGTGTGGAGCAAAGCAGCTTTGTTTGTTGAAGGGACAATTTCTCCTTCAGCATATAATGATTGTATGTCAGTTGCTACACCAGAAAGCTGATGTTGTGTAGTGCTAAGAGACTGCACTGTGAATCAGGACTTCCCAGTTCCCATTTCACCCCCGCCATGACTCCTTCCTGAATGACCTTAGGGAACCACCTCAAAAACTTGTCATCTTTAACGGAGGGCCAATGAGCAGCCCAGCATTTGTCATGGGTGATTTCTATCTCAAAAAGGCTGAGCTGTGACAAGAATGGTCCGTCCTCTTCTTCTTGCGCAATGACAGGTGCTGACATCACACTTTTGCACAGCAGGTTTTCACCGTCCCCATTCTGGAAAAAAACAGAAGTAGAAACTCCCACCTAAGCTGTAAAGAGTGAGTGAGGCAAATTCAGCAAAGTGGGGCTCAATTCAGCAAAGCAGAAATCAGCAACTGACTGGTTTCTCCCCTGGAGCAGGGCTGGCCCATCCATGAGGCCCACTGAAACAGTCGTCTCAGGCAGCAGGTTGGTGGGGAATGCTCATCTCTACCTACTTGCCTTCACTGCTCCTCCTCCTCCTCCTTCCACTCCCTGGATGGATAGGAGGGAGGGGGGAGGGATAGGTGGAAGGATGGCTAGATGGGGGAGAGGTGGATGAAAGGGGAGGGAGGGATGGGAGGGGGGAGTGATGGATGGATGTATGAAGGGAGGGATGGATGGGACAGAGGGGGAGGGAGGGATGAATGAATGGGAGAGGGACAGATGGGAGGGAAGGGGGAGGGAGGGATGGATGAATGGGGGAATGGATGGGGGAGGGATGGATAAGAGGGAGAGGAGAGGGAGGGATGGAGTGTACTTCCAGGAGATGAACTGCATCCCAGCCCAAACCCCTCCCTGGAGGAGCTGTGTGATGCCTGCTGTGTAGAATGATGTAGAATGATGAGTTGATGCGAGGGTGAGCCTCTCCTGCATGGGGGTGTGAGGCTGAGCTCCCAGAGACCGGGTCTCATCCCTGCCCGAGTGCGCTGCTGCCGGAGCGCCTGCAGGGTCTGCTTGGTGCTGGCCCCTCCTCTCCTCCCCGCCTCTCACTGCGGACTACCAGCCCCAGACCCGGGGGACACAAGGGAGCAAAAGGGGCTGCGCGGGCGCCTTGGGGTCTGGGAGCTCAGCAGCCCTTGCCTGGGACCCCGGTAGCCTCCCTGGGTGGTGTCGGCCTGTCCCTGCCTGTTGGGGGGGGGAAGCTGGGCTGGAGCCGGAGGGAGGCTGCCTGGAGGGAGAGAAGAGGCCCCCCCTCTTCCCTCCGAGCAGGACTGTCCTCTCAAGTCCCCCCCCCCCCGGCCTGCTGGTCAGTGACCAGGGCTCCAGGGCACAGTGGAACTTTCTTCAGTTCAGTTGGCCATTCAAGGGCTGCAAGAAAGACAAGGAACTGCACTGTAATCCCTTGCATAAGTATTAGATGGTGTTAGAGATGAGATGAGAGAGAGAGCTGGGGGAGGCAGGAAGGGAGGTGCTTTCTGCTGAGGCATTTTTGAATCAACTAAGGAGGAGAGCTATATAGCCTGAGGGAAGGCCAGTCAAATGATAGTCTAGCTATCAAGATCATAGGCAAGAGTTTTAACAGGTTGATTGTTACAGAGGGCAAGGAATGGGTCTCAGAGACATGAGATCTCTCTTTTCCTCTTGAAAAGGAAGGAGAGACAGGACAAAGTGACCACTTAACTGTGGGAAGAGAAGTTTGCATGGGTCTTCCCGGGGAGAGGATGCTATTACTGGAAAAGAAATGTGGAAGATCACATCAGAGGCCCTGGCTTCATGAGATGAAATTTAGATAGCTGAGCATCTAAGCGGGCAAATTTACTAATGATGCAAGATTGGACAGAAGGAAAGAAATTGGGGAAGAGAACAAATTTGAGAGTCCTCGCTGGTGGCAACTGTTATATGGAGAGTTGACTTGTAAACAGGGAAAGGTTTTGCTGCAATCTGCATGCTGCCTTTTTCTTCCAGTGCTTAAGAGCAAACCCCTTACGAGATGCAAGAAGCAGAATTGGAGAAAGCAACATTGTTTTAGATTATCAAATAGGGCCATCACTAGCCCTATAGATACGTTGCCATGAATGTTGCCAGGGCACAGCCTCCCCGTCCCTCAAAGTGCCTTCTAAGGCCTTCTGAGGGCCTTAAAATGTCACTTCCAGTTTTCGCCGAAGAACTGGAAATGGTTCAAGGCCTTCTGAGGGTTGGGTGGGGGGCAGCCCTCAGTACATCCTCTAAATGCAACAAGAGCACAGCTACAGTTAAATTCAGAGGGTACAGATCGGGCTTCGGTGTGAGTCGGGAGACCCACATTGAATCAGATCTGTGGATTAAGCAGCAACTGTTACCCTGCCTGATCTCGTCTGATCTCGAAAGCTAAGCAGGGTCAGGCCTGGTTAGTACTTGGATGGGAGATCGCCTGGGAATACCGGGTGTTGTAGGCTTATACCATAGTCTTTCGAGACTAAAGGTTGCTAACCATGTGAATTAAAAATCCACAGACGATGAGGTCCGATCTGTATACATACATCTCAAGGTGCTTTGAACACTTCTAAAAAGCAGAATGTGCTAGAGGAAGGAGAGGCCATTAATTCTAGTGTGAAAGGCTGCAGGACTGCTGGAATATAAGCGAGGCAGGCTTCACTCAGTGTAAAACAAACAGTCGCAAAATGTGTTTTGAGAGTGATTTAATAAAATATCGAGGGATCAAAACATTAAAATTTCCCAAGTGTAACAAAAATGCTCTGCAGTGGTTCAGTAATTAAAAAAAAACAATACTAATGATTACATTTTTGCTGAGTAATTAAAGCACATTTTGTTTCATTTGCTGATTGATTTTTTTTCCATGCAAGTGGCAGTCTTAAAAAAAATCACTGAAAAGGATTCAATATTTCTCTAATGAAAAATTATCTGTCTCCCTTAAAATAATCCAAAATGAATGTATAGTGACTAGCATATTGTAAGTGCTCAGATATTTGATGATGGTTAGAGTTTTGTGCCTCCTTTGTAACTGCAGGTGCAAAGAGCTGTTCTGACACTGAATTGATCACTGGGGCATTTGCAGCAGAAGGAGTGGCATATGTTTAGCATAGACGATTAAGGGCTGGCAGAGCAAGGTGACAGAGCTTGCATATTTAAAAGAGACTTTGAAGGGAAAAGGACACTTGGTCATCACCATCACAGGGCACAAGGACAAGAAGCATTAAATCTCTATGGCAGTAGGATAAAAACAAATAGAAGAACATTTTACCTCCATCAGAAGTGTAGAAGAAGATCCACCTGAAGTCACAGAACTATCCTGCAATTCTTGAAAAAATACAAATTTGCACTATCAGGCTTGCTTGGGGGGGAGTGGGTTAGACAACAGGGCTTAGAGTAGACAAGAGAGACAGATTCAAGCACCTGCTTTGCATGAAGTTCAGTAGATGGCCTTGTATGGTTCATTCTGCTTCTTCTTGCTGGGAGGTCCATGTAGATCCAGCAGCCAATGTGTGTAGACAATTTGGCCATGACAAGTGCACCACAAAGAGGCTAGTCCACAGTACACCCCGCATTGTATGGTGGTCATGAGGAGTTCCTAAATTAAGGGCCCCATTCTACCCTCTGTCAGCCCATAGTATGCAGCACCACTGTTAGAATATGCGTGCATACTACAGTGGGGTGACCAGATAGCCCAGGAGAGGTAAATAAAAATCTTACCTTCCCAGAGGCTGCCTGGCCTCCAATGGGTCTCCTATGACCTATGCCAACCTTTTAGTTGGTATACATCCAAGGAGACTCAAAGCAGGGTGGGGAAAGGGGGATGGGCTCTCAGTGTGCATGGTTGCCACCAACATCCTCCCTTTCCCACCCCTTCCTGGCTCACTCCCCATCCTAAACCAACACCCTCACTTGAACTGCCCCTACTTGCTCTGGTGGGGCATCTTTAAGCCACTGTCAGGCGTGTGGAGCCTGTGACCATTTGTAGTGATGGACACAGCAGCACAGCTTTTGCACCATCAGTCCAGAACTTAAAGTGAAGATGTGAGATCTGCCACCATGAACCCCAAATCAGATTGAATAAGACTGTAAGAGAAGAGCTATGTTTTGAAGCCTTGGGGGGGAGGGATTTACAGCTCCCTTCTCATTTACAATCTTTATCTCTTCATCCCAAAGACCAGTACCTTTACCCAACACATCATGAGATATTCAGATTACTATAACCAAGACTGTTCTTCTCTGTCGCACCATTGCCCAGTGCTTTAGTTCTCCTCCTCTTCCTGTAACGTGCAACAAGTTTTACCTCCATTCATCTGCTCCTTCACACCAACATAAATATTTATCAAAATATGCTGCTGTCTCTTCTGGAGTCCTATCATCAGATAGGAACTGTTTCTGTTTCTACGCTCTAGTGCTCACAGAACCCTCAAGCAGGTTTCCTTCCCCACCCTGCTATAGTGAAGGACTGCCTCTTCCCTTATTAGCCTACTTCAGTGGAGTCCTCTTTTGTACTTCCCCTCCTTCAGAGTTTAGGCAGGTGGGTGTGTGAGACAGAGCCTTTATGGTCATTGCACTCCAAATGTGGAACTCTCTTCCCTTCCCAGAACACTCACAGGGCCCCTTCAGTCTGGGGCTTACAATGCTCTTTAAAGACCTTTACACTCAGGAAGGCTTGGGGGCAGAGTAGATTGTTCTGCTACATGCCTGCCATTCTGCTGGTTCAAGTTTGATTTTCTGCTGTTTGAACACTCTGCTGTTAGGGGTCAGGGATGTGTGGTGGGTGGGGAGGAAGGTGAGGCAGAGCCTCCCCACCAGAGTCCTTCAAAAACCACCTTCACCATGTGAGGCATGCAAGCACTCACAACCCACGTATGGAAGTGCGTGGATTGTGAGTGCTTGCACATCTCCCACGGTGGCAGAGCTTTTCGAAGGCGGGGAGGATCTGTTTCACCTGCCTTCCCACCCACCATACGTGCTTATTAGGGTTGTTGACAATCCTGATGTTTTATATTGCAGAGATCATTTTTGTTTATTTTGATCTCTTCTTTTTTGTGGCCACATTGGACAGCCTGATAGAAGCTTGTGTGGAGAAATATAAGATGCACAAATTTCCATGTTCTGGGGGGGGAAAAAATGAGATAGGGGTGGTACAAATTCCATTAGAACAACCCATTTGCTGCCATCCACAATGCATTTTATTTAACGTTTCTGCCCAATGTTGCATATACGCAACAGGAACCAAATATGATCACCTGTGGACTGGGCAAAAATGAGTTAATAGGCCTGTGTGTATGCGTAGTTTAGTATTCAACAGGCAGCATTCATTACATAGGTGCCCTTGACTCCAGTGAGCATAATCTCTCACTTTGATGTGTAAAAGACATTTCCAAGTCAGACCTGTCCCTAATCTGATAGCCCCCCCTTTGAGCAATCTAACACTATTGTGACTCCATTATTTTCAGTGAAGATAATCTTGATTAGCAGAGGTTGTGACAGAATCCTAATGCCAGCACATATTAATGTATTTCTAGTTCCTGAATCCCCAGTCAACAGTCACAAGCAGAATACAAACAATAGGATTAAACAGTACAAAAGTTACAGTGGTGACATTTTCATCGCCTTCAATCTGTGAAAATAATTAGTGGAGCTGTCACAGTCGGTATAAATCAGTTCAATGTTTTCATACAGTCTCAGGGGGAAGCCAAAACAGATAATCAGAAGTTTGTAAAAAGGGAAGCTTATCTTATTCCGTTAGAAGTTTGATCCCACCATTCCTTGAAGAAGTTCAGTCATGTCCCTCGCCAACACCTGCCCTTCATCCCAGCACTGTGTGAAGTAAGACTGAAAGACCCTGAGTGGCTGAAGTTACCCAGTGAGTTTCGTAGCTGGATGGGGGATGTATTTATTTATTTATTTATTTTGAAGATTTATTGATTTTTTTTGTTTTAATATTTAATTTATAACAGAAATAAAAAGAAATGCTGTTAACTGATAGGATTTCATGTACGCAATAATTACCTTTGATTGGAGGTCTCAGTGAGAATCTTCTTAGCTAGCATTTACACCCTGTCATGAAGTGCTTTCATGTTTGGATGTTTGTGATTAGTTCCTTGGGAACTGAAGTGAGGTCAACATACATCAAAGTGCTGTTAGCCACAGCTATGTACTTTGGCAAAGCTTGCCTGTCATTTTCATGCCTGTCAATTTTTCCCCCTTTATATTTACCTTACTTCTGAGTGCATCCCCATTCGCTTAGATTTCACTTTTTTCCGCCACACCCAGGAGAACCTTTGTTTTCTGTTGGTCTCCAAGACATGGTAAACAAACACCAGACCTCACTATATGTGTTCAGAAGGAACACTAAATTATGTTGGAGAAAATCCCCAGAGGGTACCTTTAGCTTAACAAAAATGAATCGAGCTTGAATGTAGTTCAATCCAGAATCTTCATCAGTCAGTCATGAACAGAGCCCTTAGTACCGGTAGCACCGAAGGGACACGTTTTTCAAGCATGGGACAGACAAATTGTGTCCTTTTTCCTTACCTCCCCCTCCTGACACCTTCCCCAAATTCTCAGTTGCTGTTCCAGGTTGCTTGGAGAGAGAGTTCATATCAGGAGTATTTCCAGGGCAGTATGTGCCTCTGTGTCACCGGAATCCGCTTCCCACTGCCTACCTTGCTTGCTCTCAGCAAGTCAGAGGAGGATCACAGCATCCAGCAGGCTAGAGATAGTGGCAAACAGGCAGGCAGGGGTTCATTTGTTGGCTTTCCCCCAAGTGTGCCTGTATGCCACTCCATGCCAACATTTCAGGTGGCTTCATGGATGGGCCAGCCCTGAATCCAGTGGGTCCTTGGAATCCTCAAGGGATTCGTTCCAGGACATGCCCCCCCCCCCTCCGAGGAATACCAAATTCTGTGGATAATGAAATCTGTGGGGGGAGGTGCAGAACACAGCTGCAATAACTTACCTGTGGGCCATGCCTGGCCCTCCTGAAGTTGGAGGGTCTCCAACTCCAAGGAGGAGGCCCTCCTCCTCACAAGGTCACCCAGACACAACTAGAAGGCAGGCACTTCTGGTTTATGCCGGTGCATCCAAGAGGTGTTCTGAGGCTCTCCAGCTGCAGGATTGGCATCTGTGGATACTCAAATCCATGGATGTCAAGCTCACGGATAAGGAGGGCCCACTATATTCTTATTAGAGGCTGGCTGAGTGTTCCTGTGTCTATCAGCAGGGCAGCGTACCTCAGTTTTCCCTAATAGCACAAATTGCTAGTAGGGGGAGAACAATTTTCATCTGAATAACAGCGCACAGAAAACAACCCCTCTTCTCCTTTATCATGATTCCAGTATGAAGTGCGTCTCCTCACAATTGCTTTTTCACAATTGCAATTTGAAGAGAAAGGAGATCCAATGATGGGTCTCCAACATCTTATCAAACTTGGCCTTAAATTGAGAGACTAAGGCCCAGATCCTAACCAATTTTCCAGGGCTGGTGCAGCTATATCGATGGGGCGTGTGCTGCATCCTGTGGTGGGGGAGACAGTCACATAGGCCGCCTCAAGGTATGGGAGCATTTGGTCCCTTACTTCGGGGCTGCATTGTGACTGCACCAGAGTTGGAAAGTTGGATGGGATTGGGCCCTAACTCAGCCGTTTTTAACAACTGTGCCATGGCACATTGGTGTGTCGTCGGTGGTCCACAGGTGTGCCATAGGAATTTGGGGGAAGGTCATTTATTAGTAGGGCTAATGGGGGATGTAAGCTCCCCACTGGCAGCATTGTGTGCCTTATCAATTGTCAAAAGACTGACGGTGTGCCTTGACAATTTTAGTGCCTTGTCAGTGTGCTGTGAGATGAAAGAGGTTGAAAATCGCTGGTGTAACTGTACAGGCAAGTGACAATGGCTCTATAGCCCCTGCTTGCAGTGCAGAATAACAAAACAGCATCCTCATTTATCCTATGATAAATTGATCCTATGATCCACATTTATCCTATGATAAAGCATCATAGTGAACAGCTGAGGTGATGAACAAAGCCTAATACCAGTTGCAGGGTTGCAATCCAGTGTGGTCCAGTCATATGAAAGACATGTCCTTCTGGCTACTTGACCTTCTCCCCTCTCAAATAAGCTACAGTATAACTGTATCATTCTCACTGTATACCAAACATAAGTTTCCAGTGTTTGATCTTTTTTTTTTTTTCCATAGGATTTCATTGTGACTGTGGTATTTTCATTCATGTGGCTAGTGGGTTCTTCTGCTTGGGCCAAAGGACTGTCGGATGTGAAAGTTGCCACTGACCCAAATGAAGTGCTCTTACTCATGTCCGCTTGCAAACAGCAGTCCAACAAGTGCTTGCCTCTGCGCAGCCCTGTTATGTCCAGTTTGAATACTTCAGTGGTGAGTATTTCCTTTATAGTAAATGAACAAAGAATCCGACTGAAAGAAAAAAGGCAATAACTCACCACATGATCAGTTAAAATGTTCCCATTGCCTAACCGTGCAATTTTCAAACCCTCAGGGAGTTTGAGGACCGCAGTAAGTCCTTGCAGTGGAGGGGAGAGAGGCAGCGGGGGCAGCGGCCAGGGCTGTCAGGCTGGGGTGTCACGACACCCCAGTTTGAATAGCTCTAGCCTAATTTAGTTCAATCTGAGTATAAGAAAGAGCCTATAGAATCAGTATACCATGCCTTATGATAAATTGTCCAGACTAGTCAGTATTGTAAGCACTAACTGTAGGGTTTAAGAGATGATTTCTTCCCTCACTGGGGATTGAACCTAGAATCTTCTACATGCAAAGCAGGAGCTCCACCACTTAGCTATGGCCACTTCCCTAATTATATACACTTTAGTATTATCACCTAATGCTCTGTGATATGTAAGAAGCATGTAATACTGTAAGTATGTAATATGTAAATCAAGGGCCTCCAAACTCTGGCGCGCAGTTTTGATCCGAAAACTCAAGCTCTGGCGCAGCGTGGTGGATTCTCCAGGGATTTCCAATCTCCAGGGATTGGCAGAGTCCTTCTTATCTGCAGTGGCCATCAGTGTTGAGTCTAATCCATGGATAAAAAAATCAGTGTCTGAAAAGGTTGAACCTATAAATTATAATTGTTGTTTTTTTTTAAACAACTACTATTGTGACAATGTGATTCTGATTTGTCAAGCTTTAGGAGATGATGAAACCATATAAGAAAATGAATGGCTTCTGTTGCTTCTTGTTTAGGTCTTTGGATACTTGAACTTTATCCTCTGGGCAGGAAACATTTGGTTTGTTTTTAAGGAGACTGGCTGGCATTCTTCAGGAACGAGGTACCCTCAAGACACCATGGAGAAACAATCGAGCAGTTACAACCAAGGTGGATACAACCAAGATAGCTATGGGCCAAGTGGTGGGTATAACCAACAGGGAGGCAGCTTTGGCCAGCAAACCAGCTATGGCCAAGTTGGTGAATTTGGGCAGCAGCAGCCGCAAAGCTTGAGTCAGAGTGGTACAACTTCATTTGCCAACCAGATTTAGCACTTGCCGAGTTCTGAGAATTCTAATGCTGAGCGTCATATATGTGGCAGGCTGAAACACAGCGGCAGCAGATTTCAGAAGCTTTTAAAGAAATGAGACAGAGCGTTTTTCTGTAAATCAAAAATCTGACAGGGCCAACTGAAGAAGGAGGGTTGTAGCTCTTATTTGTTTATATATTTCTTCTAGTGAATAGATGATTGATGATACATTCATCACAGGTGGTGAATTGGAGTAAATAATTGTTGTATGTACTGTATAGATAACTTTACAGTAGTTTTGTATGTGTATGTAGCAGCATTTTGTAGCCCGGAGTCTGTAGTATGTAATATGCATTTGAACACAATTAAATCAGCATTAGGTTTTCTTCTGCATTTGGGTGAAGAGCAAAATGTGTTTTCATATGATTCCTGAAGGTTACTCTGTACATCACAATGCATGCACTGTAGCTCCTGGATTTCAGCATTGCCTGTACAACTGTTAAGTTTGTCCTCTTCTATTTATTTAATTTGCTGTTGAATGATTTTTTTTTTTGACATCCTTCCTGATTAGCAAATTCGCATTTCTTAATGCATGAAGCAACACATTTTTCACACCAAGAGAATGTGATGCACTCTGTACATGGGATTTTTTCAATGACTGCCACTACTCTTTTCAATTGGTTGGTTGGTTTAATATAATGTTTTAGATAATATATGTATGCCTATTTTATATATTTTGCAGAGTGAGATCAATGGCTTATCCAAACCCTGAATGCCATGTATAACTCAAAATGACTTTCCTTAAAGGGCATTCAGAAATATATGCTATAAACTGACTGATTCAAGCTCAATACTCCTTCTACAGATCCATATTTCTATTGATGTTTTGTGATCCTTTGAACGTGAACTGTGTAACATAAGGACCAAGTAACTGTGTTTACATGTTTACAAAGTTATTTACTTCATTAGGGTAACAGAGGTGCAGATATCAGTAAGTGAAACCACATGGAAAAATTACCATGTTGATTGATAGTGCGACATGTGTACATGTAGTCTGTGGTTAAAAACTACAAAAGAGTAGCTATTCTTATATTACCATTGATTATGACGAATGTTTTTTTTTTCTCTATGCTGTTCCAAAATTGTTCATAGTCTGTTCAGTCCAGTCATTATGATGAGTACTGGATATGGTGCTATCAGTAAGTAGGAGAGTGTCAAGATCTCAACAATCAAAACCACAGAGCCAGTTCCTTAGCAGGCATACAAGGGACATAACTAACTTAGAGACTATGCCAATTGCACATTCTCTATTAATTCAATGAAAAAATGGTTCCCGTTCAACCATTTATCCACAGAAGTTTCCTTTAGCTCCATGGCAAGCGATCAAGGTCAGACTCTTTCTAAGAGTCTTTCTTTCTAAGAGTCTGCCCTTAGATGGGCAGTTTTAAATAGAACACCAGACCCTTAACAGCAACAAGGCTACACACATCTCCCATTGTTAAGTGGAAGTGAATTTGAAAGCAACTTCTCCCGGATTCCAGGAAAAGATTGTCTTGTGTGAGCTGAGTATTGACTGCTTTCTGAAAGATGCCATGAGATGAGATGGAACAGTTTCTACCTGACCAGGTGAAACATCTTACTAGTGCGATGCTGCAATCCTTACCACACTTTCCTGAGAGTAAGCCCCATTGAACAAAATAGGATTTACTTATGAGTAAACCTGGTTAGGATTGTGCCCTTAGTTGCTGCCACTGTATCCTGCCACATGTCTAACTGGCTGGTGTATTCCAGGAAGGAGAAAATGTTGCCAACCACTAAATGAGATCACATGGCTTAGTGTCCAGCAAAACAAGGGTCACCTTAGCCACCCTCTGTCTTATTCATTTTGCAGCCTGCAACAAAACACATGATAAAAAAAAAACCACTGAACATCTGCATTTCTAAATAAAAGTGTATCTATAATATCATTGTATGAGCTGTATATGTTCGAAGCATCTTTTAGCATAAAACAGCATAGTCACTTATATGATTGTTGTAACCAATGTATGGCTGCTCAGTGGATGAATCAATATTGTGAAATATCTATATTTGACCCTAATAAATAAAGTTTATTGCATATAATGCTTACTTGAAGGCATATGGTGCTGTTTCAGCAATGTAAAGAGATCTCCATTGCACACATGCCTTTGAAATGGTATCTATATCTTCTTAACATATTCATGTTTACCTTAAAGAGACGTATAAGTGCATATCGTGGGCTTGCACTACCAGAACTAGAGTTACAGCAGCACAGAGTGCTGTACAGCAGTACAAAAGCTAAGCCGCTGTCACACACTGCCAGGCTGCTGGCACAGATGACAAGAGGTGAGATGCACATGGTAAGAGACTCCAGGAAGTTTGCAAGTGACAGTCCAGGTGGACCAAATGGAGCACGTTGGAGGAGGAACAGCAGGGCATGTTGAGGAGAGGGGTTGAATCCAGTGGCAGCGACTTGCACCTGGATCCTATCCCCAATACCCCTTCCTGGAATGCTTCCAACTGTCCTTGCATTTATGCCAGTAAAATGGCTGGCATAGGTCCAAGGAGACCCAAAGGTGATTGGGTGTCCTTACCTCCTGCAGCAGCAGAGGCTACTGCCACATCTTGTCTTCAGAATGCCAGATGCAGGGGAGGGCACCAGGCCACAGGTTGTGTTTGTTGTCTTGTGTGCTCCCTGAAGCATTTGGTGGGCCACTGTGAGATACAGGAAGCTGGACTAGATGGGCCACTGGTCTGATCCAGCAGAGCTCTTCTTATGTCCCCTTCCCCTGCCTGAAAGCCCTTCATGGGGCTACTTAGTTCTGCCAGAGCTGGTCCAGATCCAAGTAGACCCATTGAGGCTGCTGAAGTGTGACACAAGGTAAGAGAACAACTGTTCAACTGAACAACTGAGATCTCCAGCTGCCTCCCTGGCTCCATGGGACACAGCAACTGCTGTTTCAGCACCACTGTACCTTACAGCCATATTAGGGCTGTTAGTCTTTCCTTCTACAGCTGAGATTCTACATCAGGGATGCAATGGTTGGGATTCAAATAGTGACTCAGGCTATCTAAGGGCTTAAACTCAGTGAAAGGTTTCACTATTATTCTGGATGACACCCCTCCCCCATGTCACAAATTATGTTTGCAAAAGCCCTCCATTTCAAGAGTGATTTGATGTGCAGCACTGAGGGGGCTACTCTTAAAAATAAATGCAATGCAAGCAGTACTTCAGATCTCAGCTAATGACCCAAACCTTCCCAATTGCTTGGCCAATTACCCCAGATGCAGACAGAAGGCATTCTGTGCCTCGTTATAAGGTTAAAAATGGACAATCTTTATTTTTCCCTTCTTTAGCATCTCGTCTTTAACACAATTTCCCACCTGTTCCTTAGTAAATGTTCAAGACGTGTTAGATTTCTGGTGCCTTCTTTAGGGAAGGCTTATGAATGAAATCCAATCTCTAACTAAGGTGTCACCGCCAAAACACAGCATGCTAATCCATGCTCAATATCCCCACAATTAACATGCTAAAGTTGCATAGAAATTTAGTTTTAGCAATCTGCTTTCAGTCTGAAAATCAGGGGCAGCCTTGTTATTAAGCATGAGCAATAATCCAAATATATATATAGCATATTAATTGTGGGGATAATGTGCATAGATTATACGTTTGGATTGGATTTCATTCATACGCCTTCCCTAAAGAAGGCACCAGAAATCTAACACATCTTGAACATTTACTAAGGAACAGGTGGGAAATGGTGTTAAAGATGAGATGCTAAAGATGGGAAAAATATTGTCCTTTCCCAGACCTGAGGAAAGATAATGATCATTCAAGAAGGGAGAAAGCATCTGTATTCATTTTCACTTCGGTAATTTCACTTTCACTAATGAGGAAAACAGTGTAAATCTTTGGCCCATCTGTTGCACCTTTGACTCTGAGTCATCACGTTGCATAAAGTCTCACTGCAGATGATTATGTTGCTGGTATTTTAGCAGTGCACAGAAAATATTTGTTAGCAATTAGAGAAACAGCAGTATGAAGTGGCCTGTACCAATGTCTTGGTAGTAATACATCCTCAGGAGACTTTTGGGGAGCCAGCATAAAAAGAGCTATGGAATGCTCAGGGTACACAGTGAGCCATATATGAATAAACAGAGCTTCCTGAATTATTTTAATCACCTTTAAAGCAAAGTCCCTTTTATTTATTTGGCTTAAAGGATTGTGATGTCCATCTAGGAGGTGGAATCAAGGGGTGCGGTGTCTACTGTGCAGTCCAGGCCCGCCCAGTCTCTCCCTAGCTGGCGCAAAGAACGGGGAGCTGCAAAAAGGGGTTTGTTGACTTTTTTACTTTAGTTGAGGTTTTTACATTCATCTGGGGGTGGCCCTGTTTCATCACAGGAATCCTCGGAGCATTCCCCATACACTGCCAGTTAAAGTCCATAACAATCCCCCAAAGGGGGCCAATTACCTCACGGGTCCCCTCTCCAGTAATCCTCACCACGAATTGTGCTGGGTAAGTTGTGATCCCCACTGCAAGGTAGGTACACCAGGGCAGTGCCCTTGGAACGGGAGTTGTCTTGGGAGGGGCCGGGATTGCGTTCTCATCCCCTTCTCAGTCCCCCAGGTAGTTTCTGGTCCAACGGTCACAGGGTTCCTTGTCCATCCAGATGGGGAGTAGTCCTCGCCCCAGGTATGTGGGACCAGGCTAGATGTGCTCCTGGGGTCTCCTTCTGTTAGGGCTCTCCAATAGCCCTGGGGAGGGTCTCCCCTCTTTGGGACATTGTCCCTGGCCTCGGCCAGCCTGTGGCTGCCTCCAGGCTCTTGCTGCCTCCAGGTTGCAAGAGCCCCGACCATCCTCCACGCCTCTGCCTTTTCTGTCTCCTCCCTGCTGGAGCTCAGGAAGGCACTTCTTTCCCCTGTGGCTGCCTAGTCTCTTTTTATCCTCCTGGGCAGCCCTTCCAGCCCCGCCTCTTCCTGATCTGTCCTGGGCCTGAGATCTCCTGATCTCAGGTCTTCCTACTGCAGGCCCCGCCCTACCTGTTAAAAGGGGTAGCTGCACCTGGGCTGCCCTGTCTCTTGGGAGGCTTCTGCCCTGCCCAATGGGCTGTCTGTATTCGTGGCCCTGGATCCTTACCCTCCCTGGTTGGCTCCTCGCCCCCCCCAGGGCAGTCCTCTGGGTGTTCCCTTGGGGGGGACTCCTTCTCCCTCAGCTCGCCTTTTCTCGTCCTCCTCCTTCCCTGCTGTGAATTGCCGCCCAGGGTAAGTCCCTGGGTGACAAGGATTTCTACCACACTTTCCCATTCCAGTTCCATTCCAAAGCAGATAACAAGCCCCCCTATATTGGGGGGTGTTACATAAACAAAAAAGCATTTATTGTAAAGTGTAGCAGCATGTTGATTAATCGTAACTGTGTGAGTAATTACCTTGCCATACCATAGTTGGTTTCTATGGCTCCGCCTCTCTCCCTCCCCCCGACACGCCTCCCGTCCACCCCCTGGCATGCCTCCCCCCTCCCCAGAACGCCTCCCCCATGCCCCCGGCCACGCCCCCGCCTCCTGTTCCGCAGCCCGGCGGTCCGGGAGACTGGCGCGCACTAGCCCAGCTCCAGCTGGTGCTGGGCTAGGTCCGGTGGGAGCCCGGCAGTAAGCCCCACAAACGTGCCTTATGGCACGTTTGCTACTGTGGTCCGCGGCATGGAGCCGTGCCGCGGACCACAGGATTGGGCTCTCAGTCCTGTGGTTCCACTGCACTGTTTTACAGTGCTCACAAACACTGGTTTAAGTTTAAGGTGCTTCCTCACACACACACACACACACACACACACACAAATCTATGGCAGAAGATAACAGTTTCAAATATCATCAGTCTCACTGATAAATAACAAAGTTCAAAGGAGATCTGCCAGTTCTTGAAGTTCTGCTATCATCTCTTTCAAATGATATAACTGGAAACTGAGAGAACCATCTCAAAAAAGGAAAAAAATTGCTTCACTGTGTAAGAATAAAATCTGATATCTGCATTCAAAGAACCTCACTTTTAATTTAAAGAAGAGATGAAGTTTCTAGTCCTCATGATTGACAAGGAAACTTGGAAATAATTGTCAGCATTTTTCCAGTTCACTTCCTCAGAGGGTGTGGGTAAATAAATGGCACTAATGCTGCTGCAGTCCTAAGCATCCTTAAGCAACTTGCAGTGTACATACGGAAGACTGAGCTGCTTGTAGCATTTCCTGATCAGATAAAATTCTAATGTAATGCCTACATTGGTTGAAAAGCTATTCCGTCAAAACATTTAGTTTCTGTTTCATGTCAGCATTCACATGTTCACACAAACCCCACAAGAGAAATTCCGCAGAAATTATAGCATAATGTATGGAATCACTCAGGAGTGTGATACACAACCCAAACAGTAAGCAGGCACTTCAGACTGATTTAATTCACCAGCAGTTCAACGACCAGGAAGCGTTGCCATTTTCTGTAGGCCTGGCGAGCAAACAGGCTGTGCCGCCTTCACTCTGAACAGCACAAAGGTTTGAGTGCTTGCAATATCTCAGGTGCCTTGGAGATCATAAACAGTGGCCAGGCTACAGGGCAAGATGTGTGGCTGTGCGTCCAGCACTGGAAACATAAAATCAGATTCTCAAGCTCAGCCGTCAAGCAAAGGGACAAAACCTTCAGCAAAAATGCCCAAACGGTAAGCAAGAAACCTGTTCTCTTTCCCTCTCTACGAACGCCTAATTTATCCCAAAGTTCATTATCTATTATGGATTATCTGCATTGTGTGAGTGTGTCTGTGTATTCTTGTGCACCCCCACGAGAAAAGAGACCGTGATTTCACAGCTTGTGGGCTAGACTATAATGAGATTCTACCACTTTAGCAAAAGTAATCATTCTTTCTATTAAAATGTTAAAGCCCGAGGGAGAATGGAAAAATCCTCCAAGAACATTTTCTTAGTAATTTTTTTGAAAAAAGAAAAAAAAAACATGAATTATGTATTTTATTTGTCCGAGGTAAGCCCCAGTCTTCCAGAAATCTCTGACTGGCTTACATGACACTCCCTATGGTCCGCTAGCCAAGCACAAATGAGGTCCACAGCAATTTAGCTGAGTGTTAACAAAGCAACCGTATGGGGATCTGCTAGCCCATTCACTTGTGGCCCAATTCAATCCTTCCCCATCCCCCACCCCCTACTGGTGCTTTTGTGCCGAAAAGGTATGCACTGTATCCAGTGGGGGTGGGAGCATTAGGCTTTGGAAGGGAAAGGGCTATTCTTTTCCTTGATCACAGCATACGCCTCCCGCTTGACATTGCATCTCCATGGACCTGTGCCAGCTCTTTAGCTAGTGCAAGTCCAAAGAGAGAAAGAGGGTGGGAAGCCTTCTGTCTGAGGGAATAGGATCTAGCCAGAGTCAGCACCTCCAGATCCACCCCTTCCCACAGCCTCTGCAAACCTGTTCCCTTCTCCATTCAGTTTTGTTAACTGCATCCCGATCTAGTTTTTTTTCAAGCATTCAGGCTGCCAGCAGCTTGCCTGCACATCACTATAAGCTCAAATGCTTATAATGGCCTGTAAAGCTGCGATACAAGGACATCTGCAAGAGGGATCTGAAGGCCTTAGGAATGGACCTCAACAGGTGGGAAACCCTGGCCTCTGAGCGGCCCGCTTGGAGGCAGGCTGTGCAGCATGGCCTTTCCCAGTTTGAAGAGACACTTGGCCAACAGTCTGAGGCAAAGAGGCAAAGAAGGAAGGCCCATAGCCAGGGACAGACCAGGTACACACTATACTTGTTCCCAGTGTGGAAGGGATTGTCACTCCCGGATTGGCCTTTTCAGCCACAGTAGACGCTGTTCCAGAAGCACCATTCAGAGCGCGATACCAGAGTCTTTCGAGACTGAAGGTTGCCAACTACTACTATAAAAGCAAGAAACACTTCACCCTAGTAAGACTTTCAGTAACATTATTGGACTCGGGGGGGGGTAGGGGTACGTGGGGTGCAGATTCACAGATACAGGGGTCTGCCTGTATTAGAAACCACTTACCACTATAATCTCTTCCATTCCCCATGAATGAAAGTTACAGGAATACATTCCTAGCAGAACTGACCACTCCAGTAATACTCTTGTGTCTCTGTTAAATTCCCAGTATTCCAATATCCAAGCAGCTGACTTCTATTAAAGGTAAGGTGGTCGACTCCTTGCTTTACTCCCTCCATCCATCTGTTTTCTTGGTATCAAACACAGCACCAGACACCATGAATTAACATGTGAATAGATATGTTGCCATACAAAGCATACACCATTGTCATCCCAAAATTACGTAGTCCAGCAGTTCTTTTGGGAAGCTCCACGGCTTGCATAGGATTCTATCTCCAAAGGGTCAGAAGTGCAATAATTAATTGCCAATAAGGTATTGGGCCAAAGGGGAGAATACAATGGCAAAGCTGAAAGTCAGGCAATATATTTTTATTAGAGAATTCATGAATACCAAGTTTTAATACCAATACTGACAAATACCAAGTTTAAAATACAGGCCCCCCTATCCCCGGCATGTATAGCATCCCAATACAGAACAGTGCCCACAGGGACTACAGTTGGCAACCAACCAGTACTTTCCAGTTCCAACCAGAAACAGCATCCTGTCAGAGAACTAGGACCGGAACAGAGAGCCATGGGTGAACACAGTGGCGGGGAAAGGCAGGGTAAAAATATATGAAATAAATAGTGTAAAAGGCCAATGAACTCCACATTCTGCCCATTCTCTGCCTCTGATTTGCCAAATTTTGCTCATGCTCTGTTCCTGATCCCCTGTATTGTATTCTGATGCCATCCCTCAACTTTCAGATTATTCCAGCCTCCTCTTTGACCCACCAGACATTGCTGACTCCATCCCTGGCCCTACCCAAAGGGCTATTTTTGCAGTCAGAAGGTTGTTTCCCTAAACCTTGAGGTCACCAAGGACTTTGTTATATTCCTCATCTTTCTTAGGGCCCAATCCTATCCAACTTTCCAGTGCTGATGGAGAATTGCCAACAGGGCATGCACTGCTTCCTGTGGTGAGGGGGGCAATCATGGGGGCCTTATTTATTTTTCAAATTTTTATATCACCCTTCCTTCAAAGAGCTCAGGGCAGTGTACACAGCCACTCCCTTCCTTTTGTCCTCACAACAACCCTGTGAGGTAGGTGAGGCTGAGAGAAGGTGACTGGCCCAAGGTCACCCAGAAGGCTTCATGGCTGAGGGGGGATTTGAACCTGGATCTTCCAGGTCTGAGTCCACCTCCCAAACCACTACACCACCCTGGCTCTATTAAGGTAATGTTTGCTCCCTTACCTCCAGGCTGCATTGCAACTGCATTTGTGCTAGAAAGTTGGATAGGATTACGTCCTTAGTTGCATTGCTACCCTAGCATTGTCTACTGTTTTTTGGGGGATGGATGGACACACATCTTGCAACACACAGGCCCTTTCAAAGAGAGCCAAGGCTATTGTAAACCTGTGTCCAGCACTCTGCTCTTCCCCAGGTACACCCCTGGTCATGTTTCTTTTGCAAGTACGTTCTGTGGTGTTTGTTTTTTTTTGGGGGGGGGGGGGGGTGTGTTGTTTTTCATTTGTTTTTTAAATGATGAAATCAGGTTGATTTATTCTTGCTAGATAGATAGATAGATAGATAGATAGATAGATAGATAGATAGATAGATAGATAGATAGATAGATAGATAGATAGATAGATAGATAGATAGATAGATAGATAGATATTCTTGCTGATTTATTCTGGACTATAATGGTTCCAGAAAATGTTCCTATCTTCCTCACATGCATATTTTTTTCCTCAGCTCTAGGGAAAGGCTCTGATCTTGAAAAAGCCATGGCTACACTAGCTTTGGTTTATGATAACGCTGCAGACGCTGAGGGCAAGCTCAGCAAATCTGAAACTAAAGCACTGCTACAAACTCAGTTTACACATTTTCTGCAGGTAATATTATTTGTTTGTTTGTTTGTTTGTTTCCCATCTTTCCACCCCGCTTATGGGTCCTCAAGGCAGCTTACAAAATAATATTTCTATACAATGGATAAAACAACGCTAAAACATTAATGTAGAAACAATTGAAACCATAAAAAACAATTAAAACAATAAGCTCAATTGGATCACAGTTAAAATGATGTTTCATATAAAGCGCCAGCCCCTCAATGTCAACATTTAAAAGTCTCCCTAAAAGTCTTGAGACTCCACCAAAAGGACTCTGTTGTTTGATTGCTGAACTGGACTAACGGTGGTGATGGTAACAATGATTGCAGTTTTTGCTACAAACTTATTCAAATTCCTTCACAGGGACAAGAAACTAAACCCAAATACCAGGAAATCATTTCTGCCCTTGATGAGAACATGAGTGACCAAACTGATTTTGAAGATTTCATGGTTCAGCTGCTTAGTCTCACCTTGATGTCTGACCTCCGGCAAGAGATCCAGAATGTGCGGAAAACTAAATGAATGTCAGAACTGATGAATTTGTGGTTCGGGGAACTGAGAAAAATGATATTATACTATGGAAAGTTCCTGAACTGATGATAGATCGACTGTAGGACCACAGAAAAGTACATTATTAGACATTATCCAGAGAACAATTTAGATAGTACATGCCTTTCGGCTACAATCTAAATACATCAAAGATCAGATGAGAAATTGAACTGTGGCAGTCTGGTGTATGCTTACTCAAAGGCCCACTGCAATCAGTAGAATTTCTTCCAAATACAGGTTAGAATTCATAAGATAAGAAGGTCACAATCCTATACATACTTCCTGAATATTGAGTCCCAATGAATTCAGTAGGACTTTTGAATTCACCATGCACAAGATGGCTGCAGTCATGTATACACTTGCCTGGGAATAATAATAATAATAATAATAATAATAATAATAATAATAATAATAATAATAATAATAATAATAATAATAATAAACTTTATTTATATCCTGCCCTTCTCCCTAAAAGGGACCCATTAATAAATCCCATTAATGAGTTGACTTCTGAGAATGGACTAAATTTAATAAAATTGCATGAAAATGAATAAAAATCATACAGCATGGCAAAAACCAGATATTAGCCCCAATTCAGAAGCAGACGCACACAATAAGGTATTGTATGAGACCAGTACATTAGAAGGAAATGCTATACACATTGTTCCCTGATACCTAATAAGTGTTCCCATCCACACTGAGGACAGGTAGAATGAGAATGTGGTCTTCGTATTATGTGGAACAATAGGAAAGGTATTAGACAAGGCACATTCAGATGTACATGATCATCCTGTCCCCGTTGAACTACCCCTGCATCCCCTTGAAGGTTAGGTTTCAAATTCCTTCGCTCAGAGGTTCTCAAACTGTGGGTCGCAAAAGGATTTCAGGTGGGTCCCCAGAAGCTGGTGGCAAAGAAAAGGGCAAAAGACCCAGGCAGCGCCATTTTGAAAGAGGGCAAAGCCTGGGCGCCGCCATTTTAGGCTTTCTTCAGGCACAAGGTAAGAAAAAAGCAACTCGCAGAGGCGCAGAGCAGCAGCGTGCAGCTTTTCCTGTGCTAGAGTGCTGCTGCCCGGCCCCATTCCTAGGAGAGCACACCTGCGCAGCAGCATCTGCCCTTCCCCCAGTGCACTTCCCAATCCCATCCACACTTTCCTGGGAGTAAGCCCCATTGACTCTAATGAGACTACTTCTGAGTAGACCTGATTGGGAGCCCGCAGGCAGGCTCTTCATTTCCGGCTCACAGCTGGGAGGGGGGGCGCTTCTCGGGTGTTTTTTGGGGGGCTGCATTCATTGGATCCGGACCATTGTGGTGTCGTTGGATTCCTCTCAGCCTGCCCTTTCCAACAGACTATGGCAAGTTCGCCTACTCACTAGTAAACGCGCGACATGGCTCACCTTCTCTTTCCATAGTGCTCCATGCATTTTTTCCTTCTGGTTTTTTGGCCATAACTTTTGAACAAAAGGAGCTATTTCAATGCTGTTTTTTGCACTACACTCTGCTGGCCATTCCACATCCAACAGCATATGGCTTGATGCGGTACCTCCTAACCCAGCAATGCTAGCGTGTCCTCCCCCCAGGGCGCATCACTCCCCCAGTGCGTCACCTGGTGCAGCCCGCACCCCCAGCACCCCTCTAGCGACGCCGGTGTATGCACTAATGCACTAATCTTACATGTGCCACCCATTGGCAGTGTGCTTCCTAAAAAGTGCTTCACCAGTTGTATTGGAATCGCGGAAGATCTGGCAAGGAGGTAGATGTGGTGTCAGCAGTGGCCCCTTTAAGGGTAAGGCCTGAGCATCCAGCAGAGTGTGATGCACAGCTGCAGTCACTTGAAGGCAATAGGGCCCTCAGGCATAAAAGCACCTGATGAAGGGAGAGTTTGGTGTGGGCAACAGAAGGAGGAAAGACAGACTGGACCAAGGGATTGATGGCTAATGGACTGATGTGTGAATGGACTTTGAAAGCTGCTGGAGCAGAAACTACTGGAGACACTAAGACTGGTGTTTGGCTGCTGTGCTGAGGACCAAGGCCTGCTGAGGACCAAGGGGCTGCTGTAGTGGTGGGAGGCTGCTGGCAGGAAGGAGGACCTCTGTAGGTTAAACAGGTGAGCTTCCCTGGTGGTGGGGTCCAGCAGTACTGCAGGGCAGAACCAGGGTCATTTTTGAGGAAAGAAGGGGAGCTAATTAGCTAAAAGTGGTCATAATTCTCCAGGTGGAACTTGGACTGGGAATCTGGCAGAACACCAGCATACCACTCAACTACTTCCCCTACCACTCACCAAAGCAGGTAAGTTAGCAGGTGGGGCAGGAGGGGTGGGGCAGGATGGAACACAGATGAGGAGGGGCAGGATGGGTAGATCCAGCCTAGGATGCTGGTGGGATTGGCAGCACCAGCACCACCAATATCCTATCCTCTTTCCTGAAATTGATCCTGCGGTGTGGTTCCGCATGGACCTGTGGCAGATATTTAGGTCATGCAGGTCCAAATACACCCCCTGCACTGTGAAGGCTTACCCCCAGGTAAGGGAATGACTGTCTGTTACCCAGAGGAGACCTCTGCAACTACCCCCCCCCCCACCACCATATGATGCAGCAGTTGCCATTTTGGTGCTGGGGGAATGGATAGGATTGAGCTGTCAGAAAAGTAGGATTGGGACAACTGAAATATCAACAGCAAGAATTCAAAAACCAGTGTGTGAAATAGGTAATTAAGGGTGCAATCCTAATCCCTTATGTCGGTGCTTTCCAGCACTGGCATAGAGGTGCCAATGGGACGTGTGCTGCATCCTGCAGTTGGGTGTCACTCACGGAGGCCTCCTCAAAGTAAGAAAATGTTTGTTCCCTTACCTCAGAGCTGCATTGCCTTATGTCAGTGCTGGCAAGCACTGAACATAAGGGGTTAGGATTGCACCCTAACATTGGTGATGGTGATTGGCAACCTTCAGTCTTGAAAGACTATGGTATAAGCCTACAGCACCTGGTATTCCCAGGCGGTCTCCCATCCAAGTACTAACCAGGCCTGACCCTGCTTTAGCTTCCAAGATCAGACAAGATCGGGCATGTGCAGGGTAACCGTTGCTGTCTCTAAAGCTCTGTATTCTGTGCTACAGATTTTTCTAATTCCCCTACTTTAGCAGGACGAATGTTTTTAAATAAGAATTTGGAAGGAAAATGCCCAAAAAAGGCTCGGAAGGTATCAGTGCAACCACAGTCGTTCAACCCCTTCATTTTCTCTTACTTGCCTGAGAAGTGGAGGCGGATGGGCGGTGCCTTTGCCTTGACATGCTCTTATTTTCTTTTGGCAGGAAGAAAGAGAAGTTGGAAAAAATTAGCCCATTCACTGATGACCTTTGGTGCTAATGAAGGAGTAAAATATATAGGCGTAAAGAGCAGATTTAGCTCACTGACATGAAGCTCAGTATGCACTGGCAACCAGCACTTCTCACAGCTGACATGAGCCTGAAGATCCCCCTTCCTGAAAGAATAATGCTGTTATTAATTGATTTCATTTTTATCTCACCCTTCCTACAAGGCGGTATACGCAGAGTTACATTGAGTTCCCCACCTCCCCTTTATCCTTACACAGAACCGTGTGAAGTCTCTTCACCACAGTCACCTTATGAGCTTAATGGCTGGGTGGGAATTTGAATACTCTCATCAGTACACCCCACTGGCATTAAAGGCTGGACGACTGCAAAGGAACAGGAGTTCCCACGTGAGCTTTCCTAAGGCAAGGGTGCAACTGTTCTAGGCAGGGCCTCTGAGAGAGGAATGCTGGGAGTACATTGTACCTGGGCCCAGAGTCAAAAAGGGGTCCTGGGAGCCAAAGGGAGACAAAAAAGGGAACTTGGGAGCCAAATTCACATTTGAAGGGGAAAGGGGTCCAAAATAAACTTTGCACCCTCCGATATAATTCCTCTCAGTGGCTCTGGTTCCAGCCTCCCAAGAAAGAACTCATGGCCTGATCCTATCAGTTGCAAAAACAACGATGGGTGCAACTTCTGGAATAGTCTCCCTAAAGCTTTGGAAGCAACACACATTTCACTGGGTTCAGGACAAACTTGGACATCCATGAACACTGTGTAGTGATGTCTCTTCTGGCATCTTACAAGTGAAACTGAGAGTAAGATCTAGTAGCAGATGGGCCATCAGAGTGTGCAGGACAACTGACCTCTTAGGGGCAGTGGTATGCCAGCATGAAGTGGGGGAGCACTCAAAGTTTCCCAGCAATCTGATGTTGGCACTGACACGTAGGAACCTTTTCCCACTGGGGAAACATTCAATTATGTGAAACTCCAACAGTAGTCTGAAGTGGTTCGTTCCAGACACAAGTTGTACCATCTCGTTTTGGAGGAGCATCGACAATTTCTCTTTCTGTGGATCCAGGAAACTGGATGCTACCCACCATTTGTGAGAATGATATCTAAGTAGTATAAGAAACTTAGGCCCAAAGCCTAACCAACTTTCCTGCACAGACACAGCTGTGCCATTGAGGCATGTGCTGAACACTGCAGTTGGGTGGCAGTCACAGAGACCTCCTTGAGGTAAGGGAATGTCTGTTCCCTTACCTCAGAGCTGCATTGCCCTTATCTCAGTGCTGGAAAGTTGGATAGCACCCTCAGATTTGTTGCCATCAATGGCAAGTTGTTGGTCATCCCCCCACTGTAGTACAACTTGCCTCAGGTCCTAATGTGCTTCTTGGGTCTCCCCAGCAGTAGTCAATGATGTTGAGCAGAGGTGGGGAAAATGCACCACAATATGACATCAGAACGCAAGGAAGTATGTACTAAATGTTATGGCAGGGGAAGGAGGGTGTTAGCCCAGGGCTGCTGTTCTCTGCAAGATAAATCACAAGGATTCATCAGGTATACATTGTTCCTTAGCAAAACTTGTTCTCATGAGATGTCGGCTGTGTGATTACTGCAAGGGCAGCTAGTCTCAAGGGGAAGACTTGGAGGGTGGTTGCCATAATGTCTTCGAGTTCCACAGAGCCATTGGTCTTGAGATGAACCTTCACTGGAAGTTGCTTGCTAAGGTCTGCTGTTCCACCAGGCAGCCAAATGATGTGTTCGCTATCTCCAGTGGGTTTCCCCCCCCCCTTTCAGGAATTGCAGTATTTGAAAGTATCACAGGAAAAAGCTGTGAGGCCTCAGGGGTGCAATGGAATGTCTCTGTGATAAGCATTAAAAAAATGCTGGTTGATACATTTCTGCACAGAAGCAAACACTGAGTTTAGACTGCATTCAGAACGTTGGACTAGTGTCATATTTTCTTTGCCAGTTTCTACCACATTTTGTCCAATGCAAAGCCCATATAAGCTTTGTTCAGGGTTTGCTTCGAAGAATGCTAGTCATTGGCAAGTTTCAAGCATTAGGCTCGAGACAAGTGCCACATGCAGACTTCCATCTTTTTAAACATTAGCAAGTTTGGAGGGCCTGATCATGCCTGGGATCATGGCACACGGGGCAAAGGTCTTTACTCTTTCCCTTCATCCCATGGTCCCATTGAAAATGGTCTGAAACTAACTAATTAGTGCTGAGGGCAGTGATTTTAACTCAGTGTGCTGCAGCACATTGGTGTGCTGTGAATGGTCCACAGGTGTGCCACGGGGGTTGGGGGAAGGGCATTTATTAGTAAGATCATTGAGGGATGCAAGCCCCCCACTAGCATTGTGGTGCGCCTTGTCAATTGTTAAAAAGCTGGTGGTGTTCAAATTTTAGTACCTTGTCAGCATGCCGTGAGATGAAAAAGGTTGAAAATTGCTGGCTGAGGAGCAAGCTGTTAACATTAATCAGATCAATAAAATGCACTGCCTGAATCAACTCCATGTTAGTCTTTGGTAAGATCAGCATGGCCACTAACAATCTGATCGCCTGCATTTTATTGACTTAGCATAAGGGTGTCTAGCTCTGTACGTGGGCAGTGGGGTTATATGCAACTGCAAGTTCAGGCATGTACTTTAATCCAAAACATAAATGTAGGTTTTTTTTAAAAAAATAACAAACCTGAAGGATGTCTCACAAAGCAAGACACAGGAAAAGCACTGGTTACTTGCCACCCTCCACCCAGCGAAATCAATGGCAAACAAGTGTGGGGGTAAATGATCCTCATTACACAACTTTGCCTCCCTGAACCTACTTGCAGTGCAACTTTTCCAAGAAATTGCCCAGGAGTGTCAGAGTTTGAGAAACAAACTGTAAAGAAATGGCAGCTGGTCTACGATCAAACAGCAGGTGTCCTAACAAATTGATCTATGCCATATAATTAGCTTTGCTTTTCTTTTTTTTAAGGAAGCAGGAATGAGTGTGTTTTAGTACCTAGAAATGTACCAAGGAAATAATGTAGGGAGAAATGGCAGCTTTCCAGCAAAGGTTGTAAATGGATATTTCCACTTTTAGAACATGCTCTCCATTTTGAACCCCGGTGCTAGAGATAATCATATTATTAGGCTGGAACTGGTTGAAGAACTGAGGTCCAACATCCAAACTGTGCATTCTTTATCTGTACTTCTGGTTACAGAATTTAACAGCTTTATGCATCAACTTCCATGAGTTAGGAATAAGCAGCAAGGTGACCAAGATTGTAGCTGACCCAAAGCATTCAGGATGGTGAAAACCGAAAGGAGTTGTGAAGTGCTCCAAAAGGATCTCCCCAAGCTAGGTGAACAAGCAAAAGGTAGCACATTCAGTTCAATGTCAACAAGTGAAAAGTGATGTACCTTGGGACAAAAAAACCCAATTTCACATATACATGTAAGAACATAAGAAAAGTCTTGCTGGATCAAGCAAAGGGACTATTTAGTCAAGCTTTCTGTATCTCACAGTGGCCCACCAGATGCCTCAGGAAGCACACAAGACAACAAGAGACCTGCATCTTGGTGCCACTCCCTTGCCTCTTGCATTCTAAGGTAGCCTACTTCCAAAACCAGGGAGTTGTGTATACTCATCATGGCTTGTATCCTGTGATGGACTTTTCTTTCATGAATATGTCCAATCCCCTTTTAAAGGCATTGAGACCAGGTGCTATCACCACATCCTGTGGCAAGGAGTTTCACAGATTAATTACATGCTGGGTAAAGAAATATTTTCCTTTGTTTGTCCTAACTCTCCCAACATTCAGTTTTAGTGGATATCCCCTGGTTCTGGTGTTGCTTGAGAGGGAAAAGAACATGTCTCTATCCATTCTATCCATCCCATGCATAATTTTATATGTCTCAATTATGTCCTCCCTCATACACCTTCTTTCTAGACCAGTGTTTCTCAAACTGTAGGTCAGGACCCACTAGGTGGGTCATGAATCAATTTCAGATGGGTCCCCATTCATTTCAATATTTTATTTTTAATATATTAGACTTGATGCTAGCATGGTATGTGACTGGATTTGGGGAAATGTTAGAGACCTGTACTTTTAACAAACTACTACGTACATTCTTTCAACAATGATAGTAAATGGGGCTTACTCCTAGGTAAGTGTGGATAGAATTACAGCCTAGGACTGTTAAAAATGTTCCTGCCTGATGATGTCACTTCTGGTCATGACATCACTTCTGGTGGCCCTGACAGATTCTCATTCTAAAAAGTAGCTCCCAGTGCTAAATGTGTGAGAAGCACTGTTCTAGACTGAAGAGCCCCAAACACTGTAACAGGATTGGGCTGTTAGTTAAATCCCACTTGTGGTTATTGCAGTGGACTTGAATAGAATCTGGATACTGCAACTAGTGCAAACCTAGGATTCCAGCTTGCTACTCAGGCCTCCCAGGTAGACCATGTTACTCCAACTGGTACCAATTGGTAACTTCTGTCCTTTGGGAACATCTTGGCAATTACCCTTTAGCTCAGGATCTCCAAACCCTGGCCCGGGTGCCAGATGCAGCCCTCGGCGAGCCTCTATCTGGCCTGCTTCCAGCCTCTTTTCCCCTGAAAACCTCTGGCCCACTTGGCCAAACATGAGGGTGTTCAAGGGCCAGAGAGGTTAAATGAATGATCCCATTCATTCATTTATTCACTCATCTAAGTTCTATCTCTAATTTATTTAAATAAATTTTATATTTAAATTTTTTTCCGACCCTCAACACCTTGTCAGATATTTGATGCGGCCCTCTGGCCAAAAAGTTTGGAGACCCCTGCTTTAGCTTCAGGCAGCAGACTTTGTTTCCTGAATGGTTTTTCATCTAACAGCATGATATAATCTTTATCTCTTCTTGCTGGAAAGTCCGAATTTGATTTGCTGCTGGAGACAGGAGAAAATAGTATTTCCCATCCAGCAGCAGCCCCAGTGAATTACCTCTGGTGGTCATCAGGAATTCTGAGAACCAGTTTCAGTTATCAAATTGCTCCTTTCAAAGCTGCTATCACTTTGCTTTGTTTTTGCCTTGCTGAGTCTTTAACAGTCTGCTTTCTTAGAAAGCTTGATTGAATGCACTGGGAGGCAATGAATGACAATCCCCAAGGAATCCTTGGGCAGTGCAGGGCTGGGGAAGGAGGGGAAGCTAAATCCACTTTGCACTCAATGCCCAGTTTCCCAAATGAGTTTGATTTTTTTTAACTTGTATACTGAAGAGCACAGTGCCAAACTGTATTAGCATGCATAATTGGGAAGGCAAAACAAATAAGACCTAATAAGCCTCCAAAGACCCATCTACAATGTATGCAGAATTTCTTTTCCTTGAGGCTGGTTAGTTCCACACATAACAAGGAGCCACTCAAGATTCCTGAGCAGGCGTCTGGAAAAGTCCCAGCAAGATTTTAGCAAGTCTTCTGGAAGGGATGAAAACCTGAGACATCACATTTCCTGAGTTCATGCTTTCATTGCTGCTGCCTTACCTAACCCGGTTCTCAAAGTATTGTATGAAATGGCTGTGCCAGTTCAAGAAGTGGATTTCTGAGGCTCATTCATCTTAAAGGACTGATCTTAAGTGGAAGGGCAGTCTACAGCTTTCCTATCAGACCTAGACCTGTTGAGGGAGCTTTCCAATAACACTTACCATATAGCAGTTTCTGGGCATGTTAAGTGTATTGCATTTATTATCATGGTGCTTTCCTTTCAAACTTCTGTAAGATGAGAAAAGATTACTGTCCAGGTGTTGCAGCTGAGGCTGAGAGGGTGTGTCTTGCTGGAAGCTACCTAGTGCATTAATGGCAGAGACAAGGTTCAAACTGGAGAAGTCTTGAGTCACAGATCAGTCTCTCTATCCCAACACTCGCTGCCTTTGTCATGATGGAAATGAAATGCTAAAACAGAACCCCTGGAAAATATGAGCTGCTGTCTGGTTACCTAAAAAGAAGTCGTACTCTCCTAATACAGGATTCTAAGTTCCCTCTATAAAGAGCTGAAAGGGATATTTATTTGTGACCTTATAACTAACTTATTAGATTTTACAGAAGCCCAGAAGAGTTGTTATCTTATAGCAGCTATAAAGTAGATGTGTCTGGAACATAGCTGACATTTCCGTTTGCCAATCTGCTGAGCATCTTAGGACTAAGCCAATGGGGAAGATCACTTTTTCTTGTTTGGACTAATAATGTATCTCATTCTAGTCCTTTTAAAATGCTTTTTACTTTCATGTGTACATGTCTTTCCTACCCCCAACCCCAAAAGTATTGCAATGACCTTTGGTTGATACAGTACAATATTTGACTTAAGAACCTCAGTCATTCTGCAGTGGCAAGCCAAAGAGGAGTTTCTATTTCTTTATTTAATGTCCCCACCACACCATATGCATTATTCGTTTAGCCCCTTCCAGCCCACCCCCCCATTCTGCCCCATCTTCTCCCCATTCTACCCCACCCCACACTATTCTGCCCCCTCCCTGCCTTCCTCCCCTCCTGCACTGATTTATCAGCACTGGGTGACGTGGAGCCACAGCTTCTTGCCACTCCTGGCAACAGCCCATATCCTTGATATGGTATGTCAGCTTTTGCAACAACCATAAAGGATCTTACACCGCTGTAATGCTAATTCTGGCAGCATAAGGCCCATATATGATTGGGCTGCCCATGATTCATATTTCATCTGTTCTTGTTGTTTTATTGCTGGCTTTACTCCCAATAAATCTGGTTTCTTTTTATGTTTTAGTTGGGTTTCATTGTTGTATTTGTTTTAAGGATTGTTTCATTCTCATTAGTCACCTTGGTTTCACTGAAAGGAGGCCAAGAAATTTTTACATACATATATCCAGTGCCCTTTTGAAGAAGAAGAAGAAGAAGAAGAAGAAGAAGAAGAAGAAGAAGAAGAAGAAGAAGAAGAAGAAGAAGAAGAAGAAGAAGAAGAAGAAGAAGAAGATCTGAGGTTGAAAGAGGATGATATGGCACTAAGGTTCATTTCTTTTTAAAACAGTGAAAGTCATTTCAACGTATTGGAGGCATTTTCCACTTTTTCAGCTCTCATCTAGGTGACTTTCTAAACTGTAGTACTTCAGCCAAGAGCAGCAAACTAATAGATGCGGTATGGCACAAACTGGAAGAAACTCAATTGAACTCTGTACTGCGGGGGGGGGGGGTCACCTCTTTTCCAATCATGTTGGTACTGTTGACTTGACAAATTTCTCGTGGCACAGAAATGGTTTTCACCTACACAGTAACAGAGTTCTTAAGCAGACTGGATTCTTAACACTCATAGAGAAGGGGTGGCAGAGGTGGTGTGTAATTTGATCTAGCATTCTTATAAGTTACCTGACACATCTCTAAGCCATCTTCAAAAACTCTTGCCAAGTTCAATGAAGCCAAATAACATGATCTGTGATGTAGGCTAGTCAAGCACTGGAGTATAGACCAAAATCAATGGAAAATGGCAAACAGGGTCAATTTCACTTTTTAAAATGTGGGTATGTAAATTGGTCATGTGTGCCATTAGTGAGATGGGTTGCAGTTTTAAATTACAAACTACCCAATGCAGCCACACCACCTGAGGCTTCACTTCATAAGGGTAGGGTGCGGGTGATCAGACTGCCTGAAAGAGATAAGTATAAATAGTTTTACTTACCCCTGGAAGGCTGCCTGAATGCATATGGGTCTCCTCAGACCTATGCCAGCTATGCAGCTGGTGCAAGTCTGAGGATAGCCAGAGAGCGGAGTGGGGGGGAAAAAAGGGAGGGATAAGATCCCGTATGCGTAACAAGGCCAAGGCCCACCCCTGCTGCCAATCTGCCAGTGCAGAATCTCCCAGGGCCACTGCCTTGCGCATGCACCTCTCACCATATACAGCAATTGCCCAGCAGCATGCAACAGTGGCCTGGGTTTTGTGCCACTGTAAAGGAACTTGTACTGCCAGAACATTAGTTCTGCCAGTTCACGGCCCCAACGGGATTGGGGCCAAATTCATGTTTGCTCTTAGTCTATGTTGTGCTCTAGCATCTTCTTGTTGGAACCAGACCACAACTGGACAAGCCTCCTCCTTGGAGGAGGAGGACACCATCATTAGACTGAACACTTATGAGAATCAAGGGGAGTCAGAGGAGACTGATTTTTTTTTTTTTTTTTGCTGTATACTGATGGATCACACAACTCTTCCAGTCCAAATGCAAACAGCCCAAAATATCCACCACCATTTTACACCATGCAGCTACACTGATGAAGCACACTCTCCGTGCAATGGTAAGGGATGTGGGTGGGGTCAGCAAAATGACCTGAAAGAGATAAGTAAACATTTTTCTAACTTACCTCCCAATAGCCCGCCCAGTCACCAACAGGTCTCCTTGATCCACACCACTTCTTTTGCTAGCGCAAGTCCAAGGAGAGGGAGGGGCCATGTAAGGTTCATGCTACTGCTACAAGGATCCACTTCTCCTGCCCCCGAGCCACCCCTGCTCTTCCCACTTCTCACCCCAAGGGTCACAAGGTACTTCAAGGTAATTGCGTAAATCATTGTGCAGGAATTGTTTCCACAATTACGTAACACTCTGTGCTTTATCTTGGTCAATTTTTGGATTTGAGAGTGAATTTTTGAGCATCCAGCAACCAATCCGAAATTATAACATAGGAACCTATAGAAAAAAAACATTTTTCACTGTTTGATTTTGCACCTTGTGAGCAGTTTTCATGGAGCAATTTAAAAGATTGTAGAATGGGGAATTACTGTGTTGGGGGTTTTATTGTTTGATGGAAAATATGCTGCTTTGGGGGATCTGATGGAAAGGTCAGGTTTTCATGCAATAAAACAAGAGTTGGCCAATGCTGTTCTTTTCACCAGTGCCTCCGACTTCTCCATTGTAAACAGTTTTATGTGCCTGTCTGTTGCACAGCAACCTTCTGATTTTACTCTCAGATTTTCTGGAACTCTTTACTTTAGTGATCAGGTTTCCACATGTCTTGTGTTCTCTCTCAATACATAACAATATCTCCAGTTTCCCTGTCTGTTTTCTCCATCTCAAGATGAACATCTATGGATGTTAATGCAAGACAATTAGCAAAAAGATCGCTGCCCACACCCCAGATTCAGAGATTTGTGTATTAATCCTAGTGGGCAGACAGAGCTCTTGCCTGATCAGGCTCCCTTGTCCACTTCAATGAAGAGGGCACAAATGCGCATGGCACACCACTGAAGTACCCACTCTACTGGAATGAATGAAGCCTCAAGGAGCAAATATGAGATCCATATTTGCATCAGTACCCACACACCAACAAAAGGATTTGTAGAATTGGAACATAGGGCTGCAGTCCTAAACATAGTGATACATGCACTGAATTGAGTGAGATTTATGTGCACATACCTAGGGGTAAAATTGAAACCAAAAAATCTTATCATTCATTCTCCCCAGTCCATAATTTCTTGGATGTACATACCTTCATTCTTTGCTTTTTCTCTCTTGTTCTCCCTTTCATTCATATTTACATTTTTATTGATATTTTAATGAAAATTGCACAGCGCAAAGTAACAGCCACTAAGAATCGTTATAACAGAACCATCATGAAACGGAGAAAATTAAAAGTCATAGTTCCATCTGAGTAATCTTTGGAAACAGTAATAAGAAATATAAGTAATAACTTCTTACATCCCCAAATCCAAAAGTAGTTAGAAACGACTGGAATGCATCATAAGATTAAATCCAATGGCTTTAAGGAGAATCAGAAGAGGAGAGGGAAAGCACAATGGTCCCAAAAAAGTAGTAACTACAAGTTTTTATGCAAAACAAAAAACAAAAAACAAAAACCCATCAAGAACAGGGGATACACACAATATCAGCTGAACCAGAGAGATTGAAGAGGAAAATGAAGGAGTAGCTGTCAGTGCATGGCCTAAAACTTTGATCAAGTTCAACAGAAACTTCCTATATTTCTCCTGATCACTTACTAGAGAAGTCAAAAATTCCCTTTCTACCCAACAGTGATTTGCTGCAGGTTTAAGAACTCCTATCAGAAGTGGCTCAAGGGTGAGGCAACTGTTGTGTAGTGATGAGCTAAGAGGAGCAGCAAAAGCACACGGACTGATTCTCACCCCAAATGTGCTGCTGCTTTCCTGAAGCCTGCTATTAGCAGGAGTCTGCAGGCTGTGGGCTTGCCTCCTTCACCCTTACCTTTTTTCTTCCTTACCGCTATAGATCAGCCACTATAGACCTCAGCCAATTTGGGCAATGGGGGTAGATCTCAGCAGTACCAGGGTTTGCCAGACCTATTCTTTCTTTTCCAAGCCACCTAACCCCTTTTCTCTCCTCAGACATACACCAGCAAAATGGCTGGCCCAAAGGTGATTGGGAAGCCTACTTCGATTTTTACTTACCTTCTGCTGGCTGTCCAATTGCCTTCCCCCACCAATGGATGCAGCGTGCAGTGCAACTGCATCAGCGCCAATGGTGGGGGATAGTACCAGGCAATAATTTCCACGAAATTACCTGTCTCTGTTGTGTGTTGTGCTTTGTAACATGTATAGTAATATCTCCATCAGCACAGAAGATTCATTCCTCCAAAGTCAATCACTGCATGAAAGAGTCCTAAAAAGATACCACTGGAAGGATTGACAACTGATTGGCCCTCTGTTCCCAGGACACATTGCCCCCATTGGCTATAGTAGCTGCCAAACGACCTGGGATGAAGAGTGTGGTAACAAAACAGCATTAAAGAAGCCAGCTATATCAGAGGTATTGCTTTTATGGTTTTTAATATATAGGGTAGCCCAATCCTACCTGCGCCATCTCCACAACAGAATATGTGCTGCATGCAATGGTGGGAGGGGGTTGTCACAGGAAAGGCAAAAATTGGGTAAAAGCAAAAATATAGGCCTCTGCTTGAAGCCATGTTAAATGCTTGGAACCATGCTAGTCAGATGCAGCTGTGAGAGAGTTATTAATTAGAGCATTCTACAAGAGCTAACTTCTCGGAGGGATGTGGAGCATCCGGCCCTCATTTCTAAGAGATAGCTGTTCTCAGAGTGGTTTGATTGACCAAGGACACCTTGATTAGGAGACTGTTCCAGCTGCAGGTTTTCAGGTTGGGAGGGGTGGCCCTCCATAAGTGAGTTCCCTGACCGCATGTCCACCACTAGAACCTTTGACTGCTTCTGATCTCTAATTGGCTGTTGAGCTCAAGTCAGTTACAAGAGTCATAAGAACATAAGAACAGCCCCACTGGATCAGGCCATAGGCCCATCTAGTTCAGCTTCCTGTATCTCACAGTGGCCCCACCAAATGCACCAGGGAGCACACCTGATAACAAGACACCTCATCCTGGTGCCCTCCCTTGCACCTGGCATTCTGACATAGCCCATTTCTAAAATCAGGAGGTTGCACATACACATCATGGCTTGTAACCCGTAATGGATTTTTCCTCCAGAAATTTGTCCAATTCCCTTTTAAAGGCATCCAGGCCAGATGCCATCACCACATCCTGCGGCAAGGAGTTCCACAGACCAACCACACGCTGAGTAAAGAAATATTTTCTTTTGTCTGTCCTAAGCCTCCCAACACTCAATTTTAGTGGATGTCCCCTGGTTCGGGTCACCTGTAAGGAACATTCTTTGTTTTAGTTCTTCTCTAGTCTGTGGGGCCTGAGCTTTGACCACTCTGTTACAAGCTGGTCAGATCCTGACTGCAGCAGGGCCAGCTGAGATTTATTGATGTGAGACTTTGGTGAGTGATAGTATTATGTTAGGAGTTAGTTTTTGTAAGTTTAATTTTGGCGTGTATTGTACGCTCTCTTTAAATTCCTAAATCTATGCCTAAGTAAAGTACCCGTCATATGTTATTTCTGTCCCTTAATAAATCCTATCTATTTACAGCTGGTTGGATTAGTGGAACCACGGAAAGGGAGAAACTGGTGGTAAATGGGACTGGCTTCCAGTGACTTGGCCTTACGCTTCCCCAATGCCCAGTAACTGTGCCTTGCAACCTGTTGCAAGCTGAGTGGGGACTCTGGCTGGTAAGCCTAGGCTTTGGAAGGAAAAGTACAAATTGACCTGTGGTATGGTCTGTGGGCTTCTCAGGTTGAGAGAGCAAATTAACAGGGAGCAGAAGCTGGTTAGGTATTTAGAGGGTGATTGAGTTATTGCCCTGCTGATTGCCTGACTTGTGAAAATCTTCTGCCCACCTGATTGTGACAGGGGTGACCAGATGGTCCATGAGAGAAAAATAAATATTTTTTTTTTACTTACCTCCTAGTAGGCCGCCTGGTCAGCAATGAGCCTCCTCAGACCTGCACCAGCTGTTTTGCTGGCATAAGTCCAAGGAGCCTCAAGACGTGGATCTGGGCCAGGAAAAGGGGATAGGATCCATCTTGCATGACAGCCACTAGGATTCACTCCCTCTTGCCCTTGAACTGTCCCTCGGTTTGGCTCTCTCTCCACCCTGATCCTCTCTCAACGCATCTGCCAACTTGCATGCAGCCTCTGGCCATTTCTGCTGGTGGCTCCAGAGCAATCTTTAGCACAATGTTTTCACCATCACAAGTAATTGTGCCGTTTCATAGGTAAGCCTGTGAGTTGCAGGTGCTCCATCCAAGGAAGGAGATGGAAGGGAAGGGTAGTATACATGGAATTAGTTACCAAAAGAAAAAAAAGTTGTGAGCAATTGTCTTTGCTGTTTAATTATGCAAAATGTCTAGACTCATCATGGTGGTTAATTAGGTTAATGTGAACTACAGCAGGGGGACTTTAATTTTTTTTTTTTTTTAATTTTAAAGCTGATGTCTTCCAGTGGCCATGCCAGGAAGAGACAGGCATATTGGGGAAATGATTCATTGAGTCCGCTGCAGCATAATTGTGAGAATGCCAAGTGGCTTTTTCAAAGCTTTGTTGTTCAAATTAAATATGAGGGAATGGGAAGAGCTGCACTACAGAGAAATGCATTTTTTTTAAAAGAAACCACCTAATGCCTTGCTTTCTCATGATCACATTTAGCATGTTGTTCTATGATGCTACATAGACCTTTTTAAAACGCTCATCTGTTCAGCATTTGTCATGCCTTTGTGATCATTATGGAGTGTACAGCTTTATCACACAACAGGGTACTCTCCTCCCCATTGTGCCTGCCAGTCTCTGGCATCCAATAGATGGCTCTGCCTCTATTGTGCATGCATTATCTAGCTTTATAAAACACCATATTTTATCCATCGCCATGTGCCTCCCATGGTTTCTCAGTGTGATTGACAAATGGAAGTATATAGGCTGAAACTTTGATCCTGCTTAGAATATAAGTAAACTGACAACCTGCCCGGTCTCTCCCAGCATCCTTTGGGGATAAGGAAGGAAGAGCAAAGTTAGGGGTGATGTACTTCCTCTTACTGTGAATAATCTGACAATAACTAGTTAGCACAAGCGATTTAAGGTTATTTAAACCTCTCTGCATCAAAAAGAATTTTCATGAGAATACTAATTATTCTCAAAGTCCTCCCATTCATCATTCAAACAATTGCACTAGGAAAGCTGTTAGAGACAATCATGTATATTCATGTTCCAAAACCAAAGAGACTCTGAGTCTAATTAAAGTTACTGAGATCTTTCTGAAAAGAAGGAAATTGCAGGGAAAAAGGAATAAAGGAGTTCTGCACCTATTTAAGAAAAACAAAATAGCAGGTTGTGTAATGTGACTTTGGGCTGATTCATGCAACCCCGAAACCAGCCCAGAGCATGCTGCCAATTAAAAAAAAATCATTACAGCTAGTTGTGTAGCAAATTAGAGCAGGTTGTTTTTATACATTTGCTTAAGTCATTCTGTGATGCAAATGGAAATCCCAGCTTGGCAAGATTCACATTACAAAAACATCTTTTCCACATAAATACCACAAGTAAAGACTTAAGAAGCAACTTCAGCCCCCACATGAAAACAGTCAAAGTCATCTGAATGCTCCTTTAAATTAATTGAAAATTTATAAAGAGGAATGTAATTCTTTCTAGTCTCATCTCATCACTCATTGAGAATTGACATGGCCAACTGAGCATTCTTTGAACATATGCTATGTCATAAGAAATGGCCATTGGTCCTGATGGGAAAGCATCACATGGGACAAAGTTATAAGGACGTTCGCTTGGGACTATTGCATGGGTCAGCCTATAGCCCAGGTTGGCAATTAATTTTGAAAAGCTGCAATAACTTGAAATGAGAAAGATTTAGAGTTCCAACGACTTTGCATCCATCATACTCTCCCATAGCCAAAGGGTTTTTTAATCTCTTTACCAGCGTAAACAGCAACAGAGGTTATAAGCAATCTTCCTACACATCTTAGCCTCTGACTAGCATTTGTCTTTCTCTTAGCTTGGTGAACAGCTGAGGGTGCAGTCCTAACCCCTTATGTCAGTGCTTTCCAATGGGGCATGTGCTGCATCCTGCAGTTGGGTGTCACTCACGGAGGCCTCCTCAAAGTAAGGGAATGTTTGTTCCCTTACCTCAGAGCTGCATTGCCTTTGTGTCAGTGCTGGAAAGTGACATAAGGGGTTAACACTGTGCCCTAAGATGCATAAGAGAAAAACATTCTCAGTGCTCTTCTCACTATAGGAGACCCAGTTTCAGGCTGGGCTTGCTATGGGTACTGGCTACATTCAGCAGGAGCACAGGCTAATTCTTCACAGGAGATCAGAACCATGGTTAGCTCATTGTGCAGCTGTAACAAGAGTCAGGCTGGATACAAAGTAATCTAGAGCAGCAAGCTCCAGCATTAACCCATTTATCGTGTCTTCTTTAGGAAATGGCTTAGGTCCTTGCTGAAACTCTATAGCAGGGGTGGGCAAACATTTTGGCAGGAGGGCCATATCATCTCTTTGACACTGTGTTGGGGTCCGGGGGGGGGGATCCATTCACAGTTCAAATTTGAATAAATTTACATTATTGAATATATTAAAAATGGAACTTATATGAATGAATGAATTTTGCTGAGCTTGTTTATAATACACATGAGGACTCTAATACAGGCATGTAGAACCACATGAGAACTATGAACTGTTTGCCACACACCTCTTGCACAGTGAAAACATACAGACTAAGCCAGAAACCCATGGAGACATAAGTTGTTCAGAGGCAATGGGGGGGGGGGGGAGGTTAAAATAACCCAGGGAAAAGCAGAAAACACATGAAGACTATAAAAGGCCTTGCTCTAACTCAGCTTGCAGCTCACATCTGGTGGTCGTGACCAGCAGTCGCAGGCCAGTACAGGCTCCAACAGTCTACAAGGGCCAGAGGCTCATTGGAGACTGGGGGCTCCCTGTGGGCTGGATTAGGGGTCCCCAAGGGCCAAAAATGGCCTCTGGGCTGGGGCTTACGCCCCTCTGCTCTATAGTATACTCTAGTGCACAGAATATTGTGGGTGTAGCCAGAAAGCATGATTAGAGAAGGCAAGATAAGGAAGTGAAGTCATCATGAATGGAATCATCCTGACCAAACAGCTTTTCAGCAGCACTTGTTGAATGTAGGAAGCCACTTGTGGATCTCAGTAATGAGAACTGTGGAAGGGAGGCTTGTTCATTTGCTGGCAATTTATTGTTTCATTTTCTAGTACACAGGGGGGCATACAGGTAGACAGCTGTTCCAACTATTCTTCACTGTTAAATTAATCTCAAGCAAGTCATCTGGCATAAGCAATCAATAGGTGAAATTAGTCTCTTTTTGTTGCTGGGCATATATTTCCCCAATGTGACTGCACATTGCTTGCTGCACACAAGAGTGATGATGATGAGCGTCTATCAGGAACTTAATGAAAGTGTCAGCTCCTCTCACTAAGGGTTTATCTGTTGGACAGTCTTAACTAAGTTTGCATTGAGCATCAGTCATCCAGAGGTGACTGCATTTCAAGGAGCAAAAGAAAGCATTATTGCTGGGTTCCCATTTCTTTAAAATGTTTAAAATGGACTTTCTTTAAAAAGTCTAAAGAACACTTACATCCATTTTTCTCTGGTTTCTACTCCTCATCAGAGATGGAAATAAACAATGGTTGTCAGTTTAATAATTCCAAACTACTCAGGTGTGCATAAAAATCAGGTATTCAAGAACCTTGGCATCTGATACTAACTGAATTCCCCTGTTCAGTCTAAACAGGTTTTTTTTTTAATTCAACCAGCACAATGTGATATAGATAAACAAATTAGGATGAGCCACCTAGAGAAATCATTGCAAGCTATCTGCATTTAAAAAAAGAAAACCTTGAGAATAAAATTTCCCCAAAGAAAAATTTGGCATCTGATTTCTTCTTTTTAATGCTGTTCCTTTTGACAAGTATCAAATTCGTAATAACAGAAGTGAATGAGCAGATGTTCGAACATTGGGTTAGGAATACAGCTGTAGTAAAGGTAAGAAATGCAGCAAAGAACCTATGTTGTTACAGGTCAATGCAGGTGTTTTCATGGCCCAATCCGATTCTTCCCACCTCCCTGCTGATGCAGGCACACTGAATATGGGTACGTACCCTGTCGTGAGAATGGATGATGGCCGGATGCCAAAGGATCTCCTCTATGGAGAACTTGTGCAAGGAAAGCGCCCTACAGGTAGACCAGAGCTGCGATACAAGGACATCTGCAAGAGGGATCTGAAGGCCTTAGGAATGGACCTCAACAGGTGGGAAACGCTGGCCTCTGAGCGGCCCGCTTGGAGGCAGGCTGTGCAGCATGGCCTTTCCCAGTTTGAAGAGACACTTGGCCAACAGTCTGAGGCAAAGAGGCAAAGAAGGAAGGCCCATAGCCAGGGAGACAGGCCAGGGACAGACTGCACTTGCTCCCAGTGTGGAAGGGATTGTCACTCCCGAATTGGCCTTTTCAGCCACACTAGACGCTGTGCCAGAACCACCTTTCAGAGCGCAATACCATAGTCTTTCCAGACTGAAGGTTGCCAACGACGTGTATCGAGTGGGGTGGATGGATCGGGAGGCTTCGAAAGAAAAAAGGAATTTAAATCCCCTTACCCTTCCATGAGGCTTCCACTCAGCAATGGGTCTCCTGAGACCTGTGCCAGCTCTGTAGCTGCCACAAGGCCAAAGCCAGAGGGGAGGCGGGGAGGCTCAAAAAAAGAGGGAATAGGATCCAGTGCGCACCATCGCTATTGGGTCCACCCCTCCCGCAGCCTCTCACTCCCTTTGCTGCTACCTTACCTACTCCAGCAGGTCCAGGAAGATCTGCCGATGGACAGAGAGCTCTTCTGCCTCTTGCGGCAGTGCTCCCAAAATGGCCACTGACAGAACTGTGCTTACTCTGTTGGTTGACATTTTATAATATCGGAACTCTTGTTCTGCTGTCGGAAATATCTGTGCACAACAACACAATCCTGGACTGGAATTAATCAGACCTTCTCCAACTGCTTCTTCCTGGTGTCTTAAAAATATCTGCATCTCAGATATGGCCTCTACACTTATAGAAAGTTATAGCATTTTTGAAAAGCTGAGGTTTTATTTACTTGCATTGAAAATACAAATGTGTTTAGCAGATGGGTGACTTATGTTCCTACAGATATCTACACCGTTTTCTACAATATCATACCAGTTGAGATAGAAAATTGTGCCACTGATTGTGTGCCTTAAACACCTTCTTCTATTGTTACTTCTAGAGCAGTGATTTTAAATTTTTTTTGTCTCATGGTACACTGACAAGGTACTAAAATTGTCAAGGCACACCATCGGTTTTTTGACAATTGCTAAGGCACACCATGCTGTTGGTGGGGTCCTCACATCCCCCAATGGCCCTACTAATAAATGACCCTCCCCCAAACTTCCGCAGCACATCTGCAGACCATTCATGGCACAGTGTTGAAAATGGCTTTTCTAGAGAAACAGGGTGTTTTGTTCATCATTGTTGCCCTACAGATGTTTTGGAGTTATATGTAAGCCCATCAACAATTTCTCTGGTTGTGGAAACAGAATTCCCTTTCACTTCAGTTGCCAGCATCATGAAGTTTCATCCTGGTTGCTTCATCAGCATCACCAGGTTTGGAACAAAATTGATAAACTAAAATAAGAAGTAATTCAAACCAGGTTAAAACCTGCTTGTATCAATGACCCTGAGTGGTCTAGGTGTATTTAAATTATTTTACATAAGAACAGCCCCACTGGATCAGGCCATAGGCCCACCAAATGCCCCAGGAAGCACACCAGATAACAAGAGACCTGCATCCTGTGCCCTCCCTTGCATCTGGCATAGCCCATTTCTAAAAACAGGAGATTGCAGGTGTTATGTATGTAAGTTATGTAGGATCGAAATCCTGCATAACTGATTGGCCCAGACTTATGGCTGGCCAATCAGGTGATGAATCGAAATCCTACCATCCGATTGACCCTCTAGTTATTGTAAGTTCTGGCCAATCGGGTGATGGATCGAAATCCTACCATCCAATTGGCCCTCTAGTTAAGGTTTCAATTGCACCAATCACTGGAAGTCTGGGTGGAGTTAAAGGCTATAAAAAGCCAGGGTTTGCCTTATATTTTGCTAGGTTCTGTTTTGAAGATGGAATAAACATATTGAGCTGTTATCACTATGCTTTCCTTTATTCGCATGGACCCACTATATAACAGCACATGCACATCATGGCTTGTAACCCGTAATGGATTTTTCCTCCAGAAATTTGTCCAATCCCCTTTTAAAGGCACCACCACATCCTGTGACAAGGAGTTCCACAGACCAACCATTTATTAGTAGGGCTTTGGGGGATGTGATACCCCCACCAGCAGCATGGTGTGCCTTGACAGTTGTCAAAAATTTTCTCATGGCTACCAATACTGTGATACAATGTAAAAATTTTCGTGGGGTGAAAAATTCTTCCTACAGGCTTCTGGACCACAGTCATAAACGTTTAGCTCTTCCTAATGTTTCACCTTCTATTTTGAAGGGCATTGTCAAAGGACTGAAACACAAAACTTAAAATCCTGATACCACTAGGAACAAAGATGTGAATGCTCCACTAAAGTGCAGACAGTAAAGACAAATTTCCCCAGCTAGAAGGCTGCTAAAACACTAAGCCTGGGTAAATTCAAGTGAAAATCTGGCTTCTAAAAAAAAGCCCACTCCCATGTGAATACAGAAGAGGAGGGTATTTATAACCATGACCATATAAATACCTTTGGTTGTAAATACGGGGGGGGGGGCATATCCACGGATCTCATATCCTTGATTTTAATTAACCCCTCCCTGCACCCCACCCTGGAGCTTCCCTGAGCCTCAGAATGATTTATAAGGCAATAAAAACGCCACCTTGTTTTACAATAGAAATCAGAAGTCACATTATATTGACTCTGTCATTCTGAGGCCAGCAGAGACTTCAGGTAGACATGTAGAAGCAGGGCTGCTGATATCCTATGCTCCTTTTCTGGCTCCCTGCTGGACATTCTCCTTTGGACCCACTTAGATTTAGGCTGGCCAAAGGGCTGGCCCAGATAAGAACAGGCCCATTGGAAACCACGGCATAGTAGAATAGGTAAGTAAAAAATTTTAAAGTAACCAAATTGCTAAGTTCGTGGGCCAGCTGAGGATAAGACTGGGCATAAGGGAAATTATTTGTCTATTGCTAATTTTACACTTAAAAAAATAATTCAAAAGGAAACAATTGATCAAGAGTTATTTATTTAAAATATGTGATAAATACAATTTTTGATATAAGAGTCATGGATCAGACAATGTTGGTGATTTGTTTAGCACACAAAATAAAGCTCAGGGAAATCATAGTTGACGTTTAAGAGCTTTAAAGCTTTAAATATGTGCTTTAGGAGTGATGGCACAATCCAAAAATTTCCTTTTCACTGCAAAATGGCTTTAGCTCAATAACAAGCTGCATGCTTTTTTTCCCCATCAGAAATTAGGACAGGTTCTATCCTTAGGGTAACAAGCAACAGGACAGGTAAAGACTTCTTAAATCCCAATCTTGTCCAGCATAGGAGCATCGTCTCTAAAGGCCTACCTTTGCATCCTGGGCTGGATCTGAGCAGGCTGGAAGTTTCCTCGCGGGGAAGAGAACGTTTGTTCCCAGTAAAGCTCCAGACTGTTCAGCGAGGCCCCTCAAGTCTGCTCCAGCTAAATAACTGGCGCAGACTCGAGTTACCTCGTATCGGGCTTCTGAGCCTGATGCAGGAGATAGGAGCCAGGAGAGAAGGCTTCTGACAGCTCCACCCCCCCCCCCAATTCTGGGCCTATCCCTCCCCTGTTCTGCCCTCCATCTTCCCCTTTTCTGCCCTCCACTCGCCCTCCTTGTCTTGTGTGCTCCCTGAAGAATTTGGCGGGTCACTGTGAGATACAGGAAGCGCAACAAGATGGGCCTTGGGCCTGATCCAGCAAGGCTCTTCTTATGTCCTTAACACATCCCACATGCCCACCTATCACCCTCCTTCTGCTCCACTAGTGGCCAGGACTTCAACTGAGACATAGATGGGGCAGACCTCCCGCCAGTGCTGCTTACTCGTTGGGTGATGCATATATGCCTTACATCACGTCTCCAACACCCAGCACCAGCACTGAGGCTGTACCATCGGTGGTGGGGTACCATCACATCGGTCTGCCTGAATATTACTAACAATTAGTATAAACAAAACTAGATAAGGTGGAACCTAGGACAAATTTTGAACAGAACTAGATGTTTGGGCAGGTGTCTAGCATGTGCCAAAAGTGCAGCTCTCCATCTCCTCCTCACCTCTCTCAAAAATACCTAGTGATATAAAATATGTGACATTAGTAATATATTGATTGTTTTTTACCTTATTTTAAGCTGCTTTGGGTTTGGATTTCCTTCCAAAAAGACAAGAGGTGTGCTGTATACATATTAACTGAAATTGTGCCATTGCACTGTGATTTTCTCTGCCTTTGATTCATGGTAACTGCAGTTTATGAAGGCAGGGCAACACTGCTTTATAAAATGTGTGGAGATCAGGCCTTCTTATAACAACCAGTGGCGGACCTGCCATTAAATGAATGGGGCAAATGCCCCAGGTGCAGAGCCTCACGCATCTCTAGGACTGCACGGAAGCCTCCTGACATGGTTGGAAACTGTGCTTCCAGTTTGCTGGAAGCACAGTTTAAAACATCGGGAAAGCTTCAGGAGGCATGCTTGACTTGAATCATGTGAGGTTCTGTGCACTCCAGGTAAGTGGGGGGGATTTGTGGTGGGGGCGGCGGCGTCCCACAGGGGGCACCATCGCAGACCTTTGCCCCACAGCACAGGGCTAGGGAGGTCCACTACTGATAACAACAAGAAGTTTAGGGTCTGAACCTTCATTTGAACCCCCTCTTCTTTCTTTTCATGGTTGAAGTTTATTGCTAGCCAAGTAATATATTGTAATGAAGTATATTACTAGCCAAAGTTGATGTGGCACCGTGTAATGCCTTTGGCAGTTGCCATCCCTTGACTTTCCCTGAAAAAAAGAGCCTGGGGCAACACCACATATTACTTCAAAACAATAATAGATTCGTTTTGTAACTTTCTTCTTCATTCATCGAATAGTTCATGACCAAAAGTTCAGCTACAAAACTGCTAACTTCATTTTACATGGTAGAGAAATAAATCACAATTATGATGAAAATAATATTATTTAATGACTGCTGAAGCTATAGTTCTTTGGGGATTTCACTGGCATGTTGTTGTTAGGAGAGAGCTTTTGAGACACCAAATAAACATTTGTAAGTTCCATATTTTTCCTCTTGGGCTCTTGATAGACCTTCCACTTCCTTGCTCCTGACTTGCTGTTATATTGGTAGAAATCCCCTGTGACTAGGAAAGAAATCAACATAATTTTGAGTTATTGCCTATTTGGGTTATTAACAATAGATACAATGTAGGTTTCATTTCAGCAATGTTCTTAATCAGGCAGTCCAATCCTAAACTGCATGGGTACAGCCAGACCACATGACCTGCACTGCATCCAATGCAGTGGGAAATCTCGTATAGGGCTCCTTGGCTGGAGGAAGGGGGTTAGGATGTGGTGTGCGCCGTCACCAAATCCACTCACCTCCTAGGCTGATCCGCACTCCATTCTGTCCTCCCTTGCAGAAATGCCCCCTCCCACCTCCAAAATGCCCTCCTGCCATCTTCTCCCAGTCCCTGCACTGCCCAGTGCAATCTTATCTGTACTGGCCAGTGCAGGGATGGGACGTGGCACCAGCAGGCCAGCGCAGACCTTCACGCCAATCCAGCCAGCTCTCAAATAGCCACAAATGGGCCTCAGCACATTTGCAACACTCTGAGCCAGTGCAGTGCTGGCCTCACCAGCTCAGCTAAGGCTTAGGATTGCGCTGCTATTATTATTATTATTATTATTATTATTATTATTATTATTATTATTATTATTATTATTATTAACAACAGTATTGTTTGTTTCATTGCATTCTGCATGAAATTATGCACTGAATGATATATAACATGATGCCATTATTTGAAAATACCAAGATTTAAAAAATGTGGCCAGTAGTGGTGTCACCTCTCTGTGTGCATCACTCTGTGTGGCCCACACTCCCCACACCTCCTAGTGACACCATTGCCCAGAATGTTATGGTAAAAAAAAAATCCAGAGGTCATAAGCATATCTAACGCTACATCCTATGGCAGAGTCTTCTGTGCACCAGTCCCAGCACATTAATGCACATAACCCTGCTTGTATTGCATGAAAAACCGGCATAGTCTGGATTGCTTCCTGCTTGAACATCGCAGTTCTCAGTAAGAATATACTAATAGCTAATTCAATACTAATTCAGTCAAACATTAATACTGTCGCATGACACAGCTCTGCACTGTGAAGGCATTATTATTATTATTATTATTATTATTATTATTATTATTATTATTATTATTATTATTATTATTTTAATTTATACCCTGCCTTTTTGCCCAACAAGCACACAAGGCGGCTTACAACACTTTAAAAATACATTAAAAACAATCATTAAAAGCAATTTACAATAATTAAAAAATCTAAAAACAAACAAACCCCGTGGATTTTCATATAAAAAGCAAGAACGCCAGCCAGCCTGTCAACAATTAAAAGCTTTTTGAAATAAAAAGGTCTTCAGTCCACGCCGAAACGTTAGCAGCGAGGGAGTAGTTCTCAGTTCTAAGGGGAGGGTATTCCACAGTTCAGGGACCACCACCGAGAAGGCCCTCTTCCTGGCCGCCACCCCTCTCACATCTCTTAGTGGCGGCACAGTCAAAAGGGCCCCCCCCCAGATGATCTAAGAGCACGGGCAGGATTGTAGGGAAGGAGGCGGTCCCTCAAATACCCCAGACCTGGGCCATAAAGGGACACAGCTCTGCACTGGATAGGGGAACCACTAGAAGGCATGTCATATGTCTTCTAGAAACTCATTTCAAAAGTTCTAGAAACTTTTTCAAGTTTCACCTTGGCAATTTCCTTTGAATTGCACATTTTTCCAGCCCAAACTTAGTTCTAACCCTAATTAGAAATAAAAATAGCTATGAGTAAAACGTGCACCTACAAACCTTTCTATATCCTTTGGAGAAGACATTTCATATGATGTCTTTGGAGTCTACATATCAAGCAATCATGATTTAAATCAAATTTAAAGCCGAAAATTCAAGCATTCAGAAATCCACAAACATATTGATCTACTGCTGTTAAAATTATCACTTAGGTGTAAATTTGACCCACAGCAAATAAAATATTTTTTGAAAAAAAACTTACCTGGATCCTTGGCTTCTCCATCAAACACAGTTTCAAAACTAGTGGTTTCCTTGAGGGGACAAAATGCTGATGCTTCATAAATATTATAACAAAAGTACTCAATTTTCAGCAATGGGCCAATTTTCGTGCTCATTCTCCCATGATGTGTATAGCTTTAGTAAAGTAGCTATATCATGCGCTTTCAGCACATGCCATAGAACTATATGGGTTACCTTTATTTGCTTCCTTAGTCATTTCAGTGGGAGAAACAGCTCTGTGAAGGCCTAATCCAACCCTCAAGGTGTGTCAGTGTATCTCCAGTGCAACAACAGCCCCACCAAGGTAGAAATTCACCTACCAATATATGTGCCATGAACACAAGCACTAAGGTGATACAAGATGCTGGATAGGGTGTTCTTTATATATCTCCTACAGTGGCTGGGTGGTTAGTGAGCAACCTCGAGGAGTAGCTGGTGTGGGTTCGAAACAGGTCTCCTCTGCCTGTTGTTGTCCTTGCTGTGGGTGTTTCTGGTCAGTCATGCAAATGGTGAGTGCCTTGCTGGTGAGGGGAAATGCACAGCAGTGACACATGACATCAAGGATGAGCCACTGATGTCAGGATGTTGCTCCATGGATAACAGGCAGTGTCAACGTTTCCATGGATGCTGGGGGTGTTTCTGGGAAGGGCTGACCTCGCATTACTTTGCAAGGACAGGTGTGGCATCTAGTCCCTGTTGTACCAGTGTCAGTATGCTTTCAGTATGGCACTGCCAGGACAGGCTGAGGATGTGTCAGATGTTGCATGTGTCCAAGTGCCATCAATGAGGCATCCGAATAGGACTGGGCCATCAGTCGATACTTCAGTTGTAAAAATGGGGCACAATAAAATCCTTTATATGCTGTGCCATTTTCAGGTGATCGAAAATGTTACTTACCGTTGTAACTTCTACAGTTTCTTTCCAGGTTCCTGTTTCAATAATAAAATATTCATTTTCATTATGAGGATAAAAGCATTAAAGACATTTTACACCCTCACCCCTAAATAAACAGAGTTTTGATGGAAGAAGGGGCCACTTTATGAACTGTTTAATACACAAACTGAAGCAGGGTCCTAAACTCCAATCCCAAAGTTGTGCAGGTTCTAACTAAAGGGGGAGAAGGACTGTCTGTCTACATCCCCTCTTCACTTATGGGTGAACCACCCTGACTCTGGAAAATGCCAGCTAGCAAACCTGGCATGCCCATCATTGCCACCCCACAGGGGTTGGGGTAGCTGGATAGTGCTGACGATGGGACAAGCCCCATCTGCTGTTGCATACATGACCTGAGGATGACTAACCTGTCTCACCAAGCCGGGCAAGCAAGCGTGAGCTGGCATGATTGTCTCTCCAACCTTGCTGCTCCAGATGGACACCAGATCTTACCTATCCTACCCAAAACCCACACCATACCTGCTTCAAGTGACCATGTGAATCTTCCTCACCCCCAGACAATTGACTGGGAGCAGTCCTCTGCCCTTGTCTTAGGGGGGAGGGGAACAAAATTGGGCAGTGAGCAAACAGCATGCCATCATAATTACTTTTATAGTCTCTCTCTCTCTCTCTCTCTCTCTCTCTCTCTCTCTCTCTCTCTCTCTCTCACTCACTCACACACACACACACACACACTGCACACATCACAATACAAAAAATAGTTATGTCTATTATTGTAGCACAAAAGGACTCACCGGGCTTGTATGTTTGCAATCTGCAGAAAAAGTATATTTAAAATCAGTGTACTACAACACTTTCTGTTGTCTGAATAGTGTACATAAAGTATACAGAACACCTATTCTTGAAGATGCTTGAAGCAGGCGGATCAAATGGTTGCCCAGCATTTATTTTCATTAAGAGTAGAAGGCTCTGGTAAATGCATCAATTTACTGGATCAACTTATTGGAATGTGCTTGAGACATGAAACTGAAGCAAGGAAGAACTATACTATATTATGGCATCCTTTTAAGGAAGCCAGGGGCTGACCAAATGGACTAGTGCCTAGTGGTTAGCACTCCTTCCTGCTCTTCACTGATTTACTTGGACAGTATTTGAATGTGGGGTTGGGGGTGGGAAGAGAAATAGCCACTGCCACCATCCCAGGCTAAGGAAACAGGCGACCCAATCCTAACTCACAATCTAAAAGATACAAAACACCAGCAGAAAGCCACTAGAAAAGACACTGCTAGGGTGAGGAGGGCTAGTTACTCTCCCCTGCTAAATAAAAGAGCAACTCCCACTTGAAAAAATGCCTCTTGCCCAGTTAGTAGGGTAACCCAGCAGGGGTAACCCAGTTCGCATTAGGCCTACTTACTCATTTATTGCTTTTGAAGTTTTGGCCTGCTTTTTAAAACAGGTTTCTTCACAACGGGCATATCTCCAAATCAAGTAACAGCAACCAGCTACCAGCCCAATAGACATTATGGCAATTAATGTGAAGATGAAAGGGATATACCAATCATCAGGACTGAAGGTGTTGACAGACTTGTACACAATGGTCAGGCCCTTCTTTTGCTGTAAATGCAAAGAGAACAAGCAACACAATAAAGTTTTTGTTCAGACAAACTCCCACAGTGAGAAAAATTCAAGTTGATCTCATTAATCGCTTGGATATCCAGCTCCTCCCGTGAAGGGCGGAAGAGGATCCGCAGTGGCTAAAGGGTCCTTTTGGGGGCCAAGAGGCAAGCCTCAAAAATTAAATCCCTAAATACATTAGTACAAGGTTTTCTGAAGAGGGAATTCGAGGATGGCACCAATTTGAGAGAAATGCAGCTTTGGGATAAGGAGTTTCAATGAATTCATCCAAAAGTGCATAATACATGGGAAATTGGGATGGTACACACAGCTCTTATCCCTGGGGGCTGGGGATAAGAATAGGCCCTCAGTTTGGCTGTACTTGTTGTAAGAGGCGACTAAACAGCCACCGGGTAGATGGGACTCTTCAGCCTGGGAAGGCAGCTCATCTGAGAGAAGGAAAATTCTGATCCCAAACCTCCACTGCCTTGTGGCTACATCCAGTTATGGAAGAGGCTTCAGGAGTCAACCTCGAGGCAAAATCCGGAGACGGAGTCCCTGAGGCAGTTCATGGCTGAACACAGTCACGTTCTGGCAACTCCTGCGACGTCGCTGGAACCAACCGTATTGGCCTCTGCCTTTCCATTGGACCATTTCAGCGACGTGGAGAGGGGGGATTTGCTGCATGGGTAACAGCCTATCCTCCATACCTACTTTACCCAGGCTTCACGCACTGGAGAGGACACTCTGTTCCAGAACCACCATTCAGAGCGTGACACCATAGTCTTCCAAGACTGAAGGATGCCAACAACAACAACAACAACAACACAGCTCATACTGCCATCTTCCAAAAAGCCAGGGCCTCACAGCTAATCTCTTTCTAGGAGTCATACATTCTGCTTTTCACCAATTAACCAATACGTTCTTTCAATTTTATGCTCAAGTTAGCAAGCGAATAAACGGAGATAGTCAAGACTCTCATTGTATGAGATTTGGCTGGCCAACTGGGGCTGATGCTACTGTGAAAGTATCGCCCCCATCCGTGTTATAATCAGATCATCTTGCTGCTGACTCTCCCTTGTATCCACTGAACAAAGCCGAGCGCAGCTGACAACCAGGATATTGAGTGGCTCTGAACAGACTCCTGACTTTTAAGCTTAATAAGACAGAGAAAGAGGAGTCACTTGGAGTGTACACAACACCTGCCACTGCCAGTGGGGATTGTTTCAAGAGCAGAAAGAGCTGGCTTCATTATCTTGAAAACAAACTTTGCAGAACTGGGTGGAAATAGAATCTTTAGAGGAAAGAAAGCACAATGAAGAGGGAGAAATGGGAAGAGGTCAGTGGTTCTCAAACAGCAGGTGGTAACCCACTTGTGGGCCATGACCCAATCTTTGGTGGGTCACAAAGCCAGCACTATTTAGAAGCAGCAAGGCATTTGGGGAAATGTCATGCCCCATAATGCCTTGCGGCTTGCAAGTAGTGCTGACCCACGGCCCACTTCATTGTCCACATGACACCCCAGAATGCCTCGCAGCCTTGTATTCTGGGGTGCACCCCAGCAAAGCATTCTGGGGTGTGTCACAGCTGCCACGGCCAACAAAGTGGGTTGCGGTAGTAAAATGATTGATAATTGCTGCAATAGGGGCATCTACTAATTCATGCCCCAATCATATCCTGCATCAGTTTAAATGATGCAGTGGTGCCCACAGAGTGTATGCTGCATCCTATGGTGGTGGTGGGGGGGGGGGAACCAGGCATCCTACAAGAGGTAACTAAAAACATTTTTTACTTATGTCTCTGTAGGTCACTTGGCCACCTATGGGTCTCCTTGGACCTATGCCAGCTCTTTTACTGGTGTAATTCTGAGAAGAATTAGGGGGTTGGTCCAGGCTGGGAAGGGGGCATAGTTTCTCAGCTTGTACTACCGCCACCAACATTTATTTGTTGACTGAATTTCTACTCTGCTATATCTCCCCGAAGGGCATTCATCCTCCTCCCCTGCCCTTCCGCCTGCCGCACTCTGTCCCAGCCCAATTCTGCCTCAAACTACCATGACATCTAGAAATTTTCTTTTTAATGAAAGCTGAGATTCTCAGAATACAAATAAGACAATGACAAAAAGAAAGAGCAATGGGAAGGAATCGGGTCCAGTTCACCTGTACTCTAAAACAAGGCTTTCCAACTCTGGCCTGGAGGCCAGATCTGGGGTTTGGAGAAAGCTCTCTGCTCCAAGAGTGGAGCTTACTTTTCTGCATCCAAGCCGTTGCCTTCTCAGTAGATCTGGGCACCGGGATGTTCTGGGCAGTTGTGTGCCTGGGAGTTGTGTGCTGCACAGTCTTCTGAGATGCTAGGCAATAGATGCAACTGCCCAGAGCATCCCAGTGCCCATAACTACTGAGAAGGCACATGGCCCAGGGGTGGAATGGTAAGCTCTGGTCCAAACGGGAACTACTTTTTCTGACACCAAACTGGTGACTGCTGCTCTCAAACATTTTTTTCCCATTGGAAATCTATAACAAACAGTCTTGTAGCACCTTAAGGACAAACACATTAATTTCTGCATAAGCTTTTGTAGATTGGAGCCCACTTCGTTGGACACATCTTTGTTGTTTTTTGATGATTATTTTGGTTTGTCTGCACTGAACACATATATCTACTTACCTCCAAAGGAGTTGTTGCTGGAGAAGGTGTATTTGTTCTTACCACTGAAATGTCTATTAAGACCATTCCTGTCCTAGGTTTGGAAACTGTGGCATTGTACACATTATCATCTATAACATGAACCACAAGGTGATATTGCTGCTGGATGTCCACCCCACTTTCAAAGTCAAACGGGGTCTTCAGGATCAGTTTAGGTGAGCTAGACCCTTGAGACGGATCCAAGCCAAAATGGGTATTCACATTTCCTTTGTGTGGGACAGAAAAAGAGAGATTAGAATGTCTCCAGATTTATGTTTTCTTGGGCATATTTTTAATAGAGCAAAAGACATGTAGTATATGCAGCTATCTGAAAAGTTGCCAGTGTTTGCTGTTTGGGTCACGTCCATAAAAGATGCACATTTGCAGAAGACAAATGGCTAAATGAAGGAACAAACAATGGACTTGGTTTTTTGTTTGTTTGTTTTGGCTTTCATTTCCAGAGCAGATATGAAAATGCTGACTTTAGAATTCAGTTGCATTACAATTCAATAACAAAGCATACAGTATAACTAGAACTACAGATCTTCTATATATGGACTCCGCCAACAATGAAATATCAGCAATCACATGTTCATAGCAAAGCAATACATTATTCTTCTTTCTGGAATGCTGATGCTTCATTCTCAAGGAATTTCAGAATCTTAAAGGAAACTGTATGATGTGAGCATTCTGTGATTAGAGTTCTGTGAATGCCTTTTTCTTTTATCCAGAAAAGAAAGCAGTTGGGTGGGGAGGGGTTTGAAAATTGAAGTGGGTGGAGTTTAACTCTTTGATACTGCATCCATTTCCTGATTTATGACTCAATTCTATCCCTGCCCTCAGGAGTAGGAGTGTCCTCAGACTTATGGCAGCTAAAGAGCCAGTATCAACATAGGCAGCCTACAGAACATAAGAGGAGCCCCACTGAACAGGCCCATCTACTCCAGGTTCCTGTATCTCACAGGTGCTCACCAGATGCCTCAGGGAGCATTCAGGACAAGAGACCTGCATCCTGGTTCCACTCCCTTGCATCTGGCCTTCTGAGGTAACCTACTTCTAAAAGCAGGAGGTTGCACATACCCATCATGGCTTGTAATCTGATGGACTCTAAAAATCCTGTGGCAAGGAGTTCCACAGACTAATTACACACTGGGCAATTTTCATTCTCCCAACACTCAGTTTTAGTGGATGTCCCTGGTTCTGGTGTTCTATGTGTTCTGGTGTTCTATGGTGGTCTATGTCAGGGGTGTCCAAAGTTTTTGGCAGGAGGGCCACATCGTCTCTCTGACACTGTGACAGGGGCTGGGGAAGAAAATAATTAATTTACATTTAAAATTTGAGTAAATTTACATAAGTTTACATAAATAAATATATTAAAGATGAACTTATATGAATGAATGAAGGTCTTGCAATAGCTCAAGGCCTATAAAAGGCCTTGCACAAAGCAAGGCTGGCCTTTCTTTTGCTGCTGCTACTGCATCACAGATGTGAAACAACAAGCAGTGGAGGGAGCCCTCATCCCACAGCTCATGCAAGAGGTCAAACAGTCACCCTCACAGTGAGAGTGGTTTCATCGGGCCAGTGTGGGCTCCAACAAATCTTCGGAGGGCCAGAGGCTCATTGGAGACTGGGGACTCCCTGAGGGCCGCATTGAGAGGCCTTGAGGGCCGCAAGTGGCCCCCGGGCCGGGGTTTGGACACCCCTGGTCTATGTGTTCTGGTGTTCTATGAGAGGGGAGACAACATCCTTCTATCCACTCTAGAAAGGTAACAAAGCTTTTTCCTTACGTCTCCTGGGCCCTGGGAAATGGGCTGATAATGTGCTCTCCTGCAGTTGCTGTTTACTACAGAGTTGAAAACACGTGGGCTACTTTCCTTAGGGATGGACCTCAACAAGTGGGAAACCCTGGCCTCTGAGCGGCCCACTTGGAGGCAGGCTGTGCAGCATGGCCTTTCCCAGTTTGAAGAGACACTTGGCCAACAGTCTGAGGCAAAGAGGCAAAGAAGGAAGGCCCATAGCCAGGGAGACAGACCAGGGACAGACTGCACTTGCTCCCGGTGTGGAAGGGATTGTCACTCCCGGATTGACCTTTTCAGCCACACTAGACACTGTGCCAGAACCACCTTTCAGAGCGCGATACCATAGTCTTTCGAGACTGAAGGTTGCCAATACATGGGCTACTTTGAAGCCCTTATTTTTCCTCTTTGCAGCTTCAGTAGTTTCAGATGGACTTGTATTGTGCCACACAGTACAAGGGAGAAGGGTTATTGCCTCTGCTCCCCTACATAGGGTCTCCTGTTTTAAACCAGTCTCCATTGCAGTTGTGTTTTGCAAAAGAAAAGACTTTGTAAGATCAGGCCCAATCCTATCCAGTTTTCCAGTGCTGATGCAGCTGTGCTAACAAGGGCATGTGCTGCATCCTGCAAGGGAGGGGGGGGGGGAATCAGCAAGTCCTCCTCAAGGGGGTTGCATTACAGACATATTGGCAATGGAAATTTGAACAGGATTGAGCCCCCAATCTCAGAACCCTCGTCTTCCATCTAGGCTGGCTTTTAGAGCTCTTCCAGTGGTGGATCTTTATCCAAATGAGCAACCAATGTAAATCAGAGCCAGCAAGATGCTAGATTGGCAGCAGAATAGGTCAGTGGCAATGTATAACAATGAAGATTAGCAATTAGAGGACAGGGACAATCAGAAATCCAAAAATACCACAGGCTTGGTATCTACCCAGTTCATGAAGGCAAGGAGAATGGCTTGTAGAGGAAGTGTTTAGAAGTATTAATAGGAACAGAATACCAGTTACAAATGACCTAAGCCCAAGACCTTGAAGAGCTACTGTCAGTCTGAGTTTGGGGCGAGATGGACTATTGAACTGATTAGATACAAGAAAGCTTCACATGATAAAAATAATTAAGGATTGGTCTTGGCATTAGAGGTGAGCAATGGTTCAGTGGCAAAGGAAGAAATCAGCAGGGAAAACTTTATCCATCACTGCAGATCTCCTACTAACTGGGCGAGAGGCACCTTTTAAAGAGCAGTACTTTCATACTGAGCTGGGGGTTAGCAGGCACAAGCCTAACCAGGTCTACTCAGAAGTAAGTCCTATTTTGTTCAATGGGACTTACTCTTAGGAAAGTGTGGTTAGGATTGCAGCCCAAGTGTCCTCATTCAAAACAGCGCGCACACACACACACACACACACCCCAATGGCTGTTGCTGGTGCCTCACTTGTATGTGGGTTTTAGATTGTGAAACCTTTTGGACCAGGGGCCCATTTTTCTCTCTGTCACTTTTTTTTTTATTATTTCAAACAGCTTTGACAACTGTTTTGTTGAAAAGCAAAATCATCAGCTACATCAGGCCAGGAACGGCTTTGGCTGCTGAACTTCTGAAAGTCTTATAGCTGTTAAAGGCACCGAGCCTGCATCATGAGAAACCCTAATAGTTGACTGGCAGCCCAATCCTATGCATGCCTACTCAGAAGTAAGTCTCATTAAAGTCAATAGGGCTTATTCCCAGGAAAGTGTGGATCGGATTGGGCTGTGGGTCATTTGGAACTTGAGACCCAAGATATTTGGAAAGTGCTTACATTAAAGAGAATGAAAGTGCTTACATTAAAGAGAGTGAGAAGAACTCTTACCAGAGACAATCTCAAACCTCATGGCGGTGGGAGCAGAGTCCCTGTCATTGCAGTTGAGTTTAAAGCTGTTTATGTTTGTTCCGGGCAGCAGGCTGTCAAGTATTTTTGTTCTGTAGGTTGATGGCTTGCATTCAGGGGCCTCGTCATTCTCTTCTCCAATATCTATGGTAACCTATAAAATAAGAGCACAAGCATATTGCACTGATGGACACAAGGTTCATACAGGACTGGACAGTAAGTTGGTCTTTGGTCTGCAGTCAACCAGCAGGGGCCAGTCTTGTATTTTTATGAGATTGCCTGGGAACCTATATAATAAGCTCTGAGCTACATGGAGGAAGAGCAGGTTACAAACATAACAAAACAGGAAGTCAATGACAAACTATTTCTGCACCCAACCATATATCTGTTGCTGGCTTATTGGATACACAGGGAGGACTACCTCCCTGCACACATACTTCTGGAATTCCCTCCCATAGGTGATGTGCCAGATCTGCTCTACTTATCCATTTAGCCCATGAAACCATTTTTTTTTTTTCACCAGGTCTTCTGAGTTGGAGAGCACAAGGTATAAAACTTTGTTTGGATGTTGCCTGATTCTTTGTTTGGTTGCTTTGGATGCTGATATTCTAAATATTTTGCTACTGCTGTAAACCACTTTGGAGTCTTTGTATAAAAAGTGGAATATAAATCTTGGGTTGCAATCATAACCACACTTTCCTGAGAGTAAGCCCCATTGAACAAAATAGGAGTTACTTCAGAGGAGACCTGGTTAGGATTGTGCCCTAAGAATAAAATAAAATCTTCAAAACTGGGTAGTGGATCACCAACCTTTATACTGTCTTACCAAAGCTGACAACTTTCCTAGCGTATACCATAAGAACATAAGAACATAAGAACAGCCCCACTGGATCAGGCCATAGGCCCATCTAGTCCAGCTTCCTGTATCTCACAGCGGCCCACCAAATGCCCCAGGGAGCACACCAGATAACAAGAGACCTCATCCTGGTGCCCTCCCCTGCATCTGGCATTCTGACATAACCCATTTCTAAAATCAGGAGGTTGCGCATACACATCATGGCTTGTACCCCATAATGGATTTTTCCTCCAGAAATTTGTCCAATCCCCTTTTAAAGGCGTCTAGGCTAGACGCCAGCACCACATCCTGTGGCAAGGAGTTCCACAGACCGACCACACGCTGAGTAAAGAAATATTTTCTTTTGTCTGTCCTAACCCGCCCAACACTCAATTTTAGTGGATGTCCTCTGGTTCTGGTATTATGTGAGAGTGTAAAGAGCATCTCCCTATCCACTCTGTCCATTCCCTGCATAATTTTGTATGTCTCAATCATGTCCCCCCTCAAGCGTCTCTTTTCTAGGCTGAAGAGGCCCAAACGCCGTAGCCTTTCCTCATAAGGAAGGTGCCCCAGCCCCGTAATCATCTTAGTCGCTCTCTTTTGCACCTTTTCCATTTCCACTATGTCTTTTTTGAGATGCGGCAACCAGAACGGGACACAATACTCCAGGTAAGGCCTTACCATAGATTTGTACAACGGCATTATAATACTAGCGGTTTTGTTCTTAATACCCTTCCTAATGATCCCAAGCATAGAATTGGCCTTCTTCACTGCCGCCGCACATTGTGTCGACACTTTCTTCGACCTGTCCACCACCACCCCAAGATCTCTCTCCTGATCTGTCACAGACAGCTCAGAACCCATCAGCCTATATCTAAAGTTTTGATTTTTTGCCCCAATGTGCATGACTTTACACTTACTGACATTGAAGCGCATCTGCCATTTTGCTGCCCATTCTGCCAGTCTGGAGAGATCCTTCTGGAGCTCCTCACAATCACTTCTGGTCTTTACCACTCGGAAAAGTTTGATGTCATACCAAATTTCAACCCTACATCTAGTACCCCCCACCCACACACACACACAATGTGACAATATATAATGTGACAGGCTTGTGCCCTTCTCTACCTCCTTCACATAAATAGCATTATTCCTTCTGTATCCACAGGAGGAATTATTATAGATACCTCAAACTGCATTTTCTAAATCTGGGGGGGGGGGGAATCTGCTGCCTTAATTTACATGGAAAAGATCAAAATGGCAACAAGTTGAAAATGCCAGGCTAAACATAAAGGTTACTTGCCACGGAGATGACGAATGGTATCTCACTTGAAACATTCATGAGTCATCTCAATGTGCTGCTTCCCTTGCTCAAGAGCCCCCCCCAAAGAGCTCGAGAGTAACTTTCTGCAACTTCTTATTAACTCAGCCAAGCGACTAGAGCTTCTGTCGTGCTCCACCATTGTCACCAAGTTGCTCCCACCTGCCAATGCATCCTGAATAATTCTCAGAGAAAATGATTTCAGGAAGCATTTTCTACAGGTGTGGAGGAGAGAGCACGTCATTGTATTTTCCAGTTGTTTGCAAAAATGCAAGCCAAAGGTATCAATAATCTACCTGTGTGAGAGGACAGTGGTGTTGTAGGTGGGCACCCTACAGATGTTTATAATTCACATTTTCAGTTACTGTAATTATCCCAGGGCTTAACAGATAAAATGAAAGGTACTTTAAAACAAGCCTACCCAAATCATATCTTCTGTCTTGGAAACCTCCCCCCCCCCCCAACTTAGATGTAGTTCTATAATGAGTCTCTATGGGCTGAATTATGAAGGAAGGCTCTTTGCACAGCCTTGTAGGCACTTCCCAGTGAGCCTGCAGGCAGAGAAAAGAGCAGTCTCCTAGGCCACATATTATGGGAGCCTGAGGATACAGCAGCATGGCACTCGTTTGAAGGGTAGGATGTGTCCCTGCCTGCATCCAGTCTGCATGAACCATCAGAGCTTTGCCCCAGCAGCAGAGGTGTTCCAGGCACACTTCTCACACATCAGTCCCCAGCAAGGTGGGGGACATCTGCAATTCCGTGGTTTGATTACGGCTTCTGAACGAGCTGCTTGCTTTTGGTGTTTCTGAGCAGAGAGAGGGTGGAGAGAGAATGAATGGGAAGTGGGACAGGCCTGGGTGGGGATACAACTGGCGGAGATCTCTTCCACTGAAGCTTATCCCCTGTGACAGGCTCAGAAGCCTGACACAGAGCTTCTCCAGCCTTCACCAGCAAAATAGCTGGTGCAGACTTGAGAAGCCCCATCGACCAGGCTGAGGCTTTATTCAGGGTAAGGGGACGAATGATCCCTTCCCCCAAGAAGACCACCTGCCTGCTCAGATCCAGCGCAAGATCTGACAGTAGCCATATGGGGCCACCCCTCCTGTGCTGGATAGGATTGGGCTGTAAGTCCCATTAATCTCAGAGGGTCTAATCAATTATTAACCTTCTTTATACAGAAGCCAATGTACCTCTAAATGTGGTTTAAAAGGCAAACTTTATTTGCCCTTGATGGTATAAAGCAGCGATTCCCAAACTTATCACAGTCACAGTGCTCTTCTTTTATGGCCCTTGTCAAGGTGTGATACTGCATGACATCTCATGCAATTCTCATGCAATTGCATGAGATTTTGTGCAATCTTGGCCTGCCAAGCCAGAAAGAAAGGCTGCCAGGGACATCCTGTGACTCCCTTGTGAGTTTGCCAGTGTCCCAGGTTGCCCCAGCACACAGTTTGGGAACCACTGGTATAAAGTGACAAAGCACATGAGGGGATTTCAAAGATTAATGACATGAGGAGAGCATGAGGGGAGCATCAGACATGCGAGAAGCATCACGGATCAACCTGAAGACATGTAGAACAATGCTTTAAGCATGCAAAATTGTAACCTGCTAAGGCAAAAGCAGTCCCCAAAGCCAGACCTAGCTGATGCTTGAGCACCACTTGAGGCAGCCAATTCTGCCGTCCCTCCATGTTTATTTCAGGAGCCCTTTCAAGTTCATGCACTCCCCCATCACCATCATTGCCACAGCTCCCCTTACTTCTTCCACTGGTAGATCTTCAACACTGGTTAATGGAGGGATCATGGGAGGGATCCTCCCCAAACTAGACTGTTTTGAACAGCTGATCAGGAGGTAAGGAAGAAGCAATGTTCTTTCTTATGGCACTTCTTCCAGGAGGAGTGCCGTTAGGAACAGGATTGCAGCCTTGTTCGTCAATTCTGCAGCCATGATCTTGGCAGTGGAGCAGAAGGTGAGCTGCCCCTTCAACTTCTTGCTCATGTCCAAGGAAAGCAAGCCACAACAGGATGGGGCAGTGGCTGTGGTGCAGATGGGCAGTGAGTGTAGCATGTGCTAGGTATGTTGCCTTTGCCTCGCTGACTTCCACAGGATGAAGCTGAGTCACCAGTCCAAATTTAAGAACAACTCCAAGGACATTATAATTCTTGCACCAGACATTATGATTCTTGCATCAGATGGCTGTTAGTTCCCTATCATCTGAAGGCATACTTTAAAGGCAGAAATTCTAATTAAAAACCAGAAGAGGAAGTTCTTCACTGGTTAAAAACACTACCAAGCCCCTGCAGGACCCGTTTCTATGTTTTCTTCATGCTCCTCCCCTTAAAAAAAAAAAAGGTACCTGTCATTATTATACCCTGGGGTTCAAGGAGAAAGCACTCTAGCTTTGTAACTTGTAATCAATAAATGGGGGGGGGGGTTGTGCCTTAGTGATCTGATGCCTGCAAGCATTAATTAAAATGTTCCCAGCAGCTGGGGAGAGAAGATGATACACACTGCACACACCACTGAAAATACCAGATGAGTTGTACAACAGCTTGTGATGCATTGGGTGCACCAGCCAGCAGCCCACAGTCTTAGCAGGCCCCAGCTGTGACTTGGACTTCCAGCGCTAGCTGTCTTCATGACTTTGATCTACCAGAAAAATGAAGAGCTTCAACTTATCAAGCCATGTCTTCTGCTATTCTTTGCTTCTATTTTTACATCCCTCTTGGCTAGCATGCAAAGTATGTAGTGATTTGGGGGGGGGGAACAATCCCAAGAATTTCTTTTTCTCAAGGCTCATACAGACCCCCTAGCTTGAAATGGGAAACAATGTGCATGTAGAGGGTCTGAGATTACCTTCTCAGAACTCATTTAGTCCAACTTTATGTCTAGCACAGCTCCAGGCTTCCCTTGAACCTCACCTTCTCTGCTAAGCAACATGGAATAGACAGCCCATCTCCAAGGCAAAGTGGGGCTGGAGCATTTCAAGAAGAGTTGCCCTGTCTTAAGTTGCAATGATTTGAATGATTTTTGTTTAGCAGAATGTTGGATCAGATTATTACAATGAGCCTCCTTGGCTGTCAATCAGATCTTTATATAACTTTTCACTAGTCAGCAAATCCCTTTTTTTAAAAAAAACTACTCTCAACTTTTTCCTTGTACCTCTGCCATCTATATCCTCATTTTCCTTCCTTATCTCTCTTGGTGACATACTTTCGGTCCTTCCTTTGTTTATTTTAGCTGAAGGCACACAGTCCCTCATTTTTTGGTCTGATAATATTCTTCTTCTAGGCATCCGTTCTCTCTTTTTCTCCAAAACAAATCCTATTTTCCCATCTCAAACATACTACTGTGTTGTATTGGCAACCTTCAGTCTTGAAAGACTCTGGTATCGTGCTCTGAAAGGTGGTTCTGGCACAGTGTCTAGTGTGGCTGAAAAGGCCAATCCGGGAGTGACAATCCCTTCCACACTGGGAGCAAGTGCAGTCTGTCCCTGGTCTGTCTCCCTGGCTATGGGCCTTCCTTCTTTGCCTCAGACTGTTGGCCAAGTGTCTCTTCAAACTGGGAAAGGCCATGCTGCACAGCCTGCCTCCAAGCGGGCCGCTCAGAGGCCAGGGTTTCCCACTTGTTGAGGTCCATCCCTAAGGCCTTCAGATCCCTCTTGCAGATGTCCTTGTATCGCAGCTGTGGTCTACCTGTAGGGCGCTTTCCTTGCACGAGTTCTCCATAGAGGAGATCCTTTGGGATCCGGCCATCATCCATTCTCACGACATGACCGAGCCAATGCAGGCGTCTCTGTTTCAGCAGTGCATACATGCTAGGGATTCCAGCACGTTCCAGGACTGTGTTGTTAGGAACTTTGTCCTGCCAGGTGATGCCGAGAATGTGTCGGAGGCAGCGCATGTGGAAAGTGTTCAGTTTCCTCTCCTGTTGTGAGCAGAGAGTCCATGACTCGCTGCAGTACAGAAGTGTACTCAGGACGCAAGCTCTGTAGACCTGGATCTTGGTATGTTCCGTCAGCTTCTTGTATATACATACTACTGTGTATAATCAGTAAATCTTTGGAATCTTTGACCACAGCATTTTGATGCCTGCTGTATTTGATAGTTTGATTAGAGCGCGATACCATAGTCTTTTGAGACTGAAGGTTGCCAACAACGTGATTATAAAGAGAGAACTTCCAATGAAAGCCATGTCAAGGTTTATTGTGACCATTTCAGGCCATCAGAATGGTGTGGCAAAGGCATAGGCAGGGGTTCCTATATATTTGTACCCTAAAGAAACAATGTAGTCTACATAACATCCAGCTGCCTTTGATGTTTCCAGTTTACTGGACTGTGTAGCTGCTAAAGCAATTGGACAGATCACTGGTTTGCATTTTCTTACCAAAGTTGCATCTGACTTACCAGAGTAACAGCAGTTCTAGGGGTGACCGTATCACAATCAACAGCTTCAATGGTCAGGTTGTACTGTTGGACAGATTCATAGTCTGGTTGTGTTGCCAGTTCTAGCATGCCAGACTTTGGATTCAACCAGAACATCTTAACGGGACGAATGTCTTCCTTCACTATTCTGTAAGTCACACAGTCTGGTGGGTAGTCTTTGTCTGTGGCTGTTACTTTTCCAACTTGATGCTTGGCTGTAAGAAGATAGCAGTACTTTATGTAGGCTAATTTGCAGAGCTTTTATTTCATTTAGTCAGAATTAATGTGGTAGTGCTTGAAAGCTGAGTGCACCAAAAATGACTCTATTAAATCTTCTATGCTGGTTTTGTAATACTGATTACCAATCACTTCTATTTAGCCATATAACAGTGCAGATTCATACAAACATTGCTCATTAATTACTTTACAATGAGTGCAAGGCTTAAGATACTTTTATCACTGTTAGGATGAGAATGTAATTTAATTGACCATTAAACTTGTCTCCGGTTGACCTCACTATAAGAGACTCTAGAGGTGCATCTTCCCCTAGTCTAGTTATGTGCTTTTATTTGTCTGACATTAAGTTTTCAGACTATTAGGTGAACTCCTGGGAGGTGGGGGCATTCATGTGTCCCTAAATCAGAACGTGGGATGCAACTCTGATACTTGTCTGAAAATCTGCCCTGTAATGTCCCAATGTGATCAATCACTGGGACTATGTTTGTGATTTGCCGTACAGGGCTGTACGTACATACCAGGATGAGGTTCAGATTCAGCATCTTTGGGTTTGGGTAGGAGAAGGTTGTTCCTTCACGTGTCCCCAGTCCAGCCTCTATCCCACCTCATATGCATTATTGTGTATCCCTGCTGCATCATCAGGGATCCTTGGATCTTACCAGCTTGCAGCTCCTATTTCCAGATTTCCCACAATGCCATGTTTGTAAGTATGGTGAACTGGCAACCCTGGAAGGTCTAAAGGGGGCAAGAAGAGATGCTGGCCTGTGGACAAAGTTTCCAGTCTGAGAGATATTTAATATCATCATCCTACTATTGTTATACAACCTCTGGGCAGGGGCTGTACCCCAGTGGCACTCCCAGAGGGGGGCTCTGCACTAGTTTTTGTTGAGTGCCTCAATGTGCCATGTAAGCTGCGCCTTCCCTTGGCTATTGGAGCCATTCTGGGCAGCAAGAGCAATGCAGTGGTGTTTCCTCCCCGTCGCTCTTGCTGTCCAGAATGGCTCTAAAGGCGAGGAAGTGGGGCAGCTTACACTGCCCATAGAGGCACTCTGCAAAACTTAGTGCTGTGCCCTCCCTTTGGGAATGCCACTGTTGTACCCTCTAATAGAGGTCAGGGTGGCTTTATAGTTCCCATGTGGTCTTCCACCCTGGCAGTGATCTGCTGTGCCAGTGGAGGTAAAACAGCCCTTCCCGGTCCAGCCCATTTACTTACTACTGACCCCCCATTCCCGGTCTGTCCCATTTACTTACTACTATCTGTTATGACTACCAAATCTGGATGGAAAGCTTAACCATCCGCCATTCTTGCTGTTCATGAGAGTGCTGTCCTTCTCTCTCATTTTCACATTTAATATTCCATTTAATGGAAAACTGATTTTTTTTTTTTTGCAGGTGTGAAAAATAAAATCGTAAGAAGCTAACTTGAGTACTTTTCAAGTGCGTGTTTTAAAAAGAACCATTATGAAACTTCCTGAAAAGCTGCCAACTTTGCTCCTTGAAGATGACTGAAAATGAATTTCATTTCCCTCGTGATTTCTAGCACAACATGATTGAGCATTTAGGATGTGATAAAACTCTTCCAGATTTTTTAAAAATAATTTTTCAGGTTAAAAGAAAATTAATTTTATATGCGTGCTCATTTTTTCCCCCCCTTTTGCTGTCAATACAGGACCCAGGTTCATGTCAAACTTCATCAGAGAAAATTACTTTAAATATTTCAGAGTGGTATAATTGTCCCTAATTATATAGTTATCAAGACCCTGTACAAGGCAATTTTGTACTAATACAAAGAGTAACTTACAATCTAATTCTAGTTTGTACTGGAACAGGCAGGCCAGCGGGCCTGTGCTGTATCTATTGCAAGTTTCAGGCTATCTGAGGCTCAGCCCGAGGAAAGAGGAAACTTTTCCCCTTACCCTTTGGAGAGCCACAGCAGCTCCAATGGGGCTACTCAGATCTGTGCCACCTAAATCGGCGGCACAAATCTGAGCAGCTCAGTACTGCCCCAGGCCGTGCGGGAATGGGGCTAGAATCCGGCATAAGTGCCAAATCTTGTCCCCGTCTCTCACTCCCCACCCGGCTCCAGGAACACCCACTGCCCATCCTCCCCTGCCCTAAAATGCCTTCCTCTAGCTTTCTCCCCACCCTCCCCATGTGCCCTCCCCAGACCCCTGCACTGGCTGAGCTCGGCCAATGCAAACATACTGGGCCCTGGGGTTCATGAAGGTGAAGGGAGGTCAGCACATGTCCATGCACCAGCCTATCTCCCCCAAGAATGGCGCAAAAGTGCTTTACGGAACTTTCACAACACTCCTTGGTCGGTGCAAGGGACTTGTGCCAGCCAAATGGATGCTTAGGATTGTGCCCTTAGTTTATTCTGTTGGAGACGCCTGCGTTGGCTCGGTCATGTCATGAGAATGGATGATGGCCGGATTCCAAAGGATCTCCTCTATGGAGAATTTGTGCAAGGAAAGCGCCCTACAGGTAGACCACAGCTGCGATACAAGGACATCTGCAAGAGGGATCTGAAGGCCTTAGGAGTGGACCTCAACAAGTGGGAAACGCTGGCCTCTGAGCGGCCCGCTTGGAGGCAGGCTGTGCAGCATGGCCTTTCCCAGTTTGAAGAGACACTTGGCCAACAGTCTGCGGCAAAGAGGCAAAGAAGGAAGGCCCATAGTCAGGGAGACAGACCAGGGACAGACTGCACTTGCTTCCAGTGTGGAAGGGATTGTCACTCGCGAATTGGCCTTTTCAGCCACACTAGATGCTGTTCCAGAACCACCATTCAGAGCGCGACACCATAGTCTTTCGAGACTGAAGGTTGCCTACATCCCTGGACTTTTAAGAGAGACTAGGTAAAATTTTAAAAAAGTTAGCATATTTATTTTGAAGAGAATTTGCTACCCAACCCCATTATTTGAATCTTGTTTAGACTAAGGTCCTTATTTTTTCACATCATGTGTTTTTTTATTTTTAATTCCCACACAGTTTAGTATTAATAGCATGTCCACTTAACTGTACATCTGATATTTTGGGTAGCAGGGCACTAGAATAAATGACACTGTAGTACTATCCTATTTCTCTGTCCTTTACTATCACGCAGCTTTCCTCCCCCTATTGATTGACATTCTATCCTCAATTCCAACTCAAATTTGAACCCAGTCTTTTGTCAGTTCAAACTATGATTCTAAGGACAGTGAAAATGAATCATTGCAGAACAGCCATACCTTTTACAAGGTGTAATCCTTGTACAGTTTTTACCACCAGGTTAGACTTAATTTTCCCGGGTGTTTGGTTTTTAAGTTCTAATTCAAGTAGGTTAGCCAACATCTGATGCTGTACTCAGGTTTGTCCTTATAAGTTATTTCATCTAAACACAGAAGTCAAGTACATAAGGTTCTTTGGTGGTCCGATCTCAATACAGGCCAGAGTCACACCTTACTTATCTCCAGCATGGTTCCTGGGTTATGCTGAAACAAAGTTAAAACAACCTACCTCCAGCTGTTTCTGGAACCATAAATACATAATGTGCTTTATTAAAGTCTGGACTAAATTCATTGACAGGTGTGATTTCCACAATGATCATAGCAGTTACTGGTAAAAGAACAGAGAGATCAGTTTTTCCAAAATTTTAACCTGAGAATTCAACTAGCCAACTAACTGATAACAGGAAAATAGCATACAGTAAAGTTAATAGAACTCAGTGGTATAGCTCTGCCATACTTTTTTAGGACTAAACTGCCATCATTGTATACCCAGAAGAAGAGGCATACAGGGTAGAATGGCCATCAGGAGTGCCATGTACACCTTCTTGAACCTAAGTTGGTCCAATAAAAATTTAATTTGAGTTTATCTGCTATGAACCAACTTTCATTGGAATGATATTTCTTCCACTGCAATATCAGGGAGAAATTTTCCCTGCAGGAATAGATAGAAAACCAGGTACAAATGTATATAATTCATTATCTTCACAGAGATTGAGACCAAAAATTGTATCTTGTTCCAAGCTGCCTGGCAAGTAAGCAGTGAAAAGTAGCAAAGAGCAGCCTTATTCATCTCACATGAATGAAAACTGTGGGTCAAAGAAGAAATAGGAACAAGACAGATCCTCAGGCAAATAATCTCGCTTGTAAGGAGGTTTGACATGCTGAGAAATATGTGGGTGTTCTTTTTGCAGCTCACCTGTATGTGAAGGATTTGCACTGTCAGAAACAGAGAGCGCCATTTCATAGATGCCATCGACTGCAAGATTATGTGGGTCCTCATAGTCTAAGTCTCGGGTTATCTTGCAACATAGCAACAGTGGAGCAATTAAGTGACAATTATCATGTCGAAGACAAATCAACGTTCATGCATATTTCAAATCGGTAGCTTAACACTGAAAGCCTATACATGTCTACTCAGAAGCAAGTCCCGTTAAGTTCAATGCATTACATCGTTAGGCCCCGATCCTGTTGGGGCCTTGCACTGCCAGAACTCGTGTTCCAGCAGCATAAGGTTATCAATGGCAGTGTGGAAGCTGGGCTGCAGTTGTGCGCTGCTGGGCTGATGCTGTAAATGGCAAGAGGTGCGGTGCCTGCAACAGCAGCCTTGGGAAGCTGTGGAGGTGCTGGTACATCAGCTCTCGGGAGGGGCATAGGCGGGGGGAATAATGAAGCATTTTGGGGAAGAAGTGGAACAAGGAGTGGGAAGGACAGGGTGGATCTGGTGGCAATCACTCACCCTGGTTCTTATCCCCGCTTTCCAAAACCTTCTCCCCTTTTCCCTTCTTGGACATACACCACCAAATTGACTGGAGTGTGTCTGAGGAGATCCTAGGCAGCCTGTAGGCTTATGTAAGTGAAAAAGATTTTACTTACCTCCTATTTGCCTTCAGGTTCCCCTTCCCCCCCCCATAGGGGGAAGCTACACAGTGTTGCACAGCTACAGTGTTGAGCATGCAGCACACGCTCCTTTGCTTCTACTGCATGCTATAATGTAGTGGGCGATACGATTGGTTGGCATGGTTGGCAACCTTCAGTCTCGAAAGACTATGGTAGAAGCCTACAGCACCCAGTATTCCCAGGCGGTCTCCCATCCAAGTACTAACCAGGCCTGACCCTGCTTAGCTTCCAAGATCAGACGAGATTGGGCATGTGCAGGGCCCTAGTTGTTCAAGCGTACGCTCCAAAATACCAAGTGTGTATGCAGCAAACATGTTTGAAAACACATGAACTATGCAAAGACACTAAACAAGGAGCCAGGAAACAAGGCTTCTGTGGAGTACAAATTTGTTGCTGTATAATGTACAATTATAATCAGTGGCCTCACTAAGGTTTGCATCACCCAATGCAAGAGGCCAGCATGTCACCCCCATGATGGACCTCCTTTCATGCAGTGGGCAGGGCAACAACCAAAGCGGAGGGTGTGGTGATGTACCTTTGCTCTGCCCCCACGGGTTTTTTGCTCATACCTTTTGACAAAATACAAATATTTCAAAGCAGTTCATTTCATTGCGTTCTGCTGCAAATTACACATCAAATGGTAAATAACATTATGGTATCATTCCTACAAACCACGATTTTAGCGATTTTGGTCACTAGTGGTGTCACCCCTCCCAGACTATCACCTTACTAACACCTTATTGCTTCCATGCTGTCTCATAATAACATCTCATGGGCTCTTCGAACACTCATTTCATTGGTCCGTTTTGAATTAAGCAAATGTACTTTTTAGTTATACAGTATAAGAAAGTTGCATTTTGTGTTCTGGTTTTTTCGCCGTAACTTTTGATAGAATGGAGATATTTCACTCTGGGTCTTTTCATCGCATTCTGCTGTAAATTACACATCAAATGGTATGTAACATGATGGTATTATTCCTACAAACCATGATTTTAGCATGTGCATGTCACCCCCCCGTGCGTGTCACCCGGTGCAGGCCATGCTCCCCACACACCCCTAGCAATGCCATTGAATATAATGGCCGTCTGTTATCATCATCATCATTGTTATTGTTATTAAGAATATTGATATACCACTTTTCAAGAAGCACAGATCACAAAGTGGTTTACATACGTAGTAAAAGAAATCAATAAATGGTTCCCTGTTCACAATCTTAAAAGAAAAAAACACAGAAGAGACACAAACAATGGCCGCTGGAAAAGATGACATGCTGCTATGAAGAGGGATAGTTACTCTCCTTCTGCCAAATATAAGAGGTCACTATTTTATAGGATGCCTCTTTGCCCAGTTAGCAGGGAGGTATCAATTCTGCTAAATCCTGGTGGCCCAATGTTTGTTCTCCCAGAGAATCCCTTCTCCAACCATCCTGGCAGATGTTCAATGAGATCCAATTCTTAGGCTTCCATGTGCATCTATAGCTGCTGTCTAATCTTGTTTCAGATCTTCATTTACTTACCCAAATGGCATTCCTGGCACCCGCAACTTGTTCAAATAGCATTCCAGCCCCAACTGGGCCACTGTTTGGTTCATAATGAAGTACATCAGGGGGCTTGTCTCCATCATGACAGCTTACATTAGCGACCACAGTGTTCTTCGCAATAACTTCTTTGCCAGTATATCTGATGAAAAAGAAACCATCAGAATGTCATAAAAGAGATTCCGTTTGTACCAATAACCCCAATTATCTTTTATAAACATCCATCAGGCATGAAATGTTACTATATCACCTGCCATTATAAAGAGATAATTCAGCAAGACGCTCAGGGAGCAAAAATTGGGAAGAGTTCCACTACAATGCTTCAGAAGGCACTCTGATTTATAGGAGCCGTATGTTGGCATCCTTCAGTCTCGGAAGACTATGGTATTGTGCTCTGAATGGTGGTTCTGGAACAGAGTGTCCTCTCCAGTACGCAAAGCCTGGGTAAAGTAGATATGGAGGATAGACTGTTACCCATGCAGCAAATCCCCCCTCTCCACATCTCTGAAATGGTCCAATGGAAAGGCAGAAGCCAATACGGTTGGTTCCACCGGCGTCACAGGAGTTGCCAAAACGTGACTGTGTTCAGCCATGAACTGCCTCAGGGACCCCATCTCCGGATTTTGCCTCGAGGTTGACTCCTGAAGCCTTTTCCATAACTGGATGTAACCACAAGGCAGTGGAGGTTTGGGATCAGAGTTTTCCTTCTCTCAGATGAGCTGCCTTCCCAGGCTAACAAGTCCCAACTACCCGGTGGCTGTTTAGTCGCCTCTTACGACAAGTACAGCCAAACCGAGGGCCTATTCTTATCCCCCAGCCCCCAGGGGAGAGGAGCCATGTGTCTGCAAATGTTTATACCCAGTAGTTGAAGTGCAACCCTGACAGGAGTTCAAATGAATCCCATTTTATAGTCTTGTAAGAATACAGTACTGACAGCAAGGACTGGATGTCTCGGAGATAGGAGGAAAAGGTTTAACTGGCTTACTTTTCCACAGCTACGCTTTATGGAGACTTCAGCAGGCTTAAAGCACTATACTTGCACAGCTACAGTGTTGGGGCAAAACAGGATGAAGGTTCTGTAAAATTGTATGTGCAGGTTGTGTCTGACATGCCATGCCTTCCTCTTGGCCACATCTATATGAGGTGGAAGAAGGAGAACACAATGAAGGTTGGAGATAAGATAGAAGATGCAGTGACCAAGAGACCATACAGCCAGACATCCAGACTCCTGGTACTAAAGTGATGGATATTGGGTTAGCATTCAACTCCTAGCTCCACCAAGGACTAGAAGGTGTCAAAATGGCATCAATACATTAGAAGAGAACATTAGAAGGGCTCTGCTGCGTCAGACCACTGGCCCAGATCATCCAACATCCTGTTTCCCGCAATGGCCAACAAGGTGCTTTCAAGAATCCCACCAGCTGGACTGGAAGTCAACAAGACTCTCCAGCTATTGCACTTCAGCAACTGCAATTAAGCAGCAGAGTTGGTCCAGCTCCTTTCCAACTGCCTGCACTTATCTCAGGAGGGATCATCTTACCTAACTTAAAAATATGTCTAGAAACAGTTTCAATGTAAAAATGAAATGGACAGGCAGGATTTACAGCACTCAGGCTGTCCATGCTAAAGAGCTGCCCCAGTTAGGTCACTACCATACAGCAGCTGTCTTTATGTGGCTCACCAGTCAAGTCAGTTGTGTTAGAGTTAATTCAGCTGGTTGTCTTATTCCATAGAAGCTATTTGCTTCCCTTTGGAAGCAAGAGTTTGCAAACTCACCTGTACACATACTGATCACAGAATGGCTGGTTATCATTGATACCATGAACATTTGCAACCACAGGAATGCCTGAACACCTCCGGTTTTTGTTGCAAGCTTTGATTGTGAAGGACTGCGCACTGAGAAAGCCATCCTCTTCCATGTCAAGTCGAGATGCGATTGCTAGGGTACCATGGGCTGCAAAATAGATGCTAGGTTATGGAGCGGCAATAGGCATGTGTCGTAGGTTCAGAGACACACAGCCCCCAGAAACACAGAGCTGTAGCATTACCTTTACCATCAATGGAAGACTGGGAGAATCAGTCTAAGCTACTCAACCTAGCCTCCCACATTGGTATATGATAGTGAGGATGGTTGGCAAAACCTGACTATTTTACTCTCACCAGCAAAGGCCAAGCAGTTCGGGTAATTGGGATAAAAACGGTGTGCAGAGCACTCTATCAGTGGCCATTTTGGGAGCGCTGTTGCAAGAAGTAGCAGCATTCTCTGTACATGGCCAGGACATCACATCTGCTGAAGCAAGTAAGGTGGTGGTGAGGAGGGGGCAAAACTGGGGGGAGAGGAGGAAGTGGGGAGGGGAGAGGAATTCAGTGGGAAAGCTGTGGGAGGCGTGGATCCAGTGGCAATGGTGGATGCCAGATCCTATCCCCTCCATCAGCAACTTCCCCCCTTTCTATTCTCAGGTACCAGCTAAAGAGCTGGCACTGGTCGAATGAAACCCATTGCACAGTGGGAAACTTACAGAGAGGTAAGGAGGTTTAAATCTCTTTTCCTCTCCAAAGCTTCCTGATCCTCCTCCCCGCCAGATACAGCATGGTCCTTGAGGTGGCTGCACCAGCAGGGGGTAAAGGATAGGACAGAGCTCAGCATTATATCAGGTGATCCTATTCCCTTTGACTAATAAAACTAAAGGTTTCTGAAGATTGCTGGCAGTGTCTACCATCACTTACTTCTGTCAATCATGAAGTAAGGGTTGCTTGGATCAAGACTGAAGGTGACGTCATTGATTGGGTCATTCTTCCCAACATGACAAGTGCCGACTGTCTTTCCAATGGAAATTTCTTCATCCAAGGTAATGTTTACTGTAGCCAATGATGTAGAATCTTCTGTTCTGGAAGTCAGTCCACCTTTGGCAATGCTGAATAAACTAGAAACATCAACAAAACATAATGCACAATTCAGTAGTAGATGCCCAGTTTTCTTTGCATTATAAAATTGTATCTTTGGGTGAGAGCTGGCTTGCTAAATCCTCTCGTGCCCAGACATACAGCATCCTCACTGTGCCTTATCCGTACCATCCAGTATTATCAGCCAGCCATGTTATTTATCTTCAAAGTATACTCAACTCCTTTTCACAAAGAGAAAAGGCAACATACAACAATTCAATAAAAGACTCATATCAGAGGATCATCTGATGCAACCTTTCTTACAGCCCTGCGGTAGGCCAGCATTATTAGCTTCAGACTGAGACAGAGGTGATGTTGCTGAAGGACAGGAGGTTCAGAACTCCACTGAGATTTGATGAAGGGACAACCAGACCCACAACTTGTGTTTATGGACACTGCTACACTGCCCTTCACTCAGTTAGGGTAGTTGGGATAAAAGCAGAGCAATGGTTGGAGAATTTGGGAGATCAGTTGATGAAAACTTGGTCTGACATTATTCACGTGAACATCCAGATTTCACACAACCTCTGTTCCTAAACAAAAGTGCGTGCAAGAAATATATGAAACGTGGTATAGAAGTACATGAAAATGGCTTTCTATTCTGGAAATCACCTTGGATTTCCATGGCTGTGAAGGAGAAAGAGTTATTTGAAAGATCTGAAGGTGCTATATTATATGGTGGGGGTGTGTGTGTGGGTAACTGTGATCCATGGTGAAACAAGCTTTGCAAGTTTATGTCATGTTTCAAAAATCTAGAATATCTGATTGACCAGAGAATATACAAAACATCACATTCATACTTGTGGGAAACTATAGCTCTATCAAACTGACTTTAAGGCCCCAACTTTATCATTTTCCATCCCCACCAATGCCACCACACCACCACAGCAATGCACTGCTTCCTGTGGTTGGGGGGACAGTCCCGGAGGTCTCGATGTAAGAGAACATTCAGTCTCCTACCTAGGTGTAAGCTGGAACAGATCTATCTAGACCTGCACCAGTGATTTCACTGGTGAAAGTTCAAGTGGGTTTAGGATTGTGGGATTAGGATAGTCCAAGGGGGCAGATTGAGGTCTAGAAGGGGGATAGGTTATCAGCTGCACTGCTGCCACCAGTATGGCTCCCTTTCAACCCTCATTCTGCTCCCATTGCCTCCTCATTCCTTTTCCTCCCCACCCCATTCTGCCCCCTCCTAATCATTCTCCCACCCACCCCTTCACAAACTTACCAGTGTTGGGGGATGCAACAGATCCACTGCCAGGCTGTTGCCACTAGTCAGTGCTTGTGGCAGTGGCCCAGATGCTCATGACAATGGGTGGTGTTTGCAACCACTGTGAAGTGCTTTATGCCACTGGAATGCTAGTTCCAGAAGCATAAAGCCCATATAGAAATGGTGGGCTGTAAGTCTCTGAAAAACTATCAGCCATACATAGCACATATGTGCACCATCTGTAAACATGAGCACCATTCCAGATACTTACGTGCATGAAAGAATGAGGCCAGTGTCCTTCACTTGTACAAGAAACACTTTTAAATGTCTGCTCAAAGAAAGGCCCTCTGGATCTGTCACTGTCACCTTCACTGCATAGCTGTGAGCGAAACACACATACAGATAACAGTTTTCCAATGCTAAGTGTGACTCTGAGGTGTTGATTATATCTATGTCCTGTAATATTTTTATATTAAATGCTCTGCTGATAATCTAATGAACCTGGCTGTCCACTAAAGAGGCTACACAGGGATCGAGTTTTTGGATGCACACTAATTCAAAATGGTGGCCATACCAGCCAGTAACCATGGGAGCCTTGATTAGACAAGCAAATCACTGCCATGTGCCATGAGGCTGATCCAACTTTTCAAACCTATTTAGGGAGTTGTAAATGAACTCTGAATCAACTGAGTTTAAGAGTGTTTGGGTGTGAAGAGGTTCAATGCATTATACATGGGTGGGGGGGGGGGCTTGAAAGTGAAAAGAGTCCTGCTGGCTTGAAACAAATGTTCATCACAACCAATATTCTGTTCCCCCTCTCACTAGCCAACCAGATCCCTCTGGGAAGTCTATGAAGGAACAACAGCCCCTCCTCCAGAAACTGATATTCAGATATATACGACCTCTGAGCGTAGGAGTGCCCCAGAGGCATCATGACAAATAGCCAGGAATAGATCTGACCTCTACAAATATGTCTAATACCCTTTGAAAGCCACCTAAGTGGCCATCACCACATCCTGTGGCAGTAAATTCTGCACATGAATTATGTATTGTGTGAAGAAGCACTTTCCACCACACTGAATATTCTGTGTGTGGTAGGAAGGGATCATAACAATATAGTCAGTAAATGAAACTGAAACTGCTTTATACTGAATCAGGTTATTGACCCACTTAGTTCAGGCTTTTAGTGAAGAATTTTTCTCTGCCCTATCTGGAGATGCCAGGTGTTGAACCTGGAACCTTCAGCACGTGCTCTGCCACTGAGCTATGAACTGAAAGCTCTGGTGAGAGGATAATGTGTCCCTAGGCAACTGTCTTTCCCTTCCCGATAATTCCATTTCCTGTCCCACTCTCTGTCTGATTTAGTTAAATCATCACTCCGCTCCCAGAGTGCTCTCTGGAAAGTATAATGATCAGCAGTTTCCCCCTGTCATTTAACTTGCTAGAGTAAAACAGTAGCAATAAACAAGCAGCATCTGTAAATTAAAAGTGTATAATTAATTTAATACTTTTTTTTTTTCCTGGCTGAGCAGAAAGTTCTGTACCCTCCCAGGGAATAAGGCGGGATGCTCTCTGGCTATCATTTCTGTAGCAACCTCTTATAACACAGTAAAACAGAGCAAAGCGATTCATGTATATTTTTCGGTCAAGTTCATTTTTTCCCCCAAGCTACCCAAGTAAGAAATGTTATTTTTAAAAAGGTGCATTTATTTTTTAAATAACACCAGGCATTATTAATATGCAGATGGAGAGAAATTAATGAATGCAGTGTATTCTTATTCATTTATAGCTCTAGCCCTGTTGCATCTTGCAAATGTTGCTGAAGTTACTGTTGAGGCAGTCTGAATTAATTAGCCATTCCCAATTTAAACAAATTAGGCACCTTTGACTCAGTTGCCTCTAAGGAAACTGATAAACAAGTGTAAAATATACAAATACAAAAATTATTGCCAGCGTTACACTTTTCACAGACCCTGGAAAACACAGAGAATTCATTATGGCAAAAATCCAGTTTTAATGAAAGAACTTTAGTGCACACACACCTATAGACTGAGACCAACCAGAATCAATCATGGATCCTGAGCAAGTCTAGCCTATGGAAACAATGAGTGATCAGTAAAACTGGGGTTAGAAATTCTATAGATTTGGATATGCTAGCACTAGTAGAAAGCATAAAAACATAAGAACAGCTCTGCTGGATCAGGCCATAGGCCCATCTAGTCCAATTTCCTGTATCTCACAGTGGCCCACCAAATCCCTCAGGGAGCACACAAGACAACAAGAGACCTGCATCCCGGTGCCCTCCCTTGCACCTGGGATTCTGACGTAGCCCATTTCTAAAATCAGGAGGCTGCACGTACACGTCATGGCTTGTAACCCGTGATGAACTTTTCCTTCAGAAATTTGCCCAATCTCCTTTTAAAGGCATCTAGGCCAGATGCCATCACCACATCCTGTGGCAAGGGGTTCCCCTGGAACAAGGAGTGGGTTTCTGAACATCACAAGAGGGAAGGGGCTGAAGATGTTTAATCTTAATCTCTAAAAGAAACTTCTGCAATGAATTCCTATGAATTCATGAAGAGTTTCTATGCAAACTCTCTAACACTAAGATTTTGAGGTTATCGTGTAAAAGGCCCAGTTTGAACCACTTTTTGAATACACATGGACTGACCACTCATCAAGCTTTTAAAGGTTTAGGGTTCTTCTCCTCACTTTAAAATGTCTCCTTGATCCCCCCCTCTCTAACTCAGAGGGATACCGGGTGGTGCGAGGGTCAGGTCGTGCGCTCCAGGTGCCAACTGAGGCATGGCACTGGGTGTGGATTTACAGCAGGTAGCAAAGGAAGTGAAGAGCGTTGGTGAAGGCAACGAAAGCAACAGGAGTGTTGGGCCCTCCCACCCCCTCCCACCCTCCCCTGTTTCCCTGTGACTCCAAAATGGAGCCATTCTGGACGTTGCAGGTGTGGCAGGGTGGCACAGGGTGTGTCACAGTGATGCAGGGGGCAACATCACCAGGTCACCCTGCCTCGGATCCCCCTCTTCTTTTTCCAATCTAGGGAGGAGGACAGATGAGGGCATCACTGGGTAAGGGCAGGCAGCAGTTGGCACACTGCCACAGATACCAGGAGCTCTTGGGCTGGCCTTCAGCTTGCTTGCTTTCTTAACACGAAAAATATTGAGAAGAATTATTGTTATGCCTTAATCATTAAGGAGATCTTGTTATTTAATAATAATAATAATAATAATAATAATAATAATAATAATAATAATAAATTATTAGCCATCCCCAAAATAATAACAATAATTGTTGCTGCAGCCGCCCTGAATAGAAAATATTTTGAATTAAAAACAGTTGAGATTTTCACCATTGGGGGGAAAAAACCCAATGATTTTTAAGTTTAAAAAACCCACAGAACAAACCCCTGCTTACCTTTTCTCGCTGCTTTCATAATCAAAGGATTCTATTGTAGAAAGGGTCCCTGTATCATCAATCTCAAACACTGTATGATTTGGGGTGACCTCAATAGAGAACTGTTAGGAAAAAATTCAGTGTTGATTCGTTTCCACATAAAACATAAGTGCATTTTTAATGCACAGTATTATAGATCAGAAGAAAACAGGTGGATAGAAATTGATACATTAATGGACTCCTGTGTTTCATTCTGAGGCATGTTCTCCCTGCTCTGTCTTTGCAACTCAAGTCACAGGACAGTCTCCTGCGCAAGGGAGGGCACCAGGATGCAGGTCTCTTGTTGCCTTGTGTGCTGCCTGGGGCATTTGGTGGGCCGCTGTGAGATACAGGAAGCTGGACTAGATGGGTCTATGGCCTGATCCAGCGGGGCTGTTCTTATGTTCCTGCTACAACAATAACTGAGGTGTATATAAAGCTTTGACACTGGATTATGTTGAGTGAGGTTGACAAAAATTCTTTCATAAGGTGAATTCAAACATTTGTTTGCCCACTGCATACTATGGGATAATCCATCAATGTCATCGGGTTCTTCATTTATTTATGCATAAAAAGTTATTCTCACCCCTTCAATTAAAACTAATGAATTGTATTGGCAACCTTCAGTCTCGAAAGACTATGGTATCGCGCTCTGAAAGGTGGTTCTGGCACAGCGTCTAGTGTGGCTGAAAAGGCCAATCCGGGAGTGACAATCCCTTCCACACCGGGAGCAAGTGCAGTCTGTCCCTGGTCTGTCTCCCTGGCTATGGGCCTTCCTTCTTTGCCTCTTAGCCTCAGACTGTTTGAAATAGCAGCAAAAACTAATGAATGTTTTTCATTGAATGTTTTTCAGACTGTTTGAAATAGCAGCAAAAACTAATGAATGAAAAACTAATGAATAAATAGCAGAAAAAACTAATGAAATAGCAGCAAAAACAACAACAAAAACCGGTATTGTCTAAATAACATCAGTAATAGTAAAACAAAGCAAAGACTAAATTGTTCTTTAGAATAAAAGTACAAGAGCCTATCTTAATTAAGCACATCCTCCTTGAAAGAGAACTGGATTTACCTGCAAGTAAGGAGATCAGTAAGTGGACTTCTTGATCAGAGAATCCTATGACTGGAGTGCCATCACTGAAAAGACCCCAAATCTTATAGTCACCAGTTCTATTATACCCCACAAGGTGAGGTACTCATACAGGGACATCCTTGGAGAAGACCAGTGTATAGGGGGTTATACAATGTATAAATGTAGATAAGTTATAAATTCCTAGTACAGTTGCTATAGCCTTCCATAGTTTACTTTCCTGAACCTCCATATTCACCAGGCTTTTGCATTATAATCCTGTCAGATTAGAGGCAAAGTGTTAAACCTGTTCTCCCTTCCACCCCCATCCCTGGCTGTGGGATTCTCATCCCACTGGACCAAATCCTAACAACATTATAAAATGAATTCCTTCAGTTTCAATTAATCTCTCTATATACATTGACATACTCACACAAGCAGGTGTTCTGATGGCTTGCTGATAGCAAACCAATGGCAAATCTCTACATAGTCTTGTCTAACATGGTTGCCTATATGCTGAGCATAAGCTGAGCTAGAACTCTGAGATTCCCACCCGGAGAAAATTTCAATAAAGTGATGAGCAATCTCTGGTTTCCTGGAATCCACCCAACAGGAAACAGAGGAGCCAATGTAAAGCAACTGCTTTTTCTTGCATTGCCTCTCTGTCTCTCTTCTTTCCTCTCTTCTTCCTTCCACCTGCCTTCCATCTCCTTCCTTTCATATGCATACAGACAGCAGTAAGCTTGTGGTGGCAGTGATAGTAATATTTATTTATCTAGCTGTCGAAACTGCCTTGTCAACTCTTTTGTGCTAAAAACTGGTCTATAAGTATTACAATAAATAATTGTGGCATAAGCTGCATCTGATGAGGAAGACCCTGATAATAACAACAACAACAACAACAACAACAACAACAACAACAACAGGTATTTATATACCGCCTTTCTTGGTCTTTATTCAAGACTTTATTCAAGGCGGTTTACATAGGCAGGCTTTATTTAAATCCCTTATTAAATTGGGATTTTTACAATTGAAAGAAGGTTCTTTCTTTCAAGAACCACTACATTCAGGTGTTTCATTCCGATCTGGCTTCACATTCTGGCCTCCATCCTCCCACGCTCAGAGCAGATGGAATTGCTTGGCTTCAGCTTTTGATCCACAAAAGAATATGTCACAATACATTTCTTGGGCTCCAGTTCTATCCAACTTCCCAGTGTTGATGCAGCCATGCCAACGGTGCACTGGATCCTGCAACGGGAGGGACGTCATGGAGGCCTCCTCAAGGTAAGGGAAGGGAAATTTTCTTCCCTTCCCTCAAGGCTGCATTACGGCTACATCGGCTCCAGAAAGCTGGATAGGATCAGGCCGGCCCCACATTCAGAGCAGGGTTGGGGCCAGTTGCAGCTCAGCCCGGGGCAAGGGGAATTCCTTCCTCTTACCCCAGGTAATGCCGCAGCAGCCCCAATGGGGCCACTCGGATCTGCACCACCTCAAGAGGTGGCACAAATCCAAGCAGCCCGGAGCTGCTCCAGGCTGCCCAGGACCTGGAATAGGATCTGGCATAAGTGCCAGATCCTGGCCCCACCCACCCCTTGCCAGCTCCCCACCCATGGCCCATCTACTGACCTCCCTCCCCCTGCCCCAAAATGCCTCCTTCCTGCCCTCCACCTGCCTCCCCAAATCACACCCCCCCCCCCGCGCTGGCCTGACTCAGCTGGTACAGGGCTTACCTCTTTTACTGGCCAAGCAGGGATTGCATCAGCCTCCCTCCTCCAGAGTCAGCGCAAAAGTGCTTTATAGCACTTTCAAGACACTCTTTGGCCAGCGCAAAGGACTTGCACCAGCCAAAGGTGCCCTCAGGATTGCACTTTAGCCATTACGGTGCCACAAGGCTGTTTGTTATTTTTACTGCAGTAATCTCACCCTGTTACCTCTCTGAAAGCTGATATATATGTGTGTGTGTGTGTGTGTGTAAGAGGAGTGCCACAGTCATATCACTCAAGACTCGTAATAGTCAACAGTATCAAAAGCCATAAATAAGATCTACTCTAAAAGTTTACAATAACTAGAGAAATTGCAGCTTCAGGCCTCTGTTCTCAAATGACAGGCGAATTTGCCAGACAAGGAACTCTTCTGATGCTTCTCAGCCATTGTTACAAATGTATAAATTCCAATGATTTAATATTTGTATAGGAAAGAGAAGAGTTATGCCAGGAGAGCTTCGTTCCCTCATTACACAAACAAACTCGGGCCGATAGCTTGTTACAGTCTGATACGCTTACATTTACAGAGGGGCTTGAATGGTTCCTAGGCAACAGACAGCTGAAGGAATCAGGACATTCTGCATGACTTTTCACAACTATTGGAGCCTGTGAGAGGCAATCACAATAATTTCAGTTATTGGAATAACTGCCTCGGCTTGTTATTGGCAAACGGACACACCGGTGCTTCCCGGGGATTATTAAGATATTAAGGGCACACTTCAGACACTAAGCACTTTCAAATCCATTAATGTCAACCGGGGAGTTGGCACATCTGCCATTCCAATCAGTGGGTCTTGTAAGTGCTTAAATTTGACTGGCTTGCACCCTCTGTGTGAGGATAATTGATAAGTGTTAGCTCACCACTTGGGTTGCCAGGTGAGCTGAACAGAGATCAGCTGCTGCCTTTAAAGCTCCTGTTGCCACAGAGAAAATAAAAGACAGCTGAAGATCCTCGTGTCCTGGTCCTAGAATGTCCCATGCCCCCCCCCCCAGACCGTGACCTGCTAATAATGATCCCAAAGCTGATGAAATCACCTTGTGCTGCTCTTGGGCAGACGCAATGGGTGATAAACGAAATCGCTACATTTTCTTCCAGCTAGTGGAAAGTGAGAACCATCACCTTGCAGGAGCACAGTTGCTGAGCGGGCAGGTGGCCCAGGGTGGCCCAGGCAAGTGGTCATGAATTCCTGATGTCAGAGGGGATGCCCATCTATTCAGCAACCACATGCTTGCATAGGGTTGCTCATAGCTCCCCTCACCAGCTGGTATAAAGGCAGGGGTTTCTCACCCGTTGTGATTGTCGCTGCTGCAGGGATTATTTCCAGCACCTCCAGAGGTGGATTCTAGGGTTAGAACCGAAGGGGCCATGGTTTCCTTTTCTCCCATCACAGGGCAGAGTTTCAAAGTGAACAGCCAGTTTTCAGGACCAGTTGACTCACTTCAGGAGTCTGCCCCCTACTGAAGGTGGAAAATTTCTCTCTTGACTTGTCTAAGAAAGATACATGACACTACATAGCATAACAGAGATTTGTCATTCGACTTCCTTTCCTATTTCTTTTGGTTGAGGCTACTACATGCGGCTCAGAAAACAAAGGAAACTGGGTGAAGTTGCCAAGCTGGATTGAGGGAGGAGGAAAACACAGAGATAGAGAAGCTTGTTGGGCGGTGGGGAAGGGGGCTAAATGAAACTATCATGGTTCAAAGCTCCACCATGACAAGTTTTGTCACTCTTCTCAAAGACAAGAGAGGAGGGGGAGGAGAGTCTATCATGTAAATTCATTTCATTTGGATTAGGGCGCAATCCAAACCTGCACTGGAGCAGGCAAGTCAGGAGGCTTGCGCTGCATCCAATGCGGGTTACTGGCCGGCTGCGGCTCAGCAGAGGCAAGGGGAAGCTCTTCCCCTTACCCCTGGGTAAGGGCTGCTGGCCCCAATGGGTCTCCTCGGACCTGTGCTGCCTCTGGAGGTGGCGCAAGTCTGAGGAGAGGAGAGTGGCTTCAAGCCGCTCCGTTCTCCCCAGGGACGGGGGTTGGGATCTAGCATAACCGCCAGGTCCCAGCCCCACCCCCAGCTCCCTGCACGCCCACCCCCAGGGCTGCCCATCGCCCGCCCTCCCCCACCCAGAAACACCCCCTCCCACCTTCTCCCCGCCCCCCATGCCTACCTTCGCCGCTTGTGTCAGCACGGGTGTGCCAGCACAACTGGGGGGGAGGAAGCCACCGCGGAGGCTTCTGCCAGCCTCTGTGCGTTGGGTCATTTAGATACACCGATGCAGCTTCCTCCCACAGAGGCGCAATCATGCTTTACGGCACGTTTGTGACCCTCTCGGGGCTCCTGTGCTGGCATAAGTGCCGGTTAGGATTATGCCCTTAGCCTCTCTCAAGTGATTCCCTGAAGCATGGCACTAGGAAGTAGGCATTAGTCCTCTTATGATTGTAAATAAATAAATACCTACATATTATTATTATAATATTATAGATACAATATGATTTCCTTTGTGATCTCCTTTTTTAAAAAGTCTCATAAAGTTAGGTGGGACCTGATAGAGTGTCATTTAAAAAAGATGGTCCTGGTGTTAAAAAGTTTGGGAACCATTGGGCTAAGAGCTCAAGCCTGAGCTCTTGGCACTGGTCCACCTCTGGTGCTGAGTGTCACAAACATGCCGTAAGGCATGTCTGCAACCCTCAGCGCCGATCCAGTGCTGGTGCTAACTCAGTGCCAGCTGGCACTGGGCTAGAGCCGGTGAACCGCTGCTGCTCTGCCACTCTGCAGTCGCCTGAACCGCTGGGCAGTGGAGAGATAGGTGGGGGCGTGGGGGGAGGTGGGGAGGAGATGTTCTGGGGCGGGAAAGGTGGGGAGAGGGCAGGGAGAGGGAAGGGAGGAAGCGTGCCAGGGGGAGGGAGCAGGGTGGGAGGGAGGCGGGACCGGAGGAGCTCTGCTCTTCCACACCCAGAGCATCCATGATTCTGTGGCAGCCCAAGGGTTGCTGCAGAATTGAGTAGCCCTATTGTGGGACTACTTGCCTTACCCACGGAAAGGGGAAGTCCCCTTTCCCCGAGGAGCCACCGGCCGCTGCCCTGTTGCATGCAGGATGCTGTGGCAGTTGTTTCGGTGCTGTGGCAGTCCCGGCTCAACGCACAGCTCAGGATTGGGCTGCCTGTCATTTCTGGGCTAAACAAAAACCAAAATCCGTCAGCTCAGCTGTGTACTAGGAAATTCAGAAATGTTGAAAACTGAAAATGTCTTAGGTGACGGCTTTATTGTGTTCCTTTTGAATACTGTATGTAGGAGCTGGGTTTTGATTTGTATCACAGCTGCTGCCCCCTTCTCAGCCCCTTCTCCTCTGCCTATAAGAACATAAGAAGAGCCCCACTGGATCAGGCCAAAAGTCCATCTAGTCCAGCTTCCTGTATCTCACAGTGGCCCACCAAATGATTCAGGGAACACACAAGACAACAAGCTATCATATCTTCAAATCTGGCTGGATGGGAAGGATCTGGAAGTTCCGCTCCCAACGTCTTCACTGTCCAGCCTGTGAATATATGGACAAGGGCACAGAGAGCAGGGAAGGTGAAGGCAAATAAAAGGGAGGTGGCAGTCCTCTTTCCAATTGCTGGAGAACTATCAAGAACAAGACTGTAGTGCTAGTCCCACCCCTCTTTTCAGCTCTGTCAGCATGTTCCCTGGCAGAGGTGCTTGGGGAGCAGGTCAGCTGCCTGGCTAGTCAGTGGACCAGGAAAGGCATAGAGGACAAGCACTCCCTGCCAGTTCACCCTCCCTCCCAGCTTCTTGCACAAGGCAGATGCTTAGTCTGCCTCTTGGGCGGGTTGACCCTCTAGGAACCATTTTTGTTTCCTGTCTATCCAACCATTCACCCCTTCTTTTACCACTGAAACTCTTATCACATTCCTATTAATCTAGGTAGGCCAAACAACATTGATTCGTACCAAAACTGCAGACACTTATAAATGTGAACTAGTTCACAAACTCTAGAGCTACCCTACATCTTTGCAAATTGTAACTTCGTAGAAAAATTAAATGCTACATTTAGTTATGGTCAACTAAAGTTATGAACTTGTCTGCCACCTGGTGGCTAATATGGTGTTAGACCATGGACACAATTAGAAATTCATTACCTCCCTATCTTCTGCTGCTGTGGTCCTCAGGTTACTAACAGTGGGGGCCTTGGGGTAAAACTTTACTTTGGGTCCCCCATGGCACCTGGACCTGCCATTTGATGGTGCAACAGACGCTTCCATTGGTGCTGAATGTTTTGTACATGCCCTGGCCAGGTGGCCCTCTGATGGTTGTGGGCCCTTGGCCATTGCCTGACTTGGCCAACACTTCAGCCACCATGTATTCAGTAATACGTTTTTTGTTCTTCTTTTTTACTGTAAGTTGATTTGTAAGCTTAGTCATGTGAAAGCAATCAATTCATGTATAAACTAAATAATAACCCATCCGCTTCATCCTACTTTTTATAGAATTGGTGCCAGGTTGTTGGGGTCCTGGGACAAAATCCTGCACTAAGACCTCAATGGTGACCCCTACCCACCCCCTGATGATACATTAGATGTTTCTGACAGGCACCAGCATTAAGGGTTCAGGAGCTGGTCTGGTTTGGTGGGCTCTCTGATGGATGTAAGCCCTCGGCCATTATACAACCTAGCCAACCCCAGATGTCTTCTCTAATCAGGTACTAGGATTCTCTCCAGCACAAGTGCCTGTGTGAGCACAGAAAGGTTGACTGAAGGCTCAATAGAGCCCTTCTATTCCTCTCCTTAGTGTGCACCAGCTGTTACCCAGAATGAAGGCCCTATGAATTTCCTGTCTTCACGTTCAATACGATGGGTGCAGCTGGGGGGTGGGGGAACAAAGTGTCAGTTCCTCCCCTACAGCTGGAACAGTGATGTCATCAGGAGAAGTGCTCTGGTGCTCTTTCTGACTTTGAAAGTTTTTTTCGAGAAACCTGAATCAAGAAGAAGCAACAGGCTCAACAGGAAGCAAACTGAGAAATTTACCTAGGGACATGTCTAGGCCATCCCAAGGGCTGCCTGAGAGACAGTATATAGCTTATGTTACATTGTATTGTATTGGCAACCTTCAGTCTCGAAAGACTATGGTATTGCGCTCTGAAAGGTGGTTCTGGCACAGCATCTAGTGTGGCTGAAAAAGCCAATCCGGGAGTGACAATCCCTTCCACACTGGGAGCAAGTGCAGTCTGTCCCTGGTCTGTCTCCCTGGCTATGGGCCTTCCTTCTTTGCCTCTTTGCCTCAGTCTGTTGGCCAAGTGTCTCTTCAAACTGGGAAAGGCCATGCTGCACAGCCTGCCTCCAAGCGGGCCGCTCAGAGGCCAGGGTTTCCCACTTGTTGAGGCCCATCCCTAAGGCCTTCAGATCCCTCTTGCAGCTTATGTTACACTATTGTTATAATCCTATGCATGTTTGGGCGCAATCCTAACCTACTTTCCAGCACTGGCATAGCTCTGCCAGTGGGGCATGTGCTGCATCCTGCAATTGGGGGGCAGTCACGGAGGCCTCCTCAAGGTAAGACAACATTTGTTCCCTTACCCCAGAGTTGCATTGCCCATTTGTCACTGCTGGAAAATTGGTTAGGATTGCAACCTTTATTTGATTGTAAATCCTACTGGACCGTACAGTGGGACTTACTTCTGAGTAAACATATAAGCTAGTATGTTAGCATACATTTTATAGTTATTTGGGATGGGGGTTTTAAAATTCCATTTTTTTTTTCCAATTTTTATGAATTTTTTTTAAAACAATTGCAAGAGTTTGGGATGAAATGGGATCCATTCCTTTTAAGTGAAATATTATAAGTCCCAAAGTGGGAGAAAGCAGTAGGAAAAGAAATTGCTCTAATGAAGAAATTTAAAGGGTGGGGTTTTTCTTGGTTGTGTAGTCTTGTGGGGCATAACTATGGGGGGCTCATGACAAGCTCCTGTGCTTCATAATTCACCGCTATGCCACTGCTCACCAATCCTTCTTGCACCAGGACCCTAACCAGAATTTGTTATGTTCGCATTATGTTATTTATTTATTTTTCACATTTTTATACTACCCTTCCTCTGAAGAGCTCAGGGCAGTGTACACAGCTGCTCCCCTTTTGTCCTCACAGTAACCCTGGGAGATAGGTGAGGCTGAGAGTAAGTGACTGGCCCAAGGTCACCCAGGAAGCTTCATGGCTAAAGGGGGATTTGAACCTGGATCTTCCAGGTCTAAGTCCACCTCCCGAACCACTACACCACCCTGGTTCTCAATTAGGAAATATCATGCCCAAGGTTGTAATGACCGCTTCAAAAGAGATAACACGTGGCAAAACGTATGCTTGCCTGCGCTTCGCAAGAATTGTTCTATGATGAGGAATCCACTGCTTCAAAGCAAACAGGTCTATAATCCTCGGCTGAATTTTTTTTTAAGGCACTTCTATTTACTTTGTGTTTGGACCGAATAAGGTGACAAATATTCCCTTTTGCTCTGAGTTGTGAAACTCCCATTGGTGCTGAAAGATCATGCAACAAGAGCAGAAGTGGACCCAAGCGAGACATGCTCATTAAAAGAACATCCACTGCTCTGAATAATTTATACAAAAATATATTCCGGCCTCGCATTTGAGGATTTAACCATGAGTCTCCCCAGAGCTTAGAATGAAGGAACAAGCGATAAGAATAAATCACGCCGATATTCTGCCCCATATCTTGGAAACTGTCATGCTTCTGTTTAATGTTTGCTTCGTAGCCGAATTATCAACCACTGAAGACGGCGCCTTATAATTAAAATCCAAACAGTTCCTTAATTATAGGCATTGCTAACGTATCATTCTTTGCTATATAATTACTTCTCATGGAGATGACTACTTATGATTATTTTTTTAGAGTCTCCCAATAAAGCCTCCTTCATGAAAAGGGTCGCCATGACTTAAGGTCTAGCACAAAGATTCAAGGTTTTAGTCTCTTTTTGAGGATCTCTGACAGAAGCACTTCACGTGAGGCCTGACGGGGATTGAAGTCGGGAACCTGGCAGCAGGAAGCAGGCACGTGACTTACTGCTTCACTAGGGCAGTTATTGGACAAACAATTTAGCTGCTCTGTAATGCCACCCAGCTAATCATCAGAGAGGAGCTGACTTAGACATACATAACTTGCCTCAGGCTCAGTTTCTCAGCCTGAACAATTTGTTGCTGGAGTTCCCAGCCCAGTAGCATAGTCAGAAGGGGGGCGGCACAGTGAGTACTGAAGGTGCCACAATGCACTGTGTAATTGGCCCCTCCCACCTGGTTCCCATCTGAGCCACTCCAGGTATGATGGCAATACGTAGGCATCTCCTATGAGTTGCCATCGCTGCCTGTAATAGCTCCAATGGCAAGCAGAAGGGCTGCTTACACAACACATTGCAGCACCTGCAGAACGTACCATTTTGCTCCTCCTCTAGCTACACCACTGATAGTACCCATACAGACTCTTTGTGTTGTACCATGCTTCCCACTTTATTTTATACAGAGCATTTTTTTTTACTGCCCTTCCTCCAAGGAGCTCAGGGTGTTGTGCAGGGTTCCTTCCCTCTGGTTGTCCTCACAACAACTCTGTGAGGTGCATGAGGCTGAGAGATAGCGACCAGCCCAAGGTCACCCAGGAACCTTCATGGCTGAATGGGGATTTGAACCTGGATCTTCCAGGTTTAAGTCCAACACCAGAAGCTGTTGCTTCTACCTCTTTGACTGCTTCCTTTTGCAACTTGACCATCTGCATGACCTTGAATACACACCTGCCCTGGAATGGTCCTAGAGGATCTGCTGCCTGGGTTTGCAGAGATCTGCTTCACCTGCCTGCTCACTCACACAACCCCATAACTCCCCTCTTAATAATCATCTCACATTAGCGCCTGTGCCCTGATGCCACTGCTGTTGCCACAGCCATTGTCTCCTCCTATTTCTCCTACATCTTGCTTACCTAGGAGCTAAACCAAGCCAATCCAAAGCCCCCCTCCTCTCACTTCCCAGCATGCTCTGCCCATCCTCTTTGTTTCAAAGAGCTGGGTGAAGGGCAAGGAGGAAGAGATGTCAGCAGATAGCCTGAAAGAGAAAGAAGGAGTGACAAGCTCCTCTTCCTTCTCCTTCTGGTCTTCTTGCTGGGTGAGCAAGAAGGTGGAGCTGAGCAGTCCTCTCCTGATCATTAATGGAAGTCAGCAATTAGAACAGGCTCGCCCTGCAGCATCAATTGTTCACAATGGCAGTACTCGAGGAAGAGGTAGGTTGTCCTTGTCAGTTGGCCATTCCCCCCAGCACTCTGTTCAGAGAAGCTGCTTCAGGCAGCCTCTTGGCTAAGGAGGCTCTGCACCTCCCCTTGCTTCTCTGATCTGTGTTTACTGCCCTGGACCTTAGCTTTGGCCTGATTGGGATCCATACTTACTTTTGACCTTTTCATATGACTTCCAGGCCTTGACCCTATTGCAGGTCGTGCACCGGAAACTATTTTCCATGTGGCCTGTTTCCACCAGCCTCCTTATCCACTAGAGAGTTTAAACCACCAAATTTCTCCAGCATGTATTCCAAGTCTCAGTATCTCTTTTAGGGCTCAATTCTAACCAACTTTCCAGCACAGAGGGAAGGGCAGTGCAGCTCCGGGGTAAGGGAATGAACATTTCCTTACCTTCAGGAGACTTTCGTGACTGCCACCCAACTGTAGGATGCAGCACATGCCCCATTGGCACAGTTGTGCCAGTGTGGGAATGTTGGTTAGGATTTGGATCTTAGAGGAATTAAGGGATGGATGGGCAAATGAACATATTTTGGAAACACATGGGGAAGCTGGCAATATTCCTGCACTGAAGATCTCTTTAAAACAAAAACACTAAATGGTCCAGACTCTGAGCTACACCCAGACTTCCTTTTCAAGAGGCACCAGGGCTGGTGTTATCATTAGGTCACTAGGCAGCTGCCTAAGGTGTAGACCTGAAAGGGGCACAGTGCTGACATTTCAGGGGCACAATTTTATACAGATCAGCTTTTTAACAATGTAAAGAACGCAACTGACAATGTATGCTTTTTCGATTTTAAGATAAATACCACAGCAGTGCTGCGCAAAATAATTAATGATAAAGTCTTATGGAAAAAAAATTTGGGAGAGAAGTGCAATTAGTCTGCCTTGCCTAGGGCACGAAACAGCCTGGCGCCAGCCCTGACCACACTCAAATGGAAGGTTATGCAAATAAAAAAATATAAATAAGGTTATGCATCAAATTAAATAATCCGTTTTAATGAATTTAATAAATTAAAGAATAGATTAAGTCTGGAATGATTAATCAACCAACCAAGTCCATCACGCCAATATACCTGCAGATTTACAGTTTGTACAGGACAAATGGACATGATAGCTTTACTTTATTTCATAGAAGCTATTAGGAGAAGATGGGTAGGGAAAAAATAGTGCAGGAAGCCACATTAATTATTTTAGCCCAAAATACAGAAGTCACTGAAAATTACCTTCAAAGGTGCTTCTTCAGGATCCTTGGCTGTGATGGTAAAAATCCCAGTGTTTTGTAGGATATCCTCTGCTATATAAATTTCAACCGCTATAGGCCAATGGAAAATAACAGGTCTAGGATTATTCTTGTAATGTGAATACTGACTTCCTACTTGCTGGTTTCTTTATTGATCCCACTCCATCCCTTACACTTGAGGGGACCATGAATGTCAGTCATAAACATGTCACCGTAAACACAGAATTATCCCAGTCCCATTTATCACCCTAGGAATGCCTTACAACATGGGTGCCCAAACCCTGGCCCTGGGGCCACTTGCGGCCCTCAAGGTCCCTCAATGAGGCCCTCAGGGAGCCCCCAGTCTCCAATGAGCCTCTGGCCCTCTGGAGATTTGTTGGAGCCCACACTGGCCCGATGCAACTGCTCTCAGAGTGAGGGCAACTGTTTGACCTCTCACATTAGCTGTGGGATGAGGGCTCCCTCCACTGCTTGCTGTTTCACGTCTGTGATGCAGTAGTGGCAGCAAAGGAAAGGCCAGCCTTGCTTTGCACAAGGCCTTTTATAGGCCTTGAGCTATTGCAAGACCTTCATTCATTTATATAAGTTCATCTTTAATATATTCATTTATGTAAACTTATGTAAATTTATTCAAAATTTAAATGTGAATTAATTCTTTCCCCCCCAGCCCCCGACACCATGTCAGAGAGATGATGTGGCCCTCCTGCCAAAAACTTTGGACACCCTTGCCTTACAAGATGGAAAGAACACCTTTAGAAAACCACCACGGATCCCACCATAGAAGCAAAGGTCCTTTATACCTTGGCCAGGCTGGGAAAGGGCTCCAGTAAAGACAGGTGGCTCATTGACATCCGCAATCTGGACAAAGATAGTCTGAGAAGCTGAACTCCCTTTGTTGTCTCTCACAAGAATGGGAAGGATGTAAAGGCTGACAGTTTCAAAATCCAACCTGGGTGATGCTTTCGTCATCAACTAGACAGTTGAAGAAATGTGACAAAGTAATAAGCTGAAGTATATTTAATTGTGGATAAAAATAGTGGTGGCACCCATCCTCTGAACCCCTCACCTTGGGAGTTCTGTTCGGCCCCCTCCATAGCATTTTGCCACTTACTTAAGACTTTTATATCAGGCAGGACTTTGACCTGAACAGATTGGTTAATATCTGGTCCCCCATCTGGTAAGTTGTGATTTTAGCTGCAGTTACTCTTTTTGTGTAAAATACTTCACATGAATTATCTTGGAATCCTTACAACAACCCTGCAAGGTAAGTATTATTACCGTCCTGTTCAGGGCTGGTCCAAGTCCTTCTGAGGGGGCACACCCAATGCTGCCTCCCTTACCCAAAATATGCCAGCCTCTGATCCTCCCCCTCTCCAATGTTCTAGATTAGCACTCTCCTCCCCTCCACTTCTCCTCTTCCTCCCTGCCCCTCTCTTTGTTTTCCAATTTATCAAGTGGAAGGCAAAAGAGGAGCAGTGTAGGTAAGTAGGCAGGCAGAGATGGGCACCTTCCACCAGTCTACCACCTGAGGCTGGCTCTGCCTCTTATGCAGCTGGAGAGTTGAAGCTGAAACTTTCCTATTGAGTTGATGAAAGAGGCAACCTTTGAACCAGGGAAGTTTCAACGCCCAGCACAGTTGCTTGGCCACTATGAGCCCAATCCTATGCATGTCTACTCAGAAGTAAGTCCCACTATCATCAATGGGGCTTACTCCCAGGAAGGTGTGGATAAGATTGTAGTTCTCCATTTTCTTGTGTTGCAAGCTGCATTGGATTGCGTTTGGCTGTACCAGAGAGGTGACATAGAAATGCTTTTATAAATTAAATAATTAAGAGTGACCCAAGTATAAAGTTCTCTTTGGGTTCAGTAGTAGTTTTGCTGTTGAAAGAAATAAAGCAGACAGGGCTTCAAAAGTTATCCATAATTTAGTTTACCATCCCATGGCCCCACAGCATTTCATGTAGCTAACTAAACTCAGAGCAATGGACCAGCAGCGACTGGCAAATTACATACCTTCTGTGCCTCTTTTGCACTGATGTCTCTATGCAATCAGTGTGTTTGGTTGCCTTGCCATTATTCCCTGATGAAATCACTGTTCTTTTGTTTGACTAGCTGCCCAGATCCTTCTTAGGTGGTATGAATAATTGTAGCACAAACAAGCAAAGGGATAATTTGTTGTTGGCAACCTTCAGTCTCGAAAGACTATGGTATCGCGCTCTGAATGGTGGTTCTGGCACAGCGTCTAGTGTGGCTGAAAAGGCCGATTCGGGAGTGACAATCCCTTCCACACCGGGAGCAAGTGCGCTCTGTCCCTGGTCTGTCTCCCTGGCTATGGGCCTTCCTTCTTTGCCTCTTAGCCTCAGACTGTTGGCCAAGTGTCTCTTCAAACTGGGAAAGGCCATGCTGCACAGCCTGCCTCCAAGCGGGCTGCTCAGAGGCCAGGGTTTCCCACCAGTTGAGGTCCACTCCTAAGGCCCTAAGCACTCCTAAGCACTAAGGCTCCTAAGCAAAGGGATAGGATAACACAAATGCAAAAAGGCACATTTGCTTTCTGATGCTTGTCGATGCCAAGATAAATACCAACAAGGGTACTTGGCTCCTTTCTCCTCAGCTGTACTAGTTTCCTTCACTGTCACTTTACAAATTCATTCATAAGCAGCATGTATTCATTCGAGAAGGACAAGTTTTGTTTTGTTTTGAACAGAAATCTGCCAAGTTGTGAACTCTGGCTATAGCACGCGAAGCGGATGATGGATGGGTGATGCTTGGGAATAAATTCAATGGAAAATACAAATGGATGAGACATTCATCCTTGAAAAAGAAGCACTAAGCTAAAACTTCACAAACATTCTTCTTTTAAAGTCTTACGGCCCAATCCTATCATAGCAGACTGCTCTTTCCAGCTAACATAATCAGTTATCTGGAAATGCACATATGCACTCAACAGACCATAGAGGCCCAGAGCACAATGCCAGGAAGAGGAGCACCAGCTGATTATGGTGAATTAGCAGGGAGGGTGGAATGGAATGGAGCGGAAGCAGGACCGAAGCTGTAGACGGTCAGGGATGGTACCCAGTGCAGGTGAATTATGCCAGATGCTATCCTTTTCCTTGACTTGACCCCATTTTCTCATCAGACCTGTACTAGAGGTGATGCAGGTTTGAGGAGACCCCTTGGTGACTGGGAGGCTTACGGGGAGCTGAGGTAAATATGTGCCTTTCCCAAGCCTTCTGATCTGCCCACCGCCACAGCATGCAGCACAACCCACTTTGGTGCAGCTTTGTGGTATGGCACAGAAAACCATGGGATTGGGCTGTTAGTCAATTAATTTGGCAGACCGCATTAAATTGAGTTGCAGAAGAAGTGACTTTGTGGTTCAAGACTGGTGTAGCTGGAACGACGATTGCACCATGAAGGGAAACAGCTGGAGAAATGGAAGATTCTATCAGCTGTGGACCTACCATTAGGTCCAATGGGGCAATTGCCCCAGGAGCGAGCCTCTAGGGCCCTGCAGAAGCCTCTCTGAAGCTCCCAACAGGGTTGGAAACTGTGCTTCTGGTTTTCCAGAAGCATAGTTTATAGCGTCGGGAACCTCAGAGAGGCTTCTCCAACATGGGCTTAGGTCACACGAGGCTCTGTGAGCCTCAGATGAGTGGGGGGCGGATTTTCACAGGGGGGGCAGCGACAGCCCGCAGGGGGCACCATCATGGACCTTTGCCCCTAGCTGGGGCTTGGGAGGTCTGTCCCTGGATTCTATGATTTTCTCACATAGAATAACACTTGTAAAAATCCCGTTTGAAAAAAAGGGGGGGTATGATTAGCCTTCCTATGTAAACCACCTTGTGAATATGAGATTTGAGATTATTGGAAAGGTGGTATGCGACGACCTATGGTTTTAAGCAAATAAATTGAAACTGAAACTGGAAAGGTGGTAAACAAACAAATAAAATGTGATTAATAAAACAATCTCACTTATAATCGTGGGTGATATTTGTTGCAGGCAGCAACTGTTACCCTGCACATGCCTGATCTCGTCTGATCTCGGAAGCTAAGCAGGGTCAGGCAGGATCGTGCAGACCTGGCCACGGTGATCCATGCCACGGTGACATCGAGGTTAGATTACTGTAACGCGCTCTATGTGGGGCTGCCCCTGAAGATGGTTCGGAAACTACAATTAGTACAGAATGCGACGGCCCGTGTGGTCACAGGAGCTAGGCGGTTTGACTCTGTCAGCCCGCTTCTCCGGGGGCTACATTGGCTGCCCATTCGTTTCTGGGCCCAATTCAAGGTGCTGGTTTTGACCTTTAAAGCCCTATACTGCTCTGGGCCAGGATATCTTAGAGATCGCCTACTCTCGTACAATCCGGCTCGTCCTCTCAGGTCATCAGAGAAGGCCTTTTTGCAAGTGCCGCCACCCAAGGAGGTCCGGGGGGCGGCTGCAAGAAATAGGGCCTTCTCAGTAGTGGCACCAACATTATGGAACTCCCTTCCCCTTGACTTGAGAATGGCTCCCTCTCTTGAGAGTTTTCGGCGAGGCCTGAAAACACTGTTGTTTAAACAAGCCTTCTGATTTCTGGCCTTCTTAACTTTTTATACATCTTTTAGTTTTACAGGCTTGATTCCTCGGTGATCTGCTCTTTTACTCTTTTAATCTGACTACTGTTTTTATGGCCTCTGTAGTGTGTTTTTAAATGTTTTTATCTGCTTGTATTAATGTTTTTTAAAATCTGTTTTTAATATGTTGTTAGCCGCCCTGGGTCCCGTTAGGGAGCAGGGCGGGATAAAAATAAAGTTTTATTATTTTTATTATTTATTACTTGGATGGGAGACCGCCTGGGAATACAGGGTGCTGTAGGCTTATACCATAGTCTTTCGAGACTGAAGGTTGCCAACCAACCATTTGTTGCAAGGGGAGGAAAGCAAGTGGACAATGGCCTTCCCATAACAAGCTGAACTCAGATTTGGCAAGAGACATAAACACTGCAACATGAAAATTCTGTTTGGATGGACTGGTCATCAGACTCCTGGTGTGTGTTTGTTTTTAAAAACTATCAGAGATAGTCAAAGATATCTTGCTCCTCTGTCAGGACTGATCCCACAGTACATGAAACGAAGTCCTGGACCTACCATCCAGTGTAGCCTTGTAGTTATGAGATTGAGCTATGAATTGGGATTTAGGTGGTGTAAATCTACAGTAAACTAACAGCACAATCCCAGGCATGTGAAGTTAGACGTACCACATGATAACTCAGGGGTCAGGGTCAGATGCTCACCTGCCATCTATTTGTGTCTGCCGGAGATATAACAAATGGGTGCACTAAGGGGTTGGCATTCACTATGGCCGGGTCTCCAACTAAAGAATGGTGCTGAGGGACAACCACCGTGATGTTAGTTACAACTGTGTGTGCAGGAGCATTTTCTGGGACAGGCTCTGGCCTTTCAGATGTCACACCGAGTAGTGTGAGACCTGTAAGAAAAGAGGAAAAATACTGTTTGCCTTTGCAATCTGTTTGTGATCCCCTGCCAAATAAACAAGGCTTGTTGATTCAGACAGAGTCCTCAGTTTGCACTGGGATATTCAGCCTGCATGGCTGCACTCTCTGCTGGCCAATAAGGCTCACAGACTAGTACAGGACAGTAGCTGCCCTGTCTTTGCCAGCACATTTACTTTGTAAGCTAATGGCAAAGGTGTGCATTAAATTACTCCATGGATGTTGCAAGACATAACTGTAGCGTCAACAGAATCATTTCAGATACGTATTTAACTCTGTAGTTGCTTGGATACCTCCACAGGTCATTATTGTCAGCTTTGTACTGAGTCAGGGCACAATCCTATACATGTCTACTCAGAAGCGTTCTGTTCAATGGGGTTTACTCTCAGGAAAGTGTGGATAGGATTGCAGCCTTAGGATGCAATTCAATACACACTTTCCCAGGAGTAAGCCTCACTGTGCACAATGGGCTTTAATTCTGAGTAGACATGCGTAGGCTTGCACTCTTACTCCAGAAATTCAGTTGCTAATCTAGATTAAATTACTGAATGACAACAACAAGTTCCTACAGTCACTCAGATCCAATAAAGGCGCAATCCTAATCCCTTATGTCAATGCTTTCCAGCAATGCAGCTCCGAGGTAAGGGAACAAACATTCCCTTACTTTGAGGAGGCCTCCATGAGTGACACCCAACTGAAGGATGCAGCACACGTCCCATTGGCACCGCTATGCCAGTGCTGGAAAGCACCAACATAAGGGGTTAGGATTGCGCCCGAAGTCTCTAAAAAGACTTGGGCAACATGTTCCAGAAACCAGTGAGCCCACGTATGATCAAGACAGAATGAACCCTATGAACTTCAATAATGTTAGTGTCACAAACAGTTACCCCTCGGGGGGCCTTTTATTTTGTTGACCCAGGGTGCTGCAGCTGTGAAAAAGACCAATTCCATGCTTGGGTTCATTAAAAGAGGGATTGAGAATAAAATGGCCAATGTTTTTATGCCACTGTACAAATCAACAGTAAGCCTTCTCTTATGTCTCTTGCTTGTGGTGGGACATACAAGGAAGTCCTTTCAGTTAATCTCAGGGGATGGGCAGATTCATACAGGGGAGATGGCCATTTAGCTTCCAAGCCATATAAGACTGTACAGGTTATCACTAGCATCTTGAATTGATGAAATTCAATTGATGAAACGATTGATGAAACAGGGGCATGATGTGTTTGTTCACCATGCCTTGCATTTGTCAGCATTCACCGACTTACCCCCTTTTGCTCATTGATCTATTTGCTCAAAATTTAAAGATCTAAAAAATTCAGTGGCACTCATTCATTCATAGTAATCCCCAATAGTATCAGGGATTGATCTGGCAGCTGCAGGGATCTCAGTAAGCAGATAAGTGCATTAGTCGGTTAGAAGAATCAATCAATCGTGAAGGGTTCTGCTATGCAGTGAGTCCTTCCAAATCAGACATTCTCCTTCCTCTTTCTTCAATAAACAGTAGTGATATATAAACACAGTGAAATGAAAAAAAAGCTAATCTAACAAAGTTTTCCTGTTTGGAATCATTGGAAAGCAGAAGATGTGGACACTCACCCAGTGCAGCATCTAGCCAAAGAGAAACAATCAGAATGTTAAACATTTTCTTCCAAAAAAGTTGCCCCCTTGGTTCATTTGTATGCACACAGCAATGCCTTCTGCTTTCATTGACTCTCTAGGCTGGGAGGGTAAGCCCAACAGTTTGTCAACGTTAACAGGAAGCATTCTGAGTGAGTGACAGTGTTTGTTTCCAAGTGATCTGTACAAACTTGTCAGCTTTGCTTCCTAAGTAAGCAAGCGTGTTTGGTTCCTGCTTCTGAAATGTGGCAGCGTTTTTCATCGCCAACAGCAGCCATTCAGGAAGAGCCAATGACTGCCAAATCTCGATCCTGATACTAAACAAACCTCTGGACAGGCAGCTGAAATCCTTTTGCTTCTGTTGAGGCATGGTTAGTGACACATACACATCCACAGAGAGAGAGAGAGAGAGATTTGGGCAGCACATTTGTTTGGGAACAAATGAAATAACATTTGAATCAAGCATATTTGAATCCTTCTTAATTTGTTATGAAACAAATGGGAAAAGTTCCTGACTAGCATATGTACCATTCAGTTTGTTCACAAATGTGGTTTTGGAATGGGGGGCTGTCGCAAAGGAGAGTGGCAGCCTTTTTATCCTTATTAACCATTTAGAGACGAAAAGGAGTGACATATCTCCTTTGGATGTTTGCCTCTGACATCTGCCATTGTTCTCTGAAGTGTCCCTGATGTTGCATCATTCCAGATCATGGGGGGGATGGCTGCTGCTAGTGGAAGAGACAGTGTTTTTGTGACAGCAGTCATTTTTTCCTGTGTCAGCGTTTTTGCTTGAGGCTGGATATATTATTTGCTTTTTCCCATGGTAGCCATTTTTTCCCACAGTGTTCTGGAACAATGTAGTATCTTGAGTATTGAAGGGGGGAACGCTGTCAGAGGTAGAGCTTTAATTTGAAATAATTAAAAGAAAAGAAAACTTGGCACTCTGCTGAGTGACAAGGTTAATCTTCCTCCCCCTAGGTAAGTGCCAGAGATGGGCCAAGACTCAGATGACTTGGACTCGACTCGCGAGAACAGATTTTTTTTTTTTTGCGACTTGTACAGACTCAAGTCACATGTGTCAAAAACTTGGGCACTGACTTGGGACTCAGGGGTTTTACCCTAAAAATGAAAAGACTCGAATAGATTCTAGTAAAGACTTACTTTTGTGTGTGCTTGCTTGCTTTTTCTTCGCCGCTTCTGGGGCTTGACTTGCTTTTCAAAAAGACTCAGACTCAAGTCAAAATGACTCAAAAATGGCCCTGGGCGAAACACGATGGCTGCTGTTACGACTCATGGTTGAGTCAAGAGGGGCAGAAACTGGGGACTCAACTTGGGACTCTGCACTGTGGCTCCGGCACATCCATGGTATGTGCTAGTGTGCACAGGTGCTATCCAATAGGTGCAACACATGGGGTGCCAGTTAAAATGTTTCTGCTTCCATGTGAAGTACAGCCACTTTCAGCTTTTTGGCCATGCTTTCATGGGGGCAGTGCTGGCATCAAGTTGTTGGAGGCCCAGAAACAAAGCCCTGCCCTGGACCCACCTTCGTACCCCCTGCCCACTCTCCAATGCTGCACTGGTTGCTACTACTGCCACCAACACTGGGCTCTGGGGCTTGCCCAGAAGAGCCCTCTGATTGATGTGGGTCCTTGGCCAGTCCTCCTAAGGGAGGGACTGTAATATCTTCCAAAGCAACTTGACATGCAAACATTAAAAATGAAGCATTTAGTAGCAAAAGTCAAAGCCTGCTGACATCAAGTTTCTCCAACATATCTTCTTCAAGGCAGTTATACTTTTCATGTGAAAAGTGATGCGCAGATCTGGAAGGAAACAAATTTGAATGCCTAGAAAGGTCTTCACAAAATGGAATGCTGTTTGTTTTGTGGACGTTGTATTAGGAACCAGGTAGGCTTTCAGGGTGGGAAGAGTTGCTGGCATCAAAAACCAGCATTACACTAACATACACAAAGAGGACGTGTTCTAGATGTGTGTTTCAAGGTGGAAACGACATCAGAACATTGTAGGAAGAAGAGTAGAACAAAAAATATATGCTGCACATTCTAATAGTTCAAATGCTTAAATGAAATACTCAAATATCCGTAAGTGTATTTAAGTGGTTGGTTGTTATTTAGACACATTTGGCAATATAGAGCTAGAAACAGACCACTAGCAATTTCAGCAGATGGCTGCCATCATTGGAACCAAGGTATGACACTGTTATCCTATGCTGCCCTCTGCTGTTGAAGAAGCACTACTGCATGATTGCTGCTGAGGTACAGTACTCGCTGTTGACTGGTCATGTTTACAGGTTTGTATAGGTTTTAGGGCTCATTCCATTTCCCTAAGGAATGGGGATTAGTTCTGCAGGGGGCAGGCTACAGGCTTCCAACAGAGAATTCTCAGTGCCTCAGCAAACTACAGAATTTGACAGAAAGCTTATTAAAGTGTGTTTATGGTGGCAATTAAAATGAGCGTTTATGGTGTTTTTAGTGTGCGTACAGACTTTTATACCAGTTCATTTAGGATTTGACTATTTGGGACCATGGCAGATTTAATTCATATTATGAAATCCAACTGTATGGTTGATGTAAACTTCATGTGTGCACACAGAATACCCTAAGAGTACAGCAACTAACCCCATGCCAGGGTTTTTCCTTGAGGCTGGATATATTATTTGCAATGGTCCAGTAACAATTGTCCAGTTTTTTTCTGCTGAATGTAATAATAATAATAATAATAATAATAATAATAATAATAATAATAAACAACTTTATTTTTATCCCGCCCTTCTCCCCAAAGGGACCCAGGGCGGCTTACAACATATTAAAAAAAACAAATTAAAACATAATTTAACAGATAAAAACATATTAAAAACACATTAAGAGAAACCATAAAAACAGTAATCAAATAAAAGTCAGAATAAAAAGAGCATAAAATAGCAGTTCAAAGAGGAATCACGCCTGTAAAAAACTAAAAGATGTATAAAAGATGTTTAAAAGGCCATAGAGTCAGAAGGCTTGTGTAAACAACAAGGTCTTCAGGCCTCACCGAAAGGTCTCGAGGGAAGGAGCCATTCTCAGGTCAAGGGGAAGGGAGTTCCATAACATTGGTGCCACTACTGAGAAGGCCCTATTTCTTGCAGCCGCCCCACGTACCTCTTTAGGCGGCAGCACATGTAAAAAGGCCTTCTCTGATGACCTGAGAGGACGAGCCGGATTGTACGGGAGTAGGCAATCTCTAAGATAGCCTGGCCCAGAGCAGTATAGGGCTTTAAAGGTCAAGACCAGCACCTTGAATTGGGCCCGGAAATGAATGGGCAGCCAATGTAGCCCCCGGAGAAGCGGACTGACAGAGTCAAACCACCTAGCTCCAGTGACCACACGGGCCGCCGCATTCTGCACTAATTGCAGTTTCCGAACCGTCTTCAGGGGCAGCCCCACATAAAGCTGCCCCTTTATGAATGTATCCCCTATTGTGGTAAAAAATCTCATTTGACAAAAGCTGCTTGGTGTGAAATTATTTTACTACTATTGCCCTAAAATTCTGAAAAGACATGAGTTGGGAAAAAGTGCATAATGAGTTCTATATACCTGGGTGGAAACATGTCAAATGCCCTTTTCAAAAACAGCATCCTCCATGGCCCTTTATTCAAACCACGGGAATATGGAAGAGCTACCAGTTTACATTTTAGTGCTGGCAAACCAACAGGTAACTTCCCAATGGAAGTGGCAGTGCAAACAGGAAAAAAAGGGTCATGTGCAGCGCAATCCTATCTTGCACTGGAACAGGCAGGCCAGGAGGCCTGAACTGTGTCCAGCACAAGATTGGGGTCTGAAGTGGCTCAGCCAGAGTTAAGGGGACACTCTTCCCCTTATCCCTGGTAAGCCACCAGAACCCCAATGGATCTACTTGGACTTGCGCCATCTCCGGAAGTGACTGTCATGAATATGTACAGTTTTTAGGCCTAGGAGCATGTAAAGCCTGAACCAAAGTAACCCAGTAACAGAGAAGTGGCTTGCAGTCCTAGCTGCAAGGAATTTACAACTCAATGGAAGGTGATAATGTAGCACCTAAATGGACAGAGAGGCGCCCATGAATCTCCGGTGGGGAGGGGAAGGACTAGCATCCAGCCCTACTTTGGGAAGATTCTGGCCCCAAGGGCCTCTGATTGGACAGTTTAAATGAGTACAGAGTCACCCCATCCTGTTAGCATGAGAAGTATAAGAATAAAGCCCAAAGGGGTGTCTTGGTCTTTTGTCTTTGTTTTTTGGCGTGGGTGCAACATCGGCAGGCGGAGAGCCTGATCCACCAGGGCCATGTGGCCTCATAGGTAACTTAGAGGAAAGATCTACAAAAGAAAGCTGACCCTGGTGAGAGTTAGGGAAAAGTAGAGATAGCCAGTTAGCTTTGTTATTTTAATGCTGATATGTTTCCTAGAAGTTTTATGCCTCTAGCATTTGCTGCTTTTTGTAACTTATGTAACCCTATGTATTTAATAAAGTAAAAATCCTTTTACTAAGTTGTTTCATTGTCTGTTGGGGACAAAGTTTCAGAATCCTGCCTAGCCGTTCAGCAAGCTACCAAATCCTCATTGAGGACTAGTAACTTGAGGCTTTAATTAAAGGAAGCGCTCAGTGCCTGCAAGGGATAGAATTAAGCCTAGAGGGTCTCAGTGTCCCTGGACTGAGACACTGGCACATACAGGGTGGTGGCAGTACTACCGAACAGGGGTCCTTGGGGGCTCTAGGGTTCTAGAACCAAGAACTCTGAGCACCCCAAAACCCTGGGAGTGTACGAAGTGTACGACAGTGACATAAGTCTGAGGAGAGCAGAGCAACTTTCAGCTACCCTGTGCTGCTCAGGGAATGGGGCTGGGATCTGGCATAACAGCTGAGTCCCAACCCCGTCTCCTGTTCCCTGCCTGCCTGCCTGCCCCTGGGACTGCCCTCCGCTCATCCTTCCCCTGCCCCGGAACGCCTCCCTGCTGCTTCCTCCCCACCAACCACAGACCCCTGCGTCAGCCAATTTCGACCGACGTAACCCTCCCTCCCTAAGTCGGCGCGGAGGCTGCATCCAGCCTCCGTGGGCTGGTGCATGTCCCTGCGCCAGCCCTGCCAACTCTCAAGGAGGTGCATGTTTGCGACCCTCCTTTACAGCATGTTTACGACCCTCCTGGGCCAGCACAAGGGACTTGCACTGGCCCAAGGCGCAGTTAGGATTGTGCCCTTAGTTGCAGAAGTTTAAGGGAGGAGTAAACAAGCTGAACTATACCTGGCATAAGTGCAAAATTCCTCCAGACCAGCAATTTGCAACCTTTTTCATTTCACAGCACACTGACAAGGCACTAAAATTGTCAAGGCACACCATCAGTATTTGGACAATTGATAAGTCGCACTATGCTGTTGGCGGGGGCTCACATTCCCCAATGGCCCTACTAATAAATGATCCTCCCCCAAACTCCTGCTGCACACACTAATGTGCCATGGAACAGTGGCTGAAAATCGCTGCTCTATGAGCAAACCATGTTGTTTCTCTCCATAATTGGGAGACTTCACAAATGAGTTGTGCTCTATGGACCAAGTAGCTCTTTGCTAGCATTCTCTGTATGTAGACAGAGACCTGGCAGTAAATGACCTGGCAGTAAATCCCATTGAAATTAATGGAGCTTACTTCTGAGTAGACAGAAGCAGACAGAGTAGACAGACCTGAGTAAGAGACCTGGCAGTATGTAGACCTGGCAGTAAATCCCATTGAAATTAATGGAGCTTACTTCTGAGTAGACATGTATAGGATTGCGCTGTAAGTGGTCCATGCAATCAGGGACCATATTTGCTCAGAGCGCCCAATTAGGTGATGCATCAGTACACATACAACAGTTTTCTTCTTCTTCTTAAATCATCATCATCATCATCATCATTATGATGAAAAGTACTTGAAAGCCATTGGGAAGAGCACAAGTACCATCAACCAATTACAAAAGGCTGCCTTACTAGGAATAGCACATATACTCCTGCGAAATTTGAAGACAACAACATGAAGACAAAACATGAGTAAAAACAACTAAGGGCCCAATCCTATCCAATTTTCCAGTGCCGGTGCTGCTGTGCCAATGGAGTATGCACTGCTTCCTATGTTAAGGAAGCAGGCACAGAGGCCTCCTCAAGGTATGGGAACATTTGTTCCCTTACCTTGGGGCTGCACTGCGGCTGCACCGGTGCTGGAAAGTTAAATAGGATTGGGTCCTAAAACATTCATAAAATAACAGCACAGCAGCTAAGAGCAATAAGCAATTGCGATATGCTGTATATAGGAGAAAACCGAATAGGAGCCTGATCTGAAGCAAAGAAGAGGAAAGTGAAAAAACACAAGCACTTGCTCCCTGTTCTGCTTCTCTACTAACAATTCCTCTGCCCTCCCCTGCTTTTCTTCTTCTTCTGACCATGAGTTTGCACCATGACACAGGGGCATCTTAGTCTTTGGTAGGTATCTGTATCTTGTATCTGCATCTTGTATGTATGGCGTGATTCATATAGATTCCATTTTTTACTTAAATAAACACATTTTTACAGAAATAAATAAGTAAATAAATTGCAACTCTGAAAAGGAAAAAAAAACAACACATTTATATGGACAACATGCAGCATTGAATATCAAGGGGGAAAGAACTGAGATGAAATATGACATGGGTATATCCAGTATGCCCCCTTAACACCCTTTAAAAGCTATTTTAAAGGAACAAGAGACATCTAGAAAACCTCTGAAGTATAAGAGAAAATGGGAGCCTTTGTTGGGATTCCAAAACCTTATTGGTGGACATGAAGGAATTAAACAGATTTTATTTCTGGCCCTTTGAGCAGTGTTTTTGTTCTAATTCCAAAAATGTATCATATCTTTAAGGAATTTATTCCTCTATGATTAGGTGCATGTTGTGGAATTTGTCAGGGCTCTGGCAAATTTATCACCTTGGTGTAATGATCATAAATAGAGCTATTTTGCATTGCAATTGGGCTGATCCCTTACAAGCCAAGGAAGAATTCAAGCTGTAAAGTTCCAATGCCAGGAATATAACTGGGCAAGTATCTTGATGGGAAGGAACTATGCTCCATAGGAAAAGATGTTTTGCCAGTTCTTTTAGGAGCAACAGAGAAGAAATGCCCAGTGATAATACACAGCAAACTCAAAAGAAAGCAGCCCAAGTCAAAAGAAAGGGGGCCAAAAGGTGAGTGAAAGTGATTTTTAAATTATAATACAGAATGTGGCAAGGTTTGTGTGCTATCATATCCTTACGATCCATCAGCAAGAATTAAAATAACTTTGTTTTTAGAATGTATTATTAAAAGTAACATTTACCATTATGTATAATGGGGAGGTGTTGGGGGTATTCCTGAATGACAGTAATAAGAGCGCAACTTATAAAATAGCATGATTTGCCATGGGAACCAGTAAGATTCAATTGCAGATTTGCAATTGTGTTATGATATTGGACATTAGCAATCATAACTAACCATTTTAATGTGTTTTTGATTCAGTAGTTATCTACACTGTGGATTTGTCTGGATATATTTGATACATTTGGCATATTGTAAGGCAATCTTTTTGCCTTATCAAACCATAACCTGAGGAACAAAACTGCCTTTTTAATTTATGTCAGACCATTGATCCATCAGATCCACTCCTGGCTGATATGATTGGGGGGTAGTGATCTTCCAAGTGATTGGGGGATGTGAACTTCCCAGTAGGAGACCTGGTCTACCCGTGTAGGAGACTGAGGGCCCAATCCTATCCAATTTTCCAATGCCGGTGCAGCTGTGCCAATAGGGCTTGCGCTGCATCCTACGGTGTGGGGGGGAAGTCACAGAGGCCTCCTCAGGGTATGGGAACATTTGTTCCCTTACCCTGGGGCTGCATTATGGCTGCACTGGTGCTAGAAAGTTGGATAGGACTGGGTCCTGAGATGACAGGTGGCTGGTGAGAAAAATCACATCATTTAATGCTTCTCTTTATGAAACACTTGCTGCAGGTACAAAACTGGCGTATCAGGGAGTGGGCTGGACTAGAACATTTTGCCCAGGTGAGCTGGGTTTTTGTGTGCAGGGTTTGTGTTTTGTTTGGATGGGGCGTATTCAAAACCGATCTCCCCTATTAGCTACTCCAGCCACTTTAGTGTCTCTGTCCTCTCAGGATTCTGAGACACTAGACCACCTCATTCTGCTGCATCTCTAGAACAAGCCTGAGGTTGTTTTTTTTGGGGGGTGGGGGGGTGGGTTTGTATCTTGTAGTCAGAGACAGTTTCACTGGAGATACAGGGATTGAACCGAGTTCTCTACCCAGTGCTGGTGCCAGGTTCATGGGGCCTTCCTGCACCTTATATCCCACAAAGCCCTTGGCTTACCTCCTGAATTGTATGCTGCCCCTGCCACTAAGACTAAGGGTTCAGGGTTGACCTGGCCAGGTTGGACTTCAGAAGTGCATGGCTCGTTGGCCAAACCCACTGATCTCTGATGCCACCTGAGACTGGCCCATCCATAAGGCCAACTGAAGTAGTTGCCTCTGGTAGTAGATTAGTTTTTTGGGGGGGGGGGCACCCGTCCCTGTCTGTCTACTTTTCTCCATGGCTTCTTCCTCTCTGTCTCCTCTTCCAATCCAGGGGTTGAAAGGAGAGTGCTGAGCTAGAGCATCAGAGAGTGGGAGGAAGAGAGGCTGGCACCGCACTAGGCAAGGGGGCACATTTGTTAAACTGCCTCTGGAAGACATGTGCCAATCCTGATGCCACTCCTGGTTTTGCCCCTGAATTAAAGCCCTTTTGTTTCTTAGGAGGTGCTAAGACATAATAAAAAATGCGACCCAGTATTCAGAGAGTCAATTTAAAGGAAAATGAATGTACAGTCTTCTTTTTGTTTTTTAAAAATTAGAACCTTATTCACAGACTCATCAGTACTGAGCCATTTCCTTTATTTGCTTTCAGGTGGCAGAGAATCATGTCTACTAATTCAGTGAACCAGAATACCCTGATCCCTCAAAGGCAGTCACCTAAAGTCTCCAAAAACTTTGAGTATGACAGGGGCAAGAAAAAGAACTTTATCAAACAGTTCAGGGCAACAGTGAGGAAAATGTTTCCCTTCTATCAAAAAACAAGCAAAAAGTTCAGCTTGCAAGGCGGCATCCCTCCAAACCCTGCGATATCTAAAGAAAATGCTGCGTCCAGCAAGCACCATCTCCTTCCCAGGACTATTAGGGAATTTTCTTATCCAAAAGTCTTTCCAAAACTGAAAAAGAAGCTTCCTCAGAATGGTAATTGACCTGCTACACCAATAGGTCATTTTACACAAGCTGTTTCCAGGTACATCTTTTAGACACATGCATTCTACATAGGACTGCCTTGGAAAAGGGTTCAAAAGTAGCAGCTGGTGCAGAATGCTGGACTGCAACGAAGATGGAGGCCTGCTTTTCAGAGCATGTTCCTCCAACATCATTCAATTCTTTGTTGCTCCAGGTTTGATTCTGAACCCCATTCAAAGTGCAAGTTATCACTAGATAACTTGCATAATTTACATCAATTTGAAAATGATGGGTTTTTTTTTTTTACTCAGAAGTAAGCCCGCTGAGTACAATAAGACTTAGGGCCCGACCCAATCCAACTTTCCAGTACATCTGTACAGCTGGTCCTCCTTATCCACAGGTCTGGCATGAGTGGATTTGACTCAACGCAGTTGCCCTGTGTCAGGAGGGCCTCAAGAACCTCCCAGATATGAGCCAAAGTGTCTTAGGTTTTGTCCGGGAAGTTTTCTGAGGCTCAGGCAGGCCATGCTCAGGCTTGTTGGGCCTCATAAGGCCTCCCGGAGGTGTCCGGGTCTTCCAGAGGCCTCCTGAGGCCCAGGGAGACGGCACTTGGCCTCTCTGCACCTCAGAACACCTCTCAGAGCAGAATACACTTCTGCTCGTGTCAGGGAGTACTTGGGAGTTTTTTGGGAGTACTTGCTCGTGTTTTGGGAGTACAAAATCCATGAATTGTAATGTCTGCAGAAATTGGTATCCACGGGGGCGGGGGGTGGGATCCCCCACGGATACCGAAGGCCCACTGTATAGGATTGCAGCTTTAAATGCATAAATTGGCCTTTAAACAACTAACTCTTCCCACATGATCCTGACTACCCATGAAGATCCTTCCTTTGGAAAATCTGACCACTCACCTCTTATTGTTTGGTGAGGACAGTCTTATTTAGACATGCTTTCAGAATTGGTTAACTGTCTCCCCCTGTTTTGTTGTGGTTTTCATAAGACTGTCGGTTTTATTTGCAGATCCTTTTACCAGCTTTTTTGGGCTGGAAAAATTCTTAATTATTATATTGTGTAAGTCAGTGATTTTCAACCTTTTTCATCTCATGGTTCACTTTCAAGGTGCTAAAATTGTCAAGGCACACCATCAGTTTTTTGAAAATTGACAAGGCACACCGTGTTGTCGGTGGGTCACACCCCCATTGGTCCTACTAATAACTGACCCTCCCCCAAACTCTCACGGCACACCTGCAGACCATTCATGACACACCAGTGTGCCATGGCACAATGGTTGAAAATCGCTGGTGTAATTGTTTTATGATTTGTTATTGGAGTTCTTTACTTACTCTTACGCATCAAGTTGTAGGCCTAAAAGCAGCCCATCAATTCCCATATAAATAGCAATAGATAACACGTTTGACCTAGTGATCGATGAACTCAGCTATTTGGTCTTCATTCATTCTGTCCTTTCCCCATTCTTCTTTTGAAACAGCAATTCATCTGGATGTGGACATTGTCGAAGAACATGCAGAAAGCGTTAATGGGACAAACACAGTTGTGCAGGCAAGACGAATGACAAGACGCATCTCAGTGGTGTCTTTGCCACCTGGAATCCGAAAGGTAACAGGCAACTCAAGGACAAATATGCTGAATTTCCCGCCCTGTTATATTGCAGCTTTGCAGTCGATTCAATCCTGTGTCTTACCTGTGTGTTAGCTAATGGATCTGTTCCTCTTTATAATGTTGATGACGACGACGACAATGATGAATATTTATATACCGCTTTTCAACAAGAATCTATGTTGCTATCCATTCTCTTCTCGCAAAACCCTGACTTGAATACTGTCGCAGGATGCTTACAAAGCACTACTATATTTACCAAAAATCATTTTTATCATGCAATTAAATGTCAACATTGCTTACAAGTGAGTTAAACTCAACTAACTAAAAACCAAAGCACAGGTGTGAAACAAGCACAATTAAGGCAGATATTCTTTCATCAAAGGCAGATCAATCTGAGAGCTCAAAATTCACAGATTTGCAGAACAATTACTCTAAGGATCCTAAATATCTTCCCAAATCCTAATCCAGCTGCTCCAAACATAACCACACTGTGCAACTTATCTCAAAATCAAAAACAAAAAGCTGTTTTGTTCATGCTGCAGTTGCTGTCATTTCACACAATGACTTTTGCAAAGAGCTGCCTGTTTATGCACCCTAAATTATCCATCTCTTGTTTATTAACTCTTTATTATTAACTCTTTTGTAGCTGAAAAGCAATGTAGAAGCACTATAAATAAATACAAACCAATACAGAGTTGGGGCTGAACTCGAGGCTCCATTCAAGTTGAATGACTGGAACTCCCAACATCATTTCTTTCTTGCAAGAGGGGAGGCTATTTGGATTAGAGCTGTGGAATGGGGGGGGGGATCCATCCCATATGTGACTAAAGGGTTTGGAATCCAGAAGGACAATATTTTTCATCCTGTGGGTCAGACCTTAATAGCGTCATGAAGCCTCATGGGGGGGGGGGGTTTGCAACAACCTTTCTAAGCTTGAGCAAGAGAAGTCTTGGATCCTATCCAATAATGGTACTGCCTTATCAAAATTGAGTTTTTGATAATAACCCTGAACAGCCTATTCTCACTTTCTTGCTCTGCACGTCTTAAAGCGGGCTCTGCTCACAGGGTTGTTGTGAAGACAAAAGAGGTAGGGGAAATGAGGTCCCAAGAGGGGGCAGGATTGGTGGTGGGTCCCTATTCTCATGATTGATTGTGGTTGTGGCATGAAAAGGGTGAAGACCACTGTAGAAGGATAAACAGAAAACCCACCCTGTGCTCTGTGTGTGTGTGTGTGTGTGAGAGAGAGAGAGAGAGAGAGAGAGAGAAGTGGGTTGGACTCAAGTACGCTTAAAGCAACAGTGCGCAGGGAGGTTACATGGGTATGGGGCTCACTCTTTTAGAACCCCTGCTTTAATTCCAAATGAGGCAGCCATATAGATACAACATACATGATTGTCTCATAGGCTTTCATTTGGCCCTGAATCAAACTGTTTGTATTTTTAAGTGTTGTTTTTGAGTGGCAACCAATCCCAAAGATTTTCTAGCATTGCTACTTGAGATCCTCTTTACTGGAGAAGGTAGGCATCAAAACTAGGAGCTGATCATAAAAAGCAAGGACTTACATTTTCTCCATCATTTCACAATGGAAAACCTGGGCACTCTTGCCTACTGAGAACGTCCCTGTCCTTACCATGCTGAGACCAGGTCCAGCCCAGCCTTGAAGAGGGAGGATGCACTTTGCATCAGTTGCAGATAGTGGAGAGTGAGGGGTGGTGGATTTGGGGTGCCCTTCACCCCAAGTCTGCTGCTGCCTCTCTCCATCCCTCCACCAATGCAGGCTTCGTTTATTCTCTCCCTTCTTGCTAAAAGCAAGTGGAAATTGGATCATCTACTTCCTTAACCTGCTCTGTTGCAGTTTTCCTAAGCCAGGCAGTGTGGGACTTCCAGCTTTATGTATAAGAACTGCATAAACCCAAACCACATGAACAAAGTTGCTCCTTCATTCACATGGTCCCTTTAAATAAAACTGGAAGTCTTGTACTTTGTGGTTTGCACAAAGGGACCTTTCTTTAGTGCACCTCAGCATAGGTGGCAGCAGTAGACCTGGGGCCATGTAGCTTCATGTGGCATCCCCAGTTGTCCAGTCCCTGCCTGAGTCATCACGTGTTGCCCTTCTCCATCTCACCACATTTCAGCAATTTATTTATTTATTTATACAGGTATTTATATACCGCCTTTCTTTGGTCATCAGATTTCTCCTCAGACTTTAATCCAAGGCGGTTTACATAGGCAGGCTGTTCTAAACCCCATAGGGATTTTTACAATTGAATAGTTCTAGTCTTTCATAGAACTCCTCGTTCCAGCTGGATTCCTTCCAGGTCTGGTCTCTCTCTGCCCCTTCGCCTCCCACGCTCCACTTGACGGCAACTCCTCTCTGCCACTGAGGGTCAGCTCATCAGTATATCAGCGTGTCGTCAGTTCTCAGGTACTTCCAGTTGTTTCGAACTGGCAGCCTCAGATCTTCAGACATACAAAGCAGCAGCTCTACCAACTGAGCCAGACCTCCTGCCCTGTAAGACCTCCTTACATAATGAAATGTAAGGCTATTTCATTAATAAAATATTTAGGCGGCAATCCCAAAACACACCAACTAGAAAATAAATCTCCCATCGAGCTCAATGAGATTTACTTTGAATAAACATGCTTAGGGAATGCTGTGCTAATCTCGGAATGGATCTGCTTGTACGTATTATTGAACAGTTACTACTCAAACAAATCCAGCAGCATTTACTCTGAATAGGCAATTATATTGAGGGAACAGTAGGGAAGCTTCTGCACTGCACATCTGTGTGCTTTTTTTTTTTTTAAGTGAACCCATTACAGAGCTAGGAGAGAAGGCTGAACTACGACAAAGTCTAGTGTATGTTGGTGGACACACTAACCATCTGTTTAAAAGGCATCACCCAGCTTTTGCCAAAAGATAAAGAGATCAAATAAAGGCAGTGTTTTACCAAGGAAAAAATAAGGCATGTCCCTGACAAATAGTGGCAGTGGGAGGTCATGGGCTTGTATAGGCATTTGTCTCTTTGTCAAGGTCCATGCCACTTTCTGACATGGCGTGCAGGTGCTTGCTGGTAAAAGAACATCCCTTCCTCTGCTCTCACACACTGACAGTAGTATATCTGCACATTCATTTGGTTTGCAGCCATTTGCCACAACTCTCCATAGTGCAAATTTTGCAAAGATAAGTGCAGTTTGCATTAGGAATGTGTTTGAAAGTTAGTAAGTAAGTAAGTAAGTAAGTACAGGTCCAACCTTGTTATATATGGATTTTTTTTATACACAGATTTGACTCAACAGGAATGCCCACTGCAGATGAGACGAAAGGTGCTGATCCCTGGAGAAGGGGAAAAATGCACCCTTTTAAAATCAGTTTTAAAAACTGCTTTTCTTACTGTTACAGAGACAGTCATTCAAGTGACAGATATAACCTAATTATGCACAGATTTTTCTGTTTAAAAAACACACAGCGTCCTTTAAATTAAAGGAAAACAGTCATTTAACAATAGCCTGGTTAATGAGAGGGCAGCCAGCTGACAGCCCATCAATCATTCACTCTCCAGGCAGCTTCAGCTTCAGCCATTGACCCCTCCCCTCCCTTCCCCCTGAGTACCTGAAAGATTATCACTTTGCTCTGGGAGAAGGGAGGGGTTGCTGGCTTTCTAAGTACCTGGAGAAAGACTGATTGATGGATTTTCTTAATGACTCTACCTTACATCACAAAGGTCAACATGGCTGCTTTTAAATCGCCCAGCAAAGGGACATTGTTTTTTTAAATGGATTTGCTTTAATGCCTTTTTTGCCATCCACATGAGTTACTGAGGCTCAATCTGTATTGTACATTTTTTTAATTGCACACACTAAGTTTTAGGGAATTCAGGGCTTGTACAATTGGTGTGTGCGATTTTTCAACCAAGCTGTTAAAACTGGGATGTCCAAAATCCATTTACTGTGCATAGAAGTGGACAATAGCTGGTTTTGAACTGGAGTTTCTGTGTTAATATCTGCATATACCCCTCCTTTTGTCATCTGGCTGCATGAACATTGTTCCTAGAGTGCTTAATCTAATCTGTGTTCTGCCACTGTTGTGCTAAAGACAGAGGCATAAAGGTTAATGCAATGCAGATGTCTTGTGGATTAGGAAGCATTCTCTCACCAATTATACAGCTACTTGACCTGTGGGAGAAAAGGTTAATAAACCAGGCAGACCCTGTGGATTAGGAAAAAAGGTTGTAGGACTACATTGTCTATTGAGGCTGTGCAAAATCAAATTTAAAGGGAAGTTCAATTTTTCTCTAAACCAAACATTGCTTTTCCTAATGGACTAACACAAGCACCTACAAATTTTGTTAGCAACCTTAAAATTAGACATTTGTAAGCCATTCTGGAGGACTCCTGTTTGCCAGTTTCATTTCCTTGTCTCCAGGAGCTAATCCCATGCAAAAGCTACCTGACAGTTCAGTCCACACTGAGCTGTTGCAGCCCTCTGCTGGTCAGACTCAAAACTAATTTTGTGCCTAAATGTGGTAAAAGATGCACAGCACAGAGGGCAGATGCACCTAAAGTTCTGGCCAGTACCTAAATAACCATGACATGCTCTCATATATCCTTTTGCATGTACAGTGCCCTGAGCGTTTAACACCAAATTGCCTTGCTGATCAACCCAGCATCCCACCACAAACAGTAGCCCACTAGACATCTTGGGGTACTTGCTAGCAGGGCTCTGCAATGCTGGCTATCCCCTGCATTTCCAGCATCCAGCTGTCAGAGGTAAACTGCATGTAGTTTTCATTTTCAATAGGCCCTCTTAATCTCTCCTAATATAATTACAACACAATTCTATATTGTGTAATTCTCATTGTGTACAATGCGGCTTACTCCCAGGAAACTGTATATAGGATGACAGATTTAGTTCCTCTTTTTTGTACTACCTCTCATTTTATAATAATCTTTTTGACGTGGGGACATCAGAAGTTGTATATAATTTTATTAAATGAGGACAACTAGATACAGCAGTCAAGTGAAATATACAAGGGAATGATGATGTTCAGGCGGTATATGGGACATATTTTTTTAACAGCACTTTACTGATTGGAGCTCCATAAATGTTGTGTCATTCTCATTTTGTGATGTGTGAGGAAGGAAAACTTCTGTGTGTGTGATGGGAATTGTCTTGTTTACATGCACCCAGCACACGTCATTTATAGAAAAGAATGAAAACTATGCAGGGACCTGGATTTGACTGAAATGTTTCCTTGTTGTGTGTCCACAGACTCCATATTCAGCAAAAAAGAAAAACTTCGAAGTGTTCAAGAAGAAAAGTATGCCCCCAATGTGGTACCATTCAGACATGACAATAGGAAAGCTTCAAATGCAAGTAATTACATCATGAAATACAGCCCTTTGTCAGCTCATAGAAACTCTTCTTTAAGCATCTATGTTCTACTCAGTTGTCACCTCCTCCCAGGTCCTAAACACATTACTTAGAAGCAGGTCCTGCTGAATTTAGTGGAGTTTTCAGGGGTATAAAAGTCATTTCATATAACAGGCCAAACAGCGTTGATGGCTGCTGCTAAGGGCTGGAAGTAACGTCATTAAGCAGGAAGTGATATCATTAAGCAGACGATGCCCAGAAATAAGCACTTTTTTCTCACCTAAAAACTCATTTGCAGAGCAACATTTGATTCTTAAGGGGGAAAAAAAAACTTACAGAACTATACTGAACCAGAATATGGTGTAGTTGTGTAAATACAACTAACACTTCTGTGGCACTCTTTTGAGATGAAGACATTTATTGTGATTTTGGATTTTGTGCATCCATGCCTTAATTTTGGTAAGCTACTCTGAGAGGTTTTTAACCTGAAGTATGGAACAGAGATAAAATAAATTCAATAAATACATACCCTTTTATAAATCACCCTGAGACTTAATCTGATGCAACCTTAGCATGTTGTAATAAACGGTGTATTTTTAGTACAATAAGGATTTGAATTGTTAAAAGCCACAAAGCACCATGAAAGCTGCAGTAATCACAGATAAAAATGCAGTTGTGCTAATCCATTAACTAATTACTACCACAAACAACCCCATGGGGCAGTGGTTCTCAAACTCTCTGGGCCAAGTGGAGTGCAATCGCTCTGTATCTACTTTCACTGCTGCAGGGCTCCCAAGGGCTTACATGTACCCAAGCCCCTGCAACCCCCCTGAGCAGCGTGATCCTAGGGATCATGCCGCTGCCTCCTCCCTGCCTCCAGGCTGCCCCCGCCCCTTAAGGGGGCAGGGGCCAGGGCCCACAGGCTGGGGCATCGCGACACCCGTTTGAAAAGCCCTGCCATGGGGGTATTAAGAACTTGTTTTAACCACAAGTATGTTCCACTACATGCACAGTATCAGAGCACAGCAGAGACTGACTTTCCAATCCTATTCATCTGTTACATTATGGGATGCATGTTGCAGGGGTGTAACACTTTCCAGCTGTCGCAATTGTGGCATGCCAGAAAGTGCAGCCTAGTCATCCTTAGAAGCAGTCAGGGCCAGGTCTGCCCACTGCCACGGGTAAGACTCCGTAGGAGGTAGGAGGGTGGTGGTGAGGGGCAGAACAGGGAGGCGATGGGAGTGGATCAAGCTCAGGAAGGGGGATAAATGGGGCAAATTTGGCAGCAATGGTGTTCACCAAATCCTAGCTTCTTTCATGGGCCTGATCCCCATTCACAGATCTACTTGGACATGAACCAGCTACATAGATGACACAGGTCCAAGAAGATCCACTAGGCCTTCAGGGGCCTTCTCTGGGGTAAGGAAACAAATGTTTCTTTGGCCCAAGGAGGCCTCTTGAGTCCAAAATTGCCTTGAGGGATACAGTGGACATCTATTAGCATATTTGTGTTTCACATTTGTAAAAAATAAAAAGGTGTGTGTTGTATCTAGTGGGGTGGTGGTGGTGAAGCAGGAGGCTTTAGAAAGGGGATTTAAATTCCCTTTACCCTCCGTAAGCCTCCTGCCCCACACGGGTCTCAGACCTGCACCAGCAATTCATCAGCACATTGGATCCACCCCTTCTAACAGCCTTCCTACTAGTTCCATCAGTGTTGGCTGCTGTAAAGCAACCATAAAGCTAGTTCTTACAGTAGTAAGAAGTTCTGCCAGTGGGGCAACCCTAGGATTGGGCTGAAAATCTCTTAACTGACTAAGGGCCAAATCCTAACCAACTTTCCAGCCCAGGTGTAGCTGTGCCAATGGGGTTTGCATTGCATCCTATGATGGCAGGGTAGTTATGAAGGCCTCCACAAGGCAAGGGAACATTTGATCCCTTGCCTCGGGGTTGCATTGGAGCTGCACCGGAGCTGGAAAGTTGGATAGGATTGGGCCCTAAGGGTGCAATCCTAACCCCTTATGTCAGTGTTTTCCAGCACTGACATAAGGGCAAAGAAGCTCTGAGGTAAGGGAACAAACATTCCCTTACTTTGAGGAGGCCTCCATGAGTGACACCCAAATGCAGGATACAGCACATGTCCCATTGGCACCGCTATGCCAGTGCTGGAAAGTAATGACATAAGGGGTTAGGACTGCACCCTAAAACCACTTATTTTTCTGTCTAAGAAATTTTCTTTTCTCCCTTTATACACTTTTCAATTCTTGTTTCTCACTAGGTGGATAATCTCTTGGATAATATCAGTGAAAAGTCCATACAATTATTGGCTCTCAGAAGTGCAGAGCTACAACAGTGTGAGTCTTTGGGAGACAAGATACTTCAGTCCTCTAAGCAGTTTCAAAGGGTTTCCTTAAGGACTACAAAGAAGCATAAACTGAAAAATATGTGCTTCCCGTGCAGTTGTTGTTGCTAACACCTTTCTGAGATGGTAAACGCAGATTAAGATTTCATGTTATTATAAAAGTCAGAAAGATCTGTATATTGAAACTACAGCTGGCATGGTTTAGCAGTTTCACAATAGAGTATTTCAGATTTCAATGATGCAATGCGATGTGATACAAAGCAATGAGATAGGAAGACAAGCACGTTCCCTTTCTTATCGGTAGCACTTTATATGGTATGGGAATGCTAAAAAGATGCCGTTGTCTTTTACAACACATACTATGAAATACACTGTGAACTGAAGTGAATGTGAAAGTCTTTTTGGGTGGAGTATTTCTTTACTCAGCGTGTGGTCGGTCTGTGGAACTCCTTGCCACAGGATGTGGTGATGGCGTCTGGCCTGGACGCCTTTAAAAGGGGATTGGACAAGTTTCTGGAGGAAAAATCCATTACGGGGTACAAGCCATGATGTGTATGCGCAACCTCCTGATTTTAGAAATGGGTTGTGTCGGAGTGCCAGATGCAAGGGAGGGCACCAGGATGAGGTCCCTTGTTGTCTGGTGTACTCCCTGGGGCATTTGGTGGGCCGCTGTGAGATACAGGAAGCTGGACTAGATGGGCCTATGGCCTGATCCAGTGGGGCTGTTCTTATGTTCTTATGAAGTAGTTCTGGAGGTGCACAGAAGCGCCTAAGCATGGGAAGGGAACTACAGGACCAGATCATTGTCTATAGAAAAATACATCACACATATGAACTGAGAACTTAGTGGTAGCCTAGTTTGGAAATATTAACATTTCCACATCGTACGACTTCAAGACAGAAAATTATTTTATTTTGCAAGTCTAGCAACATATTGTATAAAAAGGAAAACAAATGTTTCAAAGACAAATTCACACCAATGGAAGCATTACTTCATTTCTTGTTACACAAGTAAAAAAAAATCCAAAAATTCTAAATATTAATCTGTTTCAGAAAAAGCAAACTTCTAAGTTACATTCAGAGCCCATCTATTGTTTATCTTCTGCTTCCATGGGAGTGTCTGAAGATTCTTCTGCATCTGAAAGCTTTTCATCATCTGCAATAAATATTGTGTCAATTATTTAAAAATATTCAGTCAGAATGAATGTTTGTTAGAAAAAGTCATGTCCTGATATTACTTTGAGCACAGATGATGAGAATCTGAAAGAATAGTAGCCATATTGAAGTTATGATGAAATATTTTATTGGACTACTTCTGTTAATATCTTGGCATGCTTTTGGTAAGGTGAAACTGAACAAAGCAATATTTTTGGAAGCCAAAGCTCCATTTGTTACTCTAGAGACAAATTACTACTATACTACACTTACTAAAACTAATAAGCAGGTTAAAAAAATTTTTTTAAGCTTCTTGTTCTTGATTACCCAATTATCTGAGATTACTTAAGAGATAATATTCAGTGCTCTAATATAAAGATAAGAAAATTATTCAGGGCTACCATTGATATGTGCTTTGAAATATGTTCTGTTTCAATTACTGTAAGCTCTAAAATATTTCATTAGAATTTTTAACATAACACATATACCTTAATTAGTATTAGCATATGATGGATTCACTAAGGTTTTCCTACCATTATAATTGGCAGCACAGCATAGCGATTGTGCTGTACATGGGTTGCACCCAGTGGGCCTCTTTGACATATATTTGGCTTATTTGCCTTTTAGGGACAAGGATCTGTCATCTCGCTGTTTGTAAAGCATCCACCCACCCATATGGTGCTATATACTTTTTAAAAAAGTTATTGCTACCATTGTTTCATAATAACATAAAAGTGAAAATTGTGCATGTCAAGTAATATAAACACATACCCCAATTTTTTTTTCCATTTTATTTACAAATGCAGCACCATTAGATTTCATCAAGTCTATGGTTAATTCAGAAATAGTTTCCCCAATCCTCCAAATCATGGTTTGAGGATTGGAAATGTGCCATCACATTGCTCCTGCCCCCTGACACACTCAGATTCCCTTCCTTCCTTGTTTAAACAACAACAGTTTGTTATTATATCCAAACTGCACAAATTATGATTTGAACAAGGGGGTAAGAGAGGGAACCATAGTGTATTTGGTGAGAAAGGAGAGGGAGTGTGCAAGCCTACTGTACGATCCTGATATTTCAAAATATTATTTGAGGGATCAGTAATGTTTTGTCTGAACAAGTCTTGTATCTGTAGGTAAAGAAAGCAAGTCACATCATCAGTGAGATCTTGGTAGGGAATTAAAACATAACTTTTTTTCCTAAATTTTGAAACATGTTTGTGTGCTACCAGAATAACTTACTTTCCAGTGTTTGCTGAAGTTCATGGATGGTGCTCAAAAGAACATGAAACTGCTTTCGTCTCAGCTCCAGCTAAAACAAAACAAAAAAGGTTTGCTTTCCATTCTGTACTCATGAATAATCATGTATCTAAATGTATACAGGACTCCATGACTGAATGGGGTGGGGAGAGGAAACTTACTTTGTCCTCAACATTTTCTTTGATGTGAGAAAGATGCTGAAGTTCTTTACCCAGAGCTTCTAACTGCCTGAGAACAGATTAAATTTATTGTTGCTAAATGTGCAGTATTGTAACTTAATCACGCATCAGTTTTACAAACAACTGGGAAACAAAAGACATTATTTATGAATATTATGGTATAGTAAACTGGTTCTCAAGCGTTTAGCCTCAGGACCCACTTTTTAGAATGAGAATCTGTCAGGATCCGCCAGAAGTAATGTCATGACCAGAAGTGACATCATCAAGCAAGAAAATTTTTAACAGTCCTAGGCTGGAATCCTAGGCTGGAATCCTCCACACTTACCCAGGAGTGACTATCATTGTTAAAAGCATATACATAGTAGCCTGTTAAAAGTACAGATCTGTAACATTTCCTCAAATGCAGTCACGTACCAGTGTAATATATCAAAAATAAAATATTGAAATGAATGGGGACCCACCTGAAAATGGCTTGCGACTCACCTAGTGGGTCCCGACCCACAGTTTGAGAATCACTGGTATAGTGTATATAGTGCAGTGATTTCAACTGTTGTGCTGGAGTACATTAATGCACTATGGGAGCGGTTAATGTGTGACTTGAAAAATTAAGCCACCCTGATTAATTTAATGATGTAGCCAACCTTCAGAATTGCACGGTTCAAAGCACACTTCCCCAGTTTGAAACCGACAAGATGACAAACGGAGGCCACCACATCTTCCCTGTAGCTGGCCTGTTCTTTTGCTGAAACTTACCTGGTAGTCATGGTGACAAGAAGGACTGCTACTTCAGCCTTCATTTGGCTATGGAATACATTGCTAAGAATCCAGAAGCCATGGGTAACTACAATTCCTATTAAGCTGACACCTGAGATGATGTCTCAGCATTGTCCTAGGGTTCCTAATAAGGCTGGAACAGCTGCTGTTCTCAGTGTCACTACTGCCTAATAAGTTTGAGGAAAAGGGACAGCAGTACATGGGGAGACTTGCAAAAGGATTAGGGAGGCCTCGTCTTGTTTGGAATGACATAATTGGTATTGCAATGAGGCTTGGGGCTTTGAAGTAGCTCAAGTTTAAAACAAGTTGATTTGGACCCATCAAATTAAGCCCAAATTAGTTTTTTTAGGTTAGTCCATTTCAAACGGAGTCTGGAAAATCTCTTATCCAAACGAACTGAAAGCACACACAATCTTTTGTAACAGAAAAGTGTGGTGCAGCATGATGCCCTTTCTCTCTGTCAGAATATGGGCAGTGACACATTATCTGGAGGGGGCACAAGGAGTAAGGACACACAAGGAATTTCTGATACAATCCACATTTCAGCTGTCAGGTACCAGAGAAACACAGACACATTAACACAGCCCCAAAAGCACACTAATTGGATGGAAGAGAAAGCAGGACAAGAGGCAATATTAATTGGTTTATACCTCTGGGCATGATCACAGAGACTATGACCATAATAACGTTACCTAAAGTTACTTTACAAGTCAAGGCATATTTCATATATGTGAATATGCAATATTTTGGGTTCAGTTATACATTCTACCTCCAAATTATCCTGTCCTATTGCCATAATAGTGATTGCCAAAGTATAGTACTAGTCTTTAATCTGACAGTTTCTCCAATAAATTATTATTATTAATATTTTGTATCAGATGTTAAAACCATACTTACTTCAGTGTTTCATGCCTGTCTGGATGGTGCTGTATTACTTTAGCCAAAGCATCATATTCTGGAAGGAATAAAGCATTATTAGGACCATATCTAGCTTTCTTCCAATATCATAAACTTGGAAGAACATGCATTCATACATTCATTTCTTTAGTTATATAGGCTTCCCCAACCTGAAGACAGATTTAATTAAACAATTTAGGGCCCAATCCTATCCAATTTTCCAGTGCTGCTGCAGCGGTGCCAATAGGGTATGCACTACATCTTATGGTGGGGCAGCAGTCACAGAGGCCTCCTTAAGGTATGGGAACATGTGTTTCCTTACCTTGGGGTTGCATTGTGGCTGCACCGGTGCTGGAAAATTGGATAGGATTGGGCCCTTAAACAATTTTCTCCCCAAGAAGAGGTACTCAAGGCAGCTTACAAAATTAAAAAAATAATAAGTACAGATAATCACATTAAAACCATCATATAGGTTATAATAAAAATCAGAGTGCATTTACAGGTTCAAGTATACCACCTCTCTGTGCCAGAGACCTCTGCAACTGTCGTCCCCCCCACACAGAATGCAACAGTTGCCGTTTCAGCACCTCTGCATTGGTGGGGACAGGGAACAATAGGATTGTGCTCTAAGTTACGCCTAACCTGTTCTAACTTGAGTAATATAAGTAATTTTTAAAACTAATAATATATCAAGCTGGATTGGGAGTGCAAACAACTGCTATCCAGAGAACACTGATATTTGTATAAGTAAACTATTATTATTGACCCTTTTCTTGTAAATTAATTACGATGTAGTAGAATAGAAATAAGCATGAAGGAGCAAGTCTGTGCTACTCCACTGTAGCAGTTATGGACAATTAAAGAAATTGTACTAATAGACATTCATCAAAAGTCTCTTCCCACCATCTTGTTTCCATTAACACTATTTTTGAAACAACCTATTATAACTTGTTTTCCAGGTGACTGTAAAGTATTTATTCATTCCTCTCTAGATCAAATAAATATGAATTTGGAAAATCCTGTATCTTCAAAAACTATAATTGAGAATGGCAGATTCCTATCTTTCCCTCAGTCAATCTCAAAAAGCATTTTTACACAGCCAAACCAGCCCAACTTAGGAGTGTTAAGTCATGTATATTCATGAGTGTGGTGAGTTTGTGCCATTAGAACAAGTAGGAAGGCTATGAGTAATCAGTGTACAAAAACTAAAGTGACAATTCTTAACCATCCATTCTTTATCACTGACTTGACACAAATTCATATACATTTGTTATCAAATCTCTTACTCCTTTAACTTATAGCTCAATTCTAACCCACAGCACCGATGCCACCATGCAATGGGACACAGGTAGTATTCTATGATAGAGAGGTAGTAATGGAGGCCGCCTCAAGGTAAGGGAATGTTTGTCCTTTATCTCAGGGCTATACTGCAACTGCATCAGTGTTGGAAAATTGGTTAGGATTACGCTGCCCTAATCAATCCAAATCCAGATGTTCTTAATAAATAAATAAATAAATACAACTCCTGATGTTCTTTAAAAATTTTAGAAGCCTCAATCCAAAATATGTTAGCCACCAGAATGGAAACTAAGGCACATGTTGCTTGAGCAACTGTAGTCAATCTGCCTGGGTAAAACTGGAAGTGATAAGAATCTGACTGAAACTTCCTGAGATTGCTGTAAGGTTGGCTGTACCTAGAACCAACTGCAGGTTCACAAGTCAAAAAGAAAGTTATATTGAAATTTTTTCAACACTATCTAAGCTCATAATGTGTAGCCCAAACCTGTTTAGGAAAACATTATTTCACTATGAAAACCATCAAAAGAGCAGGTGTGGTTTGTTCAAGTTATTTGTGAGTTAAATTATCAAACCAAACTTTTCTTAAGTGTTACAAATAACTATGGCATGTTTAGCAGCCTTGTCACAAGCATTTAACGACATATGGTGGTTTGCCCCTTTGCACAAAAGTTACAATTGCTATTGACAAAATTACCTTGGCGGTTTTTTCGTATCCTTTTTGCCTGAAGAATCTGCTTTTTGCATTCTGCAATTTTCTCATGTGCTGCGACAATACTATTTTCTTTCAGAGAAATAAAATAAAAAGTAATTTGGCACAAATCTATAAATGATACAATACCTATTTATTAAACAGAGAAAAGATATACAGTAAATGGAAACATTAAGTAAAACATCTGGTTTTCAAATTTTATCTCCAAAAACTATGTGTGTCTATAAATCATGCTACTCTGTGCATTTTAATGTTGTAATAACTGTCAGAAAGCTCCATATGTTTCACTAAAACTATTGATTCACTGAAGGTGCAAGCCAAAGGAGCTCTTGGGCTGGCCCAAAGTCATCGCAAAGATGCCATAAAGCACTTTCATGCTGATATAAGTGGAATTAGGTTGGTGCAGACATGTGCTAGCCTCCCCACGCTGTTGCAGGCCTGGGACGGGGTTAGTTTGTGTTGGCCAAACTAGGCCAGTGCAGGGGTGTGTGTGGGGAGGACAGGAAGGAGGTGTTCTGGGATGGGGGAGGGTGGGTGGTGTACGTTCCTGGGGGACGTACTACTAAACTACTAAGTCAGTAGTAATTTTATTTGTTTATGTATTCAATTTATTCAGATTTATTTGGAGGCTAGAAATCTCTCCACCAATCCCAAAGAGTAAAAGCATGTTATAAATGACACACAGATCTAAGTGGCACCTACAGGAATATATTGACTGAGGTCAAACTGCTTCCCAAGTGCCAGCAAAGGACTTAAAGAAGAAGATTCAAATGGGCACCCAAAGCAGCTTACAAAATATAAAACAATGTAGTAAATAGTTAAAAAAGACACATAAAATACGATTCAAAAATTAATACAAAACAATGTTGTTTACCTATGTCCTTGTAGATTTTTTCATAATTCTCCATTTCTCTGAGATTCATATCATATACAAGTAAGGTTTTTCCCATTGAAAATTCACATTGTGACAGGGTACTCAGCATGCGTTGGTACTGAGTGTAGCTAAAAAACAGACAAGGAAGTGATATTAATGCACGTCAAGAAGTTGATATCTTACATACGAGATACAATGATTCTCAAAGTACTGGACAATACTAGTCTGGACTGAAACTTGATATGAATGAACATAAATGAGATGCTTTTTCTCCATACCTACTTTCAAAATTACCTGTTCTTTCTGGTCTCTTCGGGAAAGTAATTACCAGTTTTACAAAACTGGAACCATCATGCAAAACATTTGTTGTAAAGTCAATTCGTTCACCCTACTAACATATTATCACAGCTACGAAATGATTATTTTGTAAATATCCCATTATGTCAACTAATTACAGGGAGGGAACGCATGCAATAAGGAAGAACAAGTCTCCTTTCACCCCAATGCTTGAGAAGTGAAGGGTGGTCAGAAGCAAGTTGCTGCTACTGCTGCCAAGAAGACAGAAAGCAGCTGCTTCGATCTCCACATCAACAATTAATAAATGTAAAAAGGGTACTGTGCTTGATTCCCTAGTGTAATTAATTCTTTAGACAAACCCAATCTAAAATACTACCTGCCACCATTTGTGCTACTGTATAATCATGTGTACAGTATGTGTGATTCATATCTACCCTGACCACTTGCAGTCCACTCTTGACTATATTAATTCAGAAACCTAACCATGTCTTCTTAATCCTAGATAAATGTGCACAGGATTGTAGTCTCATGGTGCATCCCTATACATGTTTATTCAGAAGTAAGCCCCACTAGGCCCAATGGGGCTTACTACCAGGTAAGTCTGTAACCTCAGCAGCCTCAGGTACTGAAATGTCCAGGGCAGGTGCTCCAGCCAAAGCAGCTACTCAAATAAAGTGAGGTAGCATTTCCAACCTCTTTTTCAGTTATCTTACAGAAAAACACACACCACATTTCAAATTGGGTTCTAAATTGAGGTTATTGCTTTGTCTCATAAGATCTTCTTATCTCTAGTAAAGTTTGTTTCAGGCTCAACTAAGCCAACAGTGAATGCTTGTCCCAACCACATTTTAGCTCTTGTGAGACAGCCTTGGAAGTCCCCATCCAAAGGCAACAGTATAATATTTATAGGTAATTGATGGGAGTGATGTAATGTTGGCAATAAGTGTATTGTTCATTTGTCACTTTTTCTTGAAAGAAAGATGTGTTTTCCAATCTTAGAGGGGGAGCACACAGTTTCTTTCTTCAAGGAATTAAACTGAATAAAATGACAAAAGTTTTGATAAAAGGGGAAAGACTTTGATAGAGTTCATCACTTTTTAAAAAGGTGAAATTAACGTTCCTGTGTTTGAATGGTATGGTGGGGAAACACTCAACCTCTAAAATGTTAAGAAATAAAATTCCCACCCACCCCCCAAAAGTGTTACTCAATGATCTAAGAATGAGAACGTATGGTGTGTCATTGCCATTCGTGTCACAGTCAGTATCCAAGGTGCCTGTAACACTTGCTCAACCACATTCCACATGGTAATTACAGAGCAATTGGATGTGGAGACAAAATACAGAGGCCTGGATCCAAAGAACTGTGAGCAGAAAGATGAAATGAAAATGAAGGCACTATGAGAAGACTCCTCACTGTGCAGAACCAAGACATATTGGGAGTTGCATTACAGTGCGAGAACCATGGTGAATAAGTTAAGATCTAGCACATACACTTTTCTAGGGTATTAAACGTTTTGAAACGTTTGTGAAAGTGTGTGCAAAGTTCTGCACGAGCACATGTACAAACAGAGGAACTCCTCTGGATTTGGGGGCCACTTTTCTTATGCAACATCTTCTGCTAAAACAGGAACAGTCCTTCTGTGGGAGAAAAAGGCTTTCTGCTAGTGGAAGGGCACCTTTGGCTCCAAGCCAGTATGTCCAATGCATAGAATGGAAAGTCCTGGCAGCACAAGAACAAACCTCAGAGAAGATCATACAGACTGCAACACAGTGCTTTTCTTAAAATACTTGATCCTGAATTTTGGAAATAAATTATTGATCTCCCATTGAACATAATCCTCCATAAAAATGATCAGACATTACAAAGAATTAGATTGCTTCTACATTCCATTTAGATAATAAACAAATACCCTTCTTCTTGTGATCCTGAGTTGCACCACTTGATGAAACTCTTCACCAACAAATTAATTCGTCTGTCATCACCTGCACCGTCTCCATCAATCAAAAGCCGCTTTCGAATAACTTCATCTATAATAGAACAACAAATTTTAGTGAGAAATGCCAATTTATTTATTGCAGGAGAAAACTGTCATTGCATAAGGCAAACACCCAAATTCTAAAACTCCTCACTTAGCCTGCCTATGTGAACTGCCTTGAATAAAGTCAGAGGAGTAATCTGGTGACCAGAAAGGTGGTATATAAATACCAGTATTATTATTACTCAGTGGGGTTTACTTATTTGAAACCATGCATAATATTGCAGCCCATGCAGTATTTCCTACAAGTTAAATTGGCACACCATCAGAAATGCCATGCTAGACTGTTTACAACAAGGGCTGGTAGAAAGTGGATTGGGATCTACTGATAGATTTCTGGGTGATTTGCAGTAGATACCCAAGAGTTTCTGATTCCCAATTGTTTAACAGAAGCAACAACAAAGACACTCTTACTCAGCGTTTGTCCTCCGCTGTACCACTTCACATGGTCCACCTGTTCAAAGTACCACTGATGGTACTGGCCATGACATCATCACCAGTTACTTCTGGATTTAGAGGCCAGATGCAATGCAGCTTTATCCAACTTTCCTGTGCCGGTGCAGCTGTGCCCATGGTGCATGCACTGCATCCTATGGTAGGGGGACAGCCACAGAGACTTTCTCCAGGTAAGGGAATGTTTATTCCCTTTCCTTAGGGTTGCATTGTGGCTGCACAGGCACTGGAAAGTTGGATAGAACTGGGCCCTCATAGTGAACTGGAAGACTATTTCAAGCATGGAAAAGTATGCTTTGGAGCTTTTCCCACGAAGCTGAGCCTTCTACTGTTGTTTGTTGTGTCTCATTTCAGGTCTTGCTGCTGGATGGCAGGGGTCCAGGGGTCCCTTTAATGCCACCAGACACCACCTCAAGTACCATGGGTGGTACCTGTACCACTGTTTGAGAAACACTACTGTAAGACAACCAATAACATAAGAACCAACAATTAATAATACAGTAATAAGTAGTAATAAAAACAATAATAAGAGTTGACTGCCCAAATGGTAGATAGGTTCACAACTAGAACATTAAGAAGAGCTCCTCTGGATCAGGCCAAAGGCCCATCTAGTCCAGCTTCCTGTATCTCACAGTGGCCCACAGTCTGCCTCAGGGAGCAGACAAGACAACAAGAGAACTGCATCCTGGTGCCCTCCCTGGCGCCTGGCATTTTGGGGTAGCCTACTTCTGAAACCAGGAAGTTGCGCATACCCATCACGGCTTGTAACCCGTGATGGACTTTACCTTTGGAAATCTGTCCAATTCCCTTATAAAGGCATCCAGGCCAGATGCCATCACTATGTCCTGTGACAATTAATTAAAAGATAGGTAAACAAATTATTATCTTTTGTCTGTCCTAACTCTCCCAACACTCAGTGTACGTCCCCTGGTCCTGGTGTGGTGTGAGGGGAAAAACAAGAGAGACAGTAAAGGCATCCAGGCCAGATGCCATCCCCACATCCTGTGGCAAGGAGTTCCACAGATCAATTACACACTGTCCCCTGCTCCTGATGTGGTGTGAAAAGGGAAAGAACATCAAGAGAGACCGTAAAGGCATCCAGGCCAGACTCCATCACCACACCCTGCAGCAAGGGGTTCCACAGACCAATTGAATGCTGGGTAGTGGCATACTTTCTTTTGCCTGTCCTAACTCTTCCAACACTCAGTTTTAGTGGATGTCCCCCAGTCCTGGTGCGGTGTGAGAGGGAAAAGAGAGAGAGAGAGACAGTAAAGCCATCTAGACCAGATGCCATTCCCACATCCAGTGGCAGGAGTTCCACAGACTAATGACATGCTGGGTAAAGAGATACTTTCTTTGGTCTGTCCTGACTCTCCCAACACTCAGTTTCAGAGGCTGTCCTCTGGTCCTGGTGTGGTGTGAGAGGGAAAGAACATCAAGAGAGACAGTAAAGGCACCCAGGCCAGATCCATCCCCACATCCTGTGGCAGGGAGTTCCACAGACCAGTAAGACTCTGTGCCCTGGTCCTAGTGTGTGTGGGGGGGAGAGAGAGAGAGAGACAGACGGTGAAGGCGCCCAGGCCAGACACACCCTGTGGCAAGGAGTTCCACAGAGCACCAACACCGTCCCCTGGCCCTGGTGTGGTGTGTGGAGGAGGCGAGAGCGGCGCGGCGCGGCCTTCCTCCCCCGGACAGGGCTGCGGGCCCTGCCAGCCAGGCGAGGGTGGGCGAGGGGCGCTGCGTCCCGGGGCGGGAAGGAGCGGCGTGGCCGGCGCCACGCGGCCGAGGGAGGGGGAAGGCGGGGGGCTGCCTGCCTGCCTGCCTGTCGAGGGACGGGGCCCGGCCGGGGTCGGCTCTCACCGTCCGTGACGGCGCCCATGGCGGCGGCGGCGGGAGTCGGCCTGGGCGGCGGCGCCGAGTGAGGTGGGTCCGGCTCAGGCGGCCGCTTCCCACAATGCAGCAGCAGCAACAGCGGCGGCGGCCGGGTAAGCGGCGGCCCTGCAGGGGGAAGAGGCGGCGCTGTCGTCGTCGGTGGCGGCGGCCGGGCCGGGAAGGGCGCGGGCGGCGGCCGGCGGCGAGGGCGGGGGCGCGAGGGGGGCGGCGGCGGCGGCGGCGGCACTGCGGGCGAAGCCTCCGCCGAGCGCGGGCCCGACCTCCCCCCTCCTCCACCCAGGCTCCTTCCTGCCAGGTGAGGGCGACGCAGGGGAGGGGGCTCCTCCCCCGCCCCCCCCACCCCATAGGTTGTGACTGGGGGGTGGGCCACTAGCCACATAACCTTTCTGACCTCTGTGGCAGTGGTGGCCACAGCCATGAGCTCGGCCCTTTCGCCACCGCCACACACCTCATGCTCCGCCAGTGCCACAGCCATGCGCTCAGCCCCTTCGCCACCGCCACACACCTCATGCTCCACCAGTGCCACAGCCATGCGCGCACCCCCTTTGCCACCGCCACACACCTCATGCTCCGCCAGTGCCACAGCCATGCACTCAGCCCCTTCACCACCACCACACACTCCTCATGCTCCGCCAGTGCCACAGCCATGCACTCAGCCCCTTCACCACCACCACACACTCCTCATGCTCCGCCAGTGCCACAGCCATGCGTGCACCCCCTTTGCCACCGCCACACACCTCATGCTCCGCCAGTGCCACAGCCATGCGCTCAGCCCCTTCACCACCACCACACACTCCTCATGCTCCGCCAGTGCCACAGCCATGCGCTCAGCCCCTTCACCACCACCACACACTCCTCATGCTCCGCCAGTGCCACAGCCATGCGTGCACCCCCTTTGCCACCGCCACACACCTCATGCTCCGCCAGTGCCACAGCCATGCGCACACCCCCTTCGCCACCGCCATGTATACCTCATGCTCCAGTGATGCCACAGCCATGTGCTCAGCCCCCTTTGCCACCACCACAGTACCCTGTGCGCTGGCAGTGCCACAGCCATGCACTCGGCTCCCTTCGCCACTGCCACGCATATTTAGTGCTCCATGCACTTAGTCCCTTTGCCACTGCCATACATACCTTGTGCCCCGCTGATTGGCACCACCTCTTTGGTGCCTCCCTGCTACTTCTGTCTTGCTTCATAGCCAGTACTTCTTCCGCTGCCATCCCTGCCATACTTAGTTGCCATCGTGACCATGGTCACTGCTGCCACCATTGCCATGTATATCATGCCACTACAGCCATGTGCGCTGCCACTGCCACACGTACCTGGTGCCCCCTGATTGGCACCACCTCCTTGGTGCCTCCCTTGCTACTCCTGTCTTGGTTCCTAGCCAGTATCATTACCTTCCCCACTGTCATCCCCGCCACACTTTGTTGCCATTGTGACCATGGTCATTGCTGCCACCATTGCTATGTATGTCTTGCCACCATAGCCACTGCCAGCCGCCTTCCTATTACCATTATATTACAGCTTCCTTCATCAGCATCTTTGTTGCCTTGTCATTGCCACTGTGTCTCTTCCTGTCACCTCCACCTCCTTGTCCTCCTTCATTGACGCCGTTACCGCCAGGCCACCATTACAACTCTCTGTTGACACTGCTGCTTCAACATTGCTGCTGCCTTTCTTTCTGTGACATTATTCTGTTGTGTTTTGCCATAGTGCCACCATCTTGTTTGCTGCTATGATAGCTATCTAAACATAGATTCCCTTGTCATACCACCTCATTGTGTTCCCAGTCCATCTGCAACCTCACGACTTTTTTTATGGCACCATCACTGCAATTGCGTTCCTTGTAACTTTGGCTTACATGTTTCCCCACATCGCTATCACTCTTGATTGTTGTTACTGTGTTTCTTTCAGTGCTAACACAGCGTTTCTTTTTTTCTTGATACCATTGCTGCATTACTGCTGTCAATATGGGACACTTCCATTAAGGATGACATTGCCAGGAGTTCTTTGTAATATTTGCCATTTTCCTTTGTCATTAGTAAAGACCCATCATTTTCAAGTGTTGGCCATTGTTTACTGTGTTTTCCTTTCCACCTTGCAGTTGCATCAATTCTTATTGCCTGTTAAATTTTTCACATCATTGTTGTGATGGCCTTCGTTGAGTTAATGTGGTTACCTTTTTGGATTTTTTAAACTTGTAGAATGTTTGACTCGGAAGGGACCTTGGAGGTCATCTAGTTCAACCACCTGCTCAATGTGTAGATTAGGAGTGTCAAACATAAGGCCCGGGGGCCGGATGTGGCCCGCTGAAACTTTTCATCTGGCCCTGGAGCTCTCAGCTGCTGAGCATTGCTGAGGTGGCACTGCTGAAAGGGCATGATAAGGGCACATGCTGAAAGGGCATGAAAGGGCTCTCCCTTATCATGAAATATGATCAAGATTTGCATATTTTCTCTTTGTTGCAGCTAATGAGTTCGTAAGTGAGGAAAAAGTGCTTATTTCTGGTTAAGACCTGTTTAATGACATCACTTCCTGCTGAATGACATCATCTTTGGCCCTCAGCAGGCATCATGAATGCTATTCAACCTGCTGTATGAAATGGGTTTGACACCCCTGGCATAGACAGTAGCTATAGAGTTTCTGACAGGTGGCCGTCCAGCCTCTGAAAGTTCCCCAACAAGGGAGAACCCACTACTGCGCAAAGTGTCCTGTTCCAGTGCTGGACAGCTCTTACACTTTGGCTGCAATCCTAACCACACTTTCCTGAGAGTAAGCCCCACTGAACAAAATAGAACTTACTTCTGAGTAGACTTGGTTAGGATTGTGCCCTTTGACAATTCTTTCTAATGTCTAGCCTAAATCTCTTTCTCTGTAGTTTTGACTTACTGATGCTAGTCCTGTACAAAGATGTACAGTAAGGGCGCAATCCTAACCAACTTTCCAGCACTGATATAAGGGCAGTGCGAAGTAAAGGAATAAACATTGCCTTACCTTGAGGAGGCCTCTGTGACTGCCCCCTAACTGCAGGATGTGGCACATGCCCCACTGGCACAGCTATGCCAGTGCTGGAAAGTTGGTTAGGATTGTGCCCCAAGTCTGCTTCTTCTTCCATTCGACAACCCTTCTGATATTTTAAGATGGCTATTGTATCTCCCCTTAGTCTTCTCTTTTCCAAGCTAAACATACCAAGCTCTTTTAACCATTCCTCATTGGACTTGTTTTACAGATGCCTTGCCATCGTCTGCGCCCATTCCACCTTTATTAAGTTCATGCTTCCTATGTCTCTGCATTTCTCTAAAACGTATTTGCCACATTATTTGCTGTTAATTACTATGCCTGCCTACCATTTGCACTTTTACTAACATGGTGACTTGCTTTGATGTTGCTTGTAATATGATAGCTATGTCATTGTTATGATTTCCACTTATGAAGTTATCTCTTGCTCTGATCCATTTGTGAGATCTCTTCAGTAGTGTCAGGGTTATAATGTCTGTTATTTTTATTTGCCGTAGGCATTCTGTTTGATTCATTGCTACTTTTCTCTCATTTCTACTTGCACCTGTGTAGTTGCAACATTTGTTACAGTGTGACTGCGTGTATGGCAATGATAAGATGAACGTATGTTGATCAACTAGCCCCTAATGTTACATTAGAATAGGTGATAAGCAGCAATGCATAATACTGGTAAATTCAATCAATAGGAGAGTATTTGGCCACAAATTATTGTCTTCGTTGTTTGTTGCAAGGGAGATTAGGGCATCTCAGCTTGGCAGGACTACAGTCTTGTAGCGTCTGTAGTATGAAACTGGAAATAATGTGAAGCATGTTTTGCTTCTAAAACTCACTGTTCTGATCTCATATTTTGGGCTAATATTGGAAATAAAATCTGAACGGTTATATAGGATCTTGGTGTCAAATGTTGGATATTGAGTATTCTGCTTAGTATATGACGGGCAACCCAATCCTATCCTGCGCTGGAATAGGCAGGCCAACTGGCATGTGCTATATGCAGTGTAGGGTAGGAGGTAGCTGCTGCACAACTTGGAGTAAGGGGATTTATGTCCCCTTACCCCTTATTGTATGGCGGCTGCCCCATTGGGGCTTCTTGGATCTGTGCTTGCAATTTCGCTGGTACAGATCCGAGCAGCCTGCTGTAATTCTAGGCTGGCTGGAAGGGGAGTTAGGCCTAGGTCACCCAGGCTGGTTCCACCCACCCCTCCTGAGCTCAGTCAGCCCACTGGCCCTTCCTCTCTCTGCCTCAAAATGCCCTTGTTCCACCCTCCCAGCCCCCTGTGCTGGCCTCCCTCAGCTGGTGCAACCTTACCTTTTTTCAGTGCTGTGGAGGCCAGATCTGGCCTCTGTGTGCAGGCACATATCCTTGCACTGGCCCAGCCAACTTGGAATGAGGCGTGACCTTGCTTTATGGCACATTCATGACACTCCTGGGCCGGCACAAGAGACTTGTGCTGGCCAAAGATCCAGTTAGGGTTGCACTCTAAATCAATATCGATCTGGAGTAGTAAATTCAAGCGTGGAAAAAGGGTGAGTGTGTGGGACACAACTGTATACAGTAGTCTTGTTTATGATAGACTTCAGAACTGTACTTACTGTTACTTGGCAGTTTAAGCATTCTCTGCCGATGGTGGAATGAAGAATAGTAAAGTGCATGCTGAGAGATGCCAGGCAATGAGGTAAAAGTGTGCCTTGTTTCACCCAAGTTCTTTCTGGTCTTATTTCCTTCAGAACAGCTTCCTCTGAGCTCTGGTAAAACTTCAGCAGCAGTTTGTGGGAGAGAGTCTAGGAACATGAAAAGAGCTGAAAGAAAAAAGTTAGAGAAATCTTGAAGCTATAGAGGGAGCACAGGGTGCTGGAACATGTAGGAGGATATACCTTGAAAACTGCTCTGTTGTTATTGAACATTGTAGGCCTGTGGAATAGGCTTTGATACTGCAGTAATCATAAGCTATACCATGTGGGATATATTTATTTTCTTTTGAGCAAACATGTCCCACATGCTTGAAGATCCGCCTGGTGTATTTTCATGCACAGATCTTCAGTTTCAGCATTTTATGGCTGATATAATTTAAATGAGCTACTCAGTTTTTCACACACAGTATTCAAAATACTGTACTGTACTTGTTTCTCTTTGCAGGGCCATTTAAAACAATGGGGTTTTTGGGACAGTTTTGAGAAATGTTTTATAGTGCTCTAAGAACTGATATGAGAAGTGCAAAAGTGCAATAGTTTGCAATTTGTCGTTCTGTAAATGTGAATTTGCTTAGGAGTTCATTTTAATCCCAAGACTGATTTTCAATAGAAATTTAAGATATTATGTACACATAAGAACATAAGAACAGCCCCACTGGATCAGGCCATAGGCCCATCTAGTTCAGCTTCCTGTATCTCACAGCAGCCCCACCAAATGCCCCAGGGAACACACCTGATAACAAGAGACCTGCATCCTGGTGCCCTCCCTTGCATCTGACATAGCCCATTTCTAAAATCAGGAGGTTGCACATACACATCATGGCTTGTAATTTGTAATGGATTTTTCCTCCAGAAACTTGTCCAATCCCCTTTTTAAGGCATCCAGGCCAGATGCCTTCACCACATCCTGCGGCAAGGAGTTCCACAGACCAACCACACACTGAGTAAAGAAATATTTTCTTTTGTCTGTCCTAAGCCTCCCAACACTCAATTTTAATGGATGTCCCCTGGTTCTGGTGTTATGTGAGAGTGTAAAGAGCATTTCTCTATCCACTTTATCCTTCCCATGCATAATTTTGTATGTCTCAATCATGTCCCCCCTCAGGCGTCTCTTTTGTAGGCTGAAGAGGCCCATACGCCGTAGCCTTTCCTCATAAGGAAGGTGCCCCAGCCCAGCAATCATCTTAGTTGCCCTCTTTTGCACCTTTTCCATTTCCACTCTATCGTTTTTGAGATGTGGCGACCAGGATTGGACACAATACTCCAGGTGTGGCCTTACCATAGATTTGTACAACGGCATATAATATTCGCCGTTTTGTTCTCAACACCTTTTCTATGATCCCAAGTATAGAATTGACCTCCTTTACTGCTGCTGCACGTTGGGTCGACACTTTCATCGACCTGTCCACCACCACCCCAAGATCTCTCTCCTGATCTGTCACAAACAGCTCAGAACCCATTAGCCTATATGTGGTTTTGATTTTTTGCCCCAATGTGCATGACTTTACACTTACTTACATTGAAGTGCATCTGCCATTTTGCTGCCCATTCTGCCAGTTTGGAGAGAGCCTTCTGGAGCTCCTCACAATCACTTCTGGTTTTCAACGCTGGGAAATGTTTGGTGTCTGCAAACTTAGCCACCTCACTGCTCAACCCTGTCTCCAGGTCATTTATGAAGAGGTTGAAGAGCGCCGGTCCCAGGACAGATCCTTGGGGCACACCGCTTTTATCTTGTTTACAATTAGATCTCAGGCCATTATTGTTGATATGTCCTTGATCCCCTATAAGTTCAATTAGCCATCGCAAGTATGTTCTAGACCTAAATGTTCTAGACAGAAACTGCTTCTGAATTTGAAGATCCTGTTAGGGAATAAGAGCTTAATAGTATTAGGGTTTCATTTTAGGGTTTTAGCCATTAACAAATTTTCATAGCCCAATCCTATCCTCCCCCCCCCCCCATTGCAGCTGTGCCAAAAAGGATGCCTAGAAGAGTATTTTTTCTTACCTTTCCATAAACCCCTTGACTGCCAGTGGGTCTCTTTGGAGCAGCTGCTTAGTGGGTCCCTGCAGCAGCTCCTTAGGTGGTGCAGGTCTGAGGAAAGGAAGGGGGGTGTGCCAGCTGCTGCTGGAGGATGTAGCATTCAGCACAAGTAGCCCGTGCTAGTTGCTACACCCTCCACCCTGCCCTGTTCTGCTCCATTCCTGCCTCCTCCACCCCACCTGGTTCCCCTAAAACGCCTGAGAAGAATTAATGAGAAGACCAAAAACACTAAATATATTGTGGCCAATGAGAAAATATATTATTGGCTTTTGTTGGCTCATCAGTAGTGAGGGCAAAATTCAATTTTTTAAATTTTTTCCTGATCTATTAAAAAAAAAGTATATTGTGGCAAAATGCTTTTAATTCTGAGCACCTTGTGCATCTGTGAACCCCCTTCATGCACTCCCTAGCCCTCACAGGTTAAAAACACTTGCATTACATGTTCTTGCATGCACATTAGGCTGCAGTTCTATACAGTAAAACATCTGATAGTGGTGTTACCAGAGGGGACACAGTACTATGTTTTGCAGGGCACCTCAGCGCACTGTGTAAGCTGCCCCTTCCCCTCACTGTTGGAGCCATTCCAGGCAGCAAGAGCAAAATGGAGGCATCTCCTCTGCCTTGCTCTTGTTGCCCAGAATATCCCTCCCTCCCGAAATGCCACTGTCTGATAACTCTGTGGATCAATTCCTGGAAAGTCTACCACTGTGTGCAACAGTGCTGTAGAAGGTACCATTGCAGAAGAACTGCTTCCTATTCGTCAGAATGCTTTGCTCCTATTGGCTGATATCTGTCAGTCAACCCAAGATGAAGATTGCTGAAAGACATTGCGTTATTGGAGGTATTCCTGGACACTTTCCTGGGAGTCAGCTCTGTTGAATACAGTAGGACTTACTTCTGAGTAAATATGGGTAGGACTGTGCTGTTTAACTGTTTCTTCCATAAACTAGGGGAAGGTTTTAAAAGGGAAAATACACTTTTTAATATAAATTATTAACCCCTTTGCTGTTTAAACTACTGTCAGCAACTGGGGTAATAATGGCTTACAAAATGAGTAAGAGCAGTATTTGTGTTCTGGAGAAACTTTGTTGTCTAACTTCAGATTTAATTGTGACTTCTCATTCTAACTTAGGGCTCAATCCCATCCAATTTTCCAGTGCCGGTGCTAATGGGGCATGCACTGCATCTTGTGGGGCAGTGGGGCAGCAGTCACAGAAGTCTCCTTAAGGTATGGGAACATTTGTTCCCCTTACCATGGGGCTGTATTGTAGTTGCACCGGGGCTGGAAAATTGGATAGGATTGGGCCCTCAGTTGTTCTGTGAGTTTTGAAAACTTATACACTTATATCAGTGTAGGCTGCTCCAGTGGAAGGACAGTTGCTTTATATAATTCATCTCTTGGTCTATAATACTCTAAACCTGAATAAGCATAGTTCTTTCTGTTCAGTTGCCACTCATCTTCAATGGCATTTCATAGAAATGAGCAGCTTAGGCTACTTTGTTTTTTGAACTGCCTGTTATCATAATGTATTTGCACTCAAAATGGAATAAGCAGGAACATCATTCCTGTTGTGTTTCTCCATTTTATTGCATCGTATTGATTTTTCTTTTAACCATGTTAGTCCAGGCCTTAAACATTCACAGAATTATTTTAATTTGGCAAATTAAATTCATTAAGGCTGCAATTCTAACCACACTTTCCTGAGAGTAAGCCCCATTGAACAAAATAGGACTTACTTCTGAGTAGACCTGGTTAGTTTTGTGCCCTAAGTTCTATTCTGTTTTGTTTTTAGTGCAAACCAGCCTTTTCATATTAGTAGTGTGTTTTGAGAGAGTATGAATAGAAGTCAGCCTGTTCAGTTGAAGACATCTAATCAACATTACATAATAGCATACAACAGTTTTCTTTTTCCTGTCCTAATCAACTGCTGTTCACTTATTTATTGGTGTCAGTTTCTTACTTTATCATCCTTTTTTCTTTGTTGGTAATGTGTTCATCATGCAGGTTTATTCATTTAATTTAGATAGCATTTAGTAGCCTAGGATTGGTGTTTGGCTCATCAAAAAATGCTGCCAAACTTTATCAAATCAAGGCCAAGTATTTAAACATCAATTTAGAATAACTGTAATAGATAAATGCTAATTACAGGCTGGATACCGAAATCCGCGGATACTGGAGTCCATGTTTAAATGGCTTTAAAAACAAAACAAAAAAGTGCAAAAATCAGGGCTCCTACTGCTTTGTGACCAAACCACACCATTTTCAAACCTGAGGAGCTTTTTTTTTTAATCCTGAGAGACCCACTTCCGGGTTGCACAGAGGTTCCTTCCTTTTCCCAGGTTTGCCCAAGAATGCATCACGATGCATACTGCAAGGCAGAAAGTGCCCACCCTTGAATGAATATGCTGTTCCCGAAGGATTTGGAGCTGGAAGGCTTCATCTGAATTTTGGTGGTCTGAAAACTCCATTTAAGGAGTATACAGGTTTCCATTCAAATTTGGAGCATTGAACTTTATTGACTAATTAGGGGGAGGGGTAAATAGTCATGTTACTGGTCAGGACCTTTGCTCTCCAGGCAGGCAACTAGCATCAAGTATTCATGTTTGGATGTGTGTCTCTTGTACACCTTGAATTATAGGAATTAAACAGAAACTGAATATTAACCCTGTAACAATTGACACATGTATAGAAAGTGGAAGGGGGGCAAGTAATAAAGATGAATACAGATGTATACTGCAGCTGCTAAGTATACAGAGAGAGTCAGGAGGGCTAAAGCTCAGAATGCTCAGTTTAACAGAGGAAGTGAAAAAGCAAAAAGGCATTTAATGGTTATGTTTGGTGCAGGAGGAAGGGCAAGAAAGAAGTGAGTACACTATGTGGGGAAGATGCTAATGCAAATGGGTGATAGAGAGAAGGTAGAACTGCTCATCTGCCTTTGTCTTCTTCCAAGAAGATTGCTTTTGACGTGGTAAGGATAGAACAAAGGAGGAGCACAATTCTGAGCTCTTGTCAGGTGTCACAAACTTGCCGTTAAAGCATACCCACAACACCCTGCACCATCAGCACCAGTGCTGGCCCAGTGCCAGTCGGTATTGAGCCCATCACTGGACACCACCTGGAGCTAGATTAGAGTTGCAGGTGGTGGTGAGGGCTTTGGGGCAGAGGGAGGCATTCTGGGGCAGGACAGGGGGAGGAAGTAGGGCAGGAGGGGCTGGGGCCAGCGGAGCTTTGCTCCCCTGGATCCTGAATACCGTATTGGGCCTTCTGGAATCTCTCAAGTTTGTGCCAGCAAAATAGCCAGCGCAGACTTGAGAAGTCCCATTGCAGGGCTTCAGGCTTTCCTCTGAAGAGACTTCTGGCAGCTGCCGCAGGATGCAGTAGTAGCCGCTTTTGCACCGCTGCACCTGGCAGCAGCGCCACTTTTAGGATTGCACTTTAAGATAGATAAGGATGTGGTTCATCATCACCTACCTACTCAAGATGAAGTTAAGTCTTCAGGGATGGATGAGCAGCATACTAGGATTGCTCAGCGAAACTGGTGGATGTTAGTTTAGAACCTCTGTCTATATTCATTGAGAACTCCTGGAGAACCAGAGAAATGCTGGGAGATTGGAGGCAATCAAATATGGTCCTAATCATCAGAAAATAGAACAAAGAAGGTTCAAGCGCCTACTGACTAGGCAACTTGATGTTGATACCTGGGAAGGTGCTGGAATGCATCATTAAGTAGTCTATGAGCAAATAGAAAGGAGGGCAATGATTGCTAAAAGGCAGCATTATTTTCTCAAGAACAAGTTTCATCAGACAAATCTTATCTCCTATGACAGGGTGACTAGCTCAATAGCGTGGGGGGTTATTTTGGACATACTACATCTGGATTTCAGTAAGGTTTTTGGCAAGGTTCCCCACAACATCCTGGTGGACAAGCTGATAGGACATGGGCTAGATGATGATATTGATGGGTGGGTCTGTGGCTGACTGACAGACCATACCCAAACACTTTTTGTCAACAGCTCCTCATCAGTCTAGAGCAATGTTTCCCAGACTGGGTTGGGACCCACCAGTCAGTCATAAGCCAGTTTTTGGCAGGTCACAAAAAGTTTTTGAAACATTTTTAAAAAACAACAACATGGCAAGTGCCCTCGCAAGGACCCTTTTTTCTTTGCAGGAGAAAATTATTAACTGGAGTGCTAAGCTGTGGTATGAGGTAATCTTCATACCCCCAAATTAAAATGTGACATTCTCTGGGTTTTTCTAGTAATTGGTATGCTGTAGATCACATGTGAACTCAGTTTCAGCCTTTTGTCTGGCCTGGAGGTCCCTAACTGTACAACTCAAACAAAACAGTGTTTCTCAAGCTGTGGGTTGAGTCCCACTAGGTGGGTCGTGAGCCAATTTCAGGTGGGTCCCCATTCATTTCAATATTTTATTTTTAATATATTAAACCTGATTCTACCATGGTATGTGACTGCATTTTGGGAAATATTACAGATCTGTACCTTTAACAGGCTACTGTATGTACGCTTTTAACAATGATAACGAATGGGACTTACTCCTGGGTCAGTCTGGGTAGGATTGCAACCTAAGATTGTTAATAATTTTCCTTTAAGAAAAGCCTCCTCCTGATGGAGAAGGAGCACCCAGGAGCGCTCCTGGGAAGGCAGCAAGACTAGGCAGCAAAACACACTAGGTTTTCCGGGCCCTGTTGGAGCCTTCCGCACCGCTTGTAAGTGGTTTGGAGGTGTCCTTTGGAGTGGTGTCGGGTTGCTGGAAGCAGTGCCCCAGACAGGTGGGCTTCAAGCAGCTGCAAACCGCTCCAACGGAGAAGTCTGCACTGCTTGTAAGTGGTGCGGAAGGCTCCGTTGGGGCATCAGCTGCCTCCTTCGTTTCCCCCTTTTTCCCAAAGGGGGAACGGAGGAGGTAGCTGCACAGAAGTCATCGTGGTGACGATGCCGTCACCGCAATTACTTCTGGGTCACTGGTGGAGGGGGCGGAAAAGGGGTGGAGGCAAGGGGTGGGGGGCAGAAAACGGGGTCGCCCCGGGCGCCAAGACCCCCAGGTACGCCACAGCCTGTTGCTAAAAGTTTGAGTTCTCTGTTCTGTGCTTATAGGAAGAGAAGTCATTGTTACTTTGCATAGGGTGGGTACTTCAGGAATCCTATGTATACTTATTTATACTGTCCTACGTAACTATAATGAAATCAATAATAATATGGGGAGGAGTTCATGTAAACTTATTATTTTTCAGGAGTTACAATAACATACACTTTGAGAACTCCTGTACCTGCAGAAAGGAAGAGGATCATAGGACAATCTTGACAGGATGGAGAACTGGGCAAATGCAAACAAAATGAACTTCAGTGACAATAAATACAAAGTTCTGTATTTTGGTAGCAAAACGAAGAGCTCCCAAAATAAGATTGTGGGTACTTTCCTGGACAGCAGCACATGTGGAAAGCATTTAGGCCAGTGTTTTTCAACTGGTGGTATTTGTAGCACCAGTGGTTCTTGGAATGGTGTCTGGTGGTACCCATAGGACTCCCAGACCCTTACCGCCTGTCAGCAGACCAGCAATGCAATGTGACAAGCAGCAGTAGGAGGCTTGGTTAGGTTCAGCAGACAGAGCTCTAGCACGCACTTTTCACATTCTTGACAAAACCCTCCAGTCCGCCCTGAGGCTCTTACCAGTGTTTGTTGCTTTGCGCCTGGCCTCCCAATTTGGAAATAACTGGCGATGACATCATCATCAGTTACTTCTGGTGGTCCTTCCATTAGGTCAGGGGTGTCCAAAGTTTTTGGCAGGAGGGTCACATCATCTCTCTAACACTGTGTTGGGGGCCGGAAAAAAAAGAATTAATTTACATTTCAAATTTGAATAAATTTACATAAGTTTACATAAATGAATATATTAAAGATGAACTTATATGAATGAATAAAGTTCATGGAATAGCTCAAGGCCTATAAAAGGCCTTGCATAAAGCAAGTCTGACCTTTCCTTTGCTGCTGCTACTGCTTCACAGATGTGAAACAGCAAGCAGTGGAGGAAGCCCTCATCCCACAGCTCACGTGAGATGTCAAACAGTCGCCCTCATGCTGAGAGCAGTTACGTCGGGCCAGTGCGGGCTCCAACAAATCTCTGGAGGGCCAGAAGCTCATTGGAGACTGGGGGCTCCCTGAGAGGCCTTGGGGGCCGCAAGTGGCCCCAGGGCCGGGGTTTGTGCACCCCTCCATTAGGTGGACCATGCAAAGTGGCATGGCAGGGGACAAATGTTGAGAAATGCTGATCTAGGCATTTTAGTAGACAACAAGCTAAACCTGTGTTGGCAATGTGACGAGGCTGCAAAGGAGGCAAGTGCAGTTCTAGGCTGCATCAACAGAAATATAGTATCCAGATCACAACAGGAGTACAGTATCCAATCACAAGAAATAATGATATCAGTGTACTGTATTCTACTTTAGTCAGGTTTCATATGGAATATTGTGATCAATTCTGAATGCCCCAATTTTTGATAAAAGTGTCCAAAGGCCACTTTGCCTCAAAATGTTGCCAACCTCTGCTCTGGAATAATAGTCTACTCAGACCTCATGATGAAAGGTGTGCTTGGAAGTTGAGTTGTCAACTGTTCCACTTCAGTTTGCTGGTGGGAGTCATAGTTTAAAATCCTCCTTCTTGTAAAAAACATTGGAGACCTCTCCAGATATGAGAAAATATATTCAGCTGAATTAAGGAAACGGATTTTATGTTATTTGAAGACTAGATACGCATTTTGACTTTTATGACACGTGGAAGTGCTAATTTTTTGATCATCCCTAAGATTACTAGATGCCTCAAAGAAATTGTTTTCCAAATTTCAGTATTATCTGTAAGGAAAAACAGTTTCTGACATCTTAGGTGTAATCATTTTCTGAAGACCTCAAAAACAACTTTCAGGGGATAAGATTCTCATCCTTACCTGCATGTATAGAAGTAGATCCTCTTGACTTTTATATAAGTTGTGCTTTAAACAGAGTAAAAAAGACCAAACCCTGCCTCTAGGAGCTTGAATCTTGCAATTGACAACACAGGAGACAATGGAGTAAGGGAAAGAATTGGAAGCACTGGCATGCAATGGTGGAAGCATGAGTGGTTTTTACAAGTTCAGGTACTTAAACATACAGCCTAATTCTATTAGTTCTACCAGTGCTAACTGCTGTAAAAGTATCATAAAATGCTTTCCAGCAGCTCAAGCAGTACCGTGCGCTGCCAAGACACAGATAGAAAAGACCATGTCTTCCTGCCCTTGTCGTCAGTGCTCCTGCCACCCATCAGAGCAGATGAGTTAGCAGGAGAGGAGGGAGGGATGGGGATGGCAGAACAGGAATGGGGATGGCAGAACAGGGTGAGGAGGCTGCAGGAGGGGGTGGATCCTGCAATGATGGCATGAACCTGATCCTATCCCCCTTTCCCGCAGCCTTCACGACCTCTTTCTCCTCTTGGACTTGTGTTAGCGAAATCACTAGCACGGGTCCAAGGAGAACCATTGCAGGTCAGAAGGCTTACAGATGTGTAAGGGAATTTAAATTCACTTTTGCCTTTGAAGGCTCCCCCATCTGCCTCAACCGCTGATTATGGCATGTGTGTTTTCATGCAGCTGCACCAGTGTGGGGGGTGGAGAGGATAATAGGATTGGGCTCTTAGGGTGCAGTCCTAACCAATTTTCCAGCACTGACATAAGGGCAATGCAACTCCGAGGTAAGGGAACAAACATTGCCCTACCTTGAGGAGGCCTTCATGATTCCCCCCCCCCAACTGCAGGGTGCAGCACATGCCCCACTGGCACAGCTATGCCAGTGCTGGAAAGTTGGTTAGGATTGTGCCCTTAGTTACAGAAGGGAGTTTACACTATGGTGTAGTGCCAGGCTTCCTGAAAAAGGTGGGGTTTCAGATGAGTTTTGGATGTTGTGAATGTCCCAAAGGTGTTCATAGAAGAAGAATGTAATACAAATCAGCTAGATATTTGTTTTTAAAATTTTTGCAGTTAATATTTACATAAAGACTATCACTTTTAGGGCACAATCCTAATCAGATCTAGTCAGAAGTAAGTCCTATTTTGTTCAATGGGGCTTACTTTCAGGAAAGTGTGGTTAGGATTGCAGCCTTGTTAAAATAAATTTCCTTTTAAGTTTGAACTTCTGAAGATAACACACTAAAGTTTCCATACTCAGTATTTTTTTTCCTCCTAAATCTTGACAAGAATTATATCTTCCTGCTTAATTAGTGCCTCTCTCTGCATCATCAGTGATGTCAGCAGGAATATGTATAGCTGAGCCATACAGAGCTGCAGGGTAGATTCTGTTTAAGAGGAACTCATGACAGTAGTTTGTTTATGTCACAAAAAGGCTGATTTTTTTTAAATCACTCTGTCTTTGTGTGGGGAGGGGGAGAGAGAGAGAGAGAGAGAGAGAGCATGTGAACATGCAGCTAGCTAGTCTAGCTAGCAAAATATCATTTTCTTGCACAGTTACAACAGGGAACTCTTTTCCACAGTAGACTTATAACCTGTTATAAGAGTAGTCACAGTTTACAAGTCTGGAAAGGGAAACTACCCAAGTTAATCATTGTTTGAAAGAGGAACAGTAAACAACTTCTTTGCTTTTGAAATCAAGTAGCCTCTTAAATGTGAACTCTTAAACTTTCAGTTTCTCTCTTTCTTTGGAAAGGTTTGAATGCCGTGAAACTGAAAGTTAAGTTCCACCGAATAAACTTCATTTCTGCTTGTTATGTGACGTAAATATTCAGTTATATATTTACGTGTGGTATGGCAGGTGTGTGGTAGTAGCAGGTTTTTACTTGCTGCTATTGTGGTGGGCAGGGATAAAAATGAACAACCACAAAAAAAGGTCAGAGAGCTACTAGTTACATATAAATTGATTTTTGATATTTAATTTTCAAAGATTTGTATCCTGTTATGAGTTTCTGCTTTCATATAATTGGTTATCCCTTGTACTGTTAGATTGGAGCAACTTATAAAATGTTTATTTTTGAGAAACTCAAGGGGTATTTTCTCTCATGCTTTGTAGGGGAAAAATTAGAATATAAATATACTTTAAGGAACAACCATGAAAGCAGTTGTATGTATACAGGGAACAGAAGTAGTTGATTTGATGGACTGTTTTGATTACTTGGGTCATAACAAGCTAAAATCAATAGCAATGGGGTGCTTTTCATCCTATTTAATATTAATTGAGATTGAATATGTCACCATTGGAAACAAGCTTCTTTCGTAGTTTGAATACCCACACTGAGAAAGGAGCTGGTACACCACTGCTGCTCTGTTTGCAAAACTGAGAACAAGTCTGTGGTGGCAGCGTAATGATTTGCCAGTCATGTTTAATGATGAGCCACAGGAAATGTTGTTTGACAAGAGGATATCATTTGCAGATATTGTGATGTGTTGAAATCATATTCAGTCTATATACAATGTTGTGGTGGGGGTGTCTCCCACGAGATAGTTATGCACAAAGGAAGGTCAAAATTGCAGTCCCTGGTTGCCAGATCTGGGATCTGGGCAAAAACAAAGTATGCAGTGTTCTCCATCCTTCATTGCATTGAAACAGCACCATTCAAACTCAGCAGGTTAAGCTGCTGATGGTCCACCCTGCTTGTAGGTGATATGTACATGTTGGTTTTCTCTAGGTTAGCGTTTCTCAACATTTGCTCATCGCTGTTCCAATTGACATGGTCCACCTATTGGTTACTAGAAGTAATTCTCATTGCCAGTTAGTTCTGGATTGGGAGGCCAGACACAACACCACAAACACTGATAAGAGGCTCAGGGCAGACAGGAGGGGTTTTTTGAGTGCATGGAGAGTGCATGCTGGAGCTCCACCCACTGAGCCAAGCCTCCTACTGCTGTTTGTCACATTGCATTGCTGGTCTAGTTGTCAGGCAAAAGGGGTCTGGGGGGTCCCACAAATACCACTGGACACTATCTCAAGAACCAGTGGTAGTACTACTACTGTTTGGGAAACACAGCTCTAGGTTAACTGTCAGTCTTAACAGGGGAAGGAGCTGGCTGCCACCACACTGTGGCTTCTACGTGCTGTTTAAGTATATTTTGAGTAATAGAGAAAAGATGTAAGAACAACGGAGAAAGAAATAAAGAACAAACGTGAAGAAGATATTGAAATAGCAGATTTACATACCTGTATGTTGGTATCTCACTACTACAGGCACTAGCAAATATGCAGATGACAAATTGGTCTCAGTCTGAAGCACCTTTACATGATTCTTCTAGGGATGAAAGTCAGAAAACTAAATCTTTTTACAGAGTGTATTTTCTTGTAACTGTGTGAAGTTAAATTGTACTGTACCATACAAATGAACTTTTATTTAGTAAATAAGAACTAGAAACAGTGTGGAAAATATGGTTGCCAGCCTTTGTTCCTGTGCCTTTAGCTTGATTTGCAGATATTAGCAGGTGAAAAAAATGTATCAATATGTTGTAAAACGTTTCAGGAGTTGATTTCTGCATATCAAACAAAGGAGCATGCTAAGTTATTTTCTGGTCATTTGACAACCCAGCTTCCCTTTTGAATATTGAATGTTGGCAGGCATGGCATAGAGAGAGTGTTAACGTGGCAAAGTGTGTAGCAGATCGGACTAGGCCTAAGGTGTTCCCAAACCTAGTTCCCTAAAGTTTGTGAACATTCGTGCCTCAAAAAGTATATGTAAGTATGTCCGAGGCAAGAGCTTATTCAAATACTGTACTTGAATTCATAACTACCTTTACTGGTTTACTGGTTTAATTTATTGCTTCCCATGTATTCTGATGAGATATCTTACCAAACCTCTGCAGTGAACATACAATCATACTTTCATTCTCTCTACTATATGGTTCTAGCCCTTAAGACTTCAATGATAGGCTTGAACATTTCTGTAACCAAAACCTGGTAAAACATGAAGCTAGAGAAAATAACTTGCAGTGGTTGGGGGGGGGGGGATGATACTTCAGTTTCTGCATAATTCTTTGCTTCATTCCATTACCAGCAAAGGCGAGTAAATGATCAAAAATAGCAAATACATGCAAATATGCATAATTTTTGTTAGCTGTATAATCAGTGTTTCTTGGTGGGAAAAAACTGAATGTGGTTGCAATAGCTTACTATAAAATCTCTTTTTTTTTTAATTGGAAGCATACACACAGCCCTCTTGCATGCAAGTACAGGCACAATTTTCCTCTCAACTTGCAGTTATGAAAGAGAGTATACTAGAAACCTTCGTTCCCCAGTATGCCAAAGCAACATGGGAAGAGAGAAGCCTCCTCTTTCACTTCCTGCTTTTTGCTGCCCTAACTTCAGGAGCAGTAGTTTCTTTTCTGATGTGAGTTAGTTGAGAAGGTGTTTGCCAGGGACTGAAATGGGTCCTCTGTATCACTTAGTGCATATGGAATTGCACCCTACATGGGACTGAACAGAGTAACTCCTGCCTGATGTGGGAGCCATGTGAAAGTACCAAAATTCCAGTTTGTACAAGGAACTGCAAGTGTGATTACTTCTGAACTACTGCAAACTCAAATGGTTTGTATACTAGTCTCAAAATGTTCAAGTAGAAAACAGATTGCCCTGTGCATGCCAGTTTTCTCTAGTGTTATGTTAAAATTGTATTTCTGTGCATAGGAATTTTTTTTTTTTGCATGTGTGATTCTGATATAACAGGTAAAACATAATAAATATTTATGGAAACCATTGAACTGGAAGACTGGTGCAGTGTGTGTATGTGTGTGTGTGTGGGGGGGGGATACATAAAACCATTTTAATATGTCTATATGGTGTCCCTAAAACTCCACCAACAGTTTTCCCACAATAAAGAAATATTATTAAGGTTGACATTGTCATTTATTAATGTTAATATGTGTCAGAAGAGAGTAGATAGTTTTTTTTATTAGAGCTCTGGTTGAAAATAATGCTACCTATCTCTGACATCTACATTTCAACATCCATTCTAGGATTACATGCTACTTTGCTTAATGAGGGCATTAGATTTTGTCAGTAGATTGGAAATCCTGTGCCTATGTTATGCCTTCTACCTTTTGGGTTTTATATTCTAAGCACACTATACTTACCCTCAAAATAGTTTTGTCTCTGCTCCTGCTATTTTAGATCTCTTGAAGCATCAATTAAAACCCCAGTTAGTGAAATAGTGGGTGAAGAATCTCTCTCTCTTTCTCTCATTCACCCCCTCCCTTTGCCATCTCCACCTCCCTTTGTATCTCAGTCTCTCTTTGGCCACTGAAAATGTAGGTCAAATTGCATCACCATAAAATGGAACAGTCAGAAAGGTGTTTGAAAAATGCTGACATCCTTAGCCCCGGGTGCATGCCGCTGTCTTTTGTTTACATTGAGAATAGCAATGTGGCGATATACCTGTAAATGAACAAACCTCTTCTTTAAGGTTAGTGGTGTGGAACATAAATTACAAATCATAATAGAGTTATATTTTTCTTTTGTTTTCCTTTGGTAGTAAATTGAAACTGTGCAGATAAACATGCAGTAATTTACAGTAGTGAAACATCAGAGAACTCATCTGAAACATCCTATTCATGGTAGCCATAACTGTTTACTTTGATAAATCCTGTCTTCCACATGTAGCTTTAACAAAAGAATGTGCAGATTTCAAAATCCATGTGGTTTCCAATAATGAACTCCTTTCTCTCTCAGATGTGGAATCTAATATTATGCTGTACATTTTGTTAAATGTATACTTTTTGACATTGTGGTATTTATATATTATAATCTTATGCATTCAGTTATGTGAAAAACTATTGAATGTAGCACACATTTTTAGTAGCTGATCCAACCATATCTTCTATGAAACATTTTGGAATTATAATAATTTTTTAATCACAAAAAAGCAACAGTAAAAAAAATCAAGCATAACAAGCCATACTTTTGTTTAACCTTGTCCTTTGTACACAGAGTTTGGTATGAAATAAACAAACAGGAATTTAAATATCTCACAGCATAGTCTTAGGCATGTCTACTCAAAAGTAAGTCCTATTAAGTTCAATGGAACTTACTCCCAGGTAAGTGTGTATAGGATTATAGCCTGAATTTTTCCCCATTGGATGTTAGTATAATTTGTATATTATTCTAACTAGACCTTCAGATGAAAAATTGGAAAATGAAGGAAGATTTTTAGTAAGTTAACGTCATATCATCAACTTTTTGTTGCTGGGTGTTTGTGTACTTCAGGTAGCTGTATTTATTTAAAGAACAGAATACCTATATGTGAATACATCTTATTATCTCATTAACTATGTGGTCCTGAAGATTATCTGGAAGTTAAAAGGAAAATGACTGCAGATGGAGATGGATCTGCTTCTGACAATAGCCTTTGATTGACTGTTAGGGCAGAAATGAGAAGCCTGGGTGCCTTCCTGCTGTAATTACACAGAGAAAGACACATCAAATGAAGAAGTCAAATAGTAGCTTGAATGCTTCTGAGTGCACTTTATTGTGGAAAGAGTTTGTTCTACAGGTTGTAGGTTGCTAGGACATGGAGATAGTTGGTTTAAAGACACTGAAAGTAAGTTGTTGACATTCAATGCTATGCCTATAAATTAAAGATTTCTGTATTGTTTGTATGTTGGGCTCCTTCTGGGAGTTTGCTGACATTCTGTCATCATAAATTACAGCATTCCTAAGAATTATTGTTTTATACCACAACTGTTCAGTTTCCCTAAGAAAACAAAACAATGTAAAATAGCTGTGGCATCCTGAGCTTTTCTTCCTTACACTGCTGTGATCTTTGAACTATAACATTATTAATTTTATTTGTTGAAAGAACCTGTTCTTACTAGAGTTTCAATTTTTTTTTAATCAAAATACTTTACATTTAAATCTTAACCCTGTTCTTCAAATACAAAATCAATAGTGATGGGAGTTTAGCTTTAAGCATCTATACTGTATTCCAGTAACTGAGACATTACTAACACGAGTAAATCGCCTACATACAGGAGGTCAGGGTAACTTCAAAAACTTTTTTCTTGATTTTTATGAGTTAATATGGACATTTTTTTGTTAATTTAATAGTGATTGTTACTATCTGTTCAATTGCAGATTAAACAAATATAAGAAACAGGAAACTTCCACAGTGCAGACAGATGATGATCAATTGATACACCAACCCTGAGTTTTACCAGACTTTTAAGGTACTGTGACCTACTAACCTATTCTTTTCCTCAGCTATTGTGTCTGTGTTCTTCGGATGCAAGATAGACACAAAGAACAACAAGACACTGTAAGAGAGCAGTAAAAGATTTTTTAGAAAGAAACAATAATACTAACAACTAGACATAAAGTGCATTTTTTATAAGGGAGGGGTTCTAGGTATAGTATAGAACGTAATTTTTTTGACCATTCAGATAAACTTTTCCCTCAGTCACCCTTAATGGGAGATAGCAGAAGTGATATAGCCTTTGTGCAGAAGGGATAGTCCTGCTTCAGGGGACTATGTATGACCTTGTGTTGTTTGGAGGGGTGCGTGTCTGTGAGTCCACACATGTGCATGCATGTGCATCCTTTGAGTGGAAGAGGTCAACAGAATTTTGTCAATTGTTAGAGACATTGCTTCAGACGAAGATAGTGATAGCTGGGGTGGCTGATGAATCATATTTAAACATTAATACCAATTGTAATTTAAATACAACAGAAAAGTCAAAGGGAGCTGTACCAATGTATTACATCAGGTGTGGGTTTACTTCAGTCTTAATCTTGGCCAGATATGTACAGAGGTGACTTGGCCAGAGATGTGCAGGGATTTGAATCTCAGGGCATGTTCTGTACCAGGGGTGTCAAACATAAGACCCAGAGGACGGATGTGGCAACCAGAAGCTTTTTATCTGGCTCTCAGGCTCTCAGCTGCTGAAGTGTTACAGCTGAAATGGCAGCCTACATGAAAATTGGGCTTTCCCAAATCTTGAAATATGATCAAGATTTGCATACTTTCTCTTCTGTCATTTGCAGTTAATGAGTTTCTAATTGAGAACAGGGTCTGATTTCTGGCCATTAGCTGCTTAATGATGTCACTTTCTGCTTAATGACATCACTTCTGGCCCTCAGCTGAATGCTAACTTTGGCCCTCTATATGGAACGAGTTTGACACCCCGGTTCTATACTTTGATCATAAGCTTATATTAAAGAAACCATGAAAGAAAAAGTGCGAACACTTTTCCCCAGTGTTGGCAAATAATGTAATGCTATACTTTAATATTTCCTTGATACAATATCACAGGACAGTGCCTTTTAAACTCTTTTATTATCTCGAATCTCTTCATTTTGTTGATTTGCATGTCTTTGTTTTTGCTTGATATAAAACACTGTATTCAGCACCTATTATTGTGAAGTTTGAATACCCAAAGGGCGCAATCCTGCCCTGTGCTGGAACAGGCAAACCAGGAGGCTTGCACTGTATCCAGCACAGGATAGGAGCCCAAGGTGACTGAGCCAGAGGCACTTCTTGAGGTTGCAAAAGTCAGAGGAGTGTAGAGTGGCTTAAAGCCACTCCGATATCCCTGGGAATGGACAGCATAACTGCTGGATCCCAGCCCCGCCTCTCACTTCTCATTTGACTGCCCCCAGTGCGCCTACTGCCCACCCAGGATCGTCTCCCTCCTGCCCACTCCAGAGCCTTGTGTCGGCCCAGCTGGGCCAATGCAAGACGAGCAGAGGAAACCGATGCAGAGGCTTGTGTCAGCCTCTGTAGGCCGGCGTACCTCTGAGCACCGGCCCGGCTTCCTCCTGATGAGGTGCAAACGTGCCTTATGGCACATTTGCGACCCTCCTGGGCAGGCACAAGGGACTTGTGCCATCCCATGGGCACCTTAGGTTTCCATCCGAAGTCTAGCTTCTTCAAGCTTGTTTTGGTTTTTGCTGTGATAACCAGATGTACACTTTTAAAGAGAAGAGAAATTGTGTAAAGTGGCAGATTAATCAGACCCACTCAACATGTTTCTTGTAGCTGACTGGATTATAGACGACTTCTCTTTCATATCACTGTATGAAATACATTGTTTTCTGATCTTGTCAGCTGGTTTGCATGTCCAGAATGGAATCTTGAGATTACATCTTTGAATGTAGATTGTATAGAATGAACCATTTATTGATTCATTTTGCTATGTGAACTGCTTTGTGAACTATTTTTTTGTTGAAAAGTGGTTTATAGGTATTTTTAATAATAATATTTATTAATATAATCTGAGAGGCAGATTTTGTTCTCCCAAGACTTATATAAGGTTTATTAATACCATAGTACATACGGTTCTCAAAATTTTAGCACTGGGACTTACTTTTTAGAATGAGAATCTGTCAGGACCCACCGGAAGTGATGTCCTGACCGGAAGTGACATCATCAAGCAGGAAATTTTTAACACTCCTAGGCTGCAATCCTACCCACACTTACCCAGGAGTAAGTCCCATTTACTGTCATTGTTAAAAGCATATACATAGTAGCCTGTTAAAATTACAGAGTTGTAACATTTCCCCAGATGCAATCACATACTATGGTAGTATAAAGTGATATATTAAAAATAAAATATTGAAATGAATGGAAACTCACTTGAAATTGACTCACGACCCACCTAGTAAGTCCTCACCCATAGTTTGAGAAACACTGCTGAATTAAAAGAGACTGAAATTCTCTTTAGGTACAATCCTAACATAGACTTGGGCCAGCCCAAGTCCCTTGGGTCGGGCCAGGAGGGTCGCAAACATGCTGTAAAACACATTTGTGCCTCCTGATGAGGAAGCCACGTTGGCGCATCTAGATGCGCCAAAGTGTGGAGGCTGACATAAGCCTCTGCGACGGCTTCCCTGCAGCTACTTGTGTCGGCGCATCTGCGCCGACAGAAGCAGCAAAGGTAGGCATGGGGGGCGGGGAGGAGGAGGGAGAGAGGTGTTCCTGGGTGGGGGAAGAGCTGGCGATGGGCGACCCTGGGGGCGGGCGCGCGGGGAGCTGGAGGCGGGGTTGGGATCCAGCAGTTATGCCGGATCCCAACCTCTGGCAATTATGCCGGATCCCAACCCCCGTCCCCGCGGAGAATGGAGCAGCTTCAAGCCGCTCCACTCTCCTCAGATGTGCGCCACCTCCAGAGGTGGCGCAGGTCCAAGGAGACCCATTGCAGCCAGCAGCCCTTACCCAGGGTAAGGGGAAGAGTTTCCTCTTTCATCTGGCTGAGTCACTGCTGCCCACAAACCTGCATTGGATGTAGCGCAAGCCTCCTGGCTTGCCTGTTCCAGCGCAGTTTTGAATTGCGCCCTTTATGGAATTAATAAACCTTGGGTGAATAAAACCTGCCTCTCAGACTATATTATTAAATATAATTATTTTAAAACACAACTAATAGTTTCACTAATAGTTGCAGAAAACATTTTAATGTCTTCATCGTGTCTGAAAACTTATACAGGTTGAGCCTCATTATTCTCGCGGGTTCCGTTCCAGGCACTCAGGTGGATGGCAAAAAAACGCACTGTAGCAAATCAATTTAAAAAACAAAGTTTCTTTGCTGATTTTAAAACAGCCTTGCTGATCTTTGTGATGTAAGATAAGAGTCATTAAGAAGACTATCAATCAGTCCTTTCACTCAGTCCCTTCACCAATGCAAAGTGATCACCTTTCTTTCATGTGCTCAGGAGAAAGGGAGGGGTCTGCTGGAGAGAGAAGGATTGATGGATTGTCAACCAGCTGCCCCCCCCCCATTAACAGGCTATTGTTAAAGGACTGTTCAGTTTTTTAAACTGATTTTAAAAGGATGCATTTTTCCCCTTCTCCAGGGATCAGCACATTCCTTCTCATTTGCAATGGCCATTCGTGTTGAGTCAAATCCGTGTATAAAAAATCTGTTTATAACAGGGCTGGACCTGTATATGCAAAACCAGAATTTGATTCGCTTATCTATAGTCCAGATGCAGCTTGCCGCTTTCATCTTTCTCCTTCCTGCTGGTGTGGCCGCTATAAGCAACACACTTAGCACAAAGGGTTGATTCCTTACAATCATCTAGTTTCTAGAAGACGGTTCATGCTGCCTCCGGTCTGTACCTCCTGGATGAGATTGATCAGTTCAGGTTTCATTCCAGCTAGCTTTTGTAAGAAACCAACAGAATACCATAAACAAAACAGGGGGATGGATACTTTGTAATTCCTGTATCACTTTTGAATAGCTCACAAAGGCTTGTAGTAATTCTGAGAATTTTGACTTTCACCTTGAAGAAGGAAAAAAAAGTTTTGTAGTCTTTGTTTTTAGAAAGTTTTACCAGAGTCTCAAAATAATTGTTGGAGGTAAATCCCTATTATATCGGTTTTGTAAATCAGAACTCATTCTGAAGAATTAGGGAATTGCCAGGACTATCCACGGAACCTATTACTGCTGCTGTTTTTGTTTACCTTGTAATGCACCCCCTCTCTCTCTGAGAGAGAGAGAGAGAGAGAGAGAGAGAGAGATCCTGCCTTTCCTCTCCATTGAAGGCATTCAAAATGATTTACAACAAACTTTAAAAACTGTAAAACTAAACTGATTAATTGTTAAATAAAGCAAAATAGACACAAAACACTTCATTGTAAGCCACACTGTAAAACAGCAGTTCCCAAAATGTGGGTCCGGGACCCACCAGTGGATTGGGACCCTATTATTATTATTATTATTATTATTATTATTATTATTATTATTATTATTATTATTATTATTAACAGTATTTATATACCGCTTTTCAACTAAAAGTTCACAAAGCGGTTTACAGAGAAAAATCAAATAACTAAATGTCTCCTTGTCCCAAAAGGGCTCACAATCTAAAAAGATGCAAAGGAATACCAGCAGACAGCCACTAGAACAGACAGTGCTGGGGTGAGGTGGGCCAGTGGGTGAGGTTGCCCAGTTACCAGGGCAATTTTTGTTGAGTCATGACACTGACAGGTCAAATTAGGCTAGGTGCATCAAGAGTTAAAGAAGCTGCTACTGGGGGGAGCACTGCTTCCCAATCACGTTATAGCCATACCCCATTTATAAATCAGGCAGCAACCTCTAGAGTTCGCTAAAAAGTTTGGGAACCACTAGACTAGTTAGTTTGCTAGCTGTTGATTGGCTATTTCCCTTTGCTTCTGACTAGCAAGCAGGGGGAAAAAACACCAGTTAGTTTCCTGTAGCTTCTCACTATCAAAAGGGAAGAAAAATGGTCAGACTGTATTCCCTGAAGGAAACTGTCATGGTTTTATTGGCAGAGTCATCTGAGTCTGAATTTCTTCGATTAATTGTGCAATTCATTTTCTTCTTGTTTAAAAACCATAGGGGTCACATAGAGCCTGTTCACATAGAGCCTACAAGCCTACTCTTGTAGGTATTATGAACTTTACATTCTGGAGTATTATTGACTCTGATGACTAATCTGCAACTGTATGGTTTTACTGAAAAAGTAAAGTTTTCAATAAAGGATTACGTTTCTTACTCATGAATGGCCCCATGTTTAATGCAGTCTTCCAGGTATTTTACTTTTATTGCTTTATTTGGATACATTGACCCCAGTATTGATTTGATACAATAAATTTTGACATTGAGTGCATAGATAGATACAGTGCTTAGACAGTATTGCAGTGCTTCCAAAACTCCTACAAGGGAGTTGTGAGCATTATTGCGGGGTAGGGGAAAGGCAGCAACTGCTGCTGGGTACAAGAGGGGGGTTTTCTACTTATTTGCAGCCAACGCTGCAGTCCTGCAGGGTCTGGGAGGTGTGGCGAGCCCTCTGCAGGTCTCCCTGTGCCTACAAAACTATAAAAAAAGAAAAAAAAGGCATTTCCAGTTTCGTCGTGATAACCGGTAATGCTTTTTCTTTTTTCAACACTTTTGCAGGCACAGGAAGGGCTCCCTGCGCCCCCTGGACCTCCCAGGACTGCAGCACTGGCTGCAAAAACTGGATAGAAAAAACACCTCCCATCCCTGGCAGCAGTATGATCCTGGGGATCACATTGCTGCATTCCCCCCTGCCCCTCAAAGAGGCATTGGCCAGTGCTTCCCAGGCTGGTGGGTCACGACCCACCAGTTTGGGAACCACTATAGTATTGTAAAAGACTGTCTTTCGTTGATAAGATATTGACAGGCCTTGATAATGGTCTTTAGTGGCCATAAAAATTTGCACCTGCAAATATAGTGTAGAAAGGAGTTCTAGAATTTATAAAAGTAAGGTGAACAGATCTGTACATCTCTGTTCTACTTGTCAGGAATGGGTTGCTATTTTATCTATTGTAACACAGGCCTCTGTGTTATTTATCTGTGTTATGTTATTGCAGTTAAAGTCACAGTATATGTCTAGGCTGCCATGCAATGGTTTGTCAATTTTATCTTTTTTTAATACATGAAGGTATTTACATACTTAACATAAGCTATTTTTGTTTACATATTTCCACTGATAGGGTATTCTTACACTTCAATATTCATGACTGTTTTATCCCTTTATACATTATCTTGAGCTTGTGAACTAAATACTCACAAATGTTTGCACCTTCACCTGTTCTTAAATTGACTTCTACGGCTTACCCGCACAGAAGGATAATGGAAATTACAGTATCGTTCACCTGTCAGTAGCAAGTTAATGTAAGTCATTCAGTGTAATGTTTTCATATTTTTCTCTGACATTTTAAATCATAAATGCTAGTTCAAAATGGAAGACAGGATGAAATATCGTTCATAAGAATAGCTAATTTTGCATAAGACACACTTCAATAAACTGTTTCCTGGCACCTGTTGAGATTTCCTCCCTCATAGGACCACAAAAAGCCCTGCTAGATCAGGCCAAAGGCTCATTTAGGCCAGCATCCTGTTTCTCCAGCTGCCTCTGGGAAGCCTCAAAAAAGAAAGAAAGGCATGCTCTCTTGCACCATTATTTATCTGAACCTGAAGTCTGGGCATTGCCATCATCTCCTTTTTTAGTTCTTCCTTTCAGTTTTTCTTTGAACCAATTCACTGGGCTCTTGACAGACATTTTGGATATGAGCAATGAGTACAACAATACCTTGTACTTTTGCTTGGTTAGGACCCAGAGCATGGATGAAAGTAAAATGTGAATGAATGTCAAAGCACAGCCTTATTTAGCTTGCAAATTTACGTTGGCCATCGAAAAACATAAATAACTAACTATAACACATGCAAATGCATGCGAAATGTAAATAAACAGTAGTAAAAGAAAAATAAATCTGAGAGTGCCGATTCACATCATTGAATGCTGGATGAAATCAGATGAAAGAGGAAAGCATTTGGATGAAATTTGAAATGTGGTTATAATTAACCACTTGTGGTTAACCCCTGCTAATTGGGTAAGAGGCACTTTTTCAAGTGGGTGCTCCTTTTTTTAGCAGGGGGAGAGTAACTGGCCCTTTTCACCCCAGCAGTGTCTTTTCTAGTGGCTATCTGCTGGTATTCTTTTGCATCTTTTTAGATTGTGAGCCCTTTTGGGACAGGGAGCCATTTAGTTATTTGATTTCTCTGTAAACCGCTTTGAGAACTTTTAGTTGAAAAATACTGTTAATAATAATAATATTATTTTAGTTATATTTAATAATAATATTTTAGTTGAATAAATACTGTTAATAATAATAATAATAATAATAGAAAACGGCTGAAAGGGCAAAGCAATGAAAGTCAAGGTACTGCTGTATGCTTTTTTTCTTCAAAATTGTGGATTTGATAGGGGAAGATGTTGCAACAAAACATAGTAAAAAGATTGGGATTATCTGCATTTAGTTTGATAGTTTGGAAGGAAATTAGAGCCCAATCCTGAACTTTTCTGTGCTTGTGATACTGTACCATTGCTGTTGGTTGTCGTAAACATGTTTATGGGACCTTGCGTGTAGGGACCATTGGCGCCTATTGGCATTAAGCACAGTGCTGGACAGACGCTGCCTGAAGCAAGGGAAGAGCTCCAGGCAGCGGTAAGGTTTGTTGGGGCAGGGGGGTGTTTTGGAGCAAAGGAAGGGTGGGGGGAAGGCTGGGCAGGGTGAGGAACCAGGGCGGGAGGGGAGTGGGACCGGCGGAGACCTGCTGCGCCTCATCCAGTGATCTGTGTCAAACTGAAAAGCCTGACACAGAGCTCTTCTGCAAAATAGCTGGCTCAGACTGGAGGAGACCTGTTGAGGGAAGGAGTCAAATGTGCTGTTCCCCCCGAGGAGACTCCGGCAGCTACCGCAGTGCTCATAGGATGCAGTGGTAGCTATTTTGGTGCCGCAGCTCCTCTGGGTGCAGGCAGTTCGGGAAGGGCATGTTAGCAAAGCCTCTGCAACTTTTAAAAAAAAAATCATTTTGGTTCTCTTTCTTTCCTTAGGCAACTGTATTTCCATAAACTGCCTTTTCTTCACGTCAGGAAGCGTTTTTCCTGCGTTCAGCCTGCTCACTCAACTGTTTCAAATTTCATATATGACAAGTAGATTTCTCTAGGGCCGTCAGTGAATTCATAGTCTTAATTCCATTAAAACATTCATTTAATATTCACCATTACTATTTATATCATTGTTATCAGGAAATTAAAAATCTTTAATAATATTTGAGTGATTTAAGATATAAGCAATACCAGAGAAAATAGTTAACTTTTTCTTGTGCTATGCACATGTAAAATTAGCTTTACTCAAGCCCCATAAAAATCAAGTTTCCGAACTGACCTTATTATTCCTAGCTTGACTTGACAGTCAGTAATCTGTCCATTGAAGTGATGAATTGATCCTTCTGCTGCCACTCTTCTTACTAGAATACTGATAGATTCAGTATGCTAGAAGATCATTTCAATAGCAGAACAATTTAACACAGCCAAGCTTAAGGGGATATCTCAGTATGCAGAAAAACAGTCAGGAGTGGACAACAGAAACAAAAATGACGAAACGAAAAAGTAATGATGTGAAAACAGCCATATAATGCAATGCATCCACTGAGGTTATCAGGTAGGGCCCTTTTAACCATGCTGGTGGAGGTGAGGGGGATGGCAGTGAGGAATAGTGTGCTCTTGGTGGTAGTGGCACCTCAGCTGTGCGCTCTCTGGTTTTATTGTTTTTACTGTTTTAATTGCTTTTAGTAGCTGTTCTTGTTTTTAAATGCTGTAAGTCACTTTGTGTGCCCTTACAGGAGAAAGGCAGAGTATAAATTCAGTAAATAAATCAAAATAGAATACTAAGAACCCAATCTTAAGCTCTTCAGTGCTGGTGGCACGAGCGTACCTCTGGTACTGGGTGTCACAAGCGTGCCATAAGGCACACCCACAACACCCTTCGCCAAGTCAGTGCCAGTAAGCACTGAGCCCACTGCCAGCTGGATGCTATCCGGTACTAGGTAAGAGCTCTTGGCAGTGGTGAGGGTCTCGGGGGTGGGGGGAAGGCATTTCAGAGTCAGGGAAAGCTTGGTGGGGGGAGGAACCAGGGCAGGAGGAGGGTGGGACCAGTGGAGCTCACCTTTAGGATTGGGCTGGAAGGGCCCAATCCTATCCAATTTTCCAGTGCCAGTGCAACTGTGCTAATGGGGCATGTGCTGCATCCTTTGATGGGGAGGCAGTCACAGAGGCCTCTTCAAGGTAAGGAAACATTTGTTTCTTTACCTTGGGGCTGCACTGCAGCTGCACCGGTGCTGGAAACTTGGACAGAATTGGGCCCTAAGATATTAATCATGTGCACACTTACCTGAGAGTAAGCTCAACAGTAAGCTCTGAATGGAAAAACTTCTGAGTAGACATGCATAGGATTTTGTTGTAAGACAACTGAGCAATGCTAGTTAAAGAAATCCAATTACTGTAGCATTAGCACATTTTAAAAAACTTTTACTGCTATAGTCAGATTGTAGTCAAGTGTCTTTCCAGAATGTTGAACTTTTGATGGAGATTTTGAACGTTTTGATGGAGATGTCAGAAGTAACAAGTGCCACCTGCAAAAAAAAGTTGTAGATCCCTAACCCTTAATGCCCAGTAGGCTCAATCAGTTCAATTTCCTCTCCATATGACACTTCAAAATTTCATGAGCATGCTCAGTCCACTCCTGTTCTTTTCCTCAGGTCTTTTTCTTTTAATTTACAAACTTATCTTTTTTGTGTTCCTAATGAGCCCCCTGCGTATGGAAACTTGTCTGCATGTGTCCTTCTTTCACATACAAACTGAAAGCATTCATTCTCTTGACTACATTAGTATATAGATGTTATATAGATTGCTGTATTGGCAACCTTCAGTCTCGAAAGACTATGGTATCGCGCTCTGAAAGGTGGTTCTGGCACAGCGTCTAGTGTGGCTGAAAAGGCCAATCCGGGAGTGACAATCCCTTCCACACCGGGAGCAAGTGCAGTCTGTCCCTGGTCTGTCTCCCCGGCTATGGGCCTTCCTTCTTTGCCTCTTAGCCTCAGACTGTTGGCAAAGTGTCTCTTCAAACTGGGAAAGGCCATGCTGCACAGACTGCCTCCAAGCGGGCCGCTCAGAGGCCAGGGTTTCCCACTTGTTGAGGTCCATCCCTAAGGCCTTCAGATCCCTCTTGCAGATGTCCTTGTATCGCAGCTGTGGTCTACCTGTAGGGCGCTTTCCTTGCACGAGTTCTCCATAGAGGAGATCCTTTGGGATCCGGCCATCATCCATTCTCACGACATGACCAAGCCAACGCAGGCGTCTCTGTTTCAGCAGTGAATACATGCTAGGGATTCCAGCACGTTCCAGGACTGTGTTGTTTGGAACTTTGTCCTGCCAGGTGATGCCGAGGATGCGTCGGAGGCAGCGCATGTGGAAAGCGCTCAGTTTCCTCTCCTGTTGTGAGCAAAGAGTCCATGACTCGCTGCAGTACAGAAGTGTACTCAGGACGCAAGCTCTGTAGACCTGGATCTTGGTATGTTCCGTCAGCTTCTTGTTGGCCCAGACTCTCTTTGTGAGTCTGGAAAACGTGGTAGCTGCTTTACCGATGCGCCTGTTTAGCTCGGCATCGAGAGAATGAGTGTCGGAGATCGTTGAGCCAAGGTACACAAAGTCATGGACAACCTCCAGTTCATGCTCAGAGATTGTAATGCAGGGAGGTGAGTCCACATCCTGAACCATGACCTGTGTTTTCTTCAGGCTGATTGTCAGTCCAAAATCTTGGCAGGCCTTGCTAAAACGATCCATGAGCTGCTGGAGATCTTTGGCAGAGTGGGTAGTGACAGCTGCATCGTCGGCAAAGAGGAAGTCACGCAGACATTTCAGCTGGACTTTGGATTTTGCTCTCAGTCTGGAGAGGTTGAAGAGCTTTCCGTCTGATCTGGTCCGGAGATAGATGCCTTCTGTTGCAGTTCCAAAGGCCTGCTTCAGCAGGACAGCGAAGAAAATCCCAAACAAGGTTGGTGCAAGAACACAGCCCTGCTTCACTCCGCTTCGGATGTCAAAAGGGTCTGATGTGGAGCCATCGAAGACAACAGTGCCCTTCATGTCCTTGTGGAAGGATCTGATGATGCTGAGGAGCCTGGGTGGACATCCAATCTTGGGGAGAATCTTGAAGAGGCCGTCTCTGCTGACCAGGTCGAAAGCCTTTGTGAGATCTATGAAGGCTATAAAGAGTGGCTGTCGTTGTTCCCTGCATTTCTCCTGCAGTTGTCTAAGGGAGAATACCATATCAGTGGTGGACCTGTTGGCTCGGAATCCACACTGCGATTCTGGATAGACGCTCTCTGCAAGTACCTGGAGCCTCTTTAGTACAACTCGGGCAAACAGCTTTCCTACAACGCTAAGGAGAGAGATGCCGCGGTAGTTGTTGCAGTCACCCCTGTCACCTTTGTTCTTGTACAGCGTGATGATGTTTGCATCCCTCATGTCTTGAGGTACTCCACCTTCTCTCCAGCAGAGACAAAGGATTTCATGCAGCTCAGTGACGATGATCTCTTTGCAGCATTTTAGGACTTCAGCAGGGATGCTGTCTTTTCCAGGTGCCTTGCCAAAGGCAAGGGAGTCCAGGGCCACGTGAAGTTCTTCTAGGGTTGGTTCACTGTCAAGCTCTTCCAGCACAGGCAGGCACTCAATGTTGTTCAGTGCTTCTTCGGTGACTACATTTTCTCTGGAATATAGCTCAGAGTAGTGCTGCACCCAGCGTTCCATCTGCTGCGCCCGATCCTGGATGACCTCGCCTGTGGCAGACTTCAGAGGGGCAATTTTCTTCTGTGTTGGACCTAGGGCCTGCTTGATACCATCATACATCCCCTTGATGTTGCCCGTGTCAGCTGCTATCTGTATCTCGGAACAGAGCTGGAGCCAGTAGTCGTTAGCACATCTCCTGGCAGTCTGTTGGACTTTGCTGCGAGCAGTTCGGAGGACCTGCAGGTTGCGCTCACTGGGACAGACCTTGTATGCTGCTTGAGCTCTCCTCTTTTCCTCAATGACTGGTGTCAACTCCTCAGAGTGGGCTTCAAACCAGTCTGCCGCCTTGTTGGTCTTCTTGCCGAATATGGACAAGGCGGTGTTGTAAACGGTATTCTTGAAATGTTCCCATCTGTTGGATGCGTTTGCGTCGGCCGGGCCTGGAAGAGATTCCTCAAGCGCTTGTGCAAATTCCTCCACTTTTCTCTGATCCCGGGTCTTGCTGGTATCAATGCGAGGTCTTCCTTCCTTTTTCGTGTGATACAGTCGCTTTGTTTGCAGTTTCACTCTGCTGCACACCAGGGAGTGGTCAGTGTCGCAGGCAGCACCATGATAACTGCGTGTGATCTTGATGCTGGGAAGGCTGGAGCGTCTGGTGAGGATCAGGTCGAGCTGGTGCCAGTGCTTTGATCTTGGATGTCTCCAAGAGACTCT